>NC_059377.1:16957864-18220364 GCF_019703515.2 Myxocyprinus asiaticus
CGATTTAATAAATAAATATAAAGATTATTCTATTTCATGGAAGTGTGTTTTTGTTTTTGCACAGAAGCAGAGATAGGTACAGTACATTCATACACATTTGGACATACAAAAGAATATAAGTAGGCTATGCAAAACTGTAATCAGTGCAAAGTTCAGCTACATTGAAGAAGCGGTAATATAAAATGGTTTTGATTTGTTTAACATTTGCTGGTCACTACATAATTCCTATATTTTCAATTGTATTATTTCATAGTTTAATCATTATTAGGATTATAATGTGGAAAATTGTGTTCATGCTTTTGACTGGTGCGTATGCATATGCATATGCATATATAGTTATGAGAGCTGTGAGGGTTAGCAATAGGACTCCACCTAAAAGAGTTTGGGGTAATGTGCTGTGTTCCAAAGCACAACAGCAGCATGAAAAGTGATTTTTGACCCTGGTTTATTCTGGTTCATCTCCACTGGTTACTGCCAACCAACCAATGACAGATCAATATACAACATGCACATGTTTTCAATGGAGTAAAAAGCTTCAACAGGTCTCAGAACTGTAGCATAATGCCAGGTTTGTTGATTGAGATACACAGCATAGTCATAATGGGGATAATCTATGGAATTTCCACTTCCTGTTTTCAGAATGGGAAAATGTGTCTGTATCTCCTCTGCTCTGTAGAGTCCTGAAATAGCCCTCATTAATCCTCATGCATTCATAATCACCAGCTCTCTGCCATTTTTATCACTCTGAGAGCAGAAATCACAAAAGAAGCCAAAGCCTTAAATTACAAGTGGCCCATCTAGCAGATCCTGGCACTACTCTTTCAAAGCATTAAGAGTTGTTAAAATGGGTTCTAATCTGGTTTCCTACAGCGAGACAGAAAGAGACTTAGTGTCTCTTTCATAAGAGAGACACTCTGCATGAAAGAACCACACTGCTGCAGTATGCTGATACTGTTGTGGTAAAATCTGAACTGAATGACCTTGTTTAGTGTGATCATGGATTGGACAAACTAGCAAGTGACGAAGAGTGTAAGAGGCTGTGTCTCGTTTGGAAGGATGCGTCCTCCGGAGGTCGCATTTGTCGGCTGCATACATCATCGAGGCTGTCTCGTTTCAGAAAAGCGAATAGGACACTTCGAATGCAGCCTACGAATGCGACCTTCTTTCACAGGAATTCGGTGGATGCATGAGGTGTATCCTTCGTGGGCACTCATAACCCACAATTCTTTGCTTCAATGGAAATGTCTAAAATAATTATGCCAGTTTGCCTGTAAATATGATGTTCAAACGCAAGGAATGTTAATTCCCAAGTTAAAGTACCTCAGTAGATGGGTGCAGAGTATATGTATAATTATATTAATATATAATTAAAATAAAGTATTAGACTAAAAGTACACCTGTAAAATCTATTTTCTTTTCTCTTTACATCATTATAACTCTCCTAAAATGTACCTCATACATGCCCTTCTAAAGGGACTTTGTTCCCTTCTCGCTCAAAGCGCTTGCACTTGTTAAAGAGTGGCGTGCTGTCATAGCAACCGTTACGTTCTGTTTCCGTTTGTCCTACGAAGGCCGTCTCGTGTAAACAAGGCTTGTTTAAAGGAGGACACTCGGTATACTGCAGCCTTCAAAGGACGTGTCCTACCTAGCATGCAGCCTTCCAAATGAGACACAGCAAGAGAGTTGCTAGTTTTGAATTTTGTATATAGTTTTCATTTCAATTTTTTTCAAATTGAAAATGGACAAATTGTAATTGTCCTTTCAATTTAGTTTTTTTTTTCACTTTAACTTTAAACTGTTAGTTTTTTCAGTGTTTTCTAGTTTCGACTTAGTTTTCTGTATATTTAGTTTATGTTTTAGTATTTTAGGGCGGTGAAAGTTAATGCATAAACTGATCACACTTATTATTATTCAGTGACAGGAGGTTGAAAGTTCTGCTGCTGAAATCAGTCTGTGCTTAGCAAAATTCGAACCACTGCCCCAGTGGCCGAAGATGTAGTTGTTGTTGACCAGTTTCCAGGCTAAATGTCCACAGGGTGGCACCAAAAGGGAGTTGTATTTTATACTGTAGTTGTAAACTATGTAATATAGTCAACAGGAATACATACTGTATTTTAATAACCTTGCACCTTAACACAAACCCTGACACGAAACCTAATAGGATTTTTACTATTTTGTGGAATTTTCTTGCTGAATGTAAACATTTTAAATTAAAAAATAAACTGCGTAAAAAAATAACTACATTTAATGTGTGGTCAATTTTCATTTATTTTAGTTCTTTTTGGAATAATATAAATGTATGTAAGTTTAGTTTTAGTTTTTCCAATTATGTTCGTTTTTATTTTCATTTTCAACAAAAATGTTTGAATTAAATATTTGTGTTAATTAATTATATTAAAAAAATGGGGTGGACATAGAATTTCCAAATCAGCAACTTTTCATCATACAGCTGCCACCAGAAACAGGAATAGCACATGCTGTGTGCCAAGAGCTTTACTAAAATTTGATATATGCTTGTATTCTAAGCAGGCATCCTACATAGCATATTTGCTGCAGAAATGAAGATGCTCTTTTTGCAAACATTTCTCCACTTTGAAAGTCATGCAAGGGTCATGCTTTTTTGAGGTCCCACAGAGAGTGAGACAGCTCTGTGAAGTTTCTGAAGAGGAGGTGCTGTTGTTGTTGCCCTACAAACACAGAGAAGGTTTTAGCTGTAATTGTGTCTCGGGTGAGCCAAATGCAAAGTGAACAGAGAAGAGAATGGAAGAATGATAACTGCAGAGTTATTGGAAATTCCACTTGATCTTTAGACATGGAATCTGTTAGGTGAGGATTCCCTCCAGATTCAGAGAGTCTTACCAAAGCCTGGAGTTACATAAGACACTTATTCAGCACTATCTGCTCTATAAGAGGCATAAATCCAGTCTTGACAAGTTTCTGATATCATTATTGGCATGCATATAATTGCATGTTATATCTTTGGCATACGGCCTGAGACTGCCAAAGACAGGTGCCCAGTGATGTCATGGGATCATGCTTCGAAACTGTGTAAAAGAGCAAGATAGCTTCAGAAATATGTATTTTTGTCTACTAGACTGTCCCATTCCTAATGTTAATTAGACAATACAGAACAGATGGTAAATTCTGTGTGATGCTAGCTAAGGCCAACTTACTTCACAGATATATGGATTGCATATATATCATGCCCTCATAGTATGCAAACATACTGTTTGTTTAAAAAGGTCACCCTGTGTTAAGGGCTCTGTAAGAAAACCAAACATGCCAATCAGATATATTGGTTTGTCCTTTCAGGTCATAACCTCAGAATGTTTCCAAGATTTTTAACAGTGAGACCTGATAGCTGTATATCAAAAGACCAATATGTGGAGCCATTCGGGGGGTTTGGGCATACTGGATGCAAAAATTAGTCAGTTTGTGCTTGTCTGTGAGTGAGAGTATGTGTGAAACAAGCCGGTAGGCCTGCTTATTTTTTATTTATTAAAAACCAGAACTTGACACGACCCAAATGTCAAACTTGAAAAACTGACCTGAATACAGCCCAAAACCCGTCGGGTCCAGGTCGGGTTACAGACCTCTATATTTCACTGTCAACACACTAATCTGTTTTCAGTATGCAATTTTAAAGGGGTAGTTCACCCAAAAATAATTCTGTCATTATTTACTCACGCTCATGTTATTTCAAACCCATTGACTTACTTTCTTCTGTGGAAAACCAAGAGGAGATGGTAGGCAGAAGGACAGTCTCAGATATCATTCACTTTCATTTAAATGGGGGGAGGGGGATTTTGAATGTGAATGGTGACTGAGGCTGCCAAACCCTTACATTCTACTTTTTTGTTAATTCCTTTTGTTGTTTTGCGGAAGAAAGAAAGTTATACAGGTTAACAACATGAGGGTGAGTAAATGATGACAGAATTTTCATTTCACTAAATCAGTATAAATGTATAAAAAAATCCACCACTGATGGATTGATTCTCTGTGTATACTGACAGTTTTCAGGACAGGCATGAATCCAAATGAGATTAATTTTCCCCTTCAGTTTAGTGGATGTCTTCCATTCTCTCTGATCCAGAGTCTTTGAAAATGACTTTGAGAAGAAATGAAAAGCTGTAAAAGAACGAGGCTCCGTGGATCTTTGTTGAACCTATTATTTCAGGGTTTATCGTGGCTCATCTTACAGCTTTCTGAATAAATAAGTGAGCTTATGCCATAACGTGTCTCCGTGGCAACAGCCATTTGCTGCATGCAGAAATCGGCCCGAGTGCTGTCTGGGGTCCATTCAGTCTTTAATTCACAGATGTTTTCCAAGCATGTTTGAGAATCTGGGAAAGATGTGATGTGAATGTGACTGTGATTAGTATAAAAATAAACAAAAGAACAGCAGGATAGTTAAAACACTGGATAAATGTTTCACGTTGTGTAACACGTAAACTGCCAGAGATTTGGCTCTACTAAATCTAAAGATTTTAGTGTCCAGCTGTGTGAGTCTGCAGTGACTGTGTGTCAGCACTGCCCCGGACACCATATGCCATTGAATTACTTTCTTCCTCATATCTCCCCAGAGCAGGCACCTGATTGGCTGTCTGCCTCTTCCGTGTCAGAGGTGCCTCCACCAATCAGAGGGGTTTTGATACACAAATATCTGAAGTAGTAATAATGTGGAATGTGCTGCCTCAACACGTGCTGTCAGCTGTAAAGTGTACTACTAAAATCATTCAGGCTTGCTTGAGGGAGTGTAGAGAGTGAGAGAGTGAGAGAGAGAGAGAGAGAGAGAGAGAGAGAGAGAGTGTGGGATGAAGAGAGCAAAAAAAATAAAAAAAACAGTGAGTGAGGGAGCACTAAACACTTGATGACAGGGCTACAGTTTATGTTGAGAGGCTAGACTCAGCTGTGTGCACTATTTGTCCATCAATTCAATAAACAGGCCTCAAGCAAAGAGCACTACAAAATCTTGTGAGTCCAATTAGACTTATTCCATATTCAGTAGTCTGTTCATTTCTCATTTCCACTTAATGAAATAAAGGCTGCATTTTTGCAAACAAAGTATATCAAGAGAAAGTTGAATTTGTTATCAGGCATATGAAAGAGACATTTAGGCCTATAGCGTATTTTCAGTCAAAGAGGGGGGACTATGTAGTATCTATTGTACAGTATGTCCTTAGTATATACTTTCTATCAATCTTCCAGTGTGCTCTCCAACCCACCTATCATGTGTCTGTAGCCTACAGTATCACTATTATTGCACTTTTAAGTTTATTGTACAGTATATACATACACAATATTGTATTTTGTACAGTACTTTGCAGTGTACATTCAATTCAATCAATCTTTTCCCGGTTTTTAATATTCAGACGTTTTGCTAGACATTTTAGTTGGAGGCGCAGCTCTGCTGTTCAAGAGATGCAGGCGAGGGAGACGAGCTGGTGCGCTGGTCAAACTCCATTGGTACAGATTTCAAACAACGCTGCCGAGTATTCACTTAGTGAATCTCCGCTCTCTTCCTAACAAAACGGATGAACTACATCTCCTCACCCGCACAAACAAGGACTTTTTAACCTCTGCTGCCTTGTGCTTCACACAATGGAGTGAAGCCATTCCGGACAGCGTGTTACATCTGCCGGGCTTTCAGCTGTTCAGAGCAGATCGCATCGCGGATTTAAAGGGGAAAACGATTTCATATATCAATGAAAGTTGGTGTACAGATGAAACAATGTTAAAGAGGATGTGCTGTCCTAAATTGGAAGCGCTCTTTATTAACTGTAAGCCTTTCTACTCGCCGCGGGAGTTTTCCTCGTTTATTCTGGTGAGTGTGTATATCGCACCAAATGCGTGTTTGAACACAGCGCTGCAACAGCTGGCTGATCAAATCACAGACATGGAACAACAATACCCAGACTCAGATATTATTATTCTTGGGGATTTTAACAAAGCAAATCTCACACGTGAACTGCCCAAATACAAACAGTACATCACATGCCCCACCAGAGACAGGAACATACTGGATCATTGTTACACAGCAATAAAGGATGCATATCGCTCTGTCTCTAGAGCAGCTTTGGGACTCTCTGATCACTGTCTGGTTCATCTTCTTCCAACCTACAGGCAGAAATTAAAATCAACCAAGCCAGTGGTAAGGACTGTAAAGATGGACCGGGAACTACAAGCCTGCTTCGATTGCACGGATTGGAGTGTTTTTGAGGCTGCAGCCACAGACCTGGACGAGCTCACAGATACTGTTACATCATATATCAGTTTCTGTGAAGATACAGTATGTGCATTCCTACTAGGACTTATTTAAAGTTCAACAATGACAAACTGTGGTTTACAGCAGAGCTCAAGCAGCTTCGTCAGGCCAAAGAGGATGCTTACAGGGGTGGGGATAAAGTCTTGTACAATCAGGCCAGGAACACACTGAACAGGGAAATCAGAGTGGCTAAAAGAAAATACTCTGAGAAGCTGAAAAACAACAGCTAACGACCCTGCATCAGTATGGAGTGGCATGAAACAACTCACAAATTACAGGACTCCTACCCCCAACCCTGTAGGGAGCCAACAACTGGCTGATGACCTGAATGTGTTCTACTGCAAATTTGAAAGGCCCAATCTCACACCCCACACCCACTCTGAACTTCACTTCACACAAACACCAACACCTCCTGCAACCCCCCTCCTCCCCCCTCCTGCTACTCAACCTGTACTTAAGATCTGTGAAGATGATGTGAGCTGCGTCTTTCGGAAACCAAAGACGAAGAAGGCTTCAGGCCCAGATGTCGTCTCAACAGGGTGTCTTCGATCCTGTGCTAACCAGCTGGCCCCCATCTTCACACAGATCTTCAGTAGATCACTGGAGCAGTGTGAAGTCCCATGCTGCTTCAAACACTCAATCGTTATTCCTGTCCCAAAGAAACCAAAAATCACAGGACTTAATCATTGACCTGTCGCCCTGATGTCTGTGGTCATGAAATCATTTGAGAGACTGGTGTTGGCCCACCTGAAGAACATCACTGGACCCTTTCTAGATCCCCTTCAATTTGCTTATCGAGCAAACAGGTCTGTGGATGATGCAGTCAACATAGGATTGCATCATATCCTGCAACATCTGGACAGACCAGGGACATATGCAAGGACTTCAGTTCGGCTTTCAACGCCATCATCCCAGCTATACTCCAGAATAAATTACACCAACTCTCTGTTCCCATGTCTATCTGTCAGTGGATTACCAGCTTTCTGACGGACAGGCAGCAGCTTTTGAGACAGGGGAAGCTCACTTCTAGCACCTGTACAATCAGCACTGGTGCCCCCCAGGGATGTGTGCTCTCCCCAATACTCTTCTCCCTCCAAACCAATGACTGCATCGCCAAGGACCCCTCTGTCAAGCTCCTGAAGTTTGCAGATGACACCACTGTCATCGGCATCACCCGAGACGACGATGAGTCTGCATACAGAAGGGAGGTTGAACAGCTGGCTGTCTGGTGCAGTCAAAACAACCTTGAGCTGAACACGCTCAAAACGTGGACTTTAGGAGAAATACCCCAACACTGACCCCCCTCACCATTCTAAACAGCACTGTGGCAGCAGTGGAGTCATTCAGGTTCCTGGGCACTACCATCTCACAGGACCTGAAGTGGGAGACCCACATTGACTCCATTGTGAAAAAGGCCCAGCAGAGGTTGTACTTCCTTCACCAGCTGAGGAAATTCAACCTGCCACAGGCGCTGCTGATACAGTTTTACTCTGTTTAATTTTTATTCTATACATTTACTATACAGTGTGTATTATCTATTCTATTCTATATATTCACTACATAGTATGTAAAATCCATTCTGTTCTATACATTTACTAGACAGTATTAAGAATCTATTCTATTCTATACATTTTTTATTTAGTATGTAGTATCTATTCTATTCTATACATTTACTATACAGTGTGTATTATCTATTCTATTCTATACATTTACTATACAGTGTGTATTATCTATTCTATTCTATACATTCACTACATAGTATGTATTATCTATTCAATTCTATACATTCACTATATAGTATGCACTGTAGTATCTATTCTATTCTATATATTTACTACATAGTATGTAAAATCCATTCTGTTCTATACATTTACTAGACAGTATTTAGAATCTATTCTATTCTATACATTTACTAGACAGTGTGTATTATCTATTCGATTCTATACATTCACTACATAGTATGTATTATCTATTTGATTCTATACATTCACTATATAGTATGTACTGTATTATCGATTTTATTCCATACATTTACTATTAAGTATGTAGTATCTATTCTATTCTATACATTTACTTTACAGTATGTGTTATCTATTTATTCTATACATTTACTGTAGAGTATGTATTATCTATTCTATTCTATAAATTTACTATACAGTGTGTATTATCTATTCTATACATTCACTATATAGTCTGTATTATCTATTAGATTCTATACATTCACAATATAGTATGTACTGTTTTATCTATCTTATTCCATACATTTACTACATAGTATGTTGTATCTATTCTATTCTATACATTTACTAGACAGTATGTATTATATATTCTGTTCTATACATTTACTATACAGTGTGCATTATATATTCTATTCTATACATTCACTATAGTCTGCATTATCTATTCAATTCTATACATTCACTATATAGTATGTACTGTATTATCTATTTTATTCCATACATTTACTACATAGTATGTAGTATCTGTTCTATTCTATATTTACTTTACAATATGTAGTTTCTATTCCATACATATAATATACAGTAGTGTGCAGTTTTTATTCTATACGTTTACTATAGGCTATGTAGTAAGCAGTATCTAGTCTGTTCTAACAATTTACTATATATTATGTAGTATCTATTCTATTCTATACATTTACTAGTTAGTATGCATTATCTATTTATTCTATAAATTCACTATATAGCATGTCTATTCGATTCTATACATTCACTATATTGTATGTACTATATTATCTATTTTATTCCATACATTTACTATATAGTATGTAGTATCTGTTCTATTCTATATTTACTTTACAATATGTAGTTTCTATTCCATATATTTACTATATACAGTAGTATGTAGTTTTTATTCTATACGTTTACTATAGGCTATGTAGTATGTAGTATCTAGTCTGTTCTAACCATTTACTATATAGTATGTAGTATCTATTCTGTTCTATACATGTACTATATAGTATGTAGTATCTATTCTATTCTATACATTTACAATACAGTACATAGTTTATATTATATTAATTTCCTATAAAGTATGCCGTTTCTATTCTATACATTTACTATATAGTATGTAGTAACTATTATATTATATTATATACATTTACTATATAGGATGTTGTATCTATTCTATTAGTATTTTGTTCTTACTATATAGTATGTACAACCTACCTAACTTTCATATACATGACTGAGTGCATACGTGTCTGTCCAAACAAAAAAAATTGTATTTGTTCATTTTTATTTTTGTTTGATTTCTTGTTTGTTGTTGAGTCAGTGGAAAATCCACCTTGTAGCACTTTTATGTAAGGGTCTTGTTTTTTTTATTTTTTTACCATCAGTCCTATTGATGTAACTCATTATGGACACATGGTTTAGACTGGCTAGATGAGGCATACAGACAGTAGACAGTGACTTGAGAGGTGTCACAGGTTCAACTATGTATGCACTATAGACAGAAAGAGTCTGATTAGCTATTTAAGTGTGTAATTCTGTATGTCTGACCAAGCATGACCTGTTGTTGGATATTTTTGTGTATTTTTGCAACAGTGCATGTATGTCTGAATTTTTGCATGGAGTGTTTTCGTATGTGTGTGTGTGTGTGCATGCAATGGGCTAACTGGTATCATATTACTTGAACAAGCCCAGCTACCGATAATCTTGTTTACACAGCCATTAAAGCCCCTCACTCAATGCCTCTCTGCTGGCTTGGCTGGCCTCTTCTTCACTCCCCATAAAAGTACACATCACAGGCTGCAGCCCAACTTCTTGTGGCTATATCTCTCAGCACAAACACATGGCTCTCTGTGTGGGAAAAGACAAGCAGTGGTGACTCATGGGTCATGTTTCCAAGCACAAACCCCCTCTGTGTGGCTTTAATGAGTATATTGCTTTAGCAACCATGGGAATAACTAAGCATCACAGCAGAGACAGCTCAAAATCTCCACACCTGTAAGACTTCCCTGCTGAAAAGACCAGCTTAGATTCATTTCCATGCTGATATAGGCAGGTTCATACTTGTTAGTGTTGGTTAGTGTTAACTAGCTGGTTTCCACCCAGGACACACACAATCTGGCCTCAGCAGGTGGTGCACCTGGTCCCCCCAGACAAGGTATGTACTGTATGCCAAGAGGCTTGTGGCTCACGCCTCCAAAATAATCACCAGCAGCATGAGCAATGGTTAAGGAGTGAGAGTGTGGGTATGTAAGGTTAGGTAGACAATCAGCACACATGTGAATGTCACTCCTTTTGGATGACATGCTCCAGATACACTTCCATATTCGCAGCTGACCTTCAGTAGCTCTCACTGTGTGGTCACACATTCTTATCATGTGGGAGCCATGTTTGGTGTAATCCAATAACAAAGTAATTAGTTACTGTAATCTAATTACATTTTAGTCAAAAAGTAGTGTAATATATTACATTTTAAATACTTGTAATCAGATTACATTTACTGACTTTAAGTACTTTTAAGTACTTTATAGGGTTATACATATTTATTTATTTGTTTGATTTTTCCCCTTTTTCACCCAATTTGGAATGCCCAATTCCTAGTGCACTTTTTTTAAGTCCTCGTGGTTGCGTAGTGATTTGCCTCAATCTGGGTGGCAGTGGATGAATCCCAGTTGCCTCTGCGACCATCAACCCGCACATCTTATCATGTGGCTTGTTGAGTACGTTGCCATGGAGACATAGCGCATGTGGAGGCTTCACCGCATCCACCGCGGCAACTGTGCTCAACTCACCACGTGACCCACCGAGAACGAACCACATTATAGTGACCACGAGGAGGTTACCCCATGTGACTCTACCCTCCATAGCAACTGGGCCAATTTGGTTGCTTAGGAGACCTGGCTGGAGTCACTCAGCACGCCCTGGGATTCGAACTAGCGAACTAGCGAACTCCAGGGGTGGTAGCCAGCGTCTTTTACCACTGAGCTACCCAGGCCCCCCGGTTATGCTTATTTCTAATATATGAATTATGAATTATGTCCCCGTAACGAGTCATTGTGAAGGAGAAAAATGTGAGGTGCTGAGTGTATGACTTGTGTATAACAATGAACAAGGAAGAAATATAGACATTATTTTGAATTTGTTGAGTGGAAAAGAAATTTAGAAAGTAACTTAGGAAGTAAAGCAATTAGTAATGTGATTACTTTTTCAATTAAGTAAGTAGTAAAGTATTCTGATTAAAATTTTAGAGAAATAATGAGTAATTTGTAGTGGATTACTATTTTTACCAACACTGTGTGTGAGTCAGTTTGTGTGTGCTTCGTGTGTTTGAATGTATAAGGAATCTAGTGTATGTGTGTGTTTTTGTGCATGCATAGGCCTATATGTGTAAGTATGAATGTATCGGTATAGAAATATTATATGTTATTATGGCCAGTAACTGATCTGATAGCCATAATATAACTGAGCTTCTATATGGAACAACAGCACGATTGCAAGTGTGACATTGCTTTTATATAACAGTTCAAAAACCAGTAAATACTGTTTTTCTACTAATATAATAATTATATTTACTTATGATTTAGACAAAAATTGTCCAGTTAGTTTAGGCATTTCTTCTCCACCAGTGAAAATATTTCCAAAAGAAGCCAAAGCATCAAGCAAAACTCCACTCTCTGCACTGCTGTCATATTCTGATTTTAAACTAGTGGCGATTTGTTTGTAAATGAATCAGTGTTTTTGAATGAATAATTCTCGTTCACTTCAACTGTTACGGTAGTGAATGACTCGGTGTCAGTTGAGTCAGTTGAATCAGTTGAGTCAATGATTGAATGACTCACTCATACTCTAAAAGACCTACTGGAGAAAATATGTAATCTCCACAAATGATCACTGTACGAATCAGTGAATTAAATCAAACATAGATAACCCTTTAGTACTTTTAAAACCTTGGTATAGAAAATGAGAAAGCTGTTAAATTTTTTTGGCCGATACCAATATATTCACCAATATATCATGCATCCTTATGCACGAGTGTGCATGCTGCCATCTTTTCTGCATCATCACTACTTACACAGCAGCGATGATCAATACCTATATGTTTCATGTTATATAACCCACAGTTTTATGACCTTTCTGATGCTGACCCTCTACACTCCTCACAACACAGCCTTGCGTTCCGGCCCCTGGAGCTACGCGGTAAAAGATGATACCGTACGTGAAACGCGATACAGTCACAGATTGTAGAAATGCAGGCTAATTTGTGAACCTGCTGATTGACAGCATGCATTTAAGCATGGTCACGTGCTGCTAGAGTTTTTTAAAATAGCCCAGAAAAGATGGACCAAGGGATCACAAAAATACACCCTAGCAGAAGCCAGACATCTGTGTGTGGCTGTGTGTGTGATTGTGGGTGTGTTGTATTGCTTCTATGACCCTTGGTCTGCTACGTGCTGTAGATGTCATTTGAAGGGTGCGGTAGTAAACTCGGAGAGGCTCTGACTCATGGCTCCCAGCTGTAACGAGAGAAACTGAACCTTAATGGTGTACAGTTACCAATAATAGCTCTGTACACATCACACATTTCTCTTACATGGATGTTATTCGTTTTTGGGATAGTTTAACAAGAAATTAAAATTCGTTAATTTACCGTTGTATGGCTTGTTCCAAACATGTATGACTTTCTTTCATGGAACACTAAAGGAGATGTTTAGCAGAATGTCTAAGCTGCTCTTTTTAATTCAGTGAAAGTAAATGGTGACCACAGATGTTGATGGTCCCCATTCACTTTCATTGCATGAAAAAGAGCAGCTTGACTGGCAATAATTAGTTTTATGTTATGGCCAATAACTACTTAGATGGCCATAACATAAAAATAACCAGCGGCTTTCGATATCGGCCAAAATTTATTAGTGTGTTTGATGTTATAAATCTACTATATACTACTACAGCTATCTACAATACAGTATACAGTTTGATGGACGTGAGGGTGAGTAAAATTTTCATTTTTTAATTGAACGGTTCCTTTAAAGCTGGTAAATCATGTGGAGATGAATGTCTAGAAGCTCTAGACAGTCTTCATACTGTATCCTGCAGCTCAGTAGAGGTGATTATACAGCACTAAAAATAGTAATGGTAGTGTTGTTTAACATGAGGTCCACAGCTCATTCAGAATAATGAAAGATGCAAGGGCTTACAGTCGGCATGTTGAGATTAATGTTGCTCTGAATCGCATTTTTTGTGATATGTTGAAACCATCACGGCAGTGTTGTAGATGTTTGTGCAGGAAGGGAGATGTGGTGCCAATGCTCAGGGCCATGACCACCATATTACTAGGGACTCGTCCTCCTCAATATTTAGATTAGTGGGCGATCAATATGTTTTTTTTTCTTCTAGTGATAGACCAATATATTGGCCAAGCCAATTCAATAACTGTCAATAACTGTCCTACTGGCCGATTAACAGAAGTGGTCATCCAAATTTCATTTCCAAAATCTACAGACAGTTTTGTCAATGGATGGTGCATTTTGTTCTGTTTTCAAATATTTTTTTGGTCAATTTTGAGTAAATAAAGTGTCCATGGGCTTTTTTTCATCGAGATTTTCATCAAGGTTTAAGATTAATGGATTGACCCAAATTACAAACTTCAGCACTTTTCTACACCATTTAAGTAATGCAAGTAGTATGTTTACACTGAAAATGCAATGAAAAGAAGTGTAGTACAAGTACCCGAATGATGTGCTTCTTACATTTTACATTTACATTTATTTATTTAGCAGATTCTTTTATCCAAAAGTGACTTACAAATGAGGAGAACAAATAGAAGCGATTCAATCTAAAGGAGACAGTAAGAAGCAACGTGCTGAAATATTGCTTAGAGAAGTAAACATAGCGAGGAAGGTGAAAGACAAGTGGTAGAAGAATGGATAGATTTTTGTCCTTGAGAGTGCATTAATAGGGTAGGGTCAAGTGCTCGTGAAAGAGCAGTGTCTTTTTGTGGTTTTTGAAAGAGGCTAGAGAAACAGCTGCTCAAGCGAAAATTAAGTGTGGAAATTGCTCAGCAGTTGTGGTTTGCCCTATGTAGTGCAAAGGGCAAAGTTACCTGGCCGCGACAAAACAATAGTAATTAATGGAGAATATGGCAACTAGCGAAACTTCTGTGAAGACACTACCTTGTAAATGTAAGTTCAATGCTTTACCATCACCTTACGCTGTGTGAATATGTACGTTATTTGAGATACTGTATATGGGTTGAACTGATGGTTAACGCGCTAAAGCTAGCGGCAACACATCGCGAGCATTTGAAACGTCACTTCTGTCAGCTGAAAAACAGCGAATGCTTCCGTGTAGTAAAAAAAAAACGTTAAGTCTCCCATTTGGGACGATACGACACTTTAAAAATTCATAGAGTGTATGTAGTCAGTGTAAGTGCATAGCATATATTAAAATTTAAAATTCCCATTAATGTATGAGGGAAAGGGAACATCTTATGCCCTGAAACTGGTCAACATTTCTTTTAAGTTTTTGACTATTTTTAATCATCTTTTTTATTTCATTGGTTTATTTTAAACTAATTTTTAAAAGTGCAAATATTCTGTAGTATCTCTAATTAATATGATATTGTAATTAATATGAGGTCATAAAATCTGCATGCATAATAATTATAAAATTATTAGCAAAATGCTGTTTAAAATATTTTTAGATGGAGTATAACATACTGCAGGATATTTCAACTTTCCAAAGGCACTTTTGTCAACTAGTATAAATAATGTATAAATAAACGTTAATTTAATATATGGAATTTTGTTTGCATACTTTTTGTTTACATCTATTGTGTACAGCAGTTTTGCTGCATTTAAACTATATTATATATTCAATGATTGATTGATACTTTACAATCTTGATGCAAATTTAATTTGCATCAAGATTGTACTTGGTCCCCAACATGTGACCACAATCACCAGTTACAAAAGAACAGCTTACCTAATACAGTATGTACCAAGATAAATTGACATTACAGTATATTAGCCACCCTGCTCTCTAGATATAGGTCATCCGATATTACAGTTAAAAAAATAAATAAAAAAAAAACATATAGGTTGAACACTAGGTTTTTAAAGGACTGATTGGCTTGCTTAACGAGGGCTGTTTTTACTCACAGAGCATTATTCAGCTGTGATTCGCCTCGAGAGTTAAGGGTAAGATTAGGTAGGGGAGTTTTAAGGTTTACATGCACTCTCGGCCTTAGTGTGTGTGTGTGTGTGTGTGTGTGTGTGTGTGTGTGTGTGTGTGAGAGAGGTATGGTGAGTGTGTGATGTGAAGGTCTGACTGGGTACAACAGAATGTCAGAGGTCTCTGGGGGAGAATGGAAAGCAACTGGTGAGAGCAGACCTGACAAGAGCTCGGAAGAATCTGAGATTGATCAGATGGAATGTGCACACACGCATTAAGTGTAATTCGAATCTCAGGGGTGCAGCAGAGATGCGTGTGTGTGAGTGAGCATGACTGTGTGCGAGGATTGTGTCACTCCCCATCCCTTCAATGTGCTCAGCTGCAGTTTCAAGTAAGGACGGGCAATACAACAGTTTGTTCTGGTCCTCGAATCTGATTGGACGAGTGGCGTTCCAAGAGTGCTGATAGGTCACACCATAAGCACTGGGACGCTTTACTGTTTGTATCACTCCGCTTGTGTTAATGGAATTCCAAACGTGTAAGAGCAGCTAGATGTGTGAATTTTCATTCACCCCTATGACATTAAAGATTTCAGCCAGCATGTGGTGACAAAAGACCGTCTTGTGTGTGCTATGAGCGAGTTGAGTTTATGTTGACAAACTGTGTCAGTCAGTGTGTGAGTTTCTTTGAAGTCATCTGGAATTGTCTATCACTCTATAATCACTCTGATTACTACTACAACACTATAGCTGAGAAACAGCTTCAGCATTACTGCCGATCACAGCTGACAGACTGAGTAATCAAACATGCTCAGGGCGCCTACCTGATACAACCCTCCGAGTTGGGAGAAGACGTAAACTTTCAACACGGTGGAAGAGAGAAAACCTTCTGTGTTGGAGTCAAAATAAGAGTTCCCCAAGAAATATCCAAGAATGAAACTGGCATCCTCCATATTTTCTCTCTGACGATAAAACACTTGAATGTAAGTGAAATACTTTAATTCAGATAGCACGTATAGTAACATCACTCCAGGATCAGAGTGGATTACTATCACACTACAGATGTGGAACAGAGTTAACACTAACAGCTAGAGCATTACTATAACAGATGCAGGTAATCACATGCTCAGTCTCTCTCTCTCAGTCTCTCTCTCTCTCTCTCTCTCTCTCTCTCTCTCTCTCTCTCTCTCTCTCTCTCTCTCACACTCTCTCTCTCTCTCTCTCTCTCTAAGTACTTATATATATATATATATATATATATATATATTTCTAAAGATAAAATTGCACTCCTTAACTGCACTCAAAAAAAATGTTAAGCCTATTTTTAAGATTTATGCATTTTAATTTCAAACTTTATATGAATTTATATTTGAATAAGTTCAAACAAATACATTTTAAATTAATTTAAATAAAGTTTAAATTAACTGTAATAAACAAACGTCATGCAAATCCATTATATTAAATGACATCAATTGATTTTCAGAATAGCAGTTTTCAATTTATTAGTAAAATAAGGTCTGTGGTTAACATTAGGCCTACTTAAAGAGACTTTCACTTTTAGTTCTACAACATAAATGACACACAGTCATACCTCAAAATGTGAATTTTGAAGCCAGTGTGTGTATTTAAAAAAAAACTTTAATGGATTACATTTTTATGTGAGGATCCTTTCGGTACAACAATAGTATCTGAAAAATTTATATTTCACGATTGGACTGCCAATCCAACTACATTTGTTCCCCTTTCTCAGTCTCGCAGTCAGGTAATCTAATTGGATTGTAATTTAATCTACCTCTCATTTATTTACCTATTAGAGAGTGCAACAAACATCTGACTCAAGCACTCACAAACTCCCCGAAGAGAATCCATTCGTAGGTTAAACCAGTTACTCAACCAGACTGTGGAATAGTCACATTTTTTAAATTAGCTGAGGGCAGGGAGAAAGAAGTGTTTTGAACACACACACACACACACACACACACACACACACACACACACACACACACACACACACACATACAAATTCTTTGTCTATTAGCTGTTACAAATACTAAAGTGTGTGCCTACTCTATGTGTCAAGTTCAGGTTACCAGGGCAGGGCTGCAGGAGCTCAGCAGAGACTTGATTTATTGTGCTGGATTATTCAAGACTGGTTTTCTTTCATAGTGGGAGCCCTTGACCTAGAAAATAGGAATACAAAATTAAAGGAAACTGAATGCAGAGACAGACATGAAAAATGCCTTATAACCCTTTTGAAGCACCAAAGCACTGGGAGACGGACTCTGTCCAGTTTGTCAGATTAACCTGTGCCATTAGTTTCCAGACAACTGCTGATTTACTGCTGGGATTCATCTGCCCCTGGCTTCCATTGAAACAGATTGTTCAGTGTAGTGAACAGAGATTAATTAAAAGAACTAAAGACAGTGCAGACACTCACACACTGATGTTTCACATAAAGTTAATGCTCAGTTTCTTTAGGTGATTGTGGTTGAGAATGAGGAATTACAGTCTGAAGTCCATCATAGTGGGACACAAATACCTCAGGTTGTATGTCTGGCCTTATTATTCAGACATACTGTAGATGGATCCTGCAATTCAATGTCTGTAAGATCCAAGTGCTGTGCATCTATAGAAAATGATACTGTAGAATGAGGCAGTGAAGTCTGGCCATCATGTTGTCTCTCTGGAATTTTCTGGTAGCTTATAAAGCATTTTTTATTATTATTATAAATTATAAATGACCAATAATTTCCTGTCCTGTCTTAATGATACTGTGAGTAAAAATGGCATAATATTAATAAAATGATATACACTCACTGAGCACTTTATTTGGAACACCTGTACACCTACTTGTTCATGCAGTTATCTAAATCATGCAGATACGGGTCAGAAGCTTCAGAGTTTACTCAGAATGGTGCCAAAAACAAAAAACAGCCAGTGAGTGGCAATTCTGCAGACAGAAACACCTTGTTGATGAGAGAGGTCAATGGAGAATGGTCAGAATGGTTTGAGCTGACAAAAAGGCTACGGTAACTCAAATAAACTCTCTGTACAATTGTAGTGAGCAGAATAGCATCTCATAATACATAACATGTTGAACACTGAGGTGGATGGACTACAAGAGTAGAAGACTACTTCAGGAACTTTATTAAGACCATAGTTCCCTATCTGTCACTCACTCGACGTTGTGTCGATGTAGTGACACTAGGGGTCACTCTTGGGAGCCCGAAACACCTCTGGTCTTTGATAAAAGGCCAATGAAAATTGGCGAGTGGTATTTGCATGCCACTCCCCCAGACATACGGGTATAAAAGGAGCTGGTATGCAACCACTCATTCAGATTTTCTCTTCGGAGCCGAACGTTCATGCTCATTGAGCTGAATTCTCACGACTGTTCATTCACCTCTGCTGGATCTGACAGCGCATTTCAGCGGCTTCTCCCTCCTCTGCATTGGTGCACTGCAGAGAACGCCCCTGGGCGCTTCGGCAGAAAAAAGAGAGTATATTTTTCTGAAAGAGTATATTTCTCTAAATGAGCGGCACACACATAACGTCTTTTTAAAGACGCGTCTTTTTAAAGATGCTTTTCCGATTGTGTGTTATTCCTGGTTGCAGTTGTTACCTCTCAACTTCCTTGCGCGGAACTTGGATGTGTGGCTTGCGCTTTCCAATCCATCACGATGGCTAGTCCGGACCATCCGACTCGGCTACGCGATTCAGTTCGCCAGGCGTCCGCCCAGGTTCAGCGGTATCCATTTCACCTTGGTGAAAAGGATGAAAACGCTGCTACCTTGCGCGCGGAGATCGCTAACCTCCTATGGAAGGGTGTGATTGAAACTGTCCCTCTGGCCGAGATGAAGAAGGGATTTTACAGCCCCTACTTCATCGTACCAAAAAAAAGGCAGTGCAATCTTGGACCTGCAAGTACTGAACCGGGCTTTACACAGACTCCTGTTCAAGATGCTGATGCATAAACGCATTCTGGTGAGTGTCCGGCATCAAGATTGGTTCGCGGCGGTAGAACTGAAGGACGCGTACTTTCACGTCTCGATTCTACCTCGACACAGACCCTTCCTGTTTGCATTCAAGGGTCAGGCGTATCAGTACAAGGTCCTCCCTTTCGGCCTGTCCTTGTCCCCTCGCGTCTTCACGAAGGTCGTAGAGGCAGACCTTGCCCCGTTAAGGGAAGTGGGCATTCGTATTCTCAACTATCTCGACGATTGGCTAATCTTAGCTCACTCTCGAGGCATGTTGTGTGCACACAGGGACTTGATGCTCTCGCACCTCAGCCGATTAGGGCTTCGGGTCAACTGGGAAAAGAGCAAGCTCCTCTCGGTTCAGAGCATCTCTTTTCTCGGTTTGGAGTTGGACTCAGTCTCTTTGACAGCACGCCTCACGAACGAGCGCGCACAGTCGGCGCTGGCCTGTTTGAAGACATTCAAACAGAAAACAACGGTTCCACTGAAACTCTTTCAGAGGCTCCTGGGGCATATGGCATCATCAGCGGTGGCCACCCCACTCGGGTTGATGCATATGAGACCGCTTCAGCACTGGCTTCAGACTCGAGTCCCGAGATGGGCATAGCGCCACGGGACACATCGCGTGGTCATCACGCCGGTCTGTCACTGTCTCTTCAGCCCTTGGACCGACCTCTTGTTTCTGCGGGCAGGTGTTCCCCTAGATCAGGTCACCAGGCGCGTCGTGGTCATGACAGACACCTCCAAAATGGGCTGGGGCGCTGTTTGCAATGGGCACACAGCCGCCGGCTTATGGACGGGCCCACGGCTGCGTTGGCACATCAACTGCCTCGAGTTGTTGGCAATTCTGCTTGCCCTGCGGAGGTTCCGGCCGTTGATCCAGGGCAAGCACGTGTTAGTTCGGACAGACAACATGGCAATGGTAGCATATGTCAACTGCCAAGGCAGTCTGGACTCTCGTTGTATGTCACAACTCGCCCGCCGTCTCCTCCGCTGGAGTCGACAGCACTTCAAGTCGCTGCGAGCCACTCACATCCCGGGCGACCTCAACACTACAGTGGACGCGCTGTCATGGCAGGTTACCCTCAGGGGAGAGTGGAGACTCCACCCTTAGGTGGTCCAGCTGATTCGGAGTCGATTCGGACAGGCACAGGTAGACCTGTTCGCCTCCCAAGAATCCTCCCACTGCCCGCTCTGGTATGCCCTGACAGAGGCACCCCTCGACACAGCTGGCCTCCTGGCCTACGCAAATATGCGTTTCCCCCAGTGAGCCTACTTGCACAGACTCTGTGCAAGGTCAGGGAGGATGAGGAGCAGGTCGTCCTGGTAGCACCCTACTGGCCCACCCAGACGTGGTTCTCGGACCTCACGACCTGATCATCAGGTTCCTGAGAGGTGCCAGGAGGCTGAACCCCTTCAGACCGTGCCTCGTTCCCTTATGGGATCTCTCTGTAGTTCTTCAGGGTCTACAGAGAGCCCCTTTTGAGCCTTTGCAGTCAGCTGAGCTTAAGGCACTCTCCTTAAAGACTGCCCTCCTGACTGCACTCACTTCCACCTGCAAGCGTTCTCTGTCAGTGAAACGTGCCTGGAGTTCGGTCCGGGCTACTCTCACGTGATCTTGAGACCCCGACCGGTCTTTAGGGGACCAGGTGGTGAACATGCGAGCGCTGCCCCAGGAGGAGGCAGACCCAGCCCTGTCGTTGCTGTGTCCGGTGCGCGCTTTACGCATCTATTTGGATCGCACGCAGAGCTTTAGGATCTCTGAGCAGCTCTTTGTCTGCTTTGGTGCACAGCGAAAAGGAAGCGCTGTCTCCAAGCAGAGGATCACCCACTGGCTCATTGACGCCATAGCTATGGCATATCACGCCCAGGACATGCCGTCCCCGGTAGGGCTATGAGCCCATTCTACCAGGGATGTAGCGGCCTCCTGGGCCCTGGCCAGGAGTGCCTCTCTAACAGACATTTGCAGAGCAGCAGGCTGCGCAACACCCAACACCTTTGCAAGGTTCTACAACCTCCGGGTGGAACTGGTTTTGTTCCAGGTAGTGGCACGCAATACAAGCGGATAAGCCCGGGATATCCAGCCGGGTGTATCGCTAGCACATAGCGCCTTTCACCTCCTCTGAGCTGAAGACGTGTGCCATTAATTGCCAGTAGTGTTCACAAACTATGTTCCCTGGTTGACTTCCTCCGAGCCCTGTGGCAGTCGAGTTTTCGGAGAGACTCACTGCCGGCCCAGTACACGTGCTAACTAAGAGCGCTGTTCTGGGGTAGGTGCTCCGCATGTGGCAGTTCCCTGTAAGGTAACCCCATGCGATGTATATCTTCCGCTAATTCGTTTCCCTGTTGGCAAACTACGTCTTCCTTGGGCAGAGCCCCCTCTGCCACAGTCTCCATGTTTGTCTACCATGAGACTTTGCACATGGTCAGCAAGACCATGTGATGTATTTTTCCACTTAAATATCCCCCCCTCTCTTTGGGCGAGGTGTGGTCTCCATGGTGTCCTCCCCTTGGGAGGGACACCCCCCGACTAGACCTGGAGGCCCAGTCGGATAATCCCCCTTGTTTTTTAGGGAGTGGAAAAAAAAAGAAGGGGGAAAAGAGGCCACTACTGGGTTAGCCTGTCTCTATCTCTTGGGTAGTTGACTTGTCCCCAAAGGGCCGTTCGACACTCATAACTATGTTGGGGGAGGTTACGTGTCGGCCTGGTGCGCTGGCTATGAGGCACACAGTTGCCCGTCACACACCGCCAGTTCACGTAACACAGCCAGTTGCGGCATTTTGTATAGGGACCCCTAGTGTCACTACATCGACACAACGTCGAGTGAGTGACAGATAGGTAACGTCCTGGTTACTTGCGTAACCTCTGTTCCCTGATGGAGGGAACTAGACTTTGTGTCCCTCCTGCCACAATGCTGAACTACCCGCTGAAATGGCCAGACCTTGTCTCAGCTCCTCAGCATAAAACCTGAATGAGTGGTTGCATACCAGCTCCTTTTATACCCGTATGTCCGGGGGAGTGGCATGCAAATACCACTCGCCAATTTTCATTGGCCTTTTGTCAAAGACCAGAGGTGTTTCGGGCTCCCAAGTGTGACCCCTAGTGTCACTACATCGACACAACATTTCGTTCCCTCCATTGGGGAATGGAGGTTACGCAAGTAACCAGGACGTTTTCCTAATAAAGTGCTCAGTGAGTGTATACTGACAGTACAGGTATATTGCATTACAACTCTTAATAGACTTAATCCTACTATGTCTGTTTCCAGTCATAAAAAAATGACAAGAGTAGTCATGAAAGAAAAAGAAACTGCTAAATGATTTTTTTCTGAGACAGTTATCTGTCTAGTTTTATCTGTCTAGTTTAGTTTTTTGCTGTCACGTGGGAGTTAGACACACACACACACACACACACCAGTAATGTTGACATTAAACGATGGATTGGGGACATCAGATCCATGTGTCATTCCATCAGTGATAGAAATGAAAAATTAAGGAGAAAAAATGTGATGCAGCAATAGACAGGCTTCTCATGTCTTCACACAGAACACTTGTGCAATCAGGTAGTCAAAATACTGTAGAGTTTGTGTCATCTCACTGCAAATCCGCTGCTAATTAGCAATCAGCTCTTTAAAAAAGAAACAGGTAGAAGACGATGGG
This sequence comes from Myxocyprinus asiaticus, assembly GCF_019703515.2. Classification (NCBI taxonomy): domain Eukaryota; kingdom Metazoa; phylum Chordata; class Actinopteri; order Cypriniformes; family Catostomidae; genus Myxocyprinus; species Myxocyprinus asiaticus. Next base: position 16,980,903 of record NC_059377.1, read on the forward strand.
TTTCTTATGATGCCACGTGTGTGTATCCTTGTTGAAACATTGATTGATCTGTGACTTGACACAAGGGATCAATGTGACCTGCTTTGATTCCTTGCAATTAGACACAAATGTATGGATTCCAAGGAAAGAGCATGTACTGTACTGTATATGAACTCTCTCTCTGAGTAAATGATGACAGATTTGTAACTTTTTAGCAAACCATTCCTTTAAAGACACATAACTCTGTATTTGTAACATGATATCTGTCTTTGCTGGCTGTAAATCTCATGAGATCACACTGTTTTTTTGCCACTTAGGCAAGCATGAAAAGGACACCAGTGCTTAACTCGCTTATCCTTTGAAATTCCTCCTTCCCACCACTAAACATCATTTCAGCCCATAGACCCCATTGACTCCCAGCCACCTCCAGTCAGTCCAATGCGGTTTAAAGCTGCCACTGAGAAAGCTGATTCCTGCTTTGTTCGGCATCTGCCACTATTTCTCTCATCCATAATTCAGCCACCCCCTGCTCGACCCCTCTTTCATAGGAACGCACTCTGCATACTCTAGCATGCTGATGTCACTCAGCAGTGTGAGAGTGTCTGCGTGTATGTGCATGTGTGAGTGAGAGAGTGATGGGGGTTTAAAATTTATCTTCAGGTCTGCTTTCTACATATGTCAATATTTAACCAGCAGCTCTCTCTCTTCTACTCCCTATGCTTTTTACTCTTTTTTTTCATGTTCTGAACTCAAGCACATAACAGAACTGATATTCTCCATTAGCTCTAATAGACCTAAGTGAGCCATCTGAGATTAAAGTGAACATGAAATTAAAATGGACCCTATTTACTTTCTCAATCCATGTTCCTGGTCTTATTATGCACAATTGATCAGTGCATATTATTTTAATGAAAACAATCTTTAACCTCATGTAATAACCTGCTCTGCCTCTGAAACTACTTTCCTTTTCGGCTGCTGTCACAGAGTCCTATTATCCTACTGGTTAATGTTAACCACTAGTCTGTGTTGGGTGTAATCTGATTTCAAAGTAATTATTTATTGTAATCTGGTTACACTTTTAGCTCAGAAAGTAGTGTAACATATGACATTTTAAATTTGTATGATCAACTTACAGTTAATGACTTTTAATTAAGTTAATTAATTTTAAGTACATTACATGGGTTAAACACAGGGCCACGAATAAGGGGGTACAATTGGACCTTTTGTCCCAGGCCCGGGCTTGATGGGGGCCCAGAGTAGAGGGGGATCCACAGAAAGGCAATTCCATATTGTAGAGCGCATATAAATGCATTCAGCAGGAGACGTGGATATAAACATGGAGACAGCGTGCAACCACGAAAGCTGTCCAGGTGGCGCACGTTGATGGGATTACTGTCTGCAATCCCCCCATCATCCCCCAGGTCAGACAATGGACTGGAGTGTGGCCTGCTGAATGCATTTTGTATCGGGTCCAAGAATTCCTACCTGCCTAACCTGGTTACACATACCTTTTTTTATTTTTTATTTGATGATCTGAACAATGATCTAACTGCCAACATTAAAACATAACCAGCCCACAAACACACACAGCACACTGCAGTCTTTGCCATTGTTCAAGTCAAATGCAGATAAATGAGAAACAAGCCAGTAAAAGATCACAATAATTCAATATTTGAATCACAAAACAAACAACGGTTTGAAAAATTACATGTGCTGTACATCCCAAGATACCTCAGACATATGCTTGCATTAAATTATAGGAATAAACTCCAGCCACTTTCTCTGCATCCAATTGATGCAAAGAAAGAATTCAGGTGTGAAATGCCTCCAACACAACAGCGAATTTGCCGTTATTCTTCATTCTTTGAAATGTAAAAGTTCAAGCCAGTGGACCAGTAACAAAGGTAGTTTGGGGTATGGAACAGTTTTTTGGGGGCGCAATAGATGAAAATACACCTTTTCACCATCTCAGGTTTGTGTACATGACAGCCTCTTGAAGGGGCGGGTTAAAAACTGACTAAAAACTTTTGACTCTGTCTTAAGTGCCGTGCCATGCATACGTCAGCAAAGAGGAGTCAGTCATATCAACTGAAGAGCAAGATTTTACATTTGATTAAAGATTATGAGGTCGGTGTCACGTAACGCCATGCGAGGGTCAGACATGTAAACGACGAGCTCTGTGCACTTGGCTAGTTTTTAGTTATTTTATATACTGTCATAAACCAGTGAGATTCAATACAACCTGCTACAAATCTGTTCTTTGAAGTCAACATGGCAAAGAATTCAAAATCCTCGGGCTCTGGAGATATTAAAAGACACTTACGTGCTCAAGCTGATACCTCAGATAGGCCTGCAGACCAGGGACTCGGTTTGGACGGTGCAGCAGGAGAAATCCAGCAGCAACTAGCGAGCATGTCTGTGATGCTGACGAAAGTTGTTGCTGACTTAGAGGATCTTGCTCTAATATGTCGATCGATTACGGTGATGGAAATGAAATCCTCTGAGTTGGTTACAAGAATCAGGGACGTCGAGAGACGTATGGATTATCTGGAGTCATCGGAGAGGGAATTAGCTGCTAATCCGCTAGAGACCAAGGCAGATTTACAACACGTTTGGAAAAAACTGGAGGATTTGAAGAATCGTAGCCGGCGAAATAACATCCGAATTGTTGGAACTCCTGAGCATGAAAAAGGCAGAGATATGGTGAAATTCCTAGACAAGTTCTTCCCGAGTCTGCTCAACATAACAGGCCACAAGTTGGAAATCGAGCGAGCTCACAGAGTCCTGGCTCGCAGATCGGCTGAGGGAGACAGGCCCCGATCAATTTTGGCCAAATTTCTGAGATCATCCGATAAAGATCTCGTATTGTGCGAGGCGAGGTGCAAAAGAAAGCTTTCTTGGAAGAATCACAGCATTTTCTTGTTCCCAGATTTTGCGAATTCAACAAGAGAGAAACGTGATCATTTCAAGGAATGCAAGAAACGCTTTTCCTCTGATGTTTCCAGCCAAATTGAGAATAGATACTAAGGATGGCCGCAAAATATTTACATGCCCACAACAAGCATTGTCATTCATAGAGTCAATGGGGTGAGTAAACCATTTGGTGACTTTCATAAGGCCCCCGAGTGAGATGTCTCGCTGTACATACTCTTGGCTGTCTGAGGAAGCTGGGCGCCATTTTTGTGTCTTTTTTTATTGGTACCGCCTTGCGGCTGGCGTTTGTTTTGTGGAATAACACTCCTTCAAGAAACTTTTGTATTGACGAAGGGTCGCTTTTACACTGAAGTTCCCAGCCAAATTGAGAACAGATACTAAGGATGGCCGCAAAATATTTACATGCCCACAACAAGCGATGTCTTTCATAAAATTAATGGACTGAGGAAGTCATGGTGTGTTTCTCACGTGCCTCCAAGTGAGCTGTCTCGCTGAATATACTCTTGACCGGCCGAGGAAGCTGGGCGCCTTTTTTGTTTCTTTTTGTGCTGGTTCCGCCTAGTGGCTGGAGTTTGTTTTGTGGAATAACACTCCTTTGGGACAGTTGTGGATGAATCTGCTTGTTCTTTGTGCTTATGCCTCCTATTGGATGGAGTTTGTTTCGTGGAGTATTTTTTGCAGGACATTGGAATGATTAGGTCATCTCCTGCACCCATGAAACAGCTGGCTCACTGAACATTCGTTTGACTGTCCGAAGAAATTGAATGGCTTTATTATTTTTATTTTGTGCTGGTTCCGCTAGCAGCTGGAATTTGTTTTGTGGAGGAACACACCTTTGAGTTTTGTGAATGAATCTTCACATTCTTTGTGTTTATTCTGCCTATTGGCTGGAATTTGTTTTATAGATTATCATTTGTTGTGAATTTCTGTCTCACAAAATTTTTATAGAAACACCGGACTTGAGCAATCTGATGGCAAAGTTGTGACTCTCGTAGGCGTGCATGGACTGTTTGAGTTTAGAGGGATGGACGCCGGTTGGCGCTGTCGTGCGCGGGGTTAATGCACACGTTTTTCTTTTTTCTGTTTGTTTGGTACGGGGGGAAGTTCGGGGTTTGATTGTTGCACTAATGGGAATTGTGGTCTGTGGCAGGGCGGAGGGCGGGGCCGGGTCGTGATTCGACATACCCGGCTCCTAATCAGGCTGATTAGCCCGAGAGGGATAAAGGCCGACTGGAGACGGCAGTGCGACAGAGAGAGAGTTATGGACAGCTGTCCGACACCTGTGTGTGTTTGTGTCTTTTGGTTTAAGTCCATTATTAAAATATTATTTATATTATCAAGCAGGTTCTCGCCTCCTCCTTTCCATTGATGTGTTACACTGGTGCCAAAACCCGGGAAGGAGGAGGGATGTCCAGTAGTAGAGTCCTCGCCACTACCATCCACCCCAACAGAGCAGCCACGGCCATCCGCTGGGGGACAGAGGAGCCTGGCCGCCTAAAAGCAGAGGAACGGCCACCAACCACGAGTGGGGAGGGGCTCCTGGCCGACCGCCTGGAGCGGGAGAACCGCTGCCAGGGGCGGGGGAGACCTTTCTGTCCACCGAAAACGCGGCGGGGCGTTCCGTCCGCCAGGGGCTGGAGGACTGCCTCCGATCCACCCGGGAAGGCGTGGCTGTCGTCCACCAGAGGAGTGGCCGAGGACCAGGCTATTGCGTATCGGAGAACCGGCAAGTGAATTGTTTTTTTCTTTCTCTCTCTTTCTCTCTCCTGCTGCCGCTCTGTGTTGGCCTTTTCCCCCTCTTTTTAAATGTTTTTGTTAATTTGGCACAAGTGCCGTTATGGCGTGTAGGTGCCACATTTTTTTTTTGTTTCCCTAGGTGGTGACAAATGAGTGTCTTATGTGCTATGAGTGAGTCAGTGAATCATTTTGAGTCGTTCATGAACGAAATCTACCAAGAGACTTTATAGTGTTTTTTTTTTCTGTCAGAGACATCCGCAGAAGGATGGCGCAAATAATAGTCTGCAGACTTTGAATGGGAAAACCTCATCTTTAGGAAAAGATAGATAGCAGATTGTTTTAGTTCAGATTAGATATTCATTTTTCTTTTATTTTCTTGATTTGTATACACAGTGTAGGCACTGGTTGATCATGGGTACACTGAGATCTGCCTTTGAGACTAAAATTAAAGGAAAAGAAATTCAATAATGATTTTTCTGATTGATCTGCTATTTCAATTCGCTGAAGTCACGCTCTTAATACCAGTTCTCTTGATTTTTATGCTATTTTATTATTTTTATTTTATTTTTAAATAACTTTTTCTCAATGTGTGTATTACTTTTTATTCTTATTTCATGTTCTTAATTGTTTTTTTATGTATCTTGTATTTTCTTTAAAATGTATATTTAAAGCATTTTGAATTGCCATTGTGTATGAAATGTGCTATATAAATAAACTTGCCTTGCCTTGCCTTCCTTATAAGCTATTGTGTTATTGTGTATATGTGTGTGTGTGTGTGTGTGTGTGTGTGTGTGTGTGTGTGTGTATATATATATATATATATATATATATATATATATATATATATATATATATATATATATATATATAATTTAAGCAATATCACATGAGCAAGAGTGCGGTATGGATCCAAATCAGCACTGCTGTTTCTAACATGTTACTGGAGAAACAAGGATGTGTGTGTGTGTGTGTGTGTGTGTGTGTAGAGAGAGAGAGAGAGAGAGAGATGGAGGGTGTGCGATCAACTGTTGATGATGCTGTAGTCTGTTAGTCAGCTTTCTGAAGATAATGTAATTTTGGTGAAATTCATCCTGTTTTCTCAGTGGAAAAATAGCCATCCAAGCGGGGTATTCCTCCCTATTTCACGGTAGCTTGTGCGCAAGAGTCATTCACTATAGAAACTTTGTGGAAACTCTGGTAAGAGGTAAGCACCTTGAAGTTGTTTGTTTAAAGCCATTTAAAGCTATTTCCTAGCTTTAGTAGTGTAGTAGTAATATGAGCGATCATGGAGCGCTGTTGAATGTAAACAATGAGTGACACTGACTCACTTCACGTCACCAACTGGCTCATATTACACACAAAAATTGTCTTTTGCCTCCACCTGCTGGCTAAAATACTGTATGTAATGTCACAATATTAAATGTAAAGAGACAGATAGCTCTTAACACATCTACACTGCTCTTACACTTTAAATTAGAATGGCACGAACACAGTGATACACACAGTGAAGCGTCTTATTGCTGATGGTGTGAGATCATCAGTACTCATGGAACGTTTCTCGTCCAATCAGATTCGAGGACCAGAACTAACTGTTGTATACATATATATATATATATATATATATATATATATATATATAATTCATATATAAATGTCATTCCGTAAGTGGTTTGAGAGTCACCTTCCATAAGTTTTCTTATGCGAGGGACACATTCCGCCATCAGATCAGCATGAAAGCTGAATTCGCTGTCTAGGCAACGCCAATGCAGAGATAGTTCTCATAGAGACAGACTGCCCTCACTGTGAGGGAATGAGTCTCAAGACGCTTCGCTTGAATTTCACCCTCATTTTGAGGGACGGCTCGGCCTCACGTGCCCTCCCACCCACCTCTTCTGTGACTCTCGCATTATATCTTTGTAACGGGTAAGGATTGGCAAGGAGGAGGCGGGAACTGACTGAGCAGTCAATGAAACTTTAACTACATAAATGAACTTAAACAAACATAAACACACACACAGCGCCTCCGGCTTATTTTATCCCCCTCCCGGCTGATTAGCCCGATTCAGGGCTGGGCGTGCGTCCTCACTGTCCGGCCCTGCCCTCCTCCTTGTCACAGTCTTGTAATGAACATACAAAGATTGCAAAAAGAGTACAGCGCTCGTTGCACATGCACGAAACACTCACACTTTTCAGTAAAGAGCTTTCCCTCTTCAAAGCCCCACATTATGCACAACCGCTTCCCAATGGTTAGCGACGCATTATATAATGTATGAACATACAAAGTTTGCAAAAAGAGTACAGCGCTTGTTGCACATGCACGAGACGCTCACACTTTTTCAATACAGAGCTTTCCCACTTCAAAGCCCATACATTATTCGCAACCACTTCTCAATGGTGAGCAGCGCATTATATCATGTTATGAACATACCAAATTGCCTTCTGTTCCGTTATGTGGACATGTGGTGAGCTCTTTCTGGCATTCCATCTGGGTGTTAAAAACGACTGAACATGGTTATACAATCTAATTTCCACAGTTCCGTTCAAAGACGCACCGGTGTTACGAGCTAAATCCCTCTCGCCCGGCTACAGCCCCAACTTGGCACCTAACTTGGTCCTAAAAGTGCTTGTGGGGCCTCCCTTCGAGCCTCTGGACTATGTTGAGTTGTGTGTGCTTTCTCTTAAGAATTACTGCTGGCTTTGGCTTTAGTAATACAGGTTGGTGATTTGCAAGCACTGTCAGTTGACAATTCATGTCTGGAGTTTGGTCCGGGTCTTTCAAAACCACTGTCAAACCCAGAAAAGGCTATGTGCCTAAGGTTATAACCACACCCTTCAGAGCGCAGGTGGTTCATCTTCAAGACTTTTTCCCTCCTCCATTTAATTCAGAAGAGGAACAATCCTTGCATTTGTTGTACCCTTTGCGAGCGCTACACACATACATTGAGCGCACCCGCTAGTTCAGACTGTCTGACCAACTCTTTGTGTGCTATGGAGGATGCACAAAAGGAATGTCCGTCTCCAAGCAAAGACTTTCTCACTGGATCGTTGATACGGTCACCCTGGCTTAAGAGTTGCAGGGCGCAAATTGCCCAATTAGTGTTAAAATACACTTAACTAGAGGCGTGGCTTCTTCATGGTCATGGACAAACAGTGTGTCCTTACAATGTTTTGCAGCAGGGTGGTCTTCTCAAAACACATTCACAAGGTTTTACAACCTAGACATAACGTCTCTCAAAACAAGTCCTCTCTGTCTAGAGTGTTTGCTATTTTATTGGCCAAATATATACTTATAACCCTCTTTTTAAGTATGGGCTCCCTGTAACTTTACAAAACCGCATGCATTCGGACCATTGTGTTAGCAAAGTTACAGGCACTTTATAATTATAGACACATTGTAAATAAACTTCCTTTCCGACTGGGTTCGTGAAGGGGTTAATCCATACTATATGACCATAGTTCATATATACATTCTGAGTGTTCCCCACCTGGCAGACCATGAGGGTCATTCCCGTCCCGTGGGACTGCGGCGTCATGGTTCCTCTCTGGAAGGTTATGTCGTTTAGTGCGGCGTGATGGGACTCTGTTCCCCATTTGCGTTAGCTTAGTGACGCAAGTGTACTTAGTCGTAAGGGAACGTCTCTGTTACATATGTAAACTCGGTTCCCTGAGATGAGGGGAACGAGACACTGCGTAAGCTGGCTGCACTACAAGACTCAGAGTTCTTTGAGGTGTGGACGATGCGCTCTTTGTCTTTCAGTCAGAAAATTCTGAGGAATGGTGTTTGTGCACCTGCTTTTATAGTGGACAGCTTCGCGCCTAAAAGGGCAGGGCTCAAACACCATAGCCAATATTAGAATTGCCATTATTGTAGAAAGGTTTCAAATAGGTCATGTAGAAGGACACTCTCCATACTTAGTACTCCAGCTTAGTGACGCAATGTCTTGTTCCCCTTGTCTCAGGGAACAGAGGTTATGTACGTAACCGAGACGCTTTCCACCACCCAACTAACCCACTAAAGTCAGAAGTAAATACACATATTGATTACGCCAAGATTAAACTACACATCACTTCTGCATCAGTTCAAAGGGACTATGGATCCTGAAGGTAAATCAGTGTTATCTCTCTAAGGACTTGGACCCATTGATTTAAGTACTGTTGGAATTGCAAGGTTTCTCACTAAGCCTCATTTCCATTTGCAGTTGCTATTGGGGGCATTTATTACCCAATTGAAGATCAGAATGGTTCCTCACAGTCTCTGAGGAGAGAGAGAAAGCTTGAAAGGGGGTTAAACAGACGGTAGCTCCTGGCGTTCTCTCTCTTATTCTTCTCTTGTGTTGCTGGATGTGGTATGATAAGTGGAAGATGAGTTACCTTTGATCTGCTGGGTTATGCATTATTCAAATGTTTTCGCTTGCGTGCTCTATCTGGCTCTGTGATGGATAGGGGCAAGACTTCTCACTGACTCTGCATGTTCAGATGGATTTTCCAACCATTAATTAAGGCTAAACTTTCTGAAGATCACACTAGGCATAGCAAGATTAGCGCTAATCGCTCTGTGTCAAACAAGTTGATTAAACTGGGTGCTCTTAATACCATGATTTTAAACTCTCCATGTCTAATCTGAGAACTTTATTCCTATTAGATGCCTCTGAACCCTGTAGAGATCTTATGCAGCTTCAAATGCAAGGCATGCAAACGCCCAAGGTAATTTAATTAAGACATATTACATTTGCAATTGTGCTATTGTACTAAATATCAGCATGGCTGTGATTTGATCATAGGCTGTAATTCAAAGTAGTCACATTATTTATTACTTAAAGAAGTCACATTACTAATTACTAGTAGTACACATTACTAAAGTAGTCACATTACTAATTACTTTACTTTTAAGTTACTTTCTAAAACACTTTTCACAGACATGTTTTTGTTTTTCCAATCAACAAATTCAAAATAACATCTAGATTTCCTTCTTTCATTTGCTGCTTGGCCATTCAGATTAGAGAACTGTTGAACAATGTCAGTTAAACGACAAAGCGTACAGTTCTACTCCACATGGAATGCTAAGAATGATGTAAAATGTTAATGTAAAACAGCATGCCACACTGAGGTTTACGCTCATTGTCATCTTATAAGTATCTGCCAGAGCATTCCTGGCTCTGTTTGTGCCTGCCTACTCATGTCACTCCAGTCAGGACTTATGTCACAAAATACCTTGCATATCAGCTATGCAATGTAGCAGATGCATGTGTAGAGCCATGTCACAATGGTCCTGTGCATAAAAAAGCTATAATTTGCCTACACTATTAGTCAAAATTTGTGTCTAGGTCTTAATATACAGTATGTTTCATGTGATCTTAAAAAAATATTTTGATCTAAAGACTTATGCTTAAATGCATGAGAGTAGTTATATAGATAAATATAAAGTGTGCCTATGTATGCTAAAACTAAAACTGTATTTATTTTTATTTACTTGTTTATTTTTGTAATGGATGAGTTGGACCAGATAGTAAATTAGGTTTTGGTCAGTGCATAATTCCCATACTTCCATTTCTGTTATTTCATAGTTTGTTGACTTTACTATTATTCTAAAATATGGAAATTTGTAATAAACTTTTAACTGGTACTGAACTGAGAACATGCATCATTAATATTGCATGTAGAAGCAGACAACAAATGAAAGCTCTTAAGATATTTTTTTATAATGCAGTATAGGACTTAAATAACATTTGTTTATATAGGTGAAATGAGCGTTTATACTAAAGATCAGACTTTTGTAACTTCTGGCTGTAGATTTAAGGATATTGCTTAAGATAAACACCTAAGCACTTTCAATTTGTTGAGTTAATTTAAGTGCAAAATAAACATAGAGAAAAGTGCATAATAGCAAACACACACGCATTTGTTCAAATGTGCTTACAAATTATCATGGTGCACAAGAATAAAGATCATGAATACAAGCAAAGTCCCTTTCAAGGCAAGTCAGTCCACTCGCCGGTCATCTCTGGAAAGCTCTCAGGCAGCTATTTTCTATGGTTACAAGTGGCATGAAAGTACAGCTCCTACCTAATTGAATGGGAAAAAACAAAATCTCCAAAATGGTTTGTCAAGATTACGATCAAAGAACATATTTCAAATCAGCAGTAAAATCTAACAGCAATGTTATCATAAATCGTGCTTCTTCAGCTCAGATCACGCTAAAAAAAAACTATTTTTCAGGCTGGTCCAGCTATTGCACATGTGCATTCTCGAGTTGACTGACAGGCGATGCCTGTATCTAAAAGGTGATTGGCTCTTTTACCTGTAAGGCTTCCTTTTCTACATACGCCGTATTAAGCATTCCAATTCCTTCATTTTAATAAAAGTGTTCCATCAGGCTAAATAGTCTAGCAAATATTAAAAATAATGTAGGTGTAGCTCAGTGAGAAATGCAGAAGAGGTTTGATTTCATGATGATTCGCTCTTTGCAACAATAAGACAATCTCGCATTCAATAAATTATTATTACTGTGGAAACTCATAAAGAGGACAGGTATAGATGGAGAGCGGCAGCTGATTAGGAAACATTTTTCCACTGTCAAGTTTGTACAACATATGAGTCTAATTTAAAGAGACCTCTGTGTGCCTTTTCTGTTAAAAGATCAAACTGTAAGACTTCTATTATTAAGTTCTCTTTCAAAATTAACTGTGAAGGAAAGAGGGATTTCTTTTCAGCCAGATATTACAGGCACTGTCCTGAAAAGGACAACAGTCAATCAATGCTTTAATGTTATATTAATATTAGTGGTGCTTGATAAGGCAAGCAAAAATGAAGTTTAAATAATGCTGACTGATGGGTTGGCTCTTTTGACTTGGCTCAGTAAACAACTACCTAGAAACAACTCAGAACACCCGAGCAAACACCTAACAATGCCCTAACAACCACCTAGAACACCCTAGCAAATGCATAGCAACATGCTTAAAACCACTCAGAACATCTAAGCAACCACATAGCAATGCCCTGACAACTACCCACAGCACACTAGCAAATGCAATGCAACATACTAAAAATGAACACCTTAGCAATCACACAAGCAATGCCGTGGCAACCCCCCACAACACCCTAATATCATGGCAGGACAGGCAAGACAAAAAAATAAAAAATAAATATATATATAATGTAACGTCCTCACAGTAATGAAAAAACTGGTAACAAATGCAATCACTGCTTTCAGACAACTTTCACAGCAATAATTCTCTCTGTGACCAGTAGAGGGAAGAAGACCCTCTACTGGCATCTGAAAATAACCCTCTTCCATATAGACATTCTTAGAGAATTCAGAGCACATTTCTTCCTCAGACAATTCAAACTCTTCTCAACTACAAGACAGCTGTGGCTGTGAGAATAGAGCAGAAATAAGGAATGGGAATCAACACGTCCTTCTATCTGTAGTCTGCTATAGTGAATATAACTTGACAAGATGCTTACTGAGCGTGACTGTTCTTGCAGGCAAAGATGACTGGCATAAAGTGCATTGCTGATCTACAGATGAACAACTGACATGCCAGGGGAAGGAGTGCTGTGCATGTTGTGCTGTGGATTTGACATGCAGGTAGTCTCAGTGCTTGGGTGTGGTGCGAAAACAGGTAGAGACAACTCAGCCTGTCGGTATTCAGAGCAAGTGAAATGTCAAAATGCTGCCCCAGTCGCATCTTTCATGCATTCATGCGTTTTCATATTGAATAAAATTGCATGGGTTTTTTGGCAGGCAGTTCATGATTGTGTGATCTCAATCTGTGGATGTTGGTTAGAGAAGCAATGGCTGATCATTAGGGCACTAAGTGTAAACAGCAGCAGGCCCTCAGGGAGCGACCATACTTCCCCTCCGCACAGAAGATCAATAGCCCAGCCATGGAGAACAGCTTTTCCACTCACGAACACATGCAAATGCAAGTAAAAACATAGAGAACACATGCTCACAGTTATGTTAGCAAACAACTGGTACTAGATTTTCCTTAAACCTTAGGATCTCAAAAGTTGCACTTTATCGGGGCCTGGGTAGCCCAGCAAGTATTGACACTGACTACCACCCCTGGAGTCACAAGTTCGAATCCAGGGTGTGCTGAGTGACTCCAGCCAAGTCTCCTAATCAACCAAATTGGCCCAGTTGCTAGGGAGGGTAGAGTCACATGGGGTAACCTCCTCGTGGTCACGATGAGTGGTTCTCGCTCTCAGTGGGGTGCGTGGTAAGTAGGCAACTGAGACTTGTCCTCTGCCACCCGGATTGAGGTGAGTAACCGCGCCACCACGAGGACCTACTAAGTAGTGGGAATTGGGCATTCCAAATTGGGGAGAAAAGGGGATAAAAAAATAAATAAAAAATTGTACTGTATCTATTTCAAGTGATGCTCACTCTAGTACAACTAAAAGACAGGGGGTCTTCCTTAACTGAACGTAATGACTGATATATTTTTGTTTTCTCTGCCACTTTCTCATTTTTTAAAGAAAGCCAAAAAAAATAAAAAAAATAAAAATAAATAAAAATAAATAAATAAATAAACTGAAGTAAATGTTAATAGTGATACTTTGCACTGTTTTAAAGCATAAAGGGGTGCTTCTATTTTACTCCAAAATCAAAAGAAACAAATAAGAAATTATATTTTGTATATAGAAAATGAAGCCTAGTTTTAGGGCCATTCAATTTGTTATACATTGTGACATTTTGTACATTTAACCTCCCAATTCTCATTATCACAATGTAAAAAAGATGGGCATTATGCTATTCTCATTACTGTGACAAGAAAAACATGATATTTGAATATTTCTTGAAATATTATTTATTAATATTATATAAATTGTAATGTATCATATCAATTCAAATCATATTTGGATTCCTTTGTTACTGCCTTTAATTTTCACTGATTTAAATGTAAAAAATTCATTGTTCAACAACATTTATTTGTTTTACTGTAATACAGTAAAAAAAAAATGTGTTACGGTAATGAAAATGATCATTGAAATCAATTGGAAAAGTAAAACATTCAGACGTGTTATGGTAGTGTGAACTGGGGGGTATAATATGCTTAAGTGTCAAAACCTTGTCAAAAACAACCGTTTGTTGATGCTCAAACAAACACTTGTTGGAAGAATCAAATTGTTTCTGGATATTATGCTGGGATAGCGAAAGTATTTTATCATAGAAAAAATTACACACTTCACCTTTAAATAACAGGGCATATATGGTGATGTATTCCAGGGTGGAGGATGGGTATGTTATAGTCTCCATAGAAACATAGGCACAAACTCCTCTGGAAAGTCCCTTCCGAAACGCTGACCACAATGTGTCTGTGTTTGTGTGTGCATGCCCTAAACATCTAGTCTAATCCTATTCAGCCTCATAATGAGATTTAAATGATGGGAATATACTCCCAAAAGAAAATATTATAGACTACCATTTTGAGTGGGACTTAACCGAGTATGTTTTAGCAAAAGTGATAATAACCATGCATGGCTCACTCCAAGTAAATTACATTTCTTGGTTCAAACAGAATGTTATAAAACTCAAGTAGCAGTTCGGATAATTAAAGAGATAATTCACCCAAAAACCTCACCTCAGATTTTTAGAAGAACATCTCAGCTCTGTTGGTCCATACAATGCAAGTGAATGGTCATTAGATCTTTGTAAACCATAAGACTCCAGTGGTTAAATCTATGTCTTCAAAAGCGATATGCTTGGTGTGGGTGAGAAAAACATCAAAATGTAAGTCCTTTTTTACTCTAAATTTCCACTTTCACTATCACTTTTACATCTGAAAGTCACATGTGGTGCTTGTTTAGTTTCACTTTCACACCTGAAAGTGAATGAGAAAGTGGAGATTTATAGTAAAAAAGGACTTAAATATTGATCTGTGAGGACCTACAGAGCTAAATATTCTTCTAAAAGTCTTTGTGTTCTGCAGAAGAAAGTAAGTCATATACATCTGAGATGGCATGAGGGCGAGTAAATGATGAGATAATTTTCATTTTAGGGTGAACTATCCCTTTAAGTTAGTTTTATAAGGCCGTTTACACCAGTAAACATGGGCATTAGACATAATATTTTAAAATAGAAAATGTTATATTATGCATTTTGGAATTGACATTAAGGAGAACTACTACTTCTGATCTAAAAAAATAAAAATAAAAAAATAAAATAAAAAAGAAGAAGAAGGCCAAATATCGGCCTGGGTGATTTATTTGTTTGTAATCACCAATGGTGACTGTAATTATAACTTTTGTCTTTCCCAATGTCGTTAAACCTACAGAATTTGTTATCAGAAGAGCTGTACCATCACGTGAGCAGCCATTCATATTTGTTTATAGCCTAAGGGCTCTTCAATATTCTTGTAAAATACAGCGTCTATTATATCAATGGCCGTGACATTATTGAGTCTAAGACCTCATATAATATTTTTGTTTATGGAGCCACACACGTCATTATCTTTTTCTGTACTTTTTTAATGGAATAACATCCAATCCCTTCGCTCTAACTCGCTCCATATTTGGAGTATACACACACACACACACACACACGCCTCTACACACTCACTCCTTCGGTCACACGCTCGTTCACTAGAGGTGGGGGCACGGATTAGTTCGGCTGCAGCAGACATTGTACGAGCGAAGGGGAGACCTTTCCACCGGCAGTGCGCGAGAACGCACGGACCCCTGGCAACACGGAGAGCTTAGCGCTTCCCTGCCCGTTATACCGTACAGTAAGTGCGTGCGTGCATTTTTTATTTATTTTTTGCCAGCACAAAACAGTCCGTATGCTTTGTATTTTGTACTATGTGGCGAAAATGGCTTTGAACTAAAGTACGCAGGAGAATGACGTTTATTTAAAAACCTTTGAAAATATTTACTGTGACATTTGCACTGATTGTTATCTTAACATGTCTGTGATCGACTGGGTGAGACGTTGACTATGTGGTATTTGTCATTTCGATTATAATTATATTACTACTTTGAAGTCGCGCACGGGAAGCGGGGCGGTTGCTTGTTCGCAGTGAGCCCGATCAGGGAGCGCTCTCGCCGGGGCTGGAGTAACTGCGCCTCTCCGCCTCCTCTTGTCGCTTCTGGTAGACTTTGTCCGTTTCTTTCTAAACATAAATTTAACAGCAACCTAATATTCGGTCAGTTATACTTTCTTTTAATAGACTGTCACTCGTCGTTGCTGTACGCACTTCTGCTGAGTCAACATTGCTGTTGGAAAGGTTTTGATGTGAAAACACAATCGCGGAAGTGTAAGTATGATGAGTTCAGCCCCTTTGAACCGTTTAATCCACGGTTACACGTCTTCTGCATTTAAAGTCCTTTTCTTAACAATGGAGTGTAACCCTTACTAGTAAAAAAAAAACCTCGAAGTGTCACTGTTTTAAGCGAAGCTTTGGCTATGTCTCAAAACCTAGTGAGCTGCCTACCTAGGCAGTATTTGTGGGCATCATATCGTATAATTCCTAAAAATAAAATAAAAAAAAGGTACCGAGTTGACTTCGAACGCGCCTTTGATGCTCCAAAATGCTATCTAGGTAGGGAGCTTACTGGGAGACACGGCCATTGAGTATATTCCTCTGTGATGTCACTCAGTTCATCTCGGCTGGTTATATAATGAGCTGTTGCTGTGTATATTTCATGTGCTCTATGCATTTTGACTGACATTCAGTGCCGGGTTTTGTTGCTTTATTTAACGATACGGTTTAGTGGTGGTAATGCAAACAGTTTGTTGAGCCAACCTGAAGCGCATCAGATATTGTTCTTCTAGGATCAGAGTACCATTTTTCATGTCAACTATACTATACTATAATGATCTGTACCATATTCATCTCATAGCCTTGAATTGAATTAATTAGTTTTTGGCTCACATGACAGTCACAGCACACACTATACAATACTGTACAGTGCTATACTATACTATACAAAACTATACTATATTAAACTATACTATAATGATCTGTACCATACACTTTTCATCTCATAGCCTTGACTTTGAATTCAGTTTTTGGCTCACATGACAGTCGCAGCTCACACTATACAATACTGTACTATACTACAACATACTATACTGTATAGTACATTTGCAAGTCTACTAATACTATGCTATACTATACTATACTATAATATACTAAACTATAATGTTCTTACCATACACAATTCATCTCATAGCCTTGACTTTGAATTCAGTTTTGGCTCACATGACAGTCGCAGCACACACTATACAATACTGTACTATACAACAACATAATATACTGTATAGTACATTTACAAGTCTACTAATACAATACTATACTAAACTAAACTATAATATACTAAACTATAATGATCTTACCATACACTATTCATCTCATAGCCTTGACTGTGAATTAAGTTTTTGGCTCACATGACAGTCGCAGTATACACTATACAATACTGTACTATACTACAACATACTATACTGTGTAGTACATTTGCAAGTCTACTAGTACTATACTATACTATACTAAACTAAACTAAACTATAATATACTAAACTATAATGATCTTACCATACACAATTCATCTCATAGCCTTGACTTTGAATTCAGTTTTTGGCTCACATGACAGTCGCAGCACACACTATACTATACTGTACTATACTATACTGTATTATACTATACTATAATGATCTGTACCATAAACTATTCATCTCATAGCCTTGACTTTGTATTCAGTTTTTGTCTCACATGACAGTGGCAGCACACACTATACAATACTGTACTGTACTATACAACAACATAATATACTGTATAATACATTTAGAAGTCTACTAATACTATACTATACTATACTATACTATAATGATCTGTACCATACACTATTCATCTCATAGCATTGACTTTGAATTCAGTTTTTGTCTCACATGACAGTCCCAGCACACACTATACAATACTGTACTATACTATACAACAACGTACTATACTGTATAGTACATTTACAAGTCTACTAATACTATTCTATACTAATACTGTACTATAATGATCTTACCATACACTATTCATCTCATAGCCTTGACTTCGAATTCAGTTTTTGGCTCACATGACAGTCGCACCACACACTATACAAGACTGTACTATACTACAACATACTATACTGTATAGTACATTTACAAGTCTACTAATACTATACTATAATTATCTGTACCATTTACTATTCATCACATAGCCTTGACTTTGAATGAAATTTTTGGCTCACATGACATTCACAGCACACACTATACAAAACTGTACTATACTACAATATACTATACTGAATAGTAGGTTTACAAGTCTACTAATACTAAACTATACTATACTAATACTATACTATACTAATACTAATACTATAATGATCTTACCATACACTATTCATCTCATAGCCTTGACTTCGAATTCAGTTTTTGGCTCACATGACAGTCGCAGCTCACACTATACAAGACTGTAATATACTACAACATACTATACTGTATAGTACATTTACAAGTCTACTAATACTATACTATAATGATCTGTACCATATACTATTCATCTCATAGCCTTGACCTTGATTGAATTTATTGGCTCACATGACTGTCGCAGCACACACATTATACAATACTGTACTATACTACAATATACTATACTGAGTAGTAGGTTTACAAGTCTACTAATACTAAACTATACTATACTAATACTAATACTATAATGATCTTACCATACACTATTCATCTCATAGCCTTGACTTCGAATTCAGTTTTTGGCTCACATGACTGTCGCAGCACACACTATACAAGACTGTAATATACTACAACATACTATACTGTATAGTACATTTACAAGTCTACTAATACTATACTATAATGATCT
This sequence comes from Myxocyprinus asiaticus, assembly GCF_019703515.2. NCBI lineage: Eukaryota > Metazoa > Chordata > Actinopteri > Cypriniformes > Catostomidae > Myxocyprinus > Myxocyprinus asiaticus. Next base: position 16,999,402 of record NC_059377.1, read on the forward strand.
GTACCATATACTATTCATCTCATAGCCTTGACCTTGATTGAATTTATTGGCTCACATGACTGTCGCAGCACACACTATACAATACTGTACTATAATTCAATATACTATACTGAATAGTAGGTTTACAAGTCTACTTATACTATACTATACTATACTATACTAATACTATACTATAATAATCTTACCATACACTATTCATCTCTGAGCCTTGACTTTGAATTCAGTTTTTGGCTCACATGACAGTCGCAACACACACTATACAATACTGTACTATACAACAACATAATATACTGTATAGTTCAAGTCTACTAATACTATACTGTATTGTACTATACTATACTAATACTATACTATAATGATCTTACCATACACTATTCATCTCATAGCCTTGACTTTGAATTCAGTTTTAGGCTCACATGATAGTCGCAACACACACTATACAGTACTGTACTATACTACAATATACTTTACTGAATAGTAGGTTTACAAGTCTACGAATACTATACAATACTATAATATACTAATACTGTACTATACTAATACTAATACGAATACTATACTATAATGATCTTACCATACACTATTCATCTCATAGCCTTGACTTTGAATTCAGTTTTTGGCTCACATGACAGTGGCAGCACACACTATACAGTACTGTACTATACAACAACATAATATACTGTATAGTACATTTACAAGTCTATTAATACTATACTATACTATACTATACTATACTATAATGATCTGTACCATACACTATTCATCTCATAGCCTTGACTTTGAATTAAGTTTTCGGCTCACATGACAGTTGCAGCACACACTATACAATACTGTACTATACTACAACATACTATACTGTGTAGTTCAAGTCTACTAATACTATAATGTATTATACTATACTAATACTATACTATACTAATACTAATACTAATACTAATACTATACTAATCTTACCATACACTATTCATCTCATAGCCTTGACTTTGAATTAAGTTTTCGGCTCACATGACAGTTGCAGCACACATTATACAATACTGTACTATAATACAACATACTATACTGTGTAGTTCAAGTCTACTAATGCTATACTGTATTATACTATACTAATACTAATACTAATACTAATACTATACTGTACTGATCTTACCATACACTATTCATCTCATAGGCTTGACTTTGAATGAAATTTTGGCTCACATGACAGTCCCAGCACTCACTATACAATACTGTACTATAATACAACATACTATACTGTGTAGTTCAAGTCTACTAATACTACACTGTATTATAATATACTAATACTAATACTAATACTATACTGTACTGATCTTACCATACACTATTCATCTCATAGGCTTGACTTTGAATGAAATTTTGGCTCACATGACAGTCCCAGCACTCACTATACAATACTGTACTATACTACAACATACTATACTGTGTAGTTCAAGTCTACTAATACTACACTGTATTATAATATACTAATACTAATACTAATACTATACTGTACTGATCTTACCATACACTATTCATCTCATAGGCTTGACTTTGAATGAAATTTTTGGCTCACATGACAGTCACTGCATACACTATACAATACTGTACTATACTACAACATACTATACTGTGTAGTTCAAGTCTACGAATACTATACTGTATTATACTATACTAATACTATACTATATTAAGACTAATACTAATACTAATACTAATACTATACTGTACTGATCTTACCATACACTATTCATCTCATAGGCTTGACTTTGAATGAATTTTTGGCTCACATGACAGTCACTGCACACTCTATACAAGACTGTACTATACAACAACATAATATATTTTATAGTACATTTACAAGTCTACTAATACTATACTATATGAGACTATACAAGACTATACTACACTGTAATGACTATATTACACTATAATGATTTGTTCCATACACGTGCTATTCGTCTTATAGCCTTGACTTTGAACTAAAGGAATGTTTAGGGTTCAATACAAGTTAAGCTCATTTGACAACATTTTTGTGGTATTATACCACAAATGCTGCTGATTGAGCTTAACCTGTATTGAACCCGAATATTCCTTTAAGTTTATTTTGCACATTTATGGCTTATATCACAGTCGCAGCATATACAACACAATACTGTACTGTAACATACTATATAGTATACTGTGTAGTACATTTACAAGTCTACTAATACTATACTTTACCATGCTATACTATACTTTAATTATACTCTGAAACATAAGGTATAGCTTTCACATTTCAATTTATGTTCACTGTGCATAGGTTTACAGCTCATGCAACAGTTGCAGCAAAAGTGGAGCAAAAATACAATTTCATGCGGAACCATTGTTATTACTGAAGGGTTGAATGAACAGTACACAAAATCTTTTTCTCTGATTCAGCTTTACAAAGAGAAATTGGCCTAATTCACTTTTAGATTACATGCCATGGAGAAGCATAGAAAGGAGACAGAAGTAGTAATGGGAATGCTTTACAATAAAGTTCCATTTGTAAACATTAGTTAACATGAACTAACAATGAACAATGCTTATTAAGCATTTATTAATATTGGTTAATGTTAATTTCAACATATGGTAATATATTTTTATAATCAAAAGTTGTATATGTTAACATTAATTAATGCACTATGAACTAACGCCAATTAACAATGATTAATAAATGCTGTAAAATTATATTGTTAACTGGTCGTTCATGATACCTAATGCATTAGCTAATGTTAACAAATGGAACCTTATTGTAAAGTCTAATGTAGTAATAAATTAACTAATTTACTGTGCGAAAAAATAAGAGTTGTGTTGGATGTTGAAAGAGCAGCATGTTAAAGGCAGATTGTTTTCAGGGTCACTGTGCTTCAGTTTCACCATGTTCTGCCAAGTATTGTTGCTGCATCCTTAGTTCTCATGCTTATTATTAGTGTATATTTCCAAGGCTCCTGGATGATTAAGAAATCTTTGGGCTTTAAATGAAAATCTTATTCTTTCTGAGAGTGGCTGGATTAGTGTTTCCCCCTTTTCTGTTGTAAAACATTTCAAACCGTATGGGCTGCCCTTTGCAACCTCGTACCTGGGGACTTAGTTGTCTGCTCTGATTATGCAGTGAATGCTTTTTTCAGAGGGGTTTGTGTGGAAGGGAATTGCTCAGTGCGTTATAACTCAGTAAGCAAATCTCTTTTTGATGGCCCAAGCACCACTTACTTTTAAATGCTAATGAGTAGTAATTAGGACACCAACTATGGCCTAATGACAAATGCTCTAGTGTGTCTGCTCATTTGTTCAGTTTTACACACACACACACACACACACACACACACACACACACACACACACACACACACACACACACACCTGTTACTTTTGAAGTACATGTTTTTGTTCTTGTTTCTCCTTTCTTTCTTTTGTGCATGGAACACAAAAGGAGATGTTGGGCAGTGTGTTAGTCTTTGTCATTATTCACTTGCATTGCATCTTTTAAGTGTTAGTGAATGGCTGTAAATGATGACAGAATTTTCATTTTTGGGTGAACTATTCCTTTAAAACCACAATGAAGTTGGTGGAGAGTTAAGTTTGCTGTACAAAACTGAGCTTGTGACAGGTGCAGGCAAGGCTGACTTTGCACGCTTGAGTGCCAGTGAAATATGGAGGGACACACCTCCACCTGCAGACACTGCTTACATAATACCTCTGTGATTGACAGGGACAGTATCAGCCAATGGGTGAATAGAGCCAGCTGGACCAGAAATTTGTTTACACATTGAAGGGGTGGAGCCAGATTCAACCTGATTAAACCCTTTGTTGGAAAATTAGTGTGAAGTTAGGTCTATTCAGGCAAGCTCTCAAAGTACACTCCCTTGCAGGTATGCGGGCATGAACTCGAGACCTGGGCCAAATTGTTCTGTAGCATAAAAGGCAAAGTAATTATTATTAGTACACATTATTTCCCCCCCCCCCCCACATTACTCAACACCAAGAGCTCTGACTGTCATGGCTAAAGCTGCTTTTGTCAGATTGGGATCGGAGAAATGACAATCTACTAGGGATGAGTCACAATTATGAATGGAAATCGTTAGGAATTTAACTACAGGAACAAACAAGAAATGTGATAACATTTATATTATTATTATGATGATGATTATTATTATTGTATTATATTATTATTAGGGCTGTCAATCGCTAATTTTTTAAAATTGAGTTAATTGCATGGTACGCCGATTAATTAATCAAATTAATCTCATTGAATCACATATATAAATATTTGCTGAGAAAGCCCTTCAAATAACAATAATTCAATATATATTAGGTATATTTAAATAGTTACACACACACACACACATATATATATATATATAAAAATTATAAAAAATAATTATTCTGATAATTAAATGCATTATATTATTGTGGCAGACGAGTAATGCATTCATAAGACAGTACAAAAAGTGGCTTAAGAATCCAGTATATTGTTTATTTGCATATTATTGAACATAAGCCAATCATTGGCCAGTTCACAGCAATCCATTTTGCAAATTAATTTGTCAGTCTGTCTGAGATTTATCATGAGGGCTTTTCTAAGGATGTGTCAATGCACACCTGCATCAGATGGACACTTTTGGAGCATCTTACTTTGGTTGCGTCGCGTCATAAACCGTTGTTAGGTTGCTGTGCCAAGTGAAATGTTGTTTAAAAGGTAGAAAAACGTCTGATGGATTTGTGCTCCAGTAAGCTGTGTCTGAACGCAAAAACGTGTTCTCATTTTGTGCTGTCTGCTCTCGGTGAGTGTGATTTTTTTCTGTATAAGCTGCACATTGCCTATACAGCTGGAGCCTATACTGCCGCCTGGAGAAAACAGGTGGTACTTCAAGCTTGAATTGCTCTGATATTAGGAATGATAATTAGGTTATTTTTTAGATAATTAATTACACTGAATCAGTAGCCCTAATTATTATATTTTGTCACTGATTACAACAAAACTCATGTGTATCTTTAACTGCACATTGTAATATGAACAACCAGTTAGTAACTGCACTGCCTGATTGAAGTCTCACGGGTCTGAAGTGCAACATTAAATAAACAAAGTAACATTTCCAACTGTGTTATGTAGCCTAATGTTGTATTTCATGCAGTTTACAGTAAATTTAATTTCTAGTTGGATATTCATTACTTGCTCGTCAGTATAAGAATAATTCAGTAGCTCCTCTGAGTGATGTATAGTGTTTTTGATTCATTATAAAGAAGCGGTTCATAAGAGTAATTTGTTTGCTGTAGATTCAAAAGAACTGGCTAATTAGAGTCATTTGTTCGGAACTCAGACTACACTGGGCACGCTGTGTTTCATGCTGTAGATTCAGTAGGCAGCACCGCTGCTTTTAAAATTTGCTGCAGGAAACAGTGTCAGAGTGTTTTAGTACAGTAATCGGCCTGCATTGGCAGAAAATTGCACGTGCGAGGATCTTTAACTGAACTGATAATCTTGGAAATCAAATAGTTCCTTAATAATAATAAAAAAATGGTTCTTGGTTCCCAATGGTTCTCAGTTTCCCAACCCTAGTCACAATGACCAACTAGTTATCCAACAACTGACTAGTTAATTAGTTTGTCAACTATTTTATTTAGATTTGTTCTTGTATATATTTGTATTTTTGATATTTAATGGTGCCTTTTTTTTGCAGTGTCAAGTTAAAAATGACAGCGTAACATCATGCGGAAAAATGAAATATACCTTAGCCTTAAGAAATGCGTCTTATCGGGATTCAGTAAACACAAATCCAGCCTAATTATAAAGGCTTCCTTAAGGCCAATTAGGCAACCCCACGATTAATCTATTTAAAAATTATGCAGTTTTTCCACATCCTTACAGTTCACATTCTGCGTGAGCATTACAGTTCAGCATTACATTGTAATGCTTCTAAGAGTTCAACTTCCTTTCACAGTGAACTTGTTTACATGGACAGAAGAAAGCTGCTTAAGCCTTGAAAGGGGCGTTCCCAATTACATTCACTGTGTTTGCCGTTTTCTCTTTACCCCTGTATATGTGCATCACGGTCAGTGAGCAGCTTTCTCCACATCAACGTAATTTCTCAGCGACACTTATGTAAATAACAGACATGGTATCTGAGGATGACTTTGCTAATTTTTATTCTCTGTTGCTTGGCTTTATTTCCATGTATTTCAGAGTTGTTGCTGTGTATGTTTCCTTAACTTTCCGTAATGACCTGCAGCGGAATTGCGCTGCAAAAGTGGGCTTTACCTCTTAAGTCAAACTCTGGGATTCCCCCAAAGTAATTGAGCGCATATATGCGGACAAGAGGGAAAGAAGTCAATATTTTAAATCGGTGTATAAATTGGCATAGTTGATAGTGTGTGTGTGTGTGATTATTTTTTTCCCATTTCCAACTGTACTCCCAGAATTTTACAAGTCTTTCCACTGTGTTGACTTGTTGATATGATGTAGGGCTCCATCCAGTGATGTTAGTTATCTGTTTCATGCACATGTGCAATCTTAAAAAAACCTGTCAGAATGCCGCTTATGCGTTTACATGGCCACATAAGCCGAATTCTCTGGGAGAAACCCGACTTTTAAATTACGTTTCCAAACACTGCTTTCAGGGTCTGAAATTAACAACTGGCAAGTGCCGAATGCAGGTACATTTTCTATTTGGCTGGTGAATTTTACGGTGTCAGACACCACTCTGGCAGGTGCTTTTTTGTCAGTTTGTGTCAGCTTGTAAAATAATGTAACATGTTCCAGTTTTGTCATCAAGGGGGTTCTGTAGGTCTTCAGTCAGTAAGGTTGCTGGTCTTTACATGGAACGGCTCTCATTAGCTAGTCCCGCTGCTCTTTGAAAGTTAGCAGCAGAGATACTGCGTTCATGTACTTGTACTCGTAAAAATGCTCCGATACATTCTGACGTACGAATGTCATTCCATAAACATTCAGCGCACAAATTAAAATCATGTTATCTCCTAGTTTGATTATTAAACCACAAAGACTGAGATTTAATGAGATAAATGTATATATACTTTGCATGTACTGTGTGCTATTCAAATGTATCGCCTGTGAATGTGTGGAGCCAGTGTTGTGCTGACGCCAGCTGCTCTTACGAGCTCCTTGTTTCACAATTGCGCGTTCTTTTTGTAGCAGATGACCTTGAGCAGAGTGCTAATTTACTTCATACAGACTACATATTTATTTATTTAAACAGCAGCTGTTTACAGTTTTATAATCACTTTGAGTCACGTAGCAACTAGCTTTTTCGGAGGTGAAACTTCCATTAAAACACACAAAAACGTAAAGGGCTTCAAAATAAAAGCTCAATTTAAATGGAAAAAAGTATGACAGAAATATATCACTACAGTATAATTAAGTAATATTCACTGTAATACTACTACTACTACTACTACTAATACGTTAATATTAATTGTATTGTATTCAAGCAATATCTCACAACTGTGATGCACTGTTATGCAGCATTTTATTTTACAAAAATAATGTTGTATTTTGGATTATGCTGTGAGGTTCTGTATAAAAGTGCTTCATTTGATAAAGATAATACAATATTATATTGAAAATATTTGATTAAAGTTTGAAATTAATTTGTTTACACACAATTTGGATGATAAAATTGAAGTAAACTGATGATATGTTTTCAGAAAAAACAAAACAAAACAAAAACAGGTATCAGTATCGGTGAGTACTGAAAAGGCAATCTATCTGGCAATTAAATATTTCACAAATAATAAAACAGTACAATTCTTTAAAAAAAGCAGTTCACTTTTAAACATGCTTACAGTATTGTTTATTTGTCTCTCATGTCTGTAAAATCCACTTGTAAAATGCAAAATGCAAAATGCAAAAAACATGGCCGGTAAGAAATCTGACTGGCTGGTAAATGTTTTCATATACTAACCACCTTGGCTGGTGGGCTAAAAAGTACATTTCGGACCCTGACTGCTTTCTGCAAAAACCCTGGAATCCGTTTTCTTAAGTGTATGTAAACATGGTCAGCGTCAAAGGTTCACAGTAGGGAGAGTGTATGGGGAGGGAAGGAGGAGAGGAAGGAGATGGGGCTCGAATGAGCAATGCTGTTTCCAGACTTTTATAGCTTTTTCTTTCATCTCGGCTCTATTCATTTGCTCTCCCTCCATGAGTGCAGTACACATCCCTAACCTGCTTTTGTACTCCAGCACTCAAGAACTTAAAATAAAAAAAATAAAATAAAAATAATTATATAGAGATGAAAAACATTCCTTTCTCCAGTGAGTGGATGTCAGCATGCAGGCTGCTTGTCTTCCATGAGACTCCCTGTGACGGCTTTATGCATGGGCTGAATCGAAGATTTCTTTTTATCGCAGAACAATGCAATGCAATGATCGTGAACGTGTTTGAAACTGTTCATTGTTCAGCAGGTGTGTTTTATTCTCAGACTGCATTCGGGTTCACTTTCCCTCTTCTAAAAGTGTGGTGCTTCAGCCTCATCAATAAATCTCTCCATCCATCTAAAAGCAGTTCACTCATTTCATTTTTTGCATCAGTTAAAAATAAAGCAATTACATGAATACATCACATTCACACCTCCAGAATTCATGTCATATCAGACTCAACAGTGCTGTATTAGCTCAAAAAGTAACATACATGTATGTGACTTACAGACGAGAGTCATTTTGAAGTCTTTTAAAGTCCATGTGACGAGGAGGAGGGTGGGGCCGGGCCGTGACTACGCATGCCCGGCCCCCAATCGGGCCTATCAGCCAAGGAGAGGGATAAGTGCAGTGGGATTAGGCAGTTCAAGAGAGAGAGAGCCACATGTAGCTGCCGTGTGTGCGTTTGTGTTGTGTGTCTTTTTGTTTTATTAAATATTACTTTGGCTGATTAGCCTGATTGGTGGCTGGGCGTGCGTAGTCACGGCCCGGCCCCGCCCTCGTCACAGTCCAGAATAATGGGCTCATGCCTTCAAGCAGAGTGGAAATATTGTAATTTTCTGTTGCGTGCACATACTGCAAATAACCAAGCAAAGTCGTACTTACAAGCACAGAAACTGACTTTTCGATGATGATATTAAGAGCTGTGATTTCAAAAGTGCAAACACCAAAAAATGACAGAAGTCAATTCTACAGTATAGATTCTAAGTGACTGATTTGCAATTTCCAGGGCTGTATTTCAGTAATATTAAAGCATTGCATTCAACAGCTCTTTAGTCAACTAATGTACAGCTGATGACTCACACTTCGCAGTTTAGTTTGTTTTATTATATCATGCATAAATAAATCATATAGACTCTATAAAAGTGATGCAAGCAAATTCAGTTTTGCTTATTCACTGTACAAAAGCCTGTCAGGCCGCCCATTGTTTACTTATTTTGTTTTGGCTGCTTCTGTATTGAATGGATTATTGTAATACTGAATGCCTAAATCGGAAGAAACAGCTTACCAGGTGCACTTGAAAGCAGTATCTGTGCTTGTCAGTCAACTTATCTGAGGCTTTATTGTGAAGATTTGCCCGAGTCAGATATAGAGGGAATCGATGCCTGAAGTCTTGAATGGCAGAGTGTGAATAGTGGAGCGGCTCTGTGTCAGTGTGGGGGATTGATGACCCCTCTATAGGCCGCTGTCCTCCCGTGGTGTGGATATCAGTATGCTGGCTGCTCCCTCTAGGCATATCCAGACAGCAGATCCACTATTGATGCCACTCTTTCACCATGAAAGTAACAAAGAACAGCAAAGCTCTGCACTCATGTGCAGCTGGTTTAGAACAGGGTAAAAAACCTCTTGAAGACAGTCGTGGAAGAGTCTTGTTACTGAAAGCCGTAAGTAGCACCCTTTGTTGTCTGTTATGCAGTTAAACAACGATAGAAAAGATGATGATTCTTTGTATAACAGCCCTATGGAAAATGTCAGTCTGAAAGCCTAATTTACAATGTATTAGGGGTGTAAATTTTTACATTTCTCGCAGTTCGTTTTGGATCACGGTTGTAGGGTTACGGTTTCGGTATGGTTTGGTAATTTCTCTGTTCAGAAAAACAATTATTCTGCAAAATCCAAAGTAACTCTATTTGGTAAAACACTTCATAATGTTTCCCCATGTGAAAAACCCCAATGGTTTTACTACCTTTACTACCACAGTTTAACCATGGTATCTGTAGTAAAACATAGTGACCACAAAATTAACCAGGCTTACTACAATACTATAGTAAAACCAAGGTTGCTATATAGATACTACAGTATTACTGTAGTAAAACCATGGTTAATTGTATCAAAACCATGGTTTCTGCCATGTGTTCTGTCATGGTTACTATTAGGGGTGTAAATCGGCAGTTTCATCACGATACAATCTTGTATCGATTCTCTTCGTCAGCGATACAATGTTTGCCAATACCTCAAAGTCTGCCAGGATACGATTTTGATTCTATTTCTTTTTTGGGGCCTGTGATCGATATTACGATATTATGTGCCTATCCTGCATAATAAATTACATTTATTATGTAAAAAATGCAAATATTTATTGTAATATTTTAATGAGCTCTCTGGGGGGCCTGTGTAGCTCAGTGGTAAAATACGCTGGCTACCACCCCTGGGGTTCGCTAGCTCGCTAGTTCGAATCCCAGGGCGTGCTGAGTGACTCCAGCCAGGTCTCCTAAGCAACCAAATTGGCCCAGTTGCTAGGGAGGGTAGAGTCACATGGGGTAAACTCCTCGTGGTCGCTATAATGTGGTTCGTTCTCGGTGGGGCGTGTGGTGAGTTGAGCGTTGTTGCCGCGGTGGATGGCATGAAGCCTCCACACACGCTATGTCTCCGTGGCAACGCACACAACAAGCCACGTGATAAGATGCGCGGGTTGATGGTCTCAGACGCGGAAGCAACTGGGATTCGTCCTCCGCCACCTGGACTGAGGCGAATCACTACGCGACCACAAGGACTTAAAAGCACATTGGGAATTGGGCATTCCAAATTGGGAGAGAGAGAGAAAAAAAGAGCTCTCTGAAAAGTGCAAATCCAGTATTCACATTGGGGCATCCACAACAAAATAAGGTACTTTAGTTGATACAGAAAATAAAAAATACTATAAAAATATAGTCATACAGTCACATACAAGTGATCATCAATCATTTAATGACAGCTGATTGCCTTGTGGAATGAGGTAAACACTACAGTGCAATTTGTCATTTCTACAACTGTCAAGCAAGTCTTTCAATCCAAAATACTCAAGACAGGAGAGTATTTGCTATCCCTGTTTTTTCTTAGCTACAACTTCCATGGCTTTATTGAAAAATAAATGTTTGTAAGGGTGTTGATGTGAAAAGTCTTGTAATTGATGTGGGTGCAGAGCAGGTGTTTTCTCTTTATCTCGTCAGCGCTGTACCGAATATCGGGGCTCTTTAGCCATTTGACATAATTGAATTGTTCCAAAGTACTTTAAAAGCGAAAATTCTCATGCAGAATTCAGATGTGTCGCATGCGCCATGATATTGAAGGAAGCCTGCTCATGTGAGCCGCTCCACGCTATCCTGTCACCGGAGCTCACAGCCCTGTTGACACGCGAAAGCAGAGCGCAACTTCAATCACTTCAGTCACTTAGCGCACCTCTGTGTCCAAAATGAGAAGCATATTTAGCGCTTGTAGAACGAGATGGATATCATATGGTTACTGCATCGCATGACGGAAATGTGTAAGGATGTGGCTGGCATTGGAGCGTTAAAAGTAAAGGTGAATCTTAAAAAAATATACATCGATCTTTACACGTTGTATCGATAACATTGCATCATTGGTTAACTGATCGATGCATCGATCCAGATCGATGGATCGTTACACCCCTAGATACTATATTCATGGTTACTACAATATTATTATTATAAAATCATGGTTAATTCTCATTAGGGTCCTTAACTTAAAAGAAATTCTCTAATTACTAAATCAACATTATTATGCTACATGCATCAAAATAAAGTGCACTTCAAACTCAACATATATTCAAAATTTGGAAGCTGTTCATCACTATAGAAGGAATAACTGGTTTAATCACACGCTGAAACCCCAAATCTTCATCAGCAGTGTAGGGCAACAAATCGATGGCAATGAACACCTCAATCGCTTTAGTTATTGTTTTATGTCTGTCCGAATTAGCACTGAGTGCCTGCTTAAAAACAGAAGAGAGGGTGAAGTTTCGGCTCACCTGCAGCTCAGTGCTTACCATATGCAATTTATCCCAGGGTGATGTTGGCATAAAGGGTTAATTGTATCAATGTATTTACCAGTATACAGCAATCTTATTGAACAGTGTCTGCAAACAGTGCCTGTTTTGTCAACGTTTTTGACCATCGCTGTTGTAATTGCTAAATTTACCCAGTTGGGAAACTTGAATGACGCTGGGGGCTTCTCTATATGCGGATTGTTTTCTCTGCTTGATATTTTTAACTACACACCAACGTCTGCAGAAATGGGATATTATTTCAACACTTAATTGGAAAGCTACTGTCTGTAGAAAGCTGACCCATGTATCTACAGAGCCATACTAGTGCATTAGCAGAGGTTGTAATTGTGCCTGTATATTTGATGCTTTGTTTTCATCACCAAACCACATGCTTCAGATGTGTTGTTAGACTTGAGATAAACCTTGGTGCAAATGTTTACTGAACTGTGTGTGTGGCGAACTGTACAGTTCTTTTTTTTTTTTTTTTGAGAACCGTTACACCCCTACAATGGATACTGCAAAAGCAAGTCAATTATTGAGGCAGTGTATAAAGCTATGCCTCTGTGTGCTTGATGTTTGTGTACATTCATGTCTCTCAACCTTTATCATAGCAGTTGGCCTTCATTTATATTTAATGGTATTTACAGTGGAATTTGGCTCTAGAATTACCTTCCTTGTAATGAAAAACATGATAAAACTGGCCACCTATTTTTAGACTTCATACTGCCAGTCTCATGTTTCATATATGTTATAATTCTTTTAGTATTCAAATGTGAGGAAATAATGTGTTTGTATATCAGTTTTATAAAGCTGAATATTTTATCTCTTCTCTTGCTTCAATAGAAAGAGTAGTGCAAACCTGAAAGCCAAGCTAAAGTCTCTTTCTTTCTTTTGTTCTTTCTTTCTGAAATTTGAAATGTATTACATTTTAAAACAGCAATAATTTTGCTTGTTTTGGACTTGTTTTGCAAATACTTATAAACATAGGGCAGCTGGAACCATTTGACCAGTATATTATAAGCTTTAGTGACCATTCTTGTAGTGGCAGGATGCCGTCCTTCTTGATGCAACTGGCTAAATTGGAACACCAGGTTCTTAATGCTGGATGGTGAGCATGGTGTGTGTACGTGTCCTTCTTGCCAGGTGAAAGTGATGAATTGGGACCTGCCAAGCAGCACAGGTCTCGCAGCAGATATCAGGATGGAATACTAACAGCACAAAGGAGGATACGCACTGAGAGAGGAATTCAATTACAGGAAAACTGCATGGTTACAAACAATCTGTGGAATACAGAAACCCACCCTTACCACTGTTATTTTTGGCATGATGTAGTCTTTCCTTTATTATGCATGCTTTATTAGTTAGATGACATGCATTACCCAGGGCCGGCTCCAATCGTGAGCTAGCAAAAATTACCACTGTATACCATGGTGTTACCTGGAGATTTTTGGACATTGTACCATGGTATTGGTTATATTACAAGCTCAGCTCACTCTTGGAACCCCTGCCCCCTCTCTTACAGGGGGTACAGTACAGTGCCAGTACCATGGTACAGTGATTGTGTCAAATTTTAATACCATGGTATATGAGTGGTACAATGTCCAAAAAACCTAGGGTAACAGGGTAACATGGTACTTATTACTACTTTTTTGCTACTGCCATCTATACATCCCACCCTTAGAGACCTATGTCCCACCTTACATATCAGAGCTGGAACCGGGCCTGGCAGTCCCTAGTAACCACTCACTTTAGCTATCGTGTGTTATAGAACATAACATTTGTGGAAAGTACACAAAGTTTTGGGCAGGATGCAGGGACTTTACTACAGTTACGGTAGGTTGAAGGAATTTCCTGAAGTTAAGGTTGGCCTTGAACAGACGAAGTGTGGTTTTGACAAAGGGGAGACACACCAGAGAGAAAGCAGGCTGACACAATCTTAAGTGATGTCATACGAGCAGTGGAGACTTGCCAGTGTTTAGTGGGAAAGACACTCCCCTCCTCTCGTGAAGTTATCCCGCAAAGTCTTTCCAAAGAGGCTCTCTGAGGAGGCAGCCAGACAAGCATTCCTTGCTCTTACATCTCTACCGCCTAGTTTTTTTTCTATTTTATATTAGTCCCTCCAACAATATGTGTTTGAGCCTGCCAAAGGCACTTAAAACCTCAATTCAAGAGGAGCTCAACGTGGGCACATTAAGTACAATTCACTGTGGATGTTAACATTATATAGCACTCAAAGCATTTTGGAGGAGATCATAGATCTCATGAGTCTTATTAAATTAATATTAGTCTTATCATAAAAGTATAATCGGTATGTTTTACAGTGGTGTATAAACACAGTTGAAGTCAGAAGTTTACATACACTTAGGTTGAAGTCATTAAAATACATTTTTTAACCACTCCACAGATTTAATATTAGCAAACTATAGATTTGGCAAGTCGTTTAGGACATCTACATTGTGCATGACACAAGTAATTTTTCCAACAATTGTTTATAGACAGATTTTTTAACTTTTAATTGACTATATCACAATTCCGGTTGGTCAAATGTTTACATACACTAAGTTAACTGCCTTTAAGCAGCTTGGAAAATTCCAGAAAATGATGTCAAGCCTTTAGACAGTTAGCCAGTTAGCTTCTGATAGGAGGTGTACTGAATTGGAGGTGTACCTGTGGATGTATTTTAAGGCCTACCTTCGAACTCAGTGCCTCATTGCTTGACATCATGGGAAAATCAAAAGAAATCAGCCAGGACTTCAGAAAAAAAAAATTGTGGACCTCCACAAGTCTGGTTCATCCTTGGGAGCAATTTCCAAACACCTGAACGTACCATGTTCATCTGTACAAACAATAGTACGCAAGTATAAACACCATGGGACCATGCAGCCATCATACAGCTCAGGAAGGAGATGCATTCTGTCTCCTAGAGATGAATGTAGTTTGGTGCGAAAAGTGCAAATCAATCCCAGAACAACAGCAAAGGACCTTGTGAAGATGCTGGAGGAAACAGGTAGACAAGTATCTATATCCACAGTAAAATGAATCCTATATCGACATTTCCTGAAAGGCTTCTCAGCAAGGAAGAAGCCAATGCTTCAGAACCGCCATAAAAAAGCCAGACTACAGTTTGCATGTGCACATGGGGACAAAGATCTTACATTCTGGAGAAATTTCCTCTGGTCTGATGAAACAAAAATGGAACTTTTTGGCCATAATGACCATCGTTATGTTTGGAGGAAAAAGGGCTTGTTAAGGACAGGTGTGATATTACTTTTCTAAACAATCAGACTTACAATTTTCACCTAATGGATGATAAAATGGGTAAAATATATACAAGATTTCCAAGGAGTGACCCAAGCCATGTACAGGGATGAAAATATGATAGAGATTTTGGATTGGCTCTTTTGACTTGGGCCAGGAAGCAACTACCTAGCAACCATCCAGAACACTAGCAACCACATAGCATTGTGTTAAAAACACCTTAGCAACTGCATATCGGTGCCGAGGCAAACACCCAGAACACTCTATCAACATGGTGGATACTTTTGCGCAGGCAAGCATCAATCAAAATCTAGTTGAACACCATTTTATATCTTGGCTTTCGAACTAAGCTCCAAAAACCCTGTCAATGATAAATCTGAAGGTTCTTGATAAATAGGCCATCTCCTGGACTCTTGCACAGAGTCAACAGCTGTGAGTACGCTAAAGCAGCTTTGGGATGAGGAGGTTTGCAGATTGAATGAGCAGCAGGCTTTGGACTGATGAGCCCTGACACAGATGAATGAGGTTAATCTGAAGGCCATCGTGTAAAGCAGTATCCTAGGTGTCAGCAGTGACAGAGAGAGTATTTACCCAAAGATACTGCACAGGGGAAGTCCAGCTATCTATTTATGTATGGTACTTCTCTCATGATGATTACCCAACCTGAACTGCTATCGCAGAAACTGTATGCAACAGTTGTACTCCAAGGCATGAAGATGTTATTGATTTTGGAACAAGCAATACTTGGCAATTGCTGAGAATTGTATACTTGTTACCAGGGGTTAAATTGGGCCGGAATGATTTGAAGTGGCATACCCAGACCTTTGATTAAAAAAAAGAAGTTCCATTCCATTCCCTGTGTGATCCAGTTGAGTTCTTGTTTTATCCAGTACATGCTTTCCGTCTCCATTTAGTCAGTCTACTTGCACAAGATCTACACTTGTTTCTTAATGCAAGTTCAAAGGGGACTTCTCTTCCCACTGTGCATTTTGCATTGATTTATTAGGGACTTGAAGCTTGAAAGGACATTCTGAAGAACATCTCTGTGTTTTCATGTCTGACGAAGTACAGTATGCAGCCACATCCATGAGGTAACCCAAATCAAATTCAGATCGCAGGGCTCATGCATTGCACATCAACAGAATTGTCATGCAAAACTCGACCAATGTACTGTTCATGAAATGGTATTGTCAACTCTTTGACTTTTCCTTGATGGAAAACCGTTGATGTACAACCCCAATTCCGAAAAAGTTGGGACAGTATGAAAAATGCTAATAAAAACAAAAATGAGTGATTTGTAAATTATATTCACTCTTTGCTATATCGAAAGCACTACAACTACACATTATGTGACGTTTTAACCTGTGAATTTCATAGATTTTTTTATGTACAGTAATTTCAAATCAGATGATTGCAACATGCTCCAAAAAAGTTGGGACAGTCGAGTGTTTTCCATTGTGAAACGTCACCATTTGTTCTAATAACACTTATTAAGCATTTGGGCACTGAAGACACAAGTTTGTTAAGTTTACAAAGTGGAATTTTCCCACATTCATCCATTATGTATGTCTTTAGCTGTACAATTGTACAGAGTCTTTGTTGCCATATGGTGTGCTTCATAATGCACCACACATTCTCAATTGGAGACAGGTCAGGACTGCAGGCAGGTCAATCTAGCACCCACACTCTCTGCTCACATAGCCATGCACTTGAAATCCGGGCAGTTTGTAGTGGTCCTGCTGGAAAATGCAGGGATGTCCCTGGAAAAGATGGTGCTGGATGGCAGTATATGTTGCTCCAAAATTTGTACATATCTGTCTGCATTCATGGTGTTCTACAGATGTGCGAGTTACCCATGCCATGGGCACTGACACACTCCTGGCCCATACACACACTGGCTTTTGGACCTGATGCTAATAGCAGCTTGGATGGTCCTTTTCCTCTTTGGCCCGGATAACACGATGGCTGTATTTTTCAAAAACTTTTTGAAATGTGGACTCTTCGAACCAAAAAAAACACAGTTCCACTGTTTACTTTCCATCTAAGATGAGACGGAGACCAGAGAAGGTGGCAGCGCTTCTGGACAGTGTTGATGTAGGGCTTCTGCTTTGCATAGTAAAGTCTTAACTTGCATCTGTGGATATATCGGCGAGTGGTGTTGACTAACAACGGTTTACTAAAGTAATCCCAAGCCCATGTTCAAGATATCCATTACAGATGAATTATGTTTTTTAAGACAGTGATGTCTGAGGGATTAGAGATCACGCGCATTCAGAAGTGGTTTTCGTCTTGCCCTTTACGTACCGAGATTTGATCAGATTCCTTGAATCTTTTAACTATATTGTGCACTGTAGAGGGTGAAATGGCCAAAATCCTTCCAATTTGTCTTTGGGGAACATTGTTCTCAAAGTGCTGGATTATTTGCTGAAGCATCTCTTGGCAAATTGGCAAGTCTTGAACGATCCTTGCTCTTGATGGACTAGGCTGTTTTTGGAGGCTCCTTATACAGTATACAGTACTATGACACAATTGCCTCACCTGTTTAACATCTCCTGTTTCACATTGCCTTGTTATTTAAACTTGTCAAATTGTTATTAGTCTTAAATTGTCCCTGTCTTAACTTTTTTGGAGCGTGTTGCAATCAACTGATTTGAAATTACAGGAATTGTTTTTTTAAACAATGAAATTCTCAAGGTAAAGCATCATATAATGTGTAGTTGTAGTACTTTCAATATAGCAAAGGGTGAATATAATTGAGAAATCACTCCTTTTTGTTTTTACTAGCATTTTTCTACTGTCCAAACTTTTTTGGAATTGGGGTTGTACTCTGTACTAAGGACATAATAGAAATCTATATTGAGCATTGTAAATTGAAGTCAGTGTGCTTTATCTGGCACTGAAGTTCGGCACTGGAACATGTTTTTCCAGACATGGGATGAAATGTATCACACTGACAACAAAAGGAAGAGCAATTCATTTGGTTGTGAGGGCTTTTGGTTTTATGAGCCCAGAGTGTAATTTTCCTGGGAGAGAGGCAGAGTATGCTAAATTGATGCTACAGCCTTGCTTGTGCCTCTGTTAACATTTCATGTCACGTCCAGAATTGTTATTTATTTACCCTTCACAGTTGGAGTAGAGAAGGAGAGCAGGCTTGTAGGGAGGGGCATAGAGGGGGTTTGTTCAGCACTGAGGTTTCTTGTCCAACAAGGAATATTCTGAATGCAGCATGATGTCCATCTCCTGAGAAAACACCATTTAATAACAGAAAACATTTCCTAGCTAATTGTATAAATGCCTGCTGTCCTCACATTCTGAGCCACTCCTTCCTTGACAGTGATCGGCAGGGCATGTTCATTATCCCATACCATGAGTGTTTCTCTCTGCCTATAATCTATAAGGGATGGTTTGGTTAGGTGGTCTAGATCAATTGTGACTGATATTGTGCCGAGCAGGAATTGTTCCTGAAACAACACTCCTGTCAAACAGTCAAATGTTTGAGTCAGGGTTAGGGTTCAGGGTAAGGTTAGGTCTGTGACTGGTTAGGGTTTGAAGCTGCCATTCAGGGGCGTGGTTGTAATATGTAAAGCGAATGTGTATTGTCAATCATTGCTTTCTGTACATGAGCAATATTATAATTTTATATATGCATGATCACAGTTTAAAAGATGCCAGCCTAATTTCAGAAAGCCTAAAATATACAAACAGTGTTAATTTATTGAAATTTTGCTAACCCAGCCACAGTATTGCCACAATGAATGTTGCAATCACGATTTTGAAGTCTGTTTGAAGTCTGAATTAAACATAATGATATAATTAAAGCACTGAATCCAGCAGAAACGTCAGCATTATCGTCAGATTGTGAAGCACTTCTGACAGATTCCGCTGCTTTCAATTTACAGGGATTGGTTGGCACCCGGCCTTTTCCGCTTTTCTTTTACATAAAGTTGAGCATTCTAAAAAAAAATCGAGAGCTGCGTGCACAGGACACGCTGCAGTGCCTGGCGAAAGTATAAACAAGGCTTAGTTAGAAAAAGGCAGAGGATACGTAATTGTCCACAATGGTTCTTGCATGTATGGGATATGAGAACGGGGCAGTCAAACCACTTCTGTAAACCAAACCAGTCTGACACCTTCCCACATTCGTAAGAGATTGTTGTGATTCTAGTAAACATCGTTACGAGACTAATTATGGCATCTAGATGCCAGTGGTTTTCGTTCAGGGATCTCTCAGACAGTAGGATCCAATCAGTGTAAAATTGTTTTGATTCAAAACTTGCTAGTTGACACTAGGCAAAGAGATATGGTCTGCACAGGGAAGCACCTTGAAGGAGATCTGGTTGTACAGTAGGTGGATCATAGAGGAAAGTGTTCCTGGGCCATGCTTTGGTGGCCTGTTCCACGGCAAGGTAATTTTTTGGCCATTGTGTGAGGACACCCTCTTGCTGAGTATGCTCCCGTTGTTCTTGAGATTACAACAGGAAAGGCATACCAGAATAGGGCTGGGGGCTTTTTCTTTTAGCTGTTTGAAAATGATTTGATTCTGTTGCCTGTGTTCTCAGGAACCTATTCATACTGGTTGCCACAGCATTCGAGTATGAGCCAAGCTCTGGCTTTTTCCTTTCAACTGGTGATTGAGAGACAGCAGGGTAAAATGTTGGGCTATTTTGTGGAACAGAATAGCTCTGTATTTTTTGGCTTTTGGCTATGAACAGCTTCAGAGAGGAGCCAGAGGTTTTTGAGAATTCTCTGACAGAACTCACCCTTGAAGAAACATTATATGGTTGACTCACAGTTTTAAGGATAGTCTACTTTGAGCACAAAGAGATTCCATCCTTTTCATTTCCAAGGCTTCAAACTTTCCAAAAAGGAACATATATGTTTACAACTACTTTCCTCTGAAAAAATGTTTGGCAGATGATATGCTCTAGATCTCGCTGTAACTCCTAAGAAGTTGCTAGATTAGCAGGTTCTCATTGAATTCTTGCAACAGGCACTCTTGGTCTCAAGTTTGTTTGCCAAGTGTAACACATGATTGTTCCATCAATAGTAATATTTCTCAATCCTGCCTGTTCTGGCCTAGAAAGTGGTGTACTTGTTGTTTTATTTTTTTGTGGTATTTAATTTTTTAAGCCTGAGGGCAGAATTTGTAATACCTAGTAAAGGTATTACGCATTGTTACTCCAATTTCCCATAGTTCCTCCTGTTTCCCATATCTCGTGTCAGAGGATAAATAAGGCATAAACTTTTGGAAGCATTCATGAATGTGTTCATTTATTGGAAAGAGAAATTTAGCTGATTTTTGCAGCCTTACTTCTTTGGTCAGACATGGACTGTCAGAAGAACCATATCTTATGTAACAAGTCACATGTTCAAGGTCTTACTTCCCAACCTTTTGTGCTTGAATCTTTCACAAACCCAGTCACTATGTTCAAATGACATCCAAGAGAGGTGTTCACACTGACAGAGATCTGCAGCGACAACGCAACCGGAAATCATTCATTTTCAATCAAAGTTGGCAATTTGAGGCACCATGAGCGACCAAGACATAAGTGTTAACAATGCAGCAAAGTTTCATTTATTTCAAAACTTTATGCAAATGAGCAGCAACGCAATGCAGTGACTACTAATGGGAGTGCTTACAAGGTCACATGATCTGCCAGTTGAGTAAGAATGATTACTAGCATCCAACAATACAGCAACTTGCTGTGGGATCACATTAACTGATTGCCAGGGGTCAAATGCAAAAGGTATTTCTGACTCAGATAAGAAATGTTTTTAAATTAATTAGGTCAGTTGAAAAGTTCTGTAGCACTGCAGTCCAATTTGGGATTTTATTTTAAGGGCTTTGCCGTAACCATTGTTCTGTTAGTTAAAATTGTGCAGTGTTTATTTTGTAGTTAATTAAAAGCCCCCAGATCTTTCCCACAATTACTTATCAATTATCCTAGCATCTGCAGGGCTGAATGGCCTCCTTCCTCCTGGTGATGATGATTTTGAATGGGATGGTATAATAAAGCAGAGCTATGTTTGAGTGTTTATGAGTATGTGAATGGGAGGGGGAGAAGTTCTTCTTCGTTTCTACCAACGCAGCCATTTTCATTTTTACATCCTTCTCTGCCCCACTTTCCATCTTTCATCTTCAGAATAGACTGTCAGGGAGATGTCACTTTGTGTTTATGTATGTGTGCATGGGTAAAATGCCTTTGCCGTTTTTATATTGTGTCTCAAATGGGTGTGTACTCTGCAATTTATAGAGGGTGAGTGTTTGCAAGGAAGAGCTATTCTGGGCCTCTTGTATTTGATCCTGTAAAATGTTGAGCGGGCTGAAGGCAATGTTGTGAGCTTCAACCGATACTTTATGGAAAATAGTGGGGTCACTGGTAAAACATCATATGGAAGAGCCCCTCATCCCTGGTACCAAGTGGGAGTCTGGTGTCTTTTAAGCTTGGGGTCAAAGAAAAGTTGCATGTTTACAGGGTCCAAATTTAACTTTTTAACATACCTGTCAGCAAAATAGAATGTTTTGAGAAACTATGTTGATTTTCATTAAAATATTTAAAATATATATTGAGGAAAATATACTGGCCATA
The DNA here is from genome assembly GCF_019703515.2 of Myxocyprinus asiaticus. Taxonomy (NCBI): domain Eukaryota; kingdom Metazoa; phylum Chordata; class Actinopteri; order Cypriniformes; family Catostomidae; genus Myxocyprinus; species Myxocyprinus asiaticus. The sequence continues at coordinate 17,021,461 of NC_059377.1, forward strand.
CATATTTTTACTGGCCATGAAACTGTAGTATGCATTTCGCAATGAAAGCTGTTCTAATTTACAGTATTTTTGCATCAGACAGCAGGTCATTGTCTCACTCACTGCATCCCTCATCAGGATTGTGAATTTTGTTCCTCATATTGTTGTATTGGTGGCTTAATGCCAGAAATGTGTCACTACATGAAGTTCTGGACAAGAGAAGGAAATCAAAACGCTTGGCTTACAAAATTTATTTTAGTAAAATTTGCCCTGGGGTTAATGTTGTCAGACAACACGCAATCAGTCCTATCTTTGATTGAATCACTTTGATTTGATTAGCTCACATAAAAAAATAAATAAAATAAAAGCAAAGAAAACAGGGTCGGAATATCATTCTTTGTGTACATTGTGATATCAACCATGTATTATTTTGCAATTCCTAGAAAATTTACTGTGCAACTGATATTTACTTGCCAAAGCCAAATTTTAAACACATTTTAGACCCTGAATACATGTTTTTCTGAGACTTTCTCCTGTTTAGGGTTGGTATCATTCTATAAATAGGCAACTGCCCTATTGATTTTACAAAATGTCATTGCTTCTTTTCCTCACATACATATATACAAGCAGCTCTTTAGGTTTTCAAGAGTGGCTGCTGTTGATCACAGAGGGCCTGCGTTCCCCCTTGGGATTTGGGAAAGTTTTTTGGCCCTGGCATTTTGGCTGGGCTTCAGATGGCCTTGCATCTCAGCAGATATCCTTAGACCCATTGTGCATGAAGTAACAGAAGTGTTGAGCAGCCAGGAATGCAAGAAGCTCTCCATTGTGAGTATGTGTGACTGCCTCTGCGCCCTTTGTTACATAAGCAGGGTCACCGCAAACAGGGACCTGCAGAGAGAAGAAATAAGGGCCCCTGACATGTCTGGTAAAAACACACACATTTTACCTTATCTTTTCATGCACATATTCGTGTTTTTGTATATGATACACATCACTATACATATTTCTCAATACAATACATGCGCAAAAGAGTGTGAATCTGCAATATCATTTCAGTCTTAAGCAGAATGAGACTTTGGTCCAGCACGGGGCCCATCTATTTCTGCACTGACAAATGCCAGTTTCAGAGTTTGATCTTGTTTACCTCCGTCTTTATAATTGAACTAAATGAAATAATATAAGCGCACACATAAAAGAAAATAAGATTCGAAAAAGAAATACAAGGATCTAATCTATTGATGAAATATGAACACTATGGTCCTAATAAAGTGCTTGATGTGGTCTTCAGCTGTTGTAGCCCATCCACCTCAAGGTTCGATATGTTGTCCATTCTGAGATGCTATTCTGCTCACTACAATTGTATCAGAGTTACCGTAGACTTTGTCAGCTTGAACCAGTCTGGCCATTCTCCGTTGACCTCTCTCATCAACAAGGCATTTCCATCTGCAGAACTGCTGCTCACTGGATGTTTTTTTGTTTTTGGCACCATTCTGAGTAATCTCTAGAGACTGTTGTGCATGAAAATCCCAGGAGATCAGCAGTTACAGAAATACTAAACCAGCCCGTCTGGCACCAAATTTCAATCCTCGGAGATAAATTTTTATCCCCATTCTGATAGTTGATGTGAACATTTACTGAAGCTCCAGACCCATATCTGCATGATTTTATGCATTACACTGCTGCACACGATTGGCTGATTAGATAATCGCATGATAATTAGGTGTACAGGTGTTCCTAATTTAGTGCTCAGTGAGTGTATATATATATATAGTATAGATATATGATTGGATCCTAACAGCCCTAATGGTGACTAAGCCAGTAGCTAATAGACTGTTGAAAACCAATAACCTTCAACAAACAGACTATGATAAAGCATTTTTCACCCCAGGCCTGCAGGTCTCAAATATCCATCCTGATAAAAATCACAAGGAGGGTCACATGAGGTGCATGCTCAGGTCACTGGTTAGCTCTTTAAAAAAAAAGCTCTGTAAAACAGGATTTGTCTGCTGAATCAATCGTATCATATGTTGTCACCCCACTGTCAACAAGATTGTTTTGCGGGTCATTTCAGTATTTTATTATTTGTTTCCTGTGGTTTTGGCGTGGGAGTTTTAATTATTGTAGTTCTAATATGTAAGAGTCTTCATTGAAAGTGACATAAAAAGGTTTATGAAAGGTTTTGTGACCTTTAGTTCAGATGTAGGCCACTCCGTGGCTGTAAGAGGAGTATGGGGAGGCTAAAAGGTTTTGCTGTCTGTCTCAAAATGGAGATTTGTCAAATCTTTTGGTCGCTCAGAATATATTGGCAAGTCCAGATGCATTCCCTGCTGACTGTACGCCTAGACTGTGTGTGTGTGTGTACCATAGACTTCTATTGTTTTTATATAAAGCTAATTATAATAACCATAGACTAACTCTAACCCACACCCTAAATCTAACTGCGAAAGACCTCTTGCTCTGTTGGGAAGGAGGAAGCGGGAGCCGGGTGAACATCCAAACGTAAGACATTTATTCACACTTTTCAGTGTACAAACATGATCGGCTTTTCAGCCCGACAGATAAACACCCATACACACCAGCATTACTTTGCAGCTGCTGACACACACACACAGCATTACTTTTCAGCCTGCTGTCTCACACACACACACACACACACACACACACACACACACACACACACTTTCGGCTTTGTGCGTCTCTCTCCCCATCTGCTGCTGTCTCCTCTCCTTAAGTACTCCTGTGCATCTCTCTGGAACCCGAGACAGGTGTGGAGCACAGGTGGAACTCATTCTCAGCTTATCTCCCCTGGCCTCACTCTGCCCAGCATCACTCGCCACATACCCCATCACCTGACTCAAGCCGGGGAGCCATCCAGCCTGACTTACCCCCCCCTTCCCTATTTCTAGAGAGGAAGTGTTGCTGTTCTGGCTGTCACGCTACAGGATGGCTTTTGGGGTCCTATGCTGCCTTTCTGGGAATAGAAACAGGATGAGGGGAAGGAGAGGGGGAGGGAGGAGAGAGGGGAAAAAAGAGGAAAGAGAGAGTAAGAGAAGAAAGAGAGAGCTTGCCGGCCGCCGAATACACCGCCCACACGGTCCTCAGCCAGCTGGACTGCCTCCGTCAGTGATGTTGGGCGATGGCACTGGACCCACTCAGCCGTCCCTTTTGGTAGCCTGCTGATGAACTGCTCCAGTACCACCAGATCGGGTGTCTTCTCGGCGCCGCGATCTTCAGCCAGCAGCGAGGACTCCATGTCAGCATTGTCTTCCTCCAAATCCCGGGTTTCGGCACCACTGTGACACATCATGAACTCTCTTGAAGATGGAAGAGGCGGGAGCCGGGTAAACAATACAAAATGTAAAACTTTTATTAGCACTCTTCTTGTACACTTTTCAGTGTCATCACATTCACACATGACTTTTCAGCATCACACACCCTAGTGGTTTTTCAGTTCACTGATGACACAATCACTGTGCTTTTCAGCAATACCAGTAAACAGACACAGTCACACAGCTTCATGCGTCTCTCTCTCTCTCTCTCTCTCTCTCTCTCTCTCTGTGCGTCTCTCTGGAACCCAAGACAGGTGTGGAGCACAGGTGGAACTCATTCTCCACTCATCTCCCCCAGCCTCACTCTGCCCAGCGTCGCTCGGCCCCACCTTGATCGGCACACTAGCCCTGACAGAAAATGCTATTTTTAGAATGAGAAAACAAAACAAAACACTTTGTCCCTAAATGTTCCTAAAAGGAGGTTTTGTCTAATTTAGCTCACTACTGTGTACAATATTAAGTGGACACACACACACACACACATACTTACTCCCCCACACACATCAAGTCAAACTCTTATTTTTCCTCATACATGTACATGTGGCACATATGCATTGAAATCACCTCTAGTTTAAAATAAATAAATAAATGAACTAACATACAGAAATAGAAACAAAAGAGAATAAAGTTAATTTAAAAATTGTATAAGTTAAATGGATAAAGAAATAAAATTAGAATTATAATAAAAAAGGGAAGTGAAAGTAAAAACAAAAAACCATTAAAAGGATATTAATAAATGAATAAATAAATAAAATAATAATTTTAATATACAATAACATAAAGAAAATACTACTAATTAAAGGGGAAAAAGAAATAAATAGGACTATGTGTTTATACGTATGGTTCCACAATACCACCATGATTTTGTGGACATGTATCATGGCATTACCATGGATGGTATTCTGTAAAGTACCCTGTAAATAACATTATATGTGATTATGGTAATCATAGTACCATGGTATACATCAGAATACCATAATATTACCATCTGATACCATCACTGTATAATGGTACCACCACAGTACTTTTTGCGGGATGTGGACTTACTGAAAAGGAGAGATAAAGGAAAGGGAGGTGAATAGAGATATGTTTGATGTGTGTATTTTGGATTGTAATACCTTGCAGCTGTAATCCATGCATTATACCCTGTGAGGATTTGCCCATGGAATTACCCTGTAGTAAAGAGCTAAGTGTGTTTGACTGGGGCACTGGTGGGATGACAGACACTGGTAAAAAGCTTACGGAGGGGAGGGTGAACTCAGAGTGACGTTCTTGCAGAGTGGCAGAAAGCCAAAGCTGAGAGAGAATCTCATTGGATATGACAGTGTTGTGAAACAAACCAGCAGCAAGATAGCAAGTGAGTTACAGTAGCAGAGGCCTGGCGTCTGGGAATGGACTGACTGGAGGGGTGTGTGTTGGTCTTTTGTGATAATGTTTTTCATAAGTGTGTGAGATTATAAGGAGTCAGACATAGTGTTTTTGTGAACTAAAGAAATTATGTGTTGGAATTACTTAAAATATACTGTATATGTAGCATTTTTGCATCAAACTTTTTTAATAAATTCAACGTATGGTCATTTATGTCAGCATAGCTGGAAAACCTTTGTTAGGTGTACACAAATGTATCAGTTCATTCAACTTTATTTACTTAAAAAGGTATGTCACATGAGTAAGATTTAACAACTAATTGCACATTGTTTCAAATTAACTTTAATATTATTGTTTCTACCTAATTTAATTGACTCAAAAGAAAATAATAACTGAGGTCAGTCATTAAACTATTGATTCACATCTGCTATGCACATTCACATGCACAAGGAAAAATCACATGGATTGAACAGGATTCAACTTCACCAAAAGGGAACACTAATCACCCGAATGGTGACTTTACACGAAACAACTAATTACAGTAAAACAACATCAATAATGCAAAAAAAGAGCTCAAATCTGTGAATTCTTAATAACAACTAATTAGATGTCCCAATAAGTTCCTTTTGACCTAATAAACACATTTAAATTATTCAAGTGCAAGTGCTAATGGGTGTTCCCTACAATCTTATGCTGCGTTCCATTTGCCTCGGAAGTCGGAGCTCAGGACTCAGATCGATGTCATATCTGTTAAAAAAACAAGAAATCTGAGTTGGATGCATTCCATTACACACTACATGACAAGTCGGAAAAAAAGATGGACGCCTCTGCGAAAGTAATTGTGGCACTAACTCTTTTGGAGTACAGAGAGCTACAAAATAAGTATGCCCTTCACCTAAGAGACCTCGAGGAAGATGACAGAAAGTGGAGAAGGTATGTTAATGTTTCCGCGTATTTTATTGTATCAAAACATGTTAACCACGTTTTAATCGAATCAGTGGTGTAAACAAAGGGCAATGCCCTATGGAATTACAAACGTATATTTGCAATATAAATTTGCCTAACAAGGTTTATGTGTAAACGGTTTTACGGTTTGTAACGTTAGGCAGTGTTGTTGTAGCAACATTGACCATTGTTCTTGTAGCAGCAGCGACCATTGTTGTTGTTAGCAGCAGCGACCTAGCCAATTTTAGCTGTACCAGTTTTTAAACAACACATTACGAGGTAATTCACGCATAACAGGATCGTAGCAACATGCCCATAGGCAACGGTAATACAGTATTGTGTATACGACTTACTAATTTGGACACAAAAAAGACAAAAGTGCTAAAAAAAAACTTTAAACCCACAGCATACTACAGTCGGTGCTCTTCGCAGCAATTTTGCTTTCTGAACTCGGGGTCCTCTGAGTTCGTCCGACTTTCCGAGTAGGAATTCCGACATCGGGGGGCGTTCCATTTGGCAGTTCTGGTCTCGGAACTCTGAAAATAACTCGGAGCTCCGACATCCGAGACAAATGGAACGCACGATTAATTTTGTACTTAGTTTGAGTAAGTAGTACTTAAAATCTTAATTTTATGGATTTTTAAGCCAAAGATGTTCAAGGAACTCACAGTTATTCTTTTACTTTTATCAGCTGATGGAGCAGTGCACTTGCAATGTAAAGGACTGTGGCATGAGTCCAGAAGAGCAATGAAGGTTTTGTTGATTTAAATCTCAATAGAGCATTAACCTTAAAAACTTCATCTGATTGGGAGAAAATGTAGCTATCTTTTAGCGCAACTCAGTGGACATTTCACATCGGAAACCACGTAATATTATTTTGCAAAAATGATAAAGCCATTTGATTGATTCAGTAAACATCTTCAACAAACAAATAACCAAACCCAGGTGCCCTTGAGTTAAACCGTATCTTACATTTGTCAATGACCTGGATCACTGAAAACCTTCATAGAGGTCTTGCGTAAGTTCAGAACAGCAAATGCTAAACACTGCCAGATTATCAAGCCTCGTGTCATCAAAGATCTAAAAGCACTCTCAGTCTAATGGTCATCTGTGGACTTGATGATTAGTGTATAGGTATTCCCTTGGCCTTGTATTTCTCCTGCATAACTCTCTGCATTGCATTAACATGTCTGCGAGGCAAAAGTCAAATGACAGTTCACCGGAGTGTCATTGTCATGTCATAAAGTTGTTTTGGGTGGTGTGTGTGTGTGTTCTCATTATCTGTGTTAGCTGTGTACTTCATAACTGGCTGCTGCACACAGACAGGTCAGAGGTCAGCCATCTGCGGTGCAGGTGAACTTTGAGCAGACCGATATAGGCGTATGTTCACGGTTATGTAACTGCTCCTAAACCTAGCGTGTGTGCGACAGTCAATACGTAACTTCTATGTTCATTCAGTTGCTCCAGAGTTCCCACGGTCACAAATAAACAGGAAATATCAAGGAACTTTAAATAACCAGGTCTGTAAAAGTCATGGAAATTTCTACTGCATATATAAATTTGGTAACATTTTACAGTATGGTTCTGTTTGGTAACATTAGTAAATGCATTGTGTATCATGAACTAACAATGAACAATGGTTTTTACCAGTGTTTATTAATCATGGTTAATGTTAATTTATCACAGTACTAATGTTGATTGCTTGTTCTTTATGTTAGTTCATAATAAATTAACTAATGTTAACATATACAACCTTTAATGTAAAAAAAAAAAAACATTAGAATATGTTGAAAGTAACATTAACCAAGATTTATAAATCCTGTAAAAGTATTGTTCATCGACAAATAAGGTTGCCTGTTAAAAAAAGGGAAATCTTTTAAAAATCTAGTTGGAAAACACACATCAAGTTCGTAGAAAAGTAATCTTTGAGACTATGTTGGTCTCACAAATTTTTGGAAAACATTTAAAGCATTTACTACAAGAAAATTAATTTAATGAAATGTTTTGTGGTGTTACCATCAAGTAAAAGGTATTAAAATACTTTCCTTGCACTTTGAATACATGATTAAAGTGTACAGAACTTAAAGGAGCAATATGTAACATTGACATCAAGCGTTTAAAATGGGTACTGCAGTCCAAATTCAAAATATTGGAGAGAGTTGTCTACCCCTCCCCCCCCACCCCTGACTCGATGCTCACATGGGTCGCCAGGTTGAGGACACGCAACAGGAACGAGCAAACTGACAATGACAAGCAATGTGCCTTACACTGTAAGTTGATCATCTAATGTATACGTTTGCAATGTTTTTATTGTTTGCAAATTATAAACCAGCTCATGTGGATTTATTATATCTCTGTCAGTGTTAACTAGATGTATTGCTGGCTTCCATGGCTGCAGCGTGCTGTGTTTGCCCGCTAACTTGTTTCAAATCTGGCAACCCAGGGTGTCTAAATACTACTGGGAAATGGGCAGTGGGCGGGATAACACAGGCCAAAATATAAACAGAAATTCCGTCCTGGAATGGACATTTCAAGGTAGAATATACTGGCTGTAGTATTGTTTTCGGAGAAGCCAGTATTTCAACTTAGCATGTTTCCTAAATCTCTGATAACATATTATGATATTTTATGCTTTAGTACAGTAAATATATTACATATTGCTTTAATCGTTAATTACAATAATCATTAATTTAGTCATTTAAAAAAAAGCAGTTTTCAGACATATGATATTTAAATATATCATGAATTTTTAAGTCAACAATATCAAGAAGTTTTTCAGGGTTCCACCAAATAAACTGTGCCTTTAAAAAAAAAAATCAAAATATTTATATTTAATGATGACAAAATAATGATTTAATGTGGCCTATATGCCACCTTTTTTTTTTCACATGCATATTGTTTACACCACATTACTGATTTGGTGGACAATATATATATATATATATATATATATATATATATATATATATATATATTTATATTAATCATATTTTTAAAAAAATTGTTTCACTGCTTATTTTAAAAAAATATAATACAAAATTATTCTGCACTACTCATGCCAACAGTTCTTATTTCAAGAATTTTAGCTTTTATTGAGACTTTGATTTTTTACTGTCTCAAGACACCACATGACATTTTTTTACTTTAAGTCCCAGAAAAAATATTAAAATGAAATTACTAAATTACTTAAACTCAGTAATTGAAATTATGCTCATCATGGAGGAGGTGTATTTGTTTTGTGTGAATTGTATTTGTAATTGTATTTTTGAATAATTTAATAGGTATGGGAAAAAAATTGCTTCATGCCATCATTGACCCTTTTACCAAAAATTAAACTTTATTGTAAAGTGATTCCATTAGTTTTTTCCGGTTTTACTCTGCTCTTAAATATTTAATCATCTAAAAAATTCCTTTTTGTGAGAGCTTAAAAAATTTAAATCTTAGAACGTTTTTTTAAACTTCTAGTTTTAAGATTGTACACTAAAAGTAGAATTGTTTAAATATGGTCTATTAATTCTAATAATTGAGCAATTATTAAAAAAAATATTTATATAAAAATCCTTATCCAGTAACCACTAACGACTGGGAAAATGTTGTCAGTTTATTGTTCAAAAGATGTGCAGCACTCTGTTTCAGGGATAGACATACAAAAAAATAAATAAACAAAGAGCTGGAGGTAAACAGGGAAAGGCAAGGACAGTAAACTGATGAAACACTAAAAAAACAAACAAAAAATCTTCAATTTAATGCAACAGATTACGTAAGGTTTTACGAACCATTTACACAGAAATCAGTTGTGCTTGTGTTTCATAAATAGGGCACAATACATGTATAACTGTCTAGTTATACAGAGAAATAAAGGAAAGAAACAATTGAAGACATCATGGGTGACAGCGGAAGAATAATAGATAAAGCTAGAGTGAGAGACAGCAAGAGTAAACTACAGATTGTCTGTTTGATAGCAGGAAGAAGCTATTTGGTTTCATGTATGTATACGTACTTAGCTATAGTTTGGGGGAAAAAATGTCCCCAAAAGTTAGCTTATTCTGGCAGAACTTCCTTTTGGGGACATTCGGGATATCTTCAAATGGAAAATCGATTCTTAAATAAATCAAATACAGGGGTTGGGTTAGGGTGTGGGTTAGGATTAGTGTTATTGGTATAAGTAAATTTGTATGTCTTTGTAGAAGAGAGGGAAAGTTGAGGTTAAGCCATTTTAGCCTTTTCTTTAGTAATATAAACACAGCTGCTTATTTGAATATGACCTTGATGTATGAATTTAAGGAATGAAGGCACTTAGGAACATACTCACACACAGACACACACCATAGGCACCAAATGGTAGTGGTGAAAGTATTTTATTGTTTATGGGAATTTAAAGAGTCTTTTTTTGAGTAGTATGTTTTGAATATCCCGATACTGATACTGGTATCGGAATCAGGTCTGATACTGCGCTCATGTACTTGTACTCGTGCTCATATAAATGCCCCGATACCAAAAACCGATAACATCTGATGTACGAATGTCATTGTGTAAAAATTCAGCACACAAATTAAAATCACGTTATGTCCTAGTGAGATTATTTAGCCGCAAAAGCTGTGATTTAATGAGAAAAACATATAGTTTGAATGTGCTGCGCGCTTCAAATGTGAGCGCTTGTGATTGTGTGGAGACAGTGTTGTGACCTACACAATATTAGGCAGGTGATTTTAATGTTGTGGCTGATCGGTGTATTTAATACTGAGTAGTATCTGAGTCAGCCAACATAATGGCGTATAATTTATAGAATTTACTGCACCGCAGTATTGTTAATTTAAGGGTGTTAATACAAACAGTTAATCTCTAAATATTGTTACTCAGAAAAGGATTATCGGCATATATGAGATATACTTAAACTGCCTAAAGCCACTGAACTTCTTTGTTTTCATTCATGTCAAAGTGAATATGCCATATACTCTTACTAAAGCTGCTATATCTAGTCAAATCACTTAAAGGAATAGTTCACCCAAAAATTAAAATTTGCTGATAATTTACTCACCCTCAGGCCATCCAAGATGTATCTGAGTTTCTTTCTTCATCAAAACAGAATTTAAGATTTTCATTTCAGGCCTCCTACTCTAAACAATGCAAGTGAATGTACTCCATGTTTTGATGGTCCAAAATGCATAATTAAGGTGCATCAAAATAATCCACACGACTCCAGTCGACAAAACAATACTTATATACTTTAAGTACAAATTACAAATCTCTGTGACGTGCGCTTATTAGAGGGATGACGTAAGCTCGTTGGTAAGGTCACGCGTCACGTGGAGGAGGAGTCAGGAAGCGCGTCATTGTTTACATTGTTTTTTTTAATTATTATTATTATTTGGAATTTATTTATTTATTTATTTATTTATCTTTATATTGTTTTGAAATTGTTTTGGAATGTTTTGGTTTGTGAACAGCGCTTGGTCTGTGCTCTGTGCAAGTTTCTATTGTAAACAATGATGCGATTCCTGACTCCTCCACGTGACGTGTGACCTTACCAATGAGTTTACATCATCCCTCTCATGAGCGCACATCACAGAGATGTACGGAAGTGAACATTTGTAGTTAAAAAGTATATAAGTATTGTTTTGTTTCTCAAAATATTCAATCGTTTGCATTCAGAAGAACTTTATTTGTCGACTGGAGTCGTGTGGATTATTTTGATGCACCCTAAATATGCATTTTGGACCGTCAAAAAATGGAGTACATTCACTTGCATTGTTTAGAGGAGGAGGCCTGAAATGAAATCCTAAAAATCTTAAATTCTGTTTTGATAAAGAAAGAAACTCAGATACATCTTGGATGGCCTGAGGATGAGTAAATTATCAGCAAATTTTCATTTTTGGGTGAACTATTCCTTTAACACCAATAGTTTAAATAATGGTTTCTCTCGATTTGCTTCAAAAAGGAACAAACAAAAGTGGTGCAGATTTGACTATGTTCAGCAGCTGTTTAACGTTTCACTTCTGTAATTGGTCAGATAGATGAGAGAGAAAGGGAGGCCTGCAAACCTTCTCAGCTGTTCAGTTATGGGAAACAGAAACAAAGAGTCATCTTTTTGGAAGAAGGTGGAGAAGTGACTCTTTTTAGGGTTACCTAGTGCTTTACAGGCAGAAGTGCTGTTTGACATGTAAAATAGCACAAACCACTATCGGCAGGGAGAGATAAGTAACAAAAAAGAATTAGGGGTGCTTGCTTCAGCAGCACTATTTCTATCCCTGGGACCTAAGTTTTGGGATTTTTCAAAATCCCCATCACTATTCTTCTTCTACCATACATGTAACTCGTCCTGACACCGTTTTTGCTATAGACATGAATGATACCCCTAAATGTGCGGCTTATTGAGGAGAGGTGGCATTCAAATGTATGATGTTTGCCTGGCGGACAAAAAAATGGGGGAATAAATCTACTTATCAGAATGTATATATGTATGTATATAGTGGGCTCTTTTGATTTGGGCCAAGGAGTAGCCATTTAGTAACATCCTAGCAGCCTCCTAGACATGCCTTAGCAAACAGACAGAACACCCTAGAAAACATATACAGTCGCAAGAAAAAGTATGTGAACCCTTTGGAATTAGCTGGTTTTATGCATTAAGTGGTCATAAAATGTGATCTCATCTTCATCAAAGTCACAAGTACAGACAAACACAATGTGCTAACAACACACAAAAAATTATAATATTTCATGTCTTTATTGAACACATTCCATTAAACATTCACGGTGCTGTGGAAAAAATAAGTGAACCCTTGGATTTAATAACTGGTCGATCCTCCTTTAGCAGCAATAACCTCAACCAACCATTTCCGGTAGCTGCAGATTAGATCTGCACATTATTCAGAAAGAATTCTGGACCATTCTTCCTTGCAGAACTGCTTCAGTTTAGCTATGTTCTTTTGACTGCTCTCTTGAGGTCATTCCACAGCATCTCTATTGGGTTAAGGTCTGGGCACTGACTGAGCCACTCCAGAAGTTGGATTTTCTTTTTTTTAATCGATTCTGTAGCAGTATTACTTTGATGTTTAGGGTCATTGTCCTGCTGCATCACCCAACTTCTACTGAGCTTCAGCTGGCACACAGCCACCCTGACATTATCCTGTATGGCAAGTGGTCCAGGCCACAAAGCAGCAAAGCAGCCCCAATCATGATGCTCCTTCCTCTGTACTTCACTGTTGGGATGATGTTTTCATGTTGATATGCTGTGCCATTTTTACATCATACTTAGGTCTGCTTGTTCTTCCCAAACTATTCATCCTTATTTTAATCATTCCACAAAACAGTTTCCCATTAGCGTTGTAGAATGTAAAGGTGGTCTTTAGCAAACTTTAGGCATGTAGCAATGTTTTTTGTTGGAATGCAGCACCTTCCTTCGTGGTGTGCTGCCATGGACACCATGCCTGTTTAATGTTTTCGCATAGTAGACTCATGAACAAAGATGTTAACCAGTTCAAGTGATTCCTTCATTTCTTTAGTTTTCACTATAGGGTTCTTTTTTACCTCGTGGAGCATTCTGCGGTGTGCCCTTTGAGTCATCTTGGCTAGACGGCCACTTCTAGGGAGAATAGCCAAAGTATTAAATCATCTCCATTTATAGACAGTTTGTCTAACTGAGGACAGATGAATATCTAAGCTCTTTGAGATAACTTTGTAACCCTTCCCAGCTTTATGCAAAGCAACAATCCTAGATCTTATGTCTTCTGAGATCTCTTTTTTGGGAGACATGGTCCACGTACATATTCATACTTGTGAATAGTAAACTCAAAATGTTTGAGTGCTTTTTATTAGTCAAAGTAGCTCTAACCCACACCTCCAATCTCGTTTCATTGATTGGATGCCAGGTTTGCCAACTCCTCACTCTAATTAGCTTTTGTTGACATCATTAGCTTAGGGTTTCACATACTTTTTCCAACATACACTGTGAATGTTTAAATTATGTATTCAGTATGTACAAGAACAATGCAATAATTTGTGTGTTATTAGTTAAAACCGACTGTGTTTGTTCATTATTGAAATTTAGATGAAGATCAAACCAGATTTTAAGACAAATGTATACATAAATGCAGGTAATTCCAAAGTGTTTGCATACTTTTCTTGACTCTGTAGCAAAATTATCCAGCCATATCTTGGTACCACAAATTTGTAGAGGCATGGGGCTATGACAAGTACCACGTACATTGTTTTCAGTAAATGTACCTATCCAATTTTAAATATACAATGCATGGTGATAGCAGTTTGGTCTCTATGCTGCATTCATTTAACAGATTAAGGTGGTCAAACTTTATGCCTTATTACAGTGTAATGTGTTCAGGTGCTTAATTATCAGTTGCCTTAATAATAACTTGCTTAATAGTTACTAAAGCTCAAAATCTACTGTAAGGTAATGTGTGCCACTGTGAAGTGATGACTGAAGGAAGAGGTGGGAGGTGATTTAATTGACAGTGGACGGGGCATCAGACTTTCCCCATCCTCTTTGAAAACTCAGCTAAATTAAACCACAATTCGTCACTGCTGAGTCAGACATAGAAGGGTCTTGGTTTATATGTGGGTATATTTGTGTGTCTATATCTTTTTGTAGGCTTTTATGCTTGTCCGAAATCTAAATTGCTTATGTATTGTACGTTTTCAATCATTTCTCAGTTTTGTAGATGTAAAACACTGTTACTCTTAGTGGAGCCAATGCTCCAATACTCACAAATACTATCACATAACTCTGTTTCATCAAGTAGATCTCATCAAAAATTAGCTAGCAGAGTCATTGCTACACTTTCTGTTTCTTTTAGAGTCTTCAGATGTGCAATCAATCAATAATATGTTATATTTTTAAAGAATATTTAAGGTTCATGTGTTCTGGATTCTGAAAGATCTACACTGGTTGAAAATCCTGTGACCTTTATGTAAATACTGTTTGCTCTACCCTTGTTGCCATGAGTGATGGCATCTTAACAAGATCACTGTGGTTTATTTTGAATAGATGCAGCACAACAATATTTAAAAGCACAAGTAGCTTGTACACAAACACTCAAAGGGCTTACTATTGTCTTGCCAAAGTGTGACTTCCACCCTGTTTCTTGTTTTGGAGTAATATATCTGACCAAAATGAGACCACGTAAATGGATAGTTCACCCCCCCAAAAAAGACTTTTTTTTCTTCTATGGAACCCATGTGATTTTTGTGCTTTGTAACAAGAATCAGACCTTCTAAAAGTGAAACATTTGAGCGGAAAAAGGGAGAAATATTTTCTGATTCGAACAAAGAGTGGTTGCCCTGTCAACAATCATCTATAAATAGTGTCCAGTGTTTGTTTTGTGAATGCGGTCTCCCCAAGGAGCATCAGAGACCCTGAGAGGGATTCTGATTAAATAGCCATTCCTCATAGCGATCAGCCCTGGAATGTACCATTAAACTGGACTGGGAGGTCGAAAAGATAAATAAAATAACACTGTAGCTAAACCATGGGTTGTAAAACAAACCTCATTGTGTAAATACACAAAATGCACATACACTCACTTAGTTTTATTCACTTGCATATGATGAAATGTACAATTTCTAATGGCAGAGGGTATTGCATGCATGCAACCACAGGATTTGTGCATAAGAGAAACATACAAAAATAGCAGATAATCCAGTGTGGGTGTGGGGATGCAGTCATGAAATTCAGAGACACATGTACATAACAGAGTGTAGGATTCTGTAGATGTTCTAACTGTACAGGAGGGAGGGGTCTGGTATTTTTAAGAGATTAATTTGTGTTATATTTGTTTCGATTTTAGATATGTGTTTTTAGTTTCGGAAAAGGAAATCCCAAACTGAAAATGTTTTGTCTTGACGTCATTCTTACCAGTTAATCCAATGTGTGAATGTGTTGTGCGTTTTGATGCCAAAAGCAGAGAATAATTAAATTATTTTAAATTTAATGTAAACGCTTGTTTCTTTCGTTGCCACATTTTTTGAATAGGCTGATTTTTGGTATTTATCAGCATATTGATGTGCATGTAAACTCACTCAGTGTTAGGGCTGGGTATTGATACAGATTTTTCAATTCGATTCCAATTCACAAGCTTTCAATTCGATATCGATTCATATGGGTATATTTCAGTTATAATGTCCCTTTTGCTTACATATGAAAGAAATTCTCTCCCAGCTAACGCTATTAATTATACAGGGGACTTTCTAACTAGGTACATCATGAAAATATAAATGTTACTAATTATGTTATTATTTTTTATGATTTTGGTCAAATTTTTACTTTTAAAAAATGAACGAATCATTTATCGATATTACTTAATAAAGTGAATATTTATCACTTAGTTTGTATATCTCCCTGAGTGTCGACATGTTTGTGTGACATCATGCCCCTGCATCTCGGCAAAATCGAGAATTTCTGCACGAGCCTACAAGTTGTAATTCTCACTTCAAGATGCATTCCATTGCATCCTAGTAGGAAGTTGTAAAATCTGACTTTCCTAGTTGAATGGAACGCAGCACTACTTTTCAAAACTTGATCTGACACTGAATGCTCAAGCAGCCTAATTTACACTTAGAAAACTCCTGATGTTGCTATAATAATGCAAAAAGCACTTATCAGTTTGCTTGAAGTGAAAATCAGTCCTCCTTTCCTGATTAATAAATTAAACAATCACACGGTCATGCAGAACATCTTGTGTTTTTAAATCCATAAGGATCTCTTTCTCAATGGCAATAGCGGCAGTAATGACAGTCAACTCGTCAGCTATAGATCTCGCGCTCTTCTCTTTCAAATGAAAAATCACTTAAAGCGTGATTGCGTCACTCAAGACCAGCTAGAAGGCCTCGACCGGGACATATCCTAAAGATCACACCCACCAAGAACAAATAAATCAATCTGATTGGCTGATGAATCTGACAGTCTGACTTTAGTTGCCCATTCATTTGCAGTGTTGAGGGATTCTGTGGAAATTCTGAAGGCCTAACGGGGTGGAGCTCGAACTCACGTGCTGCTTCGGGCATGTGATTTGTGAAACAGTTGTCACACTTCGCTTGTAAGCATCAAGGAATAAATTCTGACTGGATAAACTTTTAGTTTTTCTCTATTTGTTTGTAGATTAATTAAGAGTGGAAAATGATTAAAAATACATAGGCAAAAAGGTGATTGAGAATGAAAGGATGAAAAATATTTATATATTTGGCATGTTAGGCCAGCAGAGAAGGCTTTGCTGGCCCTGAGAATTCTCCACTGATTTTTACACACTCCTACTCACTGTTGTTCTGTCTGGCAGGACGGGCCTCTCAAACAGACAGAGAAATGTTTTGATAGTGCCACAGAGTTAGGCAGTTCGGACCAAACGCGTTCTTGGGCTAAAACAAAAACTAGACACAGCGTCACAAATAGAGCAGAATGCAGGTGTCTCAAGATGCATTTTTAACAGTTGAAGCTCTTTTTAACTTGACACGATTAAAAAATGTGCCACTCCTGCACAAAACGCTTAAAAAAAACATGGCACAATGGTCAAAGATGTCAGTCTAACACATGTTTACATAGGAAAACTATTGAAAAACAGTGCAGACAGATGCAAAAACATGTTTGAGCATGTTCAAATGGCCTCCTACATTTTTAGGTGAAATTAACCTTCAAATGGCTTTTTTATAGTTGACTATTCCATTTATAATATGCTAATGCAAATTGGTCAATACACCATATAGTGACAGCTATTGGGTATATCACTGCATAGCACCCATAGTGATTGCGTTGAATGTCAGGTTTAATATCTTCTAGAGGAAGGATGGCACTAAATAAATCTTCTTAGTTAAGTCAATGAATGTTTTTATTTATTTATTTATTTTATCAGCAAGGGCCTAAGTACCCAGTGCTCTTTTTCTCCTCAATTTGGCATGCCCAATTCCCAATGCGCTCTAGGTCCTAGTGGTGGCATAGTGACTCCTTATCACGTGGCTTGTTGAGCACGTTACTGTCGAGACCTAGCGTATGTGGAGGCTTCACGCTATTCTCTGCAACATCCAGGCACAACTCACCACGTGCCCCACCGAGAGCGAGAACCACATTATAGCGACCACGAGGAGGTTAACCCAACGTGACTCTACCCACCCTAGCAGCCAGGCCAATTGGTTGCTTAGGAAGCCTGACTGTTGTCACTCAGCACACCCTGGATTCGAACTTGCGACTCCAGGTGTGGTAGTCATTGTCTTTACTTGCTGTGCTAACCAGGCCCCCCAAGTCAATGAATGTTAATTAAATTTGTGTCCTTAATATTTTTATTATGTAGTCATGTACCAATTACCATATTTATGTACTTTTCTGTATTTACATGGTGCTTCAAAGTACTTTAAAGAATACCATGGTACTACCATGGTACTTTGATATATGGTTAGCATACTCATATACTATTGTATGTACATGGTGCTTCAAGGTAATTCAATGAATTATATGGTACTACCATAACAAAGGTTATGCCACATTTGCAGGTTTGGTTTCCATTGATTGCAGATAAATATTCACTGCAACCAGAGTTCTTTATGTTGTCAGTGTTTTTAAGTATTCCGTTAGCGTTTTGTTGAGTGTGAAACCGCTCCAAACAATTCAGTGTTTGCATAAGCAGTCTTGAGTGTTTTAGATTGGATCACAAACCAATTTAAATAGCTTTGCTTGGATTGCGAACCGATTTAAATCGTTTTGATATCAAGTGTGACCAATTCATTTTAAAGAACCGACTCAAAAGTCGATTCATTTGTGAATTGGACATCTTTAGTTCTGATTCAAAACCGCCAACAGTAAACACCGGATACTTGTCTTTGATGTAAAATGCAGCATTGTAGCTTTTGACATTGCTACCCTGCCACCTAAATAATAAAATATTTTAGCTACTGAAAATCTACTTTATTTACTACTTTATTTATATACAAAACTAGGGAAGCTACCTTGCTACTGAGTGAAGCTACTGTCCATCCCTGAGCATGCTATATAGACTATTGTGAATATAGTTATGGCTGAAAGAGTTACAGTCCCTCCCTTTAGCTGTGACTATATTCACAATATAGCACAGCCTCTTATACCTTATTGCTAATGTGTAAATTCCTTTGTCTTTAAATGTGGCAGGGAATGGTGAGGGTAGTTGTAGCCAGAGAGACGCAGACGTGGACAGACCGATCGGGAATCACGAACCATCCCCTCAGACAGCAGCTGGAGAGATTGAACCAAACAACTTACGGTGCTTTCAATAGGACCCTTCTCTCCAATTAAGAACCTTCTACCTGCTCGACCTCCACCTGTGTTCTCCCATTTGGTAAGACAGCATAGTTTAATTTCTTTGAGTATGGAGTTCTCCTTTGGCTCTTTTATTGTGATACATTCTCTAAATGACTAGAAGAAAATGTTATTACTTCAGGATTGCTGTTTCATAGTTTAGGAGACTTCATTCAGGTCTCAAATATTTTTCATTTAAGTTTCAACTTTGTCTCTGCTGTTTCTCTTAAAATGTCTGGAGAAATAAAAATAGACACACATGAGATAAAATATGTGACATGTTTTGATTGGAGAGTTTGGTATTTTGTTAAATCTGATCAAAGTTTGAAACATTTTTTAGATCTCTTCAGAAACTCTAGAGCAGACATATGTGAGATTACTAGGGTCTTTATCTTGTGTATTCTAAAATAAAAATCTGAGAAGCAGGAGACTTCAGCAAAAGTCTCGATTTGCTCTTCATGTAATATCTTTGCTGTCTAGAAGAAACAATTGAGATGTTAAAGAGTTCTCATTTGTGATAATTCTTTACGATAGGTTGTGTGTTACTTGTGACGACATCAGATATGTGGATGTGTATGTGGATAAATGGGTTTGGTGCTCACTAGCAATTGTTTCATGTTTTTCAGTAGCTGTTGTGTGTAAAGATGTGTTGCTTAAGGTCAGCCTCATCACACAACCTCTGTTTTCCTCTCCTCTCACTCTATACTTTGATCACTCACTTCTTACAGTATATCTCGCTTTCGCTGACTCATTACAGTCTCAACACTGGACTTCCTCTTTTCAAAGTGCTACCAAATTTCACTCACTTCTTTGGTATTTGGTTCTATGTCCTCTTCTTAGTGTTGCTGTCTCTTATTTTTTCTAGAATTCTCTCCATTTTATTGTCTTCTGAATATTTTCCATTTGCCATTCTTCTGTGTTTATCTGTGTCAAAACTTTATTAGTTTGTCTTTCCCATATTTCCCATATTTTGTTCTGCCTGCTGCCTGCCAGTGAATAAGTTATGGCTTGCATGGGATCAGTGCCCGCAGAATTCTGCTGAACGCTCTAAAGATTTCTGGAGAGGATTCCGGTTTTACTTAGGGCTGGGTGATGTGGCCAAAAATATTATAACAAAAAAACATTTCATAACGTTCAATATCAATATTTATCATGATATACATGTCATGACATTAATGGGGAAGGAAATGCATTCCACATGTTTGTTAGACCTCAAGAATGAATGAAACGTAATTTGTTTGTTTACAAGTAAACCTCTGAGGGTAAGCTACCTTTAAAGTATACTCAATTTAGGATTTAATCCTACATAAGGTGTGTGACCTCTTTTCGATAACATTTAGCTAATTTCATCATCTTCAGCTGCTGTTTGACTCCACTGAAAGACTTTCTTGTGACGCTCCACACTCTAGCTCAGTAGGTGGTGGTAATGCACCATAAGCTGGATTGCCAAACGGCAATAAACATCACAAGAATAAGAAACCCATTCTTTCCTTTGACAGCACTATGGATCATGAAAAGATGTTTAACTAAATAGTACTGTACATAAATAACCAACAATTGTTGCTGTTGTGTTTAGTCGATAGCAGTATTGCATTGTCAGTGCTGTCTTGTTTGGTCCACAGTGATATCATATTAGCCAGATAGCTTGCTAGCTAGCAAGTGGCTACCAAGCCTCATTACCTGTTGACAGTAGAGCTATGTAGCCGCTTGCCTGCTAATACTTCCTAACAGGCTGATTTCATGACTGTGATTCAGTTAGTTTGTTGTGTGTAGGCCTATAACTTTGCCGAACTGCTTCCGATAGTCTAGATGTAGAACATAGGCTAAAAATGGAAAATTACTCAAAAGTTTATCAGCGATATCGAATATATGTATATTTTCTATCAATATCGATATCGTTTTAGTGCCCAGCCCTAGTTTTACATATCCAACACCACATGGTTGTTCAATTATTAAATATTTGTGCTAGTTAGATAACACTTTAAGCCACTAATAAATGTTATTTCTTTACTTTTTCAGCTTTAAATCCAAACCACAAAATGTAGCAATTTTCTTTCTGCACAGTAAGCGCAGAAAATGTAAAAAAAAAAAAAAAAGACTATTCCTTGTGGGCCTTGTCGTGAGTTACCTTTTCCTCACTGAACATTTAAACCCAATTAGATATAGCCTATAAAGCAAGCAAAATAAATATCCTTCTTCCTTTCCTCTTTTCCTCGTAAGACAGTGGACATAATTTAGCTTCTGTCCTGGAACTAATTTTGCTTCTCATTTTGACTACAATCTTAGTTTAAAAGGAAGAACAGTTTCCAGCCTGTTAGAGTGTGTTAGTTGCCATACAGACTGCTGACTGAATGTAAATCTGAAGTGTCTTTGGTATTGGTGTGTGTGTATGTGTGTAGTGTGTTTGTAGGGATAGGATCTGATGGTGGTTTAGCTGTTGTCGGCCCAGCGGTGCGTGGATAAACCGGTCACGAGTGTCTGTTCGACTTTGAGTTCTGACAGAGATCTCTCTCTCTGCCTTGCATGCTATTTCACAGTCCCTCATTTTCTCCTCCAGTCCCCCTTGTCTGTCTAAATGGAAATCCACTCAGAGTATCTTTCCCCTTCATTCAGTCTCATTTTCTCTCTCACACACTTACACAAGTACACCGCCTCCTTAACGTCTTATCTCTCATACTCTTTAATGAGTCTCCAGCAGTCATCATTGCCAGAAAAAACGGAACCTTCTTCCAGAATGTTCTGATCAAAATATCTATGCAGTTTTACAGAGAGAAAGACACCTCATGTTTTTTTGTTCTGTATTTTACTCACTTCAGCCTCATGAGTAGAGTGGGTGTGAATTGACAACCTACATCTAAAGTATGTTTTTCAATGCCATAGCTGGACATTGACTGATGTGTCTTCCTGAAGGCATGTGTCTTTCTGCTTTGCTGTAGGTTGAAATGTGTGGTGTGTAGCGCTCCATATGTCCACTTGTTATATTACCTGTATGTTACTACAGGTTAGTGATGTGAAGTTATCATGCTAAATTGATGAAAGTCTTGCCCCAAAATATACCTCCATGACCTCTCAGTCATTTCTTACTCACTGACACACCCTTGTTTGAATTCTGTGGCAAATAAAGGTACAGTATCAGGGCCCTGAAAGAGGATTTTCCCTTCCATAAATTCCCCTTTCCTTTACTTAATATTTATTTTCATTCTTTTTTGTTGGGATGCAACAACCAATTGATCAAATTGATAAACTAGATAAAATCGTAAAAATAGTAAAAAAAAGTTTCAAACATTCATACTTTTTGCTTTTTTATAAGCTTCAATTTGCATGTGGAATGGCATGTTTTTTGAATGAAATTATGAGAATAATATGAGGCTTTTTTAAATTAAATGTACATATAAATCGATAGATTAATTAATCAAGTTAATCGAGTGGGAATTCCTTTAGCTCAATTGGTTGAGTATGGTGCTAGCAACGTGAAGGTTATGGGTTTGATTCCCAGGGAACAAGCATACTAATAGAATGTATAAATTGAAAACATTGTAAGTTGCTTTGGATAAAAGTGTCCTCCAAAAATAAACAACCTGTGCTGCGTTTCCCAAAAGCATCGTTAACCTAAATAGGTCGTAGAAACCTTTGCTGCCAATTTAAGATTGCAATGCTTTTGGGAAACGCAGCCCTCGTGTTGCTATACTTATTTTTCTAAATGATTTTTACGTGGCTCGTTTTAAAATACGCAGCTGTTTACTGATTAAATAAACTCTAGAGTCTCTAAAGCAACAATCACTTTTATTCACTTTTACACAAAATCACAAGTTTAACAGCAGATTATCAACTCAGGGGCCTGGGTAGCTCAGCGAGTATTGACGCTGACTACCACCCCTGGAGTCGTGAGTTCGAATCCAGGGTGTGCTGAGTGACTCCAGCCAGGTCTCCTAAGCAACCAAATTGGCCCGGTTGTTAGGGAGGGAAGAGTCACATGGGGTAACCTCCTCGTGGTCGCAATTAGTGGTTCTCGCTCTCAATGGGGTGCCGTGGTAAGTTGTGCGTGGATCGCGGAGAGTAGCATGAATCTCCACATGTGGAGTCTCCGTGGTGTCATGCACAGCGAGCCACGTGATAAGATGCGCGGATTGGCAGTCTCAGAAGCGGAGGCAACTGAGACTTGTCCTCCGCCACCCGGATTGAGGTTAGTAACCGTGCCACCACAAGGACCTACTAAAGTAGTGGGGATTGGGCATGCCAAATTGGGGAAAAGGGGATAAAGATAAAAATTTTTTAAAAAACTCTCTAAAGCAACAATGACTTTTATTCACTTTTACACAAAATCACAAGTTAAACAGCAGATTATCAACTCATAAACTTTTACTTTTCGCCCTGTTCCTCACATAATGCTATCTTCTTACAACAAACTACATTTACAAGCTTGTTTGAGTGAGATCAAATTGCAACTGATTGAGCGTTGCACTTGCGATGCAAAGGACCTGGGTTACGAGTCATTGATAGCATGTGAGGCAACATGTGAGCAGAAAATGTCATAGAAGCACCATAGAATGATGAGGTTGCTTCAGCAATCACATTTTTCATCTCACATTTGCTTTTATGACACTTTCAGTAAGGTATAGGTTAAAGGTTTAGGGTATGGATGTCGATTTTGTTGATTTTAAAACTCGATAGAGCTATAACTTAAAAAACCTCATCTGTTTTTTATCAGTTTGAACCGCGAAATACTTTGCCAAAATGGCGCCACAGTCATGTAATTTTCATGAGATTAGGTTGAAAATAAATCTATGCAAATGACTGAATGTAAATTCCTCCAAACACCTTTACTCATGTTTTTTATAATCTATGTTTTCTTTATGTTCTTTCTCTTTTATTTTCTCATTCTGTTTCTCTCTCTCCTGATCTCTAATTATAAAACAATGAGTTAATTACCTGAGTCAGAGCTCATTAATTTATTCATATACTCTCTGGCACTCTGGTAATTACCAAAAGCATGTAAAGTGCTGAGCTGAATGGTTCTCTCCCCTCAAAGGGGCTGTTCACATCTTCATAACAACGAGTGCCCTCATATCTATTCACTGTATCTGTATGGGGAGACCCAGTGCTCTTAAGAAGAGGTGATTTATCATTGCATCACCATTGTTTAGAGCAGAGTTGTGTTTGAAAAAGGAAGGATGTGAAAACTGAGATATTATTCAGTTGTGTGACTGCCTGCATGCTCAAGGCAGAACTCCATCGATTGACTTATTTCCAAATAGTTCATCCTGAAGTGTGTCTTTGTGCCGATGCAACAAGCTCCATGCCAGTCCTCTCGAAATCTCTCAGCACAAACTGCACAACAATGCAGCCAGTCTATAGAGACACTCTGTACAGAAAGCACTGCATAATGATCTTTCACTTCCCTTAGCGGGAAGGGCTGCCTTTGCGACCTTCGTGAAGACGCGAGGGGACAAGGACAGGCTGAAGGGGAGGACCTTGTACTGGTACGCCTGGCCTTCGATGGCAAACCGCAGGAAGGGTCTGTGTCGAGGTAACACCGAGACGTGGAAGTACGTGTCCTTCAGGTCTACCGCTGCAAACCAATCTTGATGCCGGACGCTCGCTAGAATGCATTTTTGCGTCAGCATCTTGAACGGGAGTCTGTGCAAAGCCCGGTTCAGTACTCGGAGGTCCAGGATTGGTCGCAACCCACCGCCTTTCTTCGGTATGATGAAGTAAGGGCTGTAGAACCCTTTCTTCATCTCGGCTGGAGGGACAGGCTCTATCGAGCCCTTGCGTAGAAGGGTAGTGATCTCCACACGCAAGGTAGTGGCATTCTCGGCCCTTCACCAAGGTGAAGCGGACGCCGCTGAACCTGGGCGGGCACCTGGCGAACTGAATCGTGTGGCTGAGTCGGACGGTCTGGGTCAGCCATCGCGACGGATTGGAAAGCGCGAGCCACGTGCCCAAACTCCGGGCAAGGCGGACCAAGGGAATGATCACGTCGGACGGGAGCGGGGTGTGGCCGTGGGCAGCGCCCCTAGCCCAGGAACCAATCGTCGAGCCGCGAGGGTTCAGGGGAGAGTGGAGGGTTCCACTCTAGCCCGACGCTCGTGGCCACCCAGGAAAGCATGTCCATCATTTCCGCGTCGGCCTGGGACTGGGCGACCATTCCCGAAGGAGGAAGCGAGCCCGCTCTCCGATGCTGCGCTCAATAACTCGTCTTCTTCCCGGGCTCTGAACAAGAGGTCGAAATCGCCCTGAGACGAGCCGGCGAACTCGTCCGAGCACCCGACCGGGGCAAGCGAACGTGCTAGGGAATGGGAGGTCCGTGGAGGGATGCCCGGCGGGGGTGGTTCCATTGATGTCCCCAAATCGCTCCCAGTGCTAACTGACACGGCCTCATACCCGTAGGTAGAAGGACCGAGGCGGGGAGCCGCTGGGGTGGCTTGCTTTCTTACGATTGCAAGCCGCGACCGCAACGTTGCCATGGTCATGTTCTCGCAATGAGGACAATACCCATCCACGAACGATGTCTCCGCATGGGCAGCACCCAGACACATAAGACAGCGATCATGGCCGTCAGAAGCGGAGAGATAACGACCACAACCAGGAATAACACACAAACGGAAAGGCATCTTTAAAAAGACGTTCCATGTGTGCCGCTCTTTTAGAAAGAAAATATACTCTTTTAGAATATACTCTTTTTGTCCACGCGTGCAGAGGGGGAGAAGCCGCTGAAATGCGCCGTACAATCCAGCAGATGAGGTGAATGAACTTCGCGGATGAATTCAGCTTCAGTGAATAGAACCGCTCGGCTCCGAAGAGAAAATCTGAATGAGTGGTTGCATAACAGCTCCTTTTATACCCATATGTCCGGGAGAGTGGCATGCAAATTCCACTCGCCAATACTCATTGACCTTTTTTAAAAAAAGCAGAGGTGTTTGGGGCTCTCAAGAGTGACCCCAAGTGTCACTACATCGACACAACGTTGAGTGAGTGACAGATAGGGAAACTGTATATATATATATATATATACACTTACCGGTCAAAACTTTTGAAACACTTGACTGAAATGTTTCTCATGATCTTAAAAATCTTTTGATCTGAAGGCGTATGCTTAAATGTTTGAAATTTGTTTTGTAGACAAAAATATATTTGTGCCACCATATTCATTTATTTAATTATAAATCTAAAATTGTATTTAAAAAAAATGTTTTCGAAATGGATGACTTGGACCAAATAATAAAGAAAAGCAGCCAATAAGTGCCCAATATAGATGGGAACTCCTTCAGTACTGTTTAAAAAGCATCCCAGGGTGATACCTCAAGAAGTTGGTTGAGAAAATGTCAAGAGTACATGTCTGCAAATTCTAGGCAAAGGGTGACTACTTTGAAGATGCTAAAATATAACACAGTTTTGATTTATTTTGGATTTTTTTAGTCACAGCATAATTCCCATAGTTCCATTTATGTTATTCCATAGTTTTGATGACTTTACTATTATTCTAAAATGTAAAAAAAAAAAAAATATATATATATATATATATAATGAAGAATGAGTAAGTGTTTCAAAACATTTGACCAGTATTGTATATATATATATATATACACTGGCGGCCAAAAGTTTGGAATAATGTACAGATTTTGCTCTTATGGAAAGAAATTGGTACTTTTATTCACCAAAGTGGCATTCAACTGATCACAATGTATAGTCAGGACATTAATAACGTGAAAAATTACTATTACAATTTTTAAAAAAATTTCAGAACTTCTTAAACTACTTCAAAGATTTATCATCAAAAAATCCTCCACATGCAGCAATGACAGCTTTGCAGATCCTTGGCATTCTAGCTGTCAGTTTGTCCAGATACTCAGGTGACATTTCACCCCACGCTTCCTGTAGCACTTGCCATAGATGTGGCTGTCTTGTCGGGCACTTCTCACACACCTTACAGTCTAGCTGATCCCACAAAAGCTCAGTGGGGTTAATGGGGATCCATAACACTCTTTTCCAATTATCTTTTGTCCAATGTCTGTGTTTCTTTGCCCACTCAAGCTGTGTATAGCCTTAATTTCTCAACACAATGATTGACTGATGAGTTTCTAGAGAAAGCTGTTTCGTTTTTGCCATTTTTGACCTAATATTGACCTTAATACATGCCAGTCTATTGCATACTGTGACAACTCAAAAACAAACACAAACACAATGTTAAGCTTCATTTAATGAACCAAATAGCTTTCAACTGTGTTTGATATAATGACAAGTGATTTTCCAGTACCAAATTAGCAATTTAGCATGATTACTCAAGGATAAGGTGTTGGAGTAATGGCTGCTGGAAATGGGGTCTGTCTAGATTTGATCAAAAATTACTTTTTTCAAATAGTGATGGTGCTGTTTTTTACATCAGTAATGTCCTGACTATACTTTGTGATCAGTTGAATGCCACTTTGGTGAATTAAACTACAAATTTCCTTCCAAAACAGCAAAATCTGTACATTATTCCAAACTGTTGGCCACCAGAATATATATATATATATATATATATATATATATATATTAGTTGATATATAATTAGTTGATTATATCTGAATAGTTGATTTTGAAAACATGTAGTTTTGCTCATCCATCTGTCTTTTTCTGTCTGTTGTATATAAAATTGAGCTGCTGAGATGTGGATGAATGGGATTTAAAATGGCTTTTGTGGGTCAAAGGAGGCCAGCGTCACGTGAAAATAACTGGGGACTAAGTCATTAACCTCTGCTTGTAGTTTCTGCTTTTTGGAGTGTGTGGCATAGTATCACTACTAATACGGTTTGCAGAAATACGCTGGATGCACTGAAGCGCAGTCATTTCCCTCATGGCCTCCCTGTTAAAGACAAAAAGGAAAGGTCAACAGCGGGCCGGATGTCTCACAGACAACGTGTAATTTGTTCAAATGGGCTGCTGTTTACATGGGAGTTATTATCAAACAGGTTTTTCTTTCTCCCCATTTGTTCTCCCAGATAATGAAGCAAAACAATTGAAACATCCTTATCTGTCATGCCTTGCAAATCCAACTAATAGGATTCATATTTTAGAGTTACATCTTGATATCAATGACTACTATCTCTGGAGAATAATTCGATTTAAACTAAAGCGTATTATGTCTCCCTGTCCACACTTTCCATACTACACTTTTCCTTACACTCTTTCCTTATTTACATATCCTCTATAAAAGTGAAATACAAGTCAAGTGGAATAATTGGCAAAAAAAAAAAAAAAAAAAAAAAGGAAACAATTGCTGCTTGATCTGTAAAAACAAACTGGCATATAGTCAGTGTCTCACTGTCACTTGGGTCATACTGGCTGTGAAATTAATTCACTTTCTACAGTTGAATCTGTTGTGTCAACCACTAGTCTACAACAAGTTTATTTGGAAAATGTACTGTAATTATTCTTATACATCCCTGTGGGCTGTTTCGTCTGGGTCAGCTACATTGGCCACTACACAGCAAGAAAGATGAAAACAGAGCAAGTCTTTCACAGAGTGAGGTAGGTATGATTCATTTGTCATGTGAGATATTGAGAAAGAATAAAAGGGAAGCCTTTGGCAGGGACACACCAGGTCTTTCTGTGCTCTGAAGCTGTGAGAGAAAGACATGTGGCAGATAAGGTGGAGGAGGTGATGTGTTTATCGTAGGCAGTGTGTGTGAGTGTGCATATAAATGTTTCTCACAGGCTGGACAGCTTCCATAATGTGAATTAAGATGCTGGAAGTCTCTTTGATTGAAAGGTTTTGTTGGATCTGATGGATCCACAGAGGCAGAAAGCCTCTTCACTGTCACTCGCTACTTTGTTTAAGCCTTAATCTTGTTTCTCTCTTACACTCCCTCCATCTTTCTTTTCTGTTGCTCTGTTCCAAATACCTAGTGAGCCATCTCTGTATGCAGCATTTTAAGGCATTATAAGTATGTTTTGGTTGTGAAGACTGTTTTAAAAGGCAGGCAAAATAAATATTCTGGCTTAAAGGCAGGTCGAACACGGGTTGAGGAGCGCCACGCCGGGTTGTCTCGTGGGAAGAACAACGCACAGGTATCGCATAAATGATCCGCAGGCGCAGTGCATGTGGCAGTCCAAATCTGCAAATCTAATCAGTACACAGACAAAAGTTATGAAGGTTTGTGCTCTTCTTCAAAAATGAACAAAGTGACATTGATGAGTTTGCAGATTGGTGAATGAAACCGGTGGAACTGCGATGTTTATTATGCAATTTCTCTGTATTGTATGTAGCCTTAAATAGGCTTCATTCAAGCTGTCAAACAACAAAAAGACATACTTATTACTGAAAATTCATTGTGTAGACTATATGAAAGATAAGTATGCACAATGTATTTTCTAGCCATGGCTAAAGTAAATAATGTATGTCCCTTGATAACGGTTTGGGTCAAATTTAATTTGTGATGCACCGGAAGGAAAATTCTTGGTCGAAACAATTAAAGAAATTGTAAAGGTTATATTACATTATATTACATCACATGATTGTAATATAAAGTATTATATGTATTATTAATATTATATGTAATTTTTCTAAGTGATTACACTTGGAAAACACATTATACTAACATAAACTTTAGGCTCAAACAACTTTTAAAATATTGGATAATACTTTTTAAATATTGCGCAACTCTATAGATGTAAAAACAGAATTTTGACAAATATCAGCACATCTACAAAGTGCTTAAGACTATACAACAAAGGACAGATATTTTCCATTTCTAATAGTTTCCTTGTATCTGTCCATAATACATGTTGTAATTATTGCTGTGAGTGGGGGAAAATGACCTCTGTTTCTCTGTGACATTGTCATTCATAGATCCGATGTGGGTTTGCGTGAGACTGCAAGTGCCTGATGTCGAGCGGCTCATATTGGACTCTTGCGTGTGTTTGAGACCACTGATGTAGATTGGCTTTAAATGTAGGTGGGGATACTTGAGTTTAGTGATGTGTCATACAAAACAGCCTCCCAGCCTCGGCACAAGCATGAGAAATGCTCTTTATTAATGTGGTAATATCCAAGAGAGCGATCGTTTCATCAATTCGGGGGATGTGGCTAATATGCGCAACTAGGAAATGCAAATACTAACTGAATGCAAACCACAGTATAATAAAAAAAAATTTTTTTTTTTTTTTTAAATAACAGTTAAAACATTTCCACTCACCTGGAGCTTACATAGAAACAAAAATTTATAGCATTAGGGTTATGCACATACACTGAATCTCTGAGTCTACATAAAGGCTATCACATTTATTATTCAGAAAATTTTGACTCTTTATAAAAAGAGCTCTGCCTATGTTCAGAGATTAAACACACATACACACAATATAATTCAGTATTGCCCACAGCAAGCAAATGTGTGAAGGAAAAATGTATTTGTGTTATTTGAGGATTGTTTTTAATAGTTGACTCGCTGGTGCAGAACAAGTACTTGATTAGTTGATTACTCGTGCACATCCCTAATGTAGAGCATTCCAAATCAGTCACTTATGAGGTTCCATTTCAGTAAGGGTGATGCCAGAGAAGGCAGCTGCCTAAGTAGGAAGTATGTAGTGAGCCAGCTCACTAGGTTTTGGAACAGAGCCTGTGCCTGTTTCTGCCTTGATTGTTATTCAAGGTGAAACTGGATTAATTTCACTGAAATAAAGAGTAGTTCATGGAATGCAAACCTGAGCATGCACATACAGTATCTGTCACACCCTCGTGAAAATACAAACATTGCACAGCAGTGTTTAATCAACACATACAAAACATGCCACAGGCACTCAGAAACACTCATTTACACATAGTGATCCACATATAGTAATTACTATAGTGTATATTCAGTAATCCATTTTTGGCAAATCATGTCCTTCTCTCTCTCTCTCTCTCTCTCTCTCTCTCTCTCTCTCTCTCTCGTTATGTTCTCTTGCTATCTCTCTCATCCTTTCACATTCATACAGACAGTGAGAGAGGGATCAGTTGAGTAGCTCTCTGTGGTTGAATGATTCATCCCAGAACACATACACACAGGTAGAGCTTCTGATGCAGATATTTTTAGAGCACGTTGGCAGTGGAATCCAGGGAGATATGCACGTATGTGTGTGTATGTGTTTGTGTATATGTGTGAGTGAGTACTACAGACAAAACCAAAACATCATCAGAGAAGTAATGTCACATCAGAGCACAAAGACACTGAGTCGGTGAGTCTGCACATCTCCTACCAGTACAAACACGCAGCATTCACAACCAACAGACACTTCTGTACACATTAACTAACAAGCTCATTATAGACATAACTGACTAACCATCAGACTCATCTCACACATTACTGAACAAACTAATATAGGAAAGCCAAAAGTTACGTCATTTTTACACAAAGTTGTATACGATGCATATTGCCCTGTGTATGCTGTGAATACAGTATGCTAGTGTTCCATTCCAAACATGGCCAGACTCTGCATTCTAACAGCACATAAAAGAATGACCTCATAGCTTACTGAAAATGTCTTTTGACCTACACATAGGGCATGTTCACAGTGCTTTTGTTATGTAAGTGCTCACTGTTCCAACTATGCAATGTAAACACTGCCCTGCCTTGAATGGAGGTGCTGGTGCATATTACAGAGACCATATCAGCCTGTTAATAGATTAGCATGGATATACTTCCATTCTGGCTTACTGTAGCTAAATCTTTAATGTGAGTCATATGTCAGACACAGAGCTTAGTCTAGGCAGCCATTCTGGTGTAAATGAGCATGGAGTCTGAATAATTAAAATGACTTTTTAGTTCCTTTCGTCCTTCCCTGGACCCGTTCTCATAACTCAACTACACTGCGAAAAACTATTTTCCTAATATGTATTTTTGTCTTTTGTTTTTTCCTGTAAAAATGTTTAAACAAGGTACATTTACTTGAGAATTAAAGTGACAGGAAATCTAAAAAACTATTTTGCCATTGGGGTAAGAAAATAAACCCATTTTACCTTTGAATTATGTTTGTTTCTTAACCTAATGGCAAATAGTTTTTTTTTCTTCTTGTTTTTAAGCATAAGTCTCGCTTAGTCTACATTCACATTTATACTTTTAGTATTAATGACGTTCCATTACTGGAACTATAAATGGAAGTAATAGTAATGGAACTAATCTGACAATAATTTGTGGCAAACGAAGACGTGATTACGTATATTGTTGCCAGACTTGCCAAGTTGTGTATCCAGTGCACAACGGTACAGGTATGGGAAAGCTATAAAAAATTGCGGACACAGCACAAATCCGTTTAAATGCACAATGGACAAAGTGGTGCCCAAAGGAAAAGCTTTCCATGGTTCGAGATCATGCCCGGTGTGTTGGGACATTGTTCTGCTGTTAGTGGAGGGACCACTCGGGACACCATGGCACTTACAGTCGGTGAGTTGTCAACGTTAACTTATTTTGCCAGCTAGCTAATGTTTACATACGATCTAAACTAGATATTCTAGATAACTAGATAACATGATACCTCAGCTAGAGCTCCCCTCTTGCTTGTGAAATGGGCAGGGTGTGTCTTGTTGGCACCAGGGCTACATATTAAGGGTGGGTTTTAGGGCAACACTGCATGGCTAAACACAGTGGGAACACAGACAGATTTTGGTTGAAGTCCGAGGATATTAACCCTGGCTGACCAGTTGATAGCCCTGGCTTGCATTGGCCCGATAGTGGAAAAGTGGCTAATGAGATTTTTCTGTGGGTGGAGCTACAAAGTGCAACGCCACAACAATAAAGTAACTGACAAAATGTCCCCTTGCTTGTCGATTGTAACAGTCGCCGCTAGTTAGAACTAAACAAATAATTTATGAAAGGGATTTATTTAAGAGATGGTTAGAACATTGTGTAAGGCTACCTTGCTTAGCTCATTCCAATCCCCTATGTGTCTGTTTGTCCATGAATTCTGACTATCACCACAGAAAATGTATGCCCACTAACTTTGCCCTATACTGTTTCCATTCATGCCTTCTTGCATTTCACCCTGTCTTATTGTCACACCTATTTTGATGTGTCCCTACCCTTCAAAACACACATTTCATAACCTGACAGTGATGAGTACTGATTGAAGCCTTGGACCAATTCTATGGTGTAAAGTAAGGGCGAAGGAAGTATTCATCCCATATTCTCTTGTACTTTTGGGTGGTTTTTTTCCTCAGGTTTCTTTCCTGACAGCCTTGGCTAGCACAGGGGCAGGCTGCTGTCACTGATAAGGCAGGTGACAAATGAGCAAGTCACTGCCTACATCGGTTTTACGTTTAAAAATGGCTCAGGCCATCTTTCCGGGTGCCAGCATGAAAGATTCCCACCCCACACCTTTGGAATCAAAGCTTGCTGAAATAAGCTCTCTTTATAAGCCCCATTTTAACCCCTTGGATTTACCAATTTAGCAGTTACACTACATGGCCTAAAGTATGTGGACACTCAAACAACATTTCAAAACATTACAGCTTCCACTCTTCTGAGAAGGCTTTCCACTAGATATTGGACCTTGGCTGAAGGGATTTAGAACCATTCAGACTCAAGAACATCAGCGAGGTCAGGCACTGATGTTGGGTGATAGGGTCTGGCTAATTTTTGATGTTTAAATTCATCCCAAAAGGGTTCATTGGGATTCAGGTCTGGGCTTTGAGCAGAATCGTCAAGTTCCAGACTCAGTAAACCATTTCTTTATGGACCTCGCTGGTGCACAGGGGCATTGTTATGCAGGAACAGAAGAGGGACCCTCTCTAAACTGTTGCCACAAAGTTGGAAGCACACAATACTTTGAAACGTCATTTTATGCCGTATCATTAAGATTAGCCTTCACTGGAATTGCTGGAATAGTCAAACCCATTAAAAAGAATGGGGTGTCCACACAATAGTGGTCATGCAATATAAATTAGTCTGAGAGGATAAGAAATGGAGGCACTATTTAAAGAGTCAGAGTGTCAGTTGTGGGGACTGCCACTCGCAAAACAAGAGTTAAGAGAAGAGTTGTTATTTTATGCTTTCCCCGTCTCCATGGTCACAGAGCAGGTTGGAGAGCCAGAGTTGTGTTGTGATTGTGGTGATACCCTGGTGGTGGCATGACTGAAGAGAGAGAGAAAGAGAGAGTTGTAGGAACCTCTAGTGAACACAAATTGAGGGTGCAAGATGGGTGAGACAGGATAGCAATGGAGCACTTGATGACCAGTCCATCAAAAGTCTCTCACCCCAGCATGATCCTTTTCTCTGTTTCTCACATTTTTCTTTTTATCAGTCTTCAGATTCCTCATTTGTTAATTTGTTCTTTCCCTAAATTGATTTTTGGAGTCTCCTGTTTGAGCGTCGACCAATTCCGAGATCCCCTAATTAGTGCTGTGGCTATGTAGAGCACACGAGGACACTATGGCGTGTTGATGTAAGCCCAGTGGCATTATGATGTCATAAGGGGCATTTATAGAAGTCATCAGCTTTGAGATATTGGATATGACGTACAGCTCAAAGCATGTGCTGTCTGTAGCCTAGAATGGGAATACTTTGTTATATTTATTACAAGTGCTGCTTGCATGTTGCTATTTTTGAAAGTTTAAAGTCAACATGAACTGAATATGGACCCTATTTACAGCTGAAGTGTGTAATTTCTGAATGGATATAAATTCCATTCAAATTTTTTGTTTCACTCAGAAATATGTCACATTATAAAAGTTAAATGGGGTGCGAATCTTGTTACATGTTGACTTTCAGGGTTTCTATAGTTTCATTTTGAATCTAATGTACAGTAGTCATGATATGATTAGTGACAAACTAAACTGCAGTGGTGCAAAATATTATAAATATTTCTAGCAGGCCAATCCTGGGAATTTACACCCAATGATCTGATAGATCACAGTATCTTTGAGGATATGGTCCAGGTAGTTGAGTCAGGACAGTAAAAAAATCACCAGTGCTGTTTAAATCTTTGGCTTGAGCTCTGTTCTCATAACCCCCATCCTCTGCCTTCATGGCCCCGGTCCATATGCTACTCATTAAGCACAGCCTCTTTTAAACACATGTTGAATGACCACAGAGCCTGGGACTGCCAATTCATTTCCTGTTAAACTGTGCGTATCAGCAAACGATATGTGTTTAGTGAGTATCCTGGTCCAGGAGGAGTTGAACCACACTCATGTGACGAGAAACAGGCAGAGATGAGGTGGGGGCCTCAGGGAGCATAGGGAAAATGATGGATGTCCTCATTTGGTCAGCTCATTGGGTAATGCAATAGAGGGTTTCTTCTGGTTGCACTGGTTGTTACCACACTGCAATCAAAGTCAGTTTAGAGCATTACATTATTGACTGTGCTATATACTGTATCCATTGTCTGTGCGTTTATAATCTCTCTTCTGCGTCGGCGTGAGATCTGTGTGTTTGGAGAGCTGTTACTTTTAGACCTAAAAATACAAGCTGAGTTCACAGCTGCGATGGAGGTTGCACATGTATTCATTTCCTCATTGGGTGCAGGGTTTGCTGCAAAGCATACCATGAGGGGAAGAGAAAAGAAAAAATGGTGAGAAATGGGAATGCCTGTAGGGAGAGAACTATTGAGAGATGTTCATTGTGAAGTCCCTTTGACAGTGCTATTGCTATTTATTACAGTTTTTATGTTACTTTTGCAGTATTTCTGTATTTCAGCACTTCTCTTTTCAGCTCTCTGTTGATTCAAAGAATGTTACATACTGTACCATGACAGTGTGAACTCAATCTTCATTTGAATGATTCTGATATCGATTCTTAAAATCCCAAGATCTTTTAAAATTGAACTGTATAGTTTGGGCCCTGTTGTTAATTGTTTGAAGTAATTAATAGTTAGAAGGTTCCCTGTATAATTTACAGTATTAGCTAGAATTAGCTAAATGTATGCAAAATTAACAGTATAACAAATATATACCCAAATGAATAAGAATTTAATAAAATCGTATCGAAATCAGAATCAAAT
Source organism: Myxocyprinus asiaticus (assembly GCF_019703515.2). Lineage (NCBI taxonomy): Eukaryota > Metazoa > Chordata > Actinopteri > Cypriniformes > Catostomidae > Myxocyprinus > Myxocyprinus asiaticus. The sequence continues at coordinate 17,057,302 of NC_059377.1, forward strand.
CGAACCAAGGCCTTGTGAATTAGAATTAAATCAAATTTGAAAATCATTATCGATATCCAGCCCTAACTATGAAACCCAATAAGAAGTGAGGCCTTTCTTGCAGAAGTGGAGCTTTTTTATAGCCAAATCTGGAGGACTCTAAAGACCCTATCACATGAATTGCATCCCCAATGTGTGTTCATGCGAGAACTTGTGTTGTTTAGCACTAAAAATAACTCAATTATTCGCATCACCATGCTTGCCACAGTGCATGAGGTTCTCTCATTCTCTCATAACTTTAATTTCAGGTTGTCTCTTACCAAAACTTCTCGTATGTCTTCAGAAGACTTGGAATATGATGGATGAGGTGCATGGACTACTTTCATGATACCTTTGAGTCCTTTGTTAAGCTTTAACCTCGTGCAACCCTGCCTACACATGCTTGGACACTGTATTTTGGGTATGCTATATGCAACACATTTAAACATTTAAATTCATTTAAACCAACTGATGTCTGTTCAGGAGACTCTGTGCTGTCAGTAAAGGGTTAAACTTTTGACGCATAGCCGTCATCCGACAAAACAACATGGCGCCGATCACAGCGGAGTTTGTCTTTGGGAGAAACACCAACAAAACTACATCTGTAAAGAAACCTAATTAAGTTTTTTCATTAAATCCTGTTTGAATAAAAAAAAAAATGTAGTCTCTAGTTTCATCCGATATGCCATCTTTTAAATTTGAGCGATTTATCGTGATACTCCACACTGCTTATGTGTACATCAGCACATTTTTTTCCTTAAAATATCCTATATTCACTGTGCATTATCACATTGAGAATTAATGGTTTCATCCAAAAGATGAAACATTTTGCTTTCAGAGGCTTTATATGGAGTTTATATGGAAATAAAGTGCATTTGAACTGTTCTTAGACCAGTGCAGACAGACAGCACACTGGAGGTAAAGTCATTCACCAAATAGGAAGCAAGGGAGCATTATATTGCTCTCTATGCAGCTTATATGCATATAATAGTGAATTCAATCCAAACTTTCTATCAAAAGTTCAGTTTCAGGCTGCAGATGATGTTTGGACCATGGGACATGGGACAATGGTAATCAGTACTTAAATTCAGAATTTATAATGCTTAAATATATTTTAACATGGTTGGCAATGATTGAATGATGTTGGCCATTACTTTGAATCAGAATGCTAATTTTGCTCATTTCTGATGTAAGGTCTGTAACGTTTCAAAAACATGAATAACCAACACTCCTGGAAACATAATAAACAGTTTGATAAAAAAAAAAAAAAATCTGACTTTCTATAGCGTAGTATTATTTAAAATGTTACAACTTAGTTGTCCACATATGTTGCCATCAATTTTTGGGAAAACTACTTGCTCTAGAATTGTTTTGCATGTTTATTAGATGCTACTAGTTACCAATCAAAAAGGGAAATGGAAAATGCACACAGCAGTCGTGCTCTAGTCTCAGGAGGTTTAGTGAGTATCTATCAAGTGCCATATTGAAAAGCAAGTGAAAAATTATCCTTTTTTTTTTTTTTGTTCTGCATAAGAAAGAAAGTCATACTGGTTTGGAATGACATGAGGGTGAGTAAATAACAATAGAATTTTCATTTTTGAGTGAACTATACCTTTAAGCATACAATTATTTGACATGGATTGGACAGGGTGGCCTTTTCAAGTGATGGGTGAAAGATTGCGTTTTCCTTTACTAAATTGCTCCATCTCTTCAACTCTTTCACTCCTCCCCTTGGTAGTGTCTTTTTCTCTGAGCATAATGTACTCTAATGGCCATCACACAAAAAGGTCTTGGCTTGCACATAATGATCTGAACCTATAGAGGAAACCATTCCTCTCACTTTCTACTTTTCTCATGCACTCTGAGCAAAAGTCTGGTTTTAGTCAAGGTTGTGGTTTATCTGTGGTTCTCCATCCCCCCGCAATTCCATAGGGCAACAGTTGAAAACTTAAGAGCTTGTTCTGTAGCTGCCCTGTTGTCCGTGTAAGCAGTGCTGCTACATAACTACCCATTATTACACTGACCCTGGGTCAGTGTCATTTATACAGCAGCAAACAGCTGTAGGAAGTAGAGCAATGTGAGATTCAGAATCTGTTGTTTGATTTAGGTGTCTTCAAGAGGAGTCTATGACGGTACTGCAGGGGGACCGCCAATTTTTGTTTGATCTCAAACTAATTTTTGTGAAAAAATTTAATTGTGCGTCAAACAATGTAAAATATTAAGCTTAAACTGAAGCTAATCAAAGTAATAGTTCACCCAAAAATAACCGAACCCATATGGCTTTCTTTCTTACATGGGACACAAAAGGAGATGTTATACAGGCACACCACTGTATGCAATGGGCTTGCATCAGTCTGACTATTTATAGGCTACATATAGTTTCCTTTTTCTTTGAAACACGTAAAGATGTGTGTACCCAAGTCACATTGATTGATCAATACTTTGATTACTCCGCATGACTGATCACCCAAAGACACTGTCATGATCTCGATATTCCCCCAGACTTAGACACAGATAAATGGATCAGCATGCTTTGCAGAAGACACTGTAAAAACAATAAAAAAGTAGAACACATTGATTAGGTGAGAGCGAGTACGAGTGCTGAAGAAACCGGCTCGGCGCTGCGAGTAGCATGGGCACTTAGCATTAATGAGAAGATGGGAGTCTTTATCAGTGCATATATCATAACATATCATAAGTGCAAATTATGTAAGGTGTAGTATGGTAAAAGTGTGTATTCATTGTGTTTAATGGACATGTGGGGCAGGTTCCAGGCGTATGATATTTTTTCTTTGGTGGAATACTAAAGGAGGATGTACAAGCTGCTTTATTCCATACAGTGTATGTGAAGTGGCGACTGGGCCTGCCATAAAGCATCATAAGCTTACCATTGTGCCCTTGAACAAGGTAGCCTACTTTTTGCATTTGCACCCTGTTTCTCCCAAATATCCTTGAATTGTAGAATGCTCATTTTTATTTCTCTATCAACTGAACTTCTAAATTGTGCTTTACATGGTCTGTGTCACTGGACTAGGCATTTGTGCATTTATATCAATGGGCGTTACCATTTTTTTGATTGAATGGTTGTTGTTTTTTAATTTCATATTAGCCGGCCAAGTTTGAAACCACTTTTTTAGCATGCGATTGAGTGTTATATGACCACAAATGTGATGTGGTCACAAATGTTTCTGTCTACCTCCGAAAGTGGTGTGAGTGATCAGATCACAAAATGTTTTGGACCCCATTTAGGCTTACACCTGTCCACTGTCCACTTGTGATCGGATCACCATAGATTGATGTTAATACCATGGGGTCTTAACCCTAGGTTGCTCTAGGAGGATTGTCCATGTATTAAGAGTAAGGTTCTTTCTGTAAAACATTTGGTTTGTCAGCAGTGGCCACAAGTAGAAACATCAGGAATAACAGTAACCCATCTGGTCTATGTAGCCAGACCACGTTTCACTCTTTCTTTCTGTCAATCTTGCTGCGTGATGATGTGGTGTAGTGGCACTTAAACTCCCACTCAACTGGACTGTATTCACTATCATATGACTAGTGTCTAAACAGATGCACTGTGTCTGCAAACATCATCCACTGGCCAAAGCAGATCAGCTTTCTTCATAAGTACTAATGCTTCTCAACTGTACTCTAAACCCCACTGTTGGTCTGAGTCTGTTTTCCTGAGGTATGGAGAGTGAGAGTGCTATGCCTCTCTTCTATAGGACACTAGTGTGTAGTAAAGCTCATAATGAAAGCTCAGTTGGTGGGAGTTCCTCTAAAACAGTGGTTCTTAACCAGTTAAAGGTCTGTTTTGACGAAGTCATGGACAGCAAGGAAAAACAATGCTAAATGCAAATAATAAAATACAACTTACCACATAACAGTGCATATTTAGAATAGCAAAATAAATAGGCTTTTCAACCTTATCCTTTTTGCACGTGGGTTTCTCCTGTACTGACAGACTCCTCAGCGTGAGTTCTTTAATGAACACTGTAATTAAAATGATATCTTATCTTACACTTTACAGCAGATGCACTGGAGGACAGATTATATCACAGCAGGTGCACTGAAGGTCAGATTATATATTATCAAACATATAATGTGTTTTTTAGATGTTTATGATTATGATAGATAAGATTGTATAGCCTTCATTCCTCAAAACAATGATTGACTGACAGGTTTCTAGAGAAAGATGTTTCTTCTTCATTTTCTTTTTCTGTTTACATTTTTGACCTAATATTGACCTTAAGACATGCCAGTTTATTGCATATTGTGGCAACTCATAAGCAAACACAAAGACAATGTTAAGCTTGATTTAACGAACCAAATAGCTTTCAGCTGTGTTTGATATAATGGCAAGTGATTTTCTAGCACAAAATTAGCAATTTAGCATGAAGTGTTGGATTGATGGCTGCTGGAAATGGGGCCTGTCTAGATTTGATCAAAAATGTATTTTTTCAAATAGAGATGGTGCCACCCCCCCCACCCCCCACCCACACGCAGCAAAGCATTCCTGACACACAATACTGTTCCCTTCTTCCCCACTGCTGTTTGTCGGGAAAGGAATATTGTTGTTCAATATGTTTTCTGTGTCTCACATTAATCACATGCAATAAAGTTTGTACATTATGAACAACCGCTTCCCAATGGTGAGCGGCGCATTATATCATGTATGAACATACAAAGATTGCAAAAAGAGTACAGCGCTCGCAAGAGACGCTCACACTTTTTCAATAAGAGCTTTCCAACTCCAAAGCCCACACATTATGCACAGCCTCTTCTCAATTGTGAGCGGCGCATTACATCTTATAATGAATTACAAAGATTGAAAAAAGATTATAGCGCTCGTTGCACATGCATGAGACGATCACACTTTTCAATAAAGGGCTTTCCCACTTCAAAGCCCACATATTTTGCACAGCCTCTTCTCAATTGTGAGCGGCGCATTATATCTTATAATGAATTACAAACATTAAAAAAAGATTACAGCGCTCGTTGCACATGCATGAGACACTCACACTTTTCAATAAAGGGCTTTCCCACTTCAAAGCCTCACATGATGCGCGACTGTTTCCCAATGGTGAGCAGCGCATTATATCATGTTATGAACATACCAAATTGCCCTCTGTCCCGTTACGCGGATGCGTGGCGAACTCTTACTGGCATTCTGACTGGGTGCTAAAAAACGATCGAACATGGTTATACGATCCAATTTGCATGTCGGCCGTCCCGTTTCAATGGTGTTCTGTCTTCCACGGTTCCGTCCAAAGACGCGCCAGTGTTACGAGCCGAAATACACAATCTTCTTTCAGATAACGCAATAGAGGTTGTTTCACATGAATTAATAAGCCCGCTGTCCTGCTCTGCGAATGCGTGGCAAGTCCTCACAGACGTGTCAGAGCTGGTGTTTACAACGATCGAGCACAGTCTGTGGTCTGACCACATGATATGCCAATGTTGCGTGCTTGGACTGTGACACACACGGCGGGATTTACAGCCATTAATTCCTCGTTCTAGAGATGGACGGCGTATCATTTTAAATTCCTTCATTTAGTCTGTCTCTGTCTCCCGCACATTCACGAAATGTATCGATGCGGCACTCGCCCCATTGAAAATGATTGGTGTGCATTTTGAATTACCCCAGCGATTGGTTATTACAAGCCAATCAGAGGTACTACTGAGCGAACACAGTGATTTGCTGCTTTGCCATATGGAAAATCTGGCCTAATGTCAACTGGCGAAAAGCACACTTTTCCCCAGCCAGTAAATCTCCTTTTCAGGAGTTAATGCGTTCGCACCTCATAAATGAGCACGCACAGACCATTCTTCTGTGTCTGTTTCAGTTCAAACTGAAAAAACATTACCACTGAAGTCATTTCATTTTCCTGTGCATCGCGGTAACTCGCCACTGTCTGGCTACTCTAGCATCATGGACAGCGCCAGCCTTCTAACAACAGGGTGTTATGTTGGGTCAAGTTTTCAGAAAGAAAGTACTGACTGCAAATGCATTCAACACAGGCTGGGGCACGGTGTGTAACTGACACCCGACTTTTGACACCTGGAAACAGGAGCAAAACGGCCGTGATATGTCAACTGCCTAGAGCTACTGGCTGTCTTTCTAGCTTTGAGAGATTTTCATTCCGATATTGCGAATCACCACATTCTGATTCATTCGGACAACACATCAGTAGTGGCGTATATATGTTACCGTGACACGCTGGCCCATGTATGGCCAGCAAAACGCAAGTATGCACTTCCTCCGGTGCACCTTCTTCATTCTGTCATCAGCAAAGTCCGAGTGGACATGGAAACAGTTCTGTTAATTGTGCCAAAATGGCCCAATCAGCCATGGTTTCCGGAAATGATAGAGATGTTATACAGCTTACCATAGGAAATACCGCTGACGAGGGATCTCCTCTCTCAGGCGCAAGGCACAATCTGGCATCCCCAGCCCAAGCTGTGGAAACTGTATGTGTGGCCTCTGAACGTAGCGCGCTGAACATGATGCATTCAGTCATGAACACCATTTTCCAGGCCAGAGCGCTGTCCATGAGACGCCTCTACACGCTAAAACGGAAAGTGTTCACTGATTGGTGTCTTTCACATGGCAAAGACCCAGTAAACTGCCTTATACATGAAATTCTCATATTTCTTCAAGAGCGATTAGACACAGGACCCACTCCGTCAACACTCAAAGTTTGTGGCGACTATATCTGCGTATCACGCCTGAAGCCAGCACCACTATATGCAGGCATGATTTAATCATAAAGTTCCTTAGAGGAGCAAGACAATTAAATCCACCTCGGCCGGCTACAGTCTCTAATTGAGACGTAACTTTGGTCTTAAAAGCACTCGCAGAGCCTTTGGACTCTGTTGATTGGCACATGCTCTCCATTAAGGCCGTACTGCTGGCTCTGGCCTCAGTAAAACGAGTCGGTGACTTACAGTACATGCACTGCATCAGTTGACAATTCATGTTTGGAGTTTGGCCCCGGTCTTTCAAAAGCCACTGTCAAACCCAGAAAAGGCTATAAGGTTCTAACCACACCCTTCAGAGCGCAGGTGGTTCACCTTCAAGCTTTCTTCCCTTCTCCATTTATTTCGGATGAGGAACAATCCTTGCATTTGTTATGCCCTTTTGCGGACGCTACACGCATACGTTGAGCGCACCCACCAGTTCAGACTGTCTGATCAGCTCTTTGTGTTCTATGGAGGATGCACGAAAGGAATGTCCATCTCCAAGCAAAGACTTTCTCACTGGATCGTTGATGCGATTTCCCTGGCTTACGAGTCGCAGGTTAAGATCTGCCCAATTGGTGTTAAAGCACACTCAACTAGAAGCATAGCCTCCTCATGGGCATGGACTAACGGTGTGTCTTTACAAGACATGTTTTGCAGCAGGATGGTCTTCTCAAAACACATTTGCAAGGTTTTACAAACTAGACATAACATCTTTCTCTTCACAAGTCCTCTCTGTTTAGAGCGCTTGCTATTTCATTTGCCAAACATATACTTATGCCCCTCCCCTTAAGTACAGGCTCCCCATCATTTTACACAACCGCCTGCATCTGGCCATTGTAATTTATCATAAAGTCACAAGCACTTTCATTATAAATAAACCCGACTGGGTTCGTGAAGGGGTTAATTCATACTATATGACTATAGTTCATATATTCATTCTTTGTGCCCAACATGAGGGTCACTCACTTGCGGCATACTCTTGTCGGTCGCTGTCCCGTGGGACTGCAGTGTCATGTTTCCTCTCTGGAAGGTTATGTCGTGTAGTGTGGCGTGATGGGATTCTGTTCCCCATATGGGTTAGCATGCAATGTCAAGTGTACTGAGTCGTAAGGGAACGTCTTGGTTATGTATGTAACCTCGGTTCCCTGAGACGAAGGGAACGAGACATTGCAAACGCTGGCCGCACTACAAGAATCAGAGTTTTTCTGATGTGCGAGCGATGCGCTTCTTGTCTCTCAGTCAGAAAATTCTGAGGAATGGTGTTTGTGCTCCTGCTTTTATAGTGGACAGCTTCGCGCCTAAAAGGGCAGGGCTCAAACACCATAGCCAATATTAGAATATTGGCGTTATTGTAGAGAGGTTTCAACTAGGTCGTGTGGAAGGACAACTACCCATATGCGTTAGCACGCAATGTCTCGTTTCCTTTGTCTCAGGGAACTGAGGTTACGTACGTAACCGAGACGTTTCTGGGTGAAATGTCCACAGATTTTTTGTTGTATTTTAAGTTGCAAAAAATATAATACAGTGAACATATTTTATTTCATTAATATTAAGAGTAAAAATGAAATATTTTTAGAGTGAAAATGCAACCTCCGAATAGCGCTCATCATTATTTTTATGAACGTGACTACTTCCTAGTTTCCATGGGACCAGACCAGTGTCTCTGATGTAGCACTACAAGGAAATATGTTCATGCCTGAATTGATGCAAAAATCTTTGGAGATGGTGCTTGTCAGTAATTCAACTGAATCGGGTTGATTTCAGGGTACATGATCTTTCGGGAACAATATGTCTATTTCCTGTGTGATCATGTGGAGTATTTCTGCAGAAATTCTGTTTCATATTTGGCCCTTGGTCCTACTGAAGGCAAATGCTTTCCTTTCTGACTTTTTGCACTGAATCACAGTGAAGCAAGCAGATTTATATTAAATAGTGTAGGAGTCTGGCAATTTTATTGGTACTGCAGACTTTTTGCCATGCTTAAAGGAATATTCCGGGCTCAATACATGTTAAGCTCAATGGACAGCATTTGTGGCACAATGTTGATTACTACAAAAATGAATTGCGAATACTTTTCATAAAACAAAAGGAAAAGGCTGGGTTACAGTAAGTGGAAGCTAATGGGGCCAATCCATAAACATTAGAATACTCACTGTATCAAAAGTATAGCCAAAAGGCATAAATAGTATGCTTGTTAACATGATTTTAGTGTGATTAAAATCACTTTCTAACCTTTTCTGTGTAAAGTTATATCCAATTATACATCTTGTGTGTAAACTTGTTTATTTGATTTGTGCTCAAGTGTCAATGCATCGGTGTGTGCATGTCTCCATTCATGTGTAAAAGGTAGCAGATTCAATTGATTGAGAATTGAAAGCCCTGCTTAGTGGTGCAGACAGCTACGAGGAGAGAAGAGAACCATGCTAGTGGAATGTGTGGGCCTTAATGTAATGCATTATCACAAGCACTGGTCCATTATTAATGACAAGTGTAATTTGCTGTCTCTCTAGTGCCCTTCCTCCTCCCGCCCAAAATGGGATAACGAGTCATGATTGGTGCGTTGTGTAGAAAGCTGTTTGTCAAACTGTGGATAGCCCTAATCTGCCACAAATAGTAGAACGACATAGGCAAAACTAATTGATTATATCAGGCCCCCACACTCCCACAAGGATCTCCATACTGGCCCATTTAGAGCAGTTTAACTGGTGATCCCACTGGGACTTTTCTGTGCAACTGAGACATCAAATAGCTGTAATTCTAAATTCATTGAAATGTATGAACATTTCCTACATTGTTTTAGTGTCGACTGTAACCACACCTAATTGTTATTGATGAGTGTTGGATTTTTTGAGAGAATTTCAGCATTCTTACAGTATATGTAAATGTAAAAAATGTTAGAAAATAAACAAAATTTAGTGAGATTTATGCTTAAAACAGGCAAAAATTTTTTATAAAAATTAAATAATAATAATAATAATAAACTAATATACAAAATACACTCACTTAGAACTTTATTAGGTACACATGTACACCTACTTATTTATGCGAGTATCTAATCAGCCAATCATGTGACAGCAGTGCAATGCATACAATAATTCATATACAGGTCAGGAGCTTCAGTTAATGTTCACATCAACCATCAGAATGGGGAAAAAATGTGATCACAGTGATTTCAACTATGGCATGATTGTTGGTGCCAGACAGGCTGGTTTGAGTATTTCTGTAACTGCTGATCTCCTGGGATTTTCACACACAACAGTCTCTAGAATGGTGCCAAAAACAAAAAACATCTAGTGTGTGGCAGTCCTGCGGACGGAAACACCTTGTTGATGAAAGAGGTCAATTGAGAATGGCCAGACTGGTTCGAGCTGACAGAAAGGCTACAGATAATCAGATAATCACTCTGTACAATTGCAGTGAGCAGAATAGCATCTCAGAATGCACAACAAATCGAACCTTGAGGCGGATGGGTTACAGCAGTAGAAGACCTCGTTGAGAACTTTATTAGGACCAAAGTGTTCCTAATAATGTGGTCAATGAGTGTACATTTTCATTTAATTTCAGTACTGTGTATTTAAGATACATTACTTTGTCTAAAAGTCTTAATATACACATTTATTAAGGAATATACATAAGCAGTTTTGCTTCTCAAGTAAATTGATCTTGTTTTAAAGGTGCATTAATTCTGTTTTTCCACATTAAAGGTGTTTTAAGAAGTTTCACCTAAAGAAATTTATAGTACTTTTGACAGATGTGTAAAATGATGTGCACTAACATGAGATGAAAATTCAGAAATTAATGGGGCTTGGGGCAAAAATGCCCCGAAATTCAAAATGTGGATGCCCCTGTAATGAATTATTTTGTACTTTATTGTAACATCTGATATATTTCTAGGTATATAAGTCTAGGTATACATAGTCCCAAATCAAAATCAAATCAAATCACTTTTATTGTCACACAGCCATATACACAAGTGCAATGGTGTGTGAAATTCTTGGGTGCAGTTCCGATCAACATAGCAGTCGTGACAGTGATGAGACATATACCAATTTACAATAACATCAAATTAACACAACACAATTTAGAGTCTAATATACACATAATTACACACAACACAATATACAAATAATAACATACACTGTAGAATATACAATACACACAATATAGATACACATTATTCAATAAAAAAAAAGTATATATAGTATATATAGAATGTACAGTAGGTTGAATTGTACTGTATTGACATTCAGGCTGTTGGTTGATAGTGTGTTGTTAAGAGAGAATATAATATAATAATAATATAATTTATGACAGTCCGGTGTGAGATATAAGAGTAAGAGTAATAAAGTGCAGTGCTGATGTATTTGATCGTGGGAGATCAAGAGTTCAAAAGTCTGATTGCTTGGGGGAAGAAGCTATCATGGAGTCGGCTGGTGCGGGTCCTGATGCTGCGATACCACCTGCCTGATGGTAGCAGTGAGAACAGCCCATGGCTCGGGTGGCTGGAGTCTCTGATGATCCTCTTAGCTTTTTTCACACACCGCCTGGTATATATGTCCTGGAGGGAGGGAAGTTCACCTCCGATGATGTGTCTGGCAGTTCGCACCACCCTTTGCAGTGCTTTGCGGTTGTGGGCTGTGCTATTGCCGTACCAGGCGGAGATGCAGCCAGTCAGGATGCTCTCTACAGTGCAGATGTAGAACCATGTGAGGATGTGGCGGTTCATTCCAAACTTCCTCAGCCGTCTCAGGAAGAAGAGGCGCTGATGAGCCTTCTTCACAACGACTTCAGTGTGGATGGACAATGTGAGTTCCTCAGTGATGTGGACACCCAGGAACTTGAAGCTGCTGACTCTCTCCACTGGTGCTCCATTGATGTGATGGGACTGTGTTCTCTGTCTTTTCTTCTGAAGTCCACCACAAGCTCCTTTGTCTTACTGACGTTGAGGGAGAGGTTGTGCTCCTGACACCAGTGTGTCAGAGTGTGCACCTCCTCTCTGTAGGCTGTTTCATCATTGTCAGTGATCAGACCTACCACCGTCGTGTCATCAGCAAACTTAATGATGGCATTGGAGCTATGTGTTGCCACACAGTCATGTGTGTACAAGGAATACAAGAGTGGGCTGAGAACACAGCCCTGTGGGGCTCCAGTGTTGAGGGTCAGTGATGAGGAGATGTTGCTGCCTATTCTAACCACCTGGCGTCTGCTTGACAGGAAGTCCAGGATCCAGCTGCACAGCGAGCTGTTTAAGCCCAGAGCCCGGAGTTTCTCATCAAGCTTGGAGTGCACTATGGTGTTGAATGCTGAGCTGTAGTCTACAAACAACATTCTCACATAAGTGTTTTTTTTTTTCCAGGTGGGAGAGAGCAGCGTGTATTGTAGATGCAATGGCATCATCAGTGGAGCGGTTGTTGCGGTAAGCAAACTGCAATGGGTCTAGAGAGAGAGGCAGCACAGAGCAGATGTAATCACTGATTAGTCTCTCAAAGCATTTGCTGATGAAGGGGGTCAGAGCAACAGGATGCCAGTCATTTAAGCAAGTGATTTTTGATTGCTTTGGAACAGGCACAATGGTGGATGTTTTAAAGCCTGTGGGGACTACAGACAAAGAGAGGGAAAGGTTGAAAATGTCAGTGAAAACACCAGCCAGCTGGTTCTCGCACACTCTGATGACGCGGCCCGGAATGCCATCTGGGCCCGCGGCTTTGTGGATATTCACCCGTCGGAAGGATCGGGTTACATCCGCTACAGAGACGGAGAGTGAACTAACCTCTGTAGCTTCGGCCGCGAGAGCTCTCTCCACGAGGGCAGTGTTATTTCCCTCAAAACGAACATAAAAAGTATTTAGCTCATCCGGGAGAGAGGCAGCGGTGTTCATGGCGGAGCTTTTATTCCCTTTGAAGTCCGTGATGATGTTAATTCCCTGCCACATGCTTCTAGAGTTGGTGGTGTTAAACTGTCCTTCAGTCTTGTTCCTGTACTGGCGTTTTGCTGTTCTGGGCATAACTGGCTTGTTTATGCTCCTCTGCGTTCCCGGAATTAAAAGCGGAGGTCCACATATTAAGTGCCGCGCGAACATCGCTATTTATCCATGGCTTCTGGTTCAGATAGATCCATGTTGTTCTGGTCGGAACAACATTCTCTACGCACTTTTTGATGAAACACATTACGCTATCAGCGTAAAGCTTGATGTCATCATCAGAGGCGGACCGGAACATCTCCCAGTCCGTGTGATCAAAACAGTCTTGTAGCGTAGAGTCTGATTGGTCTGACCAGCACTGGATCGTTCTGAGGGTGGGTGCTTCCTGTTTCAGTTTCTGCCTGTAAGTGGGCAGAAGCAGAATGGAAGAGTGGTCCGATTTGCCAAATGGTGGGCGGGGGAGGGATTTGTAGCCATCCCGGAAGGGAGAGTAGCAATGGTCCAAAACTTGGTCCCCTCATGTGTTGAAACTAATGTGCTGGTGGTATTTTGGTGCGACTGATTTGAAACTGGCTTTATTAAAGTCCCCGGTCACAATGAATGTGGCCTCAGGGTGCGCGGTTTCCTGCTTGCTTATAATCCCATACAGTTCCTTGAGTGCCCGGTCTGTGGCGGCTTGTGGCGGGATGTACACAGCAGTGATAATGACTGCTGTGAATTCCCTCGGTAGCCAGAATGGTCGACACAGAAGCATGAGAAATTCCAGATCAGGAGAGCAGAAAGACTTGATAGAATGTATGTTCCTCTGATTACACCAGGATTTGTTGATCATAAAACATACACCACCACCTCTGCTTTTACCTGAGAGGTGTTTCGCTCTGTCCGCTCTGTGCACGGAGAACCCCGCGGGTTCAATGGCTGAGTCTGGAATCTCCACAGACATCCAAGTTTCCATAAGGCAGATAATGCAGCAGTCCCTCGTCTCTCGTTGGAAAGAGATCCGCGCTTTCAGCTCGCAGAGCTTGTTATCCAGAGACTGAACATTTGCCAGTAGAATACTGGGTAGCGGGGGTCGATTTGAGCGGCATCTTACTCTGATGAGAATGCTGGCTCTGTTTCCCCTTTTCCTCCTGTTTCCGCGGCCGAGCAGCACAGACAAAGGGCTCTGCTTGCGTGTTTGTAAACAGCGGGTCGGCATTGAGGAATTTGAAGTCCGGTTTACGGTGTGAAATTGCTGAACCAATGTCCAAAAGTGTTTGTCTGTCGTTGACAATAAGGCAGACAACATCCAAGACAAAAAACATAAGAATTGTAAACAAAACATACAAAACACTACCATGTTGTGTTGGAGCTCGCAACGCAGCAGCCATACTCGGCGCCATCTTGAGCATAAGTCTAGGTATTTTTTGCATAAAATATAAAATCTTATTCAGATTGAGAATATATGTTAATACATTTATAAAATTTAAGTATTTGAGGTGAAAAGGATGATTCACAATATATTATATGATTAGAAAACATATGCCCTCATAATGGTAAAAAATGCACATGAAAATCAAACCCAGAGTGCAAATATTGTCCCTTAATGGAAAAGTTCATTTCTGACACTGATATGAATGTATTAGGGAAAGTGTATATATTGAATCCTGTAACTGGTCACCATTTATTTTAAGTTTTTGACCAATTTTAATCAGCTTTTGCTGATGTTATTTTCATTTTAATTAATTTCATTTTAAACGGTCCTTCGGTGTATTTCATGTCAAGTACCCATAAACAAAACATTACTTAGTTGAGATTGTTTTACTGGAAACAAGACAAAGATACTATTAACAAAAGGATTTTTGCAGTGTGCAGGACAATCCTTTTCTGCTGTGGGAATGAATTTGAGTATGTATAGTACAGTATGTACCTATGATGGGGATAAAATGTATGTGGCACAGGTGCTGTTGACTCAGCCTTTTAGACTTAATTTTGTGAAACCATTTCTAAGCAAGCTATGTGCAAAGGCTCATCAAAGATTGTAAACTTGATGAGCGAGCTGTAGGCTGCTTTGATTCGCTGCCCACAGAAAGTGCTCTAAAACCAGCCGGGCTCCTAGTCAAGGTTGATTTGATTGCAAATAGCATTGAGCGTAAGGATCAGCCAAGTCAATGGCTGTCACCGCTAATGACCTCTACTTTGTGCCTGCATTAAAGCGTGTGGCAGGGACTGCTTAGAAAGGCTAAGCATTAGAAATATACTCTTTAAGTCAGCCTTACCTCACACATTTCTACTTCAGACTCAGTATGTAGAAGCATAATCATACAAACAATTTAAAAATAAAAAACACAATTTTCCCGTCTTGTATAGCTAATGCGCATGCGCGTTCTTGTGTAACCCTAACAGGCGGTCTGTATTTACAGTAAAAGTTGACTGGCTCTTTTACCTGTAAGGCAGGACTTCCTTTCTACATCCATTGACCGCTCGGTGTTCCATTTCTTCCATACATTTTTGACAGTAGAAGTAGTCTGTCTCTGCTAAATAGTCTCTGACAATACATGCAATGCTTCTTTAGGCCACTTCCACACATCCATTTTCGTTCGAAAACGCTTTGATTTTGCTACATTTATGCCGATAATCCACAGTGGAACTTTCCTCCACCGAAAACAGAGACACTCAACATTATCGCATACTTTGGAAAATGATAACATTAGGTTGCTGAAAATGTAGGTTTCAAATGCAAACTGTGAACACAGAATAAGATTTTGGGCAAAACGAGGTATCTCAGAAGGTAGCATACTGTAACTGTGGCCACATCCACACTAATCAATTTTTTAATGTTTCCTAATGTCATAGTTTTTTCCAAAGAATTCAGTAATCATGTTGTGATTTCGGGGGTAAGTAATCCCCACTGCTGTTTCAAGCAGTGACTCATCATAAACACTCATGTGGCAGGCCTCGCTGGAGTACACACAGTTCCGCTCAACCACACACACACACATAAACTGTTGTACTGAGAAATGAAAGCACAGTGCCTGACAAACACACACATGCACACGTACACGCTGTAGTAGCGATTACGGTTATGATAGTGACTGCCATAACACACAAACACATTTGCTCACATGCATGCATAGCATGCATACACACATAGACACATAACTTAAGCCAGCAGCATGGTTACCCACAGCAGGAAAACCACACTGCATATGTAAATGAGATGCGAGAAAGGTGTGAGAGCACGGCTCCAATGCAAATGTAATGGAGACCTCAAAGACAGAGGATATAAATAGACTCGCAGCATGCGGTTGCCTCAATGACTACCACGTAGTTCTTAAAGCGACATGCACGACCCGTTCTCGCACAAATGTTCACACTTCAGGGCTATTCAAAGGGCGACTTTGAGTTCATGCCTGTGAGTGCTCAAAGCGACAAGTATCCCATTTAAACTGGACCTTTTGACGTCTGTAGGTTTCATATCGTGTAGTTTGTTCAAAAATACTGTAGACACACTCATACTCTACTGTAAAGCTCTGTGCACACTGCGATTGTTTTTTTTTCTTTTCTTTTTTTCTGTCCTTTACGATTGCATGTAGTCAGATTGTACGATATGAGAGCAATAAGATCCTGCTTAAAAGCCAGGGTAGACTGCAATATTTACAGTCTTTTATGTCAGACTGTATGATATACATCTTAAGAGACAGTGTTGACTGGGCAACCAATTATGTCATATTCTGACATCCTCAATGACAAGTGAAATTTAAATGGCACTGCACAGACGCAAGCAAGCTCTTGAAGTAATATTGGCAATGTTTTGAAACATCAGAGTAACTGGAGTCTTTTGAGGCTCTTACAAAAAAAATCATGTTTCTTTATTTTCAAATGAGCTTATGATTCGCCTCAAATGTTTGCCAGAAGTTTGCAGTTCTTCACAGGCAGTGGTGAACCTGAAGCAAACCAATCAAGTCAATTTGCTGCAAGTTTGCCGCTAAGCTCATTTGCATTTGAAAATAACAAGTGGCGAGGTGGGCAAAAGAGGGAATTTGTTTGACTGCTCTTTCTTCAGAGCAAACCTGAGGTAATTTTCATTATAATGTGAGGTGAGCACTAAAAAAATATTTATGTTACATAACAAATAGACTAATAGGCTAATATTGGAGGTGTGCGATATGAGCAAAAGTTTATATTGTGATATTTTTGAAAGTTTTGGTTGAAAACAGTATAATCACAATATACAAATTGTTATGGAAAGTGATTCAAAACTTCTAAAAAACAATTCCTTATATCAGAAGTTCCTTTTCACCGACAGTGAAGTAATGGTATACCTGTCCATTGCAAACATTGCAAACATAAATAGTATATAATATATATATATATATATATATATATATATATATATATATATATATTTAAGCAATATCACACGAGCAAGAGTGTGATATGGTCCTACATTAGCACTGCTGTGATTCGGCCACAGGCACGTAGGTAGTCACAGCAGTGCTGATTTAGGGCGGTATAGCAGGATTGTGAGTGTGATATTGCTTATATACAACAGTTCAATGAACAATTAGGAACAAAATTAGGAGTATGGTCAAAAAAAATGCATTTGTACATGGAACTACTTTCTTACGCGATGGATCAAAATCTGCCATTGCTGGTTCAAAGCAAATGATGCGGCCAAGCCTCTCAAAAATATCACTTTAGAACTACTAGTATCACAGCTTGGGCTGTGTGGCATGGGGGGCGTGGTCATGTGGTCTAAGAGTGTTTGAAGAATTTAAGTTATTAAGAGCCTGTTTGAGAATTTGTGTTCAGAGAGTGTTTTTTGTTTGAGTGAAGGGTCCAAGAGACCAAGAGTGTGCAGTGTGAAAAGGAGACCGAAAATAAAGTCTTACTTGAACTGCTTCGTTGTTTCCTGACTCCTCCATTGCCCACGAACTCAGTCTTATCACATGCTGTTTCTAACATGTTATTGGAGAAACAAGGATGTGTGTGTGTGGAGAGAGAGAGAGAGAGAGAGAGAGAGAGAGAGAGAAAGATGGAGCATGTGCAATCACCTGTTGATGATACTGTAGTCTGCTAGTCAGCTCTCTGAAGATAATGTCATTTTGGTGAAATTCATCCTATTTTCTCAGTGGAAAAATAGCCATCCAAGCGGGGGTATTCCTCCCTTTTTCGTGGTAGCCGGTGTGCAAGAGTCTTTCACTATAGAAACTGCAATGTCCTCTGCCATTTTGTCCTCTCCAATGTGGAAAGTCCAGTAAGAGGTAAACGCCTTGAGTTTGTGTAATTAATCAGTCTATTGTGTCTCTCAGCTGTGATGAACCTTAATGCTGAAGTTGTTTGTTTAAAGCTGTTTAAAGCTATTTCCTTGCTTTAGTAGTGAAGTAGTAATATGAGCGATCACAGAGTGCTGTTGAATATAAACACTGACTGACGCTGACTCACTTCACATCACCAACTGGCTCATATTACACACAAAAATGGTCTTTTGCCTCCACCTGCTGGCTAAAATATGTAATGTCAAAAAATTAAATGTAAAGAGACAGATAGCTCTTAACACATCTACACTGCTCTTACACTTTAGTTTAGAATGGCACGAACACAAGCGGAGTGTTAGACACAGTGAAGTGTCCGAGTTGGTGTGAGTCCATCAGTACTATGGAACGTCTCTCATCCAATCAGATTCGAGGACCGGAACTAACTGTTTTATATATATATATATATATATATATATATATATATACATATATTTACACACACACACACACACACACAGTATATATATAGAATAATAATCAATTTTCAGTGGTGAAAAACACTGTTCTAGTTTGGATGAGAGGCGCAAACGTACATTTTTTTAGAGATGCCTCTAACGCTTAATCTTTATCAACTGAAAACAGGCCGATACCATTATCAAAAACGCTCTCCATTACCGCATACTTTGGAAAGTGATGATGTTAGGATACCGAAAACAGAGTTTTCAAACTAAATGTTTTAGTGTGTACGTGGCCTAAGATTCTTTGTCAAGGCAATTAATCGGTCATCTGTGAGCATATCACACTAAGCGATCAAAGATAGTTTTCCCTGCCAGGAAAGAAATCTTATGATTCTCCAAATTTGTCTCAACTCCAAAATCTTGGCCAAAAACAGTGTGCTACCAGGCTTGAGAGAAAGAATGAAAGCATTGAAGAGGAGGAGAAGAGGAGAGAACCAAAGAGAGGGAGAATGTTTAGAATTGAGAGGTAATAAGGCATGAGATGTTATTACGGGAATCTCTCAAATAATGGCTGAGTTTGCCAAGCGTGCGCTCTAATGTAAGCATTATACGCCCATTAGTCTGTTCTCCTTACAGCGTCAGGCTTTGGGACGCTCCTAAAGCTGCGCGTAAAAATGTCATATTTTAATGTCTAGTTCAGAATGTGATGTGCTAAGCGCAAATTCTCATCTGCTGGGGTTCCCCCTCATTTGAAGCATTCGCTTTATCTCTTGTGTTTTTACTCACTTCATGACTTGAAGGTGTTTTATTAGATTTTCAGCTGTTTTAGCATATTGTAGTGATCTCAACAAAACCCACCTACCCAACCACTTCAAAACATTTGCATACAAACTGGATTTGTTGTTGAAGAAGGTGCAGAACTTAAAGATTCGATTATACATTCAGTATGTTTACATGCGCCTTTGTAATTGAGCTACAGCTGGTTTTTGCGTAGTCAAGCAACAGTATTTGTCTGTTATGATGAGTTGTGATTGTTCCACATTGTGCAGTATTTCTGCTTTGAGTGTGAACAGACAAATTACTTTTGCTGGAAAATTATTGTCATGCCTGTTTAGGGCTTCTTTGTTATAATAGGGTGTTTTACATTAGAACACAGGAATATAGCCATACGAACAGCCATAACTAAGAAAAAAACTGAAGAAAAAAAAGTTGATGACGAAATCTCTGTTGTCAGGCTCAGCAGCACTTGTTCAAACACAAACTGAGACCATATGGTAGCCTAACCACATGCAGTTATTATACAATGGGTTCTTCCCACGGTGAATTCTACTGATCTGTGTTGGCTTCAAGGATGATCAGAGCCTGTTGAGATGTAGTTTTGCCAAACTGTTATCAGTAGTTTTAAAATGGCTTGTGTGTAAGTGGTGTGGTTATGCTTTGCTCTGTAGAGAACAGTTGTTATGATTTACTGTTCAGAGTGTTGTTCTAATCATCTTAATCTGATTGTAAGAGACCCCTGCCCTCCTTTTTCGTAAATGTTCTGGTTGCAATGTTATACATTGCTCAATAAAAATACACTGATATATTATCGATGTACAATATGAACATTTTTGGCCAATATCGATTTTAACAAAACATTTTAGGCCAATACCGATATTTTGCCACTTACCTTATTTTGTCAACAGATCACTGTTTTGCTGAAGAATTTTGCACTAAAATTTAGAAAGAGGTATAAAATCTATTCGATTTTTCTAACAATAAATAATTTCCATTGAACATGGATCGGATCTGTTGAACACTTGATGCTAAACATTTAAGAGAACCACACTGAAAGATAATTAACTAAAAGACAAGAAAAGATAAAAAAATAAAGCCTAATATGACAAATGGTGTAAAAAGGTTATTTTGCACTTCTGTTTTTGCAGTTTTAAACAATAGAACTCACACTTACATATTATGATTCATATATGCATATTCAAAATACTTGACATTTTCGGATTTGATGTAATTTGGAAAGTGTTTCTTTACATTGCAAAGAAAAAATATTATTTTTATAAATATTACTACTTTATACAAGACAATACATTTATGTAATTCATTATAAATAAACCAGCTGATTTTCATATCACCGTTTTGATGTTTATGACCAATATGCCGATGGTTTTAATTTGGTCAGTTAATTTTGGCTGATACATCGGTGCATACCTACTGTATAATATATGTCCAGTGGAAATGTTTTGTGAAAACACTATGCAATAAAATACATCTGAGATATTCTGTATTACATTGTACTTTGTGTGTAAAACTTGGAATTGTGTTGTGTGTTGTCTAAAAGGTATATCTATCTATCTACCTGTCTGTCTGTCCATCCATCCGTCTTTCTGTCCCAAGCTAAGCATTTTAAGGTGAAATACAGTGCCACCTGGTGTTCAGACCAAACAAAATTGCATCATAAGCTTGTACTTAGGAATAAATATAGTCAGTTATCTATATGTTAAATTTCCTGTAAAGGTAATATCCTTAAGATATTCAAACTATATGGAGATACTGAATATTAATAATTCTGCAAAGCCCTTATACACAACCAATTATGTATGGATGAGATTTTTTTGCACAACACCAGTATGATCTCCTTTTTGAGGTTTGTTTCACCGTAGGGGGTCTGTAGGAGCAGTGCTCGGTCCCATACAGGACCCCCTAGCAAGAGACTCCCAGGAGTCATCAGGGGCTTTGAACATTTGAAGATCTGCAGAAATATACTCTTGCATCTTTCCTTTCTTGTTCTGCCTCTCACTCCCTCTCTTTCTCTCTTATATTCTCCCTCTTTTCACTCTGTCTCTTGCTCTATCTTTGTATCCATCTGCCTGTTCATCTCTGTAGCTTTGACTCTGTCTTTTTCTTAGAAATGCTTTTTTACTACAGTTTTTTTTTTCATTTGTTTTTCTCTCGCTCTGTAAGTACCTGTGTGGTTTGAGCATGTGTCTGAGCTTGTGAGTGTCTCAGGGCATTTGCACAGTTGAGTTAGTAATTGGAGGTGTTCTCAAAGTGAAATGATCACATACAGTAGAGTTTACACACATGTATGCATGCAACACACATGGAAAGCCTACGCATAACAACTGTGTTTGCTTAGGTGCTTGATTAATTTGCTTGCAATCTCAAATTTTGCTTTTTTCTATTTTCTTAAGTTCTGTGCCAAGCCTCTTACATGTTTTAACTGTAAATAACTAAATCTTAGAGCTCTGTCTGTCTGAACCATTTCATCCAGTGCCAAAACACTCTGCAAACATTGTGGTCAAAAAGAGCTGTGTTGAGAACTACGTGCAATTTCTTTACATTTTTATCCACAAAATTTCAGTTTCCCATGGTTTTAAATATCCCATGACATGAAAATTACAGTTTTATGCTTTTAGTCCATGTCTGTTAGCTTTGAGGTCACCTGTATGAAAATGGACTCCTGAAAGTTACCAAAATTCACCATTAACACTATTAAACATCGTCAATATTTTTCCTTTTCAAGAACTTGTCCATGTTTTCTGTCCGTCTTAGTAGCGTATTTAATTGTAATGTTTGAAATTCGGCTATGCAAAAAAAAAAAGAAAAAGGAAAAAAAAGTCACATAGGTAGGCTACGCCGTGTGAGGTCACAGGTGGCAAGAGTGCTAAATGGGTAATGTAAAAACAACAAATTTGCTTCTTTTCTAATTTGTAGATTTGTTTTTGCAATGCCACAGCAAATTCCAGGGATGCAAACTCATGAGGGGAAAAAAGGTAAGACAATCACTGGGGAGAAACATTTTCTGGGGATATTTTTTTTAAAAGAATAAGCTAAAAGCACCAATTCCAGCTATTTTAGTGATTCAAGTTTATTCAAGTTTACAACTGTGCAGAATTAGCTGCAAAATAAAGAGTATTTTGGTGAAGCAAGTTTCACAAATTTGTTCAATTTTATTAACTGATTAGTTCAGTGACCCCTTCTGGAAATGTCACTAGGTGGCGACAAATGAGCATCTTATGATCTATGAGTGAGTCAGTGAATCATTCTGAGTCATTCATGACCGAAATCTACCAAGAGACTTTATAGTGTTTAAGCATTAAAAGAACAAAGCAGTTCTACAGTTTTCCTTCAGTCTGAGCATTATTTTTCATCCAAAAAGACAACAATAATAGTCTAATAATAGTGAGTTTCAATAACGTCCTTACCTTCTCCTTTATTAAAACTTGCATGGCTACAAATCTTCTGACTTCAGTATAAGAATTATAAACACAAAGCAGATCTACAGTATCATTTTCCTACAGTAGCCTATTTAAACTGCTGTGCGTGGCTTTTATCAGAAAAGACCACAATAATAGACAAATAATAACAATTTTGAGTTTCAATGATGTTCTTTCTTTATTGTAAAGTGCATTTCACATGAGTTGAGTCGAGGCATCAACGCTCCGTTCAACGCCAGCGTCAAGTGCCGCATTGCCCTACACATGACGAGTTGCAGAAAGCGTCACAGAGGGGCAATAGTTTGCCATGTAAAAAGTGGGAGGTGTGCACAATAAACATTGAAAACGTATTTGGAAGAGAGTAAAAAAGCTTGCAGTTGCTTTGATAGCAGGAAGTAATAAAAGGACTCATTTATATTTAGGTCTAAGCGTTTTCTTGGTGAATTTAAATTAGTTCAATAACTGGGGTCTCTGATATTCGTAAACGATAAGGTAATATTTAATTAAAAGAAATTATGAGACATTCAATGTCTCTTCACAAATTTGGACAGTTTTTAAATATTTCTTGTTGCTTAGTACTCTCAAAGACATTATTGGTGAAGCAAAAACGTGTCTTTGGTGTAAAGTGGCGTCACTTCATAGACTTCAATGTATTCTGCAGCACTGATGCGAGTCATGTGAAAGACCCATAACACGTTTAAATATCAGTCACTTTTGCACATTAATCATTGCTCTTCACAATCACAAAAGTGACCAATTATGGTTTCAAAACGGCAAGTTTCTCCAAAAGGTGAGGAGTTTGGATCTCTGAAATTATTATTTTTTTTTTCATGCATTTATTTATTTTGTGGAATTTGATATTTTTTCACGGCACATCTGATAATATTTTCACTAGTGTGCCGCGGCAAAGTGGTTGGGAAACACTGCTCTAATACACCTAATTCTATTCTGACTAGCATCTGCAAATAGCAAATCATGTTTCACAGCTTTGAAATATACTAAAAGATATTGGCTCTTCAATATGTCCCACCCCAACTTCCTGTTTAAATTAGTAATGTCAATATAGGAAAAAAAAACTGCATTCATCAAGCCATTTTATAGGGTGTTTTAATATTTCAAGATATTCAAAGTCATCTAACACCTTTCTTTGTGATATGGTAAATTTATTTGGTATGGTAAGCTTGTTATTGTAAAGAGCTGTTAAAAGTTTTCACTTTCAACAAAAAAGGACCACTTCATAATGGTGTCAACGATAGCACTATGAGGCCCTCCGCACTGAGCAAGAGAAACAGAGAGCAAGAAAGAGAGAGTTTAAGAGGAATGAGGTCAGCCTGGGGTACGGCAACGTTACCTGAGAGAAGTACCTGTCCCTCACACTATCCACTTACTGAGGCATTTGTCCCGGCTGAGCTGATATGTTAATACAGGCAGAAAAAATGCAGGAAGCACAAAGCTATCTCTCCATCAGTCCCTCACAATGACCCAAAGAGTGCAGGGCTGAATGAACCTGTCAGGGATTGAATTTTACTACTTTAGTGTGACGAAGAGCTTTGAGTGGCTTTTTAGGCTGTTGTAAATTAGTTCGTGTGTGGTATTGTCTGTGCTCTCGTTTGTGTGCATTTGTTTGTGTGTGTGTGTGTGTGTGTGTGTGTGTGTGTAGAAAAGATATCCTCTTCTCTGCCTCTAGTTTTACCTCTCCAGTAGTTTAGCACAAAGGGAAGGTATTGAATGGTTATTGTCGGTTGAATGACAGGCTTTGTGATTGTTAATGACAGGATTGAGCTGGCCATGATTTATTTGTGCCAATATCTACAGCTGGGTATCAATGTTCACCTTCCCTGGTAAAAGTTCTCAGGATTATCCGGGGTGTTTAAACGTGGTCTGCATGTCTAATGAATTTCCTAATGTAGGTAAAGAGTCTTATAGACTAATTAAACTGAATTATTAATTGAAACATTGTGAAAGTCGCATTGTATTTTTAAAAAAGGAGACAAGATTTTGTTATTGTGTGTAAAAAGTTTTGGCTATCCCATTGCCAGAGGTAAATTCAACTGCTATTTGATGGAAAATGGCCAGTTGATCACAATCACAATGATGGTGACAATCCTCAAACACATTACTGTGTAAAAATATGAGCTTTGAAATATTGCTATATGACAAATAACTGAAAGTGACAACAAACAAAACAACCAACAGCATAAATAAAAGCACCAAACAGTAAAAAATGAAAAGACTGTAACACTGCAATATGCAGAATTTCTTCATGCCACACTGCATGCTGGGAATCCGAATCCGAATACGTGAGCGTGATGTGCGTAGTTCCCTTGACTTATATTCTTTATTTCAGCTGAATAGTTTTTCAAAGTTCTATAACTTATAACAAGTTCAGCTAACAAAAACTTGGATGATCAAGTTATCCCAACAAGATCAATCTAGAGCAGTTATTCTAACTCTACATTTTGAGTTATGATTACTAAAAGCCAAAATAAGTTTTTACAGTGGCAGTGAACGGTATTATATTGCACAGTGAATGTAAAAAAAGATGTAAAAACTTTCTTGCAAAAACTGCCCACATTTGTCAGAATAAGCAGCAAACAACGCTTGATTTTCACAGATTTGGCCTAAATATTATAATTAATTATAAGGGTTTTTTTATTTTTATACATTTTTGCAGTTATATATTGTGTATATATTTTTTTCACATTTATTATGTTGCAGCCTTATGCTAAAATGCTTTACATTTTTTTTTTCTTCACATACACTCCATACCCCATAATAACAAAGCAAAAAACATATTTTTGAAAACTTTGCAAATGTATAAAAAAACAAAACAAAAAAAACTGAAATATCACATTGACATAAGTATTCAGACCCTTAACTCAGTACTTAGTTGAAGCACCTTTGGCAGTGATTTCAGCCTCAAGTTTTTTTGGGTATGATGCGACAAGCTTTGCACACCTGGATTTGAGGATTTTCTGCCGTTCTTCTCTGCAGATCTTCTCAAGCTTTGTCAGGTTGGATGGGGACCATCAGTGGACAGCCATTTTCAGGTCTCTCCAGACATGTTAGATTGGGTTCAATTCCAGGTTCTGGCTGGGCCACTTAAGGACATTCACAGAGTTGTGCCTAAGCCACTCTTGTGTTGTCTTGGCTGTTTGCTTAGGGTCAATGTCCTGTTGGAAGGTGAACCTTCAGCCCAGTCTGAGGTCCTGAGTGCTCTGGACCAGGTTTTCATTAAGAATATCTCTGTATTTTGCTGCGTTCAGCTTTCCTTCAACCCTGACCAGTCCCCCAGTTCCTGCTTCTGAAAAACACCCCCACAGCATGATGCTACCACCACCATGCTTCACCATTGGGATGGTATTGCGCAGGTGATGAGTGGTGCCTGGTTTCCTCCAGACATGATGCTTCGAACTGAGGCAAAACAGTTCAATCTTCATTTCATCAGACCAGAGAATCTTGTTTCTCACAGTATGAGAGTCCTTTAGGTACTTTTTTATGTGTCTTACACTGAGGTTAGGCTTCCGTCTGGCCACTCTGCCATAAATTCCAGATCGGTGGAGTGTTGTAGTGATGGTTGTCCTTCTGCAAGTTTCTACCATCTCCAAACATGATCTCTGGAGCTCAACCAGAGTGACTATCGGGTTCTTGGTTACCTCTCTTACCAAGGCCCTTCTACCCTGATTGCTCAGTTTGGCCAGGCGGCCAGCTGTAGGAAGAGTCCTGGTTGTTCCAAACTTCTTCCATTTAAGAATTATGGAGGCCACTGTGCTCTTTGGAACCTTCAATGCAGACAAAACATTTTTTGTAGCCTTCCCCAGGTCTGTTCCTTGACACAATCCTGTCTCTGAGCTCTGCAGGCAGTTCCTTTGACCTCATGGCTTGGTTTTTGCTCTGATATGCATTTTCAGCTGTGAGACCTTATATAGACTGGTGTGTGCCTTTCCAAATCATGTCCAATCAATCGAATTTGCCACAGGTGGACTCCAATCAGTGTAGAAACATCTCAAAGATGATCCAGAGAAATGGGATGCACCTGAGTTAAATTTCAAGTGTCATAGCAAAGGGTCCGAATACTTATGTTAATGTGATAGTTTTTTCTTTTTAATAAATTTGCAGAGTTATCAAAAATTAGGGGTGCACCGATCGATCGTGCCTAGAATCAGGGCCGATCTTTTTTGCAGCATGCAGGGAATCACACATACATTGTTACTCTAATGAATGAGCGCTTTCTCAGCCCTTGATGCATGACAGTGTGGCCTCTGGAGGGTGAATTGTTGGTAATTCTAAGTATTTACGAATTTAAACTTTCAGACATGCTGTTATTCAGATGAATATGCAGGTTTGTTTTTAAAAATGTGTAAGTATTACATGTTTATGAATATTAAGTTGCCCATTTTCTAGAGTCATTATGGTAGTAATTCTGACTAACTGCACTGTGAGCACGGAAAGGGTAAAGAGACTGCAAATGGGTATAAAAATAAATTAAACAGCAAATAAATATGCGTATACAAATCTGAGTATACATGATGTAACGTGAGTCGTGACAATCAGACGTTGAGTTGAGCGATAGCGGCTGCGTCTGAAACCAGGAAAATGCTGCCCTCGGAGGCTGTATAACGAGGCAGGATGAAAATAAGGTACTTTTCAAACTGTTCGGTGGCCAGTTTCCTTAAGAGTTCCATTCATTCAAAACACCTGTCAGTTAAGCCATTAACTGATTAGGCAGCAAGGCAGCAAGTCAGCTGCCTACGTTTTCGGATGCATCCCGAAACTGTTTGAGCGATCATGAGCACTTTCAGCTTCACTCCCTTTAATATGCTTACTCGCGGTGTCAATCAAACATGTGCACTCTCCAGGTGCTCTCAATATTTCATCAGTCACTCATCTCAGTGATATTCTGTGAGGATCCCAATTTAAATCAGATTAATGTTGGGCACATTACCACTAATCACAGCAATTACATTTTAACCATAATGGCACCGCGTCTTCACGCATTTGCTTAATAATTAGTGATTTGTGTTACAGCAAAACTAAAATATCATAGATATTAATGATTTCTCACTGGAGCAATTTTAGAGCTTGTAATGGATATATATTTCTTATTTTTGAATGCATCTCTGCTGTGCGTGATGCTCTCATGGTTTTTACTGCTTACCGGTATGTCACAATGACATTTTGATATTGACAACAGAACTATTCATAACTGTTTCAAAACAAATAAATGTGAGCAATTCATAATGCAATTTTGGTTCCATTTGTTAAAATTAGTTAATGCATTAGGTATCATGAACAAACAATGAACAATATATTTTTACAGCCTTTTTTAATTGTAACGTTAGTAAATAAAATTACAATTGTTCATTGTTAGTTCATGTTAGTTCAGAGTGCATTAACTAATGTTAACTAATACAAATTTTGATTTTAAAAATATAATAGTATATGTTGTAACTAACATTAAGTTCATTAGTTCATGTTAACTACAGTAATGTTGTTCAGTAATGTTAACAAATGGAAGCTTTTTGTAAAGTGTTACTGTAATTTAACTGTGTGGGGCATAAACATATAACTGCACAATATAACTTGCAAAAGTGTGGCAAAGGGCACAGAATCTGTATTGTGTTGGCCGATCATAGTGTTAAAAAATCGGAGATCGGTATCAGCGTCAAATTTCCTGATTGGTGCACCACTATCAAAAATTTGTTTTTTGCTTTGTCATTATGGGCTATGGAGTGTAGATTGATGTGAAAAAAAAATAAATATTTAAAGCATTTTAGCATAAGGCTGCAACATAACAAAATGTGAAAAAAAGAAGGGGTCTGAATACTTTCTTAATGCACTGTAAGTTATTGTTAGATATTTAATTCTTGCAAATTGGACCATTATTTTGCTAAATCTAACACAATTGGACCATATATTACTTTTTTTTTTATTTTGTATGTGGAACCCCATATGGTATACTAAAAAACATCCCCCCAGTGCTGTAAGACATAGAATTTGATATTACAATGACCCCAACCCTGATTATGAGTCACTGGTTTGCCACACTTGTTTTTTGTATAAATATTGCTTTTCCCTGGCTGAATAAGCTAGTCCTGTCTCATTATGTTAAATGATGGAATGAATAGACTGTAATATTGTTGTGAAGTCGGGGAGCGTCCCTCAGCACTAAGGCTGTGTACAGTCATTTCTCATTATTAAAAACACAGTGCCACACTACACGGCTGGTTACAGCGCTTAAACACTAGAGATCAGTGATAAACACAACTGTCTACCCTGGTTAGATTAGTTGCAGTATGTGTGTGTGTGTGTGTGTGTGTGTGTGTGTGTCTGCCACGTTGTGTGATAGAATTTCCCTTTGCCGGGAACCCTGACTCGAGTGTTTGGGGTGTTTGTAAAATCTGTTTGAAAACAATATTTTTGCAAATTCATTTAGTGACGCTAGTGGCACTGAAATTACACACTTCAGCTTTAAATTTGTAGGTGTTTATGGAATGTGTGTCTGTTTGAAGAGCGGACACACACATTATTTTGCGCTGGGTGGCTCCAGCCATCTGTCGTTGGCAAGATGAGCTCATTGCTTCTTCTCTATTGATCAGTGAAATAACAGAGCTGCTGTAGTAATGATGTCATTACCTGCCTCTCGCTCACACACCCACAGCGCTGACCTTGAATGAATCAAGCTACTGAGCATGCTCACTACAAGAATGTCTGTCTGTGTGCATGTGAGCTGGATTCTGGAGGTTGAAAGAAGAAAGGCTTTCAACCTGCTGTCCTCTGATGCGCGCACACACACATACAAGCACCTGCTGCTGAATTCCTTTGAGCCTCTCCATCTTGTTTCATTTTTGTCCATTGAAAAAAGAGAGACAGTGTCTGGATGGCTCTTCCATCTGTAGAAGAAAAGGATCATGATTGCTCCATGTGTAATGTGTGCACAAGCATATGGTGTACCTTATTATAATGGTATGAGGCATTCATGCATCATTTTATTTAATGTGTGGATGGCTTGATTTTGGCATAAAGAAATGCTGTACAAAATGTTTAGTGACACAGGTATCATGAATTTCACAGTTTCAATTGCATTTCCTTCTGATACATGTAAAGTTACGGGGGTGATGTCACATAGAACAAGTTTGTGGTACAGATCTGTGTCTTAGTCTGCAGGCACAGTTTTCATGTTGGCCCCTTTACCCGTTTCTTCTCATCCTCTCTGTTTTCTGATTTCCCTCTTATTCTCTTGTCTGTGCTTTCTTAACCCCTCTAACCGAGCTCTGCTACAAGGATGGTACTGGCTTACTGTTTGTCCTATATCTGTTTTTGGGAACCTTACTGTGTTGTGTAACACACACACACATACACTACTCTAAAATGGACTTTATGAAGCAGACTTTGAGAATATAAGCTTGTTTTAGGAACAGCAAACACATACATGGAGCATGGGTCCAGTTTGTGTGTGTTAGTGCTTGCTCGTGTATATTGCAGTGCTGGCAATTGGGTATCTAAGATGTGTCTGAATTACCGAAGCCGTTTTCCTCCAGTTTGTAGAATTTCTCCATGTGATATAGGGTGGATAATGGTCAGGGCTTGTGATTCTGAGGGCAAAGCAGTATTGCAATGAGAATTGAATCTTTTAATGGGAAATGTGACAGCAAGACATTGGTATTTTGAACCACCTGTAAAGCAGAGAATGGGGGAATATTCCCCCATTCATCCATTATACAGGACTTCAGCTGCACAATTGTACGGGGTCTTCATTGCCGTATTGTGCGCTTCATAATGCACCGCACATTCTCAGTTGGAGATGGTCAGGATTGCAGGCAGGCCAGTCTAGCAACCACACTCTCTGCTTATTCAGCCAGTATGTAGTTTGAAGTTGTCCTGCTGAAAATTCCGGGATGTCCCTGAAAAAGATGGTGCTGGATGGCAGTATATGCTGCTCCAAAATTTGTACATATCTGTCTGCATTAATGGTGCCCTCACAGATGTGCGAGTTATGCATGCCATGGGCACTGACACACCCTTGGCCCATATAGACACTGGCTTTTGGACCTGATGCTGATAACAGCTTGGATGGTCCTTTTCCTCTTTGGCTTGGAGAACATGATGGCTGTGTTTTTCAAAAACAATTTTTAAATGTGGACTCATCGGACTGAAAAAACAGTTCCACTGTTCTACTTTCCATCTAAGATGAGAACAAGCCCAGAGAAGTCGGCAGTGCTTCTGGACAGTGTTGATGTAGGGCTTCTGCTTTGCATAGTAAAGTCTTAACTTGCATCTGTGGATGCAGCAGCGAATGGTGTTGACTAACAAAGGTTTACTAAAGTAATCCCAAACCCATGTTCATGATATCCATTACAGATGAATGATGTTTTTTAAGACAGTGACGTCTGAGGGATCAGAGATCACACGCATTCAGAAGTGGTTTTTGTCTTGCCCTTTACGCACCGAGATTTGACCAGATTCCTTGAATCTTTTAACTATATTGTGCACTGTAGAGGGTGAAATGGCCAAAATCCTTCCAATTTGTCTTTGGGGAACATTGTTCTCAAAGTGCTGGATTATTTGCTGAAGTATCTGTTGGCAAATTGACAAGTCTCGAATGATCCTTGCTCTTGAAGGACTAGACTTTTTTTGGAGGCTCCTTATATACTATGACACGATTGTCTCACCTGTTTAACACCTGTTTCACATCACCTTGTTATTTTAACTTGTCAGATTGTTATTAGTCTTAAATTGCCCCTGACTCAACTTTTTTGGAGCGTGTTGCAATCATCTGATTTGAAATTACTGTACATAAAAAAACAACAATTAAATTCACGGTAAAATATCATATAATGTTTAGCATTTTTCATACTTCCCAACTTTTTCGTAATTGGGGTTGTAGATTGAGTGATGATTCACTCATGCAAAACACACCATCATTATGCAAGGGTGTTGTGGGTGGTTACCCGGGTGTTGTTATGAGGTTGCTATGATGTTCTAAATTGTTGCTAATAGCGGTTGACCGATAGCCTATATCAGTGAGGCCAAAATTAGTAATTTTTTAATCTATATAAAAAATTAGATACATTTTCACATTTGGCCGATTAGTTTCTCAAGCTGCGACGGTGCCAAGAATCACCTACATGCACGTCTGAGATATGTAAATGACCAATCACAGTTAGTTTTGTTATTAGTGCCATCGTGTTATGACAGTAATAGACTGGTGTGCAACACACTCTCATTTAAATGGTCCCACATATCAGAGACGCGGAGACAGCAGGCGCGTATGAGCTCGGGTGTTTCACTCTTTCTCTCTCTTCTCAACAATTCCCTGTAACTGTTAAAAGTGAAGTGAGTAATTTCCACACTACTAGTGGCACCAAAAAAAAAAAAAAAAACTTTTTTTAAAAACAACCTTTGCCAACACCCCTTAGATTCATTATGCCCTTTCTCACTCTCTGATTTCCTATATGAACGAATAGGCCATACTAAATAAAAGGTGATAAATGTTTAATCATCATAATAAACAAGACCACTATATCATATACACACCGGATAGACAGCGTGACAGAGGAATCATGTCGTCCAATAACATTGCCGGATTGAATGGCAGCTGGCTGTGTGGGGGATCCAGCACATGAGGTAGGATGGTTCTTTTGGTAACTAGTAAGCGTAACGACAGCGGCGTTTCTTACGACTATGGTGCCCTAGGCGAGATTGGTGTTGTTGACGGGGGCAAGTGGCGGTGTATTAGTGACTTGCACGGCGATCTCGTTATCGCGCTCTCATTTGTCAGAGCGATCTCATCATTTGTGGTGGTGTGTGTGTCCTCCACCTTTTAAATGTGACCCCAATGTTCACTTTGGTTTTACTCTGTTCTCTGTATCTGTGTCTTTTAGCAAGTCTACAAATTTCGGCGAAGCTAAATTTGTTTTCATGGGTACATGTTTGCCATGGATGTCCATATTCCCGTGGCTGAACAAGTAGCCATGCCCAAACTCAAGCTACAGGTTGAGCTGGAAAGGGATGGGTGGAGCTGAGCGGGCCGCTCAAAATATTAACATCAATGTTTTGATAGTGCCTAGGAGGCTGTGTTTATACTTTTGGGGGAGGTAAACCCATGAATGGCATACTTATAGTTGTCAATGAACAATAAATAGAATAGTAGAATATATTTTGATTTTAACTGTCTAGTCTAATGATATAAATGCAAATATCAATACAAGTTCTATCATATATTATTTGCAAATATGAGGATATCTTGTTTAACAGATTTAGTCCACAAACCTCATGATTCACGAAACTTGTGCAAATTTGTTTTCTTTCTGTGAACCGTGCATATGTATTCCTCTTAAGCGCATTTTATAATAGCCTGGATCACAACTGTGTCCCTCTGACTCACAAATGTTGTGTGACGGTCAGTCCGGGACACTCCAAGCAGGCGATCTGGGCCGAGTAAACTGGAAGTGGTCAGGAGATTGCTGCTTTCGCTGGATCCGCATGAGAATGATAGAGCAACTTCAAAGTAAAAGCACTTCACGTGCACACGTCATACTGTCTTCACGTCATATTCGTTGTGCACTTCATTTGCAATTAGTTTGGTTCTCTGGATAATGGCATCGACATTGTCCATGAAAAACCCATATCGCTCTAGTTGTTAGTATGGTAATTGCTTACTGGCCCATCTCAAATGAGCTAACCCCCTTGTCATTGATATTCTGATATGGCTTGGGTCCCTCCTTCAGTGGAAGTGTAATGGATTTTTCACTCAATGTATTATCTTCTAATACAAAATCATAAAGTGCTTTGAAAAAGTATTTGCCCCTTCCTGATTTCTTCTATTTTTGTGTATTTTTCATACTAAATTGTTTTAGATCTTCAAACGAGATATAACATAAAACAAAGGCAACATGAGTAAACACAAAATACAGTTTTCAAATATAGATTTAAAAACAAAAAAATAAAATAAAAATTATCCAACACCTATATCACCCATGTGAAAAACTAACTGCCACCTTAAACTTAATAGCTGGTTGTGCCTCATTTAGCAGCAACAACTGCAACCAAACACTTCAGATAACTGGAGATCAGTGTTTCAGAATACTGAGGTGGAATTTTGGCCCACTCTTCTTTGCAGAACTGCTTTAGTTCAGCCATATTGGAGGGTTTTCAAGCATGAACTGCCACAGCATCTCAATCGGGTTCAAGTCAGGACTTTGACTAGGCCTCTCCAAAACTTTAATTTTGCTTCTTTTGAGCCATTCAGAGGTGGACTTACTCCTATGCTTTGGATCATTGTCTTGCTGCATAATCCAGTTGCGCTTGAACTTCAACTCACGGACTGATGACCGGAAGTTCTCCTTTAGGATTTTCTGGTAGAGAGCAGAATTCATGTTTCTCTCAATTATTGCAAGTCGCCCTGGCCCTGAAGCAGCAAAGCATCCCCATACTATCACACCACCACCACCATGCTTGACCGTAGGTATGATGTTCTTTTTGTGGAATTCTGTGTTTGATTTATGCCAGATGTAACAGTTCCACTTTCGACTCATCAGTCCACAGAACATTCTCCCAAAAGGTTTGGGGATCATCAATGTGTGTTTTGGCAAAATTCAGCCTTAACGTTCTTCTGGGTTAGCAGTGGTTTTCACCTCACCACTCTTCCATGGATGGCATTTTTGGCCAGTGTCTTTCTGATAGTGGAGACATGAACAGTGACCTTTATTGATGCGAGAGAGGCCTGCAGTTCCATGGATGTTGTCCTTGGCTTTTTTGTGATTTCCTGGATGATTCGTCACTGTGCTCTTAGAGGAATTTTGGAAGGTTGGCCACTTCTGGGAAGGTTCACTATTGTGCCAGGTTTTCTCCATTTGGAGATAATGGCTCTTACTGTGGTTCTTTGGAGTGCCAGAACCTTTGAAATAGCTTTGTAACCCTTCCCGGATGTATTTCAATCACCTTTTTCCTCATCATTTCTGGAATTTCATTCGACCTTGGCATAGTGTGCTACTGGATGAGACCTTTTAACCAACTTCATGCTGCTGAAAAAGTTTTAATAAGGTGTTGATTTGATTGAACAGGGCTGGCAGTAATCAGGCCTGGATGTGTCTAGTCCAGTTGAACCCCATTATGAATGCAGTTTCATAGATTTGGGGATTTAGTAACTAAGTGGGCAAATACTTTTTCACACAGGCCCAGTTGGTATTGGATAACTTTTTTGCTTCATTAAATAACATTATCATTTAAAAACTTTATTTTGTTCTTACTCAGATTGTTTTTGTTTTATGTTAGATTTTGTTTGAATTTTTGAAACAATTTAGTATAGATTTAGTATAGAGATATACACAAAAGAAATCAGTACTTTAGTTTTTTGCTTTGTCATTATGGGCTATGGAGTGTAGATTGATGTGAAAAATAAATAAATATTTAAAGCATTTTAGAAAACAATACTTTTTCACAGCTCTGTACATTTGATCACTTATAAACACCTCATCATTCAGTTATCATTCATGTCTGTTTTACAAACAGTGTGGGATGAGTTACATGCCGAAGTTTAATACTTGAATAGGGTCAGGAGTTTGTTCAAACCCCTAACCGTAAGTATTAGCAACAGTGTTGAGTAAGTTAATCAAAAAAAGTAATTAATTACTAACTACTAATTACATCTTCTACAGTGTAATTAGATTACTTTACAAATTACTCTGTCTGAAAAGTAGTTGTATTACTTATTACTTATTACTAATTATTTTCTAAAACCCTTAGCAACCTCAATCAGATAAAAATACAAGGATAGACATAACATTTTTCTTTTAATTCTTTCAAATAAATCATATAAAATAAAATAAATTATTCAAGAACTGGCCAAAGAATTTAAGGGGGCTGCATTAAATTAGAAAACATACATTTTAGCATTAGATGTTAAATTTCGATTTTAAATTCACTATCGTTTTATATAGAATTGTTCTATATTCTATACAATATTTAACACAATTACATCTGAAGTAACTGTAATTAAATCACTGAAAAATTAAGAATAATCCCTTAACTTTTTTCAATGAAAAAGTAATTTCATTACAGTAATTAATTACTTAGTAATGCATTACAACCAGCACTGATTAGCAATAGTAATAATGATGCTTGCCTCAGCAAGCACTCCTAATAATAAGTGCTGTTCCTCTGAAATGTGCACAGTAAAGCTTTGAGAACTAGAGTTGAGAGCAACTGTGTTCTGTGCAGTGAATCCCTGCCATTGTCATCAGTTTGACCAATGTAATTTGATACCTGTTGTGTTCTGACAAAGATTTGGTGAGTAACGATGGAGAAGATACAGCAATTTCATTTCAAATCTGCTGTCAAAAATCATGTGGAATTGAGAAAGGGGGTTCCACTTGGTGTCACTTGCTATATCTACTTTATATGTTTATTGTTTTGTTTTTTGTTTTAGTTGCTTTTATTAATTTGAACAATCTCAGGAAAGAAGGAATCATATGTCTCCTGGGCTCACAGACACTCAGACATATTTTGGAAGTTTTGCAGACACTCAGTGGAGTATGAAACAGTGTTGGCCTGAGGTGTTTAGGGATTGCTACATTACAGTGGTTTGAAAGGACATCTGTGGGAAAACTATGAAGACTACAGAATTTCTGTACCCTGACAGTCAGGTCTGAAACGCATTTTTGTGGGGGCCACAAAAACATGAACAAATCAGCAATTTCTCAGTTCTCATGAACAAATCAACAAAAAAGAAAAAAAAAATCCATTGATGGGATAACCTGGTCATTCAGTACATTCGGTAGTCAGCTGACATCATTTTATTGCTGCATAACGTTGCTGAGACTAGACCTGATCAATTGAAGCAACCCCAGATCATAACACTGTCTCCAGAGGCTTGTATAGTGGGCACTGTGCATGACGGGTGCATCGCTTCATGTGCTTCCCTTCTTACCCTGACGTGCCCATCGCTTTGGAATAGGGTAAATCTGGACTCATCAGACCACAAGTCGTTTTTTCCAATTAGCCTCACTAAATGGCTTTCTTGTGGCCACACAGTTGTTTAGTCCCAATCCTGTAAGTCCTCATCGCATTGTGCGTGTGGAAATGCTCTTACTTTCACTATTAAACATAGCAGTGAGTTCTACTGTCGATTTTTTATGATGTGACTTCACCAATTGTTTTAGTAATCTCCGATCACGATTATTCAATATTTTTTTCCAACCACATTTCTTCCATGAAGCTGACGGTTCACCACTTTCCTTCCAGGTTTTAATAATGCGTTGGACAGTTCTTAACCCAATTCCAGTGATTTCAATCTCCTTTAGTTGTTTGGAGGCCAATAATTTGCCCCTTCTAGAAACACAGTAACATCTTTTCCACAACCACGGGATACGTCTTCCGACATGGTTGTTTAAGAAATGAGAAGCTACACACTGCATCAGTTAGGGTTAAAATAATTATTATATTAATCACTGCAATAATGATCCAATCATAGGCTCAGAATATGTAATAAATATGCTTATTTAAATCCAAATGGCACCTTTATTTTTGGCCAGGCAGTGTATTGCCCCCTTTAAAAAAAAAAGGGAACAATTCTGACACTGGCATGTGCATATCACCTTAATCATTGACCTGATCTATCCTGGCAGTCTTGTTTACTCAACACAGAAACAGCCTCGGCTAGACCTCCCACAGCTGATAGTAACATTGAGGAAAGTGACATTCAGGGAAATGTGTAAATGATGCTTGCACTGTGGACCGTATATCATAAAAATACTGAGCTTGCAAGAGTTATGCCATTGCTGTTTATGACTTGTGGCCACAGCCGCAACCACGTGACACATCAGCACTTGTAAAACATAAAAAGAAAGAAACAGAAGAGTTAACGTGTCAGGAATAGCTTTTAGAAAGGTGTCTTTTTTTCTCATACACTGAAAAAAGCACAATAATATGATAAATCACTGCAACAAGATTTTGTTTTAACCCCAGATTTCTGGAAATTTATAATAGATTCAGTGGAATTAGTATCATGCTTGGTTAACTACTGATATACAGCACCTGGTGTAATAATTTTCTCACTGTAGTAGCATATCCTCAGAACACTGTGTTTGACTGATTATTCACAGTATGGTTGTAAGAAAAGCTATGATGCTGATCTGAGTTGTGGAATAGACACTTGACTTTCAAAGGTAGGATATTACATCAGAAAAAGCTTCATTTGATTTCAGTTAATTTGTTAATTTTTTGAAGATCTAGTTGTTTTGATTGAGTATTACCCCGAATTAAAAACTGACCACATGAATCACATTTTACCAGCAGGAAAAGCGACTTTTTATTAGTTTATCCAAAGTTTTAGTCAGTCATACAATTAATTCCAGCAAGGCAATCTTAACTGAGTTTTAACAAGAATGAAGAACTATTTTGTATTCCGTATAGACAACATAGGCGACACAGTTCACTTCTTTATTGTAAAGTATTTCCAAGGAAATAATGTAAGGCGTGGTAGTTTGCTTAATAGTATTTATATTATTGGTTAATTTTAAATTTCCCCTCTCACACAGCCTTGGTGATGTCAGCTGAAAAGAGTATTCTCAGTGGCAGAGAAAGTTAGTACATTCTTATGAAAGATGAAAACCATGTTCAGAATGCAATAGAGTGCAACAGTGCCCACTAACTCTTTCAGCCTTAATTATTTTTGTCATGTTTAAATGTGTTTTGTGTTCATG
This sequence comes from Myxocyprinus asiaticus, assembly GCF_019703515.2. NCBI lineage: Eukaryota > Metazoa > Chordata > Actinopteri > Cypriniformes > Catostomidae > Myxocyprinus > Myxocyprinus asiaticus. The sequence goes on from NC_059377.1 coordinate 17,095,597, forward strand.
TCTTTTATTTTGGAAGTTAGTTCCTGGTTCATGTCATGTGATTTCCTGTTCCCTCATGTGATCCTGTCATGTGTTTCCCCTGTTCATGTGCCTTGTTTTCATTCAACAACAAGGCACATTGTTGTTGGGTTCATTGTTTGATTAACTTGTTATCAGTCTTGTCATATCATTGGTTCATGTTTTAGTATCTAGTTATCTTGTTATTAGTTTAGTCTTGTCATTGTCATGCGTTTGCCCATGTCCATGTATTTAAGCCCTCATGTTTGCCATTGTTCTTTGTTGAGGATTGTTTGTGTAGAAATCAAGTATCATTGTTCAAGTCAAGTCACAGTTGTCTGTCTGGTGAAACGTTTACCTTGAGGATCATGGGTAATGTAGTTGTCCACCAAGAATTCCACTATTTAACATTTTAAAAAAAAATGTCTTTTTATGAAGATCAAATAATGCAGACTGATGACTTTAACAGAAGCATATGCCATTGATTAACAAGTCTGTAGCTCATGGTAAGTCTCTCTTAAATGTTTGCCCTATGGAAAAAACGAATTAGATTTTTATTTTTGGAACCAGAATTTTGTGCTCTGTACTAGCATAAGCCTACTGCTTTCTGCATATTCTGCACAGTGCTGCTTATACTATTTTTAAATGAATTGTTTGTAAAACAGTATGCATTATGCCACAATGTAATGTGCAATTCCAAAGATAGCCAAACATTTTTTTCCTTTTAGAATAATGTCCAATGGTGAATCATACACAATAAGACCAGGCCAACTTTAGAGTAAAATGGGGTCAATTCTGATTTCATGTTGTTCTAACACTTCAGTTCTCAAGCACATGCGGAACTGGGAGTCAAAGCAAAGCATCATGTTTTGATGCCACAGCATGGTTTGTATTTCTAGAGACTTGTGTGGAATGTCTGCAGCGCTTATGTCTTCGTTGTCTCCTCTATTGCATTCAGGAATCTCACTCGTTCTCTGCCTGATTCACATGTTCACACATCCCACTATCTGTCTTCGCTTTTAGACTCTTGAAGCACTAATGGCTGTTGTCACAAGTTTCACTGCACCCACCCGCTGCGACCATCTGTCTGGTCTCTCTCTTGCACGCTCACTCGCTCGTCAATGATGCTTTATCAGCACGTCTGCCAAAATACAATGATGCCAAAGCAGTACAGAGTATAATTAATCTGCAGAATTGGTCGCTCGAAGTGTATACTAGTTAAGAACTGCAAAGAAAGCATGAAATGACATTAACATGAATCCATGACCTCTCCTCTTCATGATTTGCTCCAAAATTTGAGCAATAAAAGTGGATCTACTTTGTTGCAACACAAATTTTACATAAGCTCTGGGTATGTCACTTGGAAATAGATTGCTGCAATGTAATCATCTCACACATAGTACTCCAGGAAAAAATGATACATGGCTTTCTTTTGTATCTGTCTATCTGTCTGTCCGTCCGTCTGTTTGACTGTCTGTCGTTCTGTCTGTCTGCCGTTCTGTCTGTCTGCCATTCTGTCAGTCTCTTGGTCTGTCTGACTGAAGTTCTATCTATCTATTTGTCTGTCTGTCCATCTCTCATTCTGTCTGACTGTCTCGTTCTGTCTGTCGTTCTTTCAGTCTCTTGATTTGTCTATTTATCTGTCTGTCTCTCATTCTCTCTGTCTGTCTGGTCTATCTGTCGGTCTGACGATCTGTCTGACGGTCTATGTATGTATGTCTGTCTGTCTGTCTATCTGTCTGTTTGTCTGTCTGTAAACATTTCTATTTGTTTGTCTGTCTGTATTTCATTCTGTCTGTCCGTTGCTTGTTCTGTCTGTCTCATTATGTCTGTCTGACTTGACGGTCTGTCTTTCTGATGGTCTGTTTGTCTGCTATCTATTTCTGTCTGTCTAATTAAACATCTATCTGTCTCATTCTGTCTGTCTGTCTCTCTGTCTGTCTGTAATTAAACATCTATCTATGTCTGTCTCTCGTTCTGTCTGTCTCTCGTTCTGTCTGTCTGATGGTCTGTTTATGTATGGCTGTATGTCTGTCTGTCTGTCTGTCGTTCTGTCTGTCTGTCTCTCGTTGTGTGTGTATGTATGTCTGTCTGTCTCTCTTTGTCGTCTCTTGTTCTGTCTATCAGTCTGACAGTTTGTCTATATACACTACCGGTCAAAAGTTTTGAAACACTTATTCTTTATTATAATTTTTTATTCTTCACATTTTAGAATAATAGTAAAGTCATCAAAACTATGGAATAGCATAAATGGAACTATGGGAATTATGTTGTGACTAAAAAAATCCCAAATAAATCAAAACTGTGTTATATTTTAGCATCTTCAAAGTAGTCACTCTTTGCCTAGAATTTGCAGATTTAACAAACTTCTTGAGGTATCACCCTGGGATGCATTTTAAACAGTATTGAAGGAGTTCCCATCTATGTTGGGCACTTATTGGCTGCTTTTTATTATTTGGTCCAAGTCATCAATTTCAAAAACTTTTTTTTTTATTACATTTTAGTTTTATAATGAAATAAATTAATATGGTGGCACAATTATATTTTTGTCTACAAAACTAATTTCAAACATTTAAGCATACGCCTTCAGATCAAAAGATTTTTAAGATCATGAGAAACACTTCAGTCAAGTGTTTCAAAACTTTTGACCAGTAGTGTATGTATGTATGAATGTCTGTCTGTCCGTCTGTCTGTCTCTTGTTGTGTCTGTCTGTCTGTCGGTCTGTCTGTCATAAGACACCAAAAGAGAAACAGAATTTTAGAGACTAAATGAACACTCATTTTGCACAATATTTAATCACTATTATCAGAAAAATGTGCATTATTCTACCCAAGTATGTGGGTAGATTTTGGAAACGACACAACGGGGAATTATTATCTCTGATAAATGGCCAATCGTGCACCGTCTGCGAGTGAGAGGATGCAATGTCATCCCTATTTTATGCCTTATGGAATACCGCAGGTGGCTACTGCAAGAAACCAAACAAAGTCTAAGAGCAAATACATCCTGAATGAACTCACTGACACTGATCTGAAAGCAGCTCTAATGAGACACATCTTTATTTAAAGAGCCCACTCACTGTACACCCACACCTCCACCTTTGTGTTGTCTTGTTACACCGTTTTCCATAGTGGTCTATTCTGTGTTGTGAGTGTCTAAAGGGTGTGGAGCATGTTGAAAGATGACAGAGATGCAGTAGTATGAGTGTGTTTACAGTAAATCCACCTGAGTGCAGCTGTACGTCTGATGCTGGGGCGTTTTGATTCAGGCTTATGTGGATCATGTTCACTTATCGCTATACCTGTATTGCTGGTTTAGTTCACTGCCTAAGCACAGAAATGGGAGTACAAGGGTAGGAATGTGTCCTATTGGTGACTGTACAGACGGTCTTTATTATTAATATGTGTGTGTGTGTGTGTCCGCAGGTTGTGCTGCAGGCCTGTGCTAAGTGCACGTGCTGAGTTGGGATTGTAACAACCTCAATGGGCTGCAACACACTCTGAAACTCTGGAGGGAGATCGTAGAAGCTGAATGAGGTATGATGATATTTCACACTCTTTCTTACACACACAAACAGGCACACACACATCAGAGGCATTTTCTTCGAGGAGGCAGTTTATAAATGGCAAATATCTTTGATACAAAAAAGCATGTTGAATTCCTTGCAATGCTTACATTTTTTGGGACTGCAATTTTTTTTGTTTTGTTTTTTTTTTTGAAACTGACAACATTTAACCAAAAATGTCATAATTAAAAATTCTAAACTAAATATTCACCTTTATCCAAAGTTTTGTTCAAGTTTGAATTTCCAATCAAATTTGAACCACTGAAATTTTAGAGGCGAATTTAATGAAGTATAATGGAATATATGTACATTATATAATAATTGAAATATAATGGACCGAAAATTCCCTTTCAAATAATAAAAATAGAATACAAATTATCCATTTCTCTGGATTTACTATTTATAGGTATGTGTTTGAGTAAAAGTAACATTTTAGATTTATTCTATAAAGTACTGACAACATTTCTCCCAAATTCCAAATAAAAATGATGTGGGATGCTTCAGCAAAGCTGGAATCGGGCAGATTTGTTTTCGTGAAGGATGTATGAATCAAGCCATGTACAAGTTTATCCTGGAAGAAAACTTGCTTCCTTCTGTTGTGACAATGTTCCCCAACTCTGAGGATTGGATTTTCCAACAGAACAATGCTCCATGCCACACAGCCAGGTCAATCAAGGTGTGGAGGGAGGACCACCGGATCAAGACCCTGTCATGGCCAGCCCAATCTCCAGACCTGAACCCATTGAAAACCTCTGGAATGTGATCAAGAGGAAGATGGATGGCCAGAAGCCATAAAACAAAGCCAAGCTGCTCGAATTTGTATGCCAGGAGTGGCATAAAGTCAGCCAACAGCAATGTGAAAGACTAGTAGAGAGCATGCCAAGATGCATGAAAGCTGTGATTAAAAAGTTGAAGAGTTATTCCACCAAATATTGATTTCTGAACTCTTCCTAAGTTAAAACATTAGTATTGTGTTGTTTAAAAATGAATATGAACTTGTTTTCTTTGCATTATTGGAGGTCTGAAAACACTGCATCTTTTTTGTTATTTTGACCATTTGTTATTTTCTGCAAGTAAATGCTCTAAATGACAATATATTTGGAATTTGGGAGAAATGTTGTCAGTACTTCATAGAATAAAACAAAAATCTTCATTTTACTCAAACACATACCTATAAATAGTAAATCCAGAGAAAGTGGTCTCTTAATATTTTCCAGAGCTGCACTGTATGTGTATGTGTGTGTGTGAGATATATATATATATATATAGGAATAGGTGGTGAATATTGTTCTTCTAAGGATTATTATTAGGGCCCAAGCACTGAAAGTGCAGAGGCCATTGTTCTAAGGATAATTATTATTTTTATAAAAGCAAAATTCAAGATTTAGGGAGCTTTTGGGGCACTTAACATGCTCAAAAGCTCATGAAATATTGCACACGTGTCAAGTCGTCGGCCATTAGGTCTTGGCAAATTTCATACATGGGCGTGTAGAGAAGGCTCTGTAGCACATCCCTTTTGAGCTACAGTCACCAAACTTTGTACATATATAAATCTCATCAAGCCGGACAATTTACGTTCTGACAGTCATAAGCTCCGCCCAACAGGATGTCGGCTATTTTGGATTGTTTGAAAAATGCATGCTCTGGAATTTGAAATACTCCTCCTAGGGGATTCATGTTACAGGTACCAAATGTGGGCGGCATCATGCCAAGACATTGACGATGCTAAATTGCAAAGTAATTTTTTTTTATATATCAAATGGTGTTGCCATGGCAATGCGATAATGGGAAACAGGAAGTGTCTTCTGCATGCATCGTGTGATTTACATCAAAATTTAGCTGTATGTTTGGCCTTGTGGGCTGATCACATTGATGTCATAGCGCCACCAACTGGCGGAAGTGTGGCACTTTTAACAGACTTTGAAATATCCCTCTTATTTTTACCTGAGTTGCTTCAAATTTCTTTTGAATAATGTCAAGACAGTACAGATTTAAAATTCTGAAGGGATTCTTGATATCTTAAATAGTGTTGCCATGGCAATGCATTAAATGTCATTATTCCTTTTTATGTATATTCACAGGTTTTTGAGGTACTTGGCATGCTTGAATTTTCATGATATTTTGCACACACATCAGAGTTGTCGGCCATTAGGCCTGGTAAAAATTTAACACATGGGCATGGCTGGGGAGCTCTGTAGCACCACCTTTTGACAAAAGTGGTGGGGTCAATTTCTTCTATGGTCACATTTGCTACATGTATTGTTCTCATCAAGCCTAACAACTTTCAGAATTACTGTCATTAGCTCCGCCCAACAGGAAGTCGGCCATTTTGGATTGAATGTTTATTTTTTGAAAATTGCAGGCCCTGTACTTTTGAATATTTTTCCTAGGGGATTCATGTACACTACTGGTTAAAAGTTTAGGGTCACTTATTCTTTATTTTAATTTTTTCTTCACATTTTAGAATAATAGTGAGTCATCTAAACTATGTAATAACAGAAATGGAACTGGGAATTATGTTGTGACTATAAAAATCCAAAATATATCAAAACTGTTATATTTTAGCATCTTCATAGTAGCCACCCTTTGCCTAGAATTTGCAGAAATTTACTCTTGCCATTTTCTCAACCAACTTCTTGAGTAATCACCCTGGGTTGCTTTGTAAACAGTTCCCATCTATGCCTGGCACTTATTGGCTGCTTTTCTTTATTTTTCGGTCAAAGTCATCCATTTCAAAAAACTTTTTAAATACAATTTTAGTTTTGTAATGAAATCAATTAATATGTTGGCACAAATATATTTTTGTCTACAAAACTCATTTGAAACATTTAAGAATACGCCTTCAGATCAAAAGGTTTTTAAGATCATGAGAAACATTTCAGTCAAGTGACCCCAAACTTTTGAACTGCAGTGTAACTGTCACCAAATTTAGGCAACCTTATGACAAGACATTGAAGATGCTAAATTGTGAGCAGATTTTTGATATATCGAATGGTGTTGCCATGCCGAGGCAATACATTAATGGAAAAAGTGGGGAACAGGAAGTGTCCCAAATTTTCTGCCTGCATTGTGTGATTTAAATTATATTGGTGCTGTCTGTTTGTTCATGGGGCTGATCACATGGATGTGGCTATTGTGGGTCACTGTCTTAGCGCCACCAACTGGCAGCAGGAAGTATGGCACTTTTAACAGACTTTGAAATAGCCTGCTTATGTTTACATGAATTGCTTCAAAATACTTTAGAATAATGTCAAGACATTACTGATGTAAAATTGTCAAGGGATATTTAATATCCATGGCAACCATGGCAACACATTCATTGTTATTCTTTCTTCCTGTATTTAAGTGTAAACTAAATGGTTGTAACTCATGTATGCTAGGGAGTACAGACTTAAGCCTGGTCTCTTTTTAAATAAGACACTTGGAAGTTTGTTGTGCAAGTGAAAAGCAGTTTTTAAAGTGAAATACAAATAAGTTATAGGAGTCTAAGTTTATTGTAATGAAAATGTTCTGCATTTTGATGTAAATAAAATATACTAAATATATAATCTGAAATGTAAAAAATATTAGAAAATCAAAGCCATATGTCTAATCCAGATCTGTTCCACATTTTAGGTTGATATACAGTGGCGGACAAAAGTTTGGAATAATGTACAGATTTTGCTGTTTTGGAAGGAAATTGGTACTTTAATTTACTAAAGTGGCATTCAACTGATCACAAAGTATAGTCAGGACATTACTGATGTAAAAAAAACAGCAACATCACTATTTGAAAAGTAATTTTTGATCAAATCTAGACAGGCCCCATTTCCAGCAGCCATCACTCCAACACCTTATCCTTGAGTAATCATGCTAAATTGCTAATTTGGTACTAGAAAATCACTTGCCATTATATCAAACACAGCTGAAAGCTATTTGGTTCATTAAATGAAGCTTAACATTGTCTTTGTGTTTGTTTTTGAGTTACCACAGTATGCAATAGACTGGCATGTATTAAGGTCAATATTAGGTCACAAATGGCAAAAAAGAAACAGCTTTCTCTAGAAACTCGTCTGTCAATCATTGTTTTGATGAATGAAGGCTATACAGTGCTTGAAATTGCCAAAAAACTGAAGATTTCATACAAAGGTGTACACTACAGTCTTCAAAGACAAAGGACAACTGGCTCTAACAAGGACAGAAAGAGATGTGGAAGGCCCAGATGTACAACTAAACAAGAGGATAAGTACATCAGAGTCTCTAGTTTGAGAAATAAACACCTCACATGTCCTCAGCTGACAACTTCATTGAATTCTACCCGCTCAACACCAGTTTCATGTACAACAGTAAAGAAAAGCCTCAGGGGTGCAGGCCTTATGGGAAGAATTGCAAAGAAGAAGACACTTTTGAAACAGAAAAACAAAAAGAAAAGGTTAGAGTTGGTAAAGAAACAGACATTGGACAACAGATATTTGGAAAAGAGTATTATGGATCTTAACCCCATTGAGCTTTTGTGGGATCAGCTAGACTGTAAGGTGTGTGAGAAGTGCCCGACAAGACAGCCACATCTATGGCAAGTGCTACAGGAAGCGTGGGGTGAAATGTCACCTGAGTATCTGGACAAACTGACAGCTAGAATGCCAAGGATCTGCAAAGCTATCATTGCTGCACGTGGAGGATTTTTGATAAGAACGCTTTGAAGTAGTTTTAAGAAGTTCTGAAAAAAAAAAACAATTCTAATTGTAATAGTAATTTTTCACGTTATTAATGTCCTGACTATACATTGTGATCAGTTCAATGCCACTTTGGTGAATAAAAGTACCAATTTCTTTCCATAAGAGCAAAATCTGTCCATTATTCCAAACTTTTGGACCCCAGTGTAAGTAGACTATTGTCACTCAGATGTTGCATGTTTTAAAAATGCACTCTTTAACAATTTAAAATATTTTTTCACTGTAATGTTCTAATTGCAAAATAGACTGCAGAAGATGAAAGTTGAGTTTTTAAATTTATTGATACCAAGTATGTGAACACTGATTAAGTTTTTGATATAAAACAAAGCATTTGTTTTTTAGCCACACTCAAACGGCCCACCTGTTGGCCAGTGACAGTTAACAGGTTTAAAATGGGAGTGTAAGATGGCCTCTGTAGCGCCCCCTTTTTCACCTACAGTCACCAAAATTGGCATGTATATAGTTCTCATCAAGCCAGAGAACTTTCATAATTATAGACATTAGGTCTGCCCAACAGGATGTCGGCAATTTTGGATTTTTTTAATATTGCAGTCTCTGAACTTTTAAATACTCCTCCTAGGTGATTCATGAGACACAACATTTAGACAACATTATGTCAAGACATTGAAGATGCTAAATTGCAAACAATTTTGATATATCGAACAGTGTTGCCATGGCGAGGCATTAAATTAATGGTGAAAAAAGGGAAACAGGAAACATATCTTCTGTGTGCAATGTGTGATTTAGATCAAAATTGAGATGTATGTTTAGTCTTGGGGACTTATTACATGGATTTGACTATTTTGGGTCACGGTCATAGCACCACCACCTGGCAGCAGGAAGTGTGGCTCTTACAACAGACTTTAAAATAGTCCTCTTATATTTAATCAAAATTGTTAAGAATAATGTCAAATGCCAAATGCATGTGTAAACCTTGCATTGTTTTCCGAAAGCCATCAGGTGGAAATGGACCAGTTGTGCTTAGGCCCATCATTGCTGCTTGCAGCTATATTTATTATTGAATTTTTAATGTTGCCTAGTTTTTAATTGAAATATTAATTTACAGCTTAAATATACAACAATGTTAAATTGCATCCCCTAAAACTGCCCTGTTAATGCAGTGCTTTTTATTCAATTAGTGCAATCTGACATGCATGTTTGTGTCAAAAACATTTGTCATTAATATATTTCCATACTGGACAGTACAAAAACAAAACAAATATTACTCAATTTAAGATTAACTAGTGTCTTCATCCCGCTATGACTGGCTGATTACCATGTCAATGTGATAATGCCGATGCTCTCAACAGGTCACAAATGAGAAGTAGTCTAAAAACGTGACAACTGTGTAACCAATAAAAGCTTCATAAAAAATTATTCTTTATTATTGCAGTTATTTTTGTATTTGTATTTTAATGTAAAAAAACCTTGAGATTTAGATATTAAACTTATTTTAATAAATAGTATGTTAATATAAATGTATAAAAAAAATGGTCATAAAAATGGAGCATGTTTTTTTTGTAATCAGCTAAAAGGTCAAAAACACAGAGAGAGGATTTGCCTTCTCATTTCAGAAATCCACCACACACCACTGTCACAAATGCAGTGTTACGCCATCAGATACATGTGACCTTTGTTTCTGTCGTATTTTACTACTTGTGTAGTGACATTATCTGCAGCACGATTATAAAAAATAACTCTTGCTTAAGCTGTGTCCTACTCACCCATCAACTCGGCTTCTGATTGGTGGAGCAATAATACAGGTCTGCCTAGCAACAGGGCTGTTGTTTACCAAACAACACAGCTGGCTCTGAAAGGCACGCTTTCACGTAAAACACCTCAAGGGGAAAAAAAGCTAGTTTCTTCCATGTGAGCCACTCGGCTACTCAGAAACCGCATGGGACAACACGGAGTTAATGATTCATGCTTTAAGCACGTTACAGGCATACTGTAACACGTAGGTTTACTGTATACTATAGCATGTAGCAGTGGTTCAGAAACAGAGCATGCAAACATCAGTGGTATCCTCTTCACAATAATACACTCATCTATGTGATGTGTGTGTGTGTTTGTGTATGTTATCAGGCCTATGTTATTAAAAGTCTTAGTTTTGCTTTCTCTATAATACATAATTCAAGTGCATTGCATGCCCAATACCGAACTATTGTTTGCTCTTGTTTATAGTAAAGAAGGTGAATTCTTTTCAGTGCAAGTTTGGATAATGCAATTGCCTTTGTGTTCATATATCATTTACTTGTGTCTGTCTTCTGGACTGGTAGTGTGAATGAACCCTATGAGCTCCCCCTGCTGGTTGAATGTGCATTGTGACTCTGTTTATTATCAGCAGGTCAATGCACAATTATTCAAACACCATTATTTTTATTTCTATTGACAAACATAGTTCTTAACTGTAAACAATAAAAACAAAATCTTTATATATTTCTGTAAAAAAAATATTTATAATTTGTTCTTCTCTCCCTTGAAACATACACACGTTCAATGGTACTAATAGATTCATTACAACAGCAATATAAATGACAATTATTTAATTTTGTAAACAACATCTAGCTTATATCAGGCTTACTATTTTTCTCACTGTTTAAATGTTGAAATATATGAAAATACATAGCTGCCTTTTATTTTTTATGTCCTTGGCATCAAAAAAAAAAAAAAAAAAAGAGAACTGGGTTCAGGAATATTGGTCTGGGAATATAAAAGGAGAAAGCATGAAAATAGAGACACAGGCAAAGACTGAACTAGCTCAAGGACAGGCATGTAAAATGCTTGATATGAGCTAATTTTGAGGGTAATTAACAGAGACATACAGAAATTAGTACTTCCTGACCTGAGCCTCTTTTCTCCCTGTCTGTTTTCTCTCTGTCTCTTTAACTCTCTCAGTTTTTTAGCTCAGACAGCTCTACTATGCCAAGGGCTCCTCTAACCAATCAGGGGCTTTTAGAGTAAAAGCTCACCTCCAGTAAAAGGTCACTGGCCACTTAGTGTGCATGGTGAAGCATAGCAATTCATCCCACTCTAAGTCCTAATGCGTTCTGAACATCCCAATGTTTTGTTAAGTATTAATGTGACAAAGGTGGGGTTCTGCAATATGATTTTCCTAAGTATTCAGTTGCCTAGTCCACAGAAGACAAATTCTTTAAAACCTGCCCTTAAGTTAACATGGAGAGATTGATTTATTTTTACGAAATTGGTATCTTTGCACTTAGCCCTTTGGAATGCATCGAAGCTCATAGATATGGTACGATGGAATGATGTCATTATTAAAAGGCCGTAAGATCAAAGTGCGGTATGCTTATAAAAGCATTCAGCCATCTGTGATCTTTATCTTTTTGTCAATTGAAGTCTTTTTAATATTTTTCTCAGGTGTGCATACTGCACACATAAATCATTTGAAGATCTGGTGGCGTGATGCTGCAAAAGCCATGGCCGTGTGTGTGTGTGTGTGTATGTGTGTGTGACTTTGGTGAGTGTGCGAGGACAGCAGTGCTATTCTTGGCTGCTGGGGAAAGTCTTGGCTCCCCGGCGCATGGGAAAAGTGTTCTTGGCAGGACTAGCAGTGGCATTCCATTGTGCCTGAGTCTCTCTCCCCCTCAGCACTAAAAACTGTGTCCTTTCACACTGGGATCTCAGTAAAACACTTTCTAGAAAGAGAGAGAGAGAGAATGAATAAATTACTAGGAGTGAACACAAAAGCACCTCGCAATCACACGTCTACGTTGTCGGCCATTGCCAAAGATGTGCACGCCGCACCTGTTCGTACACTTTTCCATGCTGATGCTTTTTCACTCGTTCTCTTAAAGAAATAGTTCACCCAAATTAAAAAATTCTGTTATTCTGTCGATCCAGACCTGAATGACTTTCTTTCTTATGTGGAACATAAAAGGATTTTTTTTTTTAATATGAATGAATATCCTGGTCTGCCTTTATAATACAATGGCAGTCAATAGCACTCACTTTAAAACTTAAAAAAGGACCTAAAAGTATCATAAAAGTATTCCATTTGGCTTTTGCGTCATATTCCAAGTTTTCTGAAGGCACTGTGAAAAATGTTGATAATTTTTCAGGGAAAATGTTGGCTTGGAATATGATGATTGAGTCACATGGACTACTTTTATACTTTTGGGTCCTTTTTAATCTTTTAAGTGAGTCTCTATTAATTGCCAGTGTCGTCTTCGCCATTAGAATCACCCAATGGAATTATTGTTTTTGTTTTCAAACAGGTTTCCCAAAAAACCCCCCGCCTGTCATTGGTTGGAGAGAGACAGATAGCCCAACCAAAACTCACGCCGTTGGTTGAGCCAGTGTTGCAATGGGCTGGTGGGGATGCTCAAACAGAAAGAACAAAGTTTTGAAAACATAACAGATCCAAAGTGTTAACACTTTTTCGAGAATATTAACCTAGAAATGGCTTAAGGCCCCAATATACTTAATATGAAATCGCAAAAACGAACAGGTATGATGTCATTTAGAAAAAAATCTGGCCAACAAGAAGGTGTTTTTGTGTTCGTTTTGGTGGTTCGTAACAGCTATCCTGGGTGAACTTTTAGGAAAACTTCTAACCCGCTGCTAAACACGTTACTGCCATTGGTCCACGTCATTGGTAGGTGTGACCTGAAGCTCCACCTACTACTTTGTGTACGTTGTTCAGTCAGTATTCAACATGAACACACCAACATGCAGTTATTATCGTGCAAATATTCTACATCAGTACAAATGTTTGCATAGAGACATTTTCCAAGAACATGTCATTTTTGTTTTTAATTTTTTTTGTTGTTGTTGTTTTTGTTGAATTAGTCTACGAAAGGAATCAAATCTACTCAAATACTCTCGTGCCCATTCTATCTATGCCATCTGCAGCGAAAGCCATTCACACAACATAACCATTCTTTTGTCTGTATTCTGTACATTAGCATTCTAATACACCCATCTTTGCAGTAGTATCAGTGTCATTATAAATTACAATAACAGAGTGTAATCGGCACATATTATGGCCACGTATAGCGTGTTAGCGCATTAGTATTGTGAATTCACAATGTAAACAACAAATTAAACATTATCTACTGCATATATATTATTTTAAATCATCATCGAGTGGTTAAAAAAGCTTCTTTTACTGACCTCATGTGACTTCTACTCAAAGAATGAGGCAAAAAGTCATTGATAACAAATTTTTAAGGTTTTATATGTAGCGTCCTCATATTTACACTGGTGGCCAAAAATTTGGAATAATGTACAGATTTTGCTATTTCGGAAGGAAATTGGTACTTTAATTCACCAAAGTGGCATTCAGCTGATCACAAAGTATAGTCAGGACATTACTGATGTAAAAAACAGCACCATCACTATTTGAAAAAAGTAATTTTTGATCAAATCTAGACAGGCTCCATTTCCAGCAGCCATCACTCCAACACCTTATCCTTGAGTAATCATGCTAAATTGCTAATTTTGTACTAGAAAATCACTTGCCATTATATCAAACACTGCTGAAAGCTATTTGGTTCATTAAATGAAGCTTAACATTGTCTTTGTGTTTGTTTTTGAGTTGCCACAGTATGCAATAGACTGGCATGTATTAAGGTCAATATTAGGTCACAAATGGCAAAAAAGAAATAGCTTTCTCTAGAAACTCGTCAGTCAATTACTGTTTTGAGGAATGAAGGCTATGCAATGCTTGAAAGATTTCATACAAAGGTGTACACTACAGTCTTCAAAGACAAAGGACAACTGGCTCTAACAAGGACAGAAAGAGATTTGGAAGGCCAGATGTACAACTAAACAAGAGGATAAGTACATCAGAGTCTCTAGTTTGAGAAATAGACGCCTCACATGTCTTCAGCTGACAGCTTCATTGAATTCTACCCGCTCAACACCAGTTTCATGTACAACAGTAAAGAGAAGACTCGGGTGCAGGCCTTATGGGGAGAATTGTATAGAAAAAGCCACATTTGAAACAGAAAAACAGAAATAAAACGTTAGAGTGGGCAAAGAAACACAGACATTGGACAACAGATAATTGGAAAAGAGTGTTATGGGTCTTAACCCCATTGAGCTTTTGTGGGATCAGCTAGATTGTAAGGTGTGTGACAAGACAGCCACATCTATGGCAAGTGCTACAGGAAGCGTGGAGGTGAAATGTCACCTGAGTATCTGGACAAACTGACAGCTAGAATGCCAAGGATCTGCAAAGCTGTCATTGCTGCATGTGGATGATTTTTTTTGTTGAACTCTTTGAAATAGTTTAAAAATTTCAAAAAAATTTCAAAAAAAACAAAAAACAAATCTAATTGTAATAGTAATTTTTCATGTTATTAATGTTCTGACTATACATTGTGATCAGTTGAATGCCACTTTGGTGAATAAAAGTACCAATTTCTTTCCATAAGAGCAAAATCTGTACATTATTCCAAACTTTTGGCCACCAGTGTAAATGTACTTCTAAACGCCTCCCACAGTGGTGTGGCGGGTGTCTGAATGTTTGCAAACAGTATACCGTTGCTCAGCTGTTTAGAACTTATTTTTACTCCTGAAAAAGCATATCAGGGCATTACTTATACTGCCCTAAAAAAGCAAAACACTATATTAATTTAGTCAAAAAATGTAATTAGTGGACGAAGTACACTAATCCTGTACTCAAGTAAAAGTAGAGATAACCTAATTAAATATTACTCCAGTGAAAGTAAAATTACTTTATTTACTACTTAAATTTCCACTTTAGTAAAAGTACAAAAGTACTTTCTTTTGAATCTACTTAAGTATCGAAGGTAAAAGTACTTGTCTATTAGGACTATTGTTTATTATTTTGCAATTCAATATGCTAGATCCTCCTGCTCATACATATTTAATTTTAAACATTCACATGCAGACACATACCATATATCAATTTATTTTGTATAAATGAATAAACAGTTTCGAATGGCAGTTCAAGGCTATTGCAGTGTACAGCATTGCACAAGCTTATCCACAGACTGCTGTAATAAACATTTCTCTAAGCACATTGGCCCTCATTCACTGGAACAACTTGAAAGTCAAAAGTTCTTAAACATTGAAAGGAGGTCAGAGGAATAAACATTCAGCTCTCAGACATGCTGTGATATGACCCTTCTCTGAAACCAAAGGAAGACAAGGTGAAAGAAGAAAACATAAAATATGAACTCAAAACTCAGCTGAACTCTGACCCTGCGCTTTCTGACTGAAAGTCCAAAATCAGATGTCAGACTGCAGGGGTTTAGCTGTAGGTGGAGTTACAGACTTAATGTTGTATCTGGTACAAAAAGGCCATACTGTATATCAATTGAACAGAGTTTGCTGCACTGGTATAGGGTACTGGCAATTTCCATGCTGGTATAGGCTGATTTATGCTGGTTTGGTGCTGGTCTAGCTAGTGCATAGCCATGCTTTTCACCAGCAAAATCTAGCTGGTCCAGCATCCTTGCTGGGGGACCAGCACCACATAAACACAACATACCCTGGTCTTTTCAGCAGGTAGACTACAACAGAGCAAATCAGCCAAAAAACTGGAATTATTCCCTCTTGGCTGTGGTGAATCTGGAAAACAGCTGTAGTGCTTGTGGTTTGCTACTCAAGAATACACTAATGCACACTCTAATAATATATGCTTTCTTAATACACACACAAACACACTCTTATCCTTTATCCAAACAAACTCTTGCACTGAATGGCTATTGTAGGCTTAGGAGCACAAATGTTTGTGTTTGCTATTTTAATCTGAGTCTCTTTACTGGTACATTTAAGCTCTGTCTCAACCCAAACAAGTGTTGCTCTTATTCTCAGGTGGAGGAGGTCATATGTCTGAGGACAGATTAGGTTAAGAGGTCAGACTCCTGTGCAAACAGTTTGAATTCAATACATGCATTCAGGGACTATACAGAACAGTTTTGGTCCAGAACACTGAACATTGTTTTTACAAGGATTAACATTCCAACAAACTAGACATACAGTACATTCTGATGTTATCTTAAAACTATTTAGTTACATGCTAAATTAAGCCTCAAGCCAGACTGTTAGTGGATACAGAAGCCTCAATACTTCTGAGAAAACCAATTACATGTTATATTATACATCCATACAAGTTCCAAGAAGCAAAGGAATTGATGATGTGTGTGAAAGGTGACCAGATGTGCGTGTGTGGATGAGCTCAGGGCAGCTTCGAGGTCAGATGCAAAAGACACACAATTCATTTGTTGTGTCATGTTACGAGTTGCATTACAAACTCATTTTCTACTGAAGTTAACCCTGATATGTTACTGAGTGCATGTTTTGTTGGGGTAGAAACATTCAGGTTCATGGAGGTTTTTTAAACTTCATCTTACGTTGTAAACAGGGTCAAGGCAAACAATCAATGTGAGATGGCAAAATACATTTCTGAGAAATGTTGGTTCTTTATTTTTCCATTAATACACAGGTCACATAAAGGCAATGTCAAACCTGAGTTTAACTCACTGATGAAAAATCAGCAATATCTTGCTTTGCAACCCACATCAAATACAAAGTTTATGAAACAGTAGATATCAAAACGTACTGTAAAAAAATCCATGATGCTTTCAGAAAAACATTAAAAGTATAGTTCACCCCAAAATGAAAATGTTGTCATCATTTATGTTGACTTTCCTTCTTTCGTGTAACACAAAAGAAGTCCCTCAGTCCCCATTTACTTTTCTTGTATGGAAAAAAGAGGAGCGTCAACAATTGTCAAAAAGAAAGAAAGTCATATGGGTACAAGACAACATGAGGGAGATGACAGTATTTTCATTTTTGTGTTAACTATACCTTTAAGAGTGGAATTCACTGAGAATGAATTGCGATAGCTGATAGCATCATTTATTTGCACATGCTGTCTGCATTGTTTTAGCACACATTTCACTTAAATAATAATGCATATCAGGTAACAGCACAAACACGGCCTCAAAATGTTTTTTTTTTTTTTTTTCAAGAAATTTGCACAACGTAATTCCCCAGCTTGTAAGTCGTTCTGAGGTCTAGGCTGTGGAGGATGCAGCAGACTACCTCGATATGACATATTTATCTAGGCTTGCACAGAATCACTCCGTCACTGTAATCCAGGCAACTGAATCGGCTATTTAAAATGCTGCCAATGCGCACTACAATGCAACTACACCACTCTTTTGGATACAGTACTGTGCAAAAGTTTTAGGCACTTGTGAAAACTGTTGCATTGTGTGGGTGTCTTCAAAAATAATGCCATAAATAGTTTTCATTTATCAATTAACGTCATACAAGGTGCAGTAAACATAAAACAAGCTAAATCAATATTTGGTGTGACCACCTTTGCCTTCAAAACAGCACCAATTATCATAGGTACACCTGGACACAGTTTTTCTTGGTTGTTGGCAGATAGGACCTTCCAAGCATCTTGGAGAATTCACCACAGTTCTTCCATCTATTTAAGCTGTCTCCATTTCTTCCATCTCTTCATGTAATCCCAGACTAACTTGATGTTCAGTGGGGGGCTCTGTTGGGGTCATGCCATCTGTTGCAGAGTTCCCTTTTCTTCTTTTCTGTCCTATTATATTTGCAAAAGGAATGTTTGGGAGTCTAAAATGTATATTTCCTATTGACATTAAAGCTGAAGATATAAATAACCATCTTACAAATGCTTTTGTGAAACATCTTATGTGCACTTTTGCACAGTACTGTATATGCCCAGTCATAATAATCTTTTCACTCATTTGATAGTCATTTGATGAATTACTGCTGTCATGATTGTTAGAAAATGTATACAAGAATCTCTTTTAAATACAGTTCTGTTTACCACCTGCTTTTCGCAAGCAGTTATAGTGCAACGTCAATTGTGGCAGTTTTTTGAAAAAACCCAAATCTATTGTGAGACTAATTTACATAGAAAGGCAAAGTTTGCAGTAAAAAATTACAACTTCTTTTTTAAATGCTCACAGCCCAGCTCTATTTATGTGCATTTAGTGCCTGGTTAAACTTGTGGGTTCTTTGTCAACATGACTAACAATATTATATTTTTACTCCACTGATGGTTAGGTTTATGGTTGGGGTTTGGGTTAGGCCGTATGGTTAGTAAAATGTGCATTCCTGTTGACTGTATTACATAATTTACAAGTAAAACCACAACTCACTTTACATCCACTATGACATTTCACCTGGAAACTGGCGGTCACACATGCTCATAAGTTCATCAACACTTCCCGATTCGGCCACTGGGGGCAGTGGTTCGAATTTCGGTAAGCACAGACAGATAACAGCTGAAGAACTATCAACCTACTATCTCTTCAATTTGGCCCTAAATGTGTTTTATCAGTTCCAAGAATAAAAGGTTGTGTATATTTGTCCAGCTCTTACATAAACCTAAAGTACTGTCAGGAGTCTGCTGGACATTTGATGTGGTCCAGACCAGGCCATTTTTATCTGAATCACCTCTCTCTCATCTTATTCTCACCATCCACACCAGGTCATGTGATTCTCATGCTATCGGGTTTCTTGCTGTTCACAGTAGAGCTGGTCTGTGTGGGGGGAATGGGCCAACACACTCATTTATCACTCTCTATTTACTACCTGTGTTATCCAAATGTTTTAATTCGCCACAAATTAATGATGACAGGACTGTTAAAATACCACTCATGGATGGGAGATATTACCAGGGCTTGACATTCATTTTTTGGGTATTAGTGTTGCAAAGTCACTAGCCACTCATCATTTTCACTAGCCAAAATCCCCTGCTTTGCGAAAACGTATATAGGTAACTGGAGACTGTAACTGCATGCATTTGTTTGGACATTTTATTTGAATGAGAATGATATAAGTTTAGCAGGACACAGGCCTAATGATTGAAGTTATCTCTTTGAATATCTGAAGACAAACATGGCCAGTTAAAGCAGGAATATGATTGAACAAGAGGATAACTTTGTCAATTATTTGTCCATAATTCATGGAAGTCCAGATTTGAATCCCTGTATTCTAAATTGTTCTTGTCTTTTTGAACATTTACCATTGTTCTTCCATTGTTTAACAGTGGCTTTTGTAATAATATGGCTCCTGATTACCATGGTTAGGTCAATGTAGATAGTCTTTCAAAAAATGAACTATAGTATTTTTGATAAAAAAATAAAAATAAAAAAAAAACCTAATAGGCCAAACTAGAAGACCTTTTACTACTACTTTCACAGTTGTAATAACTGATAATTCATGTTTGTCTCCTCTTTACCTCGTTAGTGCTGTTTTTAATGTCAGGGCAGTCTAGCAGTTTGAGAGGTTTGACTTCTTGCATATAGTGCTTTAATGTATAGCATTCTCTGGAGAATTCAAACGGGTCACTTAAGTTTTGTGGTCTCTGATGCAATATCGGGCGAAGCCCGATTGACTAACTTAAGTTCCGCTCTGTGCTATCCCAGACCTCTGACTATCTATCAGCACGCTGGTGTGTGCTGCTGTGGCTCACGTGAGACTGTGCTTTATTCGGACCGCACACATGTCCATGTCAGATATGACAGGCATGTGTAGTGCGTATAAATGCTGAAATGAGATGAATACAATTCAGTTTACTTTAGCAGTGGCCTGACATTCACAGAATTTTCAATGCAGGAAAAACCCTGAAAACGTGACCCGCCAAAGGGGCTAGTACCGATACCACTGCCGATTTCTACATGCATTTGGCGGGTGGGCGGGTGTTAATGTCAAGCCCTGGATATCGCTCTGTTGATCTTGCAGGGTCTTATGAGGTCACAGAAAGATCACAGCACAATACGTTACAATTTAGCTTGACCAGTGATCTACTTCTTGAATGGGATTACCCTCTAGTCAGCCCTCTCAGAACTGGAAGGGGTTCAGTTGTATTAGCAGTTATAAAAAGTTAGTTCTGAAAAAAGATCTAGCATGATTTGTTTGCAAATGCAACTTACTTTTATATTTTGTTGTCTAATGCAGTGACATTTATATTGTATATAGATTTTGGGGCCACTATCAAGTTTCTGTCCCAGACTTGGTGTGCTCAAGACGTGTTGAGTCAATCTTGCATGTGTTGTTCCTGCCCTGTGTTGCAGTCGTATCCTCAAACTGGCCCTTCAGCCTGTCTTTGTTAGGCCGGCACCCCTTAACCACACTGGAGTCAACCAAGGCCACACCAAGCACAACTGCACGTCGTCCCTTTCCATTTTGCCACAAAGTGAAGCAACACCAGTCCCTCAAAACCCTGCGGCCCTGCACTCACAGATACTCTTCGGCATGCTGTGCTTTGGTGACTGTGTCTGATTGTGTATGTATGTTCATTGGAGGTCCATTTTCTGAGCTCTGAACTTCTTAATGGATTCTATGTGATACAGCAGTACTGTAAGTGGAATTGTGGAGGTTGGTCTTCTCAGCAGTACAGTCCTGATAATTGGTTGTAGCTCTGAGGTTTGTGCTGTGTGGTTGTTTGTTTTAACAGTGTATGCTGCTCTTTTATGCAAAAGGACAATGTTTGGAGTGTCTGTTGATGTGCATTAAAGCAGAAAGCTCTTACCTTGGTCCAGCCAGCCAGCTGTGTGTACATTTCCATAGGTGTAAAGACATTGTTTTCATGGACACACAATAAAAGGAGTGAGAGATGTTTGTTATATATTGTTTGGTTAAAGGCTTGAGGTGCCACTATGATAAAAGTACCATCAACAGCAGTTACATAAAGAATTAGTCTTGAAATAGAAATGTATAATGTATATAAAGCTGTAGCCTACTGTAGTGGATAGAACAACTGCTACCACATGCTGAACTTTGGTGCTCAATTGGACAAGTGAGCTCGTGTCTAGGGCTGGGTCACAGTGGTTGACTAGTTGGAGTTGCTGTCCAACAACTGACTAGTCAACTAGTGAAGTTAACTAAATGTTTTTTTTATTTTTATTTTTTTTTTCAGTTTTGATATTTTTAGCTGCAGTTCTTTAATTAACATGCTGACAGAGTGCTGTGCTTTAGCTAATAGACAGTTTACACAGTAAAACCCTCAAAGTTGCATCCCCTTTTAAACAGCACATTCAGATGGACGTGGGTTGCCAAGTTTCTTGTATTAGCCAGTACATCCCATATTTTGGCTGAAATGATGACGTCCCGTACGGCAAAATGTCCAGAATGTTAAAACGTTTGAGGGGGATGCCTGTCCCATATTGAAGTGCTCAAAATGCTTAAGCGTTCCATATTCACGTGGCAAAAAGTTGGCAACCTTTGGCAGATGTCTTTGGCTGTTGTATCACATCTGTTGTGTCCAATTGTTTCACGAGACCCCTGCATTCTGTTTCATTCCATTGTGCTTCATCTAAGTGTTTTTGAACACAGTTATGCATTTTATGTAAACACCTGCTTAGAAACATGTCTGATCAGGGTCAAATCACTCCCAAAAATAATAATTGTTTAGATACACACATTTCTATGTAGAAATGGCTTAAGGGCAGATTTTTTTTGCGATAAACCAAAACTTATACGACAAAGTGTTTTTTTTTAAGCATGACGTCATCATGCTCACCATTTTTATTGAAAAAAGTCCATTTGAATGGAAACAAGCAGCAGACGGCAAATTTCGCAAACTTTTTTTTACGCATTTTCACTTTGTCAATAACAAAACAGCGCGAAAAATGGATGGAAACTAGGTTAATGTTTTATGCCTCATTCTATGAGTAGAATTTACATGAGGTCAGTAAAAGAAGTTGTTTTAACCACTCTGTGATTATTTAAAATATTATATATATATATGCAGAAGATAATGTTTAATTTGTCTTGTTTACATTCTGAATTCATGACGTTAGCAAACTGTACACAGCCATAATATGCGCATAATACACTCTGTTATTGTGTTTTATGATGACACTGATACTATTGCAAAGATGGCCATATAAAAGTGTGTTAATTTGCAGAATACAGACCAAAGAATAATGATAGGCATATTTTACTTTAGGCTGCCGATGGCACATGAGTGAATGGGCACTTGAGAGTATTTGAGTACATTTGAATTCTTTTGTAGGCTAATTAAACTAAACAAAAAAATCGCATGGCATGGTCTTGGAAAATGTCTCTACGCAAATGATTGGACAGATGTAGGTATATTTGCACCATGCAGATTTTGTTCTAAATGACATCACACCTGTTCGTTCTTCAATTTAGTATGAAGTATATCAGGCCATCTGTGCACTGTTTGGATTTTCTTTTTTTTTTTTTTTATTACGGCTACATCAAAACTCCATTTTCAGCTTTTTAACATCATTTGTTTTTCACAGTGTGTGGTAATGAAGAGCGTTTTCCAAAGTCTCCATTTTCGGTGGAGGAAAACACCACTCTAGTGTGGATGAGAGCCAAATCAATGCGTTTTCAAATGAAAATGTATTAGTGTAGAGGTGGCCTATATGTCTTTTATAACAAAGAATTGAGTATGTTCTAATTTATTGGCTTTATCACACCGTCTCCTCTCTGAGAATGTACGTGCATGTTGTTCTGCCTCGTATTTGTCACAGGCGCATGTAAATTTAGTCTCTATTTGTCAGTACATTGCCGTGTTCTGAGTCATGTGTACACACTCCTGTGGGATTATCGAGTAATAGAGGGTCTTAGCGGTGCTTTGCCTCAGCGTAATCCATCACACACACACTCTGATACACACTCCTCAGATAGTGGCGGATTTAGTAGTGTTTATGAATCGAGAGATGGCGAGGACACATTGAGCGGTAACTGTGAACAGGACACAGAGACACCATCAGCTGTTTGCGCTAAGGACAAACAAGCGCGTAAAATCGCTTTCAGCTCAAAACCAGACTCCAGTGCACATCTGCAATTATGTGTATCTAATCTGAGCTTTTTGAGGGGAATAGAAAATCTGTAGAGTTTGTCTCTGAGGAGAGAGTGGAGCTATTCTTTTCTGTGACTCAGATTTGGAAGTCATTCAGTGCTAGTATTACAGTAGTTTAGAATGACAGACAGAGGCTTGCAGCAAGGTCACCTCTGTTTGGACATGCTCATTAATAGAGTACAGTGTAATAGATAGTCATCTGTCATTCATCTACTATCTACTAAGTCATTTCAACACTTATAATATACTCCTGCAACATGGACACCACTCTAAATTACTGTTGTCAGTAAAAACTTTATTTTAATTTGTGTGTAAGCTCATAATGGTGTTCCTGTGTTGTAAAAATTTGTAAAGACAGAGTTACGTTATGTTTAAAGAGTAAAACAAAGTGGTATTTCCTTAGCAAAAATTTTCTGTGTGTAGGTGTGTTTACTTAGCTATACTTTGCTAGCTAAATCTTACAAAACTTTTTGTTGTAAAAATACAGTCAGTTTTGTTTTATTTGGGGTTAGAATTTGGGTTAGACTTAGTCTGTTGTAATATTTGTAATTAAAGGGATAGTTCACCCAAAAATTTAATTTCTCTCATCATTTACTCACCCTCATGCCATCCCAGATGTGTATGACTTTCTTTCTTCTGCTGAACACAAACAAAGATTTTTAAAAGAACATTTTAGCTCTGTAGGTCCAAACAATTCAAGTGAATTGTAAACAAAACTTTGAAACTCCAAAAGCACATAAAGGCAGTGTAGGGGCTTTATTGATCCTTTTTATTCCAAACTTAAGCCACCCACTTGGTGCAGAAGGTTGAGGGTTTTTCTGAAACACATACTCCAATAACAGTATCCAAATTAAATAACTGATAAATGAAATAATTTATTTTCCAAACAAAAATAAAGTTTAAAATACATCAATCACTTATGGGCATGGACATAAATGGTCAAAAAGCTGTATCCTCTACTTCCTTCACACACTTCCTTTTCCTATCCCACTCCTCCTCATATACCAGGATGATACCAAAATAAGAGTCATCAATCCATAAATTCAAGAAAACCATACTAAAATCGATAAATCGATAAATCGGCCTCTACAGGCAGCGTAAAAGTAATCAACACGACTTCAGTGGTTAAATCCATATCTTCAGAAGTGATATACATGTAAGTGTGGGTGAGAAACAGATGAATATTTAAGTCCTTTTTATTATAATTCTCCACTTTCACATTCACATTCTTCTTTTTTTAATTTGGCGATTCGCATTCTTGTTGCATATCGCCACCTACTGGCCAGGGAGGAGAATTGATAGTATAAAAGGACTTGAATATTGATCTGTTTCTCACCCACACCTATCAAATCATTTCTAAAGACATGGATTTAACCACTGGAGTCGTATGGAATACTTTTATGCTGCCTTTATGTACTGTTTGGAGCTTCAAAATGTTGGTCACCATTCACTTGCATTGTGAGAACATACAGAGCTGAAATATTCTTCTAAGAATCTTTGTTTGTGTTTAGCAGAAGAGAAGAGGGTGCATAAATCTCTCAAGTTTGGTTGAACTATCCCTTTAACATTATGTATCATTTTTCCTTTTATCACATTTTTAAAGGTTTGTGGGTTGGTGCTGAGACAACAGAGATTGTGTGCCTATGTTGGCAAACATACATTTTTATATATAGAAAAAGAGTCAGCAAGCTATTGTAATGGTGGAAAGAAAATTCCTAGAAAGATACAATGCAAATACACATTATACTTAAATGAGGAACAATAGCTGTAAAGATTAACAATACTAAGTCTAATGTATGTTGTCATTTATATAGCTGACCCAGCAGTTTTGTCCCCAAACTATAGCTAGGTACACACCAGTGTTATTATAGTTTTGGATTTTTAATTTTAGTTTTTATTTCTATTTTATATTGAATTTGTCATTACAATTTAGTTTAGTTTTCGTTAGTTTTCACAGTCTGTCTGTTAGTTTTAGTTTAGTTTTAGTTTAGTTTTAGTTTTCTCTGTGTTTTTTAGTTTCAATTTAGTTAGCTTTTATTTTAGTTTTAGTTTAGTATTTTTTATGGCTGCCAAAACTGAGCATTTACTGGCGTAATTTAAAAAGTCTAACATCATTACATTTCCCAGGGCAGTCTTGTGTTACCTCTATATAGTGGTATTTTCATGTTTAATGTGGATTGTAAATGTTGCAAATTTTATAATATAGGGCGAATATGGGCAAAGTGACAAAAGGCATTTAAGCTTGATCCACATTGTATCCATATGTATTTTATTAAATGATTATAAATCATTACTAAACTAATCTTTGGGGAGTAAACAATTAAAGGGATAGTTCACCCCATGACTTACTTTCTTTTGCAGAACACAAATTAACAGGGGCCAAAATTTTGAAGCTCCAAAAAGCACATAAATGCAGCATAAAAATTATGCATACGACTCCAGTGGTTAAATCCATGTCTTTAGAAATGATATGATAGGTGTGAGTGAGAAACAGATCAATATTTAAGTCCTTTTTAATTGTAAATCTTGACATCAGCAGTCTTCTTGACAATCATGATTTCAAGCTCAATTATATTTCCCAGCGCCATCTAGCACTCTGCGAACTGTACTAGTTAGTGTAATCGAGCTTGAAATCATGATTGTTCCTGTAGACTGCAATTGCAAGATGTAGAGTGAAAAAGGAGGTACATTTTGGTCTGTTCTCACCCAAAACAGATTAGATTACTTCAGAAGACATGGATTAAACCACTGGAGTTTTATGGATGACTTTTATGCTGCCTTTATGTGCTTTTTAGATCTTCAACGTTTCAGACCCATTTACTTGCACTGTATGGATGAACAAAGCTGAAATATTCTTCTGAAAATCTTCATCTGGGATGGCATGAGGGTGAGTAAATGATGAAAGAGTTTTCATTTTTGGGTCAACTATCCCTTTATCTTTTTGAGGTTTAAAATTAGTGATTTTACTTTGGGATGTGTGGCAGACCTCATTTCATGACCACTGGTGGGAAAAGCAGTGGTAAAGAAAATGACAGAATTATGAGGTAAATCTAGTTAAGCTCATAAACAAGTAAAAGTTAACTTAATGTTATGATGTGAAAGTGTAGAAGAAAATATAAAAATTAATTTCACATATCTGTATTTTCTAGAGAATCATTTTTCCTGAATCCCACTTTACCAGTAGGCCCTGCTGCTTAAACGTATCTGGGATTTTGTCAAAAGAGGATCTTCAAAGGTTCTTCCCAGTATTGAACATTTCTTATTTTTTTCCTTTTGACTAAGGTAGAAGACATATTAAGTTTTCTTCAAATGTATAATGTTAGGTTATGTGTCATTTGGATCATAATTCGAAGTGTCAAGAAAATAAAATTTTCCAAAATTGCCCCACATTGCCCATATTCACCATATTATGCCAAAAACTAAAACTAAAATGAATTCGAGATAATTGTTAATTTATTTTAGTTAGTTTTGGAGTTATGAAAAATATTTTAGTTTAGTTTCTGTTTTTTTCAATAATTTAATTTGTATTTTTATTTTAGTTAAAGAAAATTATTTTAGTTAGTTTTCATTTTAGTTTTCGTTAACTATAATAACACTGGTACATACACACATTAAGAAACACTCTACACCCACACATACTAAGTGCCAAACACTTCTACTCTCATTGACTTCACTGAGCTGGTGTCCAGCATTAGGCCATCGCATTTGGCTGCAGGGCTACAGTAAAAAGCACATAAAGTTAATCTGCAGTCATTCCACTGTTCTCAGGGCACAGTATGGGGTTAATGGTCCACTCTGTAGTGCTGCTGGGCATGCTGGGTACAACTGTGGCACTGCTCTTCCTGTGCCAATCTGTCTATTCACCCATCTAATGAGTCATTGTTGGGTTGTTAGAGCTCAGAGCCAGATGATGCTGATACAGACAAGGGAAGAATGTTCCACATGATTATAGAAGTGATAGAGCGAGGTAAAAAAAAATACAGTTTGTGACAGAGACAGAGAGAGTAAGAGGTAGATTACTCGGTTAAAAGTAATGTAGTTTGGATGCTGGGAGTCTAGTGTGGGAGACCTAAGTGATGTGTGTGTGGGTGTGCACAAGTATGTGTAATGCGTCTCCTTGACAACGTGTCTCTCGAGTTGATCCCTCGCTTCACAGAGAGACAGAAGCGGAGAGAGGGATACTGCAGCTGAAAGAAGGGAAGACAGAGACACATCCATTCTCTGCCACGCAGGTTCGATCAAAGGCTTGTTGCCATTAGAGTCTGCTGTAGAAATGCATAACACTACACTATGTGTGAATGTGTGTGTGGGCGGGTTTGGGTGGTATACGAGGATTTTTTTTTTTAGGTTACAAACTGGTAATTACAGTTTATGAGGACATTTCTAGTGTCCCCATTATTCAAATCGCTTAAAACATACTGGACAATGTTTTTTGAGGGTTAGGTTTAGGGGTAGGGTTAGGGGATAAAATCTATAGTTCGTACAGTATAAAAATCATTATGTCTATGGAGAATCCTCATAAGGATAGCTGCACCAATGTGTGTGTGTGTGTGTGTGTGTGTGTGTGTGTGAAAAAGGACACATCTGGCATCGAGAGAGTAGTTACATACTACTGAATGATTCAGCGTTTTCCTGTGGTGTTTAATTTGAGTGAAGTTTAATTGCTGTGCCATCAAGACTATACTGAAACTTTTCAAAAGCTCTCTTGGCACCCCGCAAGTCTGCATCACACCTGAGTTTTCAGCTAGAAACTAATCATCACTTGTATTAGGGAAATAGAAGTATAGATACACCGATCAGCCACAACATTAAGACCATCTGCCTAATATTGTGTATGATGATATTCTTCTCAGTTCAAACCAGTCTGGCAATTCTCTGTTGACCTCTCTCATCAACGAAGCATTTCCATCCACAGAACTGCTGCTCACTGGATGTTTTTTTTTGTTTTGTTTTGTTTTTGGCACCATTCTGAGAAGACTCTAGAGACTGTTGTGTGTGAAAATCCCAGGAGATCAGCAGTTAACAGAAATACTCAAACCAGCCCATCTGGCACCAACTATCATGCCACAGTCCAAATCACTGAAATCAAATTTTTTCCTCATTCTGATGGTTGATGTGAACATTAACTGAAGCTCCTGACAAGTATCTGCATGATACAGCTGATTGGCTGATTTGATAATCTCATGGATGATTGTTGGTGCCAGATGGGCTGGTTTGAGTATTTCTGTAACTGCTGATCTCCTGAGATTTTCACACACAACAGTCTCTAGAATTTACTCAGAATGGTGCCAAAAACAAAAAACATCCAGTGAGCAGCAGTTCCATGGACGGAAATGCCTTGATGATGAGTGAGGTCAACAGAGAATAACCAGGCTGGTTCGAATTGACAAAGTCTACGGTAACTCAGAAAACTGCTCTGTACAATTGTGGTGAGAAGAATAGTCATCTCATAATGCTATTCTGAGATGCGGGTTTGCGCTGTTTTGGCGGCATGAGGGGGACCTACACAATATTAGGCAGGTGGTTTTAATGTTGTGGCTGATTGGTGTACATAGACATATGAAAGAGAAAGACATGCATTTATATGCACATTGTTGTATGAACATATATATAAGGGACAATATTGGAGAGCAACATATGACAGGGAAGTTTAAATTGAACATTAAAGCACAGTCTGAAATGCAGTTGCAAACGAAAGTCAGTTATGTTCATTTATATACTGTATACTGGGATTAGCAGTATTTCATACATACTTTGATATGTACGATTTTAACTCGCGTATTCAAGTAACATAATAATAGACTATGGCCAGAAACATACTTTACGCAAATACGCGAGCACTTGGACAGAGCATTGGCAACATGCTGTCAAGTTGAACATACTTAACATGCATTCTTGTGTTACTGTGGTAAAAACAAACCTCAGTACTCAAGGAGTGAAAGAGATACATTCAAAAGATTGTGCCATAAAACCCAATGTTTTATAATTTAGGTAAGTTGCCATTAATACAATATATTACTTTAACTTTAATTGTATTCAAACTGTTGCGCTGCCATGACACTAATCGATTAAAACTAAAAACTTACCATAGAAACGGACAGTTCAAACGAATATCCGCTGTAGTTGACTTTGCAACAACGCTGATAATGCAATGGGTACTTATGTTATGTAATGAATTTGGTCTGGCACATCTCTGAATGCAACAATGCACAAAATCAAGCTTGCTTAGCTGGAAGCATCTGCATTCACATACTTGCTTAGAGTTTGTTTTGGGTTTAAAGGGGTAACCCTTAAGACTCCAGTGGTTAAATCCATATCTTCAGAAGTGATATGATAGGTCTGGGTGAGAAACAGATCAATATTTAAGTCTTATTCAATATTCAATATTTTTTACCATAAATTCTCCTCCCTGCCCAATAGGTGGTGATATGCACGAAGAATGCAAATCAACAAAAACACAAGAAGAATGTGAAAGTGGAGATTTATAGTAAAAAAAGGAACTATCAGTTTCTTACCCACATCTATCATATCCCTTCAGAAGATATGGATTTAACCACTGGAGGCTTATGGATTACTTTTATGCTGCGTTTATGTGCTTTTTGAAGTTATTGTCACCATTCACGTGTATTAAATGGACCTACAGAGCTGAAATATTCTTCTAAAAATCTTCGTTTGAGCTCAGCAGAAGAAATAGTCAAACATCAGGGATGGCATGAGGGTAAGTAAATGATGAGATAAATTTCATTTTTGTGTGAACTATCCCTTTTATTACATTAAGATAGTTTCATGATGCACAAAATCAACCTTGCGTAGCTAAGCGTCTGCATTCACAGACTTGGGTAGAGGATGTTTCAGGCTTAATAAGAAACTAAGACTTTTAAAAATTACAAGTGTGAAATGCTGCTTCACCCAGGGTTAAAAGTGGCCTTTATCTGGGGTGAAAAGACCTGGATTAGGTCAAACAGCTTCCACAGTTCCCAGTCACCAGATATAAATATCACTGAATGTTATGGGAAGTTCTTGAGTACAGTATATTTCCAAGTAGACTCATTTTACAAAGAACTCAAGGCCTATTGAATAAAGGTGCAATATAACACAGTTTATGATGTGCATAACAGCATTCCAAGAAGGATCAAAGCTGTTCTGAAGGCAAGGGGTAGAGTTTTTCCCTTATTTTATGACCACACGCAGTCGAGAGTGAGAGGTAGATGTTATGCACTGTGAAGAGTAGTTTGTTTCTTGTAAGGAATGTTTCATGGGAACATTTTGTTGTCATGTATTTAGTGGTTTCATCACTCCAGAACTAAAGATCTTAATCTTCAGTTTTACCTGCTGTTTGTTTCAAATTGTCACCATCGTTTTTATCTGTTTCTCTCTTCTTCATAATCTCTTTTTGCATCTCTCTCGCTCTCCCCACGTCCATTTATCAATCTTTCAGGTGACTGCACGCGCTTCAGAGAAAACACATGAAAACTAATTGAATTACCCTAAAGGCCCAGAAATTGGAGAGCATAACTAATTTGTTGCCACAGCAACAGACAAACCTTCCCGTGCAGCTTGTTTTACTGACAGTGTTTCTGTAAACAACACGCACTCCCTAGCCTAACAAGGGAACTCCTTGCGTGCCCGTCATGCGCTGCATTAATGACCCAGGCCACTCAGGAGCCAGAACTCAAAGCATTGCCTCAGACTTTCCATAACACAGCCCATAGGGATGTATTCACTTGTGCATTAAATTGACTCATAGTCAGGCCCTCAGAATCTAAACGAACATCATTCACAAAGTACTACACATTAGACAGACAAAAACAAAAAATAAACACAAACATTTACCAAGACCATTACACAGAATTTAGCAAATTTCCCCTTATAATCAGTGCTTTAATGCAAAAAAAAAAAAAAAAAAAAAAAAAACAATTTGGTCTGGAGCCTTCTCAAAGTGTTAGGTGTCTGCTAAGAACGTCAAGAGATGTTAGCAGGAAGTTTGAACTTTCACCCTCTTTCTCTCATTTTAGAGACATTTCTGCTGTCCGCTTTCACTGTGTCATCCTCGCCACTACTGAGCAGAATATATATTTATCAAAACTGCTTAGCTAACTAGGTCAGTTAAACAAATTCTCTAGCCGATAGCTATGAAACTGAGACGTAGCTGTCTCTACCACCACCTGCTGGTGAGTCCATAGAACTGCGTGACAATTTACCAACAGGTGCTATATCAACAGAGCTTTAATGCTGTTTTCTAGTATTTTAAAGAGTCTTAAATGGCGCAGAGACTTGTTTTTATTTACAAAACTCTAGAAACCTCAGATTACATGAGTGTAGGGCTGTGATGATGTCGCTGTATGGGATTAGTGTCACATTGTCCTTGTGTTTTCCTTGAGCTCGCCTGAAAAGAGCTTCTAATCCCGAGAACGCTGTGACTCTTTGTGGAAGTATGTGTATGTGGGTCTGTGTTTGTGTGTGCTTTTCAGCTGAAGTGATTACTCTCTTCAGTGTGTGGGAGTGCTTATTGCATGTATAAGGCAGCGACCTGGGCATATTTACTCGTCTGAGTCGTTTGCGTGTATATGGATAGTTGACATGAAATACAAAGGGAAGTTGACATGTCCTACGGTTTTACATGCTAAATTCCATCTAAAACAAATTTTTAAGGAACAGAAAAGAAAATGTTTTCATTATTTAATCACCCTCATGTCATTCCAAACCATCTGAATTTCTTTTTTCTGCAGAGCACAAAAAGGTTCTTGCATCATGATGTTTGGTCATGAGATGCGCAAGAACCAATAAGCACTGATGTTATTGACGTGCCACCATGTTTGATTTATTATGCTAAAAATAATTTGGTTTGAGAGTGAATAATGACTTAAATTTCAGTCTTTTCTCATAATAAAGTGATCGAATCCTTCAGAAGATTTGGAATATGACGGACGAGTCGCATAGACTACTTTTACGACACATTTGGTGCTTTTTTTAAGCTTTAAAGTGAGTCACTATCTACTGCTGTTGTATGGAAATCAATGAACATGATATTGTTTAAAATATTTCCTTTTGTGTTCCGCAGAAGAAAGAAAGTCATAGCGGGTTGTAACGTCTTAAGGATAAATAATGACCGAATTTTTATGTTTGGGTCCTTCAACATTTTGCACTTTATTTTACAATTATTATGCATGCAGCTTTTATGACCTGGAGTATTTAAATCTGATATACAGTGTGTGTGTGTGTGTGTGTGTGTGTGTGTGTGTGTATATATATATATATATATATATATATATATATATATATATATATATATATATATATATATATATGAACTAGTAAAGGCAAAAGGTTGATTACAATTGTGAAAAACCACTTACAGCACCTAAAATAATATAAATTATAACCTAAAATCTTGATGTTGAAAAATCAAAACCTCCATGGACACATTATGCATCAACCACCCATATATCTTTTCATAGCTGTGTGGTTAAATCTCCATCGCTCACTTTATGACCCCTCTCCATGTCTTGATTTCCCTCGTACTCTTACTCTCTCATTCCCTCCACTCTCTCCTCTGTCTTTCTGTATATCCCTCCCTCTCTTCCGTATCTCCACCCTCATTCTGTTTGTCTCTCACTCTCTTTCATTCTTTTGCTCTGTCTTTCTTCAGCAGTGTAGTCTGGGCATGCTGCCAGCTGGCATGAGTCTTTTTTGAATGAATACCTGATTAAGTTGGTGGTGCGCAGTGAGGTGAGGCGTGGGAGGAGCTGAGTGAGTGAGTGAGAGAGAGAGAGAGAGAGAGGGAGGGAAGGAGGGAGTGCTGGCGGCCCAGCGAGGCCTTGCATATCACACATTTGAGTGCTGCAAGCAGGGCTGAGAGCTCAGCTTTGTCTGTGTGACACTCTGGGGCCGCCATGGTGCAAGGGGCAGTGCCTCATCACAGCCATGACTTACAGTAGAGCAGGAAGAGCCCCTGTACACGCGGGGCACACCTCTGTACCTCCATAAGGTGTCAGGGCAGGGGGAGAGAGGAAGTCGCAAAGAGGGAGAAAGAGAGGGCTCGCTTTGTGTCTGTTTGCCTCTTGCGGGCTCTCTATGGGAATTAGGGAATGACAGAGAGAGAGAGAGAGAGAGAGAGAGAGAGAGAGAGAGAGCAATACAAATGGCCTCTTTGAACACTAAGGTAAGCTTAAACACACTTCCACGTTACTCTTATCTGTGTATGTTTGAGAGTATGTGTAAATTTTTGTTTGTGTAACTGTGTTTAACACCTCTTTGTGACAAGACCCCATAAAATGGTTTGAAGAGCGCAGTTATCTTTCCCATGTTGATGAATTTCCAATTGAAACAGGAAGTTGGGGTGGGATATATAGAAGGGTTTGTTCCCCCTTTTATAAATAGCCAATAGCCTTTAGTTTATGCCTAATTTTATTGGACAAAACGAGTGAGTGTAAGATGAGTCATCAATAATTTTCATCTGTGTTCCCGGTAGTGAAAGACTGTAAACCTTAAATGTGTATATCCACTAAAAGTTATTTTTGTCAACTTTTAGAAGTACACCAGCATATAGATGGATTCAAAGGGAGTAGGCATGGACTAAAAGCCACAAAACTCCAATTTTGATTTCATTGGGTTATAAAGTTGTAGCCAGGTTCCTTTCTCTCGCTGGGACTTCAAAGGACAGAAAAAGTAACTCAGCTACAGTTCTTCATGCATAGTGTTCTGTTTCTTATTCCCTTCTCTACTTTACAACCTGACACCGTTTCACCCTTCTGTGCTGTGCATTGTAAAGAAGAGGCAGTGGGACTGATTACAAGGCAGGAACAATTTGTGTGCTGAGTATCTGACCACCTTTTTAAGAGATAGTACCCCAGAGAATGGAAGGCTGTCTTAAAACCTAGTGAGCTTCCTACACTCTCAGAAAAATAGGTACCATTTAAAGTACAAGGCCGTCACTGGGATGGTACCCTTAAGGAGACAAAAGTTTGTTTGTTTTTCTGTTTCCAGAGGAACAAAACAAATAAATGTACCTGTAAAGGTACACTATATGTCATTTTGGAATAATTAGGCACCCAGAAAGAGTTATACATTTTAACTAGAGATATAAAATGGTCCCCTTCAGGGTAACATCCCAGGGCATTGTAGGAGCATTCTGAACAATAGAACCCATCAAAGGTGTTTAAATGATGCCCAAACTGCTGTGTACACTTTTCAAGACTGAAAGAGTTTTATTATGGTTTAACAATTTGACACTTTGCAAAGTATTCGGTAACTGGGTAGTTGACCATGGTATTTATTTTAAGGGTTTTCACAATTTTTAATCACCTTTTATTATTTGTATTTTATTATTATTATTATTATTATTATTATTTTTTATTTTTTATTTTTTCATTTTAGTAGTCTTACGTGTGACAAATGGGAAGTAACGTGTATTAAATACTCTCTCGGATGGAGATTGAGTCCATTTGCCGATCGTATATCAAACTGAGAACATTGAAGCTTTTCATTTGAATCTGTTTAATACATGGGGATTAACACATTATAACTTTGATTTTAATAAGTATAGTTATTACAGCTAGCATTATTGCAAAATAGAATGCTTATTAGATCATTAGTTAATTTTCAAATAGTTAGAAATGGCATGAAATTTAATTCTGTGAAAGACAAATCTACACTCACTGAGAACTTTATTAGGAACACTGTGGTCCTACTGTTGTAGCCCATCCGCCTCAAGGTTCGACGTGTTGTATATTCTGAGATGATATTCTGCTCACTACAATTCTACAGAGTGGTTATCTGAGTTACCGTAAACTTTCTGTCACCTTTCTTGCCAGTCTGGCCATCCTCCGTTGACCTCTCTCATCAACAAGGCATTTTCAACTGCAGAACTGCCGCTCACT
This sequence comes from Myxocyprinus asiaticus, assembly GCF_019703515.2. NCBI lineage: Eukaryota > Metazoa > Chordata > Actinopteri > Cypriniformes > Catostomidae > Myxocyprinus > Myxocyprinus asiaticus. The sequence goes on from NC_059377.1 coordinate 17,130,575, forward strand.
GGATGTTTTTTGTTTGTTTTTGGCACTATTCTGAGTAAATTCTAGAGACTGTTGTGCATGAAAATCCCAGGAGATCAGCAGTTACAGAAATACTCAGACCAGCCCGTCTGGCACCAACAATCATGCCACGGTCCAAATCACTGAGATCACATTTTTTCCCCATTCTGATGGTTGATGTGAACATTAACTAAAGCTCCTGACTCAGATCTGTATGATTTTATGCATTGCACTGCTGCCACATGATAGGCTGGTTAGATAATCGCACAGGTGTTCCTAATAAAGTGCTTAGTGAGTGAATATGGACGTGTTTGGACAAATGAATTTTTTAAATTATAATAATTATAAAATTATAAAAACTGTATGTACTGCCACACTGTGGGACAGTGTTGAAACTGCTTGACATGCCATGTCAACTACCCATTTACACTATGACAGTAGGCCTGTATGCAAAACACTAAGAGTCTGTTCCAAAAACTAGTGAGCTGCCGCCGGAAGTAGCACTTCAAGGCATCAAATGTTCGGGTTTGCGCTCCTGACGCAAAGGCTGTTCCAAAAGTTAGGTATCTTAATTATACTGCCTCCTAAGATATCTCGTTTTGACCAAATTCTAAGGTAGCATCATACGTATTCTTCCCCGGGTAGGCAGTCCCAGAATGCGCAGTGATGGGCTCATTGGAAAAACTAATATAATCCATTCAATACTGAAAATTATAGATTAAAAAAAAATATTTTGAAAGGAGACTGATTATTTTACCCAAAATGTGTGTGTGCTATGCGTATGTATGCTCATTAGTATTGAAATCAGTTGCGAGTCGAGTCTCCCATGTGCTGTGCTTGAGGAGTGCTATTTGAATGACGCGTGGAGTTGCCGCCTTTGTAGAGTGTTCCAAATCGCTCTCTTATGAGGCTCCATTTCAGTTAGGATGCTGCCATAGAATCAACTGCCTATGTAGACAGGAGACAGCGAGGCAGCTCACTAGGTTTTGGAACAGACACTATATGTATTTTATTTCAAAGTTTACTTTCATCTATCCCTTATTTAACCTTTTGAATTTTGTTTATTTTATTTATTTGTTTTCAAACTTAATTTGTTCTTGCCTTTTTAATCAATGCAGTTGATTCAGTACATTACTGATAGAATTGCATTCTTATCAATAATGTGTTGGTTATACTGACTTAACGAACCTTGTTCTCAATTTAGAATCTCCCATTAATCCAGTAACTCAGCACACACACAGAACGATCTGCGTGACCTCTATTGTTGCAGTACATCGGGTGCATTTTTACAGTGAGAGTGCAGTTTTGTGGAAGCAAAAAGCCCATACTTTCTCTCTCATTCATGTCTGTGTAGGATTCACACTGAATGTCTCTGATTAATGTATCTGATTTGTCCCTGCTGTTCTCTGTGGCTCTGGGGCCCCAGGTGTGTGATTCATATTGTTGCCAGGGCTGATGGAGGACAATGAGTTTAGGTTTCATGTCATCTGATACTGTTCCTAGTGTGCTCAGCAAGATACAGCTGACAAGGCTTTTATACTGCTCTCTTTCTCTCACTCTGTACTCTCACTATGCTCTCACTTTACAGTGCAGAAGCAGTGGAGGTGTTGTACTTCATTACAGTATGTGTGTGCGAGTGTGTGTGTGTGTGTGTGTGTGTGTGTGTGTGTGTGTGTGTGTGTGTTTGAAAGCACCTCTGTGCTAGTTTTCTGTTGCTATGTTCTTGCTGTTTTACAAGTGTGTGTGTGCTGCATAGTTTTCTTTCTAATGTAGGTCAGTAGATTGCTCCCTCCCTCCCTACTGTGTGTGTGTGTGTACATGTTTATGCTACATTGTGGGGACCAAATGTCCCCACAAGGATAGTAAAGCCTGAGATCACTTACCTTGTGGGGCCTAGCCAGCGGTCCCTATGAGGGAAATGGCTTATTAAACATACTAAACAATGTTTTTTTGAAAATGTAAAAATGCAAAAAGGTTTCTGAGGGGATGGGGGAGGGGTGGTGGGTGGTAGGTAATCCTAAGGGATAAGCAGGCAAGGCGGAGAGGACCCAACTGTGAAAGATTAGGACTTGGCTTTCCCCGGGATACCACAGAGACACACTGAGGCATGTTGTGAGTGGTGTGTGTAAGTGCAAGTGCAAAAAATACCAGCCATTGGCATCAGTGTCATTAATCCTGAATGGCTCCCTGCAGTATCAGACATTTGTTACAGAATGGTATAAGCTGCAGTCATTTGAGTTGAGAATATACTACATCCTCTCTCTCTTTTGTCTACTCCATCCATCTTCTGTAGCCACTTGTCCTCTGTAGGAGCCTATCCCAGGCCAAAGGCAGGGAAACACCCTGTGATGGAAACACCCTCTCTGTCACAGGGCTAACACACACAGACATACACACTCACACTCTCAGGCAATTTACATTTTCCAATTCACTTGACTTCCATGTTTTTTGGACTGTGGGGGGAAACCAGAGCACCCAGAGGAAACCCACGTGAACACAGGGAGAACACGCAAACTCCACACAGAAAGGCCATGGGTGAGCCAGGACTCAAACCGGGGACTTTCTTGCTATGAAGTAACAGTGCTACCCACTGAGCCACCCTCTTTTGCTCCACTGTCTCTGCAATACATTCTCTTTTAGTGGAAATGCTTTGATTAATGGGCAGGGTTGGGAGGGTTACTTTTGAAATGTATTCCACTACAGATTACAGAATACATGCTGTAATTTGTAACATATTCCATTAGAATGTAACGTATTCCATTACTCAAGGTCAGTAACGTATTCTAAATACTTTAGATTACTTCTTCAGTACTGGTAGATTTTTTCACTTGTTTTGACTAGTGCCCGACCGATATATCGGTCGGCCAATATTAGCCTTTCACCGATATATTGGTATCAGCATGTATTTTAACAATATGAGCCGATATGACAATTTTTTTCGTAACGTATAATGCAGAAAACAATGCTTTAAAATTGGTGTCATAGCATAGTTTCTCCAGCAGAGCGCAATCTGACTCCATTGTTTACAGAGCTGAACTGACAGTGGCTCTGCAGACAGGGCAGAGTTCAGCAGTGTCACCAAGGTAAGTTGTAGAGGTGGGGGAAAAAATCGTTTCAGCGATGCATCGCGATTCATACTCAAATGATTCTGAATCAATTCTCAAAAGAATCAGAATCGATTCTGAGTTCAGTTTAAATCACGGCAGAGCAGTGGCGCATGCCAAAGACAGATGTAGAAACAAAGACGTGACTTAAGTGCATACATTAAAGTCAAGTGCACAAACACGACTGTTTGCAGACCAGCTGTATCAAACACATGACCATTTGTGCCCAAATGAAACTACAATCCCGAAATTCTTTCACAAACCCACGCACATAGCAACGGGAGAGTTTATTTGTGATAAGAAGCCAACAAACAACATGAAAGAGGAGCTCGCACCTATTATTGCACCGATTTGCACACAGCGGGGGAAAACACAGAAGAAAATAATGACGAGGCAGCAGTTCGGGAGATGTTGGTGATGTTTTCATTTAAAAAAAGTGTTTGTTTTTTTTTTTGATGCCTTTCTCTACTCTTGCGTGCTCTCCATTTCATTGGCTTTTGCTATATTGCCGGTCAGTCCAGTCACTCGCTTGTCAGGACAGTGCGCACACCTGATGATAAAGTTTTGAAATATATCGTAGCTTTTGCGACAGGGTCGTGCGATCTACTCGCAGAGCAAACAGATGGAACAGTGCATATAAGAAGCTTGATAAATTTCTGAAGCAACAACTGCGCTATTTAAACTGCTTTACTATCACCTGTGCAGGTGAGGAGAGGAGAAGCTGACAGATGCACTCTCAACAGAATCAGCTTTATTGCCAAGTATGCTTACACATACAAGGAATTTGTCTTGGTGACAGGAGCTTCCAGTGTACAACAATACAAAAACAGCAGCAAGAAATAGATAATAATACAAAATAAAACAAATTATACTTACAGACACACACATACATACAGTGCATCCGGAAAGTATTCACAGCACTTCACTTTTTCCACATTTTGTTATGTTACAGCCTTATTCCATAATGGATTAAATTCATTATTTTCCTCAAAATCCTACAAACAATACCCTATAATGAATATGTGAAAGTTTGTTTGAAATCTTTGCAAATTTATTAAAAATAAAAAAATAAAAAAATCACATGTACATAAGTATTCATAGCCTTTGCCATGACACTCAAAATTGAGCTCAGGTGCATCCTGTTTCCACTGATCATCCTTGAGATGTTTCTACAACTTGATTGGAGTCCACCTGTGGTAAATTCAGTTGATTGGACATGATTTGGAAAGGCACACACCTGTCTATATAAGGTCCCACAGTTAACAGTGCATGTCAGAGCACAAACCAAGCCATGAAGTTCAAGGAATTGTCTGTAGACCTCCAAGACAGGATTGTATCGAGGCACAGATCTGGGGAAGGGTACAGAAAAATTTCTGCAGCATTGAAGGTCCCAATGAGCACAGTGGCCTCCATCATCTGTAAATGGAAGAAGTTTGGAACCACCAGGATTCTTCCTAGAGCTGGCCGCCTGGCCAAACTGTGCGATCAGGGGAGAAGGGCCTTAGACAGGGAGGTGACCAAGAACCCGATGGTCACTCTGACAGAGCTCCAGCGTATCTCTGTGGAGAGAGGAGAACCTTCCAGAAGAACAACCATCTCTGCACTCCCACCAATCAGGCCTGTATGGTAGAGTGGCCAGAGAGAAGCCACTCCTCAGTAAAAGGCACATGACAGCCCACCTGGAGTTTGCCAAAAGGCACCTGAAGGACTCTCAGACCATGAGAAACAAAATTCTCTGGTCTGATGAAACAAAGATTGAACTCTTTGGCCTGAATGGCAAGCGTCATGTCTGGAGGAAACCAGGCACCGCTCATCACCTGGCCAATACCATCCCTACAGTGAAGCATGGTGGTGGCAGCATCATGCTGTGGGGATGTTTTTCAGCGGCAGGAACTGGGAGACTAGTTAGGATCGAGGGAAAGATGAATGCAGCAATGTACAGAGACATCCTTGATGAAAACCTGCTCCAGAGCGCTCTGGACCTCAGACTGGGGTGAAGGTTCATCTTCCAAGAGGACAATGACCCTAAGCACACAGCCAAGATAACAAAGGAGTGGCTCCGGGACAACTCTGTGAATGTCCTTGAGTGGCCCAGCCAGAGCCCAGCCTTGAACCCTATTGAACATCTCTGGAGAGATCTGAAAATGGCTGTGCACCGACGCTCCCCATTCAACCTGATGGAGCTTGAGAGGTCCTGCAAAGAAGAATGGGAGAAACTGCCCAAAAATAGGTGTGCCAAGCTTGTAGCATCATACTCAAAAAGACTTGAGGCTGTAATTGGTGCCAAAGGTGCTTCAACAAAGTATTGAGCAAAGGCTGTGAATACTTATGTACATGTGATTTTTTTTTTCTTTGTTTTTTTCTTTTTTTATTATTAATACATTTGTAAAGATTTCAAACAAACTTCTTTCACGTTGTCATTATGGGGTATTGTTTGTAGAATTTTGAGGAAAATAATGGATTTAATCCATTTTGGAATAAGGCTGTAACATAACAAAATGTGGAAAAAGTGAAGTGCTGTGAATACTTTCCAGATGCACTGTACATACACACATACACATGGGTAGTGCAAATCTAATACAATCTGTTATGTACAGTGCAAATACAAATCTGTTATGTACAGTGCAAATGTGTTTTTTTGTTTTTTTTCTCAGAGGAATGATATGGCAGAAGAGGTTGAATGTGTTGGATAAATATAAGAAAGACTAAACTGTGTATTGCACATAGTTATTGCTCAATGGGGCAATTTAACTATTCATGAGATGGATAGCCTGAGGGGAAAAAACTGTTCTTTTGCCTGACGGTTCTGGTGCTCAGAGCTCTGAAGCGTCAGCCAGAAGGCAACAGTTCAAAAAGGTAGTGGGCAGGTTGAGTGGGGTCCAGAGTGATTTTTCCAGCCTTTTTTTTTTTCCTAGTTCTTGAAGGGGGGAAGGGGGCAACCAATAATCCTCTCAGCAGTCCTAACTGTCCTTTGTAGTCTTCTGATGTCTGATTTCATAGCTGAACCAAACCAGACAGTTATTGAAGTGCAGAGGACAGACTCGACTGCTGAGTAAAACTGTATCAGCAGCGCCTGTGGCAGGTTGAATTTCCTCAGCTGGCGAAGGAAGTACAACCTCTGCTGGGCCTTTTTCACAATGGAGTCAATGTGGGTCTCCCACTTCAGGTCCTGTGAGATGGTAGTGCCCAGGAACCTGAATGACTCCACTGCTGCCACAGTGCTGTTTAGAATGGTGAGGGGGGTCAGTGGTGGTGTGTTTCTCCTAAAGTCCACAGTGATCTCCACCGTTTTGAGCGTGTTCAGCTCAATGTTGTTTTGACTGCACCAAACAGCCAGCTGTTCAACCTCCCTTCTGTATGCAGACTCATCGTCATCTCAGATGAGGCTGATGACAGTGGTGTCGTCTGCAAACTTCAGGAGCTTGACAGAGGCGTCCTTGGCGATGCAGTCATTGGTGTAGAGGGAGAAGAGTAGTGGGGAGAGCACACATCCCTGGGGGGCACCAGTGCTGATTTTACAGGTGCTGGAAGTGAGTTTCCCCTGTCTCACAAGCTGCTGCCTGTCTGTCAGAAAGCTGGTAATCCACTGACAGATAGACATGGGAACAGAGAGTTGGTGTAATTTATTCTGGAGTATAGCTGGGATGATGGCGTTGAAAGCTGAACTGAAGTCCACAAAAAGGATACTTGCATATGTCCCTGGTCTGTCCAGATGTAGCAGAATATGATGCAATCCTGTGTTGACTGCATCATCCACAGACCTGTTTGCTCGATAAGCAAATTGAAGGGGATCTAGAAAGGGTCCAGTGATGTTCTTCAGGTGGGCCAACACCAGTCTCTCAAATGATTTCATGACCACAGACATCAGGGCGACAGGTCTGTAGTCATTAAGTCCTGTGATTTTTTTGGTTTCTTCGGGACAGGAATAACGATTGAGCATTTGAAGCAGCATGGGACTTCACACTGCTCCAGTGATCTGTTGAAGATCTGTGTGAAGATGGGGGCCAGCTGGTTAGCACAGGATTGAAGACACGCTGTTGAGACGACATCTGGGCCTTAAGACTTGCTTGTCTTTTGTTTCTGAAAGACATGGCTCACATCATCTTCACAGATCTTAAGTGCAGGTTGAGTAGCAGGAGGGGGGTTGCAGGAGGTGTTGGTGTTTGTGTGAAGTGAAGGTCAGAGTGGGTGTGGGGTGTGAGATCGGGCCTTACAAATCTGCAGTAGAACACATTCAGGTCGTCAGCCAGTTGTTGGTTCCCTACAGGGTTGGGGGTAGGAGTCCTGTAATTTGTGAGTTGTTTCATGCCACTCCACACTGATGCAGGGTCGTTAGCTGAAAACTGGTTTTTCAGCTTCTCAGAGTATCTTTTTTTAGCCACTCTGATTTCCCTGTTCAGTGTGTTCCTGGCCTGATTGTACAAGACTTTATCCCCACCCCTGTAAGCATCCTCTTTGGCCTGATGAAGCTGCCTGAGCTCTGCTGTAAACCACGGTTTGTCATTGTTGAACTTTAAATAAGTTCTAGTAGGAATGCACATATCCTCACAGAAACTGATATATGATGTAAAAATATCTGTGAGCTCGTCCAGGACTGTGGCTGCAGCCTTAAAAACGCTCCAATCCGTGCAATCGAAGCAGGCTTGAAGTTCCCGCTCTGCTTCATTGGTCCATCTCTTTACAGTCCTTACTACTGGCTTGGTTGATTTTAATTTCTGCCTGTAGGTTGGAAGAAGATGAACCAGACAGTGATCAGAGAGTCCCAAAGCTGCTCTAGGGACAGAGCGATATGCATCCTTTATTGTTGCGTGGCAGTGGGGGCGTGTTCAAGCGTCCGTCCGGAGAGAGAGAAAGTGGTAAGGACGCTTGCACCTGAGCTAGATTATGTGTAACACCTGTCTCTAATTCCAGTCAGCATGGGCATATAAGCAGCCACGCCACCAGCAGAGGACAGAGAGAATTTGGCACAAGGAAGGCCACGGTGCTCCTGAAGCTGTTATGTTCATTCTGTTGTATTTGTGAAGCTGATGTGTTTAAGTAACTATGTGCCTGTGAAGCTGATGAATTTGTGAAGTTGTAAAGCACTGAAGTGGCTGATTAAAATGTCTTACCTGAGCCTGAAAAACCCGCTTCCCTGTGTTATCCTTCCCTTCTGCTGTGAAGTTGTTACATTGTGTAATAATGATCCAGTATGTTCCTGTCTCTGGTGAGGTATGTGATGTGCTGTTTGTATTTGGGCAGTTCACATGTGAGATTTGCTTTGTTAAAATCCCCAAGAATAATAATATCTGAGTCCGAGTATTGTTGTTCCATGTCTGTGATTTGATCAGCCAGCTGTTGCAGCGCTGTGTTCAAACACGCATTTGGTGCGATATACACACTCACCAGAATAAACGAGGAAAACTCCCGCGGTGAGTAGAAAGGCTTACAGTTAATAAAGAGCTCTTCCAAATTAGGACAGCACATCCTCTTTAACGTTGTTACATCTGTACACCAATTTCATTGATATAAATGCATGTTCCACCACCTCTCGTTTTCCCCGTTAACTCCGCGATGTGATCCGCTCTGAACAGCTGGAAGCCCGGCAGATGTAACGCGCTGTCCAGAATGGGTTCACTCAGCCAGGTTTCTGTGAAGCACAAGGCAGCAGAGGTTGAAAAGTCCTTGTTTGTGTGGGTGAGGAGATGTAGTTTATCCGTTTTGTTAGGAAGAGAGCGGAGATTCGCTAAGTGAATACTCGGCAGCGCTGTTCAAAATCCGTGCCGACGGAGTTTAACGATACTATTAAATTAATTACAATGCCTAAACAAAAATAAATAAAATAATATAATCAGTTGAAGTAATAGTATTCAGTGTGTTTTGATGGAGAACCAATGTTTTTTTCTTTTTGCTTTTAAGAGATTTTTTTAATAAGGTTCTAAAGAAAGAAACTGAAAAACTGAGATACTCTTTTAAACTATAGAACCATTTATTTAATCTTGTGGATGTTCCATGTTTTGTTCACAGCTCATACTGAATGTAAAAGGCCAGTTTATGTAATGTGACTCATTCTCATTTTTTAAAACAGCTGTTAAATAAAAAGCTGAAAGGGAAAAAATAGAGAGTAAAAAATACATTTTGAAGAAACTGAAAAAAGAAAGAAATTGAAGGACAAGATGCATCGTGATGCATCGAGAATCGTTTTATAATTGAATCGTTACCCTTTGAATCGTAATTGAATCGTGAGGCCAGTGAAGATTCCCACCTCTATTGTTAACTAGTTTGTGAAATACATACTGGAAACTTAATAAACAATGACCCCATCATTTTCCCTTTTCAATATAACTAATATAACGTTAACCATGTCCCTGACAACCATGTCATTCATGTCTGTTTGCTGTTAGCCAGCTATAGTTTGTCAGTGCAGTCAGTAAAGTAGCAGATTGAAAGATAAACATCAGAGCATCTTTTTGCAGCTCAGCAGACAACGGTGCGGTGGTGGATTGTGTCTGTTGAGTGTTGATTTCATGCTATGCTGTTACCTAGTTGGTGAGACACAATGCTGGAAAGTAAAATAAACAACGTCCGTCTTTTACTCACCGTGACAACGAGCTTATAGCTAACTAACTAATAATGTAGATACTTTCATTGTTGTCAGCTGAGTGGAAGCTAATGTGTAAACATGTATTCACCAAACTGTTTTGTTAGGATTCACAGTTTGGTACCCCCTTCAACCAAACAATTCCAGTCATTGCATTTATAAAATGTAATATTTAAAAATCTGGTTTTCCAACGTTGAAAGTTTCCCCTGAACTTGTATAGCAGAATACAATGTAACACTGCTGCCGCTGTTTATCTCTTGACTTGGCAGTATTACTATAGTCAGCATTTGACTGATACTAAACAGTACTACTTATGTTTATTTAGCTATTTATTGTATTTGTATTTATTCTTTATTTAAATGGTCAGCAATTGACTGATACTGAACATACAGTACTGATGTTTATTAAGCTATTTATTGTATTTTTATTTATTCTTTATTTTCTCAGTGTTCATTTCTAGAATTTGTTGACAATGTATAATAATAATAATGTCAAATATGCTTTGATAAAAATATTTGTTTAAGAAAGCAGCCTTCTGAGTACCTTTGCATAGTCATATCGGTGCAAAATCGGTGCAAAATCCACATAGAAAAAGTCTGTTTTCATTCCAGCTCAAAAATTAAATATATCGGCCACCATATCGGTAATCGTTGAATTTTCCCTCTCTAAAATCGGTATCGGTCTCAAAAATCCCATATCGGACGGTTTCTAGTTTTGACTATAAAAACTCTGCCAGTACAGTAAGACAAAATACACATGTTAAAAATACATTCTCTGAAAAACCTAAATGTCTTATGCAGTGTTGTTTCTAAAACAAGATTAATCAAATTGATCTTGTTTTAAGAATTTTTAGATATTTTTCAGGAAAACAATACAATAATTATCAAGAATATGATTTTTGCCCTAATATCAAAGGTCTTACTAAAAAAAAAAAAGAAAGTATGATCCAACGTGAATTTTCTTGATTAAAAAATATGATCGTGCCTGGTAACATGTGCATGTAAGATGGCTAGAAATAGCATTTTAGCTTGGCGTGAAGCTGACAATTTACACAAGGTTTATTTCTATTTCTTCTGCTCCAAACTTACTTCAAACTTACTTCTCTGTCTGCTCGTATGAATGTAACACATCATAAGAAAGTGTTTCACCGCTGTTCAAATGCACTTTGGATCGCATCATTTATATGTATAAATGTTTTCCATCTGAAAGGACTAAATATTAAATGAAACAAATGACAATAAAATGCAAAATAATCTCTTTAGTAATCAAAATACTTTTTGAATATAACTGTATTCTAATTACCAATGATTTACATTGTAACTGTAGTGGAATACAGTTACTTATATTTGGAATGGAATAATAGCTTGCTACTTATTGAAAACTGTGCAGTATACTACCTGCTATTTTTGTAAAATAGTAAGGGAAACAATAGGCATTATTCCAATATAAACATTTCAAACAGAAGTATGCCATATGCAGTAGCTATTGCATGACTTTATCATGATTAATTCAACAAGTGGTGTCCAGTTATCATTTCTTAAAAGAAATATTTTATTTTAAATTTCAGTCAAATTTTGTGTAAGGATTTCTTAGGCGGTCGTATCAAATAATGAGTTCTTCCATCACACTGGAAATGGAAGGTCAAGTCAAGCGCATTACATTGTGGGATACAGTATTCCACACAGTGTTCTGTGCTCTGTTGTATATGGCACATTATGGCAAATGTAGTAGGTCATCTGGAGATGCAGTGCATACTGCACACTGTTTACAGTTAGCACAGACACCCTGGTTAAAAACCCTGGGTTTAATATTATTGTATGGTGTCAATTAAAGCTTTTATTGGAAGTGAATATTCAAGGACAGAGACCAGCTCAAACCTTTATAATTTCATTCAGAGTAAGTTATAACACCATCTGAATAATATTGTCATCCACCATGCATGATTACTTAAATAATGAATTAAAACTAACCTTTAGAATTTCTTTCAGACTAAGTAATAACACCATCTGAGTAATATTGTCGTCCACCAGGCATGATTACTTAAATAATTAATTAAAATGATTATTATAATAGTGTTATTCATGTGCTTGTTTGCCCCTGTCTGATGCGAATTGCACTGAAAGGGGGGGTTGCAGAGAGAGATGAAAAGATACATGAGCCAGAGGGAAGAGTGTATTGGATGGGGAGACAAAATGTAAAAAAAAGGGCAGAGAACACAGATTAAGAGAGTGCCAAGAATAAACACCCTGCTCAATGTCAATAGTCCGTTAGTCAAATAATGTTCAGCTGTTGTGCTGTTGTGTCTGTTCGAAGTGATGACCTTTGTCAGTCTAAACATAACCTTTAAACACACACTGTACAACTATCAATATAGCGATAAATCTCTCATTACCTCTAATATGAAACAATCTCTGAATATGTGAATCTCGACAGGCTTGCGTCACTCACAAAAAAGGTACTGTGGTGGTACCATGGTACAGTAATGGTATCAGATGGTAATACCATGGTTCTTTTATATACAGTATACCATGGGACTGAATGATTACTGTATTCATATACCATGTTATTTACCTGGTACTTCAGGGTATTATAAAGAATAACATGGTATTACTGTGGTCCGTGTCCAAAACACCATGGTATATGTCCTAAAACATGATATCATTATGGTACATTTGCAAAACACCATGGTACCATTTGCAAAAAAACATGGCATTACCTTGTTCCCATGTTCAAAAGAATGTGATATTATTATTGTACATGTGCAAAACACCATGGTACCATGTCCAAAATCTATGGTATTACCATGTTATCATGTAAAAAAAGAACATATTATTATGGTACATCGGAAAAATACCTTGGTGGTATTGCCATGGTACCGTGTCCAAAAAAACCTGGTATTGCCATGGTACCATGTCTAAAACACCATGAATTACCATGGTCCATGTTCAAACCTCTATAGTAGTACCATGGTACCATCTCCAAAAAACATGGTACTCTGTCCAAAAAGCATGCTATTATTATGGTATACATCCAAAACACTATGATATTACCATGGTACCATGTCCAAAAAACAAACAAACAAACATATTATTATGGTACCATGTCCAAAACTCCAATTCTATGAGGCTTTGCACATATTCCATGGTAATACTATCTCCAAAAAGCCATGGTATTACCACGATCCATGTTAAAAACACCATTGTATAACTGTAGTACCATGTCCAAAACAATTAACACCAAAGAAAGCTGTTACACGCTATCTTAAAGCATGGGTTTCCTGTACAGTTAAGTCCGCCTGCTCTTTTATAACACTGCAACATTTGTTAAATAATCAGCGTCCTGTTTATAATGAAAAACCACTCTCCTGTCCTATTAGTGCTGGACAACATACACAGCTGAATGGGTCCAATCAATAGAGCTCAGGGAGGAATGTCAAACAAGCCATAACACTACACAACATCACTGTTTGATCATGTGTTTCCACATACACTCTGGAGTAGGAGGGACCCAAAAAAGAGACTGCTACCTTCTACTGGATAAATATTAAAGTGAGCAAAATCCGTTTCTTGCTCTGTGAGTGATATGATTAAGTGTGATCTTTAAGGTTTTTGTTACATATACATTACTGTGCATGAGCCTCATATGCAAACAGGAGTGTATGTACGAAGGTGTATGTGTGTTACTAGCCTCTGAGTGCAGAGTTTCGGTTTATTATTAATGATGCGCACACTGTGTATTCTAGCTTTCCCAGCTGGGGGGCCACTTACACACTCCATACTCCAAAAATAGAAAACTGTTGATTTAAAGTTGTTGATTAAGTATAGAAACAATACATTTTAAGATTATTGCAAAATATTCATAAATATACAAATTATATAAGTAGTTTGAGAGTGTAGGAGGAGCTGTTTTTGCAAGCCACATTATACATGCAGAAGACATGACAGGAAACGCACACTTACACCTAACCTCATATGTATAGAGATATTTTAAAAAGCTTCGAATGCACTGAAACAGCCAACGTAAAAGGTTATGGGACTTCTTTCCTCAGTGCCTTCATTGCAACCAGGAATAACCTTAATGATGACATGAATGTCTGTACATGTGTTTTCCAGGTTCTTCTTGCTGTCCTGGAGGCTCGCTTTCAGAGGGAAATGATTCCGCATGAATTGCATGGACCGCTCTCCCACAGCAGGCGTGACTTCCGTTGCTTACGACTGAAATCTGTGTCCGTCCAACCCTAGGCACAGGACACATCCCCTTCCACCACCACTCTCCTCTCAATACCCTGACCCCAGTCTGACCGTGAGTCTGTCAGTGGGAGGGCACACTCTGTTAGCAAGACAAACAGAGACAAAGAGAGAGGAAAATAGCAAAAGAGATAAAGGGAGAAGAAACATCCAGAAAGAGTGGTACAGGATACAGAGACACAATGAAGTCGAACCAGGAGCGGAGCAATGAATGCCTGCCCCCGAAAAAGCGTGAGATCCCAGCAAGCACTCTGCCCTCAGAAGAGAGGCCCATGGTTATGGCGCCTGCCACTGAAAGCCAGCGTGCAGGGAACCTGACCTGGCTTGCCAGTGTGGCAAGTGGGCATGAAAGAGGGCGGCAACACACCAGCACCTCCGCAGAATCTGATGGGCCTCAATACAAACCGCTGTCTGCCCCATTTGAGAGTGCAACTCCATCATCCATGCACTCAACCAGAGCTCCAACTGCAGTGACCACCCTACCTGCAGTGTACACCTCACCCCTCTCTCAGCCCGCTGGCACCATCCAGTACACATCCTTGTCCCCCAATGTACACTTCATCAGCTCTCCATACCCTGCACCATACGCTGGCTACATATCTCAGCTAGTACCCCCTTCTACTGCATCCACCACACAGCGTGAGGCTTATGCCAGTTCCTCCAGTTCCCCAGCATCTAAAATTGACCAGCACTATCAGTTGGGCCGTCCACCAGGCCTGGTCACATCGAACAGCACCTCTTTGCCCCACTCCACCCAGTACGTCCAAATCGCCAGTTCTCCTCTAAGCACATCGCCTCGGACTGCACAATCACCCCATGCTCACTTGCCCCTGCACTTACCCCCTCACCACACGCTGCCCATCAGTGGCGCCTCGCAGGTCCTAGTTCAGTACCCAGATGGACTTTTCCCCAAGAGGGAGGAGACCAGGCCCAGGGAGGTTTTGAATGGAGAGCTGGAGAAGGACAGGCGCTTTGGTCCACCTCCAGTGTCTAGTGCAGGTAAACAAGGTAGCACTGCCAAAGGGGCCTCCTCCTCTCAGCAGTACCATATCCACCAGCAGCAGAGCCCACATCACTATGAGGCTCGGCATGTGGTTCTCCCTGGCGAATATACACAGGACTGCACGGCCATGCGGTCCTCATTGGTGCTGTTACCCAACAGTCATAGCTCCAGTGGTGTTGATCCTAGAGGTACACCAGACAAGCTGCCTCCCCCAACTTCCCACACTGAAAAAGGAGGGATTTGTGCAGGCAAACCTATGTCCCGCACTACCTCCACCTCTGCATCCCATCCTTTTCCTCCTCCACCTGTGGACAATCTAAAGGGGACAGTTACCACATTGTCACCCCATGCAGTCATCCAGACTATGCACAACACCACAGAGTCTCTCTCATTAGGCCTCCCCTCTGCCAACTTCTACACCACCCAAACACCCATCATTGGTTACATTGCTGACACAGGTCACCAGCAAACTCTCAGCTACCACACCAGCCTACCCCAACACCTGGTCATCCCTGGTACTCAGTCTGTCATTATCCCAGTGACTGGAACAGAAGCTACTGCTACATCGGCCACACCACCCTTGCCTGGGGCACTGCCCCATGCATTTGTCACCTCAACGGCCCCCAAAGTGGAAAATTTTGAGACTCCTGCCCCATACTCTGTGGTTCAAGCCCAGCTGCACCTGCCTATGATTCCAGCCCCTGCCGGCCTGCTGACAACTCCACCTCTACCCTCTGCCCCCTCGTTACCCCCTTACTTCACCAAGGGCTCCATCATCCAGCTTGCAGATGGGGAGCTGAAACGGGTGGAGGACCTGAAGACAGAGGATTTTATTCAGAGCGCTGAGATTAGCAATGAGCTGAAGATTGACTCCAGCACTGTTGAGCGCATTGACAGCAATCATGCATCTAACTTTGCCATTATACAGTTTGCTGTGGGAGAACATCATTCACAGGTGGGATAACTTATTTTGTATTACTGTTGCAAAACTTTGGAACAGTTTTGGGATCTCTTTCAGTAAGATCTGCACAGATATCACTCGATGTTTCTCACCACACTTAGTACAAGGACTGCAATTATTGTCCCACTACCTAAAGTATATACATATTTATTTGTAGTTTTTAGTAGTCATATACCTGTGCATTTTAATGCATTATTTACATTAAAAAACTTACCACATTATCTTGAGAGTTGATAGTGAAAATATCTAGTTTGTAATGTTTGTACCACTAGCAGCACCACACAGAATTGCAAAAATAATTATTTCCAAACTGGTGTCCCAAGAAACTGGTTTCACCCTCTTCCATTGGTCGGTCAAACAGGTTGTCCAGCTCCAACCTTGAGATGTGTTAACACATTTAAGAATGTGAAATGTCAGAATAATTGTAGAGAGAATGATTTATTTCAGCTTTTATTTCTTTCATCAAATTCTCAGTCGGTCAGAAGTTTACATACACTTTGTTAGTATTTAGTAGCATTGCCTTTAAATTGTTTAACTTGGGTCAAACGTTTTGGGTAGCCTTCCACAAGCTTCTCACAATAAGTTGCTGGAATTTTGGCCCATTCCTCCAGACAGAACTGGTGTAGTCAAGTTTGTAGGCCTCCTTGCTCGCACATGCTTTTTCAGTTCTGCTCACAAATTTTCTATCGGACTGAGGTCAGGGCTTTGTGTGATGGCCACTCCAATTCCTTGACTTTGTTGTCCTTAAGCCATTTTGCCACAACTTTGGAGGTATGCTTGGGGTCATTGTCCATTTGAAAGACCCATTTGCGACTAAGCTTTAACTCTGCTGATGTCTTGAGATGGTGCTTCAATATATCCATATCATTTTCCTTCCACATGATGCCATCTGTTTTTTGAAGTGCACCAGTCCCTCCTGTAGCAAAGCACCCCCACAACATGATGCTGTCACCCCATGCTTCATGAATGGAATGATGTTCTTCGGCTTGCAAGCCTTACCCTTTTTCCTCCAGATAACGATAGTCATTATGGCCAACAGTTCAATTTTTGTTTCATCAGATCTTTGTCCCCATGTGCACTTGCAAACTGTAGTCTGTCTTTTTTATGGCGATTTTGGAGCATTGGCTTCTTCCTTACTGTGCAGCCTTTCAAGTTATGTCATTATAGGACTTGTTTTACTGTGGATATAGATACTTGTCTACCTGTTTCCTCCAGCACCTTCACAAGGTCCTTTGCTGTTGTTCTGGGATTGATTTGCACTTTTCACTCCAAACTACGTTCATCTCTAGGAGACAGAATGCCTCTCCTTCCTGAGCAGTATGATGACTGCGTGGACCCATGGAGTTTATACTTGCATACTATTGTTTGTACAGATGAATGTGGTACCTTCAAGCATTTGGAAATTGCTCCCAAGGATGAACCAGTCTTGTGGAGGTCCACAATTGTTTTTCTGAGGTCTTGTCTGATTTCTTTTGATTTTCCCATGATGTCAAGCAAAGAGTTTGAAGGTAGGCCTTAAAATACATCCACAGGTACACCTCCAATTCAGTTCACCTCCTATCAGAAGCTAATTGGCTGATTGTTTAAAGGCTTGACATAATTTTTTGGAATTTTCCAAGCTGCTTAAAGGCACGGTTAACTTAGTGTATGTAAACTTCTGACCCACTGGAATTGTGATATATTCAATTAAAAGTGAAACAATCTGTCTGTAAACAATTGGTGGAAAAATCACTTGTGTCATGCACAAAGTAGATATCATAAACAACTTGCCAAAACTATAATTTGCTAATATTAAATCTGTGGAGTGGTTAAAAAATGAGTGGTTAAATGAGTGCACATTAAAATGAGAAATGAAATGTATTTTCACATCCAAAAATAAAATGTACGCTTCAACTTTGAAGTCAATTTGATATTATGCAGATAAATTGAAAGATAAATCTAGATGGCAAATTAATTTCATACATGACAATGTTCATTGGCAGATATCCGTTACACCTTTGACACATTTTACAAATGCCTTAAGTCTTTCTTACTTTATTACTTTCATACATCTTTATCATCTCGCTTTGATTAACCATATGGTAATCATGAAGTATATACTGTATTCTCAAATGCCTCAAGTCTTCCTTACTTTGTTAAAACTTTCTTACATCTTTATCATCTCTCATTTATTAACCATATGGTAATCATGAAGTATATATTCTCATATGCCTTACTAAGGCAGTCTAACTAGATGTGGGGTAAATTGGCAGCTGAAATCATCTCCCTGTTCCATAATGCCTCCCATGGCTGTCCCCATGGCATCTTTGTTTAGTTAGTGTGGGATTCACTGGCAGAATTGAGTCATTTCTTATTTATTTTTTTCCTTCTGCTGTACTGTGAGTGGACTGGATGAAAAATCTGTTTCATTTGTCTGGGAGTTGAGATGGAGCCACCCACTCAAAAGCATCACCAGAGTCTGTCAGTTTGAGAGGAGCTGATTAACAGATGCTATTTACAAATACATTCATTCATATCATCGTGCATTTGTGCAAAGGGGGGGACAAGCAGGGGCCTGGCAGAGCAACATCATGTCTATATCTTGGTTGTGATACGATAATATTGCAATGCAATGTTTAATGTATTGTGATTTCATTTATTTTGCAATGTTTTACACACTCATTTTTCAATCATCTTTATAAGATGTCTGTTCTTTGTACAAGTGCAAAACTTCCTGCATTACTTCACCATAGAGCCACAGAAGTAGCGTAGAGAATAAGTGTGTCAGTGTAAGTAAAATGTGTGTTTATTATGTACGAAAACCCTTGCAGCCTAGATGTACAGAGGATCTGTCCAAACATCATTACAAATACAACAAGTGATAGACTTATACTCTTAGCTTGTTCTGAGTTTGGATTTTGGTCAAATAGAAAAGATTGAGTCTTCATTGACCAAATGCAGCAGGATATTTGTCTTCTCACTCACTTGCTCTTAAGAGTTCTTTATTCTCTTTTTCCTCAAAAATATTTCTGTAAAAAAAAACTTAACAAAACATATTGATTCTTGCTGTAAGAAAATACACTCACTGAGCACTTTATTAGGAACACCTTCACACCTACTTATTTATGTGATTATCTAATCAGCAGTGCAATGCATAAAATCATGCAGATATGGGTCAAGAGCTTCAGTTAATATTCAAATCAACCATCAGAATGGGGAAAAACTGTGATCTCTGTGATTTCGACCGTGGCATGATTGTTGGTGCCAGATGGGCTGGTGTGAGTATTTCTGTAACTGCTGATCTCTTGGGATTTTCATGCACAACAGTCTGTAGAATTTACTCAGAATGTTGCCAAAAATAAAATAAAAACACCCATTGAGCAGCATGAAACACCTCGTTGATGAGAGCTGACAGAAGGATACATTAACTCAGTAACCCCACTGTACAATTGTAGTGAGCAGAATAGCATCTCAGAATGCACAATATGTCGAACCTTGAGGCGGATGGGCTTCAACAGCAGAAGACCACGTCGGGTACTTTATTAGGACCATAGTGTTCCTAGTAAAGTGGTCAGTGAGTGTAATATGTACAATATGTTATTGGTTCTGTTTTCCCCTACTTCTATTTGTGCATGACTTTCTGTGTCCTTTTGTCTCTCGCAGGTCAGCGTGGAGGTGCTAGTAGAGTATCCGTTCTTTGTGTTCGGTCAGGGCTGGTCATCCTGCTGTCCAGAGCGGACAACCCAGTTGCTAGAGTTGCCATGCACAAAGCTTTCGGTAGGCGATGTCTGCATCTCCCTCACCCTGAAGAACCTGAGGAACGGCTCCATCAAGAAGAGCCAGGGGCAAGTATTGGATGCACCAACCCTTGGTCCACCCCTTAAGCCTCCCAAAGCACTCTTGCATGGGGCACGGGGGGGTGTTCGGCACACAGAACAGGAGAACGGACTTGGGCAGTATTCAGATCAAGGAGGCGGAGGCAATCAGGGCAATAAAGAGAATGGAGAACTGAAGTTTGGGGAGAGGGACATCTGCAAAGCCCCACCACCCTCTGAATCAGAGTCCATCAGCAAACCCACAGGCCGCAAAAGGAGGTGGTCAGCCCCTGAGGGCCGCAAAGTAGAAAATCCAGAAGGAGAGCCTCCTTTAATATTTCCTAAGCCCTCTTTCATCCCTCAGGAGGTTAAAATTAGTATCGAAGGCAGATCAAATATTAGCAAGTGAACGCCCACTGGACTGTCAGCTTTAGCAAAATTCAAAATAAATTTGCCCTTAGAATGTTTTATTATTATTATTTTATTTTATTTTTTGATTAGAGATTTTGTTTTCTATCCAGATTATTGGACCTTATGTCTAAATTTACTCAGTTATGTACATTATGACTTCACATGTTGTAATAACAATGTAATGGATTTAATTTTACACAGGCAATTGGTGCAAATCATTTGATTGGTCAAAATCTGGGTTGATGTAGTGCAAGGTAAGAAGGTTGTGGGACACCTTAGCACTGCACAATATTTTTTTAAGGCTTTATACAGTCGATCATAACTAACAAGGCTAAGACTTCTCTCTAGTCTCTTACCTATGACATTGTTTGGCCCGGACAAACCTAGTCCAGTTACACCTAGTGGAAATTAAAATATTTTCAGAGTAAGCTTGACATTACTCATGGTGGCAGAACGGAAATCACTCCTTCACTGGATGCAGGAGTTTACATGATGTCAGCCATCCTGTTTAGGCAATCTAATATTTAACTGTGACTTTAGAAGACTATCAGAATCACAAACAATGTTGAGCGATGCCATCAATGCAGTTAGATCAGCATAGCTTGTTTTAAACTTCATTTAATTTCAAGAAGAGGTTTCCAAATATTATGGTACATGCCAATAGGGATGATGTCATCAAGCAGTGCCAGTTGCTCCTTAGGAAGATCTTAAAAAACTCATCTTAAACAGGGAAGATGTATGATGATGTGTCTATTTTTATATATCCAACTGTCTAACCTTTTATTTGACTATTTTTGTAGTTTTGCATGTTTTAATTTTCCATCTCACTTTTCAAACCCTCCTATCATACCTGATGGGTAGATCTTTGTTCTTTTTTTTTTTTTCTGTTATGATTGGGTAAACCTTGCAATCAGGGGTAATTTTTTACATAGACACAGGATGCGTCCTTGTCTGTGTATGTATGCATGTATGTGTCTTGATGCATACAAACACAAAGGGTTGACTTCAGGTGAGGAAATTGACCAGTCCCTTAACTTTAGTGTTCGATCTCACCGTTTTAAAAAAAAATTTTTTAATAATTATTATTATTTATTTTTTTCCTTTTCTCCCCAATTTGGAATGGCCAATTCCCAGTGCGCTCTAATCCTCGTGGTGGCGTAGTAACTTGCCTCAATCTGGGTGGTGGAGGACGAATCTCAGTTGCCTCCGTGTCTGAGACCGTCAAACCGCGCATCTTATCACCTGGCTTGTTGAGCACATTACCGCGGGACATAGCGTGTGTGGAGGCTTCACGCTAATCTCCGCGGCATCCACGCACAACTCACCATGCACCCCACCAAAAGCGAGAACCATTTTATAGAGACCACGAGGAGGTTTCCCCATGTGACTCAACCCTCCCTTGCAAAGAGAGAGTGCACGTTGTCTGAGAAGACAAACAAGTCATTATTCAGAAGCACTTAACACACCTGTCACGCTCACTAGCTGATATTTGTTTCAATCAACTGAGTCAAATTATTATGATGATAATGATTATTGTAATATTAATTACTAATATTATTATTATTTTTGCTACTACTATTGTCTGTTGATCTCTCAACATGAACACAGTACTGTATGCTGTATACCCTGCTGAAAAAACAGCTTAAACCTGCCTAAGCTGGTCATGGTTTTAGAGGGCTTTTGAGCACTTTTTAGCTCAGCAAGGCTGGAAGACCAGCTAAGACCAGCAAATCAGTTTATGCAGGTTTAAGATGTTTTTTGGCAGGGTAATTAATTGGATGTTGTGTTGCACTCTTTGTGTCTTCTGTTGTGTGGGAAGATGCTAGCTCACAAAGGTCACAGGTGATAAAAAGAGATAAAAAAAGGAGATTTTGTCCATGAGAGGGCTGCTTTAAATGAAGCACTTTTCCCATTTATCTTGTTGGATCAACCTAATGCCTTGAGTAAAGACTGGCACAAAGAGGGCGGGGCCTGTGAAACAGCTGCCATTTGAATAATTTTAAGCAAAAAGAGATGAATGAAAGTGTAAATGCGGTGGAAAAAAGTACAGAGATTGTTCAAATATGTATATAGATATGTATAAGAGAGATATGAGAGTGAGAACGTAAAAGTGTAAGTGAGAAGCTCTGACTACAGAAATCTACGAGGGTTTTAAGGGTGTCACATACATACAGTATGTTTGTTAGCAATGTATGTGGGCGCTTATGCATGCAAGTTTGATTGTATGCATTAACATGCACTTGCATATATACATACACGTACATGGTTACGGTAATGTTCAATCATGTTGAAATATGTAATGTATTTTTTTGTACATTAACATGTATAGAACTGCATATGCTATATCTATCTTACTGGATGAGAACGCAAGGCTACATGAGCACGTTTTTAGTCCCGTCCCCCAAGACACTGACTCATCGAACGTATGTGAAAACCATCATGTAGTAATTTCAGTGATTTGTTGTATAAGTATTTGTGTATGTTAGAGAAAGAGCATGTGTGAGTGTATGCGCCTGTTTTTGTGTGTGTGTTTGTGTGTGTATGTATAATACCACACATATTATAAATAGATATTTAAGTTCTACTTAAAAGAATATTGCAATTTGCACATCTGGAGAGATAGTAACATGGTTTTTATTTTGTTTTCAGTCAGCACAGGACAGGGCTGAAAAACAGATTTTTCTGAAATGTAGCAGTTTCTTGACAAGTTCGCCTGGCTGACAGGTCTGATGGCTATGGCCCTCAACTCTTTCAATAAAAAAACCAGGAAGCCCCCTTTTAAGCTCCCACAAGGGGTTTGAATCCCACACTAAAACATGAACAAGAAATTGTCCGTTGTTTGTTTTGTAGGGGTGTAAGGTGTCATCCCTGCTGCAAAAACCAGCTTAGACCAGCATAAATTTCCATTTCAGGCTGGCTTATGCTGGTTTGGTGCTGGTCTAGTTGGTGGACCCGCATAGCCATGATGTACCCCAGTAAACCAGCATCCCATTCTGGAGACCAGCATCCAAAAACAATGGACATTGGTGACCTGTAGCCTGCACGCTTGTTGAGTCCTTTGGTTGGTCACGCTCAACTTAGCTTGAGTGGGTGAAGATCTGGCAGGAAGATGGTGGAAATAGATAGTGGTAGTTAATAAAGAAGGGATGAATGGATGGATGGGTAAACAGATATAATGAGTGGTGGTGGGTGGGTGGGTAAGTGCACCCCATATACAATTTGAAAATGCTTTATTTTTTATAATAAAACAGGGTTTGTCAGATCAACACCACAACCGTGCTTTATTTTCTTTTTTCCATTTGACATGGCATCTGTTCCCTTGATGCCTGTGGGTGCAATTCTGCATCCTACTTGGATTGTATATATGTATGTTTGTTTGTATCTGCTTCAACCAGTCAAACTTGATATTTTTGTTTAATACTTTTGGGCCAAAAGGTAGAAATAAGATGTGATATTGTTTGTCTATTGATGTGCATGCAGTGAACCACCCCAAGAACATGACCATCAATGAAAAACCAGTCTTGCATTAATTTTGTCATCTTTTGCTATGCCATTCACCTCTATTTTCCTTCTCCTCTTGTAATTTTCAGTGTTTTAGATGTCACTCATACAGTAGAAGTGTATCACTTCAATCATTTTACTATCTGCCTCCTGGTTGTACAGTGCGTTTCCATGTACACACGAGAAGCATTCCGAACAATGGCACGTAGCAATAACCCTTAGTCTTCAGTGCTGAAAGACAGTGCCAAAAAGACAGAACCAGACTTCAATGCAAGAGCTTAGTCATTGACCTTCTGTTAACCTCAGCAACCTGTTTTATTTGCGGATTGCACTGCAGGCCCTCGGAACTTCAGGGAGAAATGTAAATGAATATGCAGTGACAGAGTCTGTCCCCTCCTAGCCATCTTAACCCCTAGTTGAATAGTGACCTCCAGATCCTCTTCAGGTGCCCATACAGAACCAGTATGCCTCTCACAGAGTATGTTTGCCCTGCTGCAACCGTTAGCTACCTTCTGTTGCCTGGCATGTACGTGCAACTGCGTTCACTTTCGCCCCACCCAGCACATCTGCTCGGTCTGATCTCTTTCTCTGTCTGTCGCTGTCTCATCATAGCCATAGAACCCTGACAGTATTTGTGACAGAGTTTCCTGTTGCCTAGCCCTAGCTTGTCGAAATTGTGTTTTAAGAGAAAACGGTGACTGTAGCCTCACTCACTTATGTGTAATACTCACCCAGAGTACCTATTAAGTCTGCAATATATTCATTTACTCGGATCACAAAAGGAGCAAGTTGGTATGGGTATGTTCTGTTCTCCATGTTGGATAGTAATGGACTACATGTAATCTGGAATAAAGTACTTGTTATTTGATTAAATTACATGTGTAAATGTGCATAATTAGATAACAGTTACTTTTATGGATTACATGATTACAAATTGATTAAATGAATGATCAGTCTTGACTTTCAAACAGTGTAAATTGCTTAAAGGAATGATCCGGGTTCAATACAAGTTAAGCTCAATTGACAGCATTTGTGGCATAATGTTGATTACCACAAATAAAATATTTCAACCCGTCTCTCATTTATTTAAAAAAGAGCAACAATCGCGGGGTACAGTTAGGCACTTACAATGGAAGTGAATGAGCCAAGTATATAAATGTTTAAATACACATTGTTTAAAAAGTATAGCCTCAAGACGTAACCATTATTTGTGTCAACATGATTTTAGTGTGATAAAATCACTTAATTGTGTTAAAAAGTTAAAATACAATATTCCACCTTTTTTTTTGACATAACGTTGGTAAACTCCGTAAGTGATTTTATCACAATAAAATCATGTTGAACAGAGATTTTTTCACACTAAAATCATGTTATGTATAATGTTTATGTTCTGTGGCTATACTTTTGAAACGGTGTGTTTTAATGTTCATGGACTGGCAGCATTCATTTCCATGGCCTTACTGTAATCACAACTCTTTTTTTTTTTTTTTTATTTTTTTTTATTGAGGGACGAGCTGAAATTATTTTCTGTGGTAATCAACATTATGCCACAAATGCTGTTGATTGAGCTTAACTTGTATCGAATCTGGAGCATTCCTTTAATACCACTTTAGATTCTCATTAAAACATGCATTTAGTAATTCATAAGTAATCAGATTGCCTAAAACACTAAATCTAAAAGATTAAGTAATTTTTACTTGTGTAATCAGTGCCAGATTACATTAAAGAAGTAATCTAACCTAACATTGTCTGTACTATCGTAATGTCAGGTGTTATCTGTTTGAATCTGGACTATTTTCCATTTAAAGAAGTTTTGCCACTCATCTGAGTGATTTTGTTGATGATACATCATTGATTATGCAACGTCTTAAAATATTGAGATATGAAGACTAATTGCGAATGTCGGTGAAAGATTGAAAGATGTCGGTAACACTTTACAATAAGGTTCCATTCGTTAACATTAGTTAATGCATTAGGTATCATGAACTAACAAATGCACATATTGTTTTACAGCATTTATTAATCTTTATTTTTTTTAATAAAAATACAATTGTTTATTGTTAGTTCATGTTTGTTCATAGTGCATTTACTAATGTTAACATATTCAACTTTTGATTTTAAAAGTGTATTACTATATGTTGAAATTAAAATTAATCAAGAATGATAAATGCTGTTAAAGTAATTTTCTTTGTTAGTTCATGTTAATTAATGTAGTTAATAAATGGTACCTTACTGTAAAAGTGATACCAATATGTCTGACATTGTGTGACCTGAATGAATGAATGAATCAGATGTTCTGTTCCTTCAAGTTTGATGGTCATCACAAAGAGAATAAAAGATGTACAAGGTACCTGGCGGTTTATTGTACTAATGTATCTATCTCATATAAAACTACAGTAAAACTCCATTAATGACTAAACTAAAAAAAATTATAATTGTATTCTTAGTCTAAAAGTCCGTGGGTTTTATGTTTTTGTTTTTCACTACGTTATTAGTGAGTAAATGGGGCGAGTGTTGTATTTTCACATTGTAGTGAACCCCTGATCTATAATTTTTGTTCATTTCTGCTTTTTTTTTTTTTTTCCAAGTATATTTCATTTTCTTTGGCAGAGGGGTGAGTGTCGTCTCTAAAATCATTTGCATTTCTGTTAAAGGTCAAAACATTTTCCTTGGACTTACTCAGGGATGGGAAATAATTGTGAATGTGTGTGTACTGATTGGGGTAAATACCCTTGAAAGGTTTAAGTACATGTAAATATATATGTGTGTGTTGCAGTCATTTCATTGGCCCTGTGCTTTGGTTTCCCCACACTGTCTCTACACTATATGAGGCCTTCCTAAAACACTCTATGTGTCTCTGTGTAAACCGTCTGTATCGGTCTGTTTGTCTGCATCACAAGCTGTCTGTTCATCTGCCTGTTCTCCCTCTGACATCACAAGCCCAGATTCTCACCCATGCAAGAAAAAGACTGACATATTTATCATCAACCTCATCAAAGTGGGGACCACTTTTATAGAAACAAACGAAAAACTAAATGCACATGTTTGTCATTTATAGAATAGATAGACTTGATTATACTGTTTCAGCACTTTCTAATCCCAAGGAAGATTTAGAGTTGAGGAATTAAGGTGTCATCATACTTTTTCCCCTCTGTCTCTACTCGTTCCTGGGTCCAACGGGTTTTGACAAAGAGGGTTGAGAATTGAAATTAAGTTTGGATGGTCCTCAATGAACCTGAGACGATGTTGACGTTGAACCTGAGATGTTTTGATTTGCTTGGTTTTTATTTTCATGTAGGATCTATATTTGACCTTGCTTCATGTATTAGGACTTTGTACTTTTGCTTTGGTCTCCTCTGTAGCACTATTCTATCGTTGTAGGAGACAAGAGAAGTGTTTTAATGAATATTTTTAAGAGTTGGAGTGGCTCTGTGACAGCTCTCTCATAAGAGGAGCACCACTGACAGTGTCGTTTTTTTCTGGCATAAATGACAAAAAAGAAGAATATTTCTGCGAGTTTCAGTTGTTTGAAAAATACATCAAAGTTTCTTTCCTTTTTTGTGGCTCTTGTTTAAAAAAATCCTTTTATTTTTTGTGTTATTTTGCTGCCTTTTTCTTTTCTTTTTGTCTTTTATTAGTTGAAAATCAGTCAGGTGTCAATCAAGCCTCTGTTCAACTTGACTGTTGTTTGACATCTTGTCAATTGTCCAAACCGCTGGATTTTAAACCTCAGGCTGAGAAACTTCAACAGGCCTACATTAAGACTTAGTTTAACCCTAAATGATGTATGGGCTGCTTGATATGGGTATTGTAATTAGTCTTATTATAATTATAAATATTGTTAATTTTATAGTTACTTTGACAATTCAGCTATATCAGTGCTGGATAGTTAAACAGTGTACACTCCTTAGGAAAGGAGGCATGCCCAGCCCTGGTCTTGTAGTTTTGTTGAGCTGGTAAACTGACAAACACTTCCTCAGAGTGAGGTACATTCTGTGTTCCTTCACCTTAACCCAACCCTGCCTCACCTGGCCAGCCCTAAAGCAGCCTGTCTGACCGGAATACAGGAAAAAAGACTAATAAAAAACCTTTCTCTGTTGAATATTGAGTGATATTTGTCGCTGTTGGGTCGCACTGGACACTCAGCCCTGGTTAACCACTGAGAACTAAATGCCAGGGACTTAACTGACCATCACGGGCTGGAAACCAACTTGTGTACAGATGCTGTTCGTCTCACATACCCGATGTCACCCTTACACATATCAATCAACAACCTCTTAATGTGTGTATTTATCCTTTAGAATTTGTACAACCACACTCTCGAGATAAACTTAAACATATCGTCAAGGTCATTTTTGTAATTTTGAAATTGTTGCCAATGAATGCTTAATAAGATGTCTCTGTAAAACTGTACTTAGAAATGACCTTTTCAATTTAACATCAGTCATTTCCAAGAATGTTTTGTGTTAAATTCTGAAAGGAGGGTGTAGGCAACAGTTTTAAAGCTGAGGCCAGATACACAACATTTAGGAGCTCCGCCTAGTGAGACAGAAGTGAAATAACGCAATTTGTCAGGTGAACGGAGAAAGATATAGCTGCAGGTAGAGCTTCTAAAAAGGGTCACAAGCTCCAAACCACCATTAAAGAAATAGGGAGCCCATTACCTAACCCTTTCCCTAACCTTAACCATAAGTGAAAGTGACACCCCTTCTGAAGTAATCCCACCCTCTTTGGAGATCCCGCCCACATTTGGAGTTCTCCGGCCTGCAGCTATACCTACATGGGTGAACGGCTAAAATGTGGTGTTCGGTAATTATGTGCATGCATGTCCAACCACCTCTCCTTTTTCTCCTGTTTGTTTCCCTTTATTCTTTTGAGATTGCAATGTTAATAAGATTGTGTTTTGTGATACACAGGAAGCCATTGGTCATTCATTCCTCAGAAAGGAGTGTGTTCTAGCAGGAATCCCAGGTGTTGCAGGTCTTTTCATAAAGAGATTTGAAGTCTTCCACTGGAAGAGAAATTGAAGAAATTGTTTCTAGTTTCTTTTTTCACTTGCCATTGGGCAAAAAGATCCACAACAATAGAACCACTGGATTGGATTTAAACTACTCAGTAGCGGTTCTAGCTTGTATGGCGCCCTGGGCGAAACCCACTTCAGAGATTTGGGAGAGGAAGTAGTGTTTTGCACCTTACTTAGTAAAGAATATATATATATATATATATATATATTAATTAAAGAAAAGAAAATTTAAAGCCCTAGGTAGGAAATAATATTTTTTTTCTTTCGCTCTCATTTTGGTTAATTTTATTTCCATATGCGTGCATATTCTGTAAGTTGTGTAAAATATTGTACTTGCACTAGCTTTTTTAAAAAGAAAACTAATATAAAAAATTTAATTGAAATTCTATTTTCTAATTATGGTGTGTCTATTTGTAGGATACACTCATGTTGTTTCTTGGATTTTTTTGGTCCCTTTCTTTGATGGTGCTTGCCGGTTTTCTAGTTAGAACGTATTTCATTATACTGAACAAAACAATATTTGATTCAGGTTGTGAACAAATTTGTTTAAAAATGAAATTTTCTGTATACCAGTACAAGTTTATTGTTGCAGTATACACGTACTAATAAAAATTACAGTGCCAATTGCAACCTTTTTTGGAGTTTGTGATTTGTGATAAGCAAGTTTAGAACATGTCAAAAGCCTTCAAGTTTTCTCAAGGTGTGTTTAGTGGGCCCACTGCACATTCAAACATGCACACAATCACAAACCAATGCACAAAGAGGTATTTCACAAGGTTTTTTTGGCTCACTGTGCAGCTAAAAATTGGAGTGTTGGCAGGCACTTTAACCCATCCCGTATACATTTATACTACCAAATTCGCTACAAAGGCAAACCGAAGAAAGGGTCTGTGTCGAGGAAGGATCGATACGTGAAAGTACGCGTCCTTCAGGTTGATGGCCATGAACCAATCCTGATGTCGTACTGACGCCAGGATGCGCTTCTGCGTTAACATCCTGAACGGAAGCCTGTGTAAGGCCTTGTTCAGGGCACACAGGTCCAAGATTGGGTACGACCCTCCCCCTCTCTTGGGCATGATAAAATAAGGGCTGTAGAAGCCCTTGCGCAACTTGGCTACAGGGACGGGCTCTATTGCTCCCTTCGCCAGAAGGGTGGCAACTTCCGCCCGGAGGACGGAGGCACCCTTGCCCTGCACCATAGTGGAGAGGATGCCACTGAACCGGGGCAGGCGTTTGGTGAACTGGATCACGTAGCCGAGGCAAATTGTCCTGATGAGCTACTGTGAGGGGCTGGAGAGCTCAAACCAGGCCTCCAGTCTCCGTGACAGTGGCACCAGGGGGACAACTGGACTTACTGTGCCCAGGCAGGGTGGTTCGCAGCAAGGCAGAGCAGGCACCCCACCTGGAATACAGCTCAGAGGGGACATGCTGCTCTGCAAGCCCGCAATGGTGGCTGGTGACTGGAGTGGGCGAGCGGCCCCAGAGACCAGCACACTTACCTGTTCGCCGGCTGTCTCTCGACGGAGAATGAGGGAAAGAGAAGTACTCACGTTCGCCTGATTGACCGGAGAGACTTCCAACACCTGGCCGTTACAAGTACGCTGGCCTAGGGAATGAGGAAACTGTTCTTTTATTGACCATGTGGGTGCCGAGGCCCAGAGGGCACTCGGCGATGTTATATTCACCATGCGCTGGCCCAGGGGCGATGATGGGGCTGGAGAGATGCCCCAGGCCAGACCGATCTGGAGTAGTCACCTCATCCCTGGGCGGGCCATGTCAGGACTGCCTCGAAGCCTGTCTGGGGTTCTTGGGGGCCGGCTGACGGGCAGGTGGAGCCGACTTCCTGCGGGAGGATCTTTTTCTCTGAGGCCGTTGTGCGGGGATAGTACAGGAGCCAGGGCCGGCACGGCAGGGTAATGGCTCTGGCGAGAAGCAGACGGGGTGCGGCATTGTAAGTCTTCATCATTAAAGAGGAAGAGAACTTTCAGGCCTTGGATGGGAGCCTTGGTCGGTCACGCCAGGTGGCTGCGCCCTGCGGGCATAAATGCACCGCTACGGCGCGCTCTACCTGGGGGAGCTCGACATGTCCCTTAGCCGCTCCGTCATCGAGGGTAGTCAGAGTGGACGAGCTCGCGAAGCGTGTACAGGCAGTAAAAGGTGCCTTCCATGACTTTGTTAGCTCCTCGTGCACTTCCGGGAATAAAGGCACCGGGGAGGGCCGTGGCCGTGAGTCACGCTCTGAGCCCAGAAACCAATCATCCAGCCGTGAATGATCAGGGCAGGGTGGAGGGTTCCACTTCAGCCCGATGTTCGCAGCTGCCTGGGCAAGCATGGCTGCCATCTCAGCGTCCGCCTCATCCTGTGCTTTACCGCCCGTGGGCGGGAGCTCAGAAGATTCATCCGCTTCCGATAGCAGAAGCCCACCCTCCGATGCTGCGACTGAAAGCTCAGCCTCGTTGCGAACCGCGAACGACACATTAAACCCGCCGTGAGGCAGACCACCTGCATCGCTCGACAGCTTGTCTGGACAGAACGAGCGTGCTGGGGGATGGGAGGTCCGCGGGGGCTGAGCCGGCGGAAATGCTCCCATGTCCACATCCAGATCACCCGCAGTGCTTGCCGACCCGGCCGGCTGAGCATCAGCCCAGGACGGACCAGGCTGGGGAGCAGCCGCGGTGGCTCCTTGCTTCACGAAGAAGGAAGTGAGCCATGACCGCAACGTTCTCATGGGCATGTTCTGGCAATGAGAACACAACCCTTCCACGAAAGCCACCTCAGCGTGCTGGCATCCCAGACACTCGAGGCAGATTTCATTGGTATCTGGAGGGGAGAGATAACGGCCACATCCAGTAGCGCAAACGCAGAAGGACATCTTTAAAAAGACGCCAAGCGTTTGTGCGAGCTCTTTTAGAAGGAAAATATACTCTCTTTTTTTGTGATTAACATTTTATTAATTTTCAAAACAAAGAAAAACAAAACATATATACAGTGAATCGACATTAACACCCACTACTTCCCCTCCCCGATCAAGAACCCCACCCCAAACTAACATCCCAGTGGTCTTACATAAGTACACACATTTACAGAGAATAAAATAATAAATAAATATATATATGCATATATATACACACACATACATATATTACATATATATATATATATATATATATATATATATATATATATATATACACATATACATACATACATAAACATATACACACACATACATATATATATATATATATATATATATATATATATATATATATATATATATATACACACACATACACATATACATACACATACACCTATAATAAACATACAACTCTAAATTATACCTCTCTCTCCACAGACCCACTGTGAGAGCCCCTCAAAAACATCAAATATCTACCCCATTTCCCAATAAAAGAATCCCATATCCCCAGCCTTCTACACGATACCTCTTTGAAGGCTGCCACCCTTCCCATCTCTTCGCACCACTCCCGAATTAATGGTGCTCCCACTGACTTCCAACCCCTTAAAACAATCTGCCTGCCTATCATCGCACTAGTGAGGATCCAATTGTTTATGTATTTATCACCTACGTCGATGACCGCCCCATCACCCAAAACACAGAGTCTGGGGTAAAATGAAATCCGAATGCCAAACACGTCACACAGAACACTCTGTACCTTCAACCAAAATTCCTGAATCTCAGCACACCACCAAAAGAAATGGGCCATGTCTCCTTCCTCTCTGATTGGCATCGCCAGCAGGTGGGTGTGTCTTTAAGACCAAGCCTATACAATTTAGAGGGGGTCCAATAGAACCGATGTAAAATTTTGAATTGTATAAGGCGCACCCTTGCATCTCTCGAAGCAGTTTTTGTTTTTTAAAATCCTAACCCATTCTTTCTCCTCCAATTCCAGGTTTAAATCTTTCTCCCATAATCTCTTGAGAGTGGTTGAGACTCCGTCCCCCAGACTCTGAATTAATAAGGAGTAATACACTGATGCCTCATGGCCCTTTCCAAAAGCAGAAATCACCACTCCTAGAGTATCTGCTGCTTTAGGGGGCAGCTACTCCCAAAAATAGTACAGAGCAAATGGCGTAACTGAAGATACCTAAAAAACTGAGATCTGGGGATCCCAAAATATTGAACCAGATTTTCAAAGGATGTCATCACACCGCTCTCGTAAAGATCACCGAGTGAATTAACCCCCCTCGCAATCCACTCTGACCAACAAAAAGGAGACTTATTAATGCATAGTTTGGCGTTTAGCCATAGGCTCGAGGCAACATTTAGATAAATATCGTTTCGTATCGGAAAGATTCGTTTCTTGAAGAAACACTATATCATATTTCTTGCGCTTAAGAACAGAAATAACCTTCCTTCTTTTTATGGGGTGTCCCAACCCATTCACATTCCATGTGGAGAGAGATAACCCATTCACATTAACATCTGACATATTGATATAATAAAAAATAAAAAGAATGAGTGTGTCAAAAACAAAATTATACAGACCACATTCCCCATTAATGCAACAATCAAACCCCAAACTTCCCCTGGAACAAAACAAACAGAAAAAAGAAAAACGTGCGCATTAACCCCGCGCACGACAGGGCCAACCGGCGACAATCCCTCTAAACTCAAAGAGTCCATGTACGCCTTCGAGAGCCCCCGCAACAACTTTGCCATCGGAATGCTCGAGTCCGGTGCTTCTGCACAAATTTTGTGAGGCACAGTTACAATAACAGAAAATACTTTGTAAAACATACCCCAGCCAACAGGCAGAATAACAGAAAAAACATGTAGATTCATTCACAGAACTGTCTTGAAGGTGTGTTCCTCCTCAAAATAAACTCCAGCTGATATAAAACCGTTCAGTTTCCTCAGACAAACAAACAATTGTTCAGTGAACTGGCTGTTATGAGTGCAGCAGATGAGGTAATCACTCTACTAGGAGGCATAAGCACAAAGAACAAACATATTTAACCACAACTGTCCTGAAGTAGTGTAATTCTACAAAACAAGCTCCAGCCGTTAGGCAGAGCCAGCGCAAAAAACAAAACCGGCATCCCGGTTCCTCGGATGATCAAGAGCCAAACTAACTCGGAGGCTGCGCAAAAAACAAAACAAAACAAAAAAAAACACCATAACTTACTCAGCCCGTCAACTTTATAAAAGACGTCCTTTATGTGAGCATATAGATATTTTGTGGTCATCCAAAGTGTCCATTCTCGATCTGGCCGGAAACTTCAGTGTAACAAAAAATCTTCCGTCAGTGCAAAATCTCTCAATCTCAAAATTTCTTGGAGTCATGCCACAAAACAAACTCCAGCCACTAGGCGGAGTCAACACAAAAAGAAACAAAAATGGCACCCAGCTTCCTCAGATAATAGAGTTCCTGAACCGCGAGTC
Source organism: Myxocyprinus asiaticus (assembly GCF_019703515.2). Lineage (NCBI taxonomy): Eukaryota > Metazoa > Chordata > Actinopteri > Cypriniformes > Catostomidae > Myxocyprinus > Myxocyprinus asiaticus. The sequence goes on from NC_059377.1 coordinate 17,164,604, forward strand.
AGTCCACTAATATAAGAAACATCAAATGGCTTACTCCAATGTATTTATAAAGGAAAGTGCCTGTTTTGGACGAGTAAATACTTTGCGACCATTCTTCATTTCTATTCTCAGTTTGGCCGGGAACATCAGAGCAAACGAGATCTTTTTCTGATGTAAGAGTTTCTTGCATTCCTTGAACTGATCGCGTTTCTCTCTTGTGGAATTCGCAAAGTCCGGGAACAAGAAAATATTATGGTTCTTCCAAGAAAGCTTCCCTTTGCTCCTCGCCTGGCGCAACACAAGATCTTTATTGGATGATTTCAGAAATTTGGCCAGAATGCATCGAGGCCTATCTCCCTAAGCAGTTCTGCGAGCAGGCACTCTGTGAGCTCGCTCGATTTCAAGTTTATGGCCTGTTATGTCGAGCAGACTCGGGAAAAACTCGTCCAGGAATTTCACCATATCTCTGCCCTCTTCATGCTCAGGAATTCCAACAATTCGTATGTTATTCCTTCGGCTCATATTTTCGAAATATTCCAGTTTTTCCGAAATTAATTCCAAATCTGTTTTGGACGCGGCCGGATTAGTGGTTAATTCCCTTTCCGATGACTCAAGATAATCGATTCGTTTTTCAACTTCTGTCACTCTTGTAAACAACTCGGAGAATTTTGTTTCCATCGCCGTAATCGTAACACGTAAGTGTCTTTTAATGTCTCCAGAGTCTGAGAATTTTTACTTCTTTGCCATATTTACCTCAAAGAGCAAGTATGTAATTGGGTGTATTGAATCTCACCGGATCACAACATGAAAATAATTAAAAAAACTAGCAAAGTTCGCAGAGCTCGTCATTCACACGTCTCTTGCATGGCGTCACGTGAACCCTCCAAATATACTCTTTCTTGAATATACACTTTTAGCACCTGCAGACTCAGGCTGCTGAAGCACCCAGGGGAAGCACAGTACTCAACCGTGCGAGGGTGACCGCTGATATGCGGCGTAAAAATCCAGCAGCGTAGCAAGAGGTGAGAGGACGAACACACACAAACATGCATTCGGCTCTGAAGAAAAAATCTGAATGAGTGATGCACACTATCTCCTTTTATACCCGTATGTCCGGGGCGGAGAGTGGCATGCAAATTCCACTCGCCAATTTTCATTGGCCTTTTCTATTTTAAGCAAAGGTGATTGGGGCTCTCAAGATCGAACCCCTAGTGTCACTACATCGACACAATGTTGAGTGAGTGAAAGACAGGGAATTACATTTTACAGCATGTATTTTGTAATCTGTAGTGGAATACATTTTAAAAGTAACCTTCCCAACTCTGGTATTTATAGGGTAGCCTATACTTCATTTCTCCTCATGATGTTCTGTCTCGTGCATGGTCGAGTGCTCAGCCTTTCAAAATACACACTTTTGACATCAAGGCATACGTATGCGTTTAACGCATGCGCACTATGACTGCTTTGTGATATGCTTAAAGAGGTGGTCACACTCAGGGCTGCATTAATGCATGGGATTACTTGGTTTAAGCCCTGGGGCCCCCAGTTGAAGGGGGGCCCTGAACTCCCCAGCATCCACCACCCGACGATCACGGAGTCTGCGTATATAAACGTGTTCAGTGGGAGATGCTGATGTAAACACGGAGACTGTGCGCAACAGCGAAATGCTTCCGTGTAGCGCATGGTCATAGAGTAACAACGTTCCACCTCTGGCATGAAAGTGAGTAGACAATATATTTTAACATTTTGAATATTTGTTATTTGTGATGTATTACTTACACCAGAAGCCCTCTCTCGTGACATCATATCCTGGGCCATTGCGTTGTTGGAAAAAAAAAATTGTGTGCTCAAAGCCTAATGTGAGTTAACTGCAGGCAAATACGAAGATGATGCAAAATCCATGTGTCTAGAAAAACGATGTAGCGAGACGTAGCAGCACGTGGAAAACAGAAGAATACTTTGGCCTTTTGGAATAAAACAACCACATTCTTCATTCAAATATGTTTATTTCTCCTTATGTAATGTTATACTCACATTTCACAGAACAATAAAGTACTTGCTATCTCATCTAAGGCTTTGAACACATGAGGTACAGCAGTTTTCACATTCCTCTGGTCTGATACGACATCCCACCACACCTATTGAACATTCACAAAGGAAGCAGGCCTACAGAAATAGTTCACACCAGTACACAATGCACCAATCGCTGCTCAGATCAACTCAAGAGTTACAACACGCAGGGGCTAGCAAACAGTGGCAGAGAATATTCTCTGTTGGTAAGTTCTTGAACCAGCATGCTGATTGGTACACTCTCAGCAGAGAATGGGTTGCATAGGTACAAAGAATGAATCAATTTCTCAAGTATTGTCCTGTTAATGGCTTTTTCCTAAGGGAAAAATAGATTCAATGCCATTGCATATTGTACAGAAATTAAAGGCTTTAAATTAATGAAACTGAGTCATGCTGTAACTTCATTGGTTTTACAAGGTAATGTACAGGTTCCTGAGTGAATCACTGTAAGTGTTAATGTGTGTGGGAGAGAGTTTTTGAGGAAGATAATCAATGAAACAAAGAGATACATGCATCCAAGGAACACTGAAAATGGGAAGAGAGTGGGAATTATGTCAATGATGATTGTGTCTGTCTTTCCTCTCTATTGTGTATTCATTCTGCTATTTTAAAGAAGCAGGATAACACTATTACTGACAGTGCAACAGCGAGGTTGGGGAGATGAAAGAATGCAATGTTTTCACATTATCCTAACCGGTAATGGTGAATTTACAAGGGTTTGTGCTGTTTAGTGTGCATGACTAGGTGAACATGTGACTGGACTGCTGTGTGACTCTGATGAAGGTCGTCCTGCGGCTCAGTTCTTTGAGTTTGGCAGCTCCTACATATGTGCAGGTGGACCGCAGGCCGCCCAAGATGTCCCTGATGGTGTTTTCCACATCACCTTTGTAGGGCACCTGGACCGTCCTGCCCTCTGAGGCCCTGAAATCACATAAACATATGTACATAAGATGCCCTGCTAACATCTAGGTTACATCAGCAACCTACCACAATAAATTATCAGCAAATTCAAAATAAATCACCATACAGTAAATATCAACTTTATCCACAACCATTTTTTTTTTTAAATATATGAAAACATTCTCACCTGTACTCTGCTACACCTCCCACATACTTCTTCATGGCTGTGTCCGAGCTCATCCCATAGAACATTTTAAATTTCTTTCCATCTTTCTCAATGACATCACCAGCACACTGATCATGACCTGCAAGCATTCCTCCCAGCATGACAAAATCTGCCCCAGCACCTAATATAATATTCATAATAACAACAATGGTTATATACAGTATATCTCCTTTATATATAATTATTATCATTATAGTTATACTTTAAAGTAAGGTTGTAGGCTCTCTGTTAATGCATTAGGTACCATGTACTAACAATGATTTTCTACAGCATTTATTAATCTCGGTTCATGTTAATTTAAAAATATACTATTGTTTATTTTTAGTTTAGAATGCATTAACTAATGTCAAAATATACAACTTTTATTATAAAATAAATAAAATTATACAAAAAAATTTTAGCATTTAAAGGGATATTTCACATAAAAAAAATGTAAATTCTCTCACCATGACTTTTTCTTCTGCTGAACACAAACAAAGATTTTTAGAAGAATTTCTCAGCTCTGTAGGTCGATACAATGCAAGTGAATGGTGACCAAGTTTTGAAGCTCCAAAAAGCATATAAAGGCACCATAAAAGTAATCCATACAACTCCAGTGGTTAAATCCATATCTTCTGAAGGGATATGATAGGTGTGGGTGAGAAACAGATCAATATTTTAAATCATTTTTACTATAAACTATATATATAACTATATCCACTTTCACTTTGACATTCTACTTTTGTCTTTTGAAGAAGGCGTTATGCATTTTTCATGCATATCGCCACCTACTGGGCAGGGTGTTGAATCTATGGACTATCTGTTTCTCACCCACACCTAACATATAATTTCTACAGATATAGATTTAACCACTGGAGTCAAATGGATTACCTTTATGTGCTTTTTGGACCTTCAGAATTCTGGCCACCATTTACTTGCATTGAATGGACCTAAAGAGCTGAGATATTCTTCTAAAAATCTTCATTTGTGTTCTGCAGAAGAAGGAAAGTCATACACATTTAGGATGGCATGAGGGTGAGTAATGAGAGAATTTTTATTTTTGGGTGAACTATTCCTTTAAATGAACATTTGCCAAGATTATTAAATGTCATTCAAGTATTGTTCATTGTGAGTTCATGTTAACTAACATAGTTAACCCTTAAATGCATGGGTGTTTCACCAAACGTTATTACATACACTACCGTTCAAACGTGTGGTGTCACTTGCCTGTAATGTTTCTCATGATCTTAAAAATCTTTTGATCTTAAGGCGTATGCTTAAATGTTTGAAATTAGTTTTGTAGACAAAAATATAATTGTGCCACCATATTAATTTATTTAACTAAAATTGTATTTAAAAAAAAAAAAAAGTTTTTGAAATGGATGATTTGGACCGAATAATTAAGAAAAGCAACCACTAAGATGGGAATATAGATGGGAACTCCTTCAGTACAGTTTAAAAATCAGGGTGATACCTCAAGAAGTTGGTTGAGAAAATGCCAAGAGTACATGTCTGCAAAATCTCAGCAAAGTGTGAGCTACTTTGAAGATGCTAAAATATGACATAGTTTTGATTTATTTTGGATTTTTTTTTGTCACAACATAATTCCCATATTTCCATTTCTATGATTCCATAGCTGTGATGACTTTACTATTATTCTAAAATGTGAAAAAATAAAAATAAAGAATGAGTAAGTGACCCTAAACTTTTGAACAGTAGTGTACATCGGGTCTTTAGAGACCCGGCACGTATATCTATCACAAATGGATCTACAAAATTCCCAGATAGTGGTAAACTTTTCAAAGCATTTTCAAGACAATCGAAAATATAAATATAAAATAATAAAACAGAATATATTCTGATATATTTATATATGTTTTATTTTTCATATATCAAAGAGAAATCAAAGAACATGATTCATTACTTCCACTGAAATTTCATGTGATGAAACTAGCTGTCAAAAAACCAGCTTACACACTGAGCCATACTTAACACAAAATCTACACAGAAGCTACTCATAAATATTTTCTCAAGCACTTTTTGAGTCTAAATAGACGCAACACTTACATAATTTCAGCAGTACAATAAAAAGGCAAGAGCAAAATCATACTGTCCATGTGTTCCACATTCTATAGTTTCCTTCCATGTTGCTTCTTCATCAAATAGCAATGTCAAATCATTGACACATCAGTGCCACCTTCAGTAAGAAATAGCATGTATAATATGAATGTGTACACACACTGATAAATCACCATTGTTGCACGGAAAATCAATGTGATATAGTAGACATTTGTATGAATATAGTACTCTTTTGTCTTATAATAAACAAAGAAAAAGTTTTTTTTTTTTTTTTTTTGATTTTTTTACACTATTGGTAAGAGAAAGGTTGAGGAATACTAAAGAGGTGAGCTGCTCCGGGTCAGTAAGGACCCAAGGTATGCATTTAAGGGTTAAATAATATTAATGAATACAATCTTATTGTAAAGTGTCACAAAATATTTATTTCATATTTGATGATAATCAAATGAAGACCATGAAAACTGAACTCACCAAAAGCTTTGGCAACATCTCCAGGGCAGTTACATCCTCCATCCTAGAGAGGAAAAACTAAAGTTTTACAAAAAAAAAAACTACTACTAAATAGAGAAGATTTGTTTAAAGTAGTTACACTGTAGATAGTATAGGATTGAGGATGCTGCCCTCTTGTGGTAATGTGATGACATTGTGGCTTTCCATCTGCCAGCCCACGTACTGCAATGCTAAAGATGAATGTCATTTTAGAGGACTCACAGAGATGATGTGACCCTTGAGTCCGTGAGCAGAGTCGGCACATTCAATGACAGCGCTCAGCTGTGGATAACCCACACCGGTCTTAATGCGTGTAGTGCACACAGAACCTGAAGATCACAGTGTAATCAAACATAATAAATATGCTTCAGATGAAGCAATATGTTTATATGGTTTCAAACGTATTGTGTTTTGTATTATAAATATGTATTTAAAGTTTTAGGAAATCGCATAAACCGGAAATTCAAAAACTGATACCTGGCCCAATGCCCACTTTAATGATATCAGCTCCAGAAAGAATCAGCTCCTCCACCATCTCCCCTGTCACAACATTTCCTGCCTAAATGATCAAAATCATTGTCAACATATTTCTGTAGTAATACAAACACACAAAATAAATGTATTTTTCTTTAATACGAGCAAAATCATCTTCTATCTCACCATGATGGTGTGGTTAGGGAACTTTTCCCGAACTCTTTTTACAAACTCGACAAAGTGCTCCGAGTAGCCATTGGCGACATCCAGGCAGATGTATTTGATGAGAGGAATGGCCTCCAGGATGCTGCAAAGTTTGTCCAGATCTGCCGCTCCACTGCCTGAGCTCGCTGCAACCTGCTACTGGATGAGAAGAAAGATGCTTAATTTAACAGCAAACTGACATGTAACCTACACACATGCACAAAATATAATATATGCTGACCAGATCAGAATCTTTCAGCCAATAACAGGCTTCACTGACAATGCATATTGCCACTGTTGAAGGCAGTTTTTCAGCAATGATACACTATACAGTATACACTTGATATACAGGTATGACTAAATATGGTAAAGTTGCATGTGTGGATGGATGGATGGATGGATGGATGGTATATTATATGATCTATTATGGATGGATGGATGGATGGATGGTATATTATATGATCTATTATGGATGGATGGATGGATGGATGGATGGATGGTATATTATATGACCTATTATGGATGGATGGATGGATGGATAGACAGATAGACAGACAGATAGATGAGTGCACTACTAAATTAAAGGAGACTTTTACATGAACAAGAAATTCAGTTCTAGAAATTAACCTCTAGGCATTCTGGATGACTGGCTGCAAAAGTCTTCCACTCCTCTAGGGAGTAGTGCTTCTGAATGGCTGTGAAGAGAGTGTGCTGAAAGACAGAGCAGAGAGACGTCTGAGAGCCCAAGTCTGGCACTGAGACAGGCCGAAATATAAGAGCATCTTAATCCCAGTTCATGGTAACAGGACACAACTACTTATGTTTCAGCGAGATCTTGATAATCACGGTGATCATCAAAACTTAACAGCAAACAGTAAGTGTTTCATCACCTACTTTGTTTAAGAAAGCTCTCACCTTACTGAGCACCTGTGCCATCTCAAAAGTGCCAGTGGTGTCCATATTAGCAGCAATGATCGGGATGCCATTGTACGTCTGCTTGGAGTTCCGGAATGTGAAGTTCCTCTGCAGGTCAACCTGCAAAAACAAAGCATGCAGAGCAAATTAATTTCCATTCACACTGTAAACATACAGAAACCCTTTTTAGTCCTGTCCTATGCAGAGCTGTATATGTGACAGTCTAAAGAGCTTTGTATCATTTTAATGGATGGGGACATATATTACCAAAACATCCTGTGATCCTAGCCCATTCCCCTGTTCCTGTAACCCATCAAAGCATGTGCTCAATAATATTACCATTGAATCATATTAAGATCTATTTAACGGTTACTGAAACAACTGAACTGGAGTCATTCTCTATTTCAGATAGTGGTTACTTGCAGTGTAAATAATGGATTTGTACATTTTCTGAAGAATATTTGAAAGGTGCTTGCAAAATTTGCAAAGATGTTGCTAAGATGTTCTGAGTGGCTTTTTTCATGTTGCTATGCAGTTGCTAGGGTGTTCTAGGTGGTTTCTTACTGGTCCAAGTCAAAAGCACCCATCCCCAAGTCTTCATGATATTCTGTTCCCTCATATGGCTTGGCTCCATATCAGTGTTTCCTGTTTTATCATCTGGCAAGCTAAAACTGAAGTAAAGTCTGATTGCTTAGAAAAGTAATAGCACACCTCTCCTCAACAAGCCCCACAATAGGAGGTATCATTAAAGAAATATTCCGGGTTCAATACAAGTTGAGCTCAATCGACAGCATTTGTGGCATAATGTTGATTACCACATAAAATAATATCTGAAAATCATTTTCTTTAAAAAAACAAAAATCTAAGTTACAGTGCGGCTCTTACAATGGAGGTGAATGAGGCCAATTTTTGGAGGGTTTAAAGGCAGAAATGTGAAGCTTATAATTTATAAAAGCACATATTATTAATACTTCTGTTAAAACTCATATACCTTCATTTTTACAGTCATTTTAGGGTTTGTTGACATTACATCGTGTCTTGTGGCTATACTTTTTAATCTGTGAGTATTTTAACGTGTACGGATTGGCCCCATTCACTTCCATTGTAAGTGTCTCACTGGAACTCGTACAAGATGGCAGAATCATAAGCTATCATGCGACTTTTTTTTTTTTTAAGAAAGGTAACTTTTGTTAACAAATTTGGTTACTCTTTCCATTTTAATTTATGCAATACAAAATGACTTATGTGTGTATATAACCTGTAATATGCTTTTCTTGTCTCGTCCCAATGTTTTCCTTCTGTGGTACACAAAAGTTTTTTTCCTATTAAATACATGGATAGGTTTAGGGTTTCTGTAAGGGGTTAGACTTTAGGTTTGGAGTAAAACTTAGAAAAATAGTAATAAGATTGTCCATTGGTTAGTTTATGTTCTCTGTGGAAGTAAAGGTTGTATGCTTTTGTACCAGTTTGAATCAAGTTTTAAATAAAAACTTATAAGTTACATAAAACACTAAAGTGGCAAGTATTCCCATGATCAAGAATATTGCATAAGATATAAAAGGTTTTTGTATAAGCAGAGACTTAACAACAGCTGATAATGTGAAATGTGAGTTAAGCCAGAATGTGACTGTTTGACAGGCTTTTTTTTTTTTTTTTTTAAATAGATTTCTTTGTAGAGTCTTATGAAGTCCCTCAAGTTCAGCTGCATCCATTTCACTGGTTTTATCTTGAGTTAATTTGTGCTGAATCATTTATAAGTTTGTTAGAAAAAAAGCTCTGTGAGTTGTAACCTGATATCCTGTATACAGAGTGCACTCTCTCTCTCATGCTCAGATGCTCTCAGGTTCTCAGAATCGGTTCTTGATCAGTCATTTTCAGTTCTAGTAAATGCTGCACCCACATCAGTTAAACTATATTGCTCTGTGAATATCTAATTGTTTTCCTGCCTTTTATTGCAGTGGAAAAACTCATCTATAAAAACTCTATAGTGCATTTTTGGCATTGTACTGAAAACAAAACCATACAAATTACTTTACAAAAAAAGATTTTCTGGAAACTACTTGCTGAACTGCAATTTTGTTGTTGGGAACTTGGGATCATATTCAACATTTTACTTTTTAGAGATAAATATTATAGTTATTTCAGTCAGTTAGATTTGGATCACCTTGCTTATTGTTGCACTTTGAGGCTAGACCAGCGATTGATCACTGCAGGTTAATTGAAGGCCCTCGTCTACTGTTCTGTCTATATTAGGCTGTTTATCATCACAGTCCCCTTTACTGCCCGGGAAATCTCCTCTGAATAAAACAGCCTGAACACTGAAAAATTAGTAACACTTTATGAGAAGGTTCTATTTGTAACATAATGCATTAGGTATCATGAACTAAAAATGAACAATAATTCTTACAGCATTTATTCATCTTGGTATTATAAATATTATAAAATATAATATTTAAAAGTACATGCAAATTTAATATTTAAATATAACTATTATTTAATTTTTTTTTTAGATTAATGCTTAAAACAAGAAAAAACAATGACAGCACTTTACAAATAGGTTCCACTTGTTAACATTAGTAAATGCATTGGGTATCATGAACTTACAATGAACAATTTATTTTACAGCATTTTTTAATCTTGTTTAATGTTCATTTATTGTTTGTATATTTGTTCATTGTTTATAATGCATTAACTAATGTCATTGAATACAACCTTATTATTAAGTGTTCCCAAAACAGTTTGCAAAGGAGAAAAACTATTAAATATACAGTATATTCTTTGAAAACCAGTCTTTACTCTTTATATCTTATGTATTTTTGCTTTTCATACAAATGTATCTTGTTTAAAAGATTTTTTAGACATTTTTAATGGAAACAAACAGAAAAAACTTTGTGTGTGTGTGTGTGTGTGCAGTAAAACAGAATATGAAACAATTGATGTTGTATCATTGTTGGGACAGAAGGCTGACAACTTAACACGCTCTAAACCAATGCTGTTGAAAGAAGACAAATACCTCAGCTCGTGGATTATGAAATAGCTTCTGTAAACTAAAAATATTAGAGTAACAGTTAAGAAAGATGTTAAATGGCAGATGTTTAAGTGGCATAACTGGGGGATAAAAACTATTGAAAAAAACCTTTTGTTGAAATATAAAAGAATAGGCTTAGCAACCTCATCACAGCTCAACACTAATCTTTATCAACTAAATGCGTGGAACAGGACACTCAATAAGTCCAGATGATCAAGTAAGGTATGTGCATGTATGTTTTAGTGGGCAATTAATGGGCAGACCGACTGTTCAAGTGTAACAACACATTGGAATCTGCCTCTATTTATCACACAGCGTGCCACACGCCTATTTTTAAACATGTTTTGAGGGCACCAGCTCTCAGGTTGCCTTTACTTCGTCTGGTCAGTTGTCCTTGCAAACCACAAACTCTGCTGGGCTTGTTTCAAGACACATCAACATCACAAAATAAAGAAAAGCCAACTCATACTGGAGCTCTGGCTGCTGATCGACCTTGACAAACTAAATATGGGCCCCATATATATATATATATATATATATATATATATATATATATATATATATATATATATAAACAGTCCTGCCAGCCAGACTCCATCAAGGTCATTTAGATTTAGATTTCCCCCCTTCTGAATTTAAATGAATCCTTCATAACAAGCCCATTGACATGGATTTTGTCTCATACACAGACACCAAGCAGACGGTCAACCTTACCTCTGACCTGCTCTTCAGACTGCTCCTTTTTGGTCTGAAAAGGACATCTTTGAAGTCCAATTTCAGGTCAGCATCCACCCGGGGCATTGTGACTGGCCTTAGAGTGGAGGAGAGTTCCTAGAACTGGGCTGGTGCAGTTACTGGTCCAGAGCTCCAGACACCAAACCTGATCCAGCAGAATAACAGTGTATTTATAGTGTAGAAAAGGCCATCACTGTCCAGGCCCCCATGGCTTTATTTGGCAAGACCTGTATATTCTCTCTCTCTCTCCTCTTTCTCCCTCTTCTCTTTCTCCATGGTTCCCCCTCCTCTTGCATTCAGTATGGAGTGGCAGCAGCAGCGATAGAAGTGCTTCCTGTGTGGCTGCCTGACACATATAAGCACACACACCCCCAAACACATAGAAATGCAGTGACTGCAGTCCAGCTCTGCACTGCACTATATGTGCACACAGCACCTGCTGTCCAGCTGGGGTATTGCTCCTCTGAATCAATGAGTAATCTCATGGGAGGAAGAGGGAGGAGACAAAAATGAAGATACAGTATCTTATTCGTGTCTTCAACATAGGTGGTGTGCTTTTGCTGTGGTCTAATACAGAGAATTCTATCATGTGGGCAAGTGAGCCTCGCACTGTTAATGTATTGTTATATATGACATCCCGCAGTATCACATAAGATCATTTTGTTTTGTAGATGTGAACTAGATTTGTTTGTACATTTTCTGAAGAAAATGTGAGTTGTGCTTGCCCATGTAAAATTCACTGCCACAATACTAGGGTGCTCTGGGTGGATGCTTACTGTCCCAGAGTACCCTAGCATTGCGACAATTAATTTTACATGTTGTTATGGTAGTTCTTTTGTTAGTATTTATGTTGTGTTGTATGTTGTACTGTATGTGTTGTTGTCTAATAGGTGCTGTGTATCGAGTCCAAGACAAATTTCCCTACATGGGGCAATAAAGTATATTCAATTCAATAATAATAAAAAAAAATCTATACAAAGGCCACCCTCAAGTCTCCATGATATTCTGGTTGTTTATACATGGTTTGGGGTCCTCACTTCAATGTAGATCTAATAGATTTTTTACAGGTGAGAAATGGAAGTCTTATCACTCAGAAAGGTAATAGCACAGAACTCTTCAAAAAGGCACACAATTTGAGGTATCATGTCTGATCAACTCGATATGTTGCTTCCGAATGTTCTGGTGCCCTAACATCAACCCAATTCTGCCAAGTTGTCAGTGACAAGCGCCATCTACTATCAGACAAACGGGTTCTAGTCTCATGGAAACCAGGAAGTACGTTTGCATAAACATTAATGAGCCTGATTCAGAGGATGCATTTTCCCTCTAAGATAACATTTATACTCCACTGGTAGTTAAGTTTGGGTTTGGAGTAGGATGTCTGGTTAACAAAATATTCTGTTGCCTCTTACATTACAACTAAAAAAAATTCTTGGTTTCAACAACACTTCCAGCTTCGGCCACTGGGGGCAGTGGTTCAAATTTCAGTAAGCACAGACCGATTTCTGCTTAAAAACTTTCTACCTACAATCTCTGAATTCACAATAAGATCATTTTGTGCAAACAATTCAGGAAGAGTTCTCAAATTTTATCTAGCAAATCAGTCCACTGGCGGCCATCTTTGGAACACTCCCATGAAGCTATTTCAGAGCTATTTCCAGTCATGAAAGAGCAGCTCCTATCTACTTAAATGGGGCAAGACCAAAATCTCCAAAATGGTTGGTCAAGATTTCAATCAAAGAACTTATTTCAAATCAGCAGTAAAATATGACAACACTGGTATCATAAATTGTGCTTTTTTTTACCTCAGATTAAGAAAAAAATAAAAATAAATAACAACGCAATTTTCCCGGCTTGTATAGCTAATGTGTAAGCGCGCTCTCAAGTTGGCTCTTTTACCTGTGAGGCGGGGCTTCCTTTCTACATCCGTTGACAGATGCAGTTTCTCCCATTCATTCTAATAGAAGTGGCCCATCTCTGCTAAATAGTCTCTGGAGTGTCTTTGTTCAAATCTCTAACCATAACTATGAGAAATAATGATAGTTATGCACCTTAGCTAGCAACACTAACACACAGCATAAAAAAATAAAAAAAACTAATTCTGTGTTGTGTTGTAGTAATTACATACATTTCTTTATGACGACGTATTAGCTGCAGCTTTATTATTATTATTATTTCCCAGTCTATAAATTACACTGAAGACCCTGAAAAAATGTGACATTTAATTTCACTGTATTTGCGCATATAATGCCAATAAACCTGACTTGCCTATTAACAGAACAGTGACTATTGCATCACAAAATGATTAGTGGTGCTGCATAAAATGTGCTAACTGTTAAAACATTTTAAGAATTTGTTAATTTTCCAACAAATACTAAAATAACTATAATATACTTTCTGGTTTAAATTTCAGTTTTAGCCACAGGTTTCAGTATATCTTATACATCTCATTAAACAATGGTTTTGTTCATGTTAAGTAAAATAAATAAAGTCCACAATTAACTATTTAAAATTATTTTTAATATTATGTATGTGTTGTTGTTCATTTAATAAGCAATCTAGTCAATTCTCTGCCATTAAAAAATAGATTCATACAAAACTTAAAACAAAAGTCTAAAAATCCCATTATAATCCTCAGTAGAAATGAGTGGTTTAAGACACTCCATCCAGCTTAAGTGTCCAGGCTTGAGCAGGTGAATAGGGTAGATCCGTTATCAGCACAATCAGTCCCGTTGAGTGTAGAGGAGCCCATTTCAAAGGCTCAGATATACCCAACAAAGTCACCTAAACACAGATGCATGATTAACGCTAAGACCTTCTTTGATATTGAAATGGTTTTTAAATTTTATTCATTCAATAATACACATTTTTGTCCTGAAACAAATGTTTCAATGACATCAAATTTCTGAGGTTCTTGTAAATATTTACCACAGTTTTGTCTGACGTTTTAGGTTCAGAGAGCTGAAAGGTGTTCTGCATGGGTCTTGAGGTAAAGATAGCATATACAGTGGTGCCTTTTGAGGTGTACCTGGAATTGAAGGAAAATGAAAAACACTAAAACTAATGATGCATTCACAGCTTTAATATAAATACACCACAGGCTAACTAAGGCTAAACTGAGATTTCAGAAGAGAGACAAGAAGAGAGACTCAGAAGAATCTTTAAAAAGTTTAGAAAGCATCAACTCACCAGACAGGGACAGTTGCATTCTCAGTCTGTACTCTCCAAGGCTTTGTTGCATAAATGGCTTCCCCACTGATCTTCATCCAGGCTCCAACGTCTCTGAGACGTTCCTCAAAAACAGGTGGAATCATGCCATCTGGCTGGGGCCCCACATTCAGAAGGTAATTGCCCCCGAAGGCCACTGTGTAGACCAGGTCCTATGGTCACACAAAATGAGAGGTCGAATGATGCATTCCATTGATTACAAAGGGTGAATTCAGGTGCAAAACAGCAGCGACATCAAATGTGAATGGCAAAACACTCAATTATACATACACAATGGAAGATATTTCACTATTCACTAGTTCAAAAACTTCAAATAGTTCAAGTTCAAAGCTTAATTAATGATGTCCAATGATACAAAACGCCTCAAGTTATCTCAATGTGAATGAACTCATAGTGCAATGGATGATGAACACGCACTGGACAAAGATATTTACTGAAAAATGACAACTCGTTCGTCTTAAGAAGACATGGAAAATGACACATGAGCCGCATTAACTACTTTTATGATACTTTTGTGATGTTTTTAGGCTCTCTACTCTCACCGTATTGATAAGACAGCCCATGATTTTCTTTAAAACATCTCCTTTTATGTTCTGCATAAGAAAGACAGTAATTCGGGTTTGGAACAATATGAGCATAAGTGAATGTCAGAATTCTTCGTTTTTTGGTGAAATATTCCTTTAATGCACTCAAGATCAGCCACATGTAATGGCAACATATCCCACCTTTATTATGGACGGTAGATCCATTAGTTGATTTAGCTCCATATTACGACGATAACCCCAAGAGTATGTGTCCACTGATGTGCATTTCTCCCACTTGTGACTAGGTAACGTCCCTGGGGTGAATTTGTCAGCACAGTTGTAATAACCTCCATGTTTACAGGAACAGCCCGCCCCCCATCTGTCATTAACCACAACTACATCCTGTAAAGAGTGTAATAAAGCAGTTATTATAATTTGAATTAAAAATTTGAGACCCTTTTCCAAAATAAGAATGACATTGTGTGCGGATCTTACTTTGACCGGACTATCATTGTAGAGCCAGGCTAGAAATTCTGTAGAGTTCCAATAGGTGTCAGGTGCTTCCCAGTCCCCATCTGACCAGATCAACTCTGGCTTGTACCTGAAAGGAAACAACACTTTGCCATCTCACTTAAATGTCTCATAAAAAAAAGTCAGGCTTACGTCATATGCAATATTTCTTCCTTACATAAAATCAATTCCTTCTCAATCATATGACTGAAGTTATTTACCTCTTGACCAAATTGTAGAGCTCTGGCATAAGTTTGTTGTCAACAAACTCCTGGGTCTTGAAACCAGCCTGCTTGTCACTCAGGTAGAGGGGGTTGAACCATTCAAACAGAGAGTTGTAGAGTCCATAATGCAGAGATCTAAAGAGCATAAAAATATCCTGCAATCAACTTAACCCTTATATTGTGTTCTGGTCAAAACTGACTGATTAACTTTTTTTCCCCTTTGAAAACTGTAGTTTATTTCATCCAGTTGGAAATAAAATTCCATGACTTTGTTCATACTGGGCATCTGAACACACAAATGTTGTGCATCGTCTTTCCATGTACAATCTTTGAGGAATAATTAAAGATCTACTCATCGTATTATGTTATGTTTGGACTCGTTTGAATCAGGATAGACTGCTGTAAATTAAGTAATGTCATTGTCTATGTTATATGCATGTTTAAGTAAGTAACAAGGAAAACATCACAAAAGACACTCCTGTTTATTATACTGTATTTATGTGTGTCAGTGGGAATTTAATACACTAATACTCACTGCAGTTTTGCCTCTGAGTGAAGCAAATATTCTCATTGCATTTTACTAATTGAAACCTTTCCAATGATATATAACACATGGCAATCTCATGTTATGTTTTACCAACTAATATAATATAACTGTTGTGATAATAAATTCTGAGAACAAAACAGTTCTAATTTGTCAGCAAATCAAAAAGCATCATTTAAGAATTGCTACGATCAGCTATATTCATTGTAAAGTCCAGATTCTAAAATTATTTTGTTTGATCAAGCAAGTGGTTATTAATTTATTACATAATTATAATTTTTTTCTGTAGGGAGTGCCCCCCACTAACCTGCTATTAGCTCAGTTCAATGAATCGTATCAATATATATATATATATATATATATATATATATATATATATATATATATATATATACATACATACATACATACATACATACATACATACATACACACACACACACACACACACATACATACACACATACATACACACACACACAGTTGTGCTCAAAAGTTTGCATACCCTGGCAGAAATTGTGAAATTTTGGCATTGATTTTGAAAATATGACTGATCATGCAAAAAAACTATTTTATTTAAGGATAGTGATTTGCCAGAAAGAAGCCTTTACTGCACTAATGCCACAAAAAAGCCCGGTTACAATATGCCCGACAACACCTTGACACGCCTCACAGCTTCTGGCACACTGTAATTTGGAGTGATGAAACCAAAATAGAGCTTTATGGTCACAACTATAAGCGCTATGTTTGGAGAGGGGTCAACAAGGCCTATAGTGAAAAGAATACCATCCGCACTGTGAAGCATGGTGGTGGCTCACTGATGTTTTGGGGGTGTGTGAGCTCTAAAGGCACGGGAAATCTTGTGAAAATTGATGGCAAGATGAATGCAGCATGTTATCAGAAAATACAGGCAGACAATTTGCTTTCTTCTGCATGAAAGCTGCGCATGGGACGCTCTTGGACTTTCCAGCACAACAATGACCCTAAGCACAAGGCCAAGTTGACCCTCCAGTGGTTACAGCAGAAAAAGGTGAAGGTTCTGGAGTGGCCATCACAGTCTCCTGACCTTAATATCATCGAGCCACTCTGGGGAGATCTCAAACGTGCGGTTCATGCAAGACAACCAAAGACTTTGCATGACCTGGAGGCATTTTGCCAAGACGAATGGGCAGCTATACCACCTGCAAGAATTTGGGGCCTCATAGACAACTATTACAAAAGACTGCACGCTATCATTGATGCTAAAGGGGGCAATACACAGTATTAAGAACTAAGGGTATGCAGACTTTTGAACAGGGGTCATTTCAGTTTTTTTCTTTGTTGCCATGTTTTGTTTCATGATTGTTCCATTCTGTTATAACCTACAGTTGAATATGAATCCCATAAGAAATAAAAGAAATGTGTTTTGCCTGCTCACTCATGTTTTCTTTAAAAATGGTACATATATTACCAATTCTCCAAGGGTATGCAAACTTTTGAGCACAACTGTATATATATATATATATATATATATATATATATATATTCACACTACCGTTCAAAAGTTTTGAAACACTTAATCATTCTTATAATTTTTTTTCTTCATATTTTAGAATAATAGTAAAGTCATCAGAACTATGGAATAACATAATTCCCATAGTTCCATTTATGTTGTGACTAAACAAAATCCAAAATAAATCAAAACTGTGTTATATTTTAGCATCTTCAGTCAGTAGTCACCATCTGCAGACATGTACTCTTGACATTTTCTCAACCAACTTCTTGAGGTATCACCCTGTTATGCTTTTTAAACAGTATTGAAGGAGTTCCCATCTATGTTGGGCACTTATTGGCTGCTTTTCTTTATTATTTGGTCCAAGTCATCAATTTTAAAAAACTTTTTTTTTAAATTACATTTTAGTTTTATAATGAAATAAATTAATATGGTGGCACAATTATATTTTTGTCTACAAAACTCATTTCAAACATTTAAGCACACGCCTTCAGATCAAAAGATTTTTAAGATCATGAGAAACATTTCAGTCAAGTGTTTCAAAACTATTGACCAGTAGTGCATATGTGTGTGTGTGTGTGTGTGTGTGTGTGTGTGTGTATATATATATATATATATATATATATATATATATATATATATATATATATATATATATATATATATATATATACACATACATCTGTACATTATTCCAAACTTTTGGCTGTGTGTGTGTGTGTGTGTTATATATATATATATATATACACACACACACACACACACACACACACATACACACACATACACACACATACACATACACACACATACACACACATACACACACATACACACACACACACTGGCGGCCAAAAGTTTGGAATAATGTACAGATTTTGCTGTTTCGGAAGGAAATTGGTACATTAATTCACCAAAGTGGCATTCAACTGATCACAAAGTATAGTCAGGACATTACTGATGTAAAAAACAGCACCATCACTATTTGAAAAAGTCATTTTTTTATCAAATCTAGACAGGCCCCATTTCCAGCAGCCATCACTCCAACACCTTATCCTTGAGTACTCATGCTAAATTACTAATTTGGTACTAGAAAATCACTTGCCATTATATCAAACACAGTTGAAAGCTATTTGGTTCATTAAATGAAGCTTAACATTGTCTGTGTGTTTGTTTTTGAGTTGCCACAGTATGCAATAGATTGGCATGTCTTAAGGTCAATATGAGGTCAAAAATGGCAAAAACGAAACAGTTTTCTCTAGAAACTCGTCAGTCAATCGTTGTTTTGAGGAATGAAGGCTATACAATGCTTGAAATTGCCAAAAACTGAAGATTTCATACAAAGGTGTACACTTCAGTTTTCAAAGACAAAGGACAACTGATTCTAACAAGGACAGAAAGAGATGTGGAAGGCCAGAAGTACAACTAAACAAGAGGATAAGTACATCAGAGTCTCAAGTTTGAGAAATAGATGCCTCACATGTCCTCAGCTGACAGCTTCATTGAATTCTACCCGCTCAACACCAGTTTCATGTACAACAGTAAAGAGAAGACTCAGGGGTGCAGGCCTTATGGGCTTCTTTTGAAATAGAAAAACAAAAAGAAAAGGTTAGAGTGGGCAAAGAAACACAGACACTGGACAACAGATAATTGGAAAAGAGTGTTATGGATCTTAACCCCATTGAGCTTTTGTGGGATCAGCTAGACTGTAAGGTGCGTGAGAAGTGCCCGACAAGACAGCCACATCTATGGCAAGTGCTACAGGAAGTGTGGGGTGAAATGTCACCTGAGTATCTGGACAAACTGACAGCTAGAATGCCAAGGATCTGCAAAGCTGTCATTGCTGCACGTGGAGGATTTTTTGATGAGAACTCTTTGAAGTAGTTTAAGATTTGAGATTTGAGATTTATTAACAATCTTAGTGGGCAAGTCAATTTTAACGGGGAACACAAAAGGTGTTAGCACAAATGAACACAACACAAGGGTTCAAATCATCTCAATTCGATCAAACTCACATAACCATAAAATTTAAAACACAGAAAAAAAGGTCGTTCAAATGAAACGTCAAGCAGTGACAGAAGTGACATAGGGCTCTATTTTCGTAAATGCGCAAAGCGCAGCACAACGCACTATGTCCATGCGCAATGTCTTATCCAATTTTCATGAGAGCGCTAATTCTAAGTGCAATTTTCTTGCCAGCGCAAATGGGCATGGTTGGGAGTGTTTGCGCTACTGTGGGTGTATTGTATGTAAATAAAATGACACCCAAATTCAGTTCCTGCATTTGCAGTTTGGAGATTCCTCTAGCAGGTGGTCATAAAGTTAAAATGTCCAAACTCTTAAGATATAGTGGAACATTAAATTAAGAGATTAAGAGATTGTGTTAAACTATCTAAAGGTCATGGCTTATTTTTCAATTATTATCATTATGTTTATATTTAAAATTGTATTTATGATCTAATTTATATTAGTTTAATTTATATTAAGTCACTGCAAAAGGGGCCAGTGGAAGTGTTTAGATGTTTAGATTTGGTGTGTTTTTTTTGACCACTTTGTTATATTGATTATATTTTCGTTTCCTTTGATGTGTAATTTGAATTTAGAAATATATTTGGTTTAATTTGTTCGTGTTTCAATAAATGCATTTATTTATTTTTTATTAAAATCTACCGGCAGAAGTGAAGTGCGTTCCGATACGATCACTGTTAATACTAGCCATGATTTGGGTGTCAGTAGATGAAAATGAATAATAATACTTACAGTCCATATTTATATTACTTTAATGCATTGCATACATTTCATTTACACTACAAACTTCTTATGAATGTGCTGTCTCTGTTTAAATCGTTGGTGCTTGAGGTAATAGACTAATAGGACGCAGATGATGGAATAACCAGAAAAGAACCTCAGAATTAAATTACACTTGGTCCAGCCTTTTGAGCATTGCACGCATGATTTCACCAAACCCACTTGTGCCTGGACTTTGCGCATGCTTGCACAAAAATACCAAAACTTCATGACCATACCCATTGACTTTGTGCTAATGACTTAAGGCATTGCATTGCACGTAATGCTTGCACTCTTAAAATAGGGCCCATAGTCTTAACCGTCTTCTTATGCACTTATTATAGGCTACATACAGTGTTTATGACCTCATATTAATGAGAGACATGTATGTACACACCATTTACACTCCTTTATTTTACATTTATATAAAATAAATTATTGGGATGCCCATGTTATTTCTTTGAAGAGACATTAGAGTAAACACATACCTTAAAATTAGAGGTTATGCAAGTTATGACACACACACACACACACACATATATATATGTGAAATGAAATGTTTCTCATGATCTTAAAAATCTTTTGATCTGAAGGCGTTTGCTTAAATGTTTGAAATTAGTTTTGTAGGCAAAAATATAATTGTGCCACCATATTAATTTATATCATTATAAAACTAATATTTATATAATTTTAAATATATTAAAATGTGAAAAAAAAAAAAAAATTATAATAAAGAATGAGTAAGTGTTTCAAAACTTTTGACCAGTAGTGTACAAGTCATAAGTTTACATATACTTGGGTTGAAGTCATTAAAACTCATTTTTTAACCACTCCACAGATTTCATATTTGTAAACTATAGTTTTGGCAAGTCGTTTAGAACATCTACTTTGTGCATGACACGAGTAATTTTTCCAACAATTGTTTACAGACAGATTGTTTCACTTTTAATTGACTATCACAATTCCAGTGGGTCAGAAGTTTACATACACTTACACTGGTGGCCAAAAGTTTGGAATAATGTACAGATTTTGCTCTTATGGAAAGAAATTGGTACTTTTATTCACCAAAGTGTGCAAGTACGTACAAACAGACATACCTTTTCCTTATTTCAACGCCCAAATCTGCAACAAGATCCCTGCGCGGTCCATTATCCACTGAATTCCAGTTCCAGGAGTTTGGGGAGCCCCAGTTGGTGAAGCCTTCATGATGTTTGGACGTGAAAACCACATATCTGAGTAAAACAAAACAAAATTATATGCAAAAAAACATACAAATAACATCCAAATGTGCATCTAACTTGTCCTAAATACGCACTTTGCTCCTGAAGCTTCGAAGATTTCTGCCCACTCAGAAGGATCAAAAAACTGTGCGCGAAAACCAGGTGCGAAATCCGCATATGTAAATCCAGGTGGATAGTTCTTGGCCATGTACAGAATATAATCAGGTTTGTGCGCGCCCTGCCAGTTCCACCAGAACCACTCGCTGCCGAACGCGGGCACAGAAAACACTCCCCAGTGAACGAAGATCCCGAACTTCGCATCGTCGTACCATTCAGGCAGAGGTCTGGAGTCCAAACTAGCCCAATCGGGAGTGTATCGAGCTCCGATTAACGACACACATGATAACAGACAAAGAAACAGTGATATCCGAGTCACTTCCATTATTTAACAGAACTAAACTCCAGTTCAATTTGCACATGTGAGCGCGAGCATTAATGAGCAAAAGTGAGCCTAAACCTCCAATATCAGTGCATAGTAGTTAACGCACACTGACGTCTGCACAAAAAAAAAAAAGTATATTTCTTCCTAGATCCCTTTCAACTAATCATAGCGCGGTCATAAAATCCGAAAAACAACTACGTATTTCCTGGTTCATCATATGACATAAAACATGTGACCAAAACACATGAACAGGTTGTAATTAAAGAATGTGCTTTCTTTTAAAGGAGCCCTCAGTAATTTTTTTTCCCTCATTAAAAAAGTATAACTCCTGAAGACATTAATTGTAATTTTGCAATATATGTAGGAAATCATGAGCACTCACATTAAAATGAAGACTCCAGTCATATCAGTAACATTATAAATGCTGTTTTATTCTACAAGGAGAGGGTCCGCACATGGGGTCTGCCAGTGTTAGAATCACATGACCAGCCGAATACAACTCGCTTAATCTCAGTAACTGTCCTGTTATTTGACTCTTTCACTCATTAATTTAAGTAATCATGGCTGACTGTGAATACTAAATTTCTACAATGGCACCTGAAACTGAAAACTATTGATTTTAAATGATGCTGCATCCAAGCCGCTAGGTGTCAGTGTAAGTCCAAGATGACACAAAGACTAAAGTTACTGAGTGCACCTTTAAATAATTTTTGTCATGTGCTGACATATTTTATATACTTTCATATCTGTTTTTCATCATAATGTGCATTAAAGGTTTTTATATATGCTTGCTTTTATAATAATAAATGTTATGATTTAATGGCCACTGCTACCTTTTGTAAAATGAGAATTGCCAGTTATTGTAGATAATGAAACAGTCAGCTGTGATTTTTATTTAATTTTTTTACTATATATTTTTTAAATATTTTAAAACATATGCGTAGTTGCTTCTCAAAGGAAGACAAATGGAATAAAAAAGCAATTAGCATTATGACTTTCATGAAGTCTTTGCAAATAGCAAAGATAATGAATATAATGGCTAAACAATAGTTGCATAAACACAATTGAATAAATAACCATTATTGTTTTTTGTTTTTTTGTACCCAACCAAATTATAATTTTTTTTCAGTGTGCTATGACAAAACAACATACTTCTGGGACAGACAACATTCTCACAATGGTAACACTTTACAATAAGGTTCCATTCATTAAAATTAGTTAATGCATTTGGTATCATGAACTAACAATGAACATATTTTTACAGCATTTATTAATCTTTGTTAATAAAAAACAATTGTTCATTGTTAGTTCACGTGAGTTCATAGTGCATTAACAAATGTTAACATATAGTAACTTATTTTTTAAATCAAAAGTTATATATGTTGAAATTAAGATTAATAAATACTGTAAAAGTATTGTTCATTGTTAGTTCATGTTAACTAATGTTAACAAATGGAAACTTATCGTAAAGTGTTACTCTCACAACACCGTTAATTATGGTGTTTAAGGCTGATCACATATGATATGGTGCTTTTTTAAAACCATTACAATGTTAATTCACACAAATGCCACAGCACATTCAATTGTGTGTTGGGCCCTCATTGTCATACAGCAAAATATGATATTTCATAATTAACCAATGCAGATTTATACTAAACCAAAACCAAGTGAAAAGACAAATGAGTAATTAACCATCTTTCCTGATCCCCAAATAATCTCAAGAAAAATAGCTATAGTTTGAAATGGAGAACACTGTGTAAACTTGCGTTTTACAACTTACCAAAACCTTTCTTTTGATATTAATTTGGTAAACATTAAAAAAAGTGCAACAGTGCAAATCAATCTACAATAGTTGGCCATTCTCTGCAAGCTGCCTTGCAACAATTTGCTTTTCATCCTGGGTATCATCCTGTTCAGCAACACTAGCGCTGGGCTCTGCTTCATCTCCTTCTACCATGAACACAGGCCAATCGGAGTCTCTGGTAGCCCTCTCCATAGCCTCTGATTGGATACTGAGGTTCAAGGAGGAGGGGTTGTCATTAGTTGTAGTAACAAAGGTGCAGCCATCACAAAGTCCATATCGCTTCATTCCTTGGGATACAATGCCTGAGAACACTTGCCGACAGCCTTTGCAGACTATGGGCCACGTGGACCGATGGACCTGTAAATGAGACATGCAAAAACTAAGATATTTAAACATGTTGAAATAAGAGAAAAACCTCACGCTGCATAATCATACATGAAATACTAATACTAGGGCTGTGAAGATTGATTCTGATTAAGATAATGACAGTTAATCTCATGACATTTTGGCATTACTAATTCTAAAAATTTGAATGTGCTGAAATTATATTGTTGTGTATTCAGTGTTAATGCATTCAGTTTCTTTAGGAAGCAAAAAAAATCATATGTAACAAATGTTTGCACTCTCCATTTGCATTCACTGTCAAAAAGATACTTCACACTTTTAATACTGAAAAAACATCTTCAGTAATACTTTTCATACATTTAATTTTCATACATTTATTACTGAAAATTAAATTCCACCATACAATCACTGTTTACTTTTAAAAAATTTTTTACATTTACACAGTGTTGGGTTATTAAAAAAAGGTAACTAGCTACAAGTTACTACTCTAAAATTGTAACATATTACTGACTTCACTGAATACTTAATCGAAAATGTAATCACATTACAAATTACTTTATAAAACTCTTCACAGAAAATTTTTTGTTTTTCCACTCAACAAATTCAAAATACTGTCTAAATTTCTTCCTTGTTCATTGACTCGTGAGGTACACAAACATCAGTGGTCACAACACGCAAACAGATGTACATATTAACGTAATTCATATTTTACATTTATCCTCAATATATAATATTATTTTAGAAATAGGTGTAATTCAAGTAAAGTAATTAAAAGTAATTCACTTAATTGAAAGTCCATAACTGTAATCTCATTCCAAGAATTTAAAATGTAATGTGCAACACTACTTTTTGTATTTAGTAATTAGATTAAATCAATTAATTACTTTGTAACTACCACTATACACCAGATACTGCATTTACACTAACACTCTGGTTGCTCTGTTACTAACAAGGTGGGAGATTTATAAACAGTACAAAGAATATTTTGAAATTTCTCCAGCCCTGAATATAGTCAAAACTCTAAGCTACAGTGCAAAGGTCTGCAAAACTGTAACTGTTGCAAACTGAATATTAAATCAAAATCAAATCCCTTTGTCACTCAACCATATACACAAGTGCAACAGTATGTGTTGATGAATTTGTTTGATCATTATGTTTGATGAATAGAGCAAAAGAATGCTATGACTTGATACATTTCTGATCAATTTAATGCTAACTTATAATTTCTGAACTTTTTCCATATAAACCGTGAATCTGAGGTTATCCAATCTCTTTTCTCCATATTGACAGTGGCAAAACAAGAGGTCGATAAGCTTGAAGCAGTAAAGACATATCCAACTGTACAGCCGCCATCTTCTACACATTTACAGAGTAAGCATATCTTTCACTTGTCCTCCTCTGTGTCACTGTGTGTTATTGACCCTGCATGTATGAACCCACAACGACCAAGAACATTTGCCATTACACAAATGTTAAAGTGAAACTGTAATATATTTGCGTTTACTATCAAATTAATTCTCGTTTAAATGGCGTGTGTACATCACAGCTAGCGTTTAATCTTCAGGAGCTGCTGCAAATGGTCTGACTCCCCAGTGTGAGTTGCTAACGGCCTCAGTTCATATGGAGTGCTCACATAATTCAATGTTCCACAGGAAAATGGGACTCTTAAATGCGTTTATGATTACCATTTCTATATTCGCTTAAAATTCCCTAATTTTGATAGTACAATGTGCTAAAGTGCTAAATAATCGTAAATAAAATGATGACGATCAGACAATGTAATAATCGCGACAAGCCTATATGGATCCTCATTTGTGTTTTTAGTTTACAGTTTTATTATACAGTTGAAGTCAGAAGTTTACATACACTTAAGTTGAAGTCATTAAAACTCATTTTTTTAACCACTCCACAGATTTAATATTAGCAAACTATACTTTTGGCAAGTAGTTTAGGACATCTTCTTTGTGCATGACAAGTGATTTTTCCAACAATTGTTAACAGACAGATTGTTTCACTTTTAACTGACTATATCACAATTACAGTGGGTCAGATGTTTACATACACCAAGTTAACTGTGCCTTTAAGCAGCTTGGAAATTTCCAGAAAATGATGTCAAGCCTTTAGGCAATTAGCTTCTGATAGGAGGTGTACTGAATTGGAGGTGTACCTGTGGATGTATTTTAAGGCCTACCTTGAAACTCAGTGCCTCTTTGCTTGAAATTATAGGAAAATCAAAAGAAATCAACCAAGATTTTAGAAAAACATTTTTGAGCCTCCACAAGTCAGGTTCATCCTTGGGAGCAATTTCCAAATGCCTGAAGGTACCACGTTCATCTGTAAAACAATAGTAGTTAAATATAAACACCGTGGAACCAGCAGCCATCATATCGCTCAGGAAGAAGACGCATTCTATCTCCTAGAGATGAACGTAGTTTGGTGCGAAAAGTGCAAATCAATCCCAGAACTACAGCAAAGGATCTTGTGAAGATGCTGGAGGAAACAGGTAGACAAGTATCTATATCCACAGTAAAACAAGTCCTATATCGACATAACCTGAAAGGCTGCTCAGCAAGAAAGCAGCCACTGCTCCAAAACCACCAAAAAAAAAAAAAGCCAGTCTACAGTTTGCAAGTGCACATGGGGACAAAGATCTTACTTTTTGGAGAAATATCTTCTGGTCTGATGAAACAAAAATTGAACTGTTTTGCCACAATAACCATCGTTATCTGGAGGAAAAAGGGTGAGACTTGCAAGCCAAAGAACACCATCCCAACCGTGAAGCATGGGGGTGGCAGCATCATGTTGTGGGGGTGCTTTGCTGCAGGAGGGACTGGTGCACTTCACAAAACAGTTGGCAACATGAGGAAGGAAAATTATGTGGATATATTGAAGCAAAATCTCAAGACATCAGCCATGAAGTTAAAGCTCGGTCGCAAATGGGTCTTCCAAATGGACAATGACCCCAAGCATTCCTCCAAAGTTGTGGCAAAATGGCTTAAGGACAACAAAGTCAAGGTATTGGAGTGGCCATCACAAAGCCCTGACCTCAATCTGAGGGCAGAACTGAACTTCTGTGGGCAGAACTGAAAAAGCGTGTGCGAGCAAGGAGGCCTACAAACCTGACTCAGTTACACCAGTTCTGTCTGCAGGAATGGGCCAAAATTCCAGCAACTTATTGTGAGAAGCTTGTGGAAGGCTACCCAAAATGTTTGATCCAAGTTAAACAATTTAAAGGCAATGCTACCAAATACTAACAAAGTGCACGTAAACATCTGACCCACTGGGAATGTGATGAGAGAAATAAAAGCTGAAATGAATAATTCTCTCTACTATTATTCTGACATTTCACATTCTTAAAATAGTGATCCTAACTGACCTAAGACAGGAAATGTTTTCTACGATTAAATGTCAGGAATAGTGAAAAACTGAGTTTAAATGTATTTGGCTAAGGTGTATGTAAACTTCTGACTTCAACTGTAGGTCCAGGGGCGGACTGGCCATCGGGAGCACCAGGCGTTTTCCCTGTGGGCCGCGGGGTAATTTGGGCCAGCCCGCTGGCAAGTACCGGCCCGTCCTACAGGTGATATAGGCGACCACCCTGGGCTCCAACATGGCCGTGCGGAACCCGTAACAGAGCGAGAATTCAATAAATTTAGTAAGGTCATAACAATACAATGACTTTTGTTTTGAAATCCCTTACACAGTGGCACAGTTTCCGTATGCATGTATTTGCTTTGTAACTCACATGGACTTGATTATTTGACATACAAATAAAAATAATGGTGACAACCAAAAACAACATATTAGGTTTAAGATGAGCTCTGAATAATCACAAAATGACAATTAACTGCAATTTACAACAACTACAATAACAGGAGCATAAATAAAATTCTGCTGTGACACTTTCTTCATCTAACTATTTTAAACAACATTTTATGATCTTGTATAGCTATATATACACTTGTTTCCACAACCTCACATTAACTAAGATAATAGTTTATTTGCCCTTCTGAAAAGTTGAAAGGTGATTAAGATCTTTAAAAACTTTGAAGAAATGCTGACTTGTCACAGCACCTAAAATACACACTTTCCCTTGTACTTTCATGTACATTTTAACTGTTGGGGGAAAAAGTTCATACATGTGATTTGTGTGAACTATAAAGTGCTTATTTTAGTGCTTTCTCTAGAAAATCCACTCATCACATTTACAGTGGTTTTATATGTTTTAAAGTTATGACAATTTGTGCACTGTGGGGCCCATTGTCATGACTAGCAGTCAATAGAAATTTAATTTTTTTCAACACAAATATCTGAAATTGAGCCAGAAAATGAAATCAATGAACCAGTGTGTTATGGTGTGGTGTGTTGCGGGCTGGGTTTGGTGGGCCGCTCTGGGCCAGAAAGTCCAGGGCACTTTTTAGTCCCAGTCCGCCCCTGTATAGGTCTACTATTTTAACCTTAAAGTTTATTTGCACAGCCTGAGGCTGAAAATGGTAATATAAAAATAATTATGCGTCTTCCACTGAACTCATATTAGCCATATCATGGGTATTTTTTGCACTATCTGCATATTCAGTTGTTATGCACTAAAATAATTACAGACAAACGCTCTTATACTGTCACTAACACAAATTACACAAGTATACTAAGATTATTTGTGAGTTTTTACACAAAACAATGCAAAAATGCAGCAAATGGCACCACAATTTTTGACAAAAGCCACAGCAAACATTTAGTCATTTTGGGATGGAGTAATCAGGAAAAAGTGCAGCGAAATCCTGGCCGGACAGATGACTATGACCCAACTCACGCCATTGATTGAGTAACGTTGTTGGGGCTGGTCACAGCAGGTCGCAAAAAACAAATACAGGACTTTTTATAGTGCCACAGAGACAGTGTTTACAGTTTTCGAGATAATTAACCTAAGAATGGATTACTTACAGTTGTTTCTGCATATTTAGCTGGGATAAAAGAAAGTATTTTAACACTGAAAAAAGTTACATACTTCAGCTTTAACTGTGTGAAGCAACTTTAAAGACATTTAACATTTAATCTTTTGTTTAACTTGAAGAGTTGACCCAAAATTGAAAATAAGTTACTTTTTAGGTAAGATACTCACTCTCATGTTGATCCAAACCTGTATGACTTTCTTCCGTGGAACACAAATGGAGATGTTAGACTGACAGCCTCAGTCACCATTCACAAGTATTGTGTGGTAAAAAAGATGCAGTGAAAGTGAATAGTGACTCCTTTAGTGTTCCACGGTAGAGAGAAGTCATAAGGAGTTGAAAAAACATGAGGGTGAGTAAATGATAACAGACTATTAATTTTTGGGTAAAATGTTAACTTGGGCAGCCCTAATAAATAGACATACTTATATTTCTGAGGGCTTATGAGGACTTACAGAAATAGCATGAGTTCGAAGATGTTCTTGACGTGTAAAACGTTTGCCGCAGACCTCACAAGGATAGGGCCTTTCTCCTGTGTGACAACGGATGTGCCTCTTCAAAATACCCTTTTGTTTGGCTGTATACGGGCAGAACGGACATTTGTGCAGTCTCCCTGTGTAAATGCACACATATTTTACCACACATTCCTACATCTTTCTTGTTTAGAAAAAGTCAAGTACTCAAATTAAAAATTTTTAGATTTTTTCTGTAGCAACACAACAACTCTTACCTGGATCATCCCCATACCAGTCATTTTGAATCTCCATACCACAGGGACCCCCAGGGCCAAGCGCCTCATCCATACGACCAAATCCAATACCATACCCCAAGCTCTGGGAGAAGTGTTCATCACGGTTAGGGTTACTTCCCCCTCTGAACAGCACATCTGAGAACTGTTTCATTGGAAATGATATGGAGGGATGTTCAGTGCTTGGAGCTGGACTAGTGTTAACCGCTCTCTCCCCATCATGTGGGCCCTGATAAAGAGTAGTGTCTTTGGATTCCCGAGAAGACTCGCCCTCTTCATCAGGGTCATACTCGATTTTGGGGTGCACCAACCCCAAAAACAGACCTGGGGTGGATGAGTTAACCAAACCAAGGCCTGGACTCCTCTTTATTGGGGCATTCATAGGAGGCAGGTTAGGATATCCTCCTTGTGAATTTTCGCTCTCGGAGTCTTTGCTACTCGTTGCAGGTGGTGTGGAGACGGCAGCCGTTGGAGCGTCATCAGGGCTGAGGGCCTCTGTGACCCGAGTGGCCCTTTGGTCACCTTCAGAAGTGGAAGCCACAGGAGCATTAGTGACAGAAACAGGGGTTCCTCTGTCATCCAACCCCTCATTATCTTTGAGTCTCTCTCTCTGTCCTTCCCTCTCCCTGTTACAGATCTCCAAGGATGACTTGATGTAGCCCTTACAAAAGTTTACCACATCAGTCATTTGCAAGTAGCTAGCAGCTGACATTATTTCGATGACATTGTCGCTGCGCAGGGCGAGTCGACCTGAATACAGAAAGTCCAGGATGAATGAGAATGCCTCGGCTGTGACTATGTCCAGAGAGGCTGTGCTATTTCGTTGGCCATTGTCCTGCAGGTAATGCACCAGGAGGGCCCGAAAATAGCCACTGCTGGCGAAAAGAATATTTCGGTGTGCCTTGAAAACGCGTCCCTCCACTATGATGCTGCAGTCACAGAAGAAGTCCCTCTTACGCTGCTCGTTCAGCTCAGACAAGAGCCTAGACAGGTAGGAAGGAACCTCCATCTTTACTGCAGAGCCATACGCTTCTCTGGCAGGGTAGATATTAAATAATAGATGAAAAACCAAGATAAAGGCAGAAAAAAAGTCAATAATATTTACAAGCCTTTATGCCTTTAAAAAGTTTCAGAAATAGGAACATTTGATTGGACGCATATCCTTTTTTTAGAAGCATTTTCTATTTGTTATTTTTTTTTTTACACCTATTAGGAGGAATGTTCCAATTTAAATTTGTTGTATAACGCATCACCATTTGTAGCACAAAGTTATAATTTCGACTGGTCCCTCTTTTAATAAAAAAAATTAAAAATTAAAAATAAAAAAAAAAAAAGACAAAAACCGCAGTTACAGTTGGGCACTTTCAATGAGAGTGAATGGGGCCAGTCCATAAACATTGCAATACACACTTTTTCAGAAGTATGACAAAAAGACGTAAACATTAAACATTTTTACATGATTTGAGTTTGATAAATCAGGGATTTACCCGTTACAGCGTTTACCGCCATTACATCATAATGAAAACATTGCTAACAAGTATATAGTTTATGTTTTGGCTATGCTTTTGAAACAGTGTGTGTTTTAATGTTTGTGGACTTGCCCCATTCACTTACATTGAAAGTGCCTTACTATAACCGCAATTTATTTTTATTTTATTACAAAAAGGAATAATTAACATGGCAATTAACATGATTAATTTCCTATCCTAACTATGCACGATTGTGGTTAGTTGCATTGTATTATTTGCATTTAGCATTGCTTTCCCTGAATCAGAACAGAGCTGCAACCCACTGTCCAGTTCAGAACCACTGGAAGATTCAAGATTGACTGATCTCATAATCAAGACTGACTGTCAACATTAACGAACCAATCGGACTCGTGACATCTGATTTGGCTAGCGGCCCTCATCTCAGCATGAATATCAGAATCACAGGCTTTAAAGACAAAAGATTTTCACAGTAGTAAAGTTGAATGATAGGTCAATCTTAGGAAGCAACAGCGAACAATAGGAAGACCCGTCTTACAACAACAAATACAGCGCACACGAAACAAGAGTTAAAACACTTCTACTACCTCTGATACGGGACACGTTGATTTTGGACGACGGTAATCTGTATACACATAAATTAAGGTTACTGTTCGCTTGCTCTTCTTGGTGGTCTTTTAAAAATGTCTTCCTGACTTCCTGTTTCTACGTTGTACTTCCTGTCACTGCCTCAAAAGCCCAGAGCCGGGGCGGGCTTTAATGACGTTAATTAATTAATTAATTAATAATAATAATAATAATAATAATAAGCGCTTAAAACGTAATCTAATTAATTTAATAAGTATTTAATGTTTGGACCAATGAGAATGAGAATCAGCAGTCAAGGGCGGGCTGAACATTGCTTAACTGGCTAAAGTGAAATGTTTTACCGCATGTTCTGCATCTGTGCTAAGAAGACACTCAATAAAAATAACCTCTGCCGGCCTTCAACTTGTTTCATAAATTGTTTGTATCTGTTCAGGTTGTAGTCCAAAAACCCGGAAGAGAATTCGCCATGGGTTCCCTCTGGATTCTCCTATGGGCTTTTATAATGGGGTTTTTAAACTTATGTGTAAAATAAGGTCTGTGGTAAACATTACTTGACGAAACGATTTTTGAAGCCGTATTGAATTACATACTTATTTTAAAAAACACAGCAGCTTCAAAATTCACGTTTGAGGTATGACTGTGTGTAATTTATGTTGTAGAACAAAACGTCCAAGTATTGTCAAATAATGTTTACCACAGACCTTATCCATTCAACTCGGAAAGCTGGATTTTCCAACTTCCTACTGGGAAAAGTGCAATGGAATGCCACTTGAAGTCACAATTCCAACTTGGAAAGTCGTGTGGAAATTTTAAACTCCGATTTTGCAGGTGCGTGACGTCCATGTTGGGTAAGTTACTTTCAAAAAAGCAATCCACTACTGATTACTAATTACTTTTGGAAAGTTGAAATTAATTACTTAACTACTTCTTATGGAAAGTAATTAGATTACTAATTACTTTGAAGTTACTTTCTAAAACCAATCAAACTTGCGGAAAAAAAGTGACACTAATAGTGACACTAATAGTGACACTAATAGTGACACTAATAGCTCTTTTAGTACTTTAATATTGACTGAAATATTAACCAAATGACAGCAGTACGACAAAGATAGAAACTTGGCTAAAGAGATCCAATGCATTTCTAAAATGCAGCTTAACTCTCTTATCTCAAATATGCTGTAGTAGTATCTTCAGGCATGTGTGTACACTACATACAACCTTCTTAGCCGTGTGTGGCATGTATGTGTACAGTAACCTGTGTTTGTGTTGGTGTAAGTCTTTTACAGTAAAAGACAGGAAAAGAATACTAATGAACTGAAAAGCTTGCTGAAAACCCATTTTCAGACAGCTTTGATAGTAAAACCATTGTGTATTTGAATGCTTGTTGTTTCTTTTCGGTTTGCATATACAGGTTTGCTTGTGTGTTGCATCATGCATGTCTGTGTGCCTGTATGTCTGTTTGTGTGTACATGTGCAGCATGTGTGTGTTTACACAACTTTACAGCGAGTGGACTATTTCTACCTCTCTGCTTGTGCTCGGATGAATTGAGTATCCTTTATCACTAGTGCATCTGTAACGCTATAGCATTGTGTTTGTGTTTTATTGTGTACAGTACATAAAGAACATAAAAGCCGTTTTCTTAGTGACGTCTTTTTCAAGACGCCGTTCTGCAAATGTTCCCACATTGTGAGACAGGAACGAGTGCTGTTTTCCATATACATCCCAAATCAATCCCCTCTCCTCCCGCGGCAGCTGCAGAGGGACACCCGATGGGGCAGAGTACGGATATTTGAGGAGGATTTGTCGGTGGCCCAGCCTTGCGTGCCTCAGCCAGGGCTGGGAACATGCTGACACAGAGCTCGCTGAGATTGATTGTGACTGCATGAAAACTTGAAACGCTTCACTTTCGTTATCAATTTGAATAAACAACTACAGTCCGCTGCATCCATAGTAACACAGCTCACTCATCTGCCGTCGCCTCGATATGTATCCTCAATGCCATGGTGGTTTGTTAGAACACATGCTCATTAGCTGACACAGCAACACACATAAAATCAAATCAAATCAAATCAAACACTTTTATTGTCACACAGCCATATACACAAGTGCAATAGTGGGTGAAAATCTTGGGTGCAGTTCCGAGCAATATAGCAGTCGTGACAGTGATGAGACATATACCAATTTACAATAAGCATCAGATTTACACAACACAATTTACAAAACTAATATACACATAATTACACAACACAATAATAATATACAATGTACAGTATACAATACACACAATATAGAATACACATACAATAAAAATAGTATATAAAGTATATATAAAATATACAGTAGGTTGTATTGTACTGTATTGACATTCAGGCTGTCGGTTGATAGTCAGTTGCCAGAATGTTGTTAAGAGAGAATATAATTTACGACAGTCCAGTGTGAGATAATAAGATTGATAAAGTTCTGTGCTGATGTATATTGATCGTGAGAGATCAAGAGTTCAAAAGTCTGATTGCTTATTGCTTGGGGGAAGAAGCTGTCATGGAGACGGCTGGTGCAGGTCCTGATGCTGCGATACCGCCTGCCTAATGGTAGCAGTGAGAACAGCCCATGGCTCGGGTGGCTGGAGTCTCTGATGATCCTCTGAGCTTTTTTCACACACCGCCTGGTATATATGTCCTGGAGGGATGGAAGCTTACCTCCGATGATGTGTCTGGCAGTTCGCACCACCCTTTGCAGGGCTTTGCGTTTGTGGGCTGTGCTATTGCCGTACCAGGCGGAGATGCAGCCAGTCAGGATGCTCTCCACAGTGCAGGTGTAGAACCATGTGAGGATGTGGCGGTTCATTCCAAACTTCCTCAGCCGTCTCAGGAAGAAGAGGCACTGATGAGCCTTCTTTACAATGGCCTCAGTGTGGACGGACCATGTGAGTTCCTCTGTGATGTGGACACCGAGGAACTTGAAGCTGCTGACTCTCTCCACCAGTGCTCCATTGATGGTGATGGGGCTGTGTTCTCTGTCTTTTCTCCTGAAGTCCACCACAAGCTCCTTGGTCTTGCTGACATTGTGGGAGAGGTTGTGCTCCTGACACCAGATGTTGCTATAACAATGCAAAAAGCACTTATCAGTTTGCTTGAAGTAAAAATCAGTCCTCCTTTCCTGATTAATAAATTAAGCAGTCACACGGTCATGCAGAACATCTTGTGTTTTTAAATCCATAAGGATCTCTTTCTCAATGGCAATAGCGGCAGTGACGAAAGCCGACTCGTCAGACAGCTTGATCTAACGCTTTTCGCTCTTGAATTACGTACATCACTTAAAGCGTGATTGCGTCACTCAAGGCCAGCTAGAAGACCTGGACCGGGACATATCCTAAAGATCACACCCACCAAGAACAAATAAATCAATCTGATTGGCTGATGAATCTGACAATCTGACTTTAGTTGCCCATTCATTTGCAGTTTTGAGGGATTCTGTGGAAATTCTGAAGGCCTGACGGGGTGGAGCACAGACTCACGTGCTGCTTCGGGCATGCGATTTGTGAAACAGTTGTCACACTTTGCTTGTAAGCATCAAGGAATAAATTCTGACTGGATAAACTTTTCGTTCTTCTCTATTTGTTTGTAGATTAATTAAGAGTGGAAAGCGATTAAAAATACAAAGGCAAAAAGGTGATTGAGAATGAAAGGATGAAAAATATTTATTTATTTGTCATGTTAGGCCAGCAGAGAAGGCTTTGCTGGTCCTGAGAATTCGCCACTGCCAGAAATACATGAAAAGTGGGTAAGTAGGCAAGACCAAAACTGCAAGTAGGGGTATTGGGACAGGGCCAAAACCCATAGGGAAATCCAGAGGGAACCCATGGCGAATTAGACTTCCGGGTTCGCCTAAATTGATGTCACGGCTGAACAGCTCTATTGAATGTGAAACAACCATACAGGCCCTACAGGATTGTCCTCTATTGAATCTTATGAATACTCAAAAGCAGTATGATAATAAAAAAGACCTATAAGCCCAATTTCAAAACTCAGGGGGAAGCTGAAATATTTCAGTTAATGCAAGTCAGTCTTTGTTTAAGATCTAATTGTTAGTTTCCAATGACATACATTTAGCACACTCCAGCTAATAATAATAAATACTTTATCTCTTCATTGATGTATTATTATTATTATTATTATTATCATTATTATTACTATCATTATTTAATATAATTATTAAAATTAAAACTGCAGAAGTGTTTTGTGTGACATTATTTTATAGGACATTGTATTTAATAGGTTTTATTATCTCCACTAGATGGAGCTACAATCAAGTGTAGCTCAAGAAAGAGACCAGCTAGCCTCCTGCCTCCAAACGATGCCACCAGTTAAGAGACAGAGGGAAGGAAGAGAATGGCCATTCTGAATGAAATGCAGGAGAATAACAGATTTTGTATATAGCTTGTATAAATCCAACATAAATAAATGGCAGAGGCTATTTGTAAATAGCACCTGCCACACAGCGTGACTATTGCACTCAAATAGTCTGGTGGAAACACAGAAATTGAAGACAAATTGCACTCTAAAATGTCGCTGTAGTGTTGTGGGGTGTAACAACGGTATAGATGTGCTTTTTATTGTGGGGACTACACAGGATCGATTCCCCCTTTTGTCCCACTTTTCCTCATTCTGCTTCCTGTCACCAGTATTAATATTTCCTTTAATACTACTTATAATAATAAATTAAAATAAATATAAAGGTTGATTTCCTCACAGTGATTTGGTCAAGGAGACAGTTGGGGAGTTGAGAGAAAGGTTTGATCAATATCATAGTAACCATGTTTTTTGGCAGAAACCATAGTTTTGATGCAGTTAACTATGGTGTTACTGCAGTAATATGGTGATAATATAGTAACCATGTTTCATTTTGTGGTTTCTGTGAATTTAATACAAAATACCATGGTGATACTGTGGTTACTGTAGTAAAACCATGGTTGATTTTTGTATGGTAAGGTTAGGATTAGGTTTGGGGGTTGGTGTAGGGTGTCTGTGGGACTCTTAATAAACACAATAAACATGCTGCAGGGATGCCCCTATACTGTATGTTACTGTTTAATGAGGAGTGTAAATAGCATCTAGCACTATTTGCACCTAGTGTCACTTTGGCTCATCAGTTTTGCACATTAGAAATATGACCTAAAAAGGACCTTGCTAAATTAGAATGTGCAGCAATATGTCACTGATACTGTTAATTGTTTAATCTTGGTTTATCCATGCTTTTTACAGATCCTTTCAAATAAATCGTACCAAGACACAAACACTTTTCTCTGCTGCCATTAAATCGAGTTAAAATACACTTGTCTTTAAGGCAAACCATCATTTTGGCCATGGAATAAATACACTTTTTCTATGAAACATGATTATTCTAGCTGCTGTGACAATGCCCTCAATGATAACAGAGAATTTGCCACAAACATGTGGTTGATCTGTTCTGGCAAAACATAGATGACATTGGAATGATAGAATGTAACCGCTGGCCCAGAATCTCTCAAATTTGTTTCCAATTTGTGCTCACTCACACAGGGCTATTTTTTAATAATTTTTTATAGAATGCATGTATATTTTTGTTTGTATTCCATTAAATATGCAAGTTCTCACTCT
Organism: Myxocyprinus asiaticus; assembly: GCF_019703515.2. NCBI lineage: Eukaryota > Metazoa > Chordata > Actinopteri > Cypriniformes > Catostomidae > Myxocyprinus > Myxocyprinus asiaticus. The sequence goes on from NC_059377.1 coordinate 17,202,211, forward strand.
TACTCAGGCCCATTCAGTGTCAGAAAATACCTGTGAAGAATTGTATGTTGCTAACACCATCTGTTGGTATGTCACTTCCTCCATTTTACAGTTAAGATCTGCCTGCCATATGAGCCTAACATTACTGCAGGGGCCACAATGACGTATCATAAAAGACTTTATGAACACTGATGCTTTGTGACATTCAGGAGACAGGCTATAACATCAATTAGATCAGATAGTCAAGCCAGAGTCATCTCTTTTGCTATCCAATCATGATATATGTCAGTTCTGCACCAGTGCCTGGAAAATTTATCCACTTCAAAAATTGTACAAGTCTGGAAAAGTTAAACAAAGACATGCCTGTTTTCAAAGGAAAACATTTTCTTCCAGTTCATAATCTGTAACGATTCACTGGCATTTATGAAACTGAACACTGGCAGTCTCTATCTCATCATGTCAACTGTAATTTTTGAAACATGATGCTAAACATTTATCTTACAGCAGTATATAAATTATTTAATTTATATAAGTCTCAACTACCAGTCGCTACCAGTTGATATTAGAGCAGCACAAAAACTTAGCATATTTAAATATTATCTAAAAATATATTATTTCATGGAAAGAATTTAATCTTTGACATATTTTTTTAAATCTGTTTTATTTTGTATTATTTATATTTATATGCATGTTTATACTGTTTATTTTATTTGTCTTTTCTTTGTCCTTTTTATTCTTATATTTTGTTCTTTTTTCAATGTAAAGCGCCTTGAGAAGCCACCATTTAATGCGCTATATCAAAAATAAAGTTTATAGTAATAATACAAATTATTATTTATTGATGTTGTGATCTTATTTTCTAAAAGTCCAAATAACAAATTATTTTTCATCAGAAAACCTAAGCATATGCCCAATGTCATAAATACATATTTATATAGCAAAATAGTTCATGATTTTGGAGTACATACAAATATTTATTTATTTAAATCACGACTATATTTTTGAGGGGGGAAATTAATTGATAAAGTGCAATCAACACTATCAGCAGATTGAGGGCGTAAATCCCTGAAGCAGTTGGCATTGCCAAGTGTTTCAACAAGTGCAAATTTACAACACTGTAACAGAACACAGGGCAATAGCACATTAATGAAAAGCAGTTTATGTTTCAGCATAGTGGTCAGCTACCATTGTGAAGGCACATCTGCTCTGAAATAGATCCTGTGTTTGGAGAAGTGAGGACTGATGTCTTTACAATGCCCATTTCCTAACATGCCCCTACCGCCAGCTTGTGGTAGAAATGTCAGATCGTGTGCCCTACCCCCATTGTCTGTAGCAGAATGTGTTTACTTGCTTTCTTCAGTCTGAAAATAGCTGTTTTTTAACATTTGGACCTAGATAAAACAAACACACAGTTCCTGCAGGCTGCGCCACACCCATGCAGCACAATCCACAGCTCTGAAAAGTGATTTTTAACACTGATGGGTCACCGGGTGAGTTATTTGTTTAGTGAATTTTCCCATGGTAAATCCACAGAGCACAAAGGCTTCATGGTGGCCCCTCTAAACCACATGGTAGGCGAGTGGACATAAGCCGCCATACACCCTCTTTTGAAAATGAAATTTATAGCACCTCATAAAACTCAATTCATCCTTATAATTCCTTCAAACCAGAGTGTTGTGTCCAACTCCTGTAAACTTGAAACTGCCCTGAATCAAACACTAACGCTCATGCATCAAGAAAATTTTCACCCCAAAGTGAATGTTTTTGGTTCTCTGCTTTGCCGAAGGGCTTTTGTTGTTAATACTCTCCGAATTCTGAAATTTGTTCCCTTTCAATTCATAAGTTGGAATTTGAATTGAATTGGCCACAACACGTAGAATGTTGCATTGGAAATTGACTTGGAATGACAGGAAGAGGAACTTTCTGAATTTCATAGAAATTTAACATAATCACAAGATTTCAAAACATGAATAATTACATGGTCAATTTTGACTACTTATGACTATTTATTCCCTGAAACATAAAAATAGTATGATTAGACATGATTTGTCATATTTCTAAACTTTTAAACTTCAAAGTTCAATACTGTCAGATAACATTGTTATCAAAAAGGATTTTTAATTTTGCCATACAGCACAACAAAATGTCAACAATATTGTTAGATAACCTTATAATTTTTTTATTTTTATTTGTTTTATTTTTTAAAAAAAAAGTGAATTTATTAAATAAAATAAACATAAATTAAATGCAAAAATGTATGGCATTTCAATCATTGAATATTATTATTATCTAATGTTAATATCCCATATATTGTTTGTATGATAACATGTTTATGGGTAATTCATACTGAAAAATTAAATGTATTATTAAAAACTACATTTACACTCTAAAAAGTGGTAACCTGCAATTGTAACCTTAAGGAGCTATTTCTACCTGATCTAACCCTTAAAAATTGATTTTGTTGGTGTAACTGAATGGTTCAGGTTGAATCAGCAATGTTAAATAATATTTTTGACTGGGATAAAACCAGGTAATTTAGAAACCTAATTAATGTAGTATTTAAAACCAGCTTCATTTACCACATTAAGCACATTTGTTTAGGTTAACAGTTCTTTCAGTGCAGCAGTCATATGAATTTCTTTTGAATTTCATTTCATTTTAATTCTACTTAAATTCAAATTAGAATTCTGCATCCTGTTTGCTTATTAAAAGGAATTCTCAATTAAATCCTGAATCATGCACAACCTTCTCTCCTACGCATTAAGATTGAAGGATGTAAGCAAATATTTCACTGTGACCATAATGAACGATCAATGCTGCAAGACAGACAGTGTGGTGTTATGGCATGTTTCAACTGGGGCAAAGAGCTGCATTTTCCCATGTGTAGATGCACACCATGAGGATATTTAAAGCCACAGAAGAGCACTGATTAAAGAGAAAGACAATGGAGAGAGATTGCCATGACATGGTGGCATTTTCTATTTCAGAGCACTGCCTCTCATGGCTGCAAAAACTGCACCATATAACGTTTGAATTATCCCAGAATCTAAGGAATGTGTTTTGTGGCACAGACCCTTGCACACTGATCACAAGATCTGAGACTGAGGCTTGACTGTCTCTTTTGTGTGCATGCATGTTGTGGGCGGGTAGGTGGGTGTGTTTGTTTGAGGTGGAACGGTCATAGTATACTAAGTCAACAACGGGTCTGGAGGATTAGACATTATATGGCGGGAGAGTTTGGGGTCTTGGTGATATGATCCCAATTTTGGGGGCCTTAATAAGATCGGCGCCCCTTTTCAGTCTGAAGACACCACTCAGAAAACTCCTCTCTCTGTAATTACCACTTAATGTCTTTGTGTCATTCGGAGACAACATCTCCTTGTCCCGCTTCGTGTCTTTCTTTCTCTCCCAGGCTGACGACTGCCTGAAATAAACATGTCAGCCTTTTTATTATCATATATTTAGAGGCAGAAGAGAATAATAATTGCTGGCCCTACAACCACGTGCTTCCGGTTGTAGCCACAAGCAGAGTGTTTCCGTCTAGACCTGTAGCAGCACACACTGGCTCCTTTTCACATTTCTAATGCCAAGGTCATGGGTTTGATTCCCAGGGAATGCATGGACTGGTAATAACAACAGCCCAGTCTCACTTTCTGTCATGTTCACGAATGACAAACCTGTAGTTTATGAATTCTAAATTTATTGTAGCTCAACTGGTAGAGCATTGTGCTACAAATACAAAGGTCATAGGTTTGATTCCCAAGAAATGTTAACAACAGCCTTGTGTCAATTCCTCCAAGTCACATTCAGGAGTGAGAAAACTGTGGTATTTAAATTCTATATTACTTATAGCTCAACTGGTAGAGCATTGTGCTACTAATACCAAGGTCATTAGTTTGATTCGCATAGACTGGTATTAACAACAGCTCAGTGTCACTACCTGTCACTTTCAGAGGTAAAAAACCTAGTGTTTAAATTCTTAATTTCATTAAGCTCAACTGTTAGAGTGTTGCACTATCATTGCCATGGTCATGGGTTCGATTCCCAGGGAATGCATGGACTAATAATAAAAACAGTCTTGTGTAAATTTCTGTCAAATTCTGGAGTGAGAAACCTGTAGCTTATAAATCATACATTTTCTGTACTTGAACTTAAAAGAGCATTGTGCTACCAAGGTCATGGGCTCGATTCCCAAACATGGAATGAAATTAACAATATTCTAATGTCACTCCTCATCACATTCAGCAGTGAGAAACCTGTAGTTTTTAAATTCAAAATTTCTTGAAGCTCAACTAGTAGAGCATTGAGCTATCAAAACCAAGGTCATGGGTTTGATTCCCAGGGAATGCATGATCTGAAATTAACAATAGCCTCATGTCACTTCCTGTTACAGTCAGAGGTGAGAATCATGTTGTTTTTCAACTCGAAATGTCATTAAACTATCAATGCCAAGATCATTGGTTCAAATCCCAGGAAATGCCTTAACTTATAAAATGTGTACACCAAATGCACTCTTAGCTTGCTTAATCGTCTGCTTAATGCATAAGTGTAAATTTAAACCAGTTCTGGCAGAGTCCTGCAACAAACGAACTAGACAGTAAACATAAAAAACAGCTTGCTATTAGTTCAACTAGTTCCACTGGAAGAGCAATATTAGCTCAACTGATAGAGCATTGTACTACCAAGGTCATGGGTTTAATACTCAGGGAATGCATGACCTGATAGAACGTATGGCCCAAAAGCAGTTTTGGGTAAAAGCGTCTGCCAAATACATAAATGTAAATGTAAACGAATTCTGGCAGAGTCCAGCAATGAACCATCTTGATAGGGTGCAGAACTTTTATGTTTGACTGATGTACATTTGAAAATCTGTGTCTGCTGTAAGGCAGGGATTTTGTTTGTGTTAGTGTGGAGTGCGTGACTACAGTCCTGCTTGCATCTGTGTTTCTGTTTGTGTCTGTGTGGTTTGGATAAGTCTGTGTCCATCCCAATGTGTGTTTGCTGTGCCCAAGAGAGTGAGCCAGTGAGTGTGCGACTGCATGCTGTTGTTTGGGATTCTGCCGCCACTACCTACAGGTCGGCCGTCGCTCGGCTGTGCTGGGCTGTAATGACAGGGCCGACTGGCTGTAATTAAGTTCAAACATAGCAGCATGGTGGACAGAGCCGGAGGCCTGCAGCCCTCAATATCAAGCAGGCTGACCACAGACCAACAGCTCTCCAACACCCACCAAACACTGAAACTAAGCATAAACTAAGACTAGGAACCAGAACAGAAACACTGATAGGGATAATTTGGGGTGGCAAAGCCCACCCTAGCACCCTCCTAGATCCGGCCCTGGTGAACTACTTAATTTACATGAAGCATCCGAAAGAACCGACTAGCATTGGGAACACTAGAATGAATCTGTGTTCCCGATGCTAAATATAAGAGAATCATTTATTTTAACCAGTTTATTTACACAAACTGTCAGAAAAAAACAAAACAAAAAACAATACAATTCACCTAAATGAATGAGATTTTTCAGCACTACATAAGAGGACTGTTTAGGTGAGCGTGTTTAGATTTGTGTTGGGTTGCTATATTTTTACTAGCTAATCAGACTTGCGGTTTTCCTGAAGCAATCATTCTGATACATTTAAAAAAAAAAAAAAAAATCCCATACATTTACATTGACTCAATGTTCATATTCAAGCACAGAATAGTAATGATTTCAAACTCCAACTGAAAAAAACAGTTAAAATGAAAACACATAAAACCTTTCTGTCTGTCTGTCTGTCTATCATGCTGGTCTAGTGTTGGTTTGGTGCTAGTCTAGGCTTGGTGGTTTGTGCTGGTTGATCAGCATGGTCTTTCAGATGAAGCTGGTTGAGATACTTTAAAAGCATGATGGAGACACCAGCACAACACCATCCCATGCTGGTGGACCAGCACCCAAAACACAACATAAACTGGTGACCTGGTCTTATCAGCAGTGCTTTTAGACATTTACTCAATAGTTGCAATCAGCTAGCCATGAACAGCCAATCACAAACTAAGACAACAAATGCTAACTTCAAGTTAGCATCTTTAGCTAAGTATGCCAGGCTCAAAATAACCTGTCAACACTCATATCCTCACCTCATCTCCTTTGATCCACACCTCCTGGACACCCTGAATAATCCTCTTCTTCTTGGAAATCTAAAATTAACTCTCTTTGGAATGCCATGCCAGCTTGTCTGAGGTTTACAAGCTTATTTATTGTGTCACAACTTCTTCAGGACAAAGTGTTGGGACAGTACATCTCAGTTTGATGAAGATGTGTTAGAATTATTTAAAATGCATTGGAAAGGCATTTTTATGACACCAATGGAAGCACTCATGTCTATGAAATTAAGAGATTAGTATTGCTAAAGCTTCAGCATTAGCTACAGTATGTTTAACTAATTGCCATGCAAACTTCTGAATCAGACTACTTTTACAGCTGGATTAAAAAAATACCTTACATGCATATATAGTGCAGTGCAGGACAGCTCTCTCCCACCAATCTGTGCTAGGTCATTTCAACCAGAGATTATTGGAGAAGGAAGCTAATATATTTATTTACACAAGATCGAATTTTGAGATGCTGTATGTAATTCTTGTCTTGTTTGTTGAGTAAAATTAGCAACTTGAGAAAAAGCTTTCCTGGCATATAAACATTACATTCCACATCTGCAAATGGATTCAATTTAATTTGGATTGACAAACAGCTGTGCATGTAAACATGTTGTCAGATGCATTCATGATGTTCCTCAATTGTTCAAAATGTAATAATGAATTATTATTATTATTTTACATCATTTCTTTAAACTGTTCATAAATGGGATATTCAAAAATATATCTTAAGTTAAATGTATAAAATACAGTACATATGATTAAGAGTATCTGTCATTTTAAATTAACTTTTGTAACTTAAGTATTCATCAAACCATTGTAAATTACTTGTAGGAATGACAACATTTAGCTAAATTTGAACACATAACCAAGAAATTATTTCAGCTACATAAAACACCAATTTGTATCGCCTTAAGACAAATAGTGGTTGCAAAAACTGATGAGCATTTATAGTTACATTGCCGAAATAATGCTGTGGCATTGGCTACAAGGGCTAAATAAATTATTCTGATTTTCGTTGCTTCCCTTTCTCTTGCCCAGCTCATAAAAGATTGCGTACTGCGTCTGATGTGGTTGACGATCTCAGTCAGAATGAACTGATTACAATGGAGCTGCAACTCCTTTGAGTCATGGCACACAGTGACATTCTTTAGGCTCTTAAAAATAGAAACAGTTTCCTTTTTTTCTAGATTTGTTTTTCACATTCGATGTCTGTGGGGCATCCTCTCTCAGTTTAGAGACTCGAATTATAACCAGATCTTTTCTCCTTTTTCAACTTTCTCTCTTTCCTTCTGTTGTTGGAGCTTGTTTAATCTTGAGAGGAAAATTGGCTTAGCGTGGGAACGGCTGAATTCTTTCGGGATAGGTTTTGTTGTTTTTGAGTGTCTTTTTTTAAGTCAGAAAAAAGTATCAGCTTGTGCCAAAACCTCATAAAGTAAGATGAAAAAAAAATGAAAGCGAGGGAGGCCACAACATCAAGACAAAGATAGGGCCTGCCTACCTCTCAAGAGCTTTACAAATGGCAATCTTTAGGAGGAATAAAGAGAGATAGAGTGACAGAGACAGAAAGAGAGAGGGCGGAGGACAACATTTGGAGGGAGAAGAAAAAAGGGAAAGAAATGTGGATGGGTTGGGGGAGAAGGGGAGGAAACATTCCACTGGCCACATTAAAGACAAACAAAAAAGAAAACAAACAGCAAAACATGTCTGACATGAAGACGCTGGTTTCTGTGGCAACAGACAATGGCTGCTTGTGGCCCAGTGAGGCCTACCCGGCCCATATGGGCCCCGGCACCAGCGAGAGTTACCGCAGTCAGGCGCTCTATCGGGGCCTCTGCACTGTGGGAAAAGAGCTTGAATGGGACCTTGCTCTGGGCCACAAAGGGCCCTTTCTGCTTCCTCTTGTTGGCTTTTGCCCTTCTTATTTATCTTTTGGGAGCCGGATGAAGCGGGCATGGCTGATTGGGTAAACAGTGTTGCTGTCTTCCTCTGGCAGAGATGAGGGAGGAGGCCACCTTACTCACCACCTGAAATCACATGCTACTTTTGATAGCAGGAGACGCTGCCTGTCATCATGAGATTGTAAATTATGACCATAAACTTGAGTGACTGGACAATCACAATAAATGCTAAGTCTTTACATACTTCATTACAGCACATACAATCATGTAACTTCACCACTAGAACATTTAGTGTGCCATCTAAGAGATCCTGAACACTAATAAACTTGTAAATGTAGAATGTCATTTGTAATCCCTTAGTAAATATTTTATAATTGGGGTTAAGCCTATTTATTCTGCATTTAAAAAGAAAATTTGATACTATACTTAGAAATAATATAAGGAACAAGCAAGCGAAAAGAATACAAAAAAGTGCATGGGGGGCATTGAAAAATCAAGGGGCTTACAGCTGACTCAGCAGATAAATAACAACCAAAGTAAAAAATAAAATAAATTAACAAGGTATAGAAATGAAAAGAATACAGATTAAAAGTGAGAAAAGAACAGGACATGAAACGAAACATACAGATGCAGTACATTCATGATTAACAACACAACAGCTTGTTTACAATGAATGATTGTATTTTTCTACAAGCTCACTGTTAAAAGTAGATTAAAATAACATTTGAATAAATTATAGTAGTAGATTTAAGTAGATTGAAATATATTATGAAAATATAAGTAGTAAATATAAAGAATAGTCAATCGTGACTTGTGTCATGCATTCAATATATTCATTGTACATATTTATAACTAGGGACAGATGCTTATGAATACACATACACACATTCATAAAATGAAGAGTTGTGTCATTTATGGGCTTTGAAGTGGGAAGTCGTCAGTTTCTGGCATTCCAGGAGAGATAAGTCCCTTTGGGATTGGACACCGCTCACATTTGGGCCTCCGCTCTCGACACTTAGTGAGTCAAATGAAAAGGAACATCAAAACACGGCTTGATTTTGGGGTCAGCCACTGAGATTTACACATAAAGGGAGTAAAGTCTTGCAAGATGTGGTAGAGCTGGTTAAATCGATGTGGGTGTGGGGGTTTGTGTGTGTCAGCAAGCATTAATACATGATTACCGCTTGAGGAAGAATGTGTGAGCTCTGGCTGCAGCCTTTGGCAGTGTGTCACAGAGTAGACTAGCATTTAAAAGACCAGTTCTCTTTGAGAAAAATAACAAAGGACACTGCATCTACGTGCACTTCCGCAGTCAATTTGGGATTTACTTAAAAGACTCTTAATCATTAATCTTACAGTTCAATAAATATCCTTTAGTTTCAAACATTGCCAACCAAAAATCTACTCAGTTTACTCAAATAATACATTAATTGTATTACATATAGCTAACTAATATTGCCATTATATTTATGCTTTATAGTCATAGGGGAACTGGCTCCCCCGGCAGAGCCTGGTTTCTCCCAAGGTTTTTTTTTTTTTTTCTCCATTTAACTGCATCTTATGGTGTTTTGGGTTCCTTGTCACAGTCGCTTTTGGCTTTCTCACTAGGGGTTTAAAGCATGATTTTCAATCACATTTTCATTTAAACTGCTCAATGAGTACTTTAAGACATTACAGCATAATTTACTGTGAAGATGCTTTGAAACGATGTGTATTATGAAAAGCTCTATACAAATAAACATGACTTTACCCAAAAAAAACAAAAACAAAAAATGTATCACTCTAATGTGTTTCAAAACTCGTATGACTTTCTTTCTTCCGTGGAACACTAAAGGAGTTATAGTCTATCCACAGTTTTCCTTAGCAACCACTGGGCTGCACCGTGATGATTCTAATTGCCTGTTTTCGAGAAGAGTATAGCTGCAGGCATAGCTCCAAACTGGCATTCAAGACATAGTGTGCCCCTAACCTAACCCTTTTCCTAACCTTTTTGGATTTGGCGCAACCCCCTTTTGGAGTAACCCCACCCTCTTTTGGAGATTCCGCCCCATTTGGAGGTCTCTGGCCTGCAGCTCTACCTACTTGCTGTTTTCTGTTTCTGGTCTCGAGACGCAATGTAAAACTAACCAAAACGAGCAATCCAGACGGAGAACAACAACCATTTAAGTGTTATTTGGAGCAAAAATGAATTTCACGCTCAAGTGAGGCACTGTAAAAAAACGGTCATCTCAACTCTGTGAAGTATTGGCACTACAGAACCACATGTTTTTTGACAATTTCTACAAATTCTACATAAAAACACTGGAGACCGGAAATTGAAAACAGGCGAATCGTGGAACACTTCCGCGTTCAGGAAAAAGGTGAATATAGCAAAATTTCCAAGCTTCTCTCTTCTCTTCCATGACAGTGAATGGTGACAACAACAGTCAAGCAAGAGTCAAGAGGTGGGTAGTAACATGCTACATTTACTCCATTACATTTACTTGAGTAACTTTTTGAGAAAAAAATTACTTTTAGAGTAGGTTTAAAAGTGGGTACATTTTATTCTAACTCAAGTAAATTTCTAATGATATTTTTTTTTACTTCTTTACAATGGGTGGTGTTCCTGTCGTTACATTACTGGGATTAATTTGAATTAATGTGTAATTTATTGAAAGATTATTGAATGGGACTTTTACGAGAGTGGAAGTTCATACAGCTGCTGTCACAGACTGTCACTCTTTGCTGCAGTATCAAACTTTCTTCACTCTGCACAGTGAAAAAAAAGAATAGTTCCCTATCTGTCACTCACTCGACATTGTGTCGATGTAGTGACACTAGGGGTCACACTTGGGAGCCCGAGACACCTCTGGTCTTTGATAAAAGGCCATTGAAAATTGGCGAGTGGTATTTGCATGCCACTCCCCCGGACATACAGGTATAAAATGAGCTGGCGTGCAACCACTCGTTCAGATTTTCTCTTCGGAGCCAAACGGTCGATGTTTACTGAGCTGACTGTTCATTCACCTCTGCTGGATCTGACGGCGCATTTCAGCGGCTTCTGAAAGAAAACGCCCCTGGGCGCTTCGGCAGAGAAAAGAGAGTATATTTTCCTAAAAGAGTATATTTCTCTAAAAGAGCGGCACACACGGAACTTCTTTTTAAAGACACATCTTTTTAAAGATGCCTTTCCGATTGTGTGTTACCTCTCATCTTCAGACAGTCACGATCGCTGTCTTTCGTGTCTGGGCACGACCCACGTGGAGACCATGGCAACGTTGCGGTCGCGGCTTGCTTTCGTAAGACAGCAAGCCACCCCAGCGGCTCCCCACCTCGGTCCTTCTACCTACGGGTATGATGCCAGCGCGGCTAGCACTGGGGGTGATTTGGGGACCCCAATGGGACCGCCTCCACCGGGTATCCCCCCGCAGACCTCCCATTCCCCAGCACGCTCCTCTGCCCCGATCGGGCTTCCGGATGAGTCCGCCGGCTCGTCTCACGGCGAGTTTGACCTCTTGTTCAGAGCCCGCGAAGCTGATGAAGCTTGTCCAGTCGGACACAGAAGCCTCAGATGGGCTCCCCCCTTTGGGGACGATTGCCCAGTCACAGGCTGATGCAGAAATGATGGACATGCTTTCCCGGGTGGCCGTGAGCATCGGGCTAGAGTGGAACCCTCCGCTCTCCCCCGAACCCTCGCGGCTCAATGATTGGTTCCTGGGCTCTCGGCGCCGCTCAAAGCGGCCACACCCTGCTCCAGTGCCTTTCTTCCTGGAAGTGCATGAGGAGCTGACAAAATTGTGGGAGGCACCTTCTACTGCCCGGTCCCGATTTCTCAGTTCCCCCGCCCTCACTACCCTCAATGGCAGGGTGGCCAGGGGCTATACAGCGATTCCCCCGGTGGATAAGGCGCTCATGGTGCGCCTATGCCCGAAGAGCGCCACCACCTGGCGCGGACGCCCAAAGTTCCCGTCCAAGCCATGTAGGTTCACGTCGTCCCTGACGGCCAAAGCTTACAGTGCTGCTGGACAAGCCGCCTCTGCCCTGCATGCCATGGCTCTCCTGCAGGTCCACCAAGCCAAGGCGCTAAAAGAACTGCACGAGGGTAGTTCCTCACCAGATCTGATGCAGGAACTGTGCTCGGCGACCGACCTCGCTCTCTGGGCGACGAAGGTCATGGCGCGGTCTCTCGGGCGGGCGATGTCCACATTAGTGGTCCAGGAGCGCTACCTTTGGCTCAACCTGGTCGAGATGGGTGAGGCCGACAAGACACGGTTCCTTGCTGCCCCTATCTCCCAGGCTGGCCTATTCGGTGACACCGTCGAGGACTTTGCCCAGCAGCTCTCAACAGTGCAGCAGCAGAAGGAGGCTATCTGCCATATCCTGCCTCAGCCTGGCTCAAGATCCCGCACCCCGCCTGCTCGTCACCAAGGGCGTCCCCCTGCGGTGACTGCATCGGCTCCACCGCAGCCCGCCCCTTTGGCCCGGCCCCGGCGTGGAGCAGACGCCACCTGTCTCACGAACCCACGAAAGGCTTCAAAGCGCCCCTGAGACGGGCGACCCAGGGTCGACGAAACCCACTGCTTTAGAGCTGGTAGGAAGACCACTCCATCCCCCGGTGGAGGGCCGGGTGGAGAATCTTTTGTTGCCTTTTCATTTGATTTCGCCGCATACCCAAGTGGCTGCGGTACCCAACAGTTCAGCAAAAGAGCGGTTTCCTCCTTCCCTGGGTCACATACCTGGTGTGCACGGCCGTCATCATGACCACCGTCCATGACCATGATCTCCCCGCCCCTGCGTGCCCAGCTGTGGCACAGATCTGCCCCCGATGTGACAGTATCCACGAGTTGTGAGGACAGGCCTCTTCCTCCCCCATCCCAGGCTGTTCTGGGGGAGGTCACAAGAAGCCAGGTAAGTGCTTCGATGTCCCTAGACTCAGCACGGCCACGACATGATGTGGCACCTTGAGCTCCGCCCCGCCGTGAGGCCCCACCTGCCGGTATATCCGACGAGGTTGTCCCTTTGGTCCCCATCACGCAGAGCTTGGATTCGTGGCTTGCGCTTTCCAATCTGTCGCGATGGCTGATCCGGGCCGTCCGACTCGGCTATGCGATTCTGTTCACCAGGCGTCTGCCCAGGTTCAGCGGTATCCACTTCACCTTGGTGAAGGACGAAAACGCTGCTACCTTGCGCGCGGACATCACCACCCTCCTACAGAAGGGTGCAATTGTACCTGTCCCTCCGGCCGAGATAAAGAAGGGGTTTTACAGCCCCTACTTCATCATACCGGAAAAAGACGGTGGGTTGCGGCCAATCTTGGACCTGCGAGTACTGAACCGGGCTTTACACAGACTCCCGTTCAAGATGCTGACGTAAAAACGCATTCTGGTGAGCGTCCGGCATCAAGATTGGTTCGTGGCAGTAGACCTGAAGGACGCGTACTTTCACGTCTTGATTCTACCTCGGCATAGACACTTCCTGCGGTTTGCATTCGAGGGTCGGGCGTATGAGTACAAGATCCTCCCTTTCGGTCTGTCCTTGTCCCCTCGCGTCTTCACGAAGGTCGCAGAGGCAGCTCTTGCCCCATTAAGGGAGGTGGGAATTCGCATTCTCAACTATCTCAACGATTGGCTAATCCTAGCTCACTCTCGGGACATGTTGTGTGCACACAGGGACTTGGTGTTCTCGCACCTCAGCCGATTAGGGCTTCGGGTCAACTGGGAAAAGAGCAAGCTCCTCCCGGTTCAGAGCATCTCTTTTCTCGGTTTGGAGTTGGACTCAGTCTCATTGACAGTGCGCCTCACGAATGTGGTTCCACTGAAACTCTTTCAGAGGCTCCTGGGGCATATGGCATCCTCAGTGGTGGCCACCCCGCTCAGGTTGATGCATATGAGACCGCTTCAGCACTGGCTTCAGACTCGAGTCCTGAGATGGGCATGGCGCTGCGGGACACATCACGTGGTCATTATGCCGGTCTGTCACCACCTCTTCAGCCCTTGGACTGACCTCATGTTTCACGGGCAGGCGTTCCCCTAGAGCAGGTCTCCAGGCATGTCGTGGTCATGACAGACACCTCCAAAACGGGCTGGGGCGCTCTTTGCAACGGGCACGCAGCCGCCAGCTTATGGACGGGCCCGCGGCTGCGTTGGCACATCAACTGCCTCGAGTTCCTGGCAATTCTGCCGCCCTTCGGAGGTTCGGGCCGTTGATCCAGGGCAAGCACGTGTTAGTTCTACAGACAACATGGCAACGGTAGCATATGTCAACCGCCAAGGTGGTCTGCGCTCTCATTGTATGTCACAACTTGCCCGCCATCTCCTCCTCTGGAGTCAGCAGCACCTCAAGTCGCTGCGAGCCACTCACATCCCGGGCGACCTCAACATTGCAGTGGACGCTCTGTCACAGCAGGTTACCCTCAGGGGAGAGTGGAGACTCCACCCTCAGGTGGTCCAGCTGATCTGGAGTCAACCCTGACCAAGGCATCTCTCGGTATAGACGCGCTGGCACACAGCTGGCCCCCTGATGTTCAATCGGGTTCAAGTCTGGGCTCTGGCTGGGCCACTCAGTGACATTCACAGAGTTGTCCCGGAGCCACTCCTTTGTTATCTTGGCTGTGTGCTTAGGGTCGTTGTCCTGTTGGAAGATGAACCTTCGCCCCAGTCTGAGGTCCAGAGCACTCTGGAGCAGGTTTTCATCAAGGATGTCTCTATACATTGCTGCATTCATCTTTCTCTCGATCCTGACTAGTCTCCCAGTTCCTGCCGCTGAAAAACATCCCCACAGCATGATGCTGCCACCACCATGCTTCACTGTAGGGATGGTATTGGCCAGGTGATGAGCGGTGCCTGGTTTCCTCCAGACATGACACTTGCCATTCAGGCCAAAGTGTTCAATCTTTGTTTCTCATGGTCTGAGAGTCCTTCAGGTGCCTTTTGGCAAACTCCAGGCGGGTTGTCATGTGCCTTTTACTGAGGAGTGGCTTCCGTCTGGCCACTCTACCATACAGGCCTGATTGGTGGAGTGCTGCAGAGATGGTTGTTCTTCTGGAAGGTTCTCCTCTCTCCACAGAGAAACGCTGGAGCTCTGTCAGAGTGACCATCGGGTTCTTGGTCACCTCCCTGACTGAGGCCCTTCTCCCCCTATTGCTCAGTTTGGCCAGGCGGCCAGCTCTTGGAAGAGTCCTGGTGGTTCCAAACTTCTTCCATTTAAGGATGATGGAGGCCACTGTGCTCATTGGGACCTTCAATGCTGCAGAAATTATTCTGTACCCTTCCCCAGATCTGTGCCTCGATACAATCCTGTATCGGAGGTCTACAGACAATTCCTTGGACTTCAAGGCTTGGTTTGTGCTCTGACATGCACTGTTAACTGTGAGATCTTATATAGACAGGTGTGTGCCTTTCAAAATCATGTCCAGTCAACTGAATTTACCACAGGTGGACTCCAATCAAGTTGTAGAAACATCTCAAGGATGATCAGTGGAAACAGGATGCACCTGAGCTCAATTTTGATTGTCATGGCAAAGGCTGTGAATACTTATGTACGTGTGATTTTTTTTTTTCTTTTTTTATTTTTAATACATTTGCAAAGATTTCAAACAAACTTCTTTCACGTTGTCATTATGGAGTATTGTTTGTAGAATTTTGAGGAAAATAATTAATTTAATCCATTTTGGAATAAGGCTGTAACATAACAAAATGTGGAAAAAGTGAAGCGCTGTGAATACTTTCCGGATGCACTGTAATTTACTACATTCAGCATGAAATAAAACATTGCAGGAGTGAAGGAAGCAGTAAACTCCCAGCTTGTACATCTTCCCCGTGGTGGACTGTGGGCAATTAACTGTCGTCGAGTGTACATCAAATGTACATCAAATGTACACTCGAAATTAGAGTGCATTGTGGGAAATAATGAGTGAACAAAAGTAGGGAATGAGTGGCTCACTCAGAATTCATACACTCCTACAAAATGGCAGACTATATAGTGCACAAAAATAGTGCACTATATAGTGGATAGGGGGTGGTTTCAGACACAGCAAGTGTTCCACGACCAGGGTTGGTGCCCTACGCACTAGGCTGCGTACTCTGCGTTTAGAGAGTGGCGGTACTGTTGTACAGAACTAATGATCTAAATTCTTTCAACACTGAAAACTGTAACTACACTAAAATAAGAATCCATACAGGACTTTAAAAGCTATGAAATAGATAAAGTAGGCATTAATAAAACATGATCTTGCTTTGGTTTATATTTCAGCATTATATATAATGTCCTTGTGGGATATTTTCACGTTTTCACTGTAATAATTACTAGAAATGTTTCCAAACCTCTCTTAATGACAAATTCATCCAGATCTGACAGGAGCCCTTAAAGGGATAGTTCACCCAAAAATGTCAATTCTCATTATTTACTCACCTTCATGCCACCCCAGATATGTATGTCTTTCTTTCATCTGCTGAACTCAAATTAAGATTTTTAGAAGAATTTCTCAGCTCTGTGGGTCCATACAATGCAAGTGAATGGGTGGCAACATTTTAAAGCAAACAAAATCACAAAAGTCAGCATAAAAGTAATCCTCACCCACACCTATCATATCACTTCTGAAGATATGGATTTAACCACTGGAGTCTTATGGATTACTTTTATGCTGCCTTTATGTGCTTTTTGGAGCATCAGTATTTTGGCCTACAGAGCTAAAATATTCTTCTATAAATCTTAATTTGTGTTCTGCAGAAGAAAGGAAGTCATACACATCTGGGATGGCATGAGGGTGAGTAAATTATGAGAGAATTTTCATTTTTGGGTAAACTATCTCTTTAAAGTGATAGCTCAGCCATAATTTAATATTCTGTCATAATTTCCCTACCCTCATGTTGTTCCAAACCAGTGTGACGCTTTGTATTCTGTGGAACACAAAAGATGTTAGACAGAATGTTAGGGACTGACAGTCTTTTTCACCATTCACTTTCAAAATATGGAGAAAAAAAAACATTCACTGAAAGTAAATAGTGCCTGGCATGCACAATACAGCTTTTTAGTTGTTTTCACGGATCCATGTGAACGGGGATCGTTTTGACAACGTTGGTGTCTGTATGCGAAACTTTTCAAAAATGCAAAGGAAAAACTTTTCAGTTTTTAGTACATCGTTGTCGTGTAAACGTACCCTAAAACATTATACATTTTACTAGTAGGAAGTGCATTACTGATGTGAAATTGGAATTTAAACTAGTAAGAAATTAATTATAGATATTTGTAATTGCGTTTTGGAGTGAATGACAGATCATTTACAATAATTACAGGTTTTAAAAAAGATATTTTTTGTTAACTGGTTTGTTTTTACAAGCAGTATGATTACTTTTAAGATGCTTTTAAGACAAGCCATCTGTTGTACAGACGAGAGCAGCTCAGACATTCTGCTCAACTTCTCCTTTGGAGAAAGACATTAGAGCAACATGAAGGTGAGCAAAAGATGACAGAATTCTTATTTAGGGGTGAACTATCCCTTTTAATATTTTAGCTTTACATTAGTTAACATGTGTGCGTGACAGTGTGTGAAAACGGAAAGTGAGTGTGTGTGTGTGTGTGTGTGCTTCTTTCTATGAGAGAATTGTAAAAATATGAGCTTGTTAATTTCAATTGTGGAGCTGTTCTTGTTGTGGTGAAAAGGGAGGGCCCTGCAAAAGCACTGAAGTGGCCAACCAAGAGCGCAAGAACCCGCACTGCTCAATACCATCGTTCGCTTTGTTCTCTGACTCTCCATTTTTTTCCTTTCAAACTGTTTTTACAGATCAACTTATTTATTTATTTATTTACTTAATTTCCCCCTCTGTTTCTCCCGTCCAATATCTACTGCGAATTTCCCTCCTTAATTTGTCATCAGAGGAGGAAGTGTGCCATGACAAAGATCAAAAACTCAAAGGAAGGGGAGGAGAAAGGGGCAAAAGCGAAGGAAGCAGAAAAACCTTGCGAAAGAATAATAATCAGAATGGAGAATGAGAAGAAAGTTTGGCTTTGAAGCGGGTGGACAACAGAAATAACAGTGGAGACACTGTGGAGGGCCGACTTCATAGACGTTTCTCTCATGCTCCTCTCTTCTCGCATTCTGATGGAGCCTGTGGAAATGAGATCCAGACCCAAATGAAAGAGGGATTGGTAATGAAAGGAGATGAAGTCAGGGGAGGATGGCAGGATAAAGGGAACTCTTACACCCATTTTGACTCACACACCAAACCATAAGCCTCCCTTGACAGTCAAATGCCCCCACGTTCACTCAGTGCTAATTGCTGCCACCATACCATGTATCTCTAAAACCAGCACAGAGAGAAGAGATGTTTGAACAAGCACAGACACTTTAAACTGCTAATACCCAAGGAAAACTCATGAACAAACACACATATGTAGGTACAGTGGCCCCAAAATGTATTTGGACACTTAAGCAACACTTAAAAATGAAAGTCATTGCACTAGATAACTAAATATCAAACCAAGTAATCTGCAAACAAATAATGAACAGCCTTAGGGAATCAGAGCAACAGGCCGTCAGGAAGGCAGACAGGTGGGTTTGGTATTGTGTAATAGAGAGCATGCTGCTGAAGTTCTTGGGTCAGTAAGGCACCATTCCTGACAGCAAACTCCTGCCAGGCACTTGTAATTCAAGTTACCATGGCTACACTCACCCTAGAGCTTCCCACGGTGGTGGGCAGGGGGTGAACACCTCTGTGTGTGCAAGCTTTTTGTACGTGTGATAGTACATGTGTGTTTAAGTATTTAGCACTGTATAGTGTGAACTGAAATGGTTGTTTTGAAAATGCAGTGTGTCTGACATGAGAAGGCTAGAAAGAGCCAGATATTCTCTGATAAGACACTCAATGGCTAATTCCTCTCTTGACCTCCCTTCATCTCTGTTCAGATAGACAGGGGGCATTAGTTCAGGGTCACTATCGGAGCTGACTAGAGCTGTTTTACCTCTTAGACAGGGGGGGGGGGGTTTGTGGTCAACCATTGGTTGATTCTTAAATTATTATATTTGATCCCCATCATCCTTAATACAGCAGCCCCAATAAGTATTTGGACACCTAAGCCACAGTTATGAAAATCTATGAATTCTGATGCATAAACAACATTTTAAACCAGGTGGCATCTGCAAATAAATTATGCTAAACCTTTTCTTACACCGGAAGCAAGTGGTGTTTCGTGTCATGTCAAAAAGTAAATCGCTCCCATATAAACAATGAAGGTTTCTACACTGGATAAGTCCATCTCGCCGTGACGCGCCATCAGTAAATTAATTCTCTCTTCTATTTCTGACATGCTGCAGAGATACTCCAGTCACTTTATTAACCCATCCATCTTAAAGGAATATTTCAGGGTTCTTAAAAGTTAAGCTCAATCGACAGCATTTGTGGCATAATGTTGAACTATATATAAACTAAATAATTTCAACTCATCCGTCCTTTTCTTTAACAAAGGCAAAAATTTAAGTTACAGTGAGGCATTTACAATGGAAGTGAATGGGTTTAAAGGCAGAAATGTGAAGCTTATCATTTTATTAAAACACACATTAAATCTTCTTTTAAAACTTGTGTATTATTTGAGTTGTAAAGTTGTTTAAATTGATTTTGTGGTAATTTTGACATTTTAGGTTTTACATTTTAGTGTTTAATAGTAAGCAGTTTTATCACACTTGACACCACTCATGTTAACACGCATATTGTTTACGTCTAGTTGCTATATTTTTGAAACAGTGAGTAATGTTTACGATTGGCCCCATTCACTTCCATTGTAAAGTAAGTGCCTCAGTGTAACCCAGATTTTAGCTTTTTTTAAAGAAAAAATTATAATATTGTGGTAAAAGATATTATGCCACAAATGCTGAAGTTTAAAGGGATAGTTCACCCAAAAATGAAAATTCTCTCATCTTTTACTCACCCTCATGCCATCCCAGATGTGTATGACTCTTATCATCTGATCACAACTGCATTTTTTGGCAGACCGCTACCACTTTGTCTGTGTAAATGAGGAATTGTCAAATCAAACAAAAGTATGGAGTGTCACAGGGATCAGTTTTAGGGCCTCTCCTTTTCTCCTTGTATATGCTTCCCTGGGAGACATTATCAGGAATCGTGGAATACGTTTCCACTGTTATGCCGACGATACCCAACTTTATATTTCCTGACGATATTTCACAATTCTCCAAATTAGCAGAGTATATCAATGAAATCAAAGATTGGATGGCCAGATATTTCCTTCTACTCAATTCCAACAAAACAGAGGTACTAATTATTGGAACAAAAACCTCTAAAAATAAGCCGCTAAAATATAAATTGACTCTCAATGGATGTACTGTTACATCGTCTTCTACAGCAAAGAATTAAGGTGTTATATTTGACACCAATTTGTCCTTTGAAAATCACATTTCCAATGCTTGTAGAACAGCATTCTTCCACCTCAGAAATATTGCTAAATTACGACACATGCTCTCTGTTGCTGATGCTGAAAAACTAATTCATGCGTTCATGACCTCAAGACTAGATTATTGTAATGCATTACTGGGAGGATGTCCAGCAAGATCAATAAATAAACTTCAATTGGTTCAAAATGCAGCAGCCAGAGTGCTGACTGCAACAAAGAAATATGATCATATTAGCCCCATTTTATCATTGTTACATTGGCTACCTGTTAAATTTCGTACTAATTTTACAATTCTGTTAACTACGTGCAAAGCTTTGAATGGTCTAGCTCCACAGTACTTAAATGACCTTCTACCACGCTATATACCATCAAGTTAATTACGATCGCAAAATTCTGGCCTGTTTTTTTTTTTATTTCTTTTTTTATTCCCTTTTCTCCACTATTTACCCTATTCCCACTACTTAGTAGGTCCTTGTGGTGGTGCGGTTACTCCCCTCAATCTGGGTGGCGGAGGACAAGTCTCAGTTGCCTCCGCTTCTGAGACAGTCAATCCTTGCATTTTATCACGTGGCTCGTTGTGCATGACATCGCGGAGACTCCGCATGTGGAGGCTAATGCTACTCTCTGCGATCCACGCACAACTTACCACATGCCCCATTGAGAGCAAGAACCACTAATCGTGACCACGAGGAGGTTACCCCATGTGACTCTACCCTCCATAGCAACCAGGCCAATTTTGTTGCTTAGGAGACCTGGCTGGAGTCACTCAACACACCCTGGATTCGAACTCGTGACTCCAGGGGTGGTAATCAGCATCAATACTCGCTGAGCTACCCAGGCCTCCCAAAATTCTGGCCTGTTAATAGTTCCTATAATATCAAAATCCTCAAAAGGAGGTATATCCTTTTCTTATTTGGCTCCAAAACAATGGAATAGTCTCCCTAACACTGTTTGGGATGCAGACACACTCACTCAGTTTACGTCTAGACTAAAGACTCATCTATTTAGCCAGGCATACACTTAATTTATCCATCAACTCACAATTAGGCTGCATTAGTTTGGTCTGCCGGAGCCAGAAACATTTATCTTGATCTATAACTCTGCAAAAAATTGAATGGCATCTACGCTAATATTATTCTGTTTGTTTCCCTGTCTCAACCTTGAATTCATATACCGAGGTCACCAGAGTCTCTGAGTGATGACGACTAAATGCAGCCGATGCCAGCCAGACATCACTTCAGTCTATTACGGTGAACTTCAGGGGATGAACTGATGCCAACTCCAACCATAAGACATGGGATACTTCATATCTCACCGAAATGACCTGCCGGTTGAATTGCGATGCACCTCACCAATCTCTGCCTGCATCACCTTTGTCTAATGATGGACTACACTCTTAAAATGGGATACATAGACTATCAATTAATTGCCAACAAAAGCCAACATCAGACAACTAACAAAGGACAATGCATCTGTGAACTTCTGCAGTTAATCCAGGATGGACTTCAAAGACATTAGTCATTAATCTTACAGTTCATACAAAATCTTTGTTTAAACACTGGCCCCTAACACTTACTTAGTTTACTAATTTTAAACCATGACTTACACTGCACATAAATAACTAATATTGGCATTATATTCATGCTGTTTAGCCAGAGCGGAACTGGCCCCCTACATTGAAAGGACCTACAGAGCTGAAATGTTCTTCTAAAATCTTTGTTTTTGTTCAGCAGAAGAAAGAAAGTCAAACAGATCTTAGATGTCATGAGGGTAAGTAAATGAGATCATTTTTTTTTTTTTTTTTGGGTGAACTATCCCTTTAAGTTTAACTTGTTTTGCACCCAGAATATTCTTTAAATGAAATTTTACTCACCAAATATGCATTTTTTTTTGTTGCCATAAATAAGTTATTTTGCCATGAATTGTATTCGTTATATATTTAAATAAGTAAAATAACTTCTGTCAGTTTCATTTAAAACAGATTATGATGTTTCTGGTCTCTGATCTACTAACTTAAATCATCTTTTGTTTCTGACCATATGTATATGCAGTTCATTGAATAATAACATTAGGCCTTAATTATTTAATAAGTACTTAAGTACTTAGTGCTTACTTAATTCTATAATAAGTAATTTTTTTTCATACAAATGGATTTCCCTAAAAAGTAACATTCAGGTTATTCACCAAGTTAACCATTCGTGATCCATATTTGCTAGACAGCCTCAAGCCGTAGCGGAGTGTCAACAGACACATCTGGTGTTGATGGTGTTAAAACTCACTTAATTTTTTTATCTGAAAATATTTTTAACCTTCTGGTCCCAAGGTAATGTTTAATTAATGAAAGTTATGAAACTCCACACAGAGTAACCTTATGGGAAGTTCATTACATTAACAATGGACGTTCCTCAAAGTATGGCAACCAGAAAGTGTCCAAATACTTTGGATTAATTTTGCCTAATATATCTGTTTCATCATTTAAAACCTACTTATATTCATTAAATGTTTTGCTTGAAAAGTGTTTTTTGTTATCTTTCTTTTAAAATAAAAGACACTTTATTTAATATTTTGTTTACTTATCGCAATGACACTGTAATTGTGGCTTAAGTGCTAAATACTTTTTGGGGCTACTGTTTATGATTACTTTTCTGCTAAAAATCAATTAGACTCACTGCCAGGGTGTTCAGGGAATCATTCACAACCACCCCAGCTGATTCACAAGCTGCAGACCTGAAATAATGAGTGATCACTATACCTAGACACCATGCATCAAAATTACCTGACTAAAGGAGGCCATTGTCACATTCTCATGTCCACAGACTGAGTATATTACAGTCTAAGTGTGCGTGTGGGTCCAAATTCAAAGCAGTATTCCCACAGCTCTCTTCCTATTGTCCTGGGAGAGAGGGAGGGAAACTAATTAAAAAGATTGGAAAAGAAGAAACAGAGAGAAAGAGAAAGAGAGAGGGAGGGACAGAGGGGTAAAGATAGAGCACGATGAGACAGTGGAGAGAAGAGACTAATTGAAAGGAGAGAAATGACAGAGACGAGAGAGAAGGGAGGGTTGATGAGGGGGTGGGAGGGTAAAAGAAGGGAGGGAGTATGGGAGGGTAAAGGAAGAGGGAGCCAAAACGGGCAACTTTGCCAAAGTGCCCAAGTTGAGTGAAGACGCTTGTTTCACTGAAGAGGACAAGAGTAGCCAGGGTGACTGACCAGAATAGGTAGAAAGGGCCAGGAGAGGCAGGAAAAAGGGATATTGTACATTGTCAGAGTATCTAAGGGACTGTCTCTCTCTGACTTGAAGGGGGTCTGGCAATGTTAAAATACTGGTACACATAACAGCAGAAACAGCAGAGTTCTAATAAAGACTCTCAAGCAGTATACTTTTTGGTCTGAGGATAGAAGGAGAAATAGAATAGACAGAAAAGAGAGGGATAGAGAAAAAGAAAGAGAAAGGGAGGGGCATTTTTGCATTAGAAGGTGCCTGGTTTCCTTACAGTTGCATTTGAAGGGTAGAGGAGGAATCCATCATCTAAGATCATCTCAACAGGACCACGCATCTCCATTGCTCTTAATCGCTTTATCGATTCGGCAGTCCATTGCAGGGATAAAGGAGGACCCTGTTGCGATGAAGAGACCTCACGATTACAGTTCCCCAGACTCGGACACAGATGAACTGATCGATGTCGGACAGGAGGACAGCTACTGGTGAGGACTTTGTGTGCACACTAAAAATGATTGACCTCTGAACTCACTCTCTTTTTTATGTGCTCAGATGAACATGACACGGGCATTGAGTAAATGATGACTGTCACTTGCTGTATATGCATAACATTATTTCAGATTAAAGGGTGGCGGTCACAGTGCAGTGGAGACACTAAAGATTGAAGCCACAATTTGTGCTTTCGTGCAACAAATAATAAGCGTTGCTTGTTTCTTTTTATATTAGAAATTTCAGATTTGCAGCTCAAATGTTCCTTTTCCATGCAAACTTGTGCAACTTCTAGTCTGTATGGTCAAGAAACATATTGCCTCTTAAGACCAATACAGCCTCTACAGGGGCCTTCAGGATTTATGATGCATTGTGCTGGCTTAAAAAAAAAAAATAATAATCTCATGTCTAACGATTACAAATTTCCAGTTTTTCATGTTTGCTAGGATAAATAATTTTTCATTTGTTGTTTGTTTTTACTTTTCCATCATTATTATTTTATCAAGGTGTCAGTCCACATTAGAATTCAAACAGGTTGCATTTGTTTTAGCAGAGGTTTAGTTTTCTGAATGTCTACAAATCTTGGTAGAAAACAATTAAATTGCTAATATTTCAACTTTAATATTTGAAAGGAAATTTCTGGTTTGTGTCCCCTTTAAGTTGACATGAGATCAACATATCTAGTTTTATTGTGCGAGTTGAATTTTCCCGTATATGTCACCATTTGCACAATATAGCGCAAACCATTACACCACAATGCTGTAACTCGCACACTGTTTGTGGACAGTGGAGTGACTCAGGAGTTTATGAGAGCAAACATGTGCCAAAATCACACATAGGGCCACTGTAGGCAGGACACTTGATGGAGGCCCATACTGATCTTATTTGACTTGCTTTTGAGAGGCATATCTTCCCATTTCTGTAGCATGATGATTACTCGTTTTGCATAAAGCTCTGTTTGCTTTTATCCTTCTGTCTGGTTTTATTTTGAGTCTTTTTTGTTTTTCCAGTAAAGCTGTGACACAAATCAAGAGCAGAATGGAGCCTGCTGACTGGCCCCTTGAATTGTGCCCTAGAATGACCAATGAGACTGTATCTCATTTTATCAGCTCTTGACCAGGATACAAAACTTTATACATTATCAGAATGTCTATTTTATTTCTTAAACTACTTTAAGTATTGGAGCAGATTCTTCTCCTCTGACCAGAACTAATGTTTTCGAATTAAGTTTCTCAATGCTGAAAGGATGCAATAGAAAAAATAATAGTTGTGTGTATAAGTCAGAATAAAAGCTATGCCATTCTGCTGGCAAAGTGCAGAGTGCCCATGCAAACCAGATCCACATTCAAGGATAAAACTAAGTATTAATGCACTCAAAGTGCACACAAAACCCACTATTTCAGCATGGCCTGCGGATATGTAATCATCGTGTCTTCTGAGCTTTAGAAAATGCTTTTGTAGGATTCACAAATCATAACATATCAGCCATCTGACAATAATGTCCAGAAATGCGTTAAACCAAAACAATCTTGTTTTTTGTTGACCCAGGCGCTCCTGTGTCTAGCTGTTCTCCAAGACAAATTAGATTGGGTTTGATGATGTGCAACTGCGTTTCTGCATTGTATTAAGTACAGTAATGACAACAATATGCATTGACATCAAAGCTTTAATGTGTCCCCATCCTTACTCTCTCTCTCTCTCTCTCTCTCTCTCTCTCTCTCTCTCTCTCTCTCTCTCTCTTTCAGCCCTGTCACTGGGTCCATGTCTCCAGGCAGTACCTCACAGATCCTGGCTCGCAAAAAGAGAAGAGGGGTGAGTTTACGTCAATCTCTCTCTTTTTTCCACTCTTTCATAGTTTCCCTGCTGTTTGTTCAAAAACAGACATAGCAGTATATAATTCCTATACACTACCAGTCAAATGTTTGGACACACCAACTAATTCTTTATTATTAGCATTTTCCATAGTTTAGAACAGTTGTATTTAAAGGAATATTCCAGGATTAATATAACTTCAATCGAAAGAATTTGTGGCATAATGTTGATTACCACAAAAATTAATTCAGACTCGTCCCTCGTGTTTTTTTATTTTTTTTAAGAAAACAATCAAGGTTACAGTGAGGTACTTACAATGCACATGAATAGGGGCAATTTTTGGAGGGTTGAAAGGCAGAAATGTGAAGCTTATAATTTTATAAAAGCACTTACATTAATTCTGTGTTGTTTACCAGGATTACAGGGTTTATGGTGTTACAACGTAATGGCAACGAAGTTGCAAAATTTATTATAACTTTAAAAAAAAAAAAAAAAAAAAAGGTTGTAAGTGATTTTAGCACCCAAAAATCATTTTAAAATGCAATTTTTTAACATCTTGTGGCTAAACTTTTGAAACAGTGAGTATTCGAACGTTTACAGATTGGGTGCATTCACTTCCATTGTAAGTGCCTCACTGTAACCCAGATTTTTGCTTTTGTTTTTTTAAAGAAAAGGAGGGACAAGTAAAAATAAATTCTTGTGGTAATCAACATTATGCCACAAATGCTGTTGACTGAGATTAACACTTATTGAACCCAAAATATTCCTTTATAGTCATCAAAACTATTAAATAAATGGAAGTATAGGAATTATGTTGTGACCCGAAAAAAAAAAAAAAAGAAGAAGAAGAAGAAAAAAAGAAAAACAATACTGTTAAATCATAACTTGAATCTTATATTTTATTAATCAACATTCATGATTTGCCTGAGATACATTTTAAACTGTATTATACTTTTTAACAGTAAGGATTTCCCATGTATGTTGGGCACTTGCTGGCTTTTTTCCCTGCACTATTCAGTCTAATTCAATAAATACATTTTTAATTCAAAATTTTAATCTTATTTAAATCTGACTGTAATTTAAATCTTAGCTTTGTGAAGAAATTCATTCGTAGACACACTTTATATTTGTCTGCATTTAAGCATAAGTCTTCAGATCAAAAGGTTTTTAAGATCATGAGAAACATAAATTCAAGTGTGTCCAAAGTTTTGACTGGTTGTGAATAATTGTGGTAAAGGAAAAGGGTCTGGACAGACCCATTTGCAAGACTCTTCTATTTTCTTATTCTTAAAACTGTAATATTACTCTCTATAGTTAAATTCGTTTTTAGAGGCTAAGTCCTCTTGTCTGACTTCCATTTGTGTTTTCCTATTTGAATTTATTTTTTCCAAAATCTGATTTTAAGAATACTGTGACTAGGTCTCGGCCACAGAAATAATCCAGTTAGCGAATGCTTTCCATTTAATATCTTGTTCTTTGCTCTTTGAATTTACTCCACTGGATTCCGCAGATAATTGAGAAGAGACGCAGGGACAGAATCAACCACAGTCTGTCAGAGCTGAGGAGACTTGTACCCAGTGCCTTCGAGAAACAGGCAAGACAATTAGACTGAATGCCACAGGTTTAGTTAGATGCTTTATATTCTCAAAACAGCTGACAAAGTTCAATAAAAGCCTGTACTTTCTCCCTTTCTGGCCAGGGCTCGTCTAAATTGGAAAAGGCTGAGATTCTTCAAATGACAGTGGATCATCTGAAACTTTTGCATGCCATGGGTGGCAAAGGTGAGAGAAAAATTAAGCAAGAAATTTCAAGAGTCTCTTTTATTACAGTATACAATTCAGGGTTAATACAAAAGGAATTATAAAATCCCATATATTGAAGTAGGTACCTCAGCCACATCTAAGGACTAGAACATCATAGTGACTTGGAGGTGGGCACTTTTGAATTGGGTCTGTAAGCAACCACATAGAACACCCTAGGAAACCAAAACATGCTGAAAAACACCTTAGAAACCGCATAGCAATGCCCTGACAACCCCTCATTACACCCTAGCATCAATATATATCTAGCGACTAGAATATCATAGTGACTTGGAGGTGGGCTCTTTTGACATGGGCCAATTAGCAACCACCTAGCAACCACCCAGAACACTTTAGAAACCACCTAGCAATGCCATAGCAACCATCTAGAACTCCCTAGCAACCAAGAAGTGCTGTGTTTGCAATGTATGCAGCATACATAGGGGGGCGGCAAATCAACCCTAAGGGGGGGCGGTTAGATGGCGTAATGTCAAGGGGGTGCCAATGTTGATTTTGGAAAAAGTACCATAAATGTATAGTTGCGCCCCGTATCTATCAATTTGCTAGTACAAGCAGCTACTGCTGTAGAAGTTGCTAGAATAATGGCAGTCACAAATGTAAGAGTTTGATTGGTTCTCTTTCTCCAAGGCTACTTTGACGCTCGTGCTCTGGCGGTGGATTACAGGACACTGGGTTTCCGAGAGTGTGTGGGAGAGGTGGTGAGATACCTCAGCTCTCTGGAGGGGGTTGAATCCTCAGACCCCATCAGCGTTCGCCTCGTGTCCCACCTCAGCCACTGCGCAAGTGAGTTGGACCCTCTTCTCCAGAGCCCCGCCGCTATGTCTTTTCCTCCCTGGCCTTGGCCATCCTTACCTCCAGCCTCCTCTGCCCCCTTCCACCCAACCTCTTGCCAGGATTTGGCCCCCCATACCACCGCTGCCCTGCTGGGCTACCCTTCACCAGCCCTACGAGTGGGATCTCTGAACACCCAGGGGGCGATCTTGAGTCCAGGGCTGACCCCAGTGCGTCGAGTGCCATCTATCCCCAGCCATCCTCATAGATTTCAACAGCATTCAACAGATGGACCCACAATCCCATCACGTCTCCATTCTGTTCCACCACCCTCATCATCTTGCTCTTCCTCCTCCTCTTCAGCTGCCCATCCCCAGGTTTCCTTCAGACCCTTTGCCCCTCTGGGGTCTCCAGCCTCAGCTCGCAGGGGTTTGGGTACCTCCAGTAAGTCCGCACAGGCCTGGGGCACAGAAATAGGGGCATTCTGATGCCTCTTAATAGAACAGCTTGGAGTTTATCACAGACCATAAGGAAAAATACACCTCTTGATAAATTGGACCTACTTTTGACTATTACTTCCTGTGTTTAAATTAGGACCTATTCATGACTATTATCACACATGTTTAAAAGGAACTACAAAGCATTGGACATTAGGAAACACAGTGCTGTTCTGTAAACTTCAAATTAAATTGTTTATTCAGTTCCATCTACAATTCTCCTGGATGAGATTAAAGCTGAAGTGTGTAATTTCTGTGTCACAAGCATCACTAAATAGAGTTGCAAAAATAATGATTTCAAAAAGGTTTGCCAAACTCTCAAACTGATAGACTCACCACAACACTCATTGGTTGAGCAAATAGCCACGTTTCCACTATCAGGCCAAATGAGGGCATGCTAGTGCGTGCCAGGGCCAGTTGCTTTCCCACTGTCACTTCCGGGGCTTTATCGTGCCTCCTGAGGACTTTCTTGGGCCAAAGAAGGCCAACTGGGGATTGGGTCAATGTCAAAGGCGGAGTATAGCTGAGCCGGGTCAGAGGTTTTGGCACATAATCATTCACAATCTTCATAGCTACCAGCTTACCTCAATAGATCAATGGAGAATTGTCAGTACTGGTCAGTAGACAAAATAAGGGCTCTTCTGAATGTTTGGGCTGATGAAAATGTGCAAAGTCAGATCGACAGCATCTGTCTAAATGAAGACTTGATTAAGTATATTGTTACTGAACTTGCCAAGTTGTGTATCCAGCACACGATAGTACAGATTTGGGAAAAAATAAAAAATATTGTGGTCACAGTACAAATCCGTGTTCATTTCAAGGGCTAGCTTGTTTCCAGAGTCTGATACCTCCGCTTGAGTTTCCCTCTTGCTTGTGAAATGGGTGAGGTGTGTGAGGTTGACACCAGGGTGACGTATTAAGGGCGGTTTTATGGCATTGCTGCAGGCTATTTGCCCAATGGTAGGAATTTAGATCGATTTTGGTCTTGTGGCTCGAGGTCCGATGCCATTGGCCCCGGCTGACCAGTTTTTTGCCCTGGCTCGCACTGGCACGATAGCAGAAAAGCGGCTAATGTTGCGGTGTCTTGCTGGCCGGGATGCTCAAATAAACAGAGTAATTTTGTTTAAAAGTGCCACAGTGTTTTTACTTTTCAGGGAAATCAGTCTTCGTATTAAGCTGGGACAGGCAAAAGTAGTTAAACATTGAAAAAATTCACACTTCAGCTTTAAGGTACTGTTTAAAGCGATTTCAATGCTTTGATGTCCAAATACTGGAACTTTCTAGAACTCTCATCTTTTATCTTTTTTATATATTAGTTTATTTGTTTACTCAGTTCTTATATGTTAAATTCACATGGATTGTGACAAACATAATAGATCATACATTTGACATGGGAATTCTTGAGAAGATTACATAAAGAGAAATGTGCTTTATCAAAACTGTGTTTCTCTTGTGCTATAATAAAAATACCGTATGCTAAAGCGCTCACTAATGTATGCAAGTATATCTGGCTTCCAGTAGATGGCACCATCTAGAGAACAATGTGTGAATCATAACACATTATTTTGTGAGTACCTATCATCTCTCTTTTCCTGGCTCACATAATCAATGGAAAAGCAATTCCCTATGTTCATATTTAATTAAAAAAGAAAACAGAGAGCTACTTAACAAGTACACAAATGGCTTCTTATCTGAAAGACTCCACTGGGTGCCATAAGAGCAAGGTGCCATTTAGAGTGCGTTTTCTTTAGCTGTCTCTAGAGGGGGTGATGGGAACACTGCGGTACAGCGGCCACTCAGTGAAAACATGGTGGCTACTGGCCCTGTTCCTGCAACAGCAAAGGGAAACCAGACTGTGTGCCTTTTCATTGCTTCTGCCAACTACTCTCCAACTAAAGGCTGTAATTAGAATGAAACCTTACTAACCCTTGCTATTCAAAACACACAGGAAATAAACTGGAAATATATGCACACATATACTTACACTCATACATTACAGAAACAGAAAATAACGTGTAAGTAATGGTACATCCAGGTACTGTACAACAACAAGAGATAACATTTTAGTTACACGCACCACAACAGAGGGCATCCATTATGGGACAATTTACACTTAGTCACTTCATGTGTCTTGACTGATCAGATAGCTCTCCAATTGGGCATGCACAATCCATTTACACCTAGCCACATATATCTGTCTCTCTAAAATATTAATCTGACCTGTATTCCTGCATTACATGCAAATCTAACAGTTTACTTCCATTATGATGCTAATGCCAAGCAGCAAAATCTTGCTGTACTTGATGTGGTTCATAAAAACTAAAAACAGGAGGTGGCTAAAATGGCTAAAGTTACTTTGTTGATTACTGTACAAAAGACAATATTCACATGTGGATTGTGGGGCTCCAAAACTTAAGTGTATCCTCAGTTTGGGAGAAGTTGACATTTGTGGCCAGAAAAACCAGATGCATTTACACTTGGTCTAAACACGTCTTGTATGCATCTCTAACCACGAATGTCTCAAATGTGTGTTGGAGGACATTTACACAATCTTTTCATGTTCATATAGCTATCCAATCAATAAAAGTTAAACGCATGAATTGACTAAGTCTAAATACCTCCTATGTCTTATGGACACCCTTGAAACACAGGAGCAGCTTTCCGACAACACAATAGGAGATGTGGTATGCATCATTACCAAGTCAGTCTCAAACCATGATTGGTGTTGACCAAAAAAACTGAATAATGATGTGTTTTACCACCAAAAGAGCAATTACAACTAAACAAATCAAAACATCAAAGCATTAGGCTATGGAGATGTGATTTGGAAGTAATGGTTTTGAAGGCATGCAAGACTGTGTTTGGTTCTTTGGTTGTTGTTTGTTTGGTTGTGTGTTTTCCTCAGTTTATACTTTAAAATGGGCATGGAATGTGTGTATGTGTGTTGTAGACTGTGGTGGGACTCTGCGTCTGTGAGGGTTGTGGCACAATGAGGATGCATGGGGCCAATTCTCATGCGAGTGTCACGTGGATGTGTGTGATTGTGTGTGGACAGACTTGTGTGGTGCGTTTATGTTAGTGAAAATTTAGAGTTCAAAGAGTGTGTGTGTGTGTGTGCATGTGTGTGTTTGTCTAGTCTTGCTTTCTTTTGGCACCAGCAGAGTCAGTGCTTTAACCACAGCTTCCAGTATGGGCCACCACAATCACATGAGGCCAGCTTTCCCACGGGGAGGGGCCAACAAGAGAAGGAGCAGGAAAAAGAAGGAATATGGGGGAGAAAGGGGAAACCCAGACACAAGAAAAGGAAAGGTACTGTAGACATTTTCCTATCAACAAGAAAATTAAGAACTCTGTATAAATATGGATATTAGGGCTAGTTTTCACACTAGGACATTGTCATAAGGGCTGCAACTTATGAGTGTTTTCTCTATCAGTGGTTTTGCATGTTGGTTCTCTTAAATTAGAATATGTAAAGGTTCCAACAAATAAGGAAGGAAGCGGGAAGCGGGGTGGCAGTCCAGGTAAGTCAACCTTTAATGTCTTTTCAGTTTCACAAACACAGTCTTTAGCTTTTCAGCTCTACAAATTTCATAAATAATGTATGGTCACAGTTTCCAGTAGGCACACACACAATGTCACTGGTCTGTCTCTCTCTACCTCTCTGGCATTCCTGGCGGCCTTTTTAAGCCCATCTCCGCCGTCACTGTAATGAGACACAGGTGTTACGTATCAATAATCACCAGGTGATGGCCCTTACCGCTTCCTCTCTCCCCAATGACAGACACATGACCACGTCCCGCTCCACATACCCCCACTGCCCGACTCAGGCCCGGGCAACGTCTATTCGTTTTGCAACTTGGCTACCTCCATGAGCTGGGATGGTGAGAGGTGGTCTTCACAAGGGACCAGGGTGAATGGATCGGCTTTGAATCTCACCTCCGGACCGAGCTCCGCCCTCTCCAGAACTACCGTCACCATGGACACGGGGACCGCCTCTCTCCATAATTTAAGGAGGTTGAGGTGGTTAATTTGACGTGCTCCGCCTCTATCCGTTCATTTAACCTCATATTTGAGATCCCCAACTCGCCATGTAACCTCAAAGGGTCATTGCCACTTGGCGAGTCATTTTGAGCTCGATGTGGGGAGTAATACAAGTATCTTGTCTCCCAGTGCAAATTCCCATAGCTGGGTACCCCTATTATAGCACCGGCTTTGTGTCTCTTGAGCTTGGAGCAAATTTTGTTGTGACAACTGACCCAGTGTGTGTAGCTTTGCTTGAAGATCAAGGACATATTGAATTTCATTTTTGCTTTGGGAAGGTCCTTCCTCCCACACCTCCCATATGACATCAAGCACCCCATGGGGCCGACGTCCATACAGGAGCTCGAAGGCTTGCGGGACCTCCCTTACTGCAAATAATAGGGGTTCCAGCCATTTGTCCCAATTTCTAGCGTCCTCGTGTACGAACTTGCGAATCATATTTTTCATGGTTCGATTAAATCATTCCACCAACCCGTTAGTTTGCTGTGATAAACGCTGGTGCAAATCAATTTAATCCCAAGCAATTCATAAAATTTGCATAGTGTAAGTGACATAAACATTGTGCCTTGGTCGGTGAGGATTTCTTTTTGGAATCCCCACCTGGGAGATAATTTTGAAGAGTGCCTCTGCAACACTGCATGTTGAGATGTTGCAAAGAGGCACTGCTTCCGGATATCAAGTTGCATAATCCACCAGGACTAATACAAACCGGTATCAGCATGCTGTCCGTTCTTATGGCCCAACGAGGTCCATACCAATTTTTTCAAATGGGGCCTTGATTAATGGTAATGGGTGCAATGGCACTCTTGGAGTGGCCAGTGGATTCACCAACTGACATTCGCAGCATGCCGCACACCACCTGCGCACATCCCCATGAATGCCCGGCCAATAAAAATGGGCCATTAAATGGTGCAGTGTTCTTTCTTGTCCTAAGTGACCCACCATAGGATTATGGTAAGCCACCTGGAAAAGTGTTTCCCGACGGCTCCTCGGTACTAATAACTGGGTTGTATTTTCGTGGGTCTGAGTGTCCTGCGTCACTCAATACAACCGGTCCCTAATAATTGAAAAGTACGGATATGTCAGGGCGACGTCAGGCTGGAGCTGCTGGCCATCAATTACTCTCACTTGGACAAAGGCATGCCTAAGGGTTTCATCACGCGACTTCTCGAGCGGGAAGTCCCCCTCCGGGAATTCCCTAAGGGCGGGAATGCCGGAGGATTCCCCTCCTGCATCATTCTGATGCTGAGCAGACGTGGACGGCCCCGGCTCCACCTCCCCAGCCATCGTGTCACACATCACACGCTGTGTTCTCACTTTGCAGGACCCATACACACACAACACTTTTAATAATCTTTTAAACCCTGGCCAATTGGTCCCGAGAATTAGTGGATGGGTGAGTTGGGAATTCAGTGGAGCGTGATCCGAGTGGAGGATGAAGACCTGCCCCAGCAGGTAATAGCAGAGGGTTAGGACTGCCCACTTGATGGCAAGACACTCTTTTTCAATCGTGCTGTACTTAGTCTCCCTCAAAGAGAGCTTATGACTAATGTACAGCACGGGACGCTCCACCCCCTCCACCTCCTGCGAGAGCATGGCCCCCAACCCCCTCTCTGATGCATCCGTCTGTAAACTGAAGGGGAGAGAGAAGTTAGGTGCATGTAAAAGCGGCCCGCCACAGAGTGCAGATTTCACTCTCGTAAAAGCCCGTTGGCACGCCTCCGTCCACTGGACCGGATCTGGTGCCCCCTTTTTAGTGAGATCAGTCAAGGGGCTGGTGACATCAAAACAATTCAGCACAAACCTTCTGTAATAGCCAGCTAGCCCCATGAACTGTTTCACCTTCTTTTTGGACTTGGGATGTGGGCAGGCTGCTATCGCTGCAGTCTTATCAATTTGGGGCTGTACCTGCCCATGACCCAAGTGGAAGCCTAGATACCGTACTTCCACCTGTCCAATTGCGTATTTTTCGGGATTGCCGTGAGTCCCGCCCGTCTCAGCGACTTCAGAACTGCTCTTAGATGCTGCACATGCCTCTGCCAGTCGTTAATGTATATAATAATATTGTCCAAGTAGGCAGCGGCATATGCAGAGTGTGGCCGGAGGATCTTATCCATCAGGTGCTGGAACGTGGCAGGAGCCCCGAACAAACCGAACAGAAGAGTGATGAATTGGTGTAATCCAAACGGTGTGGAAAAGGGTGATTTCTCTCGGGATAATGGAGTTAAGGGGATTTGCCAATATCCCTTTGTTAAATCCAGTGTCGAATAAAATTGAGCCGCACCCAACCGATCGAGCAGTTTGTCAGTTTGGGGCATTGGGTATGCGTCAAATTTAGACACTGTGTTGACTTACCGGTAATCTATGCAGAACCGGACTGACCCGTCACTCTTGAGTACAAGAACAACCGGGCTGGCCCAATCACTGTGCGATTCTTCTATTACTCCCATCTCGAGCATTGCCTCTAATTCATCCTAATCACTTTTTTCTTATGTTCGGGGAAGCGGTATGGCCGACTTTGCACTACCACCGCTGGTGGGGTCTCGATATGGTGTTGTATGAGGTTAGTAAGACTGGGAAGAGGAGAGAACACATCCGCAAATTCGTTTTGCAACTTGGCCACCTCCGTGAGCTGGGATGGTGAGAGGTGGTCTCCACAAGGGACCGGGGTGAATGGATCAGCTTTGAACTTCACCTCCTGACCGAGCTCCACCCTCTCTGGAACTACCGTTGCCATGGACACAGGGACCACCTCTCTCCATAATTTAAGGAGGTTGAGGTGGTAAATTTTACATGAACATTCCCATGCACACACCTCACCATCA
This sequence comes from Myxocyprinus asiaticus, assembly GCF_019703515.2. NCBI lineage: Eukaryota > Metazoa > Chordata > Actinopteri > Cypriniformes > Catostomidae > Myxocyprinus > Myxocyprinus asiaticus. The sequence continues at coordinate 17,238,083 of NC_059377.1, forward strand.
CCTTGTGGTTTGTAACCACAGCCCCATCATGAACCAAGCCGTGGTATATCGAGGTTTGATTGCATCCCGAATCCACCAGGGCTTAGTATGTATGCCCCTTAACCCTTACCGGTATGCGGTATGTCCCAGCTCGATTGGTGGTGTGTCGGGGACCCAGATCCACGTCCCCATCTCCATTACCGGACATCAGTCTTGGACGTGTCCTGGTTCTCCGCAACTCCACAGACCGGCCCAGCCTCCCTGGCTGCACCCGTGGTGGCGGAGACATCATCCTTGGAAGGACGACGGAGAGGGGTAGGGGAGGGGGCCGGTGCGTAGTGCAGCACGCGGAAGCGGGGCGTTGGTCTGGGTGGAAACACCCCCCATTTCCATGGAGCAGGTACAGGGTGAGAGGGAGGGGAGGGACAGACAAGAGGGGGAGGAGTAACAGGAGAGAGAGAGATTTGGACTGCTCGCCAACTTCCAGGTAGGCCGCCATGTGGGCTACAGCCAGCTGGACGGCATCATCCACCGACATGGGGCAATGGCACTGGACCCATTCCGCAGTTTTTCTTGGCAGACGAAAGGTCAAGCTGCTCCAGCACCATCAGTTCGATAATATCCTCCACGCCGTGCCCTTCCCCAGCTAGCACCCATTTTGGCAGGCATCACGGAGCTGTTTGGCAAACGCAAACGGGTGGCTGCCTTCGCTCAGCGTGAGGGAGCAGAACCGCTGGCAGTTCTGTTCAGGGTTCGGCCCACCCTTTGCAGGACAGTGGTCTTCAGCTTCTCGTAGTACAGGTGGTCCTCAGCGGGAAGTTGTTGCACCGCGAGCTGAGCCTCCCCGGAAAGCAGCGGCTGCAAGTGAAGGGCCCACTGGGCTCGAGGCCAGCCGGAGTCAGTGGCTGACTCGCGGCGGAGGATCCGCCTGGAGCTAGCTAGCTCCGTAGGGCCTGCTGATCCTCGGCCTGGGCTTGGAGGAGTTCCTGGAAGTGTCGCTCCTGGGCAAGTAGGGCTTGGTGATGGGTCTCCTGGATGCTAGCCAGGGCATGGATGACTTCGCCCAGTAGTGAGGTGTCCATGGTGGCCAGTCTTCTTCACAGATCCTGGGTTTCGGCACCAGTGTAAAAGTTCCAACAAATAAGGAAGGAAGCGGGAAGCGGGGTGTCAGTCCTGGTAAATCAACCTTTAATGGCTTTTCAGTTTCACAAACACAGTCTTTAGCTTTGCAGCTCTACAGACTTCACACTATCTTTTCAGCTTTACAAATAACGTATGGTCACAGTTTCCAGTAGGCACACACACAACGTCACTGGTCTGTCTCTCTCTCCCTCTCTGGCATTCCCTGCAACCTTTTCAAGCCCATCACCTCCATCACTGTAATGAGACACAGATGTTACGTATCAATAATCACCAGGTGATGGCCCTTACCGCTTCCTCTCTCCCCAATGACAGACACATGTCCATGTCCCGCTCCACAGAATAATTTTATGAATTATGTCCTCCAAACATTTCAATATCATAATATTTTTGTAATAGTTGTTGGGTAAACAAGTGAACACAACTGATGCAGAAAGATCCAGAAGATGGGAATGACTTCAATAAATCTGATGATATTGATTCATCTGATTTATTGATTCATCAGTTGTAAAATTTATAAATGAATTCAAATGAAATAATGAATACTGAATTAACGTGATAATACAGAAAATAAATGTTTGATTATAAATGTTAAGTAAATATATCCTATGGATATATCCAAGGACTAAGTCCTGGAATAACCCTAACAACACAAAGTCTTGTCTTTGTCTAATGAACTAAGTAAGTAAACAGAAAAAAGTTAAAGTACAGAATGTGTCAAGATTAGGCCTCAAAGTTGGAGATCAGATGCGATGAGCCAGAGAGCAGAAATGTTCGTTTTTTTACACCCATGTATTCATTAAGGTCTTTATACCCTCTTGAGACTGTGCCAGAAAGCACTTCCTTTTTATGTACAGAAAGTTCTGCACAATGATGTAATAACCCTAAGTGTCAGGTCAGGCTGTTATGACCTATATACTACAGCCCCATTCGTACATTTATTTATGCAAACGACTCGTAAATTTACCTATCTCAGCAAGATACGAGGACAGGTGTCTCAAGACAGACATATCCTGTTATTTACTATGTCTCTATGTCTGGATGTTTTCTTAGAACATTAACACAGTCATAAACTATGCTCTCTCGTTCCAGCTCTGAAGCCTCATGAGGTCAAAAGGGTAACCAACAGGTCACAAGGGTAACAAACTCATATATAAGTGTATGAAATGTATACATTTGGTCTCACGCTTGCATTTAGATCTCACGGGTACACTTTGTATACATAAGGCATCAAGCATGAATATAATGATAGTTATACAGTGATGATATGAATGAATATAAAACTGAGTATATAAATGTGAATATATGAATATGATTGCATAACTTCTGATTATAGTTGATTTCAAGCATATTATCAATAAGCAAAAATATAAAATATAGAAAAGACTATAACCACATGCATCAACAACAAAACCACACTAGCATATATTCAGGCAAGGGTATCCTCGTGCAACCCCAAGTTCACATGCATGGACGTTGTATTTTGGCTTCCCTATATGCAATGCATAATTTTATTTCATTTAAAAAAAAGTGATTTCAGGACACTCTGGGATGTCAGTAAAGGGTTAAACTTTCATTACACGGTCATCTGACAAAACAACATAATGCAGATCACAGTGGAGTTTGTCTCTGGGAGAAACACCAACAAAACTACATCTGGCAAGAAGCCTAATTAAGTTTCTACACTGAAATCTGTTTGAGTCAAAAGAGTCTCTAGTTTCATCCGATATGCCATTTTTAACAGTTTGTGATTTATTGCGAAACGCCATGCTGCTAAACATAATGTACACTATAGTGGACAATAGCACTAGGTGTCAGTCTGGGTTTTGGTCTGACAGAACCGTGGCATCATTGTCCCATGTCTGTCTTGTGTTTTGTTGTCTGTCTTTGTGTGAGCGAGCGATTTCGGTTGTATTCACTGCCTGCGCTCTTCTGTCCATCTTGTTTCATGTCGGGGGCACAGTGTCTGGATCCTGACTTCCTGTCTGGTTCGGTTGTCGGGATCCAGACACTCGTGCTCCATGTTTGTCTGTTATTGGCGTCGGTGCATCGTGCTTTTGTCATCTTGGCAGCATGCACTCGTGTCAATAGTTTGTCTGTCTCTCGTGAAGGGGGATGCGCCTCGCATCATGCTCTCGTTGTGTTGCCCGCCTGGGTCGCAAGCTGTCTTCATGTTGTGCTGAGGTTCGGTCACTTCGGTCTAAGGTGTCGCGTGTGTGTGTGTGGCCGAACTCTCTCACAGGTGCCCTGTCTTGTTTTTGTCACCTGTTGCTTGCCGTTTGCCTCACGATGTATGCTCAGGTTTTGTTTAGTGTGAGAATGCGTGGCATCGCTTTGTTTGGCGTTGCTACACATTCGCTCGTCTTTGTTGGTTGACATGGGCATATGTTGCCTTATTGTCTTGGCGATGTGTGCTCATGCCATTCGGGTGTTTTGTGGTCTTGTGAGAGCATGTGTCTTTGTTTTGTTTCTGTATCACCACATGTCTCTCTGTCTTACATCATACCCCGCCTCCTTGTTTGCTTATTATTAGTTAATTTGCCTCACCTGTCCCCTGTTAACCCGTTTGATTTCTCTCCCTATTTTAGTCTCCTCGTGTTTGCTGTCCAGTGCCAGTTTGTCTTGTTTCCAGTCTTGTGTGTTCCAGTCAGTCTTGTTTGTTGGTCTTGTTCATGTCGGTCCTATTTATCAGCTCTGCTCCAGCTCTAGATTAATTACTTTATGTTTTCGCCTACAGGGTAGTTTGTGTTTGTTTTTCCCCCTTGTGGTAGTTTTGGTTTGGTTTTTATATACTTTATAATAAATTCCCTGTTTATTTTCAGCTCTGCGTTTGGGTCCTGCCTCTGATATTTTCTGACATTAGGTTTTCATTAGAAATCTTCTATTTACTGTGCATTTTCACATTGAGAAAAAAAAAATGCTCTCAAGGAGTTTATATGGATTTAGGATGAAAATAAGGTGCGTTTCTAACTTTTCTGAGACTAGTGCAAACAGACTACACACTGGAGGTTAAGTAGGGAGCAAGGGAGCAAGGAAGTAGCTTTCCTATGAAGCCAAGTGCATTCAATCCAAACTTCCTATCAAAAGTTCAGTTTCAGAATGCAGGTGATGTTTGAAACACTCAACATGATTGGCAGACATGGGACAATGTTAAGCAGTATAGATTCAGAATTTATTTTAACATGATTGCCAGTGATTGGACGATGCTGGCCATTACTTGTATCGGAATTAATCATGCTAATTTCTGATTGGTAAAATGCTTCAGCACTGGCTATCACTTGTTTGTTTGACAGTGCAAAGAGAGAATATTGAGATTTTGTTGCCAAAGTAGAAAAGAAACAAGTCAAATAATTTTTATTTGTATAGCTTTTTTATTTGGCAAATACACATTGTTCTAAAGCAGCTTTACAGAAAATCAGCTCCAGATATGATCCAAATATGGATTGTAGAATAAGAGGTTATTATATCAGAGATCAAATGACACGTTTCCTCACCCCTTACCATAGTATGATTAAAAACGTAAATCGTAATAATGTTTAGACCGATGAAATATGTTGTGAATAATTAGACGATTATGAAAATATATGGTTTGGCTATATTTTTCAAGCGATCACTGGCATTTTTATTGGTTTGATGTCTGTATACTTGAAGAATTCTGCATCTGTCACTGACTGCATATTCAATAAATATTTGGCTTTCTGCTTGGCATTCTATGAATGGGATCCACATGAGATCAGTAAAAGAAGCTGTTATAACCAGTCGATGATAATTGAAAATAACATAAAAGTAGTATGTAATGATTAATTTGTATTGTTTACACTCTGCTTACATGGAGATAAGCTAATCCTAGCATGCTAACCTTCGCCATAGTATACACCTGTTACCCTCTCTAATTGTAATTTATGATGGAATTTGTTAAAAGAATCCATGTAAGATCACAAAAAAACAGTTTTTATACTTGTTTCTATGAAAGACATTTGATGCAACAACAAAGGTATTGGGTGTCAATATAGGTGTTTCTATTGGCAGATATATAATTGGATTAGGCAATGGGCAGAATATAGACAAAATAATAATAAATAAATAAATAAATAGGCACATCAGCATGTCTCAGGTGTGAATGGCTTACAGACTGCAAACAAACACATGAATGAAGCAGCATCTAAAAAAAAAAAAACAGGGTGAATGGACTTTTCATTTGTATTTGAGCAGATTTCATTCCTGTTGTAAAGATCCTTTTGTAAAAAAACAATAAACATGGCATGTTTTAAATAATGTTTCATAAACACATGAGTTTTAAAATGATCATCCTCAGTTTTGGAATAACATTATCAGACTTGTGGCTTCAGCTCCATTGTGTCTCTAGTTCCTTTTAAGGCCAGTGTCATTAGTGTCATGTGTCATGAAATGTATTACTCTGGTATTTGAATACACAGAAATTGACTTTCAAAAATAAACCTACCCTGAGAAATATTTACTGCCGTAAAAAGTCTGACAACAAGCTCTGGTTTCCACTATTTTCAGTTTAATGATTGATTCTGCCTAACATTTCTTTTGTGTTCCATGGAAAAAGAAAAGTCATACAGATTTGGAACAATATGCGGGTGAGTAAATGATGACAGAATGTTGGTTTTTGGGAAACGATCCATTAAAGCTTTTATTTTCACCAAATGAAGTTGGGTTTTATTCATGTTTATTCCACCAGAGATATTCAACAAAGCATAATCAGTCCCACTCTCTACAGTTGGAGAAACCATGAGTGAAAAGTGTGACATAATGTAAGACCCAATCATGCTCTAAACTGATGTCAACAGATACATGATGGATGCGACAGTCCGCTACTGGTTGAAATTTGAGAAAAACTTCCATGAGAGTCATTTTAACAATCGTGGTAAGATTTCCCAGGTATCAAAATGTATTTGTTGTTTAAGTCATCTGTGAATATCCAAACAATCTGACAGGGTTTATGGATGACACAAGATACAGTAAGAAAAGTATCTTGAACTATGCTTGTGTCTTTAGTGTGAGAGAGTTCTCAGATAGTTAACTGCTGTTCTCATAGAGTTTATGTCGTTAATGATCATATTTATGATTCTTTGTCACACTGAAAAGCAAAAAAGTATAATCATGTTTGAAATTTAAAAAAAACTGTTTAGCTTTTAATTTAAAAAAAATATAATTATACTCAGTGTCATAACAGAGATCGGATGGTCACCAGTGCAAAAAAACACTTTTTACCCCACCACCACTTCCATCCCAACAACATACAAGCATGAACTTAAATGCAAATGAATGAATCACAAACGTGAGATAAAAAACGCAATTGCTTTAGCAACCACTTCATTTTGTTGTGGTGACACTTTTGACTCATGTGTCGACTCGCATCTCTTCAGGACTCATATCCAGGTACTTTGCATCACAACTACAATGCTATGTTGACCTACTTGTCAGGGATTTTGCAGGAATAAGGACCCAAATGCAGGAATGAGATAAATAAAGAATTGTATTAAAAAAAAAAAAAAAAAAAAGCAAACAGGAAACACAAAACTCTCATGTGGGAGAAAAACACGATAACCAACTGATAACCATGATAACAAACCAGACAGAGGAGTAGCACACAAACACTGGTAACAGACATGGGAACAAAACATCTGACTCAGCCAGGTGCTCATACACAGTACAAACTCACACAGACCAAGTCTGGGCAGCGTCTGCATGTTACTGGACAGTTTGAGTTGCAGCTGCAGGAGACTGGACTGACTGACCGATGGCCACTGGATAGGGGTCTGTCTGGGTAACGGCCGCTGGACAGGGGTCAGTTTGGGTGGCAGTCGTTGGACATGGGACAATTTGGGTGGTGGCTGCTGGAGTCAAGTCATTTTTATTTGTATAGCGCTTTTCACAGCACACATCGTTTCAAAGCAGCTTTACAGAAAATCATGCATTAACAGAAAATGAAACTGTAATATCTATAAAGTCTTAGAGTCATCATTGTGTAGTTTGATTAAATATGATTGTAAATTGTGTATAAAAAGAAATAATTAGATAATAATTGTATGTAGAACCCCAGTGAGCAAGCTGAAGGCGACTGTGGCAAGGAACACAAAACTTCATAAGATGCTGGCTAATGGAGAAAAATAACCTTGGGAGAAACCAGGCTCACTGTAGGGGCCAGTTCCCCTCTGGCTAAACAACATGAATATAATGCCAATATTAGTTATTTATGTGAAGTGCAAGTCATGGTTTAAAATTAGTAAACTAAGTAAGTGTTAAGGATCATTTAGTTGAGGTCAATCCTAAGTCCAAGGTTCAGACAGTGGCATGTGAAGTATCCCATGTCTTATGGTTGGAACTGGCATCAGTTCATCCTCTGATGTCCATCGTAACAGACTGAAGTGATGTCTGGCTTGCACGGCTGCATTTAGTCGTCATCGCTGACATGTAGTAGTGGAGTCCGACACCAAGCAGGAACGGAGCTGGATTTGGCCGGCTCTGGTAACCTCGGGATATGAAAAACCCGGTTGAGACAGGGAAACAAATAGGATAATATTAGCGTAGATGATATTACATTTTTTGCAGTTATAGATCATGATAAATGTTTCTTGTTCCGGTGGACCTAACTAAAGCAGACTAATTGTGAGTCGATGGATAAATTAGGTGTATGCCTGGCTAAACTTAAACTGAGTGAGTATGTCTGCGTCCTGAACAGTGTTAGGGAGACTATTCCACAGTTTAGGAGCCAAATAGGAAAAGGATCTTCCTTTTGTGGATTTTGATATTCTAGGAAATATTAACAGGCCAGAATTTTGCAATCGTAATGAACATGATGGAATATAGCATGGTAGAAGTTCACTTAAGTACTGCAGAGCTAGACCATTCAAAGATTTGTACATAGTTAAAAATTTTTTTTAAATGAATACGAAATTTCAAATCAAATCAAAATCAAATCCCTTTATTGTCACTCAACCATATACACAAGTGCAACAGTGGGTGAAAGTCTTGGGTGAGGTTCCAAGCAACATAGCAGTATGACAATTACAATAAACATCTGATTTACACATAACACAGTTTACACATCTGTTACACAACACAATATAAACCTAATAATATACAATATACAGTATACACAAAATAAGAAGACTGTATACAATAAAAATACACTTTTTTTCACACACCACCTGGTATAGGTGTCCTGGAGGGAGGGAAGCTCACCTCTGATGATGTGTCTGGCAGTTCGCACCACACTTTGCAGGGCTTTGTGGTTGAGGGCAGTGCTGTTGCCATACCAGGCAGTGATGCAGCCAGTCAGGATGCTCTCTACAGTGCTGGTGTAGAACCGTGTGTGGATGTGTTGGTTCATTCCAAACTTCCTCAGCCGTCTCAGGAAGAAGAGGCGCTGGTGAGCTTTCTTCACAATGGCCTCAGTGTGGACGGACCATGTGAGTTCCTCAGTGATGTGGACACCGAGGAACTTGAAGCTACTGACTCTCTCCACCGGTGCTCCATTGATTGTGATGGGGTGTTCTCTGTCTTTTCTCCTGAAGTCCACCACAAGCTCCTTGGTCTTGCTGAAGCTGAGGGAGAGGTTGTGCTCCTGACACCAGCATGTCACAGTGTGCACCTCCTCTCTGTAGGCTGTTTCATCATTGTCAGTGATCAGACCTACCACCGTCGTATCATCAGCAAACTTAATGATGGCATTGGAGCTATGTGTTTCCACACAGTCATGTGTGTACAGGGAATACAGGAGTGGGCTGAGAACACAGCCCTGTGGGGCTCCAGTGTTGAGGGTCAGTGATGAGGAGATGTTGCTGCCCATTCTAACCACCTGGCATCTACCTGACAGGAAGTCCAGGATCCAGCTGCACAGTGAGCTGTTTAAGCCCAGAGCCTGGAGTTTCTCATCAATCTTGGAGGGCACTATGGTGTTGAATGCTGAGCTGTAGTCTACAAACAGCATTCTCACATATGTGTTCCTTTTTTCCAGGTGGGAGAAAGCAGTGTGTAGTGTAGATGCAATGGCATCATCAGTGGAGTGGTTGTTGCGGTATGCAAACTGCAGTTAGTCCAGTGAGGCGGGCAGCACAGAGCAGATGTTATCTCTGATTAGTCTCTCAAAGCATTTGCTGATGATGGGGGTCAGAGCAACAGGACACCAGTTATTTAAGCAAGTGATTTTGCATTGCTTTGGTACAGGTACAATGGTGGACGTTTTAATGCATGTGGGGACCTCTCTCCGCGAGGGCGGTGTTATTTCCCTCAAAACGAGCATAAAAAGTATTTAGCTCATCCGGGAAAGAGGCGGCGGTGTTCATGGCAGAGTTTTTATTCCCTTTGAAGTCTGTGATGATATTAATTCCCTGCCACATGCTTCTAGGGTCAGTGGTGTTGAACTGTCCTTCAATCTTGTCCCTGTACTGGCGTTTGGCTGCTCTGATAGTTTGTGGAGGGCATAACTGGCTTGTTTATGCTTCTCCGCGTTTCCAGAATTAAAAGCGGAGGTCTGCGCATTAAATGCCGCACGAACATCGCTATTAATCCATGGTTTCTGGTTAGGGTAAACAATCTGTATTGTTTTGGTCGGTACAACATCCTCTATGCACTTCCTGATCAAACACGTTACGCTATCAGTGTAGATCTCGATGTCGTCATCAGAGGCGGACCGGAACATCTCCCAGTCCGCGTGATCAAAACAGTCTTGTAGCATAGAATCTGATTGGTCAGACCAGCACTGGATCGTTCTGAGGGTGGGTGTTTCCTGTTTCAGTTTCTGCCTGTAAGTGGGCAGAAGCAGAACGGAAGAGTGGTCCGATTTGCCAAATGGTGGGCGGGGGAGGGATTTGTAGCTATCCCGGAAGGGAGAGTAGCAATGGTCCAAAACTCGGTCCCCTCGTGTGTTGAAACTGGTGTGTTGGTAGTATTTCGGTGCAATTGACTTGAAGTTGGCTTTGATAAAGTCCCCGGTCACAATAAACGCGGCCTCAGGGTGCTCGGTTTCCTGCTTGCTTATACTCCCATACAGTTCCTTGAGTGCCCGGTCTGTGTCGGCTTGTTGCGGGATGTACACAGCAGTGATAATAACTGCTGTGAATTCCCTCGGTAGCCAGAATGGTCAACACAGAAGCATGAGAAATTCCAGATCAGGAGAGCAGAAAGACTTGATAGAATGTACGTTCCTCTGATCACACCAGGATTTGTTGATCATAAAACATACACCACCACCTCTGCTTTTACCTGAGAGGTCTTTCGCTCTATCCGCTCGGTGCACGGAGAACCCTGTGGGTTCGATGGCTGAGTCTGGAATCTCCGCAGACATTCAAGTTTCCAAATTTAACAGGTAGCCAATGTAACAACGATAAAATGGGTTTAATATGATCATATTTCTTGGTTCTAGTCAGCACTCTGGCTGCTGCATTTTTAACCAATTGAAGTTTATTTATTGAATTTGCAGGACATCCTCCCAATAATGCATTACAATAATCTAGTCTTGAGGAAATGAACGCATTAATTTGTTTTTCGGCATCAGCAACAGAGAGCATGTGTCGCAACTTAGCAATATTTCTTAGGTGGAAGAATGCTGTTACATTCATACAAATGATACAAACATTGGAAATATAACACCTAAGATCTTTGCTGTAGAAGACGATGTAACGGTACATCCATCAAGAGTCAAATCTTTTAGCGGCTTATTTTTAGAGGTTTTTGGCCCATTATTTCAATTTTATCAGTTTCATGAAGTCATTACTATTGTACTGCGACAGAATATCTGGTTCAGTCAAGGTTTTATTCCTAAACAATTTAGCCACAGCACTGAATAAAATACTTAGGATTGTTGTGGTTATTTTCTATAAGTTTGCTAAAATATGCTGACCTGGCAGCTTTTAGTGCCTGTCTGTAGCTACAGACTCTATCCTTCCATGCTCCGTGAAACAGGGACTAAAAACGGTTCCAGGAATGAAAACGAAAACCAAAAACGAGCAAAATTTTTAGCAGAACGTAACCAAAAACTGGAACAAAGTGATTTTCAATTGTTCTGGAGTGAAAACAAGCTGGTAACCGGGTATAACCGGTTAATTTTGTTCCGATAATTTTTTAATGAAACTAAAGGTCAAAGGGTTACTCACAGTAAAGTTTTGGAACTACACCACTTCATGTTGCCTGAAAAAATTAAACATATGCTTTGATACTGAAGGAAGGAAACTGCTGCATCACACATTTCTTTGCCTCATTCCCCATTGTGGATGTCACATTCTCTGAATGAAGACCTTTTTAACAACAATGTATAATTACTACATATACATGCACAGCTAATCCAGGTACAAGGAAAACATTATTAGAGGTACAGTAAAAAAGTACTTTTCTCAGTTGTTTCCAAGTCTTCCCTGAATTATTGTTAGATATGATGCATTAATACAGATTTGATGCTGCTGGGTTTTGACTCAGTAGCAGATCTGTAAATAAAATTATACTTAACTATTAATTAACTGCTTGTTATTATTTCTATGCTGATGAAACCACAACACAGGAAGAAAAATAATTGCTTATTTTTGCTTATTTTGTTTAGGCAAGTGACTTATTTTAGGCTTGTTTTTCCAGACCATGTGGCTTGTTTCTCTTGAGAGATCTGGCAACAGTGCAATAAGTATTTCACCCACCCCTTAGCGTCATTTTTAAAAGAACATTATTAACCATTCTTTTATTTAGTTTGAACCGGAACGAAAAAATACAGTTTTTGCTCAGAACGAACCAAAATTAAAAACATTTAGTTTTTAGTCCCTGCCGCAAAATACCTCTAATTTTGTTTTCTTCCACTGCACTCCATTTTCTGAGCTGCTCTCTTGAGAGAATGAGTGTGATCATTGTACCATGATGCAGGGCTTTTTTCTTTAATTTTATTTAATCGAAGGGGAGCAACACTATCAAGAATGCTAGAGAAGACTATTTATATTTTCTGTTATTACATCAAGATCTTATAGACTTTTTGGCTTAATGAGTGTATGAGATAGATCTGGAAGAGTATTAGTGAAGCTATGTTTAGTGGTCGAAAGAATAGTTCTACCTAAATGATAGTGTGGTGTTGATTGAGTAACATTAGCTGATCGCAGCATACAAGAGATGAGGTAATGACCCGAGATGTCATCGCTCTGCGGCAGAATTTCTATATTATCAACATCAACTCTATATGACAGAATTAAATCCAGCGTATGATTATGGCGATGAGTTGGTCCTGTTACATTTTGTCTGACTCCAAGAGAGTTGAGAATGTTGATAAATGCTAATCCCAATGTGTCATTTTCATTATCCATGTGAATGTTGAAGTCACCAACAATTAAAGCTCTATCCACAGTAACTACTAGTTACTGTCTAGTATAGTCTCTATGTGATATAAAGATGATTCATTCTCAATGTGTTGTAATTTATGTGACTTGTGTGACATCTCAAGGCAGCTAGCAGATGTTTGGATTAGCCAGTTTGTCTGCTTCCTGACCTGGGCCCCAGTTAGTCAAATACTATCACTATTAAGACTATGTGCCAAATTTTTAGAGAGGAAAGCGGCACCTTCCCTGGAGGGATGGAGTTCATCTTTCTTTAGCAGGTCGGGTCTACCCCAAAAACTCTTCCAATTGTCTATAAATCCTATGCTACTCTCCAGATGTCAATCAGACATCCAGCCATTCAGTGACACTAATCTACTATAAACCTCATCACCACGATGAGCAGGGAGGGGGCCAGAACATATTACTGTGTCTGACATAGTTTTTGCCAGTTCACACACCTCTTTAACATTATCTCTAGTGATCTCCAACTGGCGAAGCCGGACAACGTTAGCGCCAATATGAATTACAATTTTAGAAAATCTACGTTAAGCATTAACCAGCACTTGTAAATTTGATCTGATGCCAGATGCCCGAGCCCCTGAAATGCATTTAACAATAGTGGCTGGAGTCTCTATTTCCATGTTCCTTACAATAGAATATCCTATAACAAGGGCTCTTTCAACATGATTCTCAGTGGGTGCATCAATGAGTGGAGAGAATCGATTGGAAACCCTAACAGGAACGGGAGAGTGGTGCCGCTTTGCTGAGTGAGTATGCTGCCGAGACGTCACTCAAACGCTCTGCTGTGGGGGCTCTACTGCCGAAACGAAAGTGTGTGTGTTGCTCGCTGTTCTACCTGTATCCGAAACAGTATCTACCAGCTTCTCTTTCTCAATGACCTCCACTAGCGTTCTGATGCATGTCTCTAACTCATTAAACTAATTCCTCACATTTATCACATGTAAATCCCTCACTGCTGACTGAAGAAGCTATAGTAAACAAGTGGCATGCAATGCAGGAAGCAATAATATGAGCGGATGCCATGACTTACTACAATTGTTTGTTGTTGTTGTTGTTATGGTTGTTCTTGAGTGGCGAGTGTTTGAGATTTATGTGAATCCCTCACGCAGTTGTTTGCTGTTGTTTTGGTGGTTTCAGATCAGCAGAGGTTTGAGACTGATGCAATAATCTGTGTAAAACAAAGAGGAGAAAATGAATGCATGCAGCTGAAATGCGAGATGACGCGTTGAATAGTCCACCAGAACTAATGCAAAGTGATGCCCGCATGCAGTCCGGTGGCTGCTGGGGAAAGGACAGACTCATCAACAACCACAGGGAACTGGACAAACTGGGCGATGGCCACGGACTCAATTCTGGATTCAGAACGAGCAGTGTGCTGCTGAGATGGTAGATGGAAAACCGGCAGCCTTAAGGGGAGCTTCCATGGCATTTGTGATGCAATGACAAACAAATAAGCAAACAAATAAAGTAACATAGGGTGGCCATACATCCTCTTTTTCCTGGACATGTCCTCTTTTTCAGACCTGAATAAGCATTTGGCTGGGATTTCAAAATTGCCTCTAAATATCCAGGATTTGGCTTTGTCTTCATAATGATGTGCTCTCTACAGTTAGTACTATCATACATTCTGTGTATTTGATACAGCGCATCAGTTTTCACACGTGTATGTCGTGTGATTATTCTGGCTGAGAGCAGCAGCACGCACTCTTTCAAAGTACTTTTTAAACTCTCTCTCTCGCCTACCGGCACGTGTCCTGTATGTGTGTGCGGGAAAGAGATCGCCACACGTGCTCTGCCACTCTCATCCAGAAATACAGTATCAATAACGTAAGTGCACTTTTAAAAGTACGTTCCCCAACTCTGCAAATTATTAAATAGAACAAATGTTTTATCAGACTCATGGTTCTACGCAAAGCCATTTCTAACTGAAAATGCTGACTATCGAGACAAAATCGAATATGCTACGTATTAGGGATTTTTAAACTAATATGATGGATGAAATAGACTATGGTGGAAATTGTACAACTCAGTCCGTTACATATTTGTAGCGCAACCTCTGTGTGTTACCTGTAAAGATGGCGCTTGCGTTTCAATGGCAAAAAAGTCAGAAAATACAATGAAGTACAGAAGTCTCTATTCACCTATTATCCATACTAAATATAATGTGAAAAGTACATGTCAGCTCAAAGAGAGTTTGTCATAAAACATTTTTTTATCTTAACTTTAGGGAAGTAGGCTACACCTGGACACAGCAGGAGGACTCAAAAATGTGAAGTGTAGTAGAATTTCTAATGGTATCTGATCTTTTCTGTTTTTATTTTCTGTTTAATTTTATGGCCATTATTAAATGTTTTAATATTACCATTTATTAAATGTTTTAAACACTTTAAATGTATTTAATTAATTACATTACATGTAATTTTAGATAAAACTAAACTAAATTGAATGGACAAATTGAAAATGAAGTAGAAAAAAAACTAAATTAAAATTTGAAATAATTAAAACTCTGGTTGTAATGACTAATGCAACTTTCAGTTTCTTTAGTCTAGGTTTGAGTAGAGGGGAAATATCAACAAATAATTGAAAAAGTTAACAAGATACAATAAGAAGTGTGTTGAAGGATAGTTTTGTCTTCATACACCTAAAGCATATGCTTTCATTCTGAAACAAATTGTTTTTCTTAGTTGTGAAGGTTAAAATAAGCTTAAAATATTGATGTTGAGTTTACGGTTACAATTGAGATTTATGAACAGATTTATTCAGACTCAGACTGTTATGGACTCGGTTTTGAGTCCGAATCGGCCCATTTTGGACTCAGACTCAATTGTTTAAAGACTCGAACCCAACACTACCACAAACACAAGAGGAAAGGAAGCACAATATATACAGGCAGAACACATGAGGAACAGGTGAAGACAATCAACATAACCAGGACTAGACTAGGGGTGAGGCTAGAGGGAACAAGGGGGCAGAGTTGTGAGAGCACATGGCAAACATAAACACTTCACTCAACCAGGTGCTCATACACAGTACAAACTCACACATACAAAAAACAGACAAAAACAAAAGGGCAGACAGAGTGGGATCATGACACTACTATCAATCTGATCACACTTAAACAAGCATATAAATGTAGTTGGTTATGTAATGCAAACATTAAAATGTATCACCTTACAAGTCATGCGCTATAGTAACAATGTTTTGATGTCATAAGACATCGCCTTACATGAGAAAAAGGGCGAAAAGTAGGTGTTCATGAACTAATAATCTGCCGTTTTACTCGTGATTTGTGTGAAAGTAAATAAAAGCTAGTCGTTGTTGTAGTACCTCTAATGTTCATTTCACCAATAAAATGTTCAGCAATTTTATATTAATATTTATATCACTGAGTCCAGGTCTGAGCTTATTTTCTCTCCATTTTCCAAAATCATGTTCCTTTATGCATATAAATATATATAATACAATACTTCAGCTGTTGTTCTTTTAAACTCAATCACAGCATTTGATGTTGGAAAAAACTTTAAGTTGTGAAGTTTTAAATAATACCAAGCTATAGAAAGTCAGATTATTATTATTATTATTATCATTATTATTTTAATCAAATTGTTTATTATGTTTCCAGGAGTGTTGTTTATTCATGTTTTTGAGACGTTACAGACATTACATCAGAAATTAACATAATCCTGATTCAAAATAATGGCCAGCATCATCCAATCACTGCCAACCATGTTAAAATAAAATTCTGCATTATAAATTTGAATCTATGTACTGATTACCATTGTCCCATGTCTGCCAAACATGTTGAGTGGTCCAAACATTATCTTCAGCCTGAAACTGAACTATTGGTCGGGTTGTAGGATTGAATGCACTTACAGTAACTACATAGAGAGCTATAGGATGCTCCCTTGCTCCCTATAGTATTTAGTGAATGACTTAACCTCCAGTGTGCTGTCTGTCTGCACTGGTCTCAGAACAGTTCAAAACTAACTCCATATAAACCCTCTGAAAGCAAACTTTTCATCTTTGGATGAACCCATTGATTTTCAGTGTGATAATGCACTGTGAATATAGGAATGCATTTATTAATGTTAATGAATAGAATCGTTTTGTACAGTTATAACAAAATAAAATCTTACAAAATTATATTAAAATGAAGCAAAATGAACCACAGATGTGTTAATGTTGAAAGTTATTCAAAATAACTAACTTTTTTTATTTATTTATTTTTTTACTTTTGAGTAAATAATGTCCCAAAATCCACATATGTGGACATGTTTATCAGTTTATCAGTAACTTTTTAAAGCGGCATATCAAACGAAATTAGAGACGCTACTCTTTACACCCAAACAGGTTTCATAAAAAAACTTAAAAGGTTTCTTACCAGAGGGACTTTTGTTTTGGAGAACCTAATTACTATTACGGTATTAAAGTAGTTTTAGGAGATTTCGTAGAATAATTGTTGACATTTACCTAATGGACTGTTGGTGGTATGAAGTAAGAACATAAGTGTAGAACTGACAGCATGGGTCTGCCTCACAGAGATCTTGACAATAAACAAGATAAACCATTTCATTTGATGTGGGCATCAGACCCATAAAAGTCAACATCCTCATATTTTGAACTTGCCCAATCTATGGAGAAAAACAACATATAAGAAAACACAGGCCTTTATCACAAAGTGAGTTGAACAAACTCAGGGTCACAGCGTAGGTTTCAGATTGACAACCAAACAAATATAACACCAGGTCATGTTCAGTGGTATGATGAAAGTCACCATAGAACGTTCTCTGTCACCGAAGATTTAAATTCATGATTAACATGGAAGAAGGGGTGGGTGGTGGAAGGAATGATGTAGCCCATCCCAGCACTCCCCTGAATCTAGCCCCGACCATTTGGAGAGTACTGATTACAGAATATTGAAAGCTGTGGGTGAAATTTGTTAATGCTAAACTAACAATTAATCTGTATTACCTACTATTTTATAGAAGCCCCGTTTATGACTAGAGTTAAAATTTGAGGGGAAAATAATACATATCTGAGAACCCCCTTGTAAACATCTCTGCAAACAGTATTTTTGCTGAGTTTCTGAACATCACCCTATGTACCACTTGGAAGAAAACACAAAGCAATTAAACATTTTTAACATTTGGCTCAAGTGAAAATAAAGACACAAGGTTCCCTTTGCCAAACATCTAAATCTCTTGAATAAATAATCATCCAGAAAAGGCAGTGGATTTTGTCAATCAATAAAATGTATTTCCCTTATGTAAATGTCTCACCATTTGAGGGCTCAGCAGTCTAGAAAACACCTCTTACTTTGTGACTGACTTCTCCTCATTGAACTGTTATTTATGCTTCAGGTAGCAACACATTTGATATCTGTGAGAGAAATGCACATTTAGTCACTTAGGAGGTTTGGATCTTGTGATTTGAAAGTCTACATTTACAGAGTACCTTCTTTTTTAGGCCCTATATCTTGAAAAATGGCTTTGCTTGAAAATCCAGACATTAGACCATTAAACCCACTTTTATTTAAAAAAGCATTTGTTGCTGCCACAAAAAAATACATTAAAATAAATAAATAAATAAATAAATAAAATGTAAAAATGAAAACATTTGAAAGAGAGAACTCTATTTTAAACTGTCCAAAGTTGCCATAAAGTAGGAATTAAAATATTTGTGCTTGCAATATATGGTCTTTCTTACCACAGATGGGGATGGAGGTTAAATTGCAGTGTCACAAATGTGTAAAACTGTCAGCGTGATTTACTAATGCACACTGTTACCCTGATGTTGTTTTAACCAAAATAAATTAAGTACAATAAACATAAATCCTAACATATTACCTCAATTACGTAAGTGTTTTGAGTTGGTGGATTATTTTAATGATTTCTCTCATTCTACTGGAATTTTTTAGTTCAGTTAATTTATCTGAGCTTGTTTTAGTCCATTCTCATTGAATCAATTTACTTAAGTTGATTTAACAAGTGTATTTGCCAAATCAACTCAAAAACATATGTTGAATCAACTAAAATTAGTGTCCGTTAATCCACATCATTTATCGCAAAATCTTCGATACTGACAAATGTAAATTACTTCTAAACACATGTTATACAAAAAATATCCCCCTAAATGTTGTCCCAACTAGCTTAACAAATTTGTCTAAACAAACTATTTAATATTGAACAATGTTGTTGATTTGCCATATCCCAGCATGCATTGCTGTATGAATATATTTTTATGATTAGTGTTAGTGTTATAGGCTTATTGTTTGCAGACTTTATCTGTGCTGCTGTTGTTGTTGTTTTTGTCATCAATCATAGTTAATAGTTGTGTTATGATGTTCAGAGCTTATCTTTTTACCTACTGATGTTTGTCACCATTACTGAGGTGTGTGTGTCAAGTGTTGAGGTCTAAGTACCTCACTCATTGTTTTGCAATTTGTTGATACCTTCAAAAGGCAAAAGTTGCAAAGTGTACTTTACATGAAGTATGTACATAAAGTGCTGGCCACCAGCTGCATTAAGTACTGCAGTGCATCTCCTCCTCATGGACTGCACCAGATTTGCCAGTTCTTGCTGTGAGGTGTTACCCCAATCTTCCACCAAGGCACTTGTAAGTTCCTGGACATTTCTGGGGGGAATGGCCCTAGCCCTCACCCTCCAATCCAACAGGTCCCAGATGTGCTCAATGGGATTGAGATCCGGGCTCTTCGGTGGCCATGGCAGAACACTGACATTCCTGTCTTGCAGGAAATCACTCACAGAACGAGCAGTATGGCTGGTGGCATTGTTATGCTGGAGGGTCATGTCAGGATGAGCCTGCAGGAAGTGTACCATGTGAGGGAGGAAGATGTCTTCCCTGTAACGCATAGCGTTGTGATTGCCTGCAATGACAACAAGCTCAGTCCGATGATGCTGTGACACACCGCCCCATACCATGACGGACTCTCCACCTCCAAATCGATCCCGCTCCAGAGTACAGGCCTCGGTGTAACGCTCATTCTTTCGATGATAAATGCGAATCCGACCATCAACCCGGTGAGACAAAACCGCAACTCGTCAGTGAAGAGCACTTTTTGCCAGTCCAGTCTGGTCCAGTGAAGGTGGGTTTGTGCCTATAGGCGACATTGTTGCCGGTGATGTCTGGTAAGGACCTGCTTTACAACAGGCCTACAAGCCCTCAGTCCAGCCACTCTCAGCCTATTGCGGACAGTCTGAGCACTGATGTAGGGATTGTGCATTCCTGGTGTAACTCGGGCAGTTGTTGTTGCCATCCTGTACCTGTCCCGCAGGTGTGATATTCGGATGTACTGAATCAGCTGTCCTTTCTGTCTCCCTGTAGCGCTTTCTTAGGCGTCTCACAGTACGGACATTGCAATTTATTGCCCTGGCCACATCTGCAGTCCTCATGCCTCCATGCAGCATGCCAAAGGCACGTTCACGCAGATGAGCAGGGACTCTGGGCATCTTTCTTTTGGTGTTTTTCAGAGTCAGTAGGAAGGTCTCTTTAGTGTCCTAAGTTTTTATAACTGTGACCTTAATTGCCTACCGTCTGTAAGCTGTTAGTGTCTTAATGACCATTCCACAGATGCTTGTTCATTAATTGTTTATGGTTCAGCATGGAAAACATTGTTTATTTGGATTTTCACAAAATTATCTTTAAAATACAGTGTCCTGAAAAAGGGACGTTTCTTTTTTTTCTGAGTTTATATATATATATATATATATATATATATATATATATATATATAACACACACACACACACACACACACACACACTATCGGTCAATAGTTTTGAAACACTTGACTGAAATGTTTCTCATGATCTTAAAAACCTTTTGATTTGAAGGCGTATGCTTAAATGTTTGAAATTAGTTTTGTAGACAAAAATATAATTGTGCCAACATATTAATTTATTTCATTATAAAACTAATATTTTATTACAAAAAAAAAATGTTTTGAAATTGATGACTTGGACCAAATAATAAAGAAAAGCAGACAATAAGTGCCCAACATAGATGGGAACTCCTTCAATACTGTTTAAAAAGCATCCCAGGGTGATACCTCAAGAAGTTGGTTGAGAAAATGTCAAGAGTACATGTCTGCAAATTCAAGGCAAAGGGTGACTACTTTGAAGATGCTAAAATATAACACAGTTTTGATTTATTTTGGATTTTGTTTAGTCAAAACATAATTCCCATAGTTCCATTTATGTTATTCCATAGTTTTGATGACTTTACTATTATTCTAAAATGTGAAAATAAATAAATAAATAATAATAAAGAATAAGTGTTTCAAAACTTTTGACCGGTAGTGTGTATATATATATATATATATATATATATATATATATATATATATATATATATATATATATATATACATAGGAAAATATAGGAATATAGGAAACCCTCACCAGAAAAGCTCAATTCGTAAAGATTTTCAGCTTTTACTTGTTTTCAGTATGGAAAATAATGACTTATTTCTTTAAAAAGTAATAAGGCACCATTCCATCACTTCATCATGTACATATTTTGTAGCGCTACATCTCTGAAACTTCTGAAAATCAATGGTTCAACTCCGTTTAAACTCTGTTTTTTGAATACTATTAACAATTTCAAAATAATATAGTAAAAATACATTTTTGAATGCTTTCATGGCTGCTATTTTTAATCAGCCTAAAAAAAATATGCATTTCCTAAATTTTGTAAATCACCCTTAGCTTTTACTCATGTAGGATAAGAGGTGTGGGAGGGGAACTCGAGGAACCATAATTCGAATTGGCTATCCCAAAATGACACGCAGTTCTCCCAGGCTTTTTCCCAATTAAGCATAAAAAAATACTTTATGCTTAAAACTCTGAGCTCACTTGATTTGTAATCTTTTCGAGTGGGAATCAAATCAAAATCAAATCATATTTATTTATAGAGCACATTTAAAAACAACCATGGTTGACCAAAGTGCTGTACAGTGGCATCACAGTCAAGACAGTATAACAGAAATAAAACATATATGATTTAAGGCAAATGAAAAGCAAATGAAAATAAGAACGTTTTAAGCAACGATTTAAAAACAGATAGAGAGGAGGCGGTCCTGAGGTAATCCGGTAAACTGTTCCACAGTTTGGGGCCAGTGATACAAAAAGCACAATTACCTCTATGCTTCATCCTGGATCTAGGAACAGACAGAAGTCCACGATCCCTGGATCTGAATAATCTGGTTGGGTTATGTGGACGAACCAAATCACAGAGATAATGGGGTGCCTGATTGTTTAAGGATTTATAGACAAATGTTAAAATCTTAAAATCAGTTCGAAATCTGATAGGCAACCAGTGCAAGGAGATCAGGATGGGAGTGATGTGTTCATGTTTACAACTGCCTGTTAAAAGTCTTCCCGCAGCATTTTGGACCATCTGCAGGTGGGATAGAGCTGATTGGTGCAGGCCAGAGTACAGAGAATTTCAGTAATCCAAGCGTGAAGAAATAAAAGCATGGATCACAATTTGAAGCCAGAAGTTGCTGCTTTAAGCTCTTTAACGACTGTTAGGAACCCAGATGCTGTGTTTCTATAGATAGCAATTAAACTGTCTAAAAAAATCAACATTTTATAGTTGTTAATGCATTTAAGGCAAATGTAAAATAAATCAATCAATTATAAAAAGAAAAACAAACCATTTACTTATTTTCAAACACTAGATATTGGCCAAACTGTTTTGTACAGTTAATCAATCTGAAAGCCAACAGGTCAATAGTATTCAGTGGAGTAAACCCATCAGACAGGGCTCTACAAACATCCTTTTATGGCCCTCTGATTGATTTTGATGAAATCAGTGTGCTGCCTGTTACATCAGAGCACTCTCTGTGCAAAACTTAGCTGAGAATTTAACAATACTCAGCAGCGAATTTAATCTAATACAGCGGTGACTTTAACAACAACCAGTGTGCAAATTCACAATATTTGCTGGTCAAGGAAAGGTATTTTTGCTTACTAAACAGGAAGATGATAGAAAAGGTTAGCAAAGAACATGAAGTCATATTTATTCTCCAAGCAAGTCAATTTTAGGACCAATTTATGTCTGTACACTAAAAAACATTAATATATTATACCTGTCTATTTTTATATGAATAAATACACAGTATTAAGAGTGTTTAGTTTTTCTCATTAATTGATGTTCGTGTCACGTACAATGAAAGTGCTAGAATCTAATAATTATGTTAGGCCTCCTTTGAGTATGAATTTGATAATCTGGCCCCCAAAAGAAAGTGAGCCCTGCCATAGGACTTTAGACCATAGTCCAAACACATAATTATTTAACAAACTCACCCTGTGCTGAAGCACAGTACATAAACCTTTTACCTCTGTGCATTCTAAGACTATGAGAATTAATATTCTGAATAAATATTTTATTGCTGTTCTAGGGCATTACACGATATGTTTGATTGATTGCAATAATAAAAATAAAATAAAAAATCATTTTGAAATATGTCCATAAAACACAAAATGTTCAGTGGGCTCTGAACACTTTCTGAAGGCAGTGTATGAATATTTCATATGCATACCAGAATTGCTCAAAATTGCTCTGCACAATGATTTACTAACTGAGATATTGTAAGTAACTAATGTTTCTCAGTATAAAATAATTTATGTGATAGAAAGATAAATGTAAAAACAAACTCCAATTTTAAATACAATGTGTAAGGAGTTACTGTTACTGATCACACACCTTTCCTAGGATGTAACCCTTCCATTTTTAAAATATGTCAAAATGACCCAAAAGACCACAGACGTGGTAACATTTCACTATTTCAATACAAAAAATGGCTAAATGTTTTAGTGATTGATACATTTTTTATTGATAAATTCAGTTTAGCATTTAGCAATATAGCATGAACATATTTCTTTTTAATATTATATGCATTATTCACATTTTTATATGTTAAATTGTATATTAAGTAGGTGAAATAATAATGTATTCACATGCAGTTATATATTGCTCAATATAAAGAAAATGAATGGTTCCACAAAAGAAAGAAAGTCATATGGGTTTGGAGAAGGCCTGGTTCCAGATCAAAATCTCTAAGGGTGCTTCTAAATTTAGTGGGGATGCTCTAGTAGTAAATGTGAAGAACAAATGCAATAAAGAACAAACATTATACAGTTGAGGGCACTTTAAATTACCGGGCTTGATTTGGAACAACACAAGGGTGAGTAAATTATGACAGAATGTTTTAATTTTTGTGTGAACAGTCCCTTTAAACCCAAATAAACAGCAGTTATGTCATTAATGACTATCGTTGTGTTTCTTGGTCACTCTGAAAAAGCAAAAAAGGAAATTAAACAAATTTAAATAAAAAGAGCATAAGGATGTTTATCTTAGCTTCTAATTAAAAATAATACAATGTTGATTTTACCTTGGATTTATACACTCACCTTTGGTAATAGTGCGCTTAATCCAGTCAAGATAGTGAGAGACACGAGTGTAAACTCCTGGTTTATTAGCTTCTGCACAGTCCACTCCCCAACTAGTGATCCCTGTTAGGTACCATGTGTTATTATCCTCACACACAAGAGGACCACCAGAATCACCCTGCCAGTCGAGACCAAATGACAATGAAGCAACTGTGACCATCAGCAGGTGCTTCTTACATTCAGTGATTTTTTTTTCTTTTTTCTAATTGCTAAACTTTTAAACAAATAAATAATAATGTTAGAATACTGTTTTTGAAAACTATGTTCCAAATGATGTGCATTCATGGGTCTTGCCACCCATCCAAGTAGGTATAGCTGCAGACCTCCAAATGGGGGCGGAATCTCCAAACGAGGGTGGGGTTACCCCAGAAGGGGACAGAGTTACTCCAAAAGAGGGGTTGCACCAGCTCCAAAAGGGGGTGTCACTTCCACGCACTGTTAAGGTTAGGGAAAGGGTTAGGTTAGGGGCTCCCTATATCTTTAATGGAGGTTTGGAGCTCCAATCCCTTTTTGGAGCATTGCCTGCAGATATATCCTTCTCTACCCGTCCCGTAAAATACCGAATCGTCCCATATTTAAAGATGAAATTATGCATCCCCTATTGATTCGATACATCTGATCATTTTTAAGCTGATCATTAATTTAACCTTAAGGGACCATCTGAAACGTCCACACATTGTGCTAAAACATGCTAAAACTGTAGAGGGTGTGATAAGGGACCGTCTGAAAATGTCAGCCAGCAAACCCTCCAAGAATACTTACTATACCAAGCTACCATGTCGAGATCAAATGACCAAATGAATATTGCTTTTTTCATCACAATAATCCCTTGTAATTGGACGCTTTTACTTGTGAAATATATAATCATGGCTGACTGCAAGTGGCACATTTCTACAATGGCATTGATAGCTGAAAACTATTATTTTTGCGTGATGCTGCATCTACGCCGCTAGGTTTCAGTATCACACAGTGCACCTTTAAAGCAGTAGATAAAAACATTAGAATGAGGCTTACTTCACAGGTATCTACGCCACCCTGATGGTACCCAGCGCATACATTGGATCTGAGAACTTTGAGGGGTTCACCTGCACCTGACATCATTGCTTTACATGCCTCAAAACCAATAAGAGGCACCTGAGCTTCCTGGAGTACATCTGGGAACCCACCTGAAATGTCCCAAACAACACTATAAGCCAGAGACAGATTCCTGCACTCTAATAAGACCTTGTTAGTAAAGCTTTGCAATTTGCAATACCTGTATTCAGCTTTCCCCATCCAGTCACACTGCATTTCTGTCCAAGAAATCCTACTTCAATGGCTCTTCCAGTGAGGCACACTGGAGCAATACGATCTTAGAGAACCAATCACAAGAGGACAGTAAAAGTTTATATACACAAAGTGGAAAAACTAGATAACGAGATACCTTTTCACTGAAAGGGAGAATTTAATTAGCATTACATGTGAATGTAATTGGTGTCTTCAACTTTAGCAAGGCAACATCATTTTCCAGAGTGCTGCCATCATATCCAGGATGCATAATGACCTTCTCCACCTCATATTTGACTCCATCTTCAGATAGTTTTGTTAACCCAACAGATACTGATAGCTGGGTCTGTGAGCTGCATTACAATGTTTGACAGAGAGCAAACAAACAAACCTTTACTCTGTGGTACATGAGCTGTCCATATTACTGGTAATCTAGCAGGACTTTTGACTTACTATGTTCTGTTTTGCTAAATGTTTTCACTCTTACATGTTAGATCTTGTGTAGCTCCCAAGAACAGTAGCCTACTACTGAGTGTTCCTGAGTGTACTTACGATGAAAGACAGTGTGATGCAGTGATTATCCATTTGTTTGCAATGATGGATCCACCACAAAAATGTTTTTTCCACTTCTGTAGACTAACCTGCCAGGGCCAATTACCCGATTGGGAATCAACACCCCCAAATACTTTAGCTCTGTGGTTTATTGATGCTCCACAATTTTCCACACCTGTGACAAAAAAAATTGCTTTGTTCAGTGAATTTCGGAATTTCTTTTTTTTCCATTTCCCAAAATCATGTTCCTAGGATCTTTGTGGCAGGTTTAGAGATGTTGGTTTACAGGAGGAGCACAGCAGAACAGAGTATAATTGGTGCTGGACTCCCTTTTATGCATAAAAGTTGTTTTAAAGTTCTTTTTATACTCCACCACTTAAATAATATTGCTAAATCTTAAACTTTTCCATCTCTAGTCCTTGACTAAATAGAGAACTGATAATGTCTGATAATGTTTTTTTTTTGTTTGTTTGTTTTTTTTTGGTCATAATAAATAAATTCAAGTGGATCCCGATAAGACTATTGGCCTCTTTGTGGAAGCTAATGGGGATCAAAATAAAGAACAACATACCAGTGACTGTTGAGTCCTCTTCAGCAGCACTCTTACAGTTTCTCAGAGGAAATCCAGATATCACACCCTGCTTGTTCACCACTTTAGGTGGCATGGGCAGCGTCATTATCTGCTTCAGATGACACTTTCGCCTGGAATATCAAAAAATAAAAGATGAAACCTATGGGCACTAAAAACACAAATTCTGATTTTCTTTCCAAATGTGTTTGGAGTAGTACCTAATTTCTAATAAAGTTGTTGTACGTGCTATTTTATTGGCTTTGCTGAAATAATGATTATTGTTTACCTTATGGACTGTTGGTGGTATGAAGTAAGGACATAAGTGTAGAACTGACAGACTGGGTCTGCCTCACAGAGAGCTTGACAATAATCAAGATCAACCATTTCAATAAAGTGGACATCAGACCCATAGAAGTCAACATCCTCATACATTGTAGATGCCCAATCTATGGAGAAAAACATAGACCAGAAGCCACAGAGTAGTTTTCGGATTGACAAAACCAAACAAATCCAACACCAGGTCTTGTTCAGAGGTGTCAAGACAGTCACCATAGAACAATTATTCCTAATGCAAATTCAACTACTCGCCGCATTATTTGCGATAGCATGCAGTTTTGTATAATTTCTGCAATTTTTTTGCATAACCAGTGAATCTGAGGTAATACGATGGCTTTTCTCCACATTTGACAGTGGCAAAATGAATGCTTGAAAAGCTTGACACAGTTGAGACAAATCAAAATGCACAGCCGCCATTCTAACATCTCCACTCCACAGTAACAGCAGTGGCCGACTGACCCGCACAGCGGAACACACTCAGAGCAGCTTCTGAAATGAGCATGGAGATTAAATGCTAGCTGTTATGTACTTGCGCTGTCTACGGTTCTGCAAATGTTTAGACAAGGATTTTGATAGTGAACACAAACTGCTCTGGTTTCACTTTAATTTAACATTTGTGTAATGGCAAATGTTCTTGGTCGTTGCGGGTTCATACAGTCACTGTGTGTCATTAACACGCAGTGTTAATGACACACAGTGACACAGAGGAGGAGATGTGCTGCCGGGTTCATTTGGAGTGTTAATATAATGCATTGTTGCACTGGAAAATGAGACACAAAAATGCAGTTTTCATGGCATTTCTATATTAGCTTAAAATTCCCTTATTTAGAATTAAAAGTGCTCAATAATCACAGAAAATCTCAAATAATCACCCACAAGGCTGCAGGTTACAATAACTGCAGGTTCAATATCGAATCATCTAAAGTTTTATTGTAGGTCTAGAATTTTAACCTTACCAAAGTTTACTTGCATTGTCTGAGGCAATAAATAATTACAAAAATAATGAAGGGTCTACCATTGAAGTCGTATATTAACCATATCACGGGTTTCACCTCTTAAATGTATGATATTTATGTGTATATTTATTATTATCTAAAATATCTACAGGTAATCACACTTTTACTATCATTTATTGTACACAATTTAAACAAATATACTATAATTATTTATGAGTTTTCAATGCAAACAACACAAAAAGTTATTGCAAATGGCATCACAATTTTTGAGAAAAGCTGTGGCAAATTTAGTCATTTGGGCCGCAATAATCAAGAA
Source organism: Myxocyprinus asiaticus (assembly GCF_019703515.2). Lineage (NCBI taxonomy): Eukaryota > Metazoa > Chordata > Actinopteri > Cypriniformes > Catostomidae > Myxocyprinus > Myxocyprinus asiaticus. The sequence goes on from NC_059377.1 coordinate 17,266,012, forward strand.
AAAGTGCAGCGAAATCCTGGTGGGACTGATAGAACTTTTTCAAATTTTTGTCAACTTTAAATAAAGAATGATAAAAGAATTATATATTAGTGCCAAATGTTCCCACATTGCTGATGCTCCACTCCTAATGAACATCTATGCAAACTGTATTTTGCTGAGGTTCTCAGTATCAACCACATGTATGTACCACTTGCAAGGAAACGTAAAGCAATAAAACATCTTTTAAGTGTGGCTCAAAATGCAAATAAAAATATGAGTGAATAAATATGAATAAATAATTATCCAGATCAGGCAGGCGATTTTATCGATCTCTAAAGTTCTTTCCTGTCGAAGCACACTTCTTACGTAAATGACTCACCATTTGAGGGCTCACAATTTCGATTCGGCAGTCCAGAAAACACCTCTTCCTTTGTGACTGAATTTTCTTGACTAAACTGTTGTTTATTTTTCAAGTAGCAACACATTTGATACCTGCAAGAGAAATACACGTTTAGTCACTCAGAGGTTTGGATTTTGTGGAAAAGGCATGGAGCAAAGTGTTTATTGACCAGCATGGGATTTGCTCAAGGGTACACTGATGATTAGCAGGTTTGCGATCCCTGTAGTAAACTGATCTTTAACAACTAACCTACCCTACTCACCGTGTAATACTTGTTTTAAATTTGGAGGAGGCGTATGAGAAGTGAGTGCATTTGGGATGTTCAGTGCACAGAAACTGACAGTGCTCAGGTGACGCTGCAGGGACTTGTTCAAAGTCATCTCCTGGGAAGTCAGTATTGGCTTGAATCTGATCCTTGCATGCTTTTAAAGTACATTATACACAAAAAGAGAGGACACAAAAAAACATGAAGCAAAACATGTATAAGAGTCACAGATTAATAAAAATGAAATACGAAATGATCAAAATAAAAGTCCACATTTACAGAATACCTTCTTTTTTAGGCTCTGTAGCTTGAAAAGTGGCTTTGCTTGAAAATCCAGACATAAGACCAGGCGTGGATTTGATGATTGGAGGTATTGGAACAACCCAGCTGTATTTAAGATAGCACTTGTTGCTGGCACAAAAAGAGAAAAGTACAATTCCAACTCTATTCTAAACACTCCAAAGATGCCATAAAGTATTAATTGAAATACACTATACTGCCAAAAGTATTCGCTCATCTGCCTTTAGACGCATATGAACTTAAGTGACATCCCATTCTTAATCCATAGGGTTTAATATGACGTCGGCCCACCCTTTGCAGCTATAACAGCTTCAGCTCTTCTGGGAAGGCTTTCCACAAGGTTTAGGAGTGTGTTTATGGGAATTTTTGACCATTCTTCCAGAAGCGCATTTGTGAGGTCAGACACTGATGTTGGACAAGAAGGCCTGGCTCGCAGTCTTCGCTCTAATTCATCCCAAAGGTGCTCTATCGGGTTGAGGTCAGGACTCTGTGCAGGCCAGTCAAGTTCTTCCACACCAAACTCGCTCATCCATGTCTTTATGGACCTTGCTTTGTGCACTGGTGCGCAGTCATGTTGGAACAGGAAGGGGCCATCCCCAAACTGTTCCCACAAAGTTGGGAGCATGGAATTGTCCAAAATCTCTTGGTATGCTGAAGCATTCAGAGTTCCTTTCACTGGAACTAAGGGGCCAAGCCCAGCTCCTGAAAAACAACCCCACACCATAATCCCCCCTCCACCAAACTTCACAGTTGGCACAATGCAGTCAGACAAGTACTGTTCTCCTGGCAACCGCCAAACCCAGACTCGTCCATCAGATTGCCAGATGGAGAAGCGTGATTCGTCACTCCAGAGTCCAGTGGCGGCGTGCTTTACACCACTGCATCCGACGCTTTGCATTGCACTTGGTGATGTATGGCTTGGATGCAGCTGCTCGGCCATGGAAACCCATTCCATGAAGCTCTCTACGCACTGTTCTTGAGCTAATCTGAAGGCCACATGAACTTTGGAGGTCTGTAGCGATTGACTCTGCAGAAAGTTGGCGACCTGTGCGCACTATGCACCTCAGCATCCACTGACCCCGCTCTGTCATTTTACGTGGCCTACCACTTCGTGGCTGAGTTGCTGTCATTCTCAATTGCTTCCACTTTGTTATAATACCACTGACAGTTGACTGTGGAATATTTAGTAGCGAGGAAATTTCACGACTGGACTTGTTGCACAGGTGGCATCCTATCACAGTACCACGCTGGAATTCACTGAGCTCCTGAGAGCGGCCCATTCTTTCACAAATGTTTGTAGAAGCAGTCTGCATGCCTAGGTGCTTCATTTTATACACCTGTGGCCATGGAAGTGATTGGAACACCTGAATTCAATTATTTGGATGGGTGAGCGAATACTTTTGGCAATATAGTGTATGTCATTCCAAAATGCGCTTCTTACCGAAAATGTGGATAGGCTGAGAATTCTGGTGTAGTAAACGTGTAAAACTGACAGTGTGGGTCACTGGTGCAGATGCTCTGACAATCTTCATATTTGCTGGAGATTACATTACGATAGTCTGAGCCAGTGAAGTCCACATTCTTATAGACAGTGGAAAAGCAGGCATCTGATGCAAATAAAAAGCTAAAATGAGTGTGAATACTGCAAAGAGAGGACTAACATCTTGAAATAGCTTGAAATGAACTATTTAGCTAAACAATGTGATCTTGAGAAACACTTGGTCACACTTTATTTTACAGTGTTCATGTTATTGTGTATTTACATAGGTAGTTACTGAGTAATACTAATGAACTACATGTATTTACTGTGTAATTATTTTGTAGAGCTGCTTATACTCACATGTTGCTATTGATATTACTATAGTAATTAATAACAGTAACATGTAATATGTGTAACATGGACACTGTAAAATAAAGTGTTACCTAAATTAATAAACAACATAATTACATGTATTATAAGTAATACATTATTTTAAATAATTAATAAAGATTTTAAAGAACTAGTGGAAAGACACCCATATAAGAAAGCCAGACCACAAAAGGATAATTTATTAAGAGGTAGAACTTTCACTTTAAAACTGTTCTAAGTAAATAATAATAATAAAAAATGAACTAGCTTTTACAAATTTTCAATGTGGAAAATACTGCCTAAGGTGCACTCAGTAATTTATTCCTCATTAAACAAGCTCCTAAAGACATGAATTGTAATTTTGCAATATATGTAGGAAATCATGAGCACTCACATTAAAATGAAGACTCCAGTCATATCAGTAACATATAAATGCTGTTTTATTCTACATGGAGAGGGTCCGCACATGGGGGCTGCAATGTTAGAATCACATGACCAGCTGAATACTACTCGCTTAATCTCAGTAACCATCCTGTTATTTGACTCTTTCACTCATTAATTTAAGTAATCATGGCTGACTGTGAATACTAAATCTCTACAATGACATCTGAAACTGTAATCTATTGATTTTAAATGATGCTGCATCCAAGCCGCTAGGTGTCAGTGTAAGTCCAAGATGACACAAAGACAAAAGTTAAATAAAGAACCATTCCATAACTTTGTGTCCATATTTTTGTAACTAAACAACTCACATTTTACATCCTTTCAAAATCAAAGGTCCAAAAGTATGGCTAGGAGTTCAAACTCTATTTTTGAATAATATTCAAATTTTATATTATAATAATATTACAGTAAAAATCCACTAGCCTACCAAAAACATTTTTTTTATTATTAAAATGCTCTCGAGGGGCCTCAAGGGACCATGATTTTGCCCTACCAAAATGCCATACACTGTAATCCTTTCAGTCTGTTACCCCATTAAACACATTAAGTGTTTTTATACTTAAAGCATAAACTCTGATCTTACTTGGTTTGTAATCTTTGCGACTGAGTGGAAAGCCCGAAGTTACTCCTTTAAGGTCTTTAACATCTGTTGGGAATCCAGATGCTGTGTTCTTCAGATAGCAATGAAACGGTCTAAAACAATCAAAATTTGATCAGTTTTTAATGCCTTAAAGGCAAATGTAAAAGACAAATGACTAAATCTATAAAAAAAAAAAAAAAATAATAATAATAATAATAATAATAATAATAATATATATACATATATACCAAATCCACTGAGCAAAATCAAAACTGGATATTGACCCATAACCTACAGTTCATCAGTTCACCAAATCCAGCCCATCAATAAATCTTCTGGCCCTATTGATTTTAATGTAATCACTCTTGCCTGTAAACATCAGAGCACTCTTTAAACAGCTTGATACTTTTTCTGACGCTTTCTGGCTGTCAGTCATTTTGCGCATTCTCATAGTTTTGTAGTTGCAGCGAATTATTGAGTATTAATGCCATTTTTATGCCATGCTGCTCATAAAAGTTGTCAGTTGAGGGCGCTATTTTGTTGCTGTTGTTTTTGACAACCGTTTCTGCATGATGTCAGTCTCAAAAGCTCATTTGGCATCTTTGGAGTGCAGAGTTTTGTAAAGAGGGGGCGTGGCAAATCCAATGGCAATTTGTGGAAATTCTAGAATGGCTAAAATGGCTTACAGCTTAAAGGTGCTGTAAGCGATTTTAGCCATTCTAACTTCCATGAGACTGAGCCGTTGATTTAGCCACGACCCCTCTTTCAAAAACACTGCACCTATACCTTTGAAATCGACACAAAGCATGTTTTCACAACAGTAGCGAAAAGCGCTCTCAACTGACAAATTATAAATCAGAATATGGCATTAAGCCTCAATAATTTGCTGCAACAACAACACTAAGAGAATACGCAAAATGATTGACAGGCAGAAAGCACCATTGGCCGTGGCCCGCAGACACATTCTAGTCTAGAGCTGTAACAGAGACCGGTGAGATATCTCATGACACTTATTTCAGTAATATCTTTCAGGGAGTAGGACAAATTTTTGCAAACCTTACCATGAAAAAATCGCTTACAGCACCCAAGAATTTCACACACCATTGCACTTGTGTATATGGCTGTGTGACAATAAAAGTGATTTTGATTTGATTTGGATTTAATTTATCAACAATCAGTGGTGAATTAAACCTAACACAACAGTGAGTTTATACCACTCAGCCCTGGCCCCTGACCAGTGTGAAATAAAAAAATTTGCAAGACAAGGAAATGTCACTTTTCCCTAATAAATGGGAGGATTGTAGAGAATGATTTCTTAATTTGTAAACAGCCTTAACATGCTAAAATGGTCATTATGTTTTTTATTTCAAACTAATGTTTATCAAATTTGATAACTTTTGTCGGTGCAGCAATTGAATGTTTTGGACTGCCAACGATACATTCTGTGTGCGATACCTGTGCCTTGTCCTGCCTGTGATGCGACATGGTGTGGCATTTCAATTAAAGGTGCATTCAGTAATTTGGGGCTAATTGAAAAAGTTTTACACATTAACAAATGAATTGTGTTTTTGTGAAGAGTGATCTGAATGGTGTACACTCACATGAGATGAAGACTGTACTGATAATAGTTTTCTATAAAAAGTGTTTTTATTATACATGGTGTGGGTCATCCCTTCAATGCGTTTCGCCATGTTGAAATGACATGGTCCGATGTGTTTCACTAAATGTCGAAGAAGAGAATATTTGTGCTCATTGGCTGCCTCTTGTCTATGCTTAGCGCAGTGTTGTTGTTTGGTGATGTGAAGAGCGAAATGAACACAATGGAACATACTTATTATCATGCTTTAGCAGCGGAGACAACGGGAGATCCAGTAGCTGTACTACCGAAGAAGCAAAAATGGTCTGAAGCAAGAAAACTAAAAAACTAGAGTAAACATCGGTACGGCATACACAAGGTGGAAAGATTTGATGACGGAGAAAAACCTGAGCAGTGATGCCCATGTTCCTTCTTTACTCATACAAGTTTCCTTCCAACTTTTTAAAATGACATGTATGGACAACTTATGTTAGTAATGGATAGTTTTCAGCTGTGTTTACAAACGCAACTGGAAAGCAACGTGTAATTTTCTTTTCTTTTTATCACAGCTATAGTAAGGGAGGCCTATCTACCTCCATCTCAATGAAACGGCATACATCTTCATTCATTTAGTGCAAAGTAGCTTGGCACAGCGATTGTTGTGGATTTTGTGTAAACCATGATGTTGGTTTGCTTGGAAACAAAACAAGTTCTTCAAATACAGTATTCATGGACATGCTAAATCTGTTCATCAAAAACAATTCAAATCTTTACCATAACATTCTGTATCGCTAGATAATTGAGGTTTATTTCACTAAGCAGTTCCCTAATAAAGGTAATAACTGTCTTTAGAAATAACATGAAATGTAGACAGTCTACAAATATTATTGATATGAGGGTCAATAAAAATCTGTCCTTAACTGTAGAATCATGTTCGCTTGATTTCTGACATTTGTTTTTAGGCAAAGCAATTATATTATAGTTATATATATAACTTTAGAAATTACTTTTTAGGTTGTACTTGCTTGGTTCCCCCATCCCCCTGGAATCTAGGCCCCTGACTGTCCCACATAACTATTATCAATAGTTTTCCTTTTCAAGAACTTGTCCATCTTTTCTGTCCATCTTAGTAGCGTGTTTACTTGTAATGTTTGAAATTCGGCTATGCAAAAAAACAAAAAAAAACCACATAGGTATGCTGTATGAGGTCACAGGTGACAAAAGCGCTAAATGGGTAATGAAAAAACAACAAATTTGCTTCTTTTCTAATTTGTAGATTTGTTCTTGCAATGCCACAGCAAATTACAGGGATGCAAACTCATGAGGGGCGAAAAAGGTAAGCCAATCACTGGTCCACGAAAAGATTTTCTGGGGATATTTTCTTTTTAAAGAATAAGCTAAAAGCACCAATTCCAGCTATTTTAGTGATTCATGTGATATAGCAAATTAACTGCATTATTGTGCAGAATTAGCTGCAAAAATAAAGGGTATTTTGGTGTGGCTTTCTTCTGTCACAAATTTGTTCAATTTTATCAACTGATTTATTCAGTGATCCCTTCTGGAAATGTCACTATGTGGCGACAAATGAGCATCTTATGATCTATGAGTGAGTCACTGAATCATTCTGAGTCATTCATGACCGAAATCCACCAAGAGACTTTATAGTGTTTAAGCATTAAAAGAACAAAGCAGTTCTACAGTTTTCCTTCAGTCTGAGCATTATTTTTCATCCAAAAAGACAACAATAATAGTCTAATAATAGTGAGTTTCAATAACGTCCTTCTCCTTTATTAAAACTTGCATGACTACAAATCTACTTCAGCAGAATATTTAAACATTATAAGAACAAACTTTTATCAGAAAAGACGACAATAATAGCCTAATAATAATAATAATAATTTTGAGTTTCAATAATGTTCTTTCTTTATTGTAAAGTGCATTTCACATGAGTTGAGTCGAGGCGTCAACGCTCCGTTCAACGCCAGCGTCAAGCGCCACATTGCCCTCCATATGACAAATGTTGCAGAAAACGTCACGGAGTGCCGATTTTACGAGTTTGCCACGTAAGAAAGCGGGAAATGTGCACAATAAACATTGAAAACATTTATTTGGATGAAAGAAAAAAAAACTGCCAGTTGCTTTGATAGCAGAAAGTAATAAAAGGACTCATTTATGTTTAGGTCTAAGCGTTTTCTTGGTGAATTTAAATTAGTTCAATAACTGGGGTCTCTGATATTCGTAAACGATAAGGTAATATTTAATTAAAAGAAATTATGAGACATTCAATGTCTCTTCACAAATTTGGACAGTTTTTAAATATTTTGTGTTGTTTTGAATTTGAATTTGATAATTTTCCATGGTACCTGACAATCTTTCTTAATCTGCGGCACAGTGGTTGGGAAACACTGAGCTAGAGAACTACTGAATTCCCCTTTAAGGTAATCTGGTAATCGTCATAGCACATAATTATAATAAATTCAACATTTGCTGAAGCATACTGTTAATAAACCTTTAACTCATTAACACATGCATTCTAAGACTATGAAAATAAAAACATTGCATATCCAACCTATCGTCTTTCTTCCAGTCAGAGTGCAAGAAGGTAAAGAAAAGGCAGGAACGGTGCTGGGTGCAGGCAAGCTGACAGTGATAGACATCAGGAGAGAAAATCTGAAGAACATCATTTCCAGGGAAGTCCACGTCCACCCGCAGACCTGGATCCACTAAGGTAAATCCACACAATGCAGCAGACAAAAATCATTTTCAGCAGTACCATAGGATAACATATTTTGATAAGGCTAATAAAAAAAATTAAATACTCAACAAGACAGAGTACATTTTGTGAAGCCATCTGGTATGAACACCAAAAAAACTAGTAGTAAGCACAATCTCATCTTCTCACCAGCTGGACAACCACACACTGAACTGTGTCTACATAGAAGACACTGCTCTTTAAATGATTCACATTTGAGTCTAAAGTGCAAATCAGGTACAACAGAGAGAACAGAGTAATACATTCTAAAAGGCTGGGATGTATTGTTAATCACAATTAATCAAATCAATTTAAAACAGTGAAATCATGGCTCATCTGACATGATTAAGGAAATAGTTCACCCAAAAAATTATAATGCTCTCATCATTTACTCACCTTTATGCCATTTTAAACTTGTAAGACTTTCTTCTATGGAACATAAACGAAGATATTTTGATAGAGATATGATGTGAATATATCCATACAAGGCAAGTGAATGGGGACTAAACTTTCAAGCTCCAAAAGGACATAAAGGAAGCATAAAGGTAATCCATCCGATTTAAGTGGTTTAATTTGTGTCTTCTGAAGGGATTCAAAAAATGTGGGGTGAGAACAGACTAAAATGAACTCCTTTTTCACTACTGCATTAAAGATATTTTATGGTTTGAAATTCAGTCTTCTTTTGGCTATAAGTCCACATGCTGTCGTAGACATAAATAATGTTGAACATTATTCCTCACGATTTGTGAATTCATACTCACGATTTGTGAAACTTGTAGAAGACTGAAACCACTCTCATCTTAACCTGTTTGATTTGTGAATTGTTTCACAACGAAGTTTTTGTCTGTCATCCCTTGTTAAAACTATGAGTTGCAAATAAGCTTTCTTCACTTTTAACGGCTATGTCCAATAAAAACTCAGTCTGGGTTCATGCAGATTCACTTGTTTTAGATTTGTGTGTTTGTGTGTGTGTGTGTGTGAGAAAACTTTCAATCACATTTGATTGCGTCAAATGTATCCCAATTGCCTTGTTCTTCTAAGCTCAAAACTGTGAAGATTGTGAAAACTTTCACAATTTATTTTTTTCTCATTTTTATGGCATTGTGAAAAATTAAAGATATAAGCCATAAAATAAATCAGTGGTTTTCAATGTCCTTTTTGGAGCTTGTATGTTTTGTCCCAATTCATTTGCATTGTATGGATATATTCACATCATATCTCCAAAATATCTTTGTTTGTTTTCCGTGGAAGAAATTAAGTAATACGAGTTTGAGATGGCAAAAAGGTGAGTAAATGATGAGAGAATTATCATTTTTGGGTGGTACTGTACTATGGGTCAGCAAGAGCATAAATATTATGATATGCACAAACAATTTCAACTGATCTTTCAATGTTTTAATAAATAAATAGTGTATGTGATGTATTGATCTGGAGGTCAGGTCTGTAGTAGAGTATTTGAAAATTAAAATTAAAACATTCTTGACGACCGACTTTATCCCTATATTCACCACTATAAGTGCTGGGATTTTGTAAGTCAGTGGTCCATGGATTAGAATGAGTATTTAAGTTGACCTGTTGGTCCCATGTTGGTCCAGTCCAGAAATACTGTATATAGTTTCTAAAAATTAGTTTTCATAGGTTATTATATTGTAGTTTTATTGATTGCAATTATCAAAAAATCAATTAATTCATTTTAAAATATTTCCATAAAATACAAAAAGTTAATTGGGGTCTAAATACTTTCTGAAGGCAGTATGTGAACATTTCATATGCAGACCAGAAACTCACAAAATGGCTCTGTAAGGTGATTTGCTAACTTAGAAAAACAGCATAGTTTTCTCAGGATAATTAATGCTAAAATTAATTTTAATGACTATATAGCAATTGTTTTTGTATTATATACTGTACATGTACTATTTACGATATACATGTGTATTATGTATATGAAATAATAATGCATTAATGTATATATATGGATATACTGTATATATACACCGATCAGCCACAACATTAAATCCACCTGCTTAATATTGTATAGGTCCCCCTCGTGTTGCCAAAACAGCACCAACCCGTATCTCAGAATAGCAGAGTGGTTATCTGAGTTACCGTGCACTTTGTCAGTTCGAACCAGTCTGGCCATTCTCTGTTGACCTCTCTCATCAACAAGGCGTTTCTGTCCACAAAACTGCTGCTCACTGGATGTTTTTTGTTTTTGGCACCATTCGGAGTAAATTCTAAAGACTGTTATGTGTGAAAATCCCAGGAGATCAGCAGTTACAGAAATACTCAAACCAGCCCATCTGGCACCAACAATCATCCAACAATCATATCTAATCAGCCAATCTTATAGCAGCAGCGCAGTGCTTAAAATCATGCAGATATGGGTCAAGAGCTTCAGTTAATGTTCACATCAACCATCAGAATGGGGAAAAATGTGATCTCAGTGATTTGGACCGTGGCATGGTCCAAAATGGTCATCATTACATATTAGAAATAGAATTTTGAAGCTACTGTGAGTGTCTGGAGTGCACTTACAATGAGAAACTGCAGAGTTCTGCAGTGATAATCCATTTATTTGCAATGATGGATCCACCACAACTATACTCTCTTCCCAGCTTTAGATAAACCTGCCAGGGCCATTTACCTGATTGGGCACCAAAGCCCTCATGTACTCTACCTCTGAAATTTTGCGATGCTCCACAATTTGCCATACCTTTTTACAAAAGAACATGCAGAATGGCCTGATCTTTCAATGAATTTCTGAACTTATTGTTTCTCCATGTCACAAAATCACGCACCTGAGATCTTTGCAGCAAATTTATAGATGCTGGCTTACAAGAAGAGCTCAGAAAAAAACAACGTAAAACTTGTGCTGGTATCTATACTGTATGCATAAGAACTCACATACCTTAATCCAGGAACAAGATGAAATTTAAAATAAATACTGAGCAAGAAAATCATCCTTGACCATGAACATGTTATCAAGGAGAATGACCTACCAGTGACTTCTGTGGACACCACTTGAGCAACGTTCTCACAGTTCCTCAAGGGAAATCCAGATACCGCAGCCTGCATGGCCATAACTTTATGGGGCAGGGGTAGGGTAATAACCTGCTTTAGGTAACACCTCCCCCTGGAATATCAGAAATTAAAGATGAACTCTGTGGGCACTTAAACTACTAGTACATTTTATTGTTTTTAAACGATTATTATTTGTTAGTTTTTTTCAATATACTGTATTTTAGGAGCTTTGCTAAAATATTTTCATGTGAAGGTCCGAAATATGTGAAGAATTGACAGTCTAGGTCTGATGTGCCAATATCATGGCAAGAATCAGGATTGTGTGTCTCAACATTGTGGTTACTAAACCCAGAAAAATCAAAATTTTCATACTTTGTTGTCACCCAATCTATGGAGGAAAAGCAGCAATGGTAAAAATGTGAGGGTTCTTTGCTAATTCTTTGTTGGTTGAAGGCTAAGCATGTTTCTCAGTGGATAAATGGGATGACCTAGCATCTTGCTTTAGAAATGATTAGCTATTTTAAGAAAACAAACCTGATGTGTTTGGGTTAATTTGGAAAGAAAGAGAGCAACTTGGCAGAATGGAAATATACATATGGGGCGAATTTACTAAACAGTTTCCATTTCCATTCTGCCTATTTGCTCTCTGTCTTTCTAAACTGACCCAAACACATCAGGTGTTTTCGCAAATGGTATTTCAGTGCAAAGTTTAAGCAGTTTTAGTTTAAGCAGGTGCAATCAGCACTGAAATAGCGCTGCATCCTCAGTATTTAAATTAAGTTATTGTCATTCCTTTCTGAACAAACACGCCTCCTTTTTAATGTAAATTAGGCACAGTATAGAATCTGCTTCATTCACAAAAATTACCCAGAACACTTTGTTTTAAAAAGTGGTGGGGAGAGTTTGTGACATCACAAAGTGGCGAAACTCATGAAAATTAATTAGGTTATGTGCAGATAATGTCAAATAATCTTTTACTGTTTTGATAAATAGTCATTCTTAATGACCAATGCAAGCGCTCTAATGAATATTTGACACAATTAATTTGATAACTATATCCATACTATACTGTACGATTTATCTCTGATAAATTCAGCAGGACATCATCACTGTAATTTCTGTGTCTGACTAACAGTCTTCATTTCCCACAACACTGGCTAAAAACTAATAAATGCCTTACCATTTGAGACCTCACAGTCACGATTTGGCAGTCCAAAATACACTTCTTTGATTACAACCTGATCCTCCATTCTTAACTTTGGTTTGTGCTTCCGGAATCAACACATATGATACCTGCAAGAGAAATATGCATTTATTCATTCAGATACTTTGTGGAAATGCCACCTATGGATAGGATTATTTGCTATGTTTACATGCACCATCATAATGCAATTATAATGCGATTAAGGCAATACTGCGAAATTGTAGCTCATGTAAACAGAATATTGCTATGATATTGCGATTATGCTTATAATCATTGTAATGATAATCGCAGTAAGATACACTATATTGCCAAAAGTATTCGCTCATCTGCCTTTAGACACATATGAACTTAAGTGACATCCCATTCTTAATCCATAGGGTTTAATATGATGTTGGCCCACCCTTTGCAGCTATAACAGCTTCAACTCTTCTGGGAAGGCTTTCCACAAGGTTTAGGAGTGTGTTTATGGGAATTTTTGACCATTCTTCCAGAAGCGCATTTGTGAGGTCAGACACTGATGTTGGACGAGAAGGCCTGGCTCGCAGTCTTCGCTCTAATTCATCCCAAAGGTGCTCTATCGGGTTGAGGTCAGGACTCTGTGCAGGCCAGTCAAGTTCTTCCACACCAAACTCGCTCATCCATGTCTTTATGGACCTTGCTTTGTGCACTGGTGCGCAGTCATGTTGGAACAGGAAGGGGCCATCCCCAAACTGTTCCCACAAAGTTGGGAGCATGGAATTGTCCAAAATCTCTTGGTATGCTGAAGCATTCAGAGTTCCTTTCACTGGAACTAAGGGGCCAAGCCCAGCTCCTGAAAAACAACCCCACACCTTAACCGCCCCCCCTCCACCAAACTTCACAGTTGGCACAATGCAGTCAGACAAGTACCGTTCTCCTGGCAACCGCCAAACCCAGACTCGTCCATCAGATTGCCAGATGGAGAAGCGTGATTCGTCACTCCAGAAAAAGCATCTCCACTGCTCTGAAGTCCAGTGGCGGTGTGCTTTACACCACTGCATCCGACGCTTTGCATTGCACTTGGTGATGTATGGCTTGGATGCAGCTGCTCGGCCATGGAAACCCATTCCATGAAGCTCTCTACACACTGTTCTTGAGCTAATCTGAAGGCCACATGAACTTTGGAGGTCTGTAGCGATTGACTCTGCAGAAAGTTGGCGACCTCTGCGCACTATGCGCCACAGCATCCGCTGACCCCGCTCTGTCATTTTACATGGCCTACCACTTCGTGGCTGAGTTGCTGTCATTCCCAATCGCTTCCACTTTGTTATAATACCACTGACAGTTGACTGTGGAATATTTAGTAGCGAGGAAATTTCACGACTGGACTTGTTGCACAGGTGGCATCTTATCACAGTACCACGCTGGAATTCACTGAGCTCCTGAGAGCGGCCCATTCTTTCACAAATGTTTGTAGAAGCAGTCTGCATGCCTAGGTGCTTCATTTTATACACCTGTGGCCATGGAAGTGATTGGAACACCTGAATTCAATTATTTGGATGGGTGAGCGAATACTTTTGGCAATATAGTGTATGTGGAGTCCTCCTATTTTAATCGCTTTATACTGGCATGTAAATGCTTTAATTGCCTTTTTTCCACTGTGCCTGTGCACAGACGGATCATGTTCCACTCAAGCACAGGTTCAAAAACATCGCAAAAAGAAGTTGCTGCACTTACTTTTCCGCTTCATGTAAAATGGCATTTCCATGCACTGTTTTCCAGCAGTGGTGCTCCCCCATCAACAGCCCCACGGCAAAGGAAAACATATTTTCCCGAGTTGTGAATGTCGTTTGCTGTCTGAATTGAATTTTTTTTTTTGGGGGGGGTAATAAATATTCATTTATACAAATTTAAAAAAAGCATTAAAACATCACATCTCTCAGCAAATAATCAGAGTAATGGCAAGTAGAATGTAAACAGGATTGAATTGTTTGGCCCAAATCATGTAAACATCTTAAACTAATTGTTCCTCATACTCTGAATATTGCAATAATCATAGTATTGGTGCACATGTAAACATAGCCACTGTTTTGCTACAGGACACAATGGTGATTAACAAGTGATCAGAATGGTGATCCCAGTAACTCTACAATATGACTGGAAGAGATCTTTAATTATTAGGTGACCTCCACCTTATTTCTCACCATGTATCACTGTTTTGTATTTGGCAGACGTGTATGAGAAATGGGTGCCACTGGGATGTTCGCTGAACAGAAACTGACAGTGCAGAGATGACACAGCAGGTATTTGCTCAAAGGTATCCCCCGGTAGATAAATATTGGCTCGAATCTCATCCTTGCATGCTACCAAAATATATGAAACAATGAGAAAGGACACCAAAAAGCATGAAACGAAGAGGAGAGTAAAGCATAGATTGTTGAATGAAAGACAAAATTACGATGAAGAATGTCCACTTTCAGAGAATACCGTATTTTTTAGGCCCTTTTGCTTCGAAAATGCCTTTGCCAGAAAATCCGGACACAGCACCAAGTGTGGATTTGATGATTGGAGATATTTGAGCTACCCAGATGTATTTCAAATAGCATATGTTGCTGCCACAAAAAGAGTAGGTAGATAGATAGATAGATAGATAGATAGATAGATAGATAGAAAGAAAGAAAGAAATAAAGAAAGAAAGAAAGAAAGAAAACACTATTCATTGTCCAAAGATATTCTTTCTTACTGAAAATCAGGCCATGTGAAATTTGTCACAAACAATCCACCTCTGGCACTCTTCACAATCGTTGATGGATATGTTATCATAGTCTGAGCCTGTGAAGTCCACATTGTTATAGGCGGTGGACAAGCAGACATCTAATGCAAATAAAAAGTAAAGATTAGTGCCTTGTCTTTGAAATGCTTTAAAAGGAGAACCCGCGCTAACATGTCTAAACACAAAATACAAATTATTACTTTTCACATTACCAATTTTTAAAATGTACAAGATGAAAGATAACATGTCCAACATATTATTCTACATCTTCTATGTTAATCAAACTTATTATAGTCAACCAGTGTATATACTATGCTTACAGGCAGACAAAAAAAAAAAAAAAAAAAACACATTTCAACATTTAAAAAATTGCTCACTCCTGTATCTATCCTATATTGTAGGCTGTATATTTCCCAAACACTGCTACACCATCAAGCAAATGGAGCATATCTTGCACTTACTAGTGTTATAATCTTGACTAGAACTGAGTGGGAAGCCTGAAGTTATTCCTTTGAGCTCTCTAGCGACTGGTGGGAATCCAAATGCTGAGTTCTTCAGATAGTAGACAGAAGAACTGTCTTGAACAATTAGCATTTTAATTAGTGTTATTGTTGTAATGCACAGTAAATCTAAAATAAAAAAATAAATACAAATAAATACAAAAATATGCAAACATTAAACATTTCCAAATATTTTTAGTAAGAACACTGCTCATTGACAAACCTAGGTCAATACCTACAACAACAGATCAATACTTTATGTACATTCAGAGGGTTAAACTGAGGACACTAGAGCATAGTCCAAAAGCATCATTTATCTAACACATTCACCATGTGCTGAAGCACAATACGTAAATGTTACCTTTGTGGATTCTATGGCATGTCTGTTATAATGAAGACTCTGAAATGCATTACACATTCAACCTATTGTCTTCTTTCCAGTCAAGTCTCAAGAAGGTAAAGAAAAGGCAGGAATGATGCTTGGTGCAGGCAAGCTGTCAGTGTTAGACATCAGGAGAGATAATGTGAAGAATATCATTTTCAGGGAAATCCACATCCACCCTCAGACCTGGATCCACTGGGGTAAAACCACTGGATACAGCAAGCACAAAAATCACTTTCAATAGCATCTAACATATTTATGTTGAAATTTTTTTTTATATTTGAGACAGAAGACGCCAAAATAATATACTCAATATGATACAGTACCTGCTCAATGTAAATCTGAAAAACCAAACAGATTTGAGTCTAAAGTGCAAACCAGTTGAAGTTACAACATAGTAAACAAGGCCGTACATTTATTTGAAAGGACCGGAGTGTAGGATTGGTTAAAATACATTTAAAACAGTGTAATAATGACTCATTTTCCAGGATTATGTAGGTTATCAAAAGGCATTGCAAAGGTAAAGAATTTTTTTTTAAACACAATTCTTTTATTTCATGCTTGGCATCCTGCAATTTTTGTAAAATATTATTCTTTTCTTTTTGGTTATTAACTGTGGCCTTTAAGTCTTATCAAACACATCAAATTAAACTCAACACTACATTTGTTTATTCATTTGATTGTTTTTTGTTTTTTTTTTTCATTATGAAGCCTAACGTGATCTGACAGGCAGAATAATCATTCTGTGCAGCCTTAAGCCTTTATACTGTACAGTGAAAACAGTATGCAATCTTTCAATCCATTTGTCTTTGTTGTGTTAAATTCATAGTTATAAAATAGGTAATTCTGACTCTACTGATTGGATGAGCTGTGTTAGAAGTTGTAATAAAATTACTTGCACTTCTGTCAAGCTTTGTTGAGCAGCGCACAGATAATCAAATTTCAACTTTAACCGACCCAACATCGTTGAAAGGCTTTCCGAGTTTTGCGACTGTCAGTAACAGTAAGACCGCAGAAATGAATGTATAGTGCTATAATAAATCCTACCAAAAATTTTGCAAAAATGTTGCTTCTAAACAATTAATTCTTAGCAGACTTTAAATAGAAATCAAATCTCTCCAAAAAGAATATGAAACGCCAAACATAAAGCAAAAAGGCACTCAATTAAGTATGTGACAAACTGTTTCCACACAAAAGCAGTTTATTCAACATACTTAAGTGTTTCTTCCATTCATTTTCATTCAAACAGAAAAGCTTCTTTCACATTATGAATTTTAGCAGAGTTTGAAGACTCCCCATGAGAAAGAACCCTGGCTTCATCTTTTCTGTATTTAGTCTCAACAAATACTGTCCCTCATGGATGTGACATTGCCCTCTACTGGTTGGGTGGTGGTATAAGTGTAATTTTAAGTAATTTGTATCCAAGTAGTCAATATGTATTTATAGATGAAGTCACCAGTGAATATTCAAACATTATCTGTAAGATATGGTTAATGGATTCAATAGGATATTAAACTATGCTTGTGTCTTTAGTGAGAGGGTCCTCAGATAGTCATCTCTTTGATTTTACAATGAAAATTGTAAAATCAAACTTACTACAATTTACAAGTTTAACTAATAAGGAGCGGTTACACTGGCGGCCAAAAGTTTGGAATAATGTACAGATTTTGCTGTTTCAGAAGGAAGTTGGTACTTTAATTCATCAAAGAGGCATTCAACTGATCACAAAGTATAGTCAGGACTTTACTGATGTAAAAAAAAAAAAAAAACCCGGCACCATCACTATTTGCAAAAAAACATTTTTGATCAAATCTAGACAGGCCCCATTTCCAGCAGCCATCACTCCAACATCTTATCTTTGAGGAATCATGCTAAATTGCTAATTTTGTTCTAGAAAATCACTTGCCATTATATCAAACACTGTTGAAAGCTATTTGGTTCTATTAAATGAAGCTTAACATTGTCTTTGTGTTTGTTTTTGAGTTACCACAGTATGCAATAGACTGGCATGTATTAAGGTCAATATTAGTTCAAAAATGGCAACAACAACAACAACAACAAAAACAAAACAAAAACACAAACAAACAAAAACTAAAAACAGCTTTTTTATTATTATTGTTTTGAGGAATGAAGGCTATACAATGCTTGAAATTGCCAAAAACTGAAGATTTCATACAAAGATGTACACTACAGTCTTCAAAGACAAAGGACAACTGGCTCTAACAAGGACAGGAAGAGATGTGGAAGGCCAGATGTACAACTAAACAAGAGGATAAGTACATCAGAGTCTCTAGTTTGAGAAATAGACACCTCATATGTCCTCAGCTGACAGCTTCATTGAATTCTACCCGCTCAACAGCAGTTTCATGTACAACAGTAAAGAGAAGACTCAGGGGTGCAGGCCTTATGGGAAGAATTGCAAAGAAAAAGCCACTTTTGAAACAGAAAAACAAGAAGAAAAGGTTAGAGTGGGCAAAGAAACACAGACACTGGACAACAGATAATTGGAAAAGAGTGTTATGGATCTTAACCCCATTGAGCTTTTTTGGGATCAGCTAGATTGTAAGGTGCATGAGAAGTGCCCGACAAGACAGCCACATCTATGGCAAGTGCTACAGGAAGTGTGGGGTGAAATGTCACCTGAGTATCTGGACAAACTGACAGCTAGAATGCCAAGGATCTGCAAAGCTGTCATTGCTGCACGTGGAGGATTTTTTAATGAGAACTCTTTGAAGAAGTTCTGAAATTTTTTTTTCAAATTGTAATAGTAATTTTTCTCATTATTAATGTCCTGACTATACATTGTGATCAGTTGAATGCCACTTTGGTGAATAAAAGTACCAATTCCTTTCCATAAGAGCAAAATCTGTACATTATTCCAAACTTTTGGCCGCCAGTGTATGTCATCAATGCTTATCCTTTTTTTCTTTGTCACTCTAAAAAAAAAAAAAGGAAAATAAAACAACTAAAAAGAGCTCAAAGCTGTATATTTATTTTTATTTTATAATTTCAAAGAATATAATAGTCAGTATGCTATTGATTAATACTGTGCACTCACCATTGGCCAATGTGCGTTTAATCCAGTCAATATAATGGTAAATGTGAGTGTAAACTCCTGGTTTGTTAGCTTCTGTACAGCCCAGTCCCCAGCTAGTGATCCCTGTTAGGTACCCCATGTGTTATCCTCACACACAAGAGGACGACCAGAATCAACCTGCCAGTCCAGAGCAAAATGAAAATGAAGTAACTGTGACCATCAGCAAATCTTGCTTTCATTAAGACTAACAACATTTAGACTTAAAGCAGGACCCACAACTATATTGAAAACAGAAATACAAGCAATAAAACGTTAAAAACAATTTAAAATCACTTTATAAATTACATTTACAATGGCGCACATAAAACATCAGAGATGAGGCTTACTTGACAAGTATCTATGCCACCCTGAGGGTACCCAGCATACAAGTTGGTTTTGAGAATTTTTTGATGTCATGACCCTTCACCTGGCATCATGACTTTGCATGCTTCTGAACCAATAAGAGGCACTTGAGGTTTCTGGAGGATATCTAGGAACTGACCTGAAATGCCCATGACAAGATGACAAGCATAGAACAGATCCAGCGATTCCCTGAACTGCACTGAGACATTGTAAATAAAACTTTGCACTTTGTAGTACCTGTGCTCATCTTTCCCCACCCAGTCACACTGCATTTCTGTCCATGGAATCCTACTTCAATTGCCTTTCCAACAAGACACACTGGAGCTATACGATCTTAGAGAACCAATGAAAAGAAGCAATTGAGAAGTTAGATGTGCAGTGTGTGAAGACTAGCCAAGGAGAATGGCAGAATCTAATTTACAATACCTGTGAATGTGATTGGTGTCTTCAGATTCAAGAAGGTAATATCATTTTCCAGAGAGCTTTCATCATATCCAGGATGCAACATGACCTCATTTTTGACCCCACCATCAGATGTTTGTTAACCCAGCCGAGACTGATATCTGTATGTTGGGACTGCATGGCAATATTCGATGGAGAACAAACAAAACATTTACTGTGCCCTAGCCTTGAGTTTTACCAGCTATCCTCTGATTCTGCATGCCCATTCTTACATGTTTCAGCTTGAACTGTTTGGCTTCCAAGTAGTACTAACGACTGGAATCAGTGTGCTGCAGTGAGAATCCATTTCTCTGCGATGATGGATCCACCACAAAAATGGCCTCCCCTATTTTGCAGACTAATCTGCCAGGGCCATTTACGTGTCAGGTTATGTGGCATTCGATCATAATTAAAACTTTGCCCATTTTCAGCCTTTTTTATTTTTTTATTAAAGGTCTTTTTTGTTTTTGTTTGTTTGTTTAGTTTAGTTTAGTTTGTTTTGGAGTTATGAAAAAGTATTTTTGTTTAGTTTCAGTTTTTTTTCCAATCATTTGAGTCTTTATTTCATTTAATGAAAATGCTTTCATTTAGTTTTCATTATCAATAAAAACACTACTTTGAATAACATTGCATAATAAACTTATTGTGCTCCTTCCAGTCAGGGCAAAAGCATGTAAAGAAAAGACAGGAATGGTCCTGGTGCAGTCAAGCTGACAGTGGTTGACATCAGGAGAGCGAATCTGGTTAATATCAAGCGCAGTGAATTCCATATCCACACACAGGGCTGGATTCACTGGGGTAAACCCACCGCAAACACACAAATCCAGTTTGTAACTTCATTTCACCAGTACCATCTAGCATATTGTTAAGACAATAAATCTGAAGAGAATGAGGTAAATGATATACTTAGCATGAAAGAGTGCCTTTTGTGAAGGTTTCTGGTATGAAAACCAATAAAAATGCAAATAGCTAACAAAGGCTCACCTTTCCACCATACAGCTTGGTCCGTCACCAAACACATGCTGAACCAAGTTGAGTTACTGTTATATTGAAATCCTAAAATCCAATCAGATTTGAGTCTAAAGTGCAAATCATAGTTACAAAAAAGTAAAGTACCAGTAAAAATTCATTCTAAAGGACCAAGTCACAATCAATAAAATTAATTCAGTACAGTGTACTTATGGATCATGTAACAGTATTAGGTCAGCAAGAGGTATTAAAAATTTGATTATACTTTTGAAAACATTTTGAAGGTTGCAAAGTTATCATAAGGAAAGGGTGAAGGTGCAGATACATTTCTTCACATATGAGGCAATAGTGTCAACACTCAAAAAAATGAAGTCATTACCTTAATTGAATTTGAGAAAGCTATTACAAACAATTTAATTATACCTTTTAAATATACGTAATTTTCATTGAGCCAACATAATTTAGTTATATTAGGTCAAATCACTGTACTATAGTAGTTTTAACTTTATTAGGTTAGTCAAACTCAACTTAATAATGTTTAATTACACACATTTTCTTATATTGGTCCAACTTTATTTTATTATTCATTAGTAAATGCCAGGTGAGCAAGTGAAAGAACAGTGAAACTGTTGCACTGTCAGTTTGATAGCAACTGTTTATACAGCTAAGCAGCACTCAAATCAAACATAACTTAAACCTGAAAGTCCATCCTCAAGCTGAGCACAAGTGCCAATCTTCACCACAATGGTAACCCCCACACTCTTTTTAAATACCAGTATAACAGAACATTAAACATGAACAAATCTCCTATTCGCATTTTGCTCAAAAATTCATAAAATAACACTTAACCCCTAAACTGTTGTGCATTTTTGGGTTACTGCCCACAATTTTTCACACTGAAATTTAAAAGCTCACCGTTCACACATACTATGGACTAATTGCAAAATATTGGTCTCATTTTTTCAGAAATCCCCCAAAATAAAAAAAAAGGCTCCAATTATTCATAAATAATATTGTATGTGTTTATAATCTTATGATTAACAAAGTTTTTTTGTTGTCCTAACTTTGTAAACATGGAATTCAGGTTCTGTTCACTCTACCTCACTTTGAAAAGTCTTATTTCATTCCACTAGATGGCAGCAAGAATAAGAATTTAATTAAGAAAATTAAACAATATACAGATCTAAAATGTAGGTGGTGCTCCTCTAACACATTTTATCCCTCAAATATGTGCTCGTCCATAGACATTCAGTCTAATTTTCAGTTCATGCACCATATTTGTTATTTCATTGAATATCTCGACCTCTGAGTGGCCTAGAAGCTCAATCTAGGTGTCATTAGAAACATTATATCGTCAGTAGTCAAATACATATTTTTCAGATGATTTGTTTTGCATGCTTTTCCTGCTGGATGGCATATTTTGTTCTGGACATCTGTGATATAACATTGGATTATTCAGCCAAGCAAGCTCACAGACAAGTAAAAATGGCTTATTTTTTTAGAAAACTGCCTAAGGTAAAAGTAAATATAAACTTTTTAGCTATTTGGGACTTACAGCAGCATTGATCGGTGCATAAAAGAGACATTTGTATTTGATGACTTAGAGAAATCATATTTCACTTTGTGATTCTTTTAAAAATCTTTCGAACTGTGCTATTAGGGCAACAAAATAAACTGTACAGAGATTTTATTTGATATATGACTTGTCTGTTTAGGTGCTATGTGAAGGACTTTTATTTTCATATAAATAGTTCTACCCCATTACCTCTAGGTGGCACTAATTTTCAACATGCATGTTTTGAGGCCTTCTTTTGTTGTTTTAAGTAACTCAAATGCAGAAGTGATGGTTATATCCGAAATGTTCAGATTCTGATTCAGATTCTCAAATGATACCTCATATGCCTGATGTATGTATACAGAAACTTTAACGTTTTAAGCATAAACTTTTTACATGATATAGTGCCCACCTTTGGAGTTAAAATGTTAACCCTTTAAATGCCAGTTTGTTTATATAGTGTCACTGTTGTTTTTTTCATGGAAAAAATAAATAAATCAATCAATAAAAAATGATATATATATATATATATATATATATATATATATATATATATATATATATTCCATACACAAAATTTTATTATTATTATTATTATTATTATTATTATTATTGATTATCACAGTCTGAGATATGTCAATTATTAGCAACAACACAGATTCAGATTTAAAAAAAATAAAAAATAAACCTCACACTCAGGGCCTTAGAGGACAAAAATGTCCTCTTCAAAAAACAGGCATAAAAATATTATATATTTATATTATTTTCTACTTTCACTGACTTAGATTTTTTAACCAACATCAGTCCTGATCATAACTACCAAATATTCATTCATTTTCAGGATATTAACCCTTTAAATGCCCGTTTGTTTACTGTTGTTTTTTTTACACACACACACAAACACACACACACACACACACACACACACACATACAAAACACACTCTGACATCCATACCAACACACCCACACAATTTTAGCTGCATCATTTATTCAACTGGCCTGAAGTGCTCTATAAAAGCATGTATTTGCTCCATAGGCTAAACATGAGATGGCACCATCTGGTGGAAAATATCAAACAATTAAATTTTGAAGCCAGGGCTCCAGAATGAAAGCATAATGTCATGATTTTATGCTTTAATGGCACTGGGATCAAATATTGCACTTTTAATGGGTTTCAATGGGAACTTTTTTGTTCTTAAGTTCCTGAGGGTAACTATTTTGCATACACAGTGTATTGTGGATGTATTATAGGAACTGAGGTTGAAATATCTAAATTCCCCCCAAAATACACACCTTTGGCAAAAATGTATGCCATTGGCATTAACATGCAAAACATTTTAAAAGACAAAAATGTCCCTAAGGTCGCACAAGGGTTAAACACTATAGGCTAATGGCAGTAAGAGTGAAATATTTCAAAGCCTGATGTTAATGCTGTCAATGCTGCTTAGCTGAGGGGCAACATGCATACAAACATACAAAGATTAAAGGCTTAATGTTTCTGTTTGTGACCTATTGGTAAAGGAAAAAAGGTTGGGTTGAGAACAGGTGGTTATAAATGGCCATATATTAAAAATATAATAATATCTATATTATCTGTATAATAAGATATTATTCCAGTAACATCATATAAAGTGCACAATATTCTGTAGAGTTGTGTCCGAAACTTTTGCTCATGCTTTCTCTCATATAGCTAACCATGAATAGTGAATTATGTAAGATTGAACAAAAGGGTGCTTTCGGACACAATATACTATTACACTTTACTATTCCATTTTATTGTATTATACAATATATTATTGTGTAAATACAGTAGGCCTAATGCCACTAATGCTTATGTTGTATTTCTTAGATACATTGGGCATTGACACTGGGTGTGTCTCATCCTGCTCCCTTTGTCATGATGAATCAGGATATCATGAATACGAATTCGGGAACTTGCAAGGGTGTTCATCCACTAAACTCTGGGACACTCACAACTGAATTACCTGTGACAAGATTAAGAGGCTGCACATTTAAACACAGCTGGTATTAATCATCAACATTGCCGTATTGAAGACGCTGTATATTAAAACGTCCGGTGCTATTATGAAAGATAAATTACCTGAATGAAGTAATTAAAATGAGTGTATTCTTAATCTTATTCGAACAACTCTTATATTTAATTATATATGTATATATGTGTGTATTTTTATGCACATTATGGATAAAAGGCAATTACAAAATAAATTCTTTTAAAGAGAAAATAAGGCTTTGACTACATAATTTTACATGTGTGTTCGTCCTATATCAACTTGGGAGACTTCAGAAGAGCACACGTTTCAGTGCACTGCAAAGATTTTGCGAATGAGACAGCCCTAGAAATGGTTGACTCCCTTACCTGTGTCCTAACTACTGAACTAGGGAGCTGATTGAGACGTGAACAACGCAGCAGTTTTTACACTGTACTGAAAATGTTTTAGTTTAAATCATTTTTGTTGATGTGAAAAGTTAATGCTAGCTTCAGTGTAGCTGTGTTGTTTGCTGGATCTTTTGTTAGCAACCTATATGTCTCAGCATCAGACTGCACACCCACGGATTATACACCTTTCGTGCACTAACAATCTGATGCATATTGCACACCAAACTGGCAAACGTCGTCTCAATCCAGGCAGAGCTGATCTGATTCACTGAACTTTATATTCTCCTTTGTTTACTTGGTTATGTCCGTGAAATAATGTGTTTTTAGGTTTTCTGTGCTGTACTTAGACTCTGTACACATTGATATTTACAGAGACTAGTCATTATGTAAATTATTTCTTTCCCCATGCTAGCCTTTTGTTATGGTAAGATAATGGTATATGATATATGTCCGATAACCGTGCCCCAAAATGGCACTTAATGACAAAATCGACTGCTATTGATCACTTTACATGTCAGTTGGAGGCTCTTTCCATCTAAGTGGATGGTTCATATCCAGTTTAAGTTGTAAAAGAGCCTAGACATTTGCCAAGAAAGGCAGCAAAAATGCTTTGTGTCGTGTGTAATGCTACCAGAACTACTCAGCTGCAGGGTGAAGAAAAGCTTAATCATCCTGATAAAACCTTTTACATCTCTCATCTCCATCGCTATAGAGTTTCATCTGACTTATACAGGTATTTTCTCTGCCCTTTTGAATCACTACATTTTAAGAATATAAGTAGGCCATACAGCTGTGCTCAAAGGTTTGCATACCCTTGGAGAATTGGTAATATATGTACCATTTTTAAAGAAAACATGAGTGAGCAGGCAAAACACATTTTTTTTTATTTCTTATGGGATTCATATTCAACTGTAGGTTATAACAGAATGGTACAATCATAAAACAAAACATGGCAAAAATGAAAAAACTGAAATGACCCCTGTTCAAAAGTCTGCATACCCTTAGTTCTTAATACTGTGTATTGCCCCCTTTAGCATCAATGACAGCGTGCAGTCTTTTGTAATAGTTGTCTATGAGGCCCCAAATTCTTGCAGGTAGTATAGCTGCCCATTCGTCTTGGCAAAATACCTCCAGGTCATGCAAAGTCTTTGGTCGTCTTGCATGAACCACACATTTGAGATCTCCCCAGAGTGGCTCGATGATATTAAGGTCAGGAGACTGTCATGGACACTCCAGAACCTTCACCTTTTTCTGCTGTAACCACTGGAGGGCCAACTTGGCCTTGTGCTTAGGGTCACTGTCATGCTGGAAAGTCCAAGAGCGTCCCATGCGCAGCTTTCGTGCAGAAGAATGCAAATTGTCTGCCAGTATTTTCTGATAACATGCTGCATTCATCTTGCCATCAATTTTCACAAGATTCCCCGTGACTTTAGAGCTCACACACCCCCAAAACATCAGTGATCCACCACGATGCTTCACAGTGGGGATGGTATTCTTTTCACTATAGGCCTTGTTGACCCCTCTCCAAACATAGCACTTATGGTTGTGACCATAAAGCTCTATTTTGGTCTCGTCACTCCAAATTAGTGTGCCAGAAGCTGTGAGGCGTGTCAAGGTGTTGTCGGGCATATTGTAACAGGGCTTTTTTGTAGCATCGGTGCAGTAAAGGCTTCTTTCTGGCAACTCGATCATGCAGCTCATTTTTGTTCAAGTATTGTTATATTGTGCTCCTTGAAACAACCACACTGTCTTTTTCCAGAGCAGCCTGTATTTCTCCTGAGGTTACCTGTGGGTTTTTCTTTGTATCCCGAACAATTCTTCTGGCAGTTGTGGCTGAAATCTTTCTTGGTCTACCTGACCTTAGCTTGGTATCAAGAGATCCCTGAATTTTCCACTTCTTAATAAGTGGACTTGGATATCTTTTAAGATCCTTTTCCATCTTTATAAAGTTCCATTACCTTGTTACGCAGGTCTTTTGACAGTTCTTTTCTGATCCCCATGGCTCAGTATCGAGCCTGCTCAGTGCATCCAAATGAGAGCTAACAAACTCATTGACTATTTATACACAGACGCTAATTGCAATTTAAAAAGCCACAGGTGTGGGAAATTAACCTTTAATTGCCATTTAAACCTGTGTGTGTCACCTTGTGTGTCTGTAACAAGGCCAAACATTCAAGGGTATGTAAACTTTTGATCAGGGCCATTTGGGTGATTTCTGTTATCATTATGATTTAAAAAGGAGCCAAACAGCTATGTGGTGATAAATGGCTTCATATGATCACTATCCTTAATTAAAAGACAGTTTTTTTTCAAAATCAATGCCAAAATTCCACAATTTCTGCCAGGGTATGCAAACTTTTGAGCACAACTGTATGTACTGGTAATAATATACATAATAATATAAATACTATAATATTAATAACATATACTATATGCATAATATTCAAAATATAATTTTATTATCCATCTTTAATATACAAATTATTATCTTTTAATAAACATCATAACTGATTTGGCAGCAAGGTCCCCTCTTTTAAGATTTCATCTGTTAACATTTTCAGTGTATTCTGTAAACTTGAAAAAACTGGCGAGCACTGATTTGAATTCTTAAATGATAATTTAGAACACAGAGAACCAACACTGGATATTTGTCTATGTACAATCAATTGAAACAAAAGGTTACTTTTTTTGAGAGGCATCTTTCAGAAACTTCAACTAGTGTTGTGTCATGTGAACAGGGCCAGACTTAGGGGGCCAGGGGCCCCAGGGCTGGACTCATTCTTGAGGTCCTTTCTCCACAGCTACACCATAAATATGTGCTACCATTTCAGAAAGAAAAAATGTATGCATTTCTGAGAGAAACAGGAAAATAGCACTGAATGCTTCGGACTCTGGCTATAAACAGAGAAAACAGAAGCAGTTATGTGTAATGAATTTTCCATCCCAGCATTCTGTAGTCACTCCGCTCAAACTCTGGTCCGGCTTTTTCATATCCCACACTTCAATATATTAAATGTACATACATAAATAGAATGGCATACCTCTATATAATTTTCAGGAAAATAAAAAACAATGATGAATAAAAATACACCATGGATGGATTAAGTAGAAAAACCATTAAGTAGAACGTTAGTCGTACACAAGTAGGCCTACTATCCGGCATAGGGCAGGTTAGCGACTGAGAAGGAGGACCCCTCGGGGGGACCGCGTTCGCGGGGCCCTGGCTACGAGTGCTCGGTGTCTGGTCGCCGTGACAATGGTGGTCATGAACACCGATTATGTGACCCAAGGAAACTGCTCTTTTTTGGCAATTTGGGGACAAACAAAAAGAAGGAAACAAAAGATTTACCTCCCGGCCCTCCACCGGGGAATGGAGTGGTCTGGATACCAGCTCCATAGCGGACGTCTTGCTCCCTGGGTCGTCCGTCTCAGGGGCGCTTAGGAGCCTTCCGGGTCCTCGTGACGGCCCGTGAGATGGGGGGTGTCAGCTTCCTGCGGGGGGCTCTACGCTGGGGTCGAGAGCTGGGCTTGGGCTGAGGCGGAGCCGCTTGGGCTTTCGCTGCTGCAGGGGGACGCCCTCTGCAAGCAGACGGGGTGTGGGATCTTGGGCTGCACCGGAGCAAGATGTGCTGGATGGCCTCCGTCTGCTTCTTTACCGCCAAGAACTGCTGGGCGAAGTCCTCAACGGTGTCGCCGAAAAGTCCAATCTGGGAGATGGGCACGTTGAGAAAGCATGCTTTGTCGGCGTCTCTCATCTCGACCAGATTCAGCCACAGGTGGCGCTCCTGGACCACCAAGGTAGACATCACCTGCCCGAGTGCTCGCACTGTGACCTTCGTTGCCCAGAGGGCGAGGTCGGTCACCGAGCACAGCTCCTGCAGCACATCGGGATCAGGACTACCCACGTGCAGTTCTTTTAGTGCCTTGGCCTGGTGTACCTGCAGGATGGCCATGGCACGCAGGGCGGAGGCGGCCTGTCCAGTGGCATTGCAGGCTTTGGTCGCCAGAGACGACGTAGTCCTACAGGCTCTGGAGGGGAGCGCCGGACGATCCCGCCAGGTGATGGCATTTTGCGGGCACAGATGCATCGCAACCGCCTTATCCACCTGAGGGACCTCCGTGTACCCATGGACCGCCACCCTGTCGAGGGTAGTGAGAGCGGACAAACCTGGAAGTCTGTTTTGGGCAGCGAAAGGTGCCCTCCACGACCTCTTCAGCTCGTCGTGCACCTCTGGGAAGAAAGGACCGGGGGGGGGGGGGGGGGGGGCTAGAGTGGCTTTCCCGTGGGTAGAAGGCGCAGCGCAGGGGGCGGCTAGAGTGGCTTTCCCGCTTCGGAAGAAGGAAAGCCACAACCGCAACGTTGCCATGGTCATATTCTCGCAATGAGAACATGAACCATCCACAAACGGTGCCTCAGTGTGATCGCTGCCCAGACACGTGAGGCAGCGCCCATGGCCGTCGGAGGCGGAGAGATAACGACCGCATCCAGGAATCACACAAAGACAGAAAGGCATCTTTATAAAGACGCGTCTTTAAAAAGACATTCAATGTCAATGTGTGTGCTCTAATAGAGAAAATATACTCTTTAACAGGAATATACACTCTTTTAGCACTGTCGAAGTGCCCAGGGGCGAAATCTGGAGAGAAAGAGGAAGGAGAGAAAGCTGCTGGAAATGTGCCATATATCCAACAGCATACGCTTCTTAAGAGGTGAATGGAACAGCAGTAGTATTCAGCTCGCTGATAGTACAACCGCTCGGCTCCGAAGAAAAAATCTGAATGAGAGTGGGCATTCCTTCTCCTTTTATACCCATATGTCCGGGGGAGTGGCATGCAAATTCCACTCGCCAATTCTCATTGGCCTTTTCTCAAAAGAATAGAGGTGTTCAGGGCTCTCAAGAGTGACCCCTAGTGTCACTACATCGACACAACGTTGAGTGAGTGACAGAAGGGGAACTACAGTATCATTGCAGCACCACTCACGTCATTGCCCAAGGGAAAACCCAACAAGTTGCCATGGAACGATGCCGCATACCAAGCCTTCGTCACCCTCAAGTCAAGCTTCATAACCGCTCCTATACGGAAACACCCCGACCCCAATCTTCCTTTTGTCATAGAAGTAGATGCTTCTAATTGTGGGATTGGAGCGGTCCTGTCACAACGTCGCAGTACCCCAGGCAAGCTTTACCCTTGTGCATTTTTCTCCAGAAAGTTACATTCTGCTGAATGAAACTATGATGTGGGGAACAAGGAATTACTTTCCATGAAGGCAGCACTCGAAGAGTGGTGTCACTGGTTAGAGGGGGCAGTCCACCCATTCCAAGTTATCACTGATCACAAGAACCTTGAATACATCAAGGTAGCCAAGAGACTGAATCCACGTCAAGCCCAATGGTCATTGTTCTTCACCAGGTTACATTTTATCATCACTTACCGCCCTGGCAGCAAAAATAGCAAAGCAGATGCACTTTCATGCAGGCATCCAACCTCATCCTGGATCAACCCTACCACCATCTGTCATCATTGCACCGATTAGTTGGGATATCATGGAAGAAATGCAACGAGCACAACAGCACAAACCATCACCACCTGACTGCCCCCCCAGCCAAGCACTTTGTACCACAAGCTCTATGTCTGAGAACTATCCAATGGGTCCACACTTCATTGAGCACAGGACACCCTGGCATCCAAAGAACAAGCACACTGGTACGTAATTCCTTCTGGTGGCCATCTGTGATTCGTGATGTTACTAACTATATGAAGTCTTGTCAAGTGTGTGCACAACCTATGACCCCCAGGGAACTGCCCCGGGATTACACCAACCACTGCCAATACCCCAAAGACCATGGTCCCACCTGTCCATCGATTTCGTCACCGACATGCCAAACTCCAACAAATACACCACCATACTAGTAATTATCAACCGATTCTCAAAATCATGTAGACTTGTCCCTCTCAAGGGTTTACCCACGGCTATGGAAACTGCTAACACTCTATTTCACCAAGTATTCAGAGTCTATGGATTACCAGAAGACATCGTGTCCGATTGAGGTTCACAGCTCACATCCCGAGTTTGGTAGGCGTTCTGTAAGCAACTGGACATCAATGTGAGTCTCACCTCAGGCTATCACCACCAAGCCAATGGACAGGTGTAACGTTTAAACCAGGAGATTGACTACTGTAGCCGTGAACAGGAAAAGTGGAGCGACTTCTTGCCCTGGGCCAAATACGCACAGAATTCCCTCACTCATACCTCTACGGGACTAACCCCCTTCCAATGTGTGCTGGGCTACCAACCCCCGATGTTCTCTTGGTCAGGAGAACCATCTACAGTGCCAGCGATGGACGATTGGATTAGGCGGAGCGAAAGGGTGTGGGACAGTGCACATGTCCGGCTACAGCGAGCGGTCCGAGCGCAATGCTTTCAGGCTGAACGGTGGATGTGCCCTCACCCCAAATATCAGCCTGGACAGAGGGTCTGGTTATCCACAAGGGATCTCAAGCTGCGGCTACCCTGCAGGAAGCTCAGTCCAAGGTGGGTCCATTCAGAATTATCTGTCAAATAAGCCCAGTTACTTACCGATTAGAGCTTCCTGCTAACTACCGCATCTCTCCTTCCTTCCATGTGTCCTTACTGAAACCAGTCCACCCGGCGTCTGGCCCTGGAATCACGAATCCGCGTATATGGTCAGAGAGATCATGGACTCAAGGTGATGAGGGATCCAGATGCAATACTTGGTGGACTGGGAAGGTTACGGACCAGAGGAGAGATCGTGGGTAGCCGCCAAGGACATACTGGACCCGTCCCTGATCCAAGAGTTCCACCAAGCTCATCCTAATCGTCCAGCACCATGACCAAGGGGTCGTCCCAACAGAAGAACACCAGTTGTTGTTCATAGAGGCAGGGGGTTCTGTAACATCTGAGGTTGTTACCCATCTCCCGAATACTGATCTTCACCCATTTCTTCACTGCTCATTTCCTGTTTACTACATGTGTATATATAGCCATGGAGTTCCATTGTTCTGTCCTAAGTTTTGCCAGTTTACCCTGCCTTACCGAGCATTTTTCCATTGCCATTGTTTTATTCATGTTATGACCATTGCCTGTTTTTCCTGGATTTACTGCTTTTTGGATAACCCTTTGTTTTGTTTGCCTGGTTGGACTGTCTATTTGGTTTATTGGATCTCTCTGCCTGCCGTTGCTTATATCTCTTTTAATAAACTTCCTGCACATGGATCCTAACACTGTCTCCATGGCCAGTACGTTACACAGTTATCTAAATAGCACGTAAAAACGTTTATAAATTAACGAGAGCCTCGGACCACTCCTAAGTCCGTTATGAGCAATTATTGCATCTGTCAGAATTTGAGACAAAGTCACCTTTAATAAATTGAATTGATATATTTTGATAATTGGAAAGCCATTTTACACTATTTCCAAGGATTTAAAAAAAAGTGCAGAAAAGGCCCGGATTTAAAACAAGGCAGTCTGCGCATGCGACGTGATAGGTGTATTTGACAGATAGGCACAGCCTACATCTAAAACCCAGTCTTACCAAAGCCATTATAATTTATTTTCTGAAATATCATTAATAGCCATTTAATAACTTTCGATGCCTTGGTAAGATAAATGCAAGTTTCATTTTAGTTTCAGCCTTAGACAGCACCCGAAACAGAACTTGTGTGAAAAAGTTCCTCTCCGCCTCCATTTCAAGCCTCTTCGGCCATGGAGTACGCCTGTGACGACCTGTGTCCCACTATGGGTGCGCATGGTTCGATAAAGTTCTGCAGTTATGACAAAGACAGGGACGCTATGTCGACCGTAACATCTGAAGGTGAGGCCTAGTTTCACTCGACTGATGAATTCGCTGGTATTTCTCCTTGAGGGAATTAAAATCGTGTGAAAAACTCCGACGCTGAACTGGCTCAGGTCCTCTCTCGGGCAGTCGAGAAGACTGAGACTAAGCAAGCGGTTAGGCCCCAGCGGCCTCGGCCTAAGCGCAAGATCATGCTTCCGAAGCACTCTCATCCCAGCTGAAAGTCTCTTTCTGGGTTAGGGAGAGGACAAAAAGCATCTTTCTCCACCGATGGTCTTTCAAAAGTAGCCGTGCAATGTGAAGAAATATAATTTTTGCAGGCAACAAATAAATCGTAAATATTTCATTATATTAAATGCTTTGCCAATGACTGATTTGTTAAGGGCTCTTAAAAGCGTGAAATGGACATATTTTTTCCTGTCTGCTGCCTTTAAGCTCAGGAACGTCTGTAGTGAACTATTTGGGACTGTGCGCATTCTTGTGCTGCCATCAGCCAATTACAATCATTGTCTGTATGTCATGTTCCTGTGGCTTCAGAGTGATTAGTCGCATGGTATTAAGATGAATGGCTTAAAACAATTGTCTCTGGAACCAAGTGGTCATGAGCGAAGATACCCGCAAGCAGATTGCATACTTCCAGTGGGTCACAAGCCAGCCGAGCAACTGCCACTGAGATGAATGGGAATGCTAAGGGATAGCTCTCTCCAGGTATTATACAGTAGACCTCCTTGAAATATACTGTTATTATGAAAATCAGTGTTCATAATACTATCTACTATGTCTTTAAATAAGCATAGATTCAGTAATACTAACAAACTATTTCCGCAGATACATGACAATACACATGACTAAATTAAGTCTTATGCATAACATGAACAGTTAAAAATTTTAAATGAAACTGCACAAAATCCTTGCCTTCACAGATACAATTCAATTCAAACTCAAAACTACATTTGTCTATTAATTTTATTGTTTTATGTCATTAGGAAAAAGAAGAGAATGGGGCCTAGACAGAGTGCAGCATTGTTTCTTTTTTATTTACTTAGCTGATAGGCCAAAATAATCATAATGTGCAGCTTAAAGCCTTCACACGCTCAAAGCGTTTTCATTGCAGCACATTAATGTGCAATAAGCAATCGTTTAGTCCACTTGCCTTTATTTAAAATTCATTGTTTTACAACTTGGCCTTGCTTTGGCTTTTGTTGAGACAGGAATCAAATTGGATGTCTATCCATTTAAAATCAGCTTGTTGCATTAGATGCTGATATTATACTTTTAGTTGTTTATACTG
This sequence comes from Myxocyprinus asiaticus, assembly GCF_019703515.2. NCBI lineage: Eukaryota > Metazoa > Chordata > Actinopteri > Cypriniformes > Catostomidae > Myxocyprinus > Myxocyprinus asiaticus. Next base: position 17,299,907 of record NC_059377.1, read on the forward strand.
CATTACCGTATGATAGAGGTAAGTAAATTATGCTTATAGCAAATAATAATTGGAATTAAAATTAAAAAAAGCATTTTAGACCCCTCATAACAGTCAGGGTCAGTGTAGCTTAAGTGGCTGGATAGAAAGAGCTTACAATCATTGTGTATACAAAAACAGACTGGAGAGCTATGATAGTCTGAATATTGATTTCAGATATGAAGAAAAACATTTAGCTTTCCAAAGAAAATGAAAAGACAAAGAAACATGTATACAGTCTGGTCACATTTCTACCCAATGAACCATTATTATGGAAAACACCTTGATTTCCATCATGGCGAAAAATTTCTCTTTCAAATGCCAAATTGTGTTCTACCTGAGTTGGTGTATTTGCCAGGGGTTTATCTGTCCCATCTTTTAACTATTGCTTAAGACAATTAAGAGATAACTGAGCTCTCCTAATGTTCACACAGACTTAAAACTATGTTTAGTGTGCCCCTTCTGTCAACTTAAACACCTGTCCTGCAGGTTTTTCTAGACTGCTCACTCCAGATGATTTTTGTAGTTGGTGAAACTAATATATGAGTATATTGAGAAAAGAAAGAAAACAGCTTTAGCATGATGAGAAAGGTCACTAGTTTGCACCTTACGCATCTTTCCCACTTGCGGGAAGTGTTAAGACTGTCTTGGAATGCACGATATACTGTATAGGGATAAATATTGCCATTACTACAAGCGTGATTACTGTAGATACATACAGTGGCCTTCCTACCACAAGAGGCACCAGAAAATTTAGTGTCAGGCCTAGCTGAGAACAACTGCTTGAAGCCACTTTGGAACAAAACAAACAAAAAAAAAAGACTCTGCTCCTTGGTTAGTCCTCATCAGTAGCCTCCCTTTTTGATTGATCAAGCTTCTGCTCCACAAGTTGAGAGGCAGGGCTTGGAAGAGACAACGCTTCCACTGCAGGTAACATGGCACCTTCTGGCTCAATGTCCTTTCTCCGAGAGAGTTCCTCCTAAAAACAAACCCATCATATTCAAGTGAACAATTCTGACCACAAAAGTTCGACATTTCCAACAATTTACAGATATATTTATTGGTTTCTTACCTGCTCAGAGAACCGCTGGCTCATAACTTGATCTCCAAACTCTTGAATCTCAACCTCTTCGCTGTTTGAGTGGCAGCTGGGGCTGGGCACCTCTATTCCATGGCTTTCTAGTATAGCAGCCTCTGAATTAAAAAAGAAAGAGGTGCAAAGAGATGACAATGAGAGTTCAAAAGTTAATATGTAGCCATTTACACAGTGTAAATAGCAAAAATCGCTATTACGATAGCCTCTGACCAACAGCATAGGTCAACAAGTTACCATAGTCATCACTCGGCACCTATCACAAAAAGACACATAGAAATTTTGTTCCTAATAAATTTGTGTTGTTGGCTTAATGTAGGGGTTCTCATCAGGGGTGGTACCACCCCCCAGGGGGCGTTCAAAGGATGCCAGGGGGTGCTGAGAGCAAATTAGTAGAGAGGGGGGCGTTAGGTTACAAGGTGGTGATGGTTCGTGCTGTTGTGCTCATTGCATTTCTTCCATGATATCCCAACTAATCGGTGCATTGATGACAGATAGTGGTAGGATTGATCCAGGATGAGGTTGGATGCCTGCGTGAAAGTGCATCTGCTTTGCTATTTTTGCTGCCAGGGCGGTAAGTGATGATAAATTGTAACCTGGTGAAGAACAATGACCATTGGGCTTGACGTGGATTCAGTCTCTTGGCTACCTTGATGTATTCAAGGTTCTTGTGATCAGTGATAACTTGGAATGGGTGGACTGCCCCCTCTAACCAGTGACGCCACTCTTCGAGTGCTGCCTTCATGGTTGCGTTTATCAGCCATAATAATCAAATCAAAGTCAAGTTCCACTTTGCATTAAAACATTTATCTAGACTTAGAGTATATCAGTTGGTTCTCAATTATAAGGGTTGGTATGCATTTGTACCACGGTTCTTCTGATTTTGAAGTCTAGTGACACATCTGAAGTATCTGGTTTAGCAGCGTCAAATACACAGGCAGAGACACAACCTCAACTAATGCACCTGTATGGCTCTGTAGGTGTATACGGCTCAATGCGCAGCACGAGCACAAAGCACTTAAAGCCCAAGCTTAAACTGGCAGCTTTGTGAGAATCAGTGAGAAGCAAGGCACGAGAAGCAGAAACCATTTGAATTCAGCACAGAATTCTACATCACCATCCTTGAATTTACTATAGTAACACTAACTTTACTTTAGACAGAAATAGATTGATAATAAATATTATCATAGCACTACTTCAGCTCTATTAATTTTTTCATAGGTTACATTAGGGGAGTGAGGGAATATAATTCATTTTTGTTACAACTTATATTTATAGTTTGTATTTACATGCGTTTAGAATAGGTCTACTGTTTATAATTACAAAAATGCCATAGTTTGTTTTATAGAAATCATGTTACATCTAACCATGGTAGTGAAGAAGATCCATGCTTTCATGTGTTTACTATGGTCTTGTTACAAATACCACTGTTAAAACTATAAAAATAAATAAATAATGAATAAATATACATTTTCAAAAAGGCAAATCAGAAGAATCAGAATCAGAATGAGCTTTATTGCCAAGTATGCTTACACATATAAGGAATTTGTCTTGGTGACAGGAGCTTCCAGTACACAACAATACAAAAACAGCAACAAGACTTTTAAAAAATAATTAAAATTGAATAGAAAATAAATAAATATTGAAAAGAAGAAAGTACATATATAAAAATACACTTCATATATATATATATATGTATATATGAAGTGAGATGGTAGTGCCCAGGAACCTGAATGACTCCACTGCTGCCACGGTGCTGTTTAGAATGGTGAGGGGGGACAGTGTTGGGGGGTTCCTCCTAAAGTCCACAATCATTTCCACCGTGTTCAGCTCAAGGTTGTTTTGACTGCACCAGACAGCCAGCTGTTTAACCTCCCTTCTGTATGCAGACTCATCGTCACGGCATTCTTGGCGATGCAGTCATTGGTGTAGAGGGAGAAAAGTAGTGGGGAAAGCACACATCCCTGGGGGGCACCAGTGCTGATTATACAGGTGTTGGAAGCGAGTTTCCCCTGTCTCACAAGCTGCTGCCTGTCTGTCAGAAAGCTGGTGATTCACTGACAGATAGACGTGGGAACAGAGAGTTGGTGTAATTTAGTCCGGAGAATAGCTGGGATGATGGTGTTGAAAGCAGAACTGAAGTCCACAAAAAGGATCCTTGCATATGTCTCTGGTCTGTCCAGATGTTGCAGGATATGATGCAATCCCATGTTGACTGCATCATCCACAGACCTGTTTGCTCGATAAGCAAATTGAAGGGGATCTAGAAAGGGTCCAGTGATGTCCTTCAGGTGGGCCAACACCAGTCTCTCAAATGACTTCATGACCACAGATGTCAGGGTGACAGGTCTGTAGTCATTAAGTCCTGTGATTTTTGGTTTCTTTGGGATGGGGATGATAGTGGAACGTATGGGACTTCACACTGCTCCAGTGATCTATTGAAGATCTGTATGAAGATGGGGGCTCACATCATCTTCACAGGTCTTAAGTGCAGGTTGAGTAGCAGGAGGGGGGAGGAGGGGGGTTGCAGAAGTTGTTGGTGTTTGTGTGAAGTGAAGGTCAGAGTGGGTGTGGGGTGTGAGATTGGGCCTTTCAAATCTACAGTAGAACAAATACAGGTTGTCAGCCAGTTGTTGGTCCACCACAGGGTTGGGGGTAGGAGTCCTGTAATTCATAAGTTGTTTCATGCCACTCCACACTGATGCAGGGTCGTTAGCTGAAAACTTGTTTTTCAGCTTCTCAGAGTATTTTCTTTTAGCCATTCTGATTCCCTTATTCAGTGTGTTCCTGGCCTGACTGTACAATACTTTATCCCCAACTCTGTAAGCATCCTCTTTGGCCTGACAAAGCTGCCTGAGTTCCGCTGTAAACCATGGTTTGTCATTATTAAATGTTAAATAAGTCCTAGTAGGAATGCACATATCCTCACAGAAATTGATATATGATGTAACAGTATCTGTGAGCTCGTCCAGGTCTGTGGCTGCAGCCTCAAAAACACTCCAATCAGTGAAGTCAAAGCAGGCTTGTAGTTCCCGCTCTGCTTCGTTGGTCCATCTCTTTACAGTCCTTACTACAGGCTTAGCAGATTTAAATTTCTGTCTGTAGGTTGGAAGATGATGAACCAGACAGTGATCAGATAGTCCCAAAGCTGCTCTAGGGACAGAGCGATATGCATCCTTTATTGTTGTGTAGCAGTGATCCAGTATATTTCTGTCTCTGGTTGGGCATGTAATGTGCTGTTTGTATTTGGACAGTTCACGTGTGAGGTTTACTTTGTTAAAATCCCCAAGAATAATAATAACTGAGTCCGGGTATTGTTGTTCTGTGTCTGTGATTTGATCAGCCAGCTGTTGCAGCGCGGCATTCAAACACGCGTTTGGCGCGATATACACACTCACCAGAATAAACGAGGAAAACTCCCGCGGCGAGTAGAAAGGCTTACAGTTAATAAAGAGCGCTTCCAAATGTAAAATATATTAACAATATCGCTTTTATTATTAGTTTCAGTCTTCGCATTTTCATTTTAATGGCCCCAGATATAGCCCTCCATCTGCTTGAATTCAAGAAACGCAAGGTTTGGTCTCACATTCATGATGCGTAAGTCTACTGAATTTATTAACAAAACTTTAAAATTATGCAATGCATCTAAGTTGCATTGAGCAAATTAAGCAAATAACACAAATATTGAGTTTTGTGTTTTATGTTTTTTTCTCTCTCTCTCTCTCTTTTTTTTTTTTTTTGGTATAAAAATGTCTCCGCTTTCAAATTATGTCACATAATTAGGCGGGTTAGAGAATGAAGTAGGGGGCATTCATCAAAAAAAGGTTGAGAACCACTGGTTTAATAGGACAAATATTCCACATGTGTCAGTACATGGAATTCTGAAAAAAATAAAAAATAAAATAAAATAAAATAAATGCATTCTACATTAAAGCTGCACCACAGACCTTTTTGGGCTCTCTATTGACATTTGTGGTTGAAACATAAAATTGCAAGTAACTTGCAGAGGAACATTGTTTTGCATTCATGACGTGCTATTATTACCTTAATATTATGTTATTCAATTAAACATTTGTAACTGAGATATCAATTGCTTGGAGCAAGATAAACACGACTTTTATTGATTGAATTGATTGAAATACTTTATTAATCCCCAAAGGGGATTTCTTTGTTGCAGTAGCACATAAATATTAAAGTGCAGTTATTAAGCAAAATACAATACAACATACATATATTAACGTCATAAAAAAAAGAAAATTTAAAATTACAATTCACATTAGTGAATTAAACAGGCTAATTGCGGTGGGCAGAAAGAATTTTCTGTGTCTTTAATTGGAACACTAGGGCATGACAAATCTCTTACTAAAGGTGCTCTTATAACTCATTATAGTATCATGTAGTGAGTATGCAGAGTGCAGGTTATTTACAGAGTGCAATTATTTACATATTTTAATTAGAGCTGTCAAAATGAACGCATTAATGCATGTGATTCATTTAAAACGTTTAACACATTCATTTTTTTAAATCACGATTAACGCATTTACCGTTACTGCATAAACACTGGTTGGAAGGGCGGAACCTTTGCGATGCGAAAATACATTTGCGATGGGAGTCATTACAGTTACGTACACATCACAAACATACACACAGCAGTGATTCAGTGTTGGTGATAACATGATGGGGAAAGAAGCTCTTAATGCTATTTGATGTACAAAACAAGCCTAAATGGAACTTATGACAGAAATCAAGTATTTTTATGTAAGGTGCATTTTAATTACCACAGAAGCACATCAAATCTTAACATCACCAAAAATGCACAATGATTAGTCTGAAAGCGCATTTCACGTGGAGTTCAAAGTGGTGCTTGACGATGGCGCACTTTACAATTGCTGTAACAAAGCGGATAGCCACAGTCTCCCGGCTGATTAATATTGTGAAGGATTTGAGTTTAAGAGATTTAATGCACATTGCAATGAATATGCAACCTATGGGGGTACTAGTTATTTAAATTAGTCAAACTCCAACTTACACTTTGGGAAACGTTTAATGTTACTTGAATTGGTGCTATTTGAGTCCATTTCTATCTTTATACTGTGGAAGGCTTTGCTCTGGAAAATGTAAATAAAGCATTATTTTGTTAAATTTTATTTTGTTTTCTTTGCTAAGAAGGAAATAAATGTATTTTTGACAGGAAAAGAAGTATATTTAGAGTGAAATTTAAGTACTTTCAAAATCTGTGATTAATCCCGATTAACTATGCAAAATTATGCAATTAATCGCGATTAAACATTTTAATCGACTGACAGCACTTATTTTCATTTCATTATTAACCGTTGAAGGTTTGTATTATACTACACACAAAATATCCCAAAGATGAAACTCGTGATGTACAGTTGAAGTCAGAAGTTTACATACACTTAAGTTGAAGTCATTATAACTCATTTTTTAACCACTCTACAGATTTAATATTAGCAAACTATAGTTTTGGCAAGTTGTTTAGGACATCTCCTTTGTGCATGACGCAAGTAATTTTTCCTACAATTGTTTACAGACAGATTTTTCACTTTCAATTGACTACACCACAATTCCAGTGGGTCAGAAGTTTACATACACTAGTTAACTGTGCCTTTAAGCAGCTTGGAAAATTCCAGAAAATGATGTCAAGCCTTTAGACATTTAGCTTCTGATAGGAGGTGTACTGAAATGGATGTGTACCTGTGAATGTATTTTAAGGCCTACCTTCAAACTCAGTGCCTCTTTGCTTGACATTATGAGAAAATCAAAAGAAATCAGCCAAAACAATTGTGGACCTCCATAAGTCTGGTTCATACTTGGGAGCAATTTCCAAACGCCTGAAGGTTCCACGTTCATATGTACAAACAATAGTACGCAAGTATAAACACCATAGGACCATGCAGCCAGCGCAGGAAGGAGACGCATTCTGTCTCCTAGAGATGAAAGTAGTTTGGTGTGAAAAGTGCAAATCAATCCTAGAACAGCAGCAAAGGACCTTGTGAAGATGCTGGAGGAAACAGGTAGACAAGTATCTATATCAACAGTAAAACGAGCCCTATATCGACATAACCTGAAAGGCTGCTCAGCAAGGAAGAGGCCACTGCTCCAAAACAGCCATAAAAAAGCCAGACTACAGTTTGCAAGTGCACATGGGGACAAAGCTCTTACTTTTTGGAAAAATGTCCTCTGGTCTAATGGAATAATAATTGAACTGTTTAGCCATAATGACCATCGCTATGTTTGGAGGAAAAAGGGTGAGGCTTGCAAGCCGAAGAACACCATCCCAACCGTGAAGCATGAGGGTGGCAGCATCATGTTGTGGGGGTGCTTTGCTGCAGGAGGGACTGGTACACTTCACAAAATAGATGGCATCATAAGGAAGAAAAATTATGTGGATATACTGAAGCAACATCTCAAGACATCAGCCAAGAAGTTAAAGCTCGGTCGCAAATGGGTTTTCCAAATGGACAATGACCACAAGCATTCCTCCGAAGTTGTAGCAAAATGGCTTGGAGTCAAGGTATTGGAGTGGCCTTGACCTCAATCCGAGCAGAACTGAAAAAGCATGTGTGCGCAAGGAGGCCTACAAACCTGACTCAGTTACACCAGTTCTGTCTGGAGGAATGGGCCAAAATTCCAGCAACTTATTGTGAGAAGCTTGTGGAAGGCTACCCAAAACGTTTGAATCAATATTAAACAATTTAAAGGCAATGCTACCAAATACTAACAAAGTGTATATAAACTTCTGACCCACTGGGAATGTGATGAAAGAAATAAAAGCTGAAATAAATCATTCTCTCTACTATTATTCTGACATTTCACATTCTTAAAATAAAGTTGTGATCCTAACTGACCTAAGACAGGGAATGTTTTGTACGATTAAATGTCAGGAATTGTGAAAAACTCAGTTTAAATGTATTTGGCTAAAGTGTATGTAAATTCTGACTTCATCTCTAGCTGATATGAGTTCAATGGAAGACATTTAATTATTTGTATATTATGTACAGGGTCAGTGGATAATGCAAGTAAACTGTAATATTAAAATAGTTGGCCTATGCACTGCATACTATAAAACTAAAACTGTAAACTAAAAACAGAAAGAGAGGATTAAATAATGTTAGGGATAAAATATACCTCATTAAACATGAAAATAATATGCAGAAATATGCAATATACTGTAATAATTACGATAATAATCTGTTATATTAATCGTTTCTTTGGCAGTGAGGTTATAATATAACGATGGTTACATGCTAAACAAATTATTATTGACATTACTCTGCTATAAAATCGGTACATCGTAAACAACTTAAGATGATTATACACATATACATGAAGTAATTTTAAAAGTGTCCACTCGGTTTAAACAGACTATTTAAAAGCGCAACTGAAAGTTACACAACAACTTGTGTATTTCTGCGACTCGGGTAAAAGAAATAAGGAAACAGCGGCACACACACAGACTGTACACTGTACAGAGGGAACTTCGAAACTACAGCAATGTTATAAAATACAACTTATGAATTGGCAAATATGTTACAGTAACTTTACCGAAAACACAGTCCATAAAACTCTTTGTGATCTGTAAACAGCAGTGCCCTTCTCAAACTGCAGTGCTGTTAGCTTTCCCAGCCACCACACATGCGACACAGTAGCAGGCTTTTCTTTTGCGTGCTTATGTACATGACATAAACACGCAAAGACGAATGATGGAAGCCTGCGATTTTGCACCAAATCCAACAGCTCAAAATAGAAATCATTATTGTAGGCTTACCATAGTGAATCAGGACAAGGCAAGGACAATGGTTTTTTTCAACAAACAACAAAAATCTTACGTATTGTTACTATAACCTCTGTTTTGATGACAGATTTTCAAAACAGGAAAAGTAGTTAAAAGATGTGTGTGTTGCACCTAAAGTCTTTCTAGCAAGTCAGTCCACTGTCGGCCATATTTGGAACGCTCTCGGGAGGCTAATTCCAGTCATGCCAGTGTAGCTCCTATCTACTTGAATGGAGAAACACTGAAATCTCATAAATGGTTGGTCAAGATTATGATCAAACAAAATATTTCAAATCAGTAATAAAATCTGACAATACTAGAATCATAAATTGTGCTTTGTTACCTCAGATAACACTATAAAAAAAAAATAATTCCTGGCTTGTATAGCTAATGCGCATGCACGTTCTCGAGTTGATTGACAGGCGATGGGCTCTTTTACCTGTAAGGCGGGATTTTCTCTCTACATCCGTTGACTGTTGGGCATTGCAATTTCTCCCATTCATTTTAATAGAAATGGCCCGTCTCTGCTAAATAGTCTCTGGTTGTGACATATGTTTTCTTTAGTAGATGGTTTGTATGCCTTAATGGATGCTTAATGGTTTGAATCCCTTGTGTCACTTATTTGAGCTAAAAACCATTCTTAAAGTCTCACCTATGTTGGCACGTCTCTTCATCTCCTTTCTCCGATTGGCAAACCAGTTGTACACTTTGAGTGCAGTGACTCGTTCAAACTCTGACAGTTTGCATCCTGAAACAACATTTATACAAGAAATACATTAATTCAACAATGGTAAGTAATGCCATTGCATAGCTCTGGCTGGTCATGAAGGAAGCAAGATACTAACTGCAATCACTTACCAGGCTTTTGAATGACAGCATTACAGGCATTGGCAATTTCCTCTCTCTTGGCCTCATCAGGATACTGATTCTCTATAAAGAAACTATGAGAACAAACAGCAAGTTAAAAACAAGACCTTGGGTAACAATCATTGTTCAACCAATAAGAAACAGTAATATCCTTAGAACACTGAGTAACAGGGCAGATTAATGAAACAGGCTACACTGTAGACTTTATCTTAGTGACATTTATGACTTATTGACAGTGGAAAAACCCCTACAAATGGAGAAAATGGTTCTACCTTTTATGGGTACATTGTCCCCATTCCTCAATATAAAATAACAAAAAAGCCATAATAATGGGAATTGCGCCAATGCATTTTGTGCTTTACCATACAGAATCCCTAATTTCAAATTGGCCACATACATACTGTAAAAAAACATGATTGTCACTCTTGTTTTGAGTGCACCCAGAGTTCAGCTATTTATAGCAATGAACATTCTACTGTACAACCGAATACACTTTTCATTAAATCTGTGTACAGTATGTGTACACTACAAACAGTAGTTAATACAGTTCACAAATTTTAACACCAGTTTGTCTCTCTCTCCCCACTAGTTGCGCCAACCAGCCTTGTGGTCAAGGGACAAGATACTTTATGCTCAAGACAGTGCCTGGTGTTTAGAAAGCAGAAGCTTGGCAACAGAGGTAGCGACAATGGTGTACTTAAAACTGCCTAACAATAATATACAATTGTGCTCAAAGGTTTGCATACCCTGGCAGAAATTGTGAAATTTTGGCATTGATTTTGAAAATATGACTGATCATGCAAAAATGATCATTTTATCTTTTAAGGATAGTGATCATATGAAGCCATTTATTATCACATAGTTGTTTGTCTCCTTTTTAAATCATAATGATAACAGAAATCACCCAAATGGCCCTGATCAAAAGTTTACATACCCTTGAATGTTTGGCGTTGTTACAGACACACAAGGTGACACACACAGGTTTAAATGGCAATTAAAGGTTAATTTCCCACACCTGTGGCTTTTTAAATTGCAATTAGCGTCTGCGTATAAATAGTTAATGAGTTTGTTAGCTCTCATGTGGATGCACAGAGCAGGTTAGATACTGAGCCATGGGAAGCAGAAAAGAACTGTCAAAAGACCTGCGTAACAAGGTAATGGAACTTTATAAAGATGGAAAAGGATCTAAAAACATATCCAAAGCCTTGAAAATGCCAGTCAGTACTGTTCAATCACTTATTAAGAAGTGGAAAATTCGGGGATCTCTTGACACCAAGCCAAGGTCAGGTAGACCAAGAAATATTTCAGCCAAAATTGCTGAATTTGTTCAATACAAAGAAAAACCCACAGGTAACCTCAGAAGAAATACAGGCTGCTCTGGAAAAAGACGGTGTGGTTGTTTCAAGGAGCACAATGTGACGATACTTGAACAAAAATGAGCTGCATGGTCGAGTTGCCAGAAAGAAGCCTTTACAATGCCACAAAAAAGCCCGGTTACAATATGCCCGACAACAACTTGACACGCCTCACAGCTTCTGGCACACTGTAATTTTGAGTGACGAGACCAAAATAGAGCTTTATGGTCACAACCATAAGCGCTGTGTTTGGAGAGGAGTCAACAAGGCCTATAGTGAAAAGAATACCATCCCCACTGTGAAGCATGGTGGTGGCTCACTGATGTTTTGGGGGTGTGTGAGCTCTAAAGGCACGGGGAATCTTGTGAAAATTGATGGCAAGATGAATGCAGCATGTTATCAGAAAATACTGGCAGACAATTTGCATTCTTCTGCACGAAAGCTGCACATGGGACGCTCTTGGACTTTCCAGCATGACAATGACCCTTAGCACAAGGCCAAGTTGACCCTCCAGTGGTTACAGCAGAAAAAGGTGAAGGTTCTTGAGTGGCCATCACAGTCTCCTGACCTTAATATCATCGAGCCACTCTGGGGAGATCTCAAACATGCGGATCATGCAAGAGGACCAAAGACTTTGCATGACCTGGAGGCATTTTGCCAAGACGAAATACTATACCACCTGCAAGAATTTTGGGCCTCACAGACAACTATTACAAAAGACTGCATGCTGACATTGATGCTAAAGGGGGCAATACACAGTATTAAGAACTAAGGGTATGCAGACTTTTGAACAGTGGTCATTTCATTTTTTTTCTTTGTTGCCATGTTTTGTTTTATGATTGTGCCATTATGTTATAACCTGCAGTTGAATATGAATCCCATAAGAAATAGAAGAAATGTGTTTTGCCTGCTCACTCATGTTTTCTTTAAAAATGGTACATATATTACTAATTCTCCAAGGGTATGCAGACTTTTGAACACAACTGTATGTCTAACAGGTAACATTTTTGGCATCCACGTGTCTCGTTTACAACCCAAAGTTGCCCTAACTTTGGCATGGTTACTACTATGTCAACTATTGTTCGGGAGTGACTCCTGTAAACAAACACACAGAATGATAATTTAGGGGATTCAATCCAACAAATAAATGTGATTGCCACTCCCACAACTCTGCAGTGTGTGTGAAAATTACTGAAGTCACATCACTCAAAGACAGTGATGCTCTGTGACATACCTCTCCATGATTGACTGGCACTCTTTTCTCCAGGTGAAGCGACTCCCCCTCCGCAGTCTAAAAGGCCCAACCACTGCCCTGTCTCCGGGACTTCCAGTTAATCTCCAGTCTGGCTCTTCTTTAACCAGTGAGCGCATGGACAAAGTGGCACCTGTTGTAAACATAATCCAAAAATGCAACTTGGAACTTTAAAAATACATACCAACCAAATGACAATCAAATATTATCAATGGAAATCAGCACAATTAAACCCAAATGATAGGGTAAAAAGGTCAGTAATTTATGCAACAACAAAAACATTAAATAAGTTACTCGACCTGTGAACACAATTGTTTCCTGGTGTTAAGGCGTTGCTGGGTGCACCAAATAGTGGCATTCTTTGGTAGATCCGATATTTAAAGGAATATTCCAGGTTCAATACAAGTTAAGCTCAATCGACAACTTGTGGCATAATGTTGATTACCAAAAAAAATTTTTTCGACTTGTCTCTCCTTTTCTTAAAAAAAAAAAAAAAAAAAAAAAAAAAAGAAAATCAAAAATCAAAGTTTCAGTGAGGCACTAACAATGGAAGTGAATGGGGGCCAATTTTTGGAGGCTTTAAAGACAGAAATCTGAAGCTTATAATTTTATAAAAGCACTTACATTAATCTTTGGTTTAAAGTCATGTATTATTTGAGCTGTTTTAGGGTTTGTTGACGTTACACATGGCAACAAAATTGTAAAATTGGCTATAACTTTACACAGAAAAGGTTATTAAGTGATTTTAAGACTCTAAAATCATGTTAACATGTATATTGTTTACATCTTGTGGCTGTACTTTTGAAACAGTGAGTGTTTATGGATTGGCCCCATTCAATTCCATTGTAAGTGCTTCACTGTAACCCAGATTTTGCTCTTTTTTTTTTTTTAAGAAAAAAAAGAAAAAGAAATGAGGGGCTAGACTTTTTCTTTTTTTTTTTTTTTTTGGGGGGTAATTAATATTATAGTGTAGATGATTTGAAAATACTATTACAGTATATATTGCTTGAACAGAGTACATTCATTAGTTGTGTTCAACAGCAGTGTTTCCCAGCTGCACAGACATTACCTGACTGGGATTGATGAGCAGAGTACCAGGGGAGGAGGTGCATCAGCAGTTCTCTTTGCCTATTCCAGGTGGTGTCAGTCCTGCTCCTGGGGACCTGAGCATGCTGGTTTTCACTCCATCTGATTCCTTCATCCCATTTGGGCAATCAGAAAACTGTGTTAACTAGGGTCACTTAGAAAGGCTAAAAAATGTTTGAAAATAGTAAGCAAATATAAGAACACTGCTTGATGAAAATTCTTTGAGAACGACTTTTAGCTAGCAGTGTTAATGGCAGGGTTCCCATCCCTTTTGACCTATGAACTTCCATGGCTTTTCCAGTTGTTTGTGATTACAGCATAAGGATTTTTTTTTAATAATTTTGAAGAGATTGCTAAGGCAATTATTTTCAATTGTACAGTATGTCAGGTACCAATCCTTGGAATAAACAGAGTATACTTTTAATTTCACCATTAATAATAAAAAAAAAATTTAAATCCAAAGAATAATGCTGCTCACTAGGGAACTGCTTAAAGACCAATATCTTTCCAATTAGATATTTTAGAGAAGAGCATATCTACAAATAATTATGAGTTTTTAGATTTATTTCCATGACTTTTCCTTGCCTGGAAATCAAAATTTTTAAATTCCCTGATTTTTCCAGGTTTGCAATGTCCGTGTGAACCCTGTAATAGGTATTCAAACTGCTAATCTTAAAAGTGAAAAGGTTCTTGGAGCCATGCTCAATTCTCTAGCACTGTAGATAATTAAAAAGCGACATGCTCAGAGCTCTGTTAGTAGGGTCAGGTGTTAATTGTACCTCAGTGCAGAGAGGACATGAAAACCAGCATTTGACAAACCCAGGATCAGGACTGAGAGCTACAGTAGAGGGCCTAGCCTGGGAGATGGAGAGTAGAAGTGGTCCTGGAGGGCTTCATCCCAACTCTGCGTTACATCATTAGCTCCTTAAAGCGTCAAAACAGTCACTATATTATGAATGCAAGATGGCGCTTGTGTTGGCGGTGTTACAGCTTAAAAGTTTCTAAAGCCTGATTCCAACTGCACCTGCCTATACTTCTTGCATCTGCCAAGAACAGCATTAACCCAAGAGTTTAATCAATAGGGAAATGACGCAATATTATTGAATTTCAATTCAATGCATCTACATGGCATGTACTTCTAATACATTGGGCCTCATTCACTAACCGTGCTTACGCACATATTTGTGCATTAAAACCATGCGTGAACGTTTCCATGCAGAAATCATGATGCATCAATAAGTTCGCACTTAATTTTATTCTAAATATATACAATTTAGAACCATCTGAAACCACACGTATGCTATAATCACTCTCAGAGTATTACAAAAATAGAATTTGTGTTTTTAGATAATTACTATATTAAATATTACTTATTTTAATACTTATTATTTATTTTAGAATAAACAATTATGTGTGTTATATCAATTTTAGTATGCATAAAAAGGTTATGCATAACAATGCAGTGGATCACATGTAATCCAGGCCTATAAAAAAAAAAAGTGTTAAATGTATTTCAACTGGTTTTATGAATGACACTTAGATTTACTCAAAGATCTCCTCGTGCATGCTCCTAGTTGAGAGTGCATTTTTAAGGATACATTTGCACAAAGTGATGAATCGCTGTAGAGGAGATGTTGTGCAGAAAGCCCTTACCAAACGTTCTCAATGTACAGGTAAAGTTTTCTGCAAATTACTAATCCGGCAGACATTTTGCATGGGAACTTTTCTGTGCACATAAATATGCAACTTGTAAGCAGTTATTAGAAAAAATGAGACCCATCGCCTTTATTGAACACAGAATGATATTGTTCCTCAGATTTTAAGCCCCCAAGGACCATCAGAACTGTATAGTGAAGATATGGCAGGAGGTAGCAAATGAAGCCAAAAGATGACCAACCCCCAACCCAAAATGCAGGCCACTGCCTTGCTTCTGGCAAAGCCTCTTCAGAGGCATCATAACTCACCTGGACTGTTACGCTCTAGCAGGTACCAACGATAGAATGCCCTGCGTTTGGAGTCGCTCATCTCCAGGCCTTGCTGCAAAAGCCACTGGGAGATGTAGCTTTGACTGATACCTGTAAAAAGGTATAAGAAAAGAAATAGGGCCAGAGACAGGAATAACAGGAACCCATTAAATAAAATGTAGTTTTCATTTATCCATCTGAAGTAGTACCTTAAAGATAGCATGAAACTGAAACTGAGCCCTTTTACTTTCTTAATTCTTTCCTTTTTTTATGGTGCATCAACAAATTTCCTTTTCAGTTAATGACAGCAAACCCTCTTATTTTCCAATCCCCTACCCTCCTGGCTCCCAATGGTATGGAACACCCACTTTTTAGGTCCAAATCAATTCTCAATTAATCAAAATAGGCTTTAACAGTCTCAAGAGAGAAATATCTGTACATTTTTTGTCATTTTATTTAATTTCTCACAAGTCAAGGGACACTTAGGGTGCTTTCACACTGGCAGTTTAGTTCAAAACAGAGCACGGTTCGCATGAAAAATTGGTAATGTGAAAGCTGTCGTGTTCGGTTGCAATGGAACTGTAGCACAATTCGTGTGAATGTGAAAGCAACTCGGACTTGGGTGCACACTCGTTCAGGAAGTAACCTGCACATGCGTTTTTCATTCCTGAAAGTCCCAAAAACTAATGACACCACAATGACATACAAGTACAATCAACACTATAAATACTGTCTGTCTATCTATCTATCTTATAAATACTATAAATAAATACTATTAAATATAGGGTATAATAGGAGATGACAGTGGCGGTAATGTAACCTTGGACACGAGTGTGTGCGTGCAGTGTAAACAAAGATGCAAATTAATTCCTTGCAACCAGCTGTCTCCTCAAAAAACGCTGTTTGCGAGCAGCAGCAAGCCGCCTTCCCCTGGACGTCTGATGAGTTACGCCATGAAGCACACATATACGCAGCTGTTGTTCACTCTGCTGTGCATACTGGCACCAAAATAACAAAAAAACTAAAAGTATGATGAGTTGCGTTGTGTTCTCCATGAGTGTTTGTGATGACGTAAGATGAACGCAAATGGACTGGGGTTCGATAGAATCAAGTGAGTGTGAAACCAGACCAATGCTGCGGGTAGCACTGGGAACAATCGTACTGGGAATCGGACCACAGCAAACGTGCCCAGTGTGAAAGCCCCCTCAGTCCCACGTAGCCAGACCTATGACTATGGCAAAGGTCTGGCCTTTATAGCAGCTTCAATTGGCCAAGAACCGCCCATTTAGACAGGAAAAGCCATCTAAATGACATGTTAAGCGACCAATCACAGTAGGTTTTGTCATTAATTGGTGTTTAGTGGCAGGGTTTTTCAGAGATGTTTCATACCATAATAAAAGACTGACATGAGGAAAACATCATTCATATAATGGCGCGCAAGTCTCTGCGAGTGATTGCACAGAAAACACATGAGAGTATAGATGAAAATGTGTAGAGAGTCTAAGTACACTATAGAAAACCTCATAATAGAGAATTTTACAAACAAAGTAAACAAAGCAGAAAATGCAGCTCTGCTCGTGGATATCTGCTTCACTTTCTGCTACATGCCTCAAATGAAACTCTGAATATATTTACAAGATTTGACATCCCTAACCTGGCAAACTTGGGCAAATTCTGTGATTATGTCATCCTCAAAAGCACTCATTCTATCTACGCGGAAACTTGTGAACACAACTCGGCTTCCAGGAGGACTGATGAAACATCCTTTGTCTGTCTACTCACGGAAGTTCCATCGAACCAGCCAATCAGATTTGTGCTGACTTAATCGAGAAAGTGTTTGCCAGTTTTGTGAACTACAAGCATCACGTGCCGTCTGAGGCTGAGACTAGGGGACACTTGAAAAAGGAGTGCGGATCATTTTTCTCTTGTGAGAGAAAGAGGGTACCTGTAACTTGTCCAACAATTGCCTGCGAGATCCTTCTGTTATTGAGAAAAACCTTTATCTCTTCTTTCACAAGGTTGCTGTCCCTCCTAAAGCACAAAGACAAGCATTACAGTGACTCTTATCAAGTCTTGTGAGCAAAACCATGAAAGCAAACAGAATTTATAAGTCAAAAGGTAAACAGTTTTAAACAATAATGACATCATTTTAAAACACCTTTATTAAATAGAAATGTGGTTAAATTTGTGTTAAATGGGGAAATATTCTGTGGCATTCTCCAGAGTTAAAGGAGTTACATGAAAAGTTTCAAACTACAAAAAGATCTTTCATAATCCATCTGAACCAGCTGTTCACCTGACCTGATTCAGAAAGGGCTCTTTTTCTCTGAAAATTACACTGTTGCTCAGGGACGTTCATTATTAGCTGTTATATTAATCTCTCCCTCTCAGAAGACTTGAGAAGGAAGGCCCACAGAAGCAGCTCATACATCGCATTCATAAAAGATACCTCATGTATTCCTCCACCTTCTCCTCCAGATCCCAGTCTTCTTCTGCCAAATCGTAACTGAACGACCTCTGAACTCCACTGGGTGGGTACAGGGGTGGGGGCGAGGCATCGTAGCTGTTGCTAGGCGATAATGCAGCATCCATCACAGGGGTTTGTGTGGTAGCTGAGGTAAGAGAAGAAGAGGAAGAGGAGGAGGAAGAGGGAGCAGCAGGTGCTGCAGAGGTAGGAGCACTGGGTGGGGCTGAGTGATTGTTGCAGCATGGGGTACGATGGTCTGGATCAAGTCTGTCTAAAGACTCCAGGGCTTGAATGATCTGAGGTTTGGTCATCCCTGACAACCTTAAACGCTGGAGCAGGTCAATCTGTTCGATGGTATAACGTGGCTCCACATCACAACACTCCATCCTGACATCTGGAGGACAACACATGGCTGCTAAAGTTCTTCATGAAAGCAACAATAAATTGCAAACTAAAAACATTATTATGTATATATTAGGGGTGTAATGGTTCAAATTGCTCATGGTTCGGTTTGTATCACGGTCAAGGTTTTGGTACGGTTCAGTATTTGCTTTGTTAAAATAATAATAATATATATATATATATATATATACTGCCAAATCCAAAGAATAATCTATTTGGTAAGCACTTCAACAGGTTTGCCCTTAAATAACAATCATTGTTTTACAACAGTAACCATAGTTTAACCATGGCATTTGTAGTAAAATCATAGTAACTACAATATAAACATGGTTACTGTCATGGTTACAATATATAGTAAAATCATGGTTACTATATAGAAACTACAGTATTACTGTTATAAAACCATGGTTAATTGTATCAAAACCATGATTTCTGCTCAGAAAACCATGGTGACAGCAGTCATGGTTACTACAATATTACTATGGTAAAACCATGGTTAATTTTTGTCAGGGTCCTTAAATAAAAAATAAAAAAAATAAAAAAAATTCTGTAATTACTAAATCAACATTTTAACTTAATACCTGCACTAATACGCTACATGCGTCAACATAAAGTGCACTTCAAACTCATCTCAACATATTCAGTATTTGGAAGCTGTTCATTACTGTAAAAGTAATAACCTTGCTATTAGAATGCATACAAGAAGGGATGTTGTGATAATGCTGCTTGAGTATTTTAATCATACATGAAAATCCCATATGAACACCCCAAGTGCTTTAGTTATTGTTTCATGTCTGTCCGAATTAGCACTGAGTGCCTGCTTAAAAATGGAAGGGAGTGTGTGCAGTTTCGGCTCACCTGTGGCTCTTTCCATGGGTGATGTCAGCGTAAATGATTAATCATGTATCGATGTATTAATATAACAGCATCTTAATGCCATTAATCAAAGCGCATTATTGACACTCGTGATAGATTACAGCCGCGCAAGGAAACAGGAAGAACTTGCATGCGTGTTTTAAATAAACCCTCACGCGCATTATTGACATATTTTAACAGTATACAGCACTCACGCCGGGTGATGTCTGCATGCAGTGCCCGTTTTGTAAACCTCTTTTGATCATCGCTGTTGTAATTGACTGCAAAAAGAAAATGTTCCCAGAATGGAGAAATGCAGGGTGCTTCTCTATCAGCAGCTCCACTTGCCATTTTCAACTACACACAATGCTTGCAGAACAGTGATGTCATCAAGTTGATCCACATGAAACACAGACGGAGAGTGTATCCATTTACAGATCCACTCAGGTGCATTAGCGGAGGTTGTAACTGTGTCTGTTTGACGCTTTGTTTTCTTGACCAAAACTTGTGCTCCAGATGCGTCATTAAACGTGAGGTAAACTGAACGCGGTGCCAATGCTTACCGAACTGTACGTTTTTTTACCGAGAACCATTACACCCCTAGTATATATACATTTAAAACGTAACATCTTTTCTCTGATAGGTGATTTATTAACTGAAAAATTACAGTGCCTTCAAGGCTTTTATTTTCAGATTAAGGCCTGCTAAGTTTGAAAACTGTTTTCAGTTTTCTAACACCATTTTTTTCCAAACAGTTCCAGTGTGGATGAGAGGCGTAAACGTCGCAAAATCAATGCATTTTCAAACTAAAACACATTGGCCTAAGATTTAAGTGTGAAGACTGAAAATCTCCAATTGATGTAATGATTAATCCGCAGATAGTTTTTAAAATCTCTATAGTTTTTATAGAATGTTAATTTCTTTTAGTTTTTTCCTTACTATGATGGGCATAGACATAGAGACTACAACAGTCAAAAATTTATAAAATCGATGCAGTTTATTGTGCAACCAAAATCCCAATAATAATCAGAAAACAAATTGGGGCATAATGTGGGAATTTTAACTGCAAACAAGACCAAAACACAAAAGGAATTCGTATTTTGAAATGACGGAGACTTGGATTCATTACAATGCTATGTAAGTCTTTACCAAATTAAGCCTATATATTCACCAGATGAAGAGTTTCATATATATTTCACCAGGTTTAATAGGGAATATATTAATTATTTTTCACAGGATATGAAGTTGGAGGCACGATATATGTACTGACGGGGCACGTTTCCATAGAGTCGCATTTTTCTTTGCATGCCCTCACTTCAATTTAGAACCCTTAATTATCTAATCAAAATAAAAAAATGCACTGAAGTGAGGATGAAAATATTAATATTGTCAGTGATGAAAGATTTAGATACAGCAAATCCCCACGGGATTGTTAATCCTAAATAAAAAATAAAAAAAACAACTGTACGCAAATATTGGCATAGTTTTTTGCTTATTATCAATATTTCCAAAAAACAACTATTGGCACCAATTAATCGGTAAAACCAATATATCAGTCTACCTCTAATAAACATGATGTACTATTATAAGAACAAAGATTTGTGAGAGTTTAACAGAATAAACACCTCGGTAATGACATATTACCATATTATTATTTCTGCCGTAAACTGACATAGCAGAAGTAGTAAGAGTAGAATGTGTAGTATGCAATTGTGAACTCAGCCCAAGCCCATGAAACATGCATTACTGTTGTTATCAGGGAGTCTGGCCAATCGCAAATAAGCTGTGTCATCATCAGAGGATGGGTCGGGCTGCTAGTCTTGAATAGCTCTCGGTAAATTGATAGCATACGTCACGGTGACGTGGCGGTGTCTAAAGTAGGACAAAATTTCTAGCCGACATGCAGTGCTTCAAGTCCGATGCCGATCGGCCTTCGCAGCGCTGCATGAAGTCGAACACACCTATTGCTATCCGGCATCAGGTGGTATTAAAGCTGAACTATGTAATTTCTGCAACACTAGTGCCACCGAACAGAATTTCAAAATAAACAATGTTTTCAAATAAGCTTTCTGAATACACATTTTATAGCGCCACAGAGAAACAGTGTTTACAGTTTTTGAGAAAATTAATATGAATAGCTTACTTTTAGTTGTTTCAGCATATTAAGCTGGGATAAAAAAGTATTTCAACACCGAAAAAATTGCGCACTTTAGCTTTAAGGGGAGGAGCATTCTCTTTTTAGAGAGCATTTCATTGGACAAAAATTTGTATACGCCCAGTAGTGCAAGATGAGTCATCAGTATTTTGGTCCATTTTCCTGTAAGAGAAAGACTAACTATATTTGCTAAAAGTTAATTGTCTACTTTTATGAGTACACTGACACATCAATGTTGTACTAGACATGCTAATAAACATTGACGAAATGCTACAAAACTCCTATTTGGATTTCATGGGGACTTTAGAGCCGTCTTTAAACTGCAAAAGGGGCACACAGAAAATGTACTTATCTATATTTATCCATCTTGCATGTTACTATCAATATTTGTTTTTTACATCTTTTCTAACTATCGTTTTAAATTAAACAGTGTTTTTGCAGCATTGCAAACAATGACATTTTCTTTAGGTAATGCACCCCTAGTACTATATCGTAACTTTAACTTTATATAATGTTTGCACATTCATATTTTATTGTCCTACCTGAGATTTGAGGTGATAATCGGCCCGTTGGGAGCTGTTCAGCGCATGGAGCCACTGCAGGAAGGCACCACTGTCGCATGGTCGAGGAGTCACCCGCAGGGGACAAGCTGAGGGCTGTCAAAACATCACAATAACTACTAATAGCCAGTCAGGATGTGACCGTTGGTCTTGCTCAAGTAGCCATACAAACACTCTGCGGCGGTGTGTTTTAATAAATACGTCAAATAAGAGCTAAACTGTACGTGTAATTATGACTTTTGTGTCAGTCTCGCGCTTAGCTCGCGCTAAATGGCTAGCCCCGGCGGGCACCCACTGCTGTGCATGCATACATAACATGAAATCATTATTCTCGCCTTTGTTTTCACACTTGCAGATGAACCCGATGACTTGGGGAAGGCGCTTACTCCAGGCAGACAACAAGTAAAGTCATGCAATACTACAAAAAGTACCCTGCACCAGCTTTTTACACTCACTCTTCCCTATATCACTTGTTATGATTGCGATGTGCAATGCCTTCGTAGTAGCACAGATTTGATGCACATTGAGCTAGAGCAACTGGTACTGCCGTTAGCAAGAAAAGCTATGCCATACACAGTTATCCGCCTTACCTCCCCGTGCTGCCGCCAAATTGCAGTCCGAGTTGGAGATGGTGCAGCTAGAGACGCAGTCGGTGCGCACCCTGGGTATAATCCCGCGGCCCTCCTCTGCGACTCACTTGCACTCCGAGTCACTTCAACTAGCTAATGAAGGTGATCCGACGAGGGTCACATTGTCCTGGATTACTGCAGCATAACATAACTGTATAGATGGAAGTCAACAATTGACCTCTCACCCGCAGCGACAGTTCCATGTGGATGCAGGAAGTCCTCAAAAAAAGCAGACTGCATACTGTTTCCCATGTTTAATGTCATGCACAAAGATATTGCGATTGTTTTTGAACATATATTTGGGAATTAATGTTGAAGAACCTATATACTTATTTTCCATAAATTTGCATACATTTTACAGGACTGCTATTGTGAAGGGATTTATTTTTTCCTTTTTTTTTGCACACATCCTTAAATGGTATTAATGTAAATATTTACAGTGCACCTTGCATGAACCGCAATATATTTAACACTTGAAATGTAAAAGCCCAACAAGCTGCTCAAAAATATTGCATTTCTTTTTTTTTTTTTTTTTTTTTTTTTTTAAACAGGGCATAAGATTAACATTAAAACTAACCAAAATGTAGGCTACTATTCAAAACTTTTATTTTAAATAATAATAATTAAAATAATAAAATGTTTTAAAATAACTCATTTAATAAAATTAAATAAAAATATAATTTTCATTTCCCCAAGGCTATTTATCAAGGCATTCATTAATGCCAAGGCTTTTATTATTATTATTATTATTTATTTATTATTCTAAATTCAAATTCTCAGTGAAATGAAAGAATATAATATCATTTTTCAAAATGTATAATTTAATAAAATATAACAACAATAAAGTGTTATCATTTTATTCGTCACAAAGTTTAAAGAAGCTACTTTTTTATCTTTGCATGTTGTAACAAACATTCAGAAAAGCTCAGTGTCTTTTTTCATCTACTAGATTTTGTTGCACAGTGAACTAATGAATTACTTTATAAACTGCACTGAACCAAAAGACATTTGATTTTACATATCAAATGACCATAATCCACTATTCCCTCATTGCTTTCTTTTTGTTTTGTTTTGTTTTGTTCTGTTTTGTTTAACACCCAATGGTCTTTAAATGTACAGGTAAGAGCTGTATCAAATAGAATAGAAACATTTTATGCAGTAAATTAATTTGATGAGAACAAGATTAAATAAAGACAAATAAAGGTGTTCCTGTGCACTGACAGGTGAAAGTGTACACTGGCACCAATAGGTAAATTAAAAAAAATAAGAGATGTTGTTTTTACCAATCTAATAATTTGTTATCTATGGTCTCTTTGTTCCTTTTTTTTTATACAGTACCCCCATTTGTCCCTCCCTCCTGGTTATGTGATGCATTTCCAGTTGTTTTTAAATGATCCCATTTTCTTACATTAAGTAATTTACAGTACTCCAGAATTTGTTTGTTTGTAAACCTGCCTTTTATAACAGACAGCATGATTTATAACTGGGTTTGCACTCTCATCGGAATGGTGTTGGTTTATTTCACTTCATGTGATATTTGTTCAGTGACCATTGTAAAGAAAATAATTTTGAAATAAACTACATAACATTCAAACATAAAAATGTGCCCTGTGTGTGCGCTATCTGTTTAGTTAATTTTGAGGTAGCCTATTATCATTTACAATGAATTATTGTTGCAAATACTTAAAATTGTTTCAACTGTCAGTGGTATCATGTATATCAAAGACGCATCTGTATGTCATACTTTTTTTTATATGTATATTTTTATTGAAGTAGCCAATTGATTAAGCAACAAAACAAACATTAGCAATATATCCACATGGTTCCAAATTAAAGAGTAAATCATAGAAATGTAGTCCAGAAATAAAATACTTTATAATAACAATATACATTATTGATAATTATACATTTTAAAGGGACAAGACTAAAACAAGATACAAGAGACTTTCAAATAAAACGTTATCAATATAGTTTAATAATGTGATTTTTTTTAATTATTATTTATATATATATATTTTAAATTGATTATCAGTTTTTAAGATTCCTTCAGGAGATCCATTTCTGTTAAGAGTAGGTGGAATGTTGACAATGTATTTATTTATTTATTTATTTATTTATTTTTGTGTGTGTGTGTGTGTGTGTGTGGATATAATATTTGCTATTGTATGCACTATATTAAAGTTTATCACATACTCTATCCTCTTAATCGTATTTGTATAGGAACATATTTTAAATTTCAAGGACAACTTTTTATTAATCTTCCTTAGATCAAATAAGTAGGAACTAACATGAACCAAAATTCTAAGGACAGAATACACTTAGGAAATAAATGAATTAAATCTTCCTAATTTTCACCACAAAATGTGCATTTATCATCAATATCCATATATTCCAATAAAACTGCATTACAAGGATTTTTGTGATTGGCTACCTGTCGTCATTCCGTTCGATTCTTAAAAGAGCGGTTATTATGACATCACAAAAAGGAATTCCAACTCAGAGGTGAACCTGCAATGCACGATTTATCGAATTTCTGTGGGTGTGAAGTCGTGGATTTTAACTGCGCATTGTTAATCGTATTATTGATTGTTTTCTTGTTTCTTGAGTTCTAGTTTGATGTTTATTCTTCAAAATGTTTGGCTGTTGTCCAAAACGTCTGAGTTTTACTTGGTGCAAGGTAAACCACAACAAATTAAGCAAATACCTCAAAATATGATTTTTATACACATTTGTTGTTCTGCAAATTCCAAAGGATATATATTTCCCTATCTTTAATTTTCTTAAGTAAAATGTTTTGCCCTCTTTATTGTAACAAATGTATAACATTTGACATAAAATCTTGTTTATTTCAACCCCCAGAAAAATAAAATTGTGCCAGTACAGGACAACATTGAGGAGAGGTAGGTCTGGCAAAATATCTGAAATATTGCTGAAATGTTGTCTAGAATGTTCTTATTGTAAAATAACAGTGTTAAATCTTAATACCCAAATTATAAAATTTACATATGAGTCTTAGACTTTTTTTTTAAGAGTTTAGATTACTTTTATATTAGGGTTAAGCATAATTTCACACATTTATCTTAAAGATGTGTTTCATAGTCATCTCATTTGCCAAATTAGTCTAATAACTGCAACCTGTATTTACACAATGACTTTAAACCCCTTGCAACATTTTGCTACATTCAAAATGTATGACTTAACTTGTCTGTGTTTGTTTGTCTACAACAGTGGTTATGCAGTCACACAATGTGTATCAATGTGTAAGAGCTTAGGGGTGTGACGATGTGTGCATGTTTTTAGTTGTATTTGGGTACTTTCTGACATTCACAGGCAGAGGGTGACTCCCGCGACTCAAAAGTCATTTGGGGAGAAGGTGAGAAGCTTCTTGAGAAGGTCTTCAAGGAAAGTGGCAACTGTGGCAGAACCCGAAACCTTCAATAATAAGAAGGTCACGTCCATTGATATGACCCCTCATCTAGCACCACCAGCCCCTCTTTCTGACCACACTGGAGAGGGGTCAGTCTCATCCTCTCCTGTCCTGTGAGTTTGAAGCAGTATAATTATCCCAAAATTGGAAATGTCAGGCCTAAATATCAGAATGACAGCCAATCCAAAGGATGTGTGAAAATACTGAAAAAAAAATTAAAGTGTTTAAAGTGTACAATGTGTTATAGAGCTCATGTGAGGATGTGGGCATATTTTAACTGTATTCGAGTACGTATGTTCATCAGCTTCTTTTAAAAATGTAAAGGCAGATGGAGACTCCTGCGATGAAAAAGTCGCTTATGGAGAAGCTGAGACACTTCTGGAAGGCTTCGAGTAAACAGGTCGAATTGCCAACTGTGGCAAAACCTGAGTCCTCGAATACTGAGGAGGTCCCTACCATCAATACGTCCCCTCCTCCAGCGTCACCAGTCCCTCTGTCTGACATAAGCGTAGATTGTTTGGTCTCGTCCTCAGCTGACATGTGAGTTTGAAGCATTGTTATTATTCTGAAATTGTGAATTCTTTAAATTGAGTTGCACTGGGGTATGCACAATGCATATATATAGCATATATAAGGTGCACTCAGTAGTTTTTGCATCATTAAAAAAGTTTAACATGAATTGTAATTTTGCAATATACAGTACTGTGCAAAAGTCTTAGGCACATAAGATGTTTCACAAAAGCATTTGTCTTAAGATGGTTATTTATATTTTCAGCTTTAGCGTGTCAATAGGAAATATAAATGTTAGACTCCCAAACATTACTTTTGCAATAGAAAAGATTAGAATAGAAGAACAGGGAGCCCTGCAACAGATATCATGGCCCCCACAAATCCCCCCACTGAACATCGTGTCAGTCTGAGATTACATGAAGAGACAGAATTGAGACAGCCGAAATAGATAGAAGAACTGTGGCAAATTCTCCAAGAAGCTTGGAACATCCTATCTGCCAACAACCAAGAAAAACTGTGTCCAGGTGTACCTAGGAGAACTGGTGCTGTTTTAAAGGCAAAGGTAGTCACACCGAATATTAATTTAGATTTTTTTTATGTTTACTGGACTTTGTATGACATTAAGTGATAAATTAAAACTATTTATGTCATTATTTTTGAAGACTTCCTCACTATGCAACATTTTTCACAAGTGCCTAAAACTTTTGCTCAGTACTGTACGTAGGAAATCATGAGCACTCACATTAAAATGAAGACTCCAGTCATATCCATAACCTTGTAAAAGCTGTTTTATTCTACATGGAGAGGGTCCGCACATGGGGGCTGCCATGTTAGTGTCAGTCCAAGATGACACAAAGACAAAAGTTACTGAGTGCACCTTTAAAATATATAAATCGTAATTTAACTTAATTTAAACATCTGTTATGGCTTTTAATAAACTATCAGAGAGTTTAAGAGAAGTATTTAGATGAGTATTTCAGAGAGTATTAGTGTGTTCAACATTTTGATATATTGATATACATTGTAGTCATTGAGTATGCACACCATGCACACCAATATGCCAATAACTACCAAAAAAATCAGAAAATCTAAATATGCATGAAAATGCATATTCACACATGACAAAATCACATGACACTTGAATCATTGGGTTATTCTCAGCTTTTGACATCAAAACATAAAGACTGTTTTTTCCAATATGACCAAGTGCATGTGCACAACACTTGAGCACATTGGAAAAAGCAGTAAGAATTGTGATAAAGGTGTTTAAATGAACAAAACAGCGTAAGGGCAAAAATGTATTTGTGCCGATTAGTTTTGCTTAAACCATTTATGACCTTACCCTAATAAAGGAAACTTGTTTAAGGCGTTTACATGACCTTCCACATTGCTGGCTTATTAAGCATACTGCAATCATTGTAAGATTGTGCATGAAAAAATGCTATAGATTGCAGTATGCAGTGGCATAATGTGCATCAATGTGTAGGAGAGCTTGAGGTTTGAGGATGTGAGCATGTTTTACAGTAGCTGTGTACTTCCAGTACATTTATCAGCTTCTTTTGGACATTTACAGTCTGAGGGTAGCTCCCGTGACTCCCGTGAAGTCACTTGTGGAGAAGGTGGCTGAACCTGGACCTTTGAATACTGAGGGAGTCAATACCATCATTGCGGCCCCTCATCCAGAGCTGCTGAACAGAGGGTGGGAGAACATGATAAGTGTCATCATTTTGCCAGACATATTGATGATGTATAAAGTGCCGCAAATATGAACTGTGTTTTATTGAGAGTTTGTATTGCAGATTGCCTAACCTGGGCCGGACCTGTTACGTGAACTCTGTCATGCAGTGTCTGTTCACACTAGAGCAGTTCTGCCAGCAGCTGTCAGATAATTTAAAGTATGGCCACACATCAGCAGTATTTGTCAGGTAATGAGAGAGAATGTGTTTACTTGCATGTATGCATAGTTAATAGGGCTGGGTGATATATATCGAACATTCATAATTATTTTGCTGGTGATATAAAATTAAGCAACATTGTGAATATTGCTATGATTTTAATGGTTTTTTATTTGAACATTAAGTTTCCCAAAGACTGTGTGATTAGGCTATTTTAATGATCCTTCCTTGTCTTTGTTAGAGTTGGTAAGTGATTCATTTCTGTGAATCAGTTCAAAATGTCCTTTTCAATAAATAGATACATAACTCACGTCACCACTTTAAAATGTTCATTGAAGTCTCTTCAAACTCTCTAAGTGATTCATTTGTATAAGTGATTTATTTGTATAAGTGTTTCAAGGTATAATTTGTGTTGCTATATCACCAACCCCCTGTAGTTCACCAGAAAAAGAAAGTTGTATGGTGGTTTGACTCAAAGGGTTTAATATGAAAAAGCCAAAAAAAAAAAAAAAAACCTCAGCAGATCTTTTTTGAGCAATATCTGTGTGTTTAATAATCTTTAGTAATATCTTTTTAGGCACTTTGTAAAGCTGTGGTCCCTGAGACACAGCCCTGCCTGGATCAAGAAGGCTGTAGTACTGAAACAAATGGTACAAGTGGCATCCACCATCAATCCTGATTTCAGGACTGACCTTCAAAACGTATGAACATGACACACGATACATTTTGACAATGTATTGCAGCACTTTTACATGAATTGTACAAGTTTCAATATGTTTGTACAGGATGCCCACGAGTTCTTGATTGGATGCTGCCTTTCACAATTTGCTGCCCTGAACACTTCAGGCCATGTGGCCTGTTTATGCCCTGTTCAGGAGCACATGGAATTTCATCTCACCACGGTTATTACATGCCAGAGGTAAGTAACACACACACATCTCTTAGGGCATGTACCAAACTGTGTGTGTAGTTTCTCAAGTCATTTTTGTATAGTGTTTTGTATGTAGTCTCACAACACACATTGTTTCAAAGCAGCTTTATAAAAAATCATGCCTTAATTTCTTAAATGTCTAAAGCTCCCAGTATACAGCTACAGTATATAGAACATCATGCCTTAATGTCTTTTAGCCTATAAGGCATGTTTCTCTCTGTTTATTTACCAGCTGTAGTAACCAGGTGTGTATGGTAGAGTCATACAATCACCTCACTCTTCATATTGCTCCTGGAGGAACAGTCGCTGATGGACTCCTACAGTTCATCAAAGTCAGTATATTTGTTTGCTAGTTCTTAGCATATTTTTATTATATGTAATATCACATTACTCACTTATTTTCACATACAGTATGGCACATTTAAGCTGTGAAGTAATGCAACAGATGTAACTTGTTAATGTAAACATTCTAAGTACTTGAAACATCCATTTATGTCCTCTATCCACATATGTGTGTTTCAGGAGACAGAATTGGAAAGGAAGTGTGAGTGTGAATGTGAGCTTGCCTCAAGGAGGATGAAAATGAACACACCTCCCAGGTAAAAATCCCACAGCATTCAAATCGAACAAGACTCAACATCTCTTTCCCCTTCTGTCACTCACTTGATGTTGTGTTGATGAAGTGACACGAGGTCGCTCTTGGGAGCCCCAAACACCTCAAATCTTTGAGAAAAGGCCAATGAGAATTGGCGAGTGGAATTTGCATACCACTCCCCCAGACATACGGGTATAAAAGGAGCTGACTCGCAACCACTCATTCAGATTTTTTCTTCGGAGCCAAGCAGTAGTGTGTCAGCGAGCTGAATTCCACTGCCAGTCCATTCACCTCAGAAAGAAGCGTATGCTGTTGGATATATGGCACATTTCAGCGGCTTTCTCTCCTTCTGCACGCTTAGTGCAGACTACGCCCCTGGGCGCTTTGACAGCGCTACTGAGAGAGTATATATTTCTGCAAAGAGTATATTTTCCTCTATCAGAGCAACACATTGACGTGAACGTCTTTTTAAAGACGTCTTTTTAAAGATGCCTTTCCGTCTTTGTGTGATTCCTGGATGCGGTCGTTATCTCTCCGCCTCCGACGACCACGGGCGCTGCCTCGTGTGTCTGGGCCGCGCTCACACTGAGGCAGCGTTCGTGGATGGTGCAAGAACATGACCATGGCAACATTGCTGTCGCGGCTTTCCTTCCTCCAAGGGAAAACCACTCTAGCTGCCCCCCGTGCTGTGCCTTCTACCTACGGGTACGAGGCCGGCCCGGCTGGCGCTGGAGGCGATTTGGAGATTTCAATGGATGCGGTTCGCCGGGTAATTCCCCGCGGACCTCCCGTTCTCCAGCACGCTCGTCTGCCCCCATCGAGTTCCGAGATGAGACCAGCTCGCCTCACGACCAGCTTAACATCTCTTTCGGGGCTCGCGAGCAGGATGAGTCCTCGATCGCTGCGTCGGAGAGTGCACTGACGATGTCGGGTGCCAAGGACTTGACTGGGCAGCCACCTTTGGGTCTGCCCACCCAGTCTGAGGCCGACGCAGAGCTGACCGCCATGCTTGCCCGGGCCGCCACGAGTTTCGGGTTGGACTGGAACCCTCCACCCTCCCCTGAGCCCTCGCGGCTAGATTACAGGTTCCTGGGCACATCGCGTGGCTATCACACCACTCTGCCGCCACTTATTCAGCCCTTGGACAGACCTTGCATTTCTGCGGGCAGGAGTCCCCCTACAGCAAGTGTCCAGACGCGTCATGGTCACCACAGATGCCTACAAGTTGGGCTGGGGCACCGTGTGCAGATGGCACGCAGCCGCTGGCTCCTGGACAGGACCACAGCTGTGTTGGCACATCAACTGCCTCGAGTTGCTGGCTGTACTGCTCACCATGCGGAGGCTATTGCCGTTGATCCGGGGCAAGAATGTGTTGGTCCGATCGGACAACACAGCAACAGTAGCATATATAAATCGCCAAGGCAGCCTACGAACTTGTCGCATGTCGCAGCTCGCCCGCCATCTCCTCCTCTGGAGTCAGCAGTGGCTGAGATCGCTGTGGGCCACTCATATCCCGGGCAGCCTCAACACCGCAGCGGACGTGCTGTCACGGCAGGCGACGCTCAGTGGAGAGTGGAGACTCCACCCCCAGGTGGTCCAGCTGATTTGGAGTCGATTCGGCAAAGCATAGGTAGACCTGTTCGCTTCCCAGGAATCCTCCCACTGCCCACTCTGGTATTCCCTGACGGGAGCCCCCCTCAGGACAGACACGCTGGCACACAGCTGGCCACGGGGGCTGCACAAATACACGTTCCCTCCAGTGAGCCTGTGCAAGGTCAGGGAGGATGAGGAACAGGTCACCCTCGTGGCTCCGTACTGGCCCACTCAGACTTGGTTCTCAAATCTCACGCTCCTCGTGACAGCCCCTCCCTGGAAGATTCCCCTGAGGAAGGACCTCCTCACTCAGGGACGGGGCACAATCTGGCACCCACGCCCAGACCTCTGGAACCTCCACGTCTGGCCCTTGGATGGGACGCGTAAGACCTAAGTGGCCTGCCACCAGCAGTGGTAGACATGATCACTCAGGCCAGGGCTCCCTCTATGAGGCAGCTTTATGCCTTGAAGTGGCGTTTGTTCGAGTGTTGGTGTTCTTCCCGAGGTGAAGACCCCCAGAGATGCGCAGTCGGGTTAATGCTTTCCTTCCTGCAGGAGAGGCTGGAGGGGTGGCTGTCCCCCTCCACCCTGAATGTGTATGTGGCCGCTATAGCAGCACACCACGACGAAGTGGACGTTAAGTCCTTAGGGAAACATGACCTGATCATCAGGTTCCTGAGAGGTGCCCAGAGGCTGAATCCTCTTAGGCCACGCCTCTTTCCCTCATGGGATCTCTCTGTGGTCCTCCTGTGCCTTCGGAGAGCCCTGTTTGAGCCGCTAGAGTCAGTTGAGCTGAAATCCCTCTCTTTGAAGACAGCCCTCCTCATTGCGCTCACCTCCATCAAGAGGGTTGGGGACCTGCAGGCGTTCTCTGTCAGCGATACCTGCCTGGAGTTTGGTCTGGTAGACTCTCAAGTGGTCCTGAGACCCCTGTCGTTGCTGTGTCTGGTGCGTGCTTTGCGCATCTACTTGGATCACATGCAGAGCTTTAGACACTCTGAGCAGCTCTTTGTCTGCTTTGGCAGACAGCGGAAATGGAACGCTGTCTCCAAACAGAGGCTTGCCCACTGCTTCGTGGATGCCATCGCTCTGGCATACCAGGCTCAGGCCGTGCCTGCCCCTTTGGGAATACAAGCACACACTACAAGGAGTTTGGCATCCTCTTGGGCACTGGCCAATGGCACCTCTCTAACAGACATCTGCAGAGCAGCGGGCTGGGCAACACCCAATACCTTTGCGAGATTTTAAAATATCCGGGTTGAGCCGGTTTCGTCCCGTGTTTTGTCAGGTACGAACAGGTAATTTTGGTAATACGGAACAGCTGGCCGGGTGTATTGCTTGCGTATAGCGCCTTTCCTCTCCGTGAGGCGAAGACATGCACTTCTTCTCCCATGCGAGTTCATGAACCGTGAACCCTGGATGTCCTTCCTCCCTAGTCCTGTGGCTCGTGAATTTGGTGGAGGAATTCGCAGCCGGACCCACTATGGGTACTAATATGCCCTGTACTGGGATAGGTGCTCCACAGGTGCCGGTTACTCTGGTAACCCCCTATGATGTATTTTCCGTGGTACAATCTCCATGTCGGCAGTCTCCCTTGGGCACAGCCCTCTCTGCCACCAGTCGCTGTGTTTGTAGAGCTCCTCCCCTTCCACGCAGGACCTACCACCGCACCTCTTCCATGTGTGGCTGGTGAGCCCACATGACGTATTGCCACATGTTACCTCCCCCTCAGGCAGGATGTGGTCTCCACAGGGTCTTTTCTTCCTGAAAGTATAGGAAAGGAAAAGAACACCTTCCCCGTCGCATGTAATAGCGTTAGATGGCCCCAGCTGAATCTAATAATTAATCTAATAATCTTAATTAATCTAATACTCTATGGAGAGAAAACATAGAGAGAAAAGGCCACGGCCGGCGTGGCCTGCTCCCATGCTTGTTACGTCGCTTCCCCCCCTCTGGGATGTGGGGAACTACATGACGTCTTGTGGGGCGTTGGGGGAGGTTATGTTTGGACTGATGCACCTGCTATTACGCATGCAGCAGCTTGCTTGCACCTGCATCGGTAGTTCACGTAACATGGTCCAGCTGTTGTGGCGTTTTTCTATAGGGACCCCTAGTGTCACTACATCAACACAATGCTGAGTGAGTGACAGAAGGGGAATGTCTCGGTTACTGTTGTAACCTCCGTTCCCTGATGGAAGGAACGAGACGTTGTGTCCCTCTTGCCACAATGCTGTACTATCTGCTGAAATGGCCGGGACCTTGTCTCGGCTCCTCAGCACAAAACCTGAATGAGTGGTTGCGAGCCAGCTCCTTTTATGTATGTCCAGGGGAGTGGCATGCAAATTCCACTCGCCAATCCTCATTGGCCTTTTCTCAAAGATTAGAGGTGTTTGGGGCTCCCAAGAGTGACCCCTAGTGTCACTACATCGACACAACATCTCGTTCCCTCCATCAGGGAATGGAGGTTACAACAGTAACTGAGACGTTTTTATGCCCTCCTTATGCTTTAATGACAGCATGCACTCATGCATGCAAAACATTGTACAAACCATGTTACCCACCATGATTTGAAAATATTCCAAAGAGCATCTTGGAAGGAAATCTGACCTTTCGTACAAAGAAGTTTACATGGTCAATCTCATACATTTTATTTGTTACCTAGAAATAGTGCAGAATCTTAAATTTTACTTATATATTTTATGTTATAACATTTCCTTGAATATTTATTTTCAAAATCCTAAAACTTTCTGTCAAGTTTTAAATCAAATTTTGAATCCTAGATATTCAGTGAGTATTCAAGACATTTGAATGGCACTGTATGTCAAGAAATTTCAACTAAACACTAGGAAATGTCAGCATCTTAATTTTATGTCTTTTTGTTTGTTGTTGTTTTGTTTGTTTTTCGGTCACGTTTAGAGTGTTAATACTTAATTTGTGCCGATTCACCGACACCTTGGAGAAACGCCATGATCCAGTGATCATTCTTCCTCGACTGGAGCTCAGCCATAACCAATGGTGTGATTACATATCAGCCACCTCTCAGCTATTCTAGGAATATTTTTGAAACATGTCACATGCTGTGTTGATACTGTATGTTCCAAGCACACTTAAGACTATAACAATTGCCTCTCTTTCTAATGTATCTTTGTTAAAATCTTCTTGGTGATGTGATCTTCCAGGTGTGCTGCGGGCCGCAGTACAGAAACAGGCTCTTCACCGGAAGGGTGCACTAGCAAATTTTCTGAAGGTACAGCATTTTCACAGACAACACAGGTTAAAAATCAACAGACAATCTTTAATAACATTTTTAATGGTTATTTGTAATTATTGCAGAAAAAATGTATATTAATAAGATAAGATTTTAAGGATGTTGGCAGACTGATGATGATTTGATTTCTCAAAATCCTTGGTTCTAATCCAGACGAGAGCAGTGCACAGGAGACTAGGGCCAACCCTGAAGAGATGGTGAGGACCAGAGACAGAAACAGAGAGGCAGTGAGAGACAAATATAGCAATCACAGTATATAATACATGCTTAAAATAGTGAGGGAATAAGCATAGAAAAATGGAAGGGAGAGAGAGTTAAATGAACAGTTCACCCAAAAATTAAAATTCTCATTTACTCACCCTCATGCCATCCCATATATCTATCTTTCTTCTGCAGAACATGAACAAATATTTTTTTGGAAGAATATCTTAGATCTGTAGGTCTATACAGTGCAAGTGAATGGTAACCAAAACTTTGACGCTCCAAAAAACACATTAAGACAGAATAAACATAATCCATATGCAGGGTTGGGAGGGTTACTTTTAAAATGTATTCCACTACAGATTACAGAATACATGCTGTAAAATGTTATTTGTAATGTATTTCGTTAGATTACTCAAGGTCAGTAAAGTATTCTAAATACTTTGGATTACTTCTTCAGCACTGGTAGATTTTTTCACTTGTTTTGATTATAAAAACCCTGCCAGTACAGTAAGACAAAATACACCTGTTAAAAATGCATTCTCTGAAAAACCTAAATATCTTATGCAGTGTTGTTTCTAAAACAAAATAAATCAAACTGATCTTGTTTTAAGGATTTTTTGATATTTTTACAGGAAAACAATACAAAAATGATTATCAAGAATATGATTTTTGCCCTAATATCAAAGGTCTTACTAGAAAAAAAGAAATGATCCAACATGAATTTTCTTGATAATAAAATATGATCGTGCCTGGTAACATGTGCATGTAAAATGGCTAGAAATAGCATTTTAGCTTAGCGTAAAGCTGACAATTTACACAAGGTTTATTTCTATTTCTTCTGCTCCAAACTTACTTCAAACTTACTTCTCTGTCTGCTCGTATGAATGTAACACATCATAAGAAAGTGTTTTACCGCTGTTCAAATGCACTTTGGATGGCATCATTTATATGTATATATTTTTCCATCTGAAAGGACTAAATATTAAATGAAACAAATGACAATAAAATGCAAAGTAATCTCTTCAGTAATCAAAATACTTTTTGAATGTAACTGTATTCTAATTACCAATGATTTAAATTGTAACTGTAGTGGAATACAGTTACTCATATTTTGTATTTTAAATACGTAATCCCGTTACATGTATTTCCTTACTCCCCAACCCTGTCCATATGACTCCAGTGATTTAATCCATGTCTTCTTAAGCAATCTAATTAATTAAAAGAACAGACCAAGATATTACTAATTTTTCACTGGATAACTTTTATGCCGCCTTTATGTACTTTTTGGAGCTTAAAAGTTTTGGTCACCATTTACTTGCATTGTGTGGACCAACAGAGCTGAATTTTTTTTTTTTTCTAAAAATCTTCGTTCGTATTCTGCAGAAGAAAGAAAGTCACACACATCTGGGATGTCATGAGGGTGAGTAAATAATGAGAGAATTTTTATTTTCTGTTAACTATTCCTTTAAATAAATGCTTAATGCTTTGAAAACTCTGTTTTCTTGTGTGATAGGAGGAGGAAACTGCCAGCTACACTCTGGTAGCAGTCCTTAATCACCTCGGCTCCAGCTGGGAGTTTGGTTTGTTTTCAGAGATTACAATTATCATTGACTTTGGTCAAGTATTCACAAGAAGAACCTTTTCAGAGCTTTTGTATGACATTTGATCTTTCTGTACAATTTCCCCCCATGAATCAGTCAGAACTATTGTGAATCTTGGCTTCTTTAAAAAAAAATTTTAAAAAAAGAAAGAAAAAAAAATATGGAACACGAGTCTATGAATGTGTAGGTTCTACTGGTTGTTTAGATCAGTGTTACAATCAGAAATAATTAATAATTATTTCTTTAGTTATTAATTAATATTTAAATTAAATAATAGAATCTAACTCATTAAAACCTCACACGGCGCACCATTAAATGTAGTGCGCCACGTTCACGAGCGGGTTTGGTTATTAGCAATAATTAATAATTATCTAAGATAATTATTAATTATTAAAATCAATAGAACACTGATGAGAATCAATGTTAGCTTTTTTAATCCTTTAAATCAACAATTATCAAAGATAATCATTAATTATTAACATCAATGAAACATTGATTAAAATTAACACTAGCTTATTGATCCTTCAGATTCAACAATCATCAAAGATAATTACCAATTATCAAAAATCAATAGAATATTAATAAGGATTAATATCACCGGGGCACCACCCTGGAATCAGGGACTAATAACCAGATAGTATAACAGTCTCAATATTAGATCGTTCTCTTAGGAAAATCGACATCTGAAATATATCGACCTTCGAAAAGAAACAATGAAGGCTTGAATTCGCGCACTGACATCCCCTGTCAGCATTTAACACAGGTGTAAGTGCAAAACAAACCAAAACACTTCTCTTTGAAATATAACAAAGTTTATTTATGCAGTAATATCAATTAATAATCATACAATACAGTCAATAAACTTCCGGCTTACAACTACAAACTAACAGTGACATGATTAGATATGGTAACCAAAATAATCCTATAACACATGAGAGGAAGGTGTGTGTGTGTGTGAGAGAGAGAGAGAGAGAATGTGTGTGTGTGTGTGTAAGGAGGGATGCGCACAAAATGGCGGACGTGACTCTCGTGGAGAGTACGTCATGTGAGATTTCCGGCCAGAGAATATGGGCGGAGAGAAGCCGGTCAATGGCGTCTGCCCGTTTACCACGTGTCTCCGCTTGTACGATAACTTAGGGACAAAGCTCATCTTTATCACAAAGTTATCTACTAGCCAAAAGTGTGTGCGAGAATGTTTGTAAGGGGTCACGTGTGTGTGTGTGTGTGTGTGTGGTTAGTACGAGAGAGAGAGAGAAAAGTGGCGGCACCAAAGCCGGTTTTGCGATTGTGGGAGAGAAAGCAACTGTTAGTTTATCACTCAGAGATGCGGTGGATGGCTCATAAACCGTCCCGCGGTCTTTGGTTCTTTAATGGATAAACTCAGTCTGCCGGTCTCACCCGCGATGGCGGAAATACACAACAGTCCAATGTGGTTGGACTACAACACAGCAGATCTCATTTGTGATAACAGTACATTACAGTAATACCTTGAGTATTACTAGCAGCAATGAGCGAACTCGGCGGTCCGTAACTGTACAAGCAATAACCTTGATACACAAGAATAACACACTATAATATTCTATCTCTGCCCAGACGTAAACCTCTTACTTGAATCGTATGAGGACACAGACGAATGTGTGTTCATCCGTCCTTTAACTCCGACTCGGTTCTTCGAGGCTCGGGTGATGATGGGAGGCCATTTCCTCATTCTGTCGGCAGGCGGTACAGCTGCTGATTCTCAGCAGGCTGGCGGAGAAATCAGCGACATCAACTTGATTGAAGAGGGAAGAGAAATCTTTTTTCTCTTCACTTCTGCAGGCAAACAGATGAAGATGAGGATTGCTCGGCGATCTCCTTCGGATCCGTTAGTGTGTTCGGTGGAACACAGAGTAATCTCAACTCGTCCAGCGAGATGGAGATTGTATGGCCACAGTTTCAAGTCGTACGTTACTTCCTTGTGCCACGAGGCTACACCTGAGAGCAGCAATGAGCTGCATCTACGCACGGCGAGCAAAGTTGCTGGAAGCAAATCCCGGAAGCATCTCAGAGGTATTTCTACTTCTGATGATGTCATGGTTGTGGGCCGTTCTGTCGTGTACCTCATCCAATAGGAGTTGAGAGTTTGATCCTTTAGTGAGTAAGGCTTCATGGGATTTGTAATCTGTTTTGGACTCCCTTTGTTTGATTTTGGCGCAATTTTTATTGGTAAGATTTATGACGGAGTGTGTGGGCCTCAGTCAGGTTTTACGACTGAGTTAGGCCTGCCTTTGTCTTCTGTCTGACTACATGAGGCCCAACAAATGACTGCAAGTGTAACATGTCTTCATTGAGCCTCTTTTTTGACTTACCTTATTGTGTGTCTTTCTCTCTTCAGGGCATTACATGTCAGACTGCTGGAGCCTGAAGGACTCAAGATGGCTGACAATCAGTGATCTACATGTCAGCATTACAACACAAGAAAGAGTTTTAAAAGACAGGCAGAAGTCTGCTTACCTTCTGTTTTATCAGAGAGTATAAAACTGAGTGCTCCTCTGGACCCAAGTGTCCTCCAATTTGCACTGCATCAGAGGATCCCTCCAAAACTCTCCTGGATCTCTCTCTCTCTCTGGCCTCCCTGCAGTATGCTGCCTCTGCCAGCTCTACCACCTCCAATATGACTCAGGGTTTGTGGGTCCTTGAGTCTCACTCTTCTTTGTGTCCCGTGACGAAAAGAGTTAGAATTTCCACCACCACTCTCGGCCACTTCTCCAACTCATTACAGCGGCTCCGTCTTTCTCTTGCCAGGCTGCTGAAAGTTGTAGGTCACAGGTCCCATCTATCCTCCCTGCAATGCAGCTAAAGTTTAGTTGTCCTTCAATTCATGTTGCTCTAGTGAACCACTCCAAAACTGCTGGACATCTCTTCCCAGCCTCCCTGCCATACACTGCCTCATCCTGCTCAATCACCTCCACCAACTGACTCAGGGTTTGTGGGTCCCTGAGGTTTACTCTTCTATGTTTCCCACGATTAAAAGATTTTGTCATAAGGAACAGTTTCTTCACCACCTCTCTCTCGGCCTCTCTATCTTTGACAAGATACAGCTGCTCTGTCTTCCGCCAGCCAGGTGGACCCAGTAGGTCACAAGGTCCTGCATTGATGACCATATACTGTCCCTAACAAGAGGCAAAAAGAATTCCCTCCAATAACATGTCCCTGGCGACCCCTCCAAAACATTACTGGACCTCTCTGCCTGGGCTCCCTGCTGTACACTGCCTCAGCCAGCTCCACAGTCTACACGAACTGACTAGGTCAGTTTTGTG
Source organism: Myxocyprinus asiaticus (assembly GCF_019703515.2). Classification (NCBI taxonomy): domain Eukaryota; kingdom Metazoa; phylum Chordata; class Actinopteri; order Cypriniformes; family Catostomidae; genus Myxocyprinus; species Myxocyprinus asiaticus. The sequence continues at coordinate 17,339,728 of NC_059377.1, forward strand.
TCTCAGTATTCTTTGTGTCCCATGAGAGAGTTTGTTGCAAGGAACAGTTTCTCCACCATCTCTTTCTCGGCCAATTCTACAGCTGTTCTTTCTTCTGCCAGCCAGGTGGACCCAGTAGTTCATATGTCCTGCCATTTTGATGACCATATACGGTCCCTGCCAAGAGGCTAAACATGTAAAATGCTTTTGAATTTATGTCACCCCTGGGGGCCCCTCAAAAACACTGCTGGACCTTTCTCCCTGGTTTAATTGCTGTACACTGCTTCAGCCAGCTCCACCGCCTCCATTAACTAACTCAGGGTTTGTGGGTCCCTCATGCTCAAGCTTTTTGTCACCTGCAAGGAAGAAAACATATCAGTTTGTCCATCACCACTCCCAGCCACTTGGATTGGAGAGGGTTGTCTCACTATTAGCCAGTTTTGAGCCAGCCTGGACAACTGTATGACCTGTGAGTGAATCGGGATATGAGGATCATGCATCCAGTCAGAGAATTGCTGTGCTGCACAGACTGGAGATAAATCCCCTCAGGGTAATATCTCTACCTTCAAAGAGTCGTTTGCTCATTCAGTATATTAGGAGTAATATGTGCACTGTACCTCCCCTATGAGGAACAGCACAATAATGTGGACCCACTTCCCCATCTACCAGACTTCATAGCCAGCCATAACCTTGAAGCAGTGGAGGTTTGCCTCAACTTTATCTTGCTCATCGAGTTTAATCTCGAGCATGTGAATGCCCTGTTGTGAGTCTGGTAGTGCTGTGAGCACCACAACCTTCCTCCAGATGTGAATCACCTATAACTGCTGGCTCATCAACCAGTTTCTCTGTGATCTGCTGTTTGGTACTACACCCCCGATAATACACTTTGTAAAGATTTATGGCTCCCTCTGACTCCGGGAATGATTTTCCACTGCAAGACAGAAAGCCCGTTCTGCTGAGACAGAAGAAAACTCTAATTTAACTGAAAGCTTCATCTCTAAGTTGCCTGCATTTTTCTGGAGACCAAGCTCACCTTTCCTGTGAACTCAGGCCTTCTTTTCCAAGATGATGACCTACTGTAAGCCAAAGAAACAAAACATATCATGAAACTTTGTACAAGTTGATCATCTGAACCAGCTAATGACAGTCAAACAATTCCTGGAGTCAGTGTACAATCAGCACCATATGTTGGGGCCCAGGGCACTTTACTTTTTAGGAGCCCCCTAAGCCAATTTGGTGGGGTAGTAATGTACAATAAAATATATATATATATATATATATAAATAAAATGTTGAGGTTTATTTGTTATTCACACCATTTTGTGTAAAGCACACACAAGCCAACAATATCCAAAGCCTAAAAAATCAGAGGGTCAAAAACAGTTTACAAACAAAGTATTAACATACTAATGTGTTAAAAAATATGAACATACATCTAGGTAGACTGCAAGTCAAAACTATGCCAAAAATACAATATCCCTATCTACAGCATCATAAACATTGCTGTTTCTCCTAGCAATAAACCTTACAAATGTATCCATGTCCAAGCTGCTTGTTATTGAAAATATCTCCCCCCATCCCCCCTGGAATCTATGCCCTTGATTACAAACATAATTGTGGTCTCTTTTGAAAGAAGACACATGAAAGTTTGTTATCCAACAGTAAGAATTTATAAAAGTCATTTGGAAAAATAGTTAGAAAGGTTGTCAACAAGTTATTTCCATAGCATATTTATATAAAATAATAATTTATGAAATAATCAGTATCATTTATATAATATATGATACTGACATTTGGGCATAGAAACACAATGGAGCTAAATCCACAAGTCTGATAATGTTCTACTTAAAATTTGAGGATGATAACTAACTAAAACTCTGGGTTATATGAAACATTTTCCAAGACCATGTCTTGTGATTATGACCGCATATAGCATTAGCACCTAAATGCAGAATGTTAAACAGGACAAAATACACATCATCTAGTGCATATTTCTTACTTCCAATCATAATCAAAACAACCTTGAGCTGAACACGCTCAAAACGGTGGAGATCATTGTGGACTTTAGGAGAAACACCCCAACACTGACCCCCCTCACCATTCTAAATAGCACTGTGGCAGCAGTGGAGTTATTCAGGTTCCTGGGCACTACCATCTCACAGGACCTGAAGTGGGAGACCCACATTGACTCCACTGTGAAAAAGGCCCAGCAGAGGTTGTAATTTCTTCGCCAGCTGAGGAAATTCAACCTGCCACAGGCAGTTTTACAGTTTTACTCAGCAGTCATTGAGTCTGTCCTCTGCACTTCAGTAACTGTCTGGTTTGGTTCAGCTATGAAATCACACATCAAAAGACTACAAGGGACAGTTCGGACTGCTGAGAGGATTATTGGTTGCCCCCCCCCCCCCCCTTCAAGAACTATACGCTTCTAGAGTGAGGAAAAAGGCTGGAAAAATCACTCTGGACCCCACTCACCCTGCCCACTACCTTTTTGAACTGTTGCCTTCTGGCCGACGCTTCAGAGCTCTGAGCACCAGAACCGTCAGGCACAGGAACAGTTTTTGTTCATGCTATCCATCTCATGAACAGTTAAATTGCCCCATTGAGCAATAACTATGTGCAATACACAGTTTAGTCTTTTTTATATTTATCTGTAAAACACTTTCACAGGGAGTACACGGGAAACCAGGTTTCTTCTACTCAGGTAAGAGTTTCTTTAATGGAATAACTTGGGTTTTTACAGAGATGCCACAACACGTCAGCTTCACACTTTCATGATACTCTTTAGTTTCACAATATAGACTTTAACTTCACAACAAGACTTTAGCTTCACAACAAGACTTTAGCTTCACGAAGAGCTTCAAGACCCAGACTCTCCCCATGCTCACTGTAATTAGAGACAGGTGTTAGACATAATTTGGCTCAGGTGCAAGTGCCCTTACCACTTTCTCTCTCTCCGGACGGACACTTGACCACGCCCCCACTGCCACATATCCCCACCGCCCGACTCAGGCCAGGGAGGCATCCGGCCTGCCTACCACTCCCCTCCATTTCTGGAAAGGAAGTCAGCGGCAGCCACCTGCGCTCCCGGTCTGTGGACCACCTTGAACTTAAACGGCTGAAGAGCCAGATACCAACAGGTGATCCACGTGTTGGTATCTTTCATGCGGTGGAGCCATTGGAGCGTGGCGTGATCCAAACAGAGGGTGAAGGCCCACCCCAACAGGTAGTATCGGAGAGTGAGGACCGCCCACTTGATGGCAAGACATTCTTTTTCTACGGTGCTGTACTTAGTTTCCCTCAGCGAGAGCTTGCGGCTAATGTACAGCACCGGGTGCTCCTCCCCCTCCACCACTTGGGAGAGTACGGCGCCCAGCCCTCTGTCTGAAGCGTCTGTCTGTAAAACAAAAGGGAGAGAGAAATCGGGTGAATGTAAAAGCGGCCCCCCACAAAGTGCGGCTTTAACTAGCGTGAACGCCTGTTGGCACTGTTCTGTCCACTGGACCGGGTCTGGAGCTCCCTTTCTAGTGAGATCAGTCAGCGGGCTGGTGACATCCGAATAATTAGGTACAAATCTCCTATAATAGCCAGCCAACCCCAGGAACTGTCTCACCCCATTTTTGGTCTTGGGCCACGCCCCCGCTGCCACATAATCCAACACATCCAACCTCTTCTGCCATTTCATTCCTCTGAAAACAAAAAAACATTTGCACTGTACATAACAGATTTGTATTTGCACTGTACATAACAGATTGTATTAGATTTGCACTGCACATGTGTATGTGTGTATGTATGTATGTGTATGTCTGTATGTATGTGTATAATTAGTTTTAATTTTTTATTTTTTATTATTATCTATGTCTTGCTGCTGTTTTTGTATTGTTTTTGTATTGTTGTACAATGGAAGCTCCTGTCACCAAGACAAATTCCTTGTATGTGTAAGCATGCTTGGCAATAAAGCTGATTCTGATTCTGATAATCGAGTTGTTATAGCAGTGTATTTTACTGACGTCATGTGGATTCCATTCATATAATGAGGCAGAAAGCAGATTATTTATAGAATATCCAGCCTGGAGCTGATAGCAGTTTAGCTCTTCTGACTGACAGCGACAGAACTGTCAGTAATCATATATCATATATCAGAGACTGCATAGAAATAATAGACAAACAATCTATTTTTGTATTCGTCTATATATTTACAGTACATGTCTCAACAGTTAACTCAGTTTTATGCTTTACACGTAATTTATCCTACAGTGGCATGAGGCTCCTTGCCTCCTCGCCTTGAAAGTAGATGAGAGGCGGGTGTAGTCAGGGGAAGAGTGAAATAAGAGCTGTCAAGTCAACCAGTTTTCAATTCTCATAGTGGATCAGACACCTTCGAGATCAAAGGCAGATATTGCGGGATTCACGTTCATGTTCTGTTGCTGATAAAGTGGATATAATTTAAATTCTGTTGCTTTAAAATGAACATAAATATGGTGAAAAAGACACTCAATGTACCTGTTATTTAATTTAGCCAATGAGACGTGTCATTCCATCCATTTTTAGTTTAATAAAGATATTTCCGAAATATGATAACAATCACATATCTCTTACTGAGGTCACACTGTCAGAGTGTTGGGAATAGTCACAAATAATTTATACACATAAAAACATGATATTAGAGATAAAAAAAAATAATCAAACATTTTAGAAGAGAACGAAACATCACATCACGGTTTTGTTTTTGGATTTTTTACTCATTCAATGCCATCCGAACAAGAGGTATTTATACACAGTCACCATAATAATATAAGTTACATTGCCAGACACAATATTTTACATATATTTGAGTTCTTTTAAAACTTTTTTATTATTTGTTTTTCATCACGGTTGTTTAGGCCAATGAGAATTAAGCTGTGTCATCAGCGTCAGCAAGTTTCCCATCATGCTTGCAGTTTGCGCAGCTGGAAAAATCCAAATGCGCACCTCTCTTTCTCGAGACTTCTTTGGCATACGTCATCATGACATCACAGCAAGTCGGACAGATTTCTAACTGGCATGCACCTGCCACTGATTACCGGTGATTGTTTCTGCGCAGAACTTGTTCATCTCAAACAAGCCTTTGGTAAGGGGAAGTCCTGTGGGCACTGAGGTAGGCATGATGTCATAGCAAGTCTTCTTCTCTTGCCCATATTTGGAATGATAAATGAATTTGTGTGCCTCTAGCTTCCGGGTGGATTAAGAATCACCATATGAGAGTATTACAGCATGTCAGTGCATCACATCGCACAATTTAGTGGAAAATGGACATAAATAATAATTCTTCAGGAAGTAAATATGAGAATCCATTAATATTTCTGTAAATGTGCACACTTTTGAACAAAATTTTCTACAAAACAGTAGAACATTTACATCATTCAAAAGGTTTGTGCGTTTCATTTCACAACGCTGCTTTGATATTTTGACATATTGACAAATTAAGAAATTACCCTAGCAGTAACATTTCTACTGTAAAACAGTGGTGATTAGGCAGTGGTGGACAGAAACCAAGTATTTTACTTTATTACTGTACTTAAGTAGGCATACATTTTTTATGTATCTATACTTTATCAGAGTATTTTCATTTATGGAAACTTTTACTTTTACTTCACTACATTCAAAAGCATAATATCTTACTTACAACATTTTTATTAAAAAAACATGCCTTTCCAAGCTACTTTGAAATGAATCAATAAATAAAGATCTTTAAATAAAAATAGACATTAAGCAGACTAGAAGTTCACACTTATCGATGAATTTAGAACTTATTCATTGGTAGTTGTCTGTGTGTGGGTCGGCCATGGTGAAAATAGCAAAACAAAAGTCTCAAAATTCAAAGAAATAAAACAGAATAGACACAAAAACATGTCAATGAATGCACACATGTCACTTTATCCAGAAATGCACATTCAATGCTTCACAAGGCCATTTTGTGTTTACTTTTGGAATCTTCATTTGGTTAGACATGCAAATTGTTACATTTAGACAAAAGGGAACATTTGTATTCACAAATATATCTTTATTTGTACAAACAGGTGCACATTCATTTAATTCAAAATTTCACAGATACAAGTTGAAAGGCATTTGTGTGTGGATAGTAAGATGCATGTATGACATTTATCGAATTGACGGATAAGCGTTTACGAATTTGTGAATAATTTTGATACTATATTCTTCCCATACCCTAGTGGCAGTCGTGATACTGCCATTTTGCTTGCAATGGATTTTATTAATTGAGGGAGAAGCTACAAATAGTTTACCTAGAATGAGATTACTGTGTGATATTTTGTTGAGCAGATGAATGAATTCAATATAATTAAGAATTAATATTCACTCGGTATTCGTTATTAATAGTAGTTTTTATCATTATTACTATAGTTAATATTATGATATTTAACAGCAACAATAACCATAATTCAGCAAATATAGGAAGCAGAAATTCATAGATATGATTTTAAATATGTAGGTTTTGCTTGTGCATATTTAATCACACATTTACTGTAATAAAAAAGCTTTTTTGTGATATATTTGCAACGTAAACAATCATTTCTGACTTCTACATTCATAATTGTCCAAAATACAGAAGTAGCTGACATTTAGAATAAAGTTTAGGACAAAATCAGTTGATATTTCTCACTTCGCCCTGATAGTTTTGCAGGAATACATCACTTCCGTTCGGGCGGTCACATAGGGTCTAGTCTGCGTTCCACTTCACTTTTAACATCCACTCACTAACTCCCCTAAGCACTTCCCCTCGGGGGAATGCCTGCCGCCATTTTGGAAGTTTGTTCCACTTCGTTAAGTGAGTGAGTGAAGTTTCAGTTAACAGACCCTCAACCTCTCGATTTTGACAGAGGGAGCGAGTCTACTCTGATGTAAACTTCAGCAGCTCCATATCCCACAATGCAACTCGACTGTGACGTGAAAGCAGATTGCACTTCATAAACCCCACCCCCACACAACTCTAATGTATGATGGAAATGAAGTTAGGTCAGTTAAGCAGTTTAGAAAAGTTACATTGAGATTTAACAGCATAATACTTGTAGCTACCTTAAACTGTTTATCACACAGTTATAGCCTATGTGCTCATTGTTATGTTAACATTTTCCTTGTTAACAAATCTTGATTAATCCTTTCTAACAATTCATTCTAATGAAAAAAAAAACAAAAGGTGCAAAAATCACTAAATAATTCCACAAGATGACATCAGCCTTCAACATGCTCTAAGTGATCAATGGTTAAGGGTGTTCCAGTTAAACCCATTACACGTCATCCGCCAGTAGTGGACACTCGCGCAACGTAACCAGTGACATACATCCGAGTCCATGAGACTGAGTGAAGTTTGCAAGGGAAGGGGATAAAAATTTTAAATGGAATGCAGCCCTAGTCACACAGTTTGAAATATTTAAATGCAGCCGAAACTCAAATCTGACCCCAAAATGTGGCATCCAAAGACGGTCGGAACCTCACACAGCCCCCGTGCGACTCTCCATTGGAAATGAATGACTTCCGGTCTATCATCCGTCATTTGTCAGATGCAGTGAAAAGGCGGCTTTAAACTTTAACTTTGCAACTCAGCACTATGGAGCCACTCTTATTTTATTTTATTTTATTTGTATTTTTTATTTTTATTTTTTTACAATTTTTACAAATTTAATACACTAAACATCACATTATCCCACTGTAACTGTATCTAGGGAGACCATACCTGTACAGATTTCTGAAATGTCTGGCATTCAGCCGGGAATCCTGGCATACAAGCTGAACAGAAATCACAACTTGAACATATCTGATAACAGATTAACGTGGACAAAAAGCAGCATGTGCATGTAAAGTGATTTAGTATTGATCAGATTTAATGCAAATGCACCGGATGTTGATGATAAGAGCTTGCATGGGTTTATTCAGGGTTGGCATGTATAAAAAGCCAAACAAGGCAGTTGCCTAGTACAGCAGCTCAGCGAGGGAGGCAAAAGGCAGAGAAAGAGATGTGTGGCTATTCATTGAGAATTATCACTGCCAGATCAACACATTGCAAGGTCATTAACCTTTTTCTAACCAAACTACTCTCCTTTCTACCTGCCCTTTCTTCCACTCTTATGATGCATGTCAACTGGCACACACAAAATCCAATCAATGCCACTCACAATGCTAGAAATTTGCCGGTTTTCCATCTGCGTTATTTTTTAAGTGGTAGTCTATTGGGATGTCTTTGGTCGTTACGTCGCATTTCGCTGCTTTTTCTCTCAGTGTGATTCAGCGGCGTAGCCAGAAACAAGGCTCTGGGTGTGCCATGGGAAAACAGGGTGTGCAGGAACTGAAATAAAGTGATATGTACCATTAACAACCATTGCATTAGTGTCTTTTTAGCTTAAAATTATTTTACAGTATAATGACTTAACGTAGGCATATTTACAAAGTTTTAAAAACTACAACTATTTTTGTCAGAGAAGTTGATAGGCCGGTTGATGTATTAAACTATTAAGCTTATATTTAGTCATAAAAACTCCCATTAACTCCATTAAGAGATGTTAGCATAAAAATTGATTTGTGAAATCTATCACAAATCAGTTTGCTTATTTTGGAATGATTCATAATTATTTTCCAAAATATGCTGAAGACACAAAATTAACATGGAGGAGCAATAGAGCTCAATAGTGCCCACCCACTTTTTCAGCCGTCTGGACTTCGGAAGTATTTTTCCCATTCTTTTTTCCATAGACTTTTCATAAAATCCTCCATTAAATAGTTGTCAAGCATGAACCAAACCAGTCATCTACCAATACTTTCATGAGGGCACGGATTACAATTCCATGATTGCTGGCAACAGTTTTGCAAGAGCGTGCGCGAACCAGCTGGCTGGTGTTTTTACAGACATTTTCAACCTTTCCCTCTCCTTGTCTGTAGTCCCCACATGCTTTAAAACATCCACCATTGTGCCTGTTACAAAGCAATCAAAAATAACTTGCTTAAATGACTGGCGTCCTGTTGCTCTGACCCCCATCATCAGCAAATGCTTTGAGAGACTAATCAGAGATTACATCTGCTCTGTGCTGCCTCCATCACTGGACCCATTGCAGTTTGCTTACCGCAACAACCGCTCCACTGATGATGCAATTGCATCTACAATACACACTGCTCTCTCCCACCTGGAAAAAAAGAACACTTATGTGAGAATGCTGTTTGTAGTCTACAGCTCAGCACTCAACACCATAGTGCCCTCCAAGCTTGATGAGAAACTCCGGGCTCTGGGCTTAAACAGCTCGCTGTGCAGCTGGATCCTGGACTTCCTGTCAAGCAGACGCCAGGTGGTTAGAATAGGCAGCAACATCTCCTCATCACTAACCCTCAACACTGGAGCTCCACTGGGCTGTGTTCTCAGCCCACTACTGTATTCCCTGTACACACATGACTGTGTGGCAACACATAGCTCCAATGCCATCATTAAGTTTGCTGATGACATGACGGTGGTAGGTCTGATCACTGACAATGATGAAACAGCCTACAGAGAGGAGGTGCACACTCTGACACACTGGTGTCAGGAGCACAACCTCTCCCTCAACGTCAGTAAGACAAAGGAGCTTGTGGTGGACTTCAGAAGAAAAGACAGAGAACACAGTCCCATCACCATCAATGGAGCACCGGTGGAGAGAGTCAGCAGCTTCAAGTTCCTGGGTGTCCACATCACAGAGGAACTCACATGGTCCATCCACACTGAAGTCGTTGTAAAGAAGGCTCATCAGCGCCTCTTCTTCCTGAGACGGTTGAGGAAGTTTGGAATGAACCGCCACATCCTCACATGGTTCTACACCTGCACTGTAGAGAGCATCCTGACTGGCTGCATCTCCGCCTGGTACGGCAATAGCACCGCCCACAACCACAAAGCACTGAAAAGGGTGGTGCGAACTGCCAGACACATCATCAGAGGTGAGCTTCCCTCCCTCCAGGACATATATACAAGGCGGTGTGTGAAAAAAGCTTGGAGGATCATCAGAGACTCCAGCCACCCGAGCCATGGGCTGTTCTCACTGCTACCATCAGGCAGGCGGTATCGCAGCATCAGGACCTGCACCTGCCGTCTCCATGACAGCTTCTTCCCCCAAGCAATCAGACTTCTGAACTCTTGATCTCCCACGATCAAAATACATCAGCACTGCACTTTATTACTCTTACTCTTATATCTCACACTGGACTGTCATAAATTATATTATTATTATATTATATTCTCTCTTAAAAACTTACTACCAACCGACAGCCTGAATGTCAATACAGTACAATTCAACCTACTGTACATTCTATATATACTACTACATATACTTTTTTTTATATATTTTTATTTTTATTTTTTATTTTTATTGAATAATGTGTATCTATATTGTGTGTATTGTATACTGTACAGTGTATGTTATTATTTGTATATTGTGTTGTGTGTAATTATGTGTATATCAGATGTTTAAATTGTGCTGTGTTAATCTGATGTTATTGTAAATTGGTATATGTCTCATCACTGTCACGACTGCTATGTTGATCGGAACTGCACCCAAGAATTTCACACACCATTGCACTTGTGTATATGGCTGTGTGACAATAAAGTGATTTGATTTGATTTGAAGTATGTTACTATAAAAAAGCATGGTAAGGTCTTACAGTGTAGTGGAAAAACCTCTCAAAGATTTTGAGTATACTCTAAGAAAGAGATGCTGGCCTTTATTAATACATATAATAAATGCACATATGACAGATAGATTACAAATCTCTAAATATCATATTAAAGAACAAGTACTGGCACAAGTAGTCAGCACTGAAATTGTACAAGTACCGCTTTAAACACGTAGAGGGCGCTAAACTCCACGGCAATCCAAATACATTGGTCTTTGGTGGATTTATCTGCTCAGCCTGTTTTTCAAGACAAGTATTGACTCTGACTGCTGCATATGATAGCTTATACATAACTTCGACATGCCCCACAGACTTATTCAGTAAAAGATGGTAAACAGTCCAAATTCATACACTACTATGCAGTTTTTCTTGAAATTGACATACCATGCTATAAAGTGGTAATCAATACTTGACTTTTTTTTCTCAGTAGATATTAACCGACTGTGTCAAGTAAATAAAAAAATAAAAAATCACTACTGTATATGCTTTAAATTGTGATAATAAATACATAAAGGGAATAAATAATTGCTGAAAATAAAGCAGGCCTAAACATGATAATGGGAGTATCTTATAAATGACCTGAACAATAAACCATTTCAACCATAATTCATTTCAAACATTATGTTTACCGATTGAAAACATTTAAACTGTTAAAATACATTTAGAATAAAATATTCGCTTTGCTGAGTGTGTGTCCCTCTTGTGGAGAGAATTTACATTATTATCATGCTGTGCATCTACTATGAATTGCATTAACAAACTCGAGAGTGTTCAAACTGAATTCAGTCACTGAGATATTAGTCAAAATAATAATACAGAAAGCTGATAAACTGCAAACAAACACAAGACATCTGTCTGCATTTCAGAAGTAAAAATGCACATGCAATCCACTTGGAATCTCAGCCTTATAATTACTGCATTAGACCCCTTATATGCAAACATTTCTAGTTTTCATTAGTTGAATTCAATTCAGTGCCATACCAATTCATTGATACTGAGGCCTGTTACAGGGAAACAATCATTCATGTAGTCATTTAATGGTATCACTTCATAACAACGCTGTATTTGTTAACATGAACTAACAATTAACAATGCTTTTGCATCACTAATTCATCTTGGTTAATGTTATTTTCAACATATTCTGATACATTTTTTAAATAAAAAATTGTGTAGATTAACATTAGCTAATTTATTATGATCTCACATGAACAAACAATTAACAATTGTATTATTTATTTTTTTATTTTTTTATAAATTAAAGCTACACTATGTAACTTTTTTGTTGTTGTTATAAAACAACAAAATGTTATTAATGAGAGAGTGCAACAAAAATCCATCTTCAAAACCATGTCTTTACCCAAATACATTTTGATAAACCTATCAAAATGTTTATATTGTCAGGAAATCGTATACATACATCATTCACCCTTGTGTGTCAGGTCATATCCGTACACAGGGAATATAAGCTCTGGCTACTGTATGTAACGTAGCTGCTGGCACTGGCAGTCATGAAGATAATGATGATGGAATGAAGAACCTAAGTGCAATTTATTAAACAAAAGTGATATCCAAATAACCCTAACTATAAACATGAAACATAAGCATAAACATGATCTTGACTATAACCTTGACTTAACATAAACTTGACTTGACATGATACAACGTTACCAAACCTCTACAATACTTGACAAAGGACAATGGAAAACATGAGGGTTTAAATACATGGACATGGGAGATCAAACCAATGAACAACCAGAACTCTAAACAAGATATTTAAACAATAAACCAATGAAAACAAGACACATGAACATGGAGGGAAAACAGGAATCACATGACAACGGAACCACATGACATGAACCAGGAACTAGAATTTTCAAAATAAAAGACATGAAATACAAGAATCAACAAAATACACATGACATATCCCCCCCACTAAGGGGCTGCTCCCGACACCCCAACACATGAACTAAACACATAAAACATTATATACATTTCAAAGTTCAATAGGGAGCTGGGGGGTGGCCTTGAGGCATGGCTTAGCAGGGCGTGGAGCATGGGATCAGGGCGGAGCCCATGGGGGGTGGAGCCATGAGAGGCTCGAGGGGCGGAGCCATGGGGAACTGGATACCTGGAGAGTAGCCGAAAACTTGAAGGGCCAGGGTGGAGCCGGAGGCAAGGAGGACCAAGCCGGCGCCGGAGGCTCAGAGGAGCAAGGCGGAGCTGGGGGATCGGAAGACTGAGGCGGAACCGGTGGAACTGATGACCAAGGTGGAGCCGTAGGGAAGGAGGTCCCCGGTGGAGCTGACGGATCGGAGGGACGAGGCGCAGCCAGAGGATCGGAGAGCCAAGGCGGATCCAGGTGACCGACAGACCAAGGAGGAGCTGGAGGGACAAGGGACCCCGGCAAAGCCGACAGGCTGAAGGACCACAGTAGAGTCGAGGGAACGCAGAGCCGAAGCAATGTCGAGGGACCGACAGGCCAAGGCGGAGTCCAGGGCTCAGAGGGTCCAGGCGGGTTGGAGGGTTGAAAGTTCCCCTTGCCTGCTCAGGAGAACTAAGGGTGGGTACAAGGGTGGGAACCATCTCTAGGTCCAACTGCTCAGATGTGGCCATGACATGGCGTGGAACAGACTCAGGCGTGGCTGTGACGTGGCATGGAGCAGGCTCAGGTGTGGCTGTGACGTGGCATGGAGCAGGCTCAGGCGAGGCTGTGACGTGGCATGGAGCAGGCTGAGGCGTTGCTGTGACAAAAGATGGCGCTAGCTCAGCGACTATGACGAGGAACTCTGGCTCGACGGCCATGACATGGAACTCTGGCTCCTCGGCCATGACATGAAACTTTGGCTCAACGGCCATGACGTGGAACTCAGGCTCATTGGCCATGACGTGAAACTCAGGCTCGGCGGCCATGACGTGAAACGCCGGCTCGGCGGCCATTTCGTGAAACTCTGGCTCGGCATCCACATCCCCTACAGTGAACATAGAACCAGTGATCTGCAGGGCAAGGTCACTATACTGAGCGAGGCTGAGGGAACTGCGACCGCCAGGCATCAAAGTGGAGATAGGCTCATTTAGTCCAAATCGGAAACAGTCTTTTAGGGCAACCTCATTGAAGTCCACCCGGCAGGCCAGAGCGCAGAAGTCCTCCACATAGTCCTCCAGGGGATGATTCCCCTGATGTAGGCGGAGGAGCTGGATTGCTGGGTTCATTGTTTGGTCAAGTATTTCTGTAACATAGCTGCTGGCACTGGCAATCATGAAGACGATGACGATGGAATGAAGTACCCAAGTACAATTTATTAAACAAAAGTGATATCCAAATAACCCTAACTATAAACATGAAACATAAGCTTAAACATGATCTTGACTATAACCTTGACTTAACATAAACTTGACTTGACATGACACAATGTTACCAAACATCTACAATACTTGACAAAGGACAATGGAAAACATGAGGGTTTAAATACATGGACATGGGAGAACAAACCAATGAACAACCAGAACTCTTAACAAGATAATTAAACAATAAACCAATGAAAACAAGACACATGAATATGGAGGGAAAACAGGAATCACATGACTAGGGAACCACATATCATGAAACAGGAACTAGAATTTTCAAAATAAAAGACATGAAATATAAGAATCTACAAAATACACATGGCACTGTAGCGCGTGTATGGTGTGGGTGTAGTATGAAGCTGAAAGTTTGTTGTCACAACGAACGAGAAAAATTTACCATGGATCGTTCAAAACGTCAAACCTCTGGGGAATCACCGGTTGTAAAACCAAAGAAACCCCAAACAGATCAGAGTCTACAAGCAGAAAGGAAAAGCGACAGAGTCTGTAATAAAACCCGAATCAACATCGGCTTTGGCTTTTCAGAGGTGGCGATAACTCCGAGATCTGAAAGGATTTAAAAGCGACCCAGAGATGGCTTATTTTCTTAACTCAACAGGTAAGATATTTTATTGATATGGTTTATATGTAGTTGTGTAATCACACACACACACACGTCTGTGTGTGTGTGTAGTGAAATACAATAATTATACTGTAGTGTGTGCAGAACTTTTCACTTGCTAGCACACGTGTGTATTTTTCTTTATAACGGCAATAATTTATATAAATAAATCCTTTAGTCCTAGGCTTGCCAAGGACATGTGAGTCTTGAAATGATGTTGACCACTGGTAATTAGTAATTAGTTACTACCATGGTCTATTTGGTCAGAATATCCTGCAGTTTTAAAAAATTACAACGTTTGACCTTATCAGACTAGCAATCAGTTGTCTAATGTTAACGAACATTGCCTAACTTTTGTAACATAATTTATTTCAAAACATCAAAGTTTCCAGTAAGTCAAAATAACAGCATAAGCTATGGCACTTATCTGCTCAGATGACATGTTTTCGGATATCCTTCTTTTCCTTTCTTTCATTATATATTTATCCATTTGCTCTGATAAGATGTCCTGTATCCAGGTATACACCGGTGCCTCGAACCACATTCATCCGTGCAGAGGAGCAGAGCCAAAGCACATCTTACTTCATTACCAAAACAATGTTCTTCCGCAAGACACATGCAGTTTTATTTTTTAACCGCTAGAGGGCCAACAGTTACATAGTGTAGCTTTAACATTAACCAAGACAATAAATGCATTTACAACAAATGCTGTAAAAATAGATTGTTCATAGTTAGTTCATGATACCTAATGCATTTACTATTGTTGAAAAATAGAACATTATTGTAGAGTATTACCAATATATATATATATATATATATATATATATATATATATATATATATATATATATATATATAAATTTGAAAGCCCAGCAAGTGGAATTGACATAAAAAGGAACTATGGAGCATAAGAAAAATGAGAAGAATTACAATTCTGACAGTTAATACACTGAGTGTAATAAAACTTTGTTTGACATTCAGCTGACTGAATGGATATTTCTCCCAAAAATAACATTTAATTTACTCACCATGTATTTTGAAACCTGAATGATTTTTTTATTCTTCCAAGAAACTCAAAAAAGATGTTAGCAGAATGTCCAGGCTGCTCTTTTCAACAGTATACAACAAAAGTGCCCGGTGATTTACATTGTCAAGATCCAAACAAGTATACCATAAAAGTAGCCCGCACAACTACATTCCAAGTTTTCTGAAGCCATTGGACAGCTTTGTGTGAGCAACATAACTGACTTTATTAAGTTATTATTCACAGAAAATTCAAATCATGATATATGTGAGAACTCTGCATTTGAATACAGCCAAAAGCTTGTCATTGGATGCCATATAAGTAGAAAAGGGAGAATAAGCTGCACACAAACTTAAAGGAGTAGTTATTCCAAAAATGCAAGTTCTGTCATCAGTTACTCACCCTCATGATGTTAGGTCTAGAATATGGGTGAGAAAATTAACATTTGGGTGGACTAACTCATCAAAGTAATTATTATATTATACTTATACTTATTATATTATAGTAATTATATATTGAAAATAATACAACTTTGTAAAAATGTGAATAAACATAATTCACGTCAGTGTCCTACCAACAATTAACTTCTGACTGTGCTGAAATATTTTGGACATGTCAGTGGAATGTTGGTATGCTACTTCCAATACAAAGAGTCATTTTAAATGATACTTTAAGACATTTCCTTCTGACAAACACAAACAGCCCATTGGAAAAAGGTACCGCACATATTGACTGACAGGCTGAGCAGCCCCTAACCCCAACTTTATCCACCAGGTTCCAATTGCTGGCCAGTTTGTCAGGTAATATGCGGGGCACTATTCTCCAGTGTGCACATGAACACTTTGTGTGGTTACTGGGACAGTAAAGTCTGAGTCCTGAGGCAGGAGGTGCAGTTTCACCTCTCTCTCTCCTGGAGTATTTTCAGAAGTGCCATGATCTAACTGACAGTCTATGTTGTTCAAACGGAAAATTCAGGTGAGTTACTGAATATATAGAAAACCAAGACAAATCTTGTCATACGTGATTTTAAAACTATGTTGGAAGATAGCAGGAAATGGAAATTTTAGTGTCTTTTTTGACAGGTAAATGTTTATCATTGCCTTCCACTACTGCCTTCTCTGCGGCCATTTCGTTTTTTTTTGTTTTTTTTTGTTTTTTTTTGTTTTTTGCTAATTGTCTGTAGGTCCTCTATAAATGTTTACCTGTTAGAATGGCTCTAAATTAATAGGTTTACTGTGCATTTGTCTGTTAAAATGATCACTAAAGAAATACAGTAACATCGACAGTGTATATGTCTTAACCCATTTAAGCCCAGCTGAAGTGTCCACTGCTCTTTTTCCATCTGTAGCAGCGTGAATATTCTAGATATTTAAAAACAACTGGTGTATAAGTACACAAATTTAGGAAGAGCTTTTGACAACTTGCTGGATAATGTATCATGTGGTGTTTAATTATGGCGTTTACTCTGAAATACACTAGGCATATATTGCACATGTTCAGTATCTATAGGAGTTTTGATATAGATACATTCCCACTGGTCACTAAAGTTGCTGAATTTAAATCATCTGTATGTGAAAACTACACTTAACATTTTTAAAAGAACTGCAAAGTTCATATGAAAGATTGGGGAAATAATTCTCATTTAGAATCTGGTCATTAATTAGTTAATACTTATGATTTCTTTGAATGACTCTGAAAAGATGCACCATGCAAACAACAAGAGTTACTTAAACAACAGTTTTACTTAAAAATCACATAGTAAAATTATGAACACTGTTGTTTTTTCTCCACCACTTTCACAAAAATTTTTCTTCCCATAAAAGTTTAATGAGCACATTATCTGTTGAGTTTGCTTTGCCAAGAGTACACAGTAATGATTAACTGAGGTGTCATCTCTCCTATAGCCCAAATACTGTCCTCAGTGGAGCCTTTGTGTTTGCCTTGAAATGATGTCCACCCATGCTGCTCTGCTCCAGTTGCAATCTTTCTTCAGCTTTCATAATCCTTTCCAGAGCACAGGAGCAAAATTTTTGTAATGTTTTTCGTCACAACTACAGTATGTGAAAATACGACACTTGTCACTCACCTGTCCAAATCATAACTTATAGTTTATGTTGTTGGGAGAGGAATATTTGAGGCTGGCCCATTACAAGAGTTTAGCTAAAGTGATGTAAATTCATGGAATGATAGTCAATTCAGCATAGAGCACTGGCCACAAATTTACGGCTGTAGAACTTTGTATAAATTTCCATAGATTTTCCATTTACAAAGTTCTACACATCTCCCTTGAATGTTTATTAAATATTTATTAGGCTTGGGATTGATGCCTTTTTCACGCATCGATAATTAGAGGATGATTATCAATATACAGTATATATTTTTTTCAGATATAAATTAGGCTGCTCATTGCACAATATTCTTTGTCTTTTCAAACATGTTTCTTAAAGGAATAGTTCACCCAAAAATGAAAATTCTCTCATCATTTACTCACCCTTATGCCATCACGGATGTGTATGACTTTCTTTCTTCTGCAGAACACAAATGAAGATTTTTAGAAGAATATCTCAGCTCTGTAGGTACATACAATGCAAGTGAATGGGTGCCAACACTTTCAGCTTGAAAGTAATCCATGTGACTCCAGTGGTTCAATCAATTTCTTCAGAAGTGATATGATAGGTGTGGGTGAGAAACAGATCAACATTTTAGTCTATTTTTATTATGCATTCTCCTCCCTGTTCAGTCATTCTCCACTTTCACTTTCACATTTTTCTTGTGTTTTTGGTGATTCACATTCTTCATGCATTCACATTTCTTGCAAACATGGACTTAAATATTGATCTGTTTCTCACCCACACTTATATCACTTCTGAAGATATAGATTTAACTACTGGAGTCTTATGGATTACTTTTATGATTCCTTTATGTGCTTTTTGGAGCATCAAAATTTTGGTACCCATTCACATTTTATGGACCTACAGAGCTGAAATATTCTTCTAAAAATATTTGTTTGTGTTCAGCAGAAGAAAGAAAGTCATACACATCTGGCATGAGGGTGAGTGAATGGTGAGAGAATTTTCATTTTTGGGTGAACTATCCCTTTAACACAACTTTGGTAAAGTGTGAGCGGCAGGGTAAATGAAAGGGGTTCACACACTGGACGTGTCTGGTGGACGACATGGTGCATTTTAAAATACAAAACAATTATGTTTTGTTACAATATGTGCACTGCCAATGACAGATGAGGAGTTACAACTCCAGAGGCTGCATATTCTGCTATGTTACTGAACACAACTTGCATAGTTTACCATCAGATTTAACCCAAATAATTATCAAAAGGCAAAGATTTACTGTAGCCTCAATGGATAATATTGTGAATATGTGTATTTCATATAGCCTGTACAATTTATTTAGAGTCACAAGTATGACTTTTTCTGGCTTGACAGCTTGAATTAAACATATTTAACGCTACACACATACATTTCATAATAAACGTTGTAATTTTTAATCATTCAGTTTGATACACTTACCTGCAAACTTAACTTCACAGTGTGTCATGGTTTTATGTGTTTTTGTTCATGTTTTGTGTTAATGTATATTACTTTGGAAGTTTAGGTTCCCGTTTTATAGTCATGTGTTCCATGTTATGTTAATTCCTGTTTCCCTGCCAGGTCATGTGATTCCCTGTTTCATGTCATGTGGTCCCCTGGTCAAGTGATATCATGTTTCCCTCCATGTTCATGTGTCTTGCTTTCATTTGTTTATTGTCTTGTTACCTTGTTATCAGTTCTGTCTTGTCATTGTTTATCATTGTCATGTTTCTCCCTTGTCCATGTATTTAAGCCTCATGTTTGCCATTGTCCATTGTCAAGTATTGTAAGTGTAACATTGTTGGATTGTTCAAGTCAAGTCAAGTCAAGTCAAGTCTATGTTTATGTTTTGTTTCACGTTTGGATTTTGGCTATTGGATTTCACTTATGTAAATAAACTACACCTGGGTTCTAACTTCATCATCGTCTTCATCAGCCTGTCTTTGCCAGCAATGTTACAGAATACAAAATGAACCCAGCAGTTCAGCTTCTTCATTTACATCAGGGGAATCGTCCCCTGGAAGAATATGTAGAGGACTTTTGTGCTCTGGCCAGCAGGGTCAATTTTTATGAGATTGCCCTCAAGGACTGTTTTTGCTTTGGGCTAAATGAGCCAATCTCCTCCTTGATGCCAGGCGGCCGGAGTACCTACAGCCTGACTCAATTTATCAACCTTGCCCTACTGATATGTGGTTCATCGTTCACTGTGGGGGTGGTGGACACCGAGCCAGCGTCTCACGTCATGGTCACCGAGCCAGCGTCCCACGTCATGGTCGCCGAGCTTGCAGCACCTTCTGCCCCTGATCCTGAGTCTGCTCCATGCCATGTCACAGCCATGCCAGAATCTGCTCCATGCCATGTCACAGCCACGCCTGAGTCTGCTCCATGCTATGTCACAGCCACGCCTGAGTCTGCTCCATGCCATGTCACAGCCACACCTGAGTCTGCTCCATGCCATTTCACACCTCGGCCTGCTCCATGCCTTGTCACAGCCGCGTCTGAATCTTCTCCATGCCATGTCACAGCCACGCCTTAGTCTGCTCCATGCCATGTCACAGCCACACCTGAGTCTGCTCCATGCCATGTCACAGCCACATCTAAATCTTCTCCATGCCATGTCACAGCCACGCCTTAGTCTGCTCCATGCCATGTCACATCCCCGCCTGAGTCTGCTCCATGCCATGTCACATCCACGCCTGAGTCTGCTCCATGCCATGTCACATCCACGCCTGAGTCTGCTCCATACCATGTCACAGCCACGCCTGATTCTGCTCCATGCCATGTCACAGCCACGCCTCGGCCTGCTCCATGCCATGTCACCGCCACGCCTCAGCCTGCTTGATGCCATGTCACAGCCACGCCTCGGCCTGTTCCATGCCATGTCACAGCCATGCCTGAGTCTGCTCCATGCCATGTCACAGCCACACCTGAGTCTGCTCCATGCCATGTCACAGCCACACCTGAGTCTGCTCCATGCCATGTCATAGTGACGCCTGAGCCTGCTCCATGCCATGTCACATCCACGCCTCAGCCTGCTCCATGCCATGTCACAGCCACGCCTCAGCCTGCTCCATGCCATGTCACAGCAACTCCTCAGCCTGCTCCAGGCCCACATCTGCTCCATGGTCCAGCACTCATGCCTGTCATGGCCAACGAGTCAGCATCCACGCCTACCTCGGCCAAATCAGGATCCTGCCGTACCATGTTACCATGTCATGCCATTTAACCACGTCAAGTGGCCAACCCCCCCCTCCCCAGCTCCCTCTTTAACTCTGTGTTTTTGTCGGGAGCCACCCATAGTGGGGGGGATATGTTATGGTTTTATGTGTTTTTGTTCATGTTTTGTGTTAATGTCTTTTATTTTGGAAGTTTAGTTCCTGTTATATAGTCATGTGTTCCATGTTATGTTATTTCCTGTTTCCCTGCCAGGTCATGTGATTCCCTGTTTCATGTCATGTTGTCCCCTGGTCATGTGATTTCATGTTTCCTTCCATGTTCATGTCTTGTTACCTTGTTATCAGTTCTGTCTTGTCATTGGTTATCATTGTCATGTTTCTCCCTTGTCCATGTATTTAAGCCTCATGTTTGCCATTGTCCATTGTCAGGTATTGTAAGTGTAACATTGTTGGATTCTTCACGTCAAGTCAAGTCAAGTCAAGTCTATGTTTATGTTTTGTTTCATGTTTGGATTTACGGTTGTTGGGTTTCACTTATGTAAATAAACTGCACCTGTGTTCTAACTTCATCATCATCTTCATCAGCCTGTGTTTGCCAGCAACGTTACACAATGGTGTATTTTGCTGAACAGCAGAAAGTATAATAAATAAAACATACTGGAAAGATGTTTATGACTTGATTGTATTACAGTTTTATCAGTGTATGATGATGATCTCGAGTCACCAGTACACTGAACTGAGAATTGCCTCTTTCGGATATGTTCGAAATACTGAGAACTGATAAGTGAGCTGCTGATAAGCATGCGTGAACCGAGGACTTTAATGAGGGGGTGAAACGTTTCAGTCGAGAGATGTAAATTAATTTTACTATTGAGGATTGTGCATGCAGATAATATTTGAAGTTGTTATGAGCTGGGTCATGGTTTCTGTAAAGAAGGGTGAGTTGATTTAGTTTATTCACTTTACAGTATATGCTTTAGACAAGTAGAACACCCACGTTTTTATATCAGTGTCAGTATTGGGTGCTTTAGGTGCAAAACTTTAATGTAGGAAACTTATCCAAGATGTACGATCACTGAATGAAACATTGACAATAAGCACCCTTAATGTTATAACTTAATTGAATAAAATGTAATGATCAGCAATATGCATTTACATATGGCTTTATTGAATGTGTTTGAGCGTGTATTCCAAGACGCAGAGTATAATCATTATGTACAGTGATGTCATTACGCAGTGACGTAGAAGAACTGCTGAATCTTTTTTTTGGAACTGGTTCATTAAAACGAACCGTCTGAAAGAACTGGTTCTTGGAAAAGAATCAGCTTTTCATCACTACCATTTTGCAGTTTTCCCGACTAATTCAGCACAGAAAATGCAAAAAAAGTCAGCATAATTAGGGGCCTGGGTAGCTCAGCAAGTAAAGACACTGACTACCACACCTGGAGTCGCAAGTTCGAATCCAGGGCATGCTGAGTGACTCCAGTCAGGCTTCCTAAGCAACCAATTGGCCCGGTTGCTAGGGTGGGTAGAGTCACATAGGGTTAACCTCCTTGTGGTTGCTATAATGTGGTTCTCGCTCTCGGTGGGGTGCGTGGTGAGTTGTGCATGAATGCCACAGAGAATAGTGTGAGCCTCCACACGTGCTACGTCTCTGCGGTAACGTGCTCAACAAGCCATGTGATAAGATGCGCGGATTTATGGTCTCAGATGCGGAGGCAACTGAGATTCGTCCTCTGCCACCCGGATTGAGGCAAGTCACTATGCCACCATGAGGACTTAGAGCACATTGGGAACTGGGCATTCCAAATTGGGGAGAAAAGGGAAGAAAAATAAATAAATAAATAAATTCATTTTCACTGGGCCTACTCATCATAATCATTATCAACATCCCTGTCATTCTCTCTCCTCAGGGGTGTGTTGTGGCAATCTTGAGGAACAGAAGAGTTTGATGAAGATGGGTCTTAGTATGGTGTTAGTAGGGCATGTGAACTTCCTGCTGGGTGCTCTGGTCCATGGTGTGGTGCTGAGGCACTAAAGCCTCCAGTGGGTACAAGCCATGGAGAGCGCAATCTCCAACATCATAGCCCAACATGATCTATAGTGTGTCATTGTTGGGATATTGACTATTCTCAAAAAACATGAAGAACAGGGTGCTGGTAAGTGTTCTGAGAAGCTTCTTGTACCTCTAGAGCACAGTCAATGGATTTGTGTCTAAACCATGTGAACTGCCATTTTAACCTCTAATATGTTGTCAGGTTATTTTGTAATGCTTGGGAGAATCTCAACAAACCTTTCAAGAACATGTCTGTATCAGACATTGGGGGGTGGGGGGAAAGGGTGGAATATAATGTCAAAATACAACAACAACAAAAAATCGGCTTCATTTTTATTTATGTTCAATTTAATGTCTTATTTTTTTTATTTTTTATTTTTATTTTTTTGTGTCATGTCATGTTCTAATAGCATTTGGTTTTATATAAAAGAGGGATTTGCACTCAAACATTCTAATTTTAGCATGTGTCCACTGTTTGGATGAATACACAATGGTTGCACTATATGTTGTAAACACCTGAGGAACTTTAAAAAAATAAGTGGGAAATTAATCGGGTCAAAGAAAGAAAGAGAATGAACCATGAAAGCAGTCATTGATTATGTTTGAGTATTCTCTGTCAATCTTCTTGGAAGTTTTTTCTCCTCCTGCTTCTTTCTGCTTCAGTGGCACACATCTGCTTCCTCTCTCTCTCTCATTCATCAGGGATTGTGCTGAGCTCTGTAGCATTTGATCACTGTCAGTGAGCTTGCAGGTGCCTTCACATTTAATAAGCAGCTCAGAAGTTTCAAAACCCCTGTGATACAGAGATGCCTGCAAGGGATAATCCTTTGTTTGGTGCTTGAGTTTATTCTCTTTTTGATAAATGTTGGTAAAATATCTCCCTTTTTTGTTGAAGACCTAGTCACTGTTTGTGTTAAGTGCTCTAGCTGGTCTTGTGGCTGCCGCTCTGTTGTCGGATTGATTGTGTCTTTGTTAAAGACAGTCATTCATGGTGACAAGAGACTACTTGCTTACTGCAGTTATAGTGATGATTTAAGTACTACCAATGAGTGCCCTTTCGACCCTACTCGTATTTACGTAAGTAACCCATGAGAGTTGATAGAAAATAGGAATACAATTATATGGATTTTCCCTGTATCTCGTCCATTTTTTGGAGTTGTGCTCAAACCTCTTTAGCATTCCTCAATCTATCTCTTATAAATAGTGTCACACACACAATAATAATAACAATAATAATAATAATAATAATAATAATAATAATAATAATAAATAATGTCAAAATTGCAACAGTATTTTAATTTTTACCAAAAGTGTATAGGGTCTTTAGAGACCCAAGGTATGTGAGAGTGTACGTTTTTTTTTTTTTTTCGCACTTCCATAAATAATATATTTTTTTATGATTATTTCATATATATTTAAGTTTACTATAACAGGTTATCTATTTCTTTTAAATTAGTTCTATATTCGTACAAATAAATGATCTCAAGTTGATTTTCTGTGCAACAATGAATTATCGACAATAGTGAATTATCAGTATCCCATATGCATGTACATATACATATTATACTTGTTATTGCTTACTTAAGGTGGCACTGATGTTTCAGTGATTGATTTGATTTACATTTGACATTGCTTGCTGATGTAAAAAAAAACATGGAACTAAACTATAGCAAGTACAACACATGATATGACTATTGTCATTTGGGTGTACTACTGAAACAATGTAAGTTGTTCATCTGTTTAGACTCAATAACTGTCTGAGAAAATACATATGTGTAACTTAGGTGTAGCTGATGTGTATATTATGTGTAGATTATGTGTTATGTGTAGCTCAATATGTGTTTGACAGCCAGCTGCTTCTCATAAAATTTCAGTTTGAAAATAATGAGTCCTGTTCTGGATTTGTCCTGTTTTTTTTAGGCGTTGTTTTTGTTTTGTTTTTGTTTGTTTTATTGCTTTTTTTTTTTTTTTTTTTTGCTTTTTGTGCATTATCTCTTTGATTTATGAAAAATAAAACATAAAAATATATTTAGTTTTATTATTTTTTAATTGTATTGAAAAGATATACACATTTTTTTTCTCCCCAATTTGGCATGCCCAATTCCCAATGTGCACTATGTCCTTCTGGTGGTGTAGTGACTTGCCTCAATCCAGGTGGCAGAGGACGAATCTCAGTTGCCTCTGTGTCTGAGACCGTCAATCTGTGCATTTTATCACGTGGCTTGTTGAGTGTGTTACTGCAGAGACCTAGCACATGTGGAGACTTCACACTATTCTCTGTTGCATCCATGCACAACTCACCATGTGCTGGATTTGAACTTGCGACTCCAGGTGTGGTAGTCAGTGTCTTTACTTGCTGAGCTTAGATCACATGAATAAGCAGGTGTACAGGTGTTCCTAATAAAGTGCTCAGTGAGTGTATAAGGGAAATTTATCTTTGGTCCTGTGACTAGTCACCATTCCTTTATTTTTCACCTTTTTTTAGTCACCTTATTGCCTTCGCTATAGTTTTTTTAAACATCCTGTGAAGTGACTTTTTATTTGTAGTAATACAGCTGCATGCATAATTATAAAAGATTAAACAAAATGCTGTTTAAAGAAGTTTTTGGTGGAGTTTCATGTATTTCATGCCAGCTGCCCATTTCCTTGGTGAGTGTAAGGAATAGTACAGAACGGACAGATACAAAGTGCACTGGTCACAATCATCCAGTAAGTAGGGCCACTGCACAACCAGTAAATGTCTCTCTCTTTCTCTCTCTCTCTCTCTCTCTCTCAGGGCACCACTTTATTCCTGTGGGTACCATTGATACTAATGAGTGCAGTGGAGGTGGTGTTCTCATGTCGCTTATTTAAACTCTACATCTCTTACCTCGGTCTGCCATGTTGCCTACGAAACAACATCCACAAGATGAAAACAGATTGTTATGTGCTGACCAACTCTCTACCCCCATTTGAAACTCTAAGGAGCTTAATTTTGAATTCTTACAAACTGTTACAAATATTCAGTGCTTTGGCATAGGTGGACTCATGCTCTGAGTTTTCAGTTGTATATCTGACTCCTGTGGTCTTCCTAATAGATTCTTGAGAGAAAACTAACACGTGTTTGACTGACTCGTGGTCCCCCTGTATTAGCGTATGTGTGAGTGAGGGTGTGTTCAATGACTCATACTGCAGTCTTACTGTAAAACAGCATCACTGTGTTCCATTTCAGATGAAAACCAGCTGAGCCCCCTTTCCTCCCCCGCTATGCACCCCCATCCCGTAGTTGTCAAGGAGAAGGAAAGGGGAAGCTGTCCGTTAGAACCCCAGAGTGGCACAAGCCCCCTTTCAGCTCAAGACCACAGAGCTCCACATGCTCTGCCAAGTGCCGCCACCCCCCTTCCTCCTAGTTCAATCAAGGGCATTGGAAATGTCTAGTAACTGGATCTTATTATGAGCCTTGCTGTGGCTTTGGCCTGACTCAGTGCCCTGCAGGACTAAAGGGAATTTTAAACAAGTGTTACTCTTTTGAAGAGAGAGGAATATTACACAGGTGCTTGAACAGGTCACAGCTGACATGTTGTCAACTGGATTCTTATTTTGAATGTTTGCTGTCTTGGGAGAACATTTAATTTGTACGTATTAATACACACTTTAAAAAAAATAAAATAAAATAAAAATAAAAACCTAACCTAAAATATGTGGTAACATCTAAATTAGAGTAACTGGTTTTATATAAGACAAAAGTCTTATTTCATCTGACTAAATCAACCTGATAAATTAGGTTACACCAACACATTAAAAACAAAATTAATTACATTCAAGAAATGTTCCAGGTTCAATTCAAGTTAACTCAATCAACAGCATTTGTGGCATCTGTTAATACATTTTTAAAAAAAAAATGCTGATACAGTAATGGACTTAAAATGGAAGTGAATGGGGCCAGTCCATAAGCATTAAAATACACACTGTTTCAAAAGTATTGCCACAAGACATAAGCATTATAAGTATTAACATGATTTAAGTTTGATAAAGTTAAAAATTAAAAATAAATTTACCTCCGTTATGTTGTTTACCAGATTAGAGTGTTTATGTTGTTATGTCGTCATGACAATGAAGTTGCAATGTTATATATAACTTTACACACATGGTTAGTAAGAGATTTTATTACACTAAAATCAAAATAATAATTATTTTTTGTGGTAATCAACATTATGCCACAAATGCTGTCAATTGAGCTTAATTTATACTGAACCCGGAATATTCCAGAAGAAGAAGAAATAGATTCTTGAGGTAACAATTGCAGATTAACACTTTTTTCAGTGCTGTAAGACTAAGTATTTAAAGACTGAGTGGAAATCTCAGTTTTTACCTTTTGATTTATGTTGTGTTCAGACATATTCACTTATGAAAATGTTTTTGTGTGTGTGTCAGAGGTTTATAGTAACGAAGCACAAATACTTTGTTACTGTACTTAAGCACCATTATTGAATATTTACTCAAGTATAAATATTTCTGTTGACCTTCACTTTTACTTAATTACATTTTGAAGAGAAAATTCATACTTTTACTACATTTCTCCAGTCCTTCGTTACTTTGCGACTGAACACTGCAAAAATAACACAGCTGCAAATGTGAACTATATGCGACTCAGTGATAGTGATGTCCGATTCGTGAAAGAATCGTTAGATTCGAATCTTCTGATCAGTTTGATTTTTTGAATCATTAAATTGGTTTAAAAATTGGTTACTCCATGTGTGGAGGCTCATGCTACTCTCCGTGATCCACAAACAACTTACCATGCACCCCACTGAGAGAGAGAACCACTAATCGCGACCACGAGGAGGTTACTCCATGTGACTCTACCCTCCCTAGCAACCAGGCAAATTTGGTTGCTTATTTACCATGTGTATGAATCAATAATGATCAGGTGCGTTCATGAAGTTTGGTGTTTCTTTCTCCTAACATAGCTTACAATATACAGACAATTTTCTCAAAAACTGTAAAAACTGTGTCTCTGTGGCACTATGCAAATTATTTTGAGCAACCCCTCTAGCCCTGCAGAACAACACTGACTTGACCAATGGCATGAGTTATGGGCGGGATCTGTTTGTTCAGTCATCAACAGACCAGGGGTTATTTTTGGAAGGCCATTTTGAAAACCATGTTTATTTTTGCAGTTCCGTTTGGTGGTTCTAGTGGCTCAGTACTTATACACTTCAGCTTTAGCTTAAAGCCATTTACTTGTAATTTTGATACTTGAGTCATTTAATATAAGCTACTTTAACTTTCCATAAAGGTATTTTTATTTTTACAATTGGGTACTTTATACAACACTGGTGTGTGTGTACAGGAATAAATTATGTGTTAAGTGTTATGCCATTGTGTAAACTAAGACTAAAGCCCATAACATTCTATTAGAATGGACACTGTGATGCAAATGTAACTTTTTAAAATGAATGTTAGAAGTTACTGGCACAATAGTAACAGTGCTAAAAGGTGTTGTGCAAACTTCAGTTGTTCAAAAATCACTTGCAGTCAACATTCTAAACACATAAGTATATTTGTTTTCAACATCAGTAAAAGGGGACAATCATTATGTCCTCACATGAGGTTTTCATGCAACATAAAAGAGGAAAGTTGCCATAGAGGGTGCAGCATCAAATATTGTGTCAGTACAAATATGGAAGCAATATGGATGCCAGCAATGTGATAGCTACACAGAGAGTGGGCATGTATTGACTTAATGAACTAATATTATCAAAGCTCTATCACTTTGTTTATACAAAGCAGGAGCACCTGTTGAATTTAGGTCATTGAATGTCAGTCGTCACATAAACCAAAAAGAAAAATCAAAGCAATGGCGTTTTCTTTACACTTCTTCATTCAAGAGTGGAAATAAGCCCTTTAGTGACCACTTTCACTATCCAAACTCTCTTTTAGATGAAAACAATGAGGCTGTTTATCTAAAGGTGAGACATGATCATAAATCATAGTTTTGTACATTCCTGTCTATGTTGTTGATGGAGCACTTTTGAAAGTACCCCAAGATATTGTGATTTTGAGTACCATATGATGTAGGATAAAGGTATAACTAGTCTGCTGCTTTAAATAGGGGGGTTAAAAAACTTACTGTTGCATACAAACGTATTGAACTACACAAAGTGATACTATAAAGTTAGCACAGATGCACGCATACACCGAAACATGCAAACCTTCACTCTTGCTTACATACAAACAAGCATAACCGCACACACACAGATGAAGCGCTTTAAATTAAATGTGCTACCGGTGTCTTGGATTCAAAACGCGATGGAATGTATCCCCTGATGCAAATATTTTCCGCAATGCACTTGAAAGCCTTGAATTAATAACAACTTACTTGATACAGCATAATACATCGCCAGGTGTGTCACATTTCTGGTTCAACAGTAATAAAATCACCCTTTGTAAAATAACACCATAAAAATGCAACAATAAATAAAGAAAAATATGGAAGCAAACCACATATTTACAAAAACAACAAAAAATAAAATTAACAGAAAAAAAGAACGGGATCCTCAGCCTTCTCTTCGTATAATAAAGATCATGAGCGCCGGAGCAGAAAAATCAATCTGGGTCAATTGAAGGCCAAGTTTTGGATACTGCCTGAAGCTACATAATACTGCTGTAAGATGCAAGTGAGTAAAAAGATGTCTATAATTGCCTTCATTTGTAGTTGTAACATGTTTGTATATGTATTTATACTGTATATACACATAAATATCAGTATAAAAAGTAGATAGGGATCTGCACCCTCACAAAACAAAGCAGGAAAGAAACTAAATCAAGAACTGCACAGATATTAAACACAAGAGGGTTTGGAGAAGGTGGGAGTGCATGTACAATTCATAAACAGGAACATTCTCTTTCAAAATCTCGACCCTTGAACACGATCGGCCACTGATTGCTTTTCTTTTTTTTTTTTTTGGAGTCGAAACTCCACCAGCTTCAGTTTCTGCAGAGACAAGGACAGGTGACACGTAGCAGACACAAGACGTCTTGGCAGGTGTTGTCTTTGTTCTTCATATGTATGCATGTCCTTTCTGGGAAAAACTGAAAGTAAAATTGTTGCACTTTTTTGAAACTCTTCCATTTGGAACACAAAGAAGAATGAGAGACGAGAGCTTTCATGCATTGAGTGCCGGTTGTCTGAGAGACTCAAAACTGCGAGGCACTGCTCGGGTCACACTGCAGTAGTCGCACGATGGAGGGGTCACTTTTGGCACCTTTTATGAACTCTTCCAAAGACAACTTGCCTAGAAAGGGAAGGCGGAAATGGGGGGATTAAGATGGGGGTAAGAACAGGCCGAATGTCCTGATGTTCAGTACAAATAAATCACTCAAACAGCCAGGAATAATTTTACATCTTACCATCATTGTTTAAGTCCATTTGTCTGAAGATCTTGTCTGTTCTCTTCTCTGGTGTGGATTCATCCTCCGGCATTTTCATCACTGATGACACCATCTTATAAATGGCCTGTCAGAGATGAAGAGGGACATGAATAATGAAATAGTTTAAAAAAGAAGAAACTTGCCTACCTTAAAAGTAAGTTCATTCATAAATGAGCATAAATATAGCGTTGTTTACCACCAAACAATTTTTTGTTGGACTTTATACAGAAAAGGAGATTATATGTTCAAGATAATTGTATAATTGGATTTTCACACTTGTGATTGTTAAGCCAGTGTCATTCTAAACCTTGGGTTAACATAATCTTGGGTCACGCTGTTGTATGTTTCAAACCATTTTAATAATTGCTTGTTAAAATGTTGCCATGTAAATCTGATCTGGCTGTTTTAAGTCACCTCAAACAGGCAAAAAATACTACCTGTAATACGGTTTTAACTCCAGTTTATACAACTGTCATCACCGTTTGACATTTTTTACTCTCAGACACTGAAACTAAACAGTGCATAAACATTTCTGCAACTTTAAATAGTGCATGAATATTTAATGTGGTAATTTAGTTTAGTTCATGATTGGTTGTGTTTTCCTAAACAACTCGTTGTCCCATTCTAGCATTATTAGTGGTAGTAACAATTGCATGACACAGTGTCATGTGCTGTCAACATCGCAGTGCCCATGAGGGGGCGACCAGCTCCATGTAAAATTAAAGAGATAGTTCAC
Organism: Myxocyprinus asiaticus; assembly: GCF_019703515.2. NCBI lineage: Eukaryota > Metazoa > Chordata > Actinopteri > Cypriniformes > Catostomidae > Myxocyprinus > Myxocyprinus asiaticus. The sequence continues at coordinate 17,370,845 of NC_059377.1, forward strand.
CGAAAATGAAATATCTCTCATCATTTACTCACTCTCATGCCAACCCAGATGTGTATGACTTTCTTTCTTCAGCAGAACACATTTGAAGAAAGATAGAAAAATATCTTAGCTCAGTAGGTCCTTTAAATGCAAGTGGATGGTGAGCTGACCTTTGAAGGTACAAAAATCACAGACAGTCAGCATAAATGTCATCCATTTGACTCAATTAAATTAAATTAAATTAAATTAAATTAATGTCTTCTAAAGCAAAACGATCACTTTTGGGTGAACTTTCCCTTTAAACAACGTTTATTTCATTATTGCTATGACAGGAGACTTCATCTCATGTGAGTGTACATCATTTTCAACATGTTTCTAAAAAATGCTATTCAGGTCTTTATGTGTAAAACGTCATGGTTACTTGCGTAACCTCCGTCCCCTGATGGAGGGAACGAGAAGTTGTGTTGATGTAGTGACACTAGGGGTCACTCTTGGGAGCCCGAGACACTTCTGGTCTTTGATAAAAGGCCAATGAAAATTGGCGAGTGGTATTTGCATGCCATTCCCCCAGACATACGGGTATAAAAGGAGCTGGCGTGCAACCACTCATTCAGGTTTTATGATGAGGAGCCGAGAGAAGGTCCGGCCATTTCAGCGTGTAGTTCAGTGCTGTGGCAGGAGGGACACAACTTCTCCTTCCCTCCATCAGGGAATGGAGGTTATGCATGTATCCATGACGTTCCCTATCTGTCACTCACTCGACGTTGTGTCGATGTAGTGACACTAGGGGTCCCTATACAAAACGCAGCAACTGGCTGAACTGTGTTACGTGAACTGGCGGCGTGTGACGGGCAGACAACTGTGTGCTTCATAGCCAGTGCACCAGGCCGACACGTAACCTCCCCCAACATAGTTATGAGTGTCAAACGGCCCTTTTTGGGGACAAGTCAACTACCCAAAAGATAGAGACAGGCTAGCCCAGTCGTGGCCTCTTTTCCCCTTCTTTTTTTCCACTCCCTAAAAAAAGGGGGGATTATCCGACTGGGCCGACCAGGTCTAGTCGGGGGGTGTCCCTCCCAAGGGGAGGACACTGCGGGGATATTTAAGTGGGAATATGTCACATGGTCTTGCCGAGCTATGTCGGAAGAATGTCATGTGGGGAAGTCTCATGGTAGGTCCTACCCAACAGGGGAGGAGTTACTACAAACATGTAGACTGTGGCAGAGGGGCCTCTGCCCAAGGAAGATGCAGTTTGCCAACAGGGAAATGAATTAGCGGAAGATATACATCGTATGTGGTTACCTACAGGGAACCGCCACATGCAGAGCACCTACCCCAGAACAGGGCTTTTAGTTAGCACGTGTACTGGGCCAGCAGCGAGTCTCTCTGAAAACTTGACTGCCACGGGGCTCGGAGGAAGTCAACCAGGGAACATAGTTTGTGAACACTACTGGGAGTTAATAGCGCATGTCTTCAGCTCAGGGGAGGTGAAAGGGGCTATGTGCAAGCAATACACCCGGCCGGCTAACCCGGACTTATCTGCTTGTATTGCATGTCACAGGCACGTTTCACTGACAGAGAACGCTTGCAGGTCTCCTACCCTTTTGATGGAAGTGAGCGCAGTCAGGAGGGCAGTCTTTAAGGAGAATGCCTTTAGCTCAGCTGACTGCAAAGGCTCATAGGGGGCTCTCTATAGACCCTGAAGAACTACAGAGAGGTCCCATGAGGGAACGAGGCGTGGTCTGGAGGGGTTCAGCCTCCTGGCACCTCTCAGGAACCTGATGATCAGGTTGTGCTTCCCTAAGCACTTACCGTCCACTGTGTCATGGTGTGCTGCTATAGCGGCTATGTACACCTTCAAGTTGGAAGGGGACAGCCACCCTTCCAACCTCTCCTGCAGGAATGAAAACACCAATCCGACTGCGCATCTCTGGGGGTCTTCCCGTTGGGAAGTGTCTCGTGTCGTGTCTACCACCACGGGTGGTAGACCGCTTAGGTCTTCCACGTCCCGTCCAGGGGCCAGACATGGAGATTCCAGAGGTCTGGTCGCAGGTGCCAGACGGTGCCCCGTCCCTGAGAAAGAAGGTCCTTCCTCAGGAGAATTCGCCAGGGGGGCTATCGTGAGGAGTGTGAGGTCCGAGAAACATGTCTGGGTGGGCCAGTAGGGTTCTACCAGGACGACCTGCTCCTCGTCCTCCCTGACCTTGAACAGAGTCTGTGCAAGTAGGCTCACTGGAGGAAATGCATATTTGCACAGTCCAGGGGGCCAGCTGTGTGCCAGCATGTCTATACCAAGAGGTGCCTCGGTCAGGGCATACCAGAGCGGGCACTGAGCTGACTGTTCATTCACCTCTGCTGGAGTCGCCCGTCATTCACCTCTGCTTGGGTCGCCCATCTCAGGGGTGCTTTGAAGCCTTTCATGGGTTCTTGGCAGCCGGCCGTGAGACGGGTGGAGTCTGCTTCCTGTGGTGGGCTCCACGCCTGGGCTGGGCCGAAGGGGCGGGCTGCAGCGGAACCGGTGAAGTCACCGTAGGGGGACGCCCTTGGCGACGAGCAGGCGGGGTGCGGGGTCTTGAGCCACGCCGGGGCAGGATATGCCGGATATTCTCCGTCTGCTGCTTCACCGTCGAGAACTGCTGGGCAAACTCCTCGACAGTGTCGCCGAATAGGCCAACCTGGGAGATAGGGGCAGCAAGGAACCGTGCCTTGTCAGCCTCACCCATCTCAACCAGGTTGAGCCAAAGTTGGCGCTCCTGGACCACTAAGTTGGACATCGCCCTTCGTCGCCTGGAGAGCGAGGTCAGTTGCCGAGCGCTGTTCCTGAATCAAATCTGGGGCGGAACTACCCTCGTGCAGTTCTTTTAGCGCCTTGGCTTGGTGGACCTGCAGGAGAGCCATGGCGTGCAGGGCAGAGGCGGCTTGTCCAGCAGCACTGTAGGCTTTGACCGTCAGGGACAACGTGAACCTACAGGCCTTGGACGGGAGCTTTGGGCGTCCGTGCCAGGTGACGGCGCTCTACGGGCATAGGTGCACCGCGAGTGCCTTGTCCACTGGGGGAATCGCTGAATAGCCCCTGGCCACCCCGCTGTCGAGGGTAGTGAGGGTGGGGGAGCTGAAAAATCGGAACCGGGCAGTAAAAGGTGCCTCCCACGATTTTGTCAGCTCCTCGTGCACTTCCAGGAAGAAAGGTGCTGGAGCGGGGCGTGGCTGCTTTGAGCAGCGCCGCAAGCCCAGGAACCAATCATCGAGCCGCAAGGGTTCGGGGGAGGGCAGAGGGTTCCACTCTAGCCTGACGCTCGCGGCCGCCCGGGAAAGCATGTCCATCATTTTCACATCAGCCTGTGACTGGGCAATCATCCCTGAAGGGGAAGCCCAGCTGAGGCTTCTGCGTCTGACTGGACAAGCCCGCTCTCCGATGCGGCGCTTGAGAGCTCATCAGCTTCGCGGGCTCCGAACAAGAGGTCGAACTCGCTGTGAGATGAGCCGGCGGACTCATCCGGAAGCCCGATCGGGGCAGACAAGCGTGCTGGGGAATGGGAGGTCCGTGGGGGGATACCTGGCAGGGGTGGTCCCACTGGGGTCCCCAATTCGCCCCCAGTGCTAGCCACACTGGCCTCATACCCGTAGGTAGAAGGACAGAGGCGGGTAGCCGCTGGGGCCCGCAACATTGCCGTGTCATGTTCTCGCAGTGAGTACATGAACCATCCACGAACGCTGTCTCCGCATGGGTCACGCCCAGACACAAAAGACAGCGATCGTGACCGTCTGAAATTGAGAGGTAACGACCGCAACCAGGAATAACACACAAACGGAAAGGCATCTTTAAAAAGATATACTTTTAAATAGATATAAAATATACTCTTTTAGGAAAATATACTCTCCTTTTTCTGCCGAAGCACCCAGGGGCGTTCTCTGCAGTGCACCAGTGCAGAGGAGGGAGAAGCCACTGAAATGTGCTGCCAGATCCAGCAGAGGTGAATGAACAGTCAGCTCAGTAAACATCGACCATTCGGCCCCGAAGAGAAAATCTGAATGAGTGCCGCCAGCTCCTTTTATACCCGTATGACTGGGGGAGTGGCATGCAAATACCACTCGCCAATTTTCATTGGCCTTTTATCAAGTGAGTGACAGATAGGGAACTTTTTTAATAAGCAAAAACTTAATGCATCTTTAAGCACAATTACTTATTTCACACAAAAATAGCAAATTAGGCTTTGCGCCACTTTATTCATAGACCTTCTATGTATTTTTGCGAATACACCCACAGTTTGCATGCATACACTCACAGCCACACCCAGTTGTGTGTTGCCCAGGCACAAAATTTGGTTTAGCATTGGCTACGAGAATAGAGCACTGTTAGCATTGTAAAAGGAAAATTTTCCAATAATGTTGCACTTCCATGAAACATAAAGGAGATGTTAGGCAGAATGTTGGCCTCAGTCACCATTCAATTTCCTTTCATCCTTTTTCCATACAATGAAAGTGAATGATGACTGAGGCTGTCCCACGGAAGAAAGAAAGTGACAGAGGTTTTGAATAACATGAAGGTCAGTAAATGATGACAGAATTTTCATTTTTGGTGAACTACTCTTTTAAGAGTGTTGTAATTGAGAGTCTTTATTTATTTTGCCATTATTATGAATATGTGGTTTTTCATTTGGCATTTTTATGACTTTTTCAGTAGGAAGATTTCCTTGAGTATGTGAAATCCTGCTTCTCCAATAAAAAATAAAAAAACTTGATTAAAAAAAGATTATGTAATCAATTATGTAATGTTTTTGAGGGATATTCATATTCACAGTTGGGCAGAATTCTGATGCCATACTCTCGGCTTAGCCCTGCACCTTTTAAAAGCAGCCATCATGCTAAAATATGCAACACGCTGCAATTTCTGAGTGCCAGCTAACTCGATGTGCTGTAACCTCCATGAGTTTGTGGATAATCCTGCCATTCTGCAAACACAGGGATAAACCCTGGTTAAATTTAACACTTTAATCCAAGAGGTAAGAGAGCCGAGGCGGGTGCTATGACCCTCCCCCGTCCCCACAATCTTCCCCACAGGTTTCGCAATTCGAGGGCATTGCAAACAATGAAGCATGCCAAGCCTGGCTGAGGGACACTGGTATCGACCAAGCATGCTAACCACATGCTAATAGCTTCCCTGGTCCCACAGCACAGGCTGAAATGGGAGCAATCATTTGGGAGAGCTCTCTAATGTAATTCTAGATTTCTCCATCAGGAGTCAGGCTTTTCATGCCTGTGTTTTCTGCCTTTTATGAAGCCTAGTATGGGCACTTCATGAAGGTAACTGCTGGTTCAAAATTCATAGGGACAATCTTTGTCTTTTGTAATAAATAATGCAGATTTTGGACCAGTCTTAAGTGTTCTAAAAACACATACAAAAAAAAAAAAAAAGCTAAAACTCTGAGGCACATTCACAGAAAGGCTGAATCAAAATGAGGATGCCACTTTGTGAGTAACAAAACAAAATTACTTTTGTTTCTTATGTTTAGTTTAGTATTTTTTTTTATCATGGATGAGGTCCATTTTTTATTTAATTTGTTAGCTATCAAGCACTTTTCTAGCTTAATACAATTAGCATTTAGCATTTTTATCCTCTGCATTTCAAATGAAAATATCATATCCTGTTATTTTTTATCATAATCATCAAATACAGCAGTAAGAAAAACTGTTGCTGTTGCTAGGGTTTTATGGAAGGTTACAAGGATTGGTAGTATTGATAGGTAGGGTTTTTCCAACTTTTCCCTATGCAAATACGGGACCCCTTGAGCATCAAACCCTTGTACGCTTCAATACAGGATGAGGTTTCACCTCGAGCATTTCAATACGGGACGCATTTTGGTGGTAGTGGTGGTGGAGGGGGTGTCCCCCTTGAGCATCTAACTGCTAAAATACAGGAGAATAGGTGTATTTCGGGCAAAAAATGGTACAGCCCAGCTAAAACGGGACAGTTGGCAATCCTGTTGCTTTAAGATAGTCTCTAGATGTTTACATTTATGTCTATGGTATTTTAAAAAACAAATGTTTTGCTCACAATGTGAAAATCTCTGATCGCTTAGAACAGTAATAGCACTCCCCTTTATAATAAGCCACTCATTTGAGGTATCATTTAAGTCGATAGCACAAACAGTGTGGGATGAGTTACATGCTGAAGTATACTTAGAGTTAGGGGTTGCAATATACATCTGGCTTATGCTAACAGGACAAACAGAAGTGTCCCAGAATGCCCTCTGACCTGCACAATCTCTAGCATTTCGTCACGGCTGATGTAACCGTTGCCATCCAAGTCGTACATGCTGAATGCCCACTTCAGCTTCTGCTCCAATTTCCCCCGTGATGTCACACTCAGAGCAATAATGAACTCCCGGAAATCAATAGTCCCGTCGTTGTTGGTGTCAAACGTACGGAAGACGTGCTCAGCGAACTTAGAGGCATCACCATATGGGAAGAAGTTGGCATAGATCTTCTTAAACTCCTCAACGTTCAAATGTCCACTGGGGCAGTCTTTCAGGAACCCCTGTTAAGGGTGAAAAACATATTAGAGCAATTAGTGCATTGTTTAATACAGTGGTTCTTCATTGGGGGGTTGCAGGTCTGTTCTGGGGGAAAAACAATGCTAAATGCAAATAATACAAATCAATTAAGCATGTAATTGTGCACTAATAGGACTGCAAAATAAATAGAAATATCAACATTTAAACGGGAGGAGGAAACACTTCCATATTTATTATTTTTTGACACAAATTCATCTGTCACTTGGTAATACATGTCATACTAATGCAATATTTGTTCCAGTGTTTGCTCCATGTGTTAGGCTGATAAATCACACTTATGCTGCTGATGCATTTACAGTTCAAAATTGTTTTTTGTTTTTTTTTATTCAGCCTATGTAATTTCACATATTTGCACAATGCAGTTCATGGTAGTATTTTTAAAAATCATATTTGATTTTAAGGACTTTTTGTTTCTTTTGTACGATAAACAATTCCGGTTCCGTGCTGGGCCTTGATGCCCAAGGTAAAATTTGGGTCCTGCGCCTTTTTATTATAATATGACATCTCATGTCAGATACAGGCATTCAGTGACCTTAGCAAATATGAGCCAGATCTGACATTCTACAATCCCAAACCACAAAACTCATAAATGATTTCTCATGAAGATGATGTAATTTCCAGGAAAAGCCCTTCCTCTGAAGCCATTAACATCAACCGAGATGTTTGTGGGTTTCATTCCAAGTCAGAAGGTCTGTGATCTGCTCTTTTTCAGCCTCAGGCCAGCGGGACTAATGGTTGCTTAAATTTCAATATATGGGGCCTATCCATTCTTGTAGAAGAGTATTTTCTGCCGCTATACACGTGTCTCCTCTGGGGCAACCAAGCCTGGGATACATATATTACTGTAAGTAATTTCCCATGACCATCTCTTCTAGAAACATACACTAAGTGCTATATTTGACCTTTTGGTAGGGGGGTGGCTGCTTTTATGTTCAAATATGCCTATAGTCTATGGATAAATCACATGATGGAAAGCCTAGATATATGGTTTTTCTTTAATAACGGGCACTTTTGTGTCCCAGAGTCCCATTGATTTTTATTAAAATGGTAAACCTTTACAATAAGGTTGTATTTGTTAACATAAGTTAACACATTTTATGTCATGAACTAACAATTGACAATCCATTTAAACATTTATTAATCTTGATTGATGTTAGTTTATAAATATACTATTGTTCATTGTTAGTTCATGTTAGTTCATAATGCATTAACTAATGTTAACATATACAAATTTTAATGTAAATGTGTTAGTAGTATATGCAGAAAGTAACTTTAATTCAAGATTAATTAATGCTGTAACCAACCAATTTGCCTCTAATAATTTTTTTTAAACTTATTATAGTGATAAACTATAACTAGTTTTTATTAGATAAATATGTAAAAAGATTGTTTTTATTGTGCATCATTTCCATTCAAGATGTTATTTTAAATTATCCAAGAATAATGAAAATATTTAATTGTGTGCATTTAGGGTACAAAGCCTTTTAAAGGCAAATGAGTCTGCCATTTTATTCCAAAATGTTTAAAAAGCAAAATATGCTTACCTTCTTTCTTAAGTTAGAAAATAAGAAAAATATAGTAGTTACAGTATGAAGAATTGTATTCTTAAGAATGTTTTGTGAACCCAGCCGATTATTAGTTGTCAAATTCAGTAAACTAGTGAGAGTGTAAAAAGTGTGTTTTAAATAAGTTATTTTCTTAAAGTTCACCACAAGTGGCCATAGTTGAAGAAACACCCATATCCTTATCTGAAGTTGCCATTTCTGCCACTACAGACATGTGCTCATAGTAAAAATCCAAATATTTTTGCATATGCTATGCTATGAAAAATTGTGCCTACCTTGTACCATTCTTGCAACTCATGATCAGTGAACTCTGTGTTCTCCCTCAGGTCCTGTAGCATCTCTGGCCTGAGCTTGCTGTTCTGTTTCCCCATGTTTCCCTGTGTGCACAGTGACAACACCGAGTCCTCTGGTCAGACCTGTCATCAAAAAAGAATAGAGCCAATGAAGAGAGACGTGAATGTATAATAGGCATCTAGCAGTAGGTTTCCTGTTCACGTGGAAAGAAGCAGTTTTAGCTATGAGGCCATGGTCAAGATTCAGCACCAGATTACAAGTAATTAGAAGGCATCATGACATCATGGACATAGAATTTAAACTAATTAAAAACCACAAGCTTCTTCCAAATCATAACAACTTGTGTTCAGGGAAGGCTCAGTGAACTCTAATGTCTCCCCTGACATTATATGGATAATTAGTGACTGTGTTTGTGTGTGTTAGTGTGTGTTTGTATAAGTGTACATGTACATATCCTTGATGTGAAATAATATCAACCCTCTGAGCTGACTCACTGTAGCTTCCTGGATACAGAAAGTGTGCTGATAAAAATACAGTACAGAAATGCCTGCATGATTTTAAAGAACCCATGGAATCAAAGTGGAGTTTTGTGGCTTTTAGTCTATGCTTATTAGCTTTGAGGTTGTATTCTAATGTTCTGTAAAAGTACTAAAAATTAGCTTTTTTCAGATTTACACATTTTAAATGTAGTCTTACACTTCCACAGAAATGGACCAAAATATAGACCAATGCTTTGGCACGGTCACCACCTACATCAAAGTCGGAAGTGGTGGCAAAAAAACCGGTGTCGCACCGGCGCTAATACTTAAACAAACCTGTAGTTAGCTGACCAGCTGTCCTCAAAAAGTTAGCTGTTACCTTTAAATTGTCTGGTTAAGCTAAAAGAAATTTGTGCTGCGCTGTTGGCTGTAAAATTCACAATGACAAAAACCGAGGGCTTCACTTTTATCGGATTCCATCAACAGAGCTGACTGGACTGAGGAGATCATTTCTAACTCAACGTTTGCAGCGAACATTTTATTACAGGTATGTTATTAACTCGTATCATTATAATAATAGTATCGCTAAGAATATTTCTGTATTTCTGATGGCTATTTGTGTCATACTTTCATTTAATCGATGATTATAACTAGCTGTTTTGTTAGCAATAGTGTACCCAAACCTAGCTAGCTTTGAACTTGAAGGCTAATTTTATTCAATATTATTTTCTAGCAATATTTAGAGGAGCTAGCTAACACTAGCTGTCTAATCTGTCAAATCTAACACAACAGTTCGCCAGCTTACTGCCACCACTTACTGCACATGTGCAAAATGTTTGTAAGCAATGGGACTGGTCTATTGATGACTCAAAATATTAAGGACAATATGTGTCCTTATTTAGCAATGTAACATTTTAAAAAATACTGTATGTCTCAAAATTCACGTTTGAGGTATGACTGTGTGTAATTTATGTTGTAGAACAAAACACCTAAGTATCTCAAAGTAATGTTTACCACAGACCTTATTTTACACATAAACCGAAAAACCCCATTATTAAAACCCATAGGAAATTCCAGAAGTAACCCATGGCGAATTAGCCTTCCAGGATCGCCTACAAACTGACATCAAGGCTGAACAGCTCTATTGGCTATTTAAAAAAGGGATATGCCACGATTTCCTGTTTCAAACGGAAATATGTCAAAACAGTAAAGAAATCTGAGCTTGTCAACTAATTTCATAGGGCCTTTAATAAACTTTAAAACGAAATGTAAAAACGAATCACTCCAAATGTGATACAGAAAAACAGTTGTTTGCATTGAATTCTTTCATGATGTTTTGAGAACACAGTGGTGACAGGAGACCCAGCTACCTGTGCTAATTAATAACAGAGCCGCCCACATCCACTGTGAGACGCGCAGCAATCTGAGGCCACCCAGTGCACTGCAGCAAAAACATTGGAGGAGGATCAGTACACAAACAAGACTCTGAACGCATCAGTTACCGAGCGCCAGGCACATTTATCTCAAATGCAAAGGGAGCAGTATGCACTTAATAAAGAAAGATGATCTGACAGTACAAGATGGAGGAAAAAGTCTGGTTTGAGTTTAAGCTAAATTATCTTACATAAGCATTCAGATAGAAGTAATTCAGTCATTCAGACTAACATCCTCCAAACTGTATCACTTTCAGGGTTGCCAATTTTCATGTGATTATGGACGATACCAGCCTGTCTGATTTGATTTCCATATCCCATGCTGAGTGTTTGAACTCTTGGGAGAGAATTAAACCCCAACAGAGAGGAACCAGATGACAGAAAAATAATTTCAAGATATCATTTAGCTTTCTGTAAGTATTCTCTGAAGGAGGATTCACCATCTTATGATGCTATACAGATCAAGTTCAGTCAGTGCAGTCAAACTTTCAACAAGTCTTTAGAGACCCAATAAAATTGCTTGACGAGTGCAGTTTTCTTTCCCGTGTTAATGTATTTATAATTGTATTTCCAATCATACGCATGTGCAATAGTACTGAGGCCAAAATTGTGTTCTTTACTTCTTTGAATGGATGTGACCTGAAAGGTACAGCACATTTGTTTTCAGAAACATTTGAGTAGTAATTTCAAAAAATAATACTCCTAACCAAAATCCTAAAGCTAACCCTAACCATCAGTACTGAGACCAAAACAGGTGTTTCACTTACTTCTGTGCAAATATAATCTCTCGCTAACCAGAAATCAAAAGGGATGTGATGTCAAAGGCACAGCATGGGTGTTTTTCTGGGCATGAACAGTCGCCACATAATGCTTCTTGCCCGGAACTCGGCACACTGCGGAAAAAATTCTGAACACGCCAGTTTCCGGTGTGATCATGTTGCCTGAGCAAACAAAGGAAAAAAGTCAACTTCACTCTTTTATGAGCCCTCCAAATAACAGGCAGTGGTAAAACTGCTATACTAAAATGAAATATTTGCGGTTTATGTGTTGCTTGCAAAATAAAAAAACATACACAGAATATTTATTCAGAATATACTGCTAGTTTTGAATGGCCATCAAAGGAGGAAGATGCTTTTGGGGCCCAGATGGTGTAGTCATGCCATCTACCACTAGGGGCTAACCCCTTTCTTGTTAGTCAGAGGCAGGTGGAATTAAAAGGATGAGACAGTTTCAGTCTGAAAGACATTTTAGTGGACAATGTCCTGGAAGTCATAGACTATTCTATACATAGACTATATTTGAAATCTATATATTTTAAAAGTACACTAGCATATAGATGGCCTCAAAGTTAACACACTTAGACTAAAAGCCACAAAACTCTCATTTTGATTTCACCTCACCCTAGTCCTGTAACTAGATGTTCCCAACCATTTGTGCTTAACTCGAGGCTGATCTCTAGACTTAGCCATTTAGGGTTGAAGCTGCAGCAATTGATTTAGTCCAGGGATCAAAAAGAGGTCAACGAGGGAACCAGGAGGGAGAATAACAACAACGGCAAGAATGCAGAGCAGGAGCAGCTTACACTGGCAGCAGGCCCAGTGGTGATGAAAGAGCATCACTGCAAAGTGTTGGTGTTGGACTGACCATCAGACATGCAAGGGCTCTGTGCCGCGTCTGTTGTTTTCATTACGCTGTCTGAATTCTGCCTTCAGCAGCTCGGTGCATATTTGCTGAATTCCTACAGCACATTTGTGTTCCATGTTGTCATTCTACATGAACCAAAACTGGAGTTGAAGTACAGCTGAGCGCTATAGCTAAATCTTAATATTTTTCAGCCTTTTGACAATATTCAATATATATATCAATATTTATGTATTTGCTCTGAAATTATGTAAAAGGCCATTTTTTTTTAGTCCAAGAAACCATCATTTCAGACAAACAGCTATTGTTGCCAAGTAGATTCAATTTGTTTAATGTAAGAAAATTAAACACATGAAAGGCCCATAAATAAAATAAATCATTAAATAATGATATTTATAATAAATAAAATAAATAATTTTAAATATAATATATAAAAAATATGATAATGCAGATAATTAAAATGCATAACATTATTGTGGCGGATGAGTAAAGAATTGATTAGGGAATACAAAAAGTGCTTTTAGAAGGCAATATATTGTTTATTTCCATATCAGTGAACATAAGCCTATTATTGACTACGTTTACATGGACACCAGAAAGCGGCTTATTGTAAGAAAGCAGGTTATTGCGAAAAAGCAGCGTTCCAGTTTACATGCACTGTTTAAGCGGCGTACTCTTTACTCCTATAAAAATGCAACTTCGTCAGTAAGCAGCTTTCTCCACAGCAACGTAATTTCCCCGCGACGCTTGTTTAAATAACAAACATGGTATCTGAGGAAGACTTCGCTATTTTATTCTCCGTTACTTCACTTTATTTCCAGAAATTCCAGAGTTGTTGCTGTTTTTGTTTCCTTAAATTTCTATCACGACCTGCAGCGGAATTGTGCTTCAGTAATCGCGTTTCCCTCTTACCAAAACACTGGGATTCCCCCAATGTACAAGTGCATATATGCATGTAAAAGACAGTTGATGTTTTTCATTGGTTTGTAGAAATGGGTATAGTTTATAGTGTATGTGCTTTTCCCACTGTACTTTCAGAAATGTTGAATTCTTTCACTGTGCTGACTTGTTGTTGGGCTCCATCCAATGACGTTTGTTATCCGTTCTGTTCATCGCATACATGCTCTTCAAACACCCATCAAAGTGCAGCTTATGTGTTTACTTGGCCACATTAAGCCGTGTTCTTGAGGATAAACCTAGGTGTTTTAAACCGCTTTCTCTTAATCCCTTAAGTGGCATAAGAAATCGGCATTCTCATTTACATGACATTTCAGAATGCCACTTTCTGCAAAAAAAGTGCATGTAAGATTGTTCATTAAATCACTGTACAGCTGTGTGATCCCTGTTCAGCTGGAGTTGCGCTAACTGCCCACTGCTGACTGAGACTCATAAAACATGAAGGTGAACATTCCTTATTATGGTCCGGTGACATGAATAATTGCATTAATTTTTTAACATGTTATTTATTTCTTTTTATTTATTTTATAATTAATCGCACTGAATTAACGCATTAAATTGACAGATCTAATGCAAACAAGTACTTGAATCAGAGTTTTGAAAAAATTCATTGAAATGGAATGTTTGATTCACAGAAATGAATCAATCTTACCAACACACCATTTTTACTACTATAAATAAAAATTGCTATTAAAATACTATTTAAATATCTCTGTCTTAATGCTCACATGATTTGCAAGACAAGGAAGGACTGCAAAACTAGTCTAATGACACAATTTTTAGAATCTTTAGAAAACTTAATGGGCAAAAAAGGGCATTGAAATAATTGTTATATTCTCCATAAATATGATAATGTTGCTTAATTTTATAATGTTCGCAAAATCATCATGAAAATATTGTGAATGTTCGATATATATCACCCAGCGCTAAGTTTAACGTACTAAATTAAATTGTACGTTTTTGAACTTTGAACTGCATGGTGAAGTAACTGTGACTGCATCTGCTGTTGGAAAAACTCCAGCAGGGTAGCAGTGCAATGTGAAGCGACATGTCTCTCTCTCTCTCTCTCTCTCTCTCTCTCTCTCTCTCGCTCTCTCGCTCTCTCTCTCTGTCTCTCTCTCTGAACAGCAGACACATTGCTGATATACTGGAAGGAGTGTCGTTCCCCAGGGCTTTAATGTCATCACTCAATTGTCACACTAGTTTTTACACTCTACGCTCATTAGTCAGTAGAAGAGAAGCCTGAACCAAGCCTGGCTGCAAATGTCCTCAACTCCAGCCAAGATGAGAGGAACACAAGACATCTGGAGGAAGGCGAGGGAAATATATAAAGAATGAAATGACTTCATCCACTAAATTTTCTCACATAACTGCCTTGTCCAATCCCAGGAGGAATTAATATCTTAATAGTTTCCCCTAAAGAGATGGGAGAATGGAGACTTTTGCTGTAGTCTCCTGCTATAGAACTGAGAGAAAAATCTCATGTTAAGTCAGCAATCATAAGTCAGAGATTTCAAAATGAACTTTCTCATCAAAGTCTTCTAAAACCACCTTACCCACACTATGGTATCTGCATCTACTTTATTGCTCGCTCTCTCTCTCTCTCTCTCTCTCTCTCTCTCTCTCTCTCTCTCTCTCTCTCTCTATATCTATATATATATATATATATATATACACACACACACACACATACACACAAAAGGATCTTTGCTGCTTGTTTAATTTACTTAATTAAAATGAACTAAAGCAACACTATTGTAGAACAACTGAACAACAAAGAAATAAAAGAGATTTATATGAGTCTAAGTTGGTTGGGTTTACCCAATTCAACTAGATTCTTACTACTCAAAGTGTTTGTGTTGAAATAACATAGTCATTTTAAGTTAAGAAAGCTCATTTTAAACACATGGAACCACTGTCCACAATTGAATCAAGTTCAGCCAAAGAGCTATTTTTTTGTGTACTCTTACTGTATGTCAACAATTGACTCATTTGTGTCTATTTTTATTTCTTTTGTGGCAATTTAGGAAGAATATCTGAGACAAAGTTGATAATTAAATGAGACATAACTCCATTGAGTAAGCATAAAATGGTGTTCACAACCCATTTTACTTCACCTTATATTTTTACTTCATATAAGAGATTTCAGAATGAGACATTCAATGAGAAACAAATGAAGGACAGGATTGATTTTACCTATTGGCAAATGATTAGAGAGTGGATGGGGGTTGAAAGTTTTACTTGATGATTGTGCACAGAAACCTTTCCTTTGGAATAGCATGCACCAATGAATTTTGCACAATAGATCCAAGAACATCTATTTAGAAATCTATCTATTTAGAGTCTATTCTAATTGCATGTTGACTTTAAACCTCCTGAGCTATGTAAGAGCAACTTTCGAGCATTAAAATGTTACTCTTAGAAAAGTCTGCAAATACATTAATGCACAAATACAGTATCAAATTACAAACAGGGCTTATTTATGACATTATACTTGGACAGACTATAGCACCAAACAACTGCTCTTGAAAAGCCTGATGACGACAGATACAGGACAACTCATATGGATATGCAGCATACACATGTTCACACCCTCACTCAACCTACAACAGAATTTCTCCTTTTTTCTTTTCTTTGCAGTTTCCCATGTTCCACTCTCTGTTTGGGCTTAAGGGATAATCCTCTCTCTCAACACAGTCCCACATGTGTTAGTGGTTGTCCTGCCTGTTAAAATCCAGGACAGCCATCCCATCCCAACCCATCCTGCAGACAGCTGTTCCTTTCCTCTATGTGGGTCAGCAACATCTGGCCTGCTAATCCAGCTGTGAAGGGATGGATGGATGAAGAGGAAGCAATGCTTTGCTCTCTGGGAAGAAGAGTGGGGGGAGAATTCACTAAAAATGAATTGCCTTTGATAACAACATTTATTTGCATTACGCTTGATGCCTTATTTACTGAAGGAATCATGCAAATCAGGTAATGGCACAAAAATGGCCACAAAATCTGTGCTCAATGAATGTGTGTGGTGCAATTACCCATCTTGAAGAGGCCAGTTCTCAATGCTAGGTTGTGGAAGATGCCTCATCAAAAAAGTTTGTTGCATCAAACTACTGTACAGCATTGCACCATCCAATAAGCTGAAATATTTCCCACAAAAGTGGCACAACTCATTCGCCCCAGAGTTGTTTTTGTATAGGAAAACATGAGGGCTGAGGAGGCTGCATTTCTGCAAGACAAGAGCCTCATTAAGAGCCCTGCCTTCAAGAGTGTAGTGAGTGAATGAGCCATTGCACACAAGCAAAATTAAAGTGTAAGGCCGAGAGGAGAAAAGAGAGATGAAGGAGAGGGTTTGAGAGCATCACAGGAGGGGAGAAAGCAGGCAAATTGATGAATCTCACAAAAAGAGTATCTTATCCTGCATTTATAAAAAGGCAGAGGAAAGAGGACAACAGAATTGATTTTTCTCCCCACACCTGCATTTCTTTCCCCACATCTCTCATTCATTTATGAGAAACAGGTGTAATCAGAGAATCAATCTGACCCAACAAGCTACTTTTGATCTCTCTAAATCAGCCACTATCTTTCTTTCTAATCTTCTGGCTCTATCCCTTCCTTCATTTCGATTTCTATAGACTCTTTTTTTAATTCCTCTTAAGTTTAATTCTAATTGCTCACCCTTTGCACGAACCATCTCACAGCCTCTCTCTTTTTTCTCATTATCTCTTTTTTTCTAATCTTTTTCCCCTTCTTTCTGTGGTAGCAGGGAGAGAAATTATAACCTTGTTTTTGCACCACACACACAAATATCTCATAAATTGAATCCTCACACCAAGGCATGGCTGTATATCAAATATTCATAATTATTCTGTGATGGTTTTGTTGCCGATATAAAATTAAAAGGAGTAGTTCACACAAAATAACGGTAACACTTTACAATAAGGTTCCATTTGTTAACATTAGTTAATGCATTAGGTATCACGAAAAAACAATTAACAATACATTGTTTACCGCATTTATTAATCTTTGTTAATGTTAGTTCATAAAAATACAATTGTTCATTGTTAGTTCTTATTAGTTCATAGTGCATTAACTAATGTTAAGAAATACAACTTTCAATTTTAAAAATGTATAACTATATGTTGAAATTAACATTAAGTAAGGAATAATTGACGACAGACCGCTGAATTGTTGAAAAATAATACACACCCGAGGTGGTAATGCGGTCACGATGCGCAGCGGAGTAGGTTTGTGTGTGAGTTTGTGTTTGAGGGATCGAAAGAGAGAAACTCAGAAACTGAGAGAGAATGCTTCTGGGATTACAGCTCTCGTCAGAAGTAACATTGCTTCAAAATCACAAAGATGTAAGTTTAAGCACTTCTCAGCAGCAGCGAGTGTCGCCATATTTCTGTTGTAAACCTTAACAACTGTTTTCAACCCTACTGAGATGCAGGTGTCCACTGACATGACGGCTCTGTTTTTCTCTCGTGAGTAAGTGTGTGCATAATGCGTATAATATCTGTGTGTCCACGTGTGTGGGAGTGTGTGTGTGAGGGGGAGCGTGAGGGTGTTTCCCACAGATATTTCAGATCATATAGAAGTTTTTTTGATCAAGTGTATCTTGCTCTGATACAGCTCAAGCCTTCGTTGCTGCTTCGAAAACATCACTTTAGAACTAGCAACGGAGGATGCGCTGCTTTTCGGCACTGGAATATCAAGGTAGTGTGTGTGTGTGTGTGTGTGTGTGTGTGTGTGTGTGTGAGTCTGTGAGTGTGTGGGCACGTTTTTGTGGTTTACGATGACATTTTTAGGTTACAAACTGGTAATTACAAGGGTATTATGCTATAAATGTGGTTTATGAGGACATTTCTAGTGTCCCCATAATTAAAATCTTTTTAAAAAACGTACTAAACGATGTTTTTTTGAAACAAATTTTTGTGAGGGTTAGGTTTAGGGGATAGAATCTGTAGTTCATACAGTATAAAAATCATAATGTCTATGGAGAGCCCTCATAAGGATAGCCGCACCAACATGTGTGTGTGTGTGTGTGTGTGTGTGTGTGTGCGCTTGCATATATATGTGTGTGAGCGTGTGTAAGTGTGGGTGAGACGAGGGAGCCGAGGGCTCTTTTTAACCGAAATTAAAATAAATGTAGGATATTATAGACATTGTTTGTCATTCTTATCCAATGTACTAAAACAATGTCTTTGTTTTAATTGTTTGTTTTTTTTGTTGTGGTAGCCTGTAGGGCTCTTTGAAATAACTGAAATAATTTGGCGAAGTGATATGGAACCATAAATAATTGCACACCTTAGAACGTCTGTAAACCAATCAGAATAAAGCATTCAACAGACCAGTGGTATAACTAAGGTTAATAAATGCTGTAAAAGTATTGTTTCTTCATGTTAACTAATGGAAACTTATTGTAAAGTGTTACCAAAATAACAATTCTGTTGTCGTTTGTCTTTTTTTCTTCTGTGGATAAAAAAAAAGGAGATGTTAGGCAGAATGTTAGCCTCAGTCACCACTCATTTTCACTGTATGAAATAAAGATGCAATGAAAGTGAATGGTGACTGAGGCTAACATTCTGCCTTAAATCTCCAATGTTCCACAGAAGAAAAAAATCCATATGTCTTTGGAATAACATAAGAGTGAGTAAATGATGACAGACTTGTCATTTTTGGGTGAACTATCCCTTTAAGCA
Source organism: Myxocyprinus asiaticus (assembly GCF_019703515.2). Taxonomy (NCBI): domain Eukaryota; kingdom Metazoa; phylum Chordata; class Actinopteri; order Cypriniformes; family Catostomidae; genus Myxocyprinus; species Myxocyprinus asiaticus. Next base: position 17,389,470 of record NC_059377.1, read on the forward strand.
ACACTGTGAATATCTCAATGACAATGAGACTAATGACTATTTGGCCATTTAGTTCCCTAATAACTTAGGTAGCCTAACGTTCATAAGCGCAACAATATATCATTCATTTTCTTGCGACTCATGAGTATGAGAGTGTTTAGACAGATGTTTTAATAGTGTCTTTGATTTAAACTTATAGCAACAAAAATTCTATGAATCAGCTCAAACTGTTTCAGTGAATCGCTTCAAAACTCCGATTCAGTGATTCATTTGCAACATCATTCAAAAATGTAACATAAATCAGAATATATAATTGTGTTAATTTTTATTATTCCTAAAAATATTTTTATGGAATTTTACTGCATTAAACATTAAACATTAAACATGCTGATGGCACACTGCACGAGTGTTTGTAACCTGCTAGCCTGCTTAGCATTGCTTATTCTTATTCTCATATGTTCATCGTTTTATCCTTTGTCATTTTACAGCGTGTTTCAGGTTTTTCCGCTTTTGGACTGTTTCATATGTGTGTATTTTACCTGTTGCTGCTGGCACCTAGTTCGAGTATGTGTTAGTATCCTGCTAGCTTTTTTAGCATTGCTTATCTATCAATTTTCAGCTTTTAATCCTTAACATCTACCATTTTTCAGCATGCATCGGGTTTTCCCCCACATTATTCTCTTATCGCGATTCAACTGCATGAATTTTCCGCATGCATCTGCTGGCATTGCATGTCACATGTTTACAATAGCTTCTTCCGTCAGCAGTGAGGGATTCACATGTGATTAATGTAAGGAATTAGTCAGGCTGACAGAGAAGTTTAATGAGTTAGAGACACGCATCCGAACGCTAGTCGAGGTCAGTGAGAAAGAGAAGCCTGTAGATACTGTTTCGGATGCGGGTAGAACAGCGAGCAACACACACAATTTGGTTCCGGCTCTAGAGCCCCCGCAGCAGGGCATTTGGGTGACGTCTCGGCGGCATACTCGCTCAGCAATGCGATACAACTCTCCCGTTCCTGTTAGGGTTTCCAATCAATTCTCCCCACTCAGTGATGCACCCACTGAGAATCATGTTGAAAGAGCCCTAATAATTGATGATTCTATTGTAAGGAACATGGAAATAGAGACTCCAGCCACTATTGTTAAATGCATTTTGGGAACCAGAGCATCTGATATCAGATCAAATTTACAAGTGCTGGTTAATGCTAAACATAGATTTTCTAAAATTGTTATTCATGTCGGCACTAATAATGTCTGACATCGCCAGTCGGAGATCACTAGAGATAATGTTAAAGAGGTGTGTGAACTTGCAAAAATGATCTCAGACACTGTAATATGCTCTGGCCCCCTCCCTGCTTGTCGTGGTGATGAGGTTTATTGTAGATTAGTGTAACTGAATGGCTGGATGTCTGAGTGGTGTCTGGAGAATAGCATAGGATTTATAGACAATTGGAAGAATTTTTGGGGTAGACCTGACCTGCTAAAGAGAGACGGACTCCATCCCTCCAGGGAAGGTGCCACTCTCCTCTCTAGTAATTTGGCTCATAGTCTTAATAATTATAGTATTTGACTAACTGGGGCCCAGGTCAGGAAGCAGACAAACTGATTAATCTGAACGTCTGCTAGCTGCCTTGAGACGTCACACAGGTCACATAAACTACAACACATAAAGACTGTATCACCTGTCTGTTTCCCGAACCACCAAACAGAAAACTCTCACTAAATCATTTAGAAAAATTAAGGTAAAACTTGAACAAAACAAAAAAATTAAAGATAAACACCATATGAAGGTAGGGCTACTAAACATTAGATATCTTTCTACCAAAGCACTGATTGTAAATGAAATTATTACAGATCATAGTTTGAATGCGCTCTGTTTGAATAAAACCTGGCTTAAACCGGATGAATATATTAGTTTCAATGAATCTACTCCCCCAGGTTATTGTTATAAACATGAGTCTCATCTGAAAGGTCGAGGAGGAGGTGTTGCTACAATTTACAGTGAAGTTTTTGGTGTTACTCATAGGACAGGATATAAGTTTAAGTCTTTTGAACTAATAATGCTTAATGTGACACCGTCAGATATAAAAAAAACTCTGTCGTCTTTTGCCCTTGCTACAGTATATAGATCACCTTATTCAACTAGACCTTATTCTGATTTCCTTGGTGAATTTGCTAATTTTTTATCAGATCTTGTAGTTACTGTAGATGGAGCTTTAACTGTTGGTGACTTCAACATTCACATAGATAATGAAAATGACACATTGGGATTAGCATTTATCGATATATTCTCAACTCTCTTGGAGTCAGACAAAATGTGACAGGACCAACTCATCGCCATAATCATACGCTAGATTTAATTCTGTCATATGGAGTTGATGTTGATACTATAGAAATTCTACTGCAGAGTGATGGCATCTCAGATCATTGCCTTGTCTCTTGTATGCTGCAATCAGCTAATGTTACTCAATCTACACCACGCTATTGTTCAGGTAGAACTATTCTTTCGACCACTAAAGATAGCTTTACTAATAATCTTCCAGATCTATCTCATATACTCAGTAAGCTCCAAGCCTAGCAGATCTTGATGTAATAACAGAAAATATAAATACAGTCTTCTCTAGCACTCTTGATAGTGTCGCCCCCTTCGATTAAAGAAAATTAAAGAAAAAAGCCTTGCACCATGGTACAGTGATCACACTCATGCTCTCAAGAAAGCAGCTCGGAAAATGGAGCACAAGTGAAAGAATACAAAATTAGAGGTATTTTGCGATGCATGGAAGGATAGTGTCTGTAGCTACAGACAGGCACTAAAAGCTGCCAGGTCAGCATATTTTAGCTAACTCATAGAAAATAACCACAACAATCCTAGGTGTTTTATTCAGTACTGTGGCTAAATTGGTTAGGAATAAAGCCTCAACTGAACCAGATATTCCATCGCAGCACAAGAATAATGACTCCATGAATTTCTTTACTGATAAAATTGAAATAATCAGAAATAAAATTGGAATAATGCAATCATCTGTCACAGTACCTCAGAAAACAGTGTCTCATAATTTTCCTCACGTGCAACTTCAGTCCTTCGCTGTCATGAAGAGATAACAAAACTTATCGAAACATCAAAAGCCACAACATGTATGTTAGATCCAATAACAACTAAGCTCTTAAAAGAGGTATTCCCTGTAATCTCAGAACCTCTTCTTGATATTATTAATTCCTCGCTATCCTTAGGACATGTCCCAAGAAACTTTAAAATGTCAGTTATCAAACCGTTTATTAATAAGCCACAACTTGATCCTGGAGAACTGGCTAATTACAGACCAATTTCAAATTTCTAGTTTATGTCGAAAATACTAGAAAAGGTAGTATCCTCCCAACTATGTTCATTTCTACAGAGAAATAGTATATATGAACAATTTCAGTCAGGAGTTAGGCCCCATCACAGTACAGAGACTGCACTTATCAGAGTTACTCTTATCATCTGATCACGGCTGCATTTCACTTCTAGTGCTTTTAGATCTTAGTGCTGCATTTGACATGATAGATCACGACATTCTCTTGAATAGGCTAGAGAATTATGTTGGCATTTGTGGACTTGCATTAGCATGGTTTAGGTCCTATTTAGCAGACCGCTACCACTTTGTCTATTTAAATGAGGAATTATCAAACCAAACAAAAGTAAAGTATGGAGTGTCACAGGGATCAGTTTTAGGGTCTCTGCTTGTCCCCTTGTATATGCTTCCCCTGGGAGATATTATCAGGAATCATGGAATAAGCTTCCACTGTAATGCCGACAATACCCAACTTTATATTTCTTCAAAACCTGACGAAATTTCACAATTCTCAAAATTATCAGAGTGTATCAATTAAATAAATGATTGAATGGCAGAAATGTCCTTCTACTCAATTCCGACAAAACAGAGGTACTAATTATTGGACCTAAAACCTCTAAAAACAAGTTGCTAAAATATAATTTGACTCTTGATGATGTACTGTTACATAATCTTCAACATCGAAGAACTTAGGTGTTATATTTGATACCAATTTGTCCTTTGAAAATCAAATTACCAATGTTTGTAGAACAGCATTCTTCCACCTAAGAAATATTGCTAAATTACGACACATGCTCTCTGTTGCTGATGCCGAAAAACGAATTCATGCGTTCATGACCTCAAGACTAGATTATTGTAATGCATTTCTGGGAGGATGTCCAGCAAGATCAATAAATAAACTTCAATTGGTTCAAAATGCAGCAGCCAGAGTGATGACTAGAACCAAGAAATATGATCATATTAGCCCCATTTTATCGTCATTACATTGGCTACCTGTTAAATTTCGTATTAATTTTAAAACTCTGTTAACTACGTACAAATCTTTGAATGGTCTAGCTCCACAGTACTTAAGTGACCTTCTACCATGCTATATTCCATCACATTCATTATGATCGCAAAATTCTGGCCTGTTAATAGTTAGAATATCAAAATTCACAAAAGGAGGTAGATCTTTTTCATTTTTCGCTCCTAAACTATGGAATAGTCTCCCTAACACTGTTCGAGATGCAGACACACTCACTCAGTTTAAGTCTAGACTAAGGACTCATCTATTTAGCAAGGCATACACCTAATTTATCCTTCAACCCACAATTAGGCTGCTTTTAGTCTGCCGGAACCAGAAACCAGAAACATTGATCATGATAACTCAGCAATAAAATGAATGGCATCTATGCTAATATTATTCTATTTGTTTCCCTGTCTCAACCTCGGGACTCCTATCCTGAGGTCACCAGAACCGGCTGGATCCAGCACCATTCCTGCTTCGTGTTGGACTCCACTGCTACCTGTGTCTGAGTGATGGTGACTAATAGCAGACGGTGCCAGCCAAACATCACTTCAGTCTATTACGATGGACTTCAGAGGATGAACTGATGCCAACTCCAACCATAAGACATGTGCCATTGCCTGGACTTAGAATAGACCTCACCGAAATTAACCTTGGACTTAGGATAGACCTCACCGAAATAACCGGCAGGTTGAACTGCGATGCACCTCACTGATCTCTGCCTGCTTCACCTCGGTCTAATGATGGACTACACTCTTATAATGGAATACATAGACTATCAATTAATTGCCAACAAAACCCTTCATCAGCCAACTAACAAGGACAATGCATCAGTGAACTTCTGCAGTTAATCCAGGATGGACTTCAAAGACATTATCATTAATCTTACAGTTCATACAAAATCTTTGTTTAAACACTGACCCTTAACACTTACTTAGTTTAATCATTTTAAACCATGACTTCCACAATACATAAGTACTATTGGCATTATATTCATGATGTTAGCCAGAAGGCAACTGGCCCCCACAGTGAGCCTGTTTTCTCCCAAGGTTATTTTTCTCCATTAACCAACAACTTATGGAGTTTTGTGTTCCTTGCCACAATCGCCTTCTGCTTGCTCACTGGGGTTCTAAATACAATTATTATTTAATTACATATTTTTAAACGCAATTCACAATCGTATTTTATCAAACTACACAATGTTGACTCTAAGACATTATAGATATTACAGTTTAATTTTATGTTAATGCATGATTTTCTGTAAAGCTGCTTTGAAATTATGTGTGTTGTGAAAAGCGCTATACAAATAAAATGACTTGACTTTGCAACAGCGGCTGTATGGTTGAAAAATAATGGTTCCTCTGATAAAAAATTGTTGTTGCGGTAAATTGTTCATTGTTGCCAAAGGTTTGCTGCAGGTTCACCACTACCGGTGAAGGGCTGCAAACATCTTTCAAACATTTGCGGCAAATCACAAGCTCATATGCATGTGAAAATAATGAGTGGCAAATTTACGGCAAATTTGCTGGAAATCTAGATTTTTTTGTAAGGGTAAGTAATTTCAAAGCAAATACGAAACATAAATATTTAGGACTATTTTGATTATTGTCAAAAATTTTATTATACATTTTTTTTTATATACAGATAATAATTTTTTACAAATAATTGTTTTACTGCCCTAAGCAGCATCACATGTATCCTTCACATAGAATGCAATCCCAGAATGCGACAAGCTCAATGAAAAAAAAAAAGACAAATATCAGAAATATCAGTTATAAACATATTTAATATAATACTGAAAACAATCAGTTAAAAGGTATTCAGTGTAATTAAAGTGTACTATATTACCAAACATTTGTGTGTTATGTATTTTATATGCTAAAAAAAAAACATAGCCTCATTAGCTTAGCAACATGCTAATGCCAAACTCTATTGCAGGGATGGGCGACTGGCGGCCAGTGGGCCATATACGGCCTGCAGTGTCGTTGAATACGGCCTGTCGGACAAGACTGAGGATTGATTTTAGTTTATTGAAAAAGGGATTATGTAAAGAAGAAGTCACTTGTTCTTTGATTGCTGTAGGATTCTAGCATGCAACATCTTACACTTGTTCATCATTTGTAAGGTAAATTGAGCAAAATTTCAGTCAGCGAGCTAGTGCGCACTAACGTTAATGCACGCAGGATAAACGCATGCCTTTTGTTTGCTTGGATACTAAATCTGTCATTAAAGATTTCAATTTGATTCACCATTACAACACTGATCTGATCAAAGAGATGTACACTATGAGAGATACGTACACCAGTGCTGCCAGAGCTGCTCTTCTCACAGATGTAATAGTAAAATATATCAGCATCAAAATGTTTACAAATCCGTGACAGCGCAAGGATCACCAAAGACATTTTATTCTGTTTCGCCCATGCTTGCGTAAAACGAAAAAGGAGTTTCTCAGAGGGAGAAATTTTAACATTTTAAAGTCTTATTGTTGAAAAGTCTTGCGAATACTGAGAATGTTTCTCTGATGCACGGGACTGTTCGCTCCGTGCGTGTTGCGGGGCTTGTGTGGTGCTGAAATGTTTTGTATTAATGCACTGAAATGTTATGTTCTTGTATCCAGTATTGTTATTGATGATAATATTTGGATTTTGCCAATAATATTTAGATTTTAACTAATACCCATAAGCTGTTTTATGAGATGGGGCTGAAAATATTGAAAATATGATCCTTACCTGTTTTCATTTGTGTGTTGCAAATGTACAGACAATGCAAATGAGATAAATTTTCTTGAAAATTTAAGTCTGAAATCTATTACTTGTCAACTGAACATGAATTAGTACATTTGAACTGCATGTTTTAGTAAATATGCAAGTTATACAAAAATAATTATGTTTTTATTAATTATTAATTAATAATTAAATAAAAAGTTAGGTTTTGCAACAGGGATTTTACAATCCCTATTTGGCACAACACACACACATACCTCACAAAATGAATCCTCACGCTGACATTTTGACAATATACAAGAACATCTCTCATGAGCCAAATGACAGACCTTCTTAAAACCACGGTGCTGAAATTTTGGAGCTTACAGAGGCTAAATGCCATCTGCCAGACTCATTCCACTAGTGTACAACGACATGGTAAATCACTATATGCAGATTCCAAATCATGTTTTAGCAATAGAACAATCCTGTGACATGTGTCTTGTTTCTGAAATCACTCAAAAACCATCTCTAGATGTACCACTTGTTTGAGCATACCATCACACAGCACTGCTCACTTTATCAAGCTGTCAGTCAGGTATGGCTTTTAATAAAGACAGCAAGGGTCGAGCCCTGACCTGAATCAATAAATACTTCACATTACACTAGAGAGAGGGTGGGAGAGGGGGAGGGGCTAGAGAAGACATAATAAAAAGAACAGACAGGGAGAGAGAGTGAGAGAGATGGAGAAAAGGCTCTAATGAAGGAGGTAAAAATAAGAATGAGGCTGTGTCCTCGGTGGTTGAGGTCCCTTCTGTCAGCTCACATTGCAGCCGTCATTTCATACCTCTCGCCAACCGGGACTTCTATCTCAGCTGGCTGCCCATCAGAAGGATAGAGGAGCACTGGCTGGTGTGGATGGAGAGTTTTTTTTTTTTTTTTTTTTTGGCCTTTTTCCACTTTTGTTGATAGGACAGTATGACAGGAAATGATGAGGAGAAGAGGGGCGAGTGACTTTGGGAAATGACGCAAAATGTTATCTTGCCAAATCCAGTGCTATATTTGGAATGGAATACTAGCCTAATGCTTATTGCATATGATGAAGTACACACAGTATACTGCCTACTTTCTTTAAAAGTGCAATCAGTCATTTTTTCCTTATTAAAAAAGTATAACTCCTAAAGACGTGAATTGTAATTTTGCAATATATGTAGGAAATCATGAGCACTCACATTGAAATGAAGACTCCAGTCATATCAGTAACCTTATAAAAGCTGTTTTATTCTACATGGAGAGGGTCCGCACATGGGGGCTGCAGTGTTAGAATCACATGACCAGCCGAATACTACTCACTTAATCTCAGTAACTGTCCTGTTATTTGACTCATTCACTCATTGATTAAAGTAATCCGTTGATTTTAAATGATGCTACATCCAAGCCGCTATGTGTCAGTGTAAGTCCAAGATGACACAAAGACAAAAGTTACTGAGTGCACCTTTAAATAGTATGTGATTTACAAATAATGAAAAAAAAAAAAATTCTTTAATCACAAACAAATTCAATAAGTGTCATCCAGTTTTCAGCATGGAAATACATTTATTTTTTTATATTGCATTTGTAATCCATGTTTGTGTGAAAATAACTTCTGAACAGCTTATTCAAACGTGATCAAATTGTGTGGTAGTTAAACTGATATGGTTAAACCAAGAACAGGGATATGAGTCTGAAAGAGCATGCAAGTCGACACATGAGCTGAAAGTGTCTTAGGAGCACCACAAAATGACGTGGTTGCTTCAGCAGTTGCGTTTTTTATGTCAAATTAGCTTTTTATGACACTATCCGTCAGGTTTAAGTTAAAAGTTTAGGGTAGGGAGGTCAGATTTTGTTGATTTAAAACTCACAAGAGCATTAACCTTAAAAAAAAACTCATCTGTTTGGGAGAAGATTTAAGTTGCTTTTAGCACCACATAGTGGACATTTGGACATATAGTTTATGAACTGCAAGCTAACCGCAAGGCAATGGCTCTGACACTGGGTCTGTTTTTAATCGTGACACGTAAGATTCACAAACACACTTATCCCTCAGTCTGATTACAGTAGGGTAATTTGATGGTATGAGCATTAAACAGAGAGAGGGAGAAAAAATAGATTATTTGCGAGAAAAATGTGGCATCTGTAGACAGCTGGACACACACAGCTGTTTGCTACTAGCATTTCCCCCAGCATACGACCCCCACCTCCATTAACGAGCTTTGCGACACATCAGCTGTAGTGTGCTGTTATTACACCGCCCCGGCTCACTCTAGAGATGTACACAGAAAAATACTAAGAGTTCCATCAAAGCATAAGAGCACACTGCAGGCAGATCACTTTATAATAAACACAAGAGGCAAGGGGTTACCAGGACCTGCTTTGAGCGTGTAAGACTGATAATCGGAGAGCTGTTCTCACTAGAGACTGGATGACCTCTGTGACACACAGTGCATGTGTGTGTGTGTGTGTGTGTGTGTGTGTGTGTGTGTGTGTGTGTATGTGTGTCCACATGTGCGTATACAGTATGTGTGTGTTCTTTTTATAAGATAGAGTCGGATAGAGTTGCAGATGGTGCTGAAAGAGCATAACTGCTCCTCTTTCATTTACTGTTTCAGAAACAATAATTTGGTTTGGCTGCTGCTGCAGTTGCAACCAGACAAGAATACCATTCATTTTATACGAGTGAGGGACATTGTATTGAACAAAAGACAATATTGACTGGGCTCTGATGAAATGGCATCTTACAGGTTTAGCATGGTGCCTCAGTGCGTTTACTATATATATATATATATACAGTATATATACGCTGAGCACTCACAGGAAAACAGAGCAACATATCTACAGTACACAGTCGAGAAGATCGATGGAAAACAGCAAGTAGATTGTAGCGTTACAGGTTGTCGAATTTGCTAAACAACGGCGTCATATCCCGGCACTACAGTATATCAAATATGTCTTTTAATTTATGCTGACATCACCGCGCCAGTCGGTGGATTTGCGATGCAGAAAACAGTAGCAGCAAAGTTGCATTATGACGCATCTGGCGGACAATGTGGCACTTTCTAAAATTAGAAACAATAGTTTTCTATGAATGTATGCACACTGCCGCTCACTGTCCATCGGTGGCGCACACATACGACTCCGGAGGCTGCTCAAATTTCTGCCGCCCCACGGAGCGCAACTCGCATATTTTCTATTAAATTCGACCCAAATCATTATCAATAGACATATATTATTTATTCTAGCCTTGTTCATTCTTCAAAAAGGGAAAAACTTTGGTAATTTTTGTGTGTACTGTCTGCCACCTGAACCGCATCGACATGCCCTGTGTTTGATACCTGTGCCGTGTCCTAGCCTTCTCATCCGGTGTGCAGCCGCCTTTAATCAGCCTTTAATCTCCCTGACAACAAAGAGTATGACATTGAGCAATACGCTCATAAGTAACAAATACTAGCTTATTTACAAATCTGAAAACATAAGAAACCTGCAACTACATGGCACTTATTATTCTCTGCTTTTGATGTTGAAATGTAAACGGGTATGAGCACAATGCTTGCGAAAAATGTTATAAGCCAGTAATAACGTGGTAAAGTTTACATGCAAAGTGAAATGGGGAATTACGTGTGCCGATCGGTTTTTGCTCATGCCGCTAAAAATACTGGATTATGTACTGTACGTATATCGTAAAACCAGAGGTCAGGTTCTTCTCAAGTTTTTTCATCATTAAATAACATTGAAATACGCTTTTTCCTTGCTACAGTCACTTCAGGGGCCTGGGGCCACAGGGGCAATGGCCCCAGCTGAAATCTGATTGGGCTTTTCAGTGCCCCTGTCCTGGGTAAAACAAAAAACAAAACAAAATATAATAAAAATGTTGCTTATTTGCATTCTCATGTCGATAAGCCTAAATGTCCAAGCAACAACATGTCTGCAGGTACAGCATACTGTTTTGACAGAAACATTTGTGTGAATTACAGTAGATCTCACGCCAGGAGCGCTACGTTAAAGGAAGTTCAACTTATATGTCTCGAGACCCCTGTGTATTGCCTGTTTCTCACCACAAGCAAAAGCATCAACATGCAGTGACACAGAACAGAAGCACACATCTGAAGCACAGTTAAACAGGTACTGCACTAAAATGTTACGTTTGTGCTTAGATTAAATATCAACTGTATCTGGGAGAAAGAGTGCGCCTGTTTTTGTCATGCTTTCTTTGCGCACTTTATTATGGTTTATTATCATGCAGTAACACACTAGTCAATCACACTTAGTGATTGATGTATGTCCTCATGAAACTCCCCTCGAAATCCAAACCCAAGTAATCACAGGAGACGCATTTGAGCAACCAGGTTTCACAGACCTGTCGGACATGGACAGTGCAGTTAGTTGACTACGTGTGGCTGCCTGCGTCATTGACGCACGCAACACGCTGATCTCAACAAAAGCACTTTGAAATGCACTCGAAACCTATTTATCAACACAACAGTTTGCAAAATAGGCATTAAAAAAGTAACGCAAAATAATGTAGTTAAAAGATGTCTTTTGGGTATTTGGAAGTTCCACACGCAGTCATATGTTTCCATTCAAGTTGCGAATATAAAATTAAAATATCGCAAAACAACAGCACGTCACACAGTTCTGGGAACACAATGCGCATTCCTCCTTCTTTTGCCTTGTGACTCTATAAGATTTTTATTTTTTTATTTAAGTATTCCCTTTACACACATGACTGTGTGGCAACACATAGCTCCAATGCCATCATTAAGTTTGCTGATGACATGACGGTGGTAGGTCTGATCACTGACAATGATGAAACAGCCTACAGAGAGGAGGTGCACACTCTGACACACTGGTGTCAGGAGCACAACCTCTCCCTCAACGTCAGTAAGACAAAGGAGCTTGTGGTGGACTTCAGGAGAAAAGACAGAGAACACAGTCCCATCACCATCAATGGAGCACCGGTGGAGAGAGTCAGCAGCTTCAAGTTCCTCGGTGTCCACATCACAGAGGAACTCACATGGTCCATCCACACTGAAGTCGTTGTAAAGAAGGCTCATCAGCGCCTCTTCTTCCTGAGACGGCTGAGGAAGTTTGGAATGAACCGCCACATCCTCACACGGTTCTACACCAGCACTGTAGAGAGCATCCTGACTGGCTGCATCTCCGCCTGGTACGGCAATAGCACCACCCACAAATGCAAAGCCCTGCAAAGGGTGGTGCGAACTGCCAGACACATCATCGGAGGTGAGCTTCCCTCCCTCCAGGAAATATATACAAGGCGGTGTGTGAAAAAAGCTCAGAGGATCATCAGAGACTCCAGCCACCCGAGCCATGGGCTGTTCTCACTGCTACCATCAGGCAGGCGGTATCGCAGCATCAGGACCCGCACCAGCCGACTTCATGACAGCTTCTTCCCCAAAGCAATCAGACTTTTGAACTCTTGATCTCCCACGATCAAAATACATCAGCACTGCACTTTATTACTCTTACTCTTATATCTCACACCGGACTGTCATAAATTATATTATTATTATATTATATTCTCTCTTAACAACACACTATCAACCGACAGCCTGAATGTCAATACAGTACAATTCAACCTACTGAACATCCTATATATACTACTATATATACTTTTTTATTTTTATTGAATAATGTGTATCTATATTGTGCGTATTGTATACTGTACAGTGTATGTTATTATTTGTATATTGTTGAATGTAATTATGTGTATATTAGACTTTAAATTGCGTTTTAATTTGATGTTATTGTAAATTGGTATATGTCTCATCACTGTCACGACTGCTATGTTGATCGGACCTGCACCCAAGAATTTCACACATCATTGCACTTGTGTATATGGCTGTGTGACAATAAAGGTGATTTGATTTGATTTGAATATATTTTCCAAAAGTGTTGATTAACCTGCTCTTCCACACAGTTCACGTTTTTATTCAACTTATTTATCTGCAAACTCTACACAGACCAGAGCAACATTTCCGATGCAACGATTTTGGTCTGCCGGTTAGTCCAGTTATGTACAGGTGCATCTCAATAAATTAGAATGTCATGGAAAAGTTCATTTATTTCAGTAATTCAACTCAAATTGTGAAACTCGTGTATTAAATAAATTCAATGCACACAGACTGAAGTAGTTTAAGTCTTTGGTTCTTTTAATTGTGATGATTTTGGCTCACATTTAACAAAAACCCACCAATTCACTATCTCAAAAAATTAGAATACATCATAAGACCAATAAAAAAAATATTTTTAGTGAATTGTTGGCCTTCTGGAAAGTATGTTCATTTACTGTATATGTACTCAATACTTGGTAGGGGCTCCTTTTGCTTTAATTACTGCCTCAATTCGGCGTGGCATGGAGGTGATCAGTTTGTGGCACTGCTGAGGTGGTATGGAAGCCCAGGTTTCTTTGACAGTGGCCTTCAGCTCATCTGCATTTTTTGGTCTCTTGTTTCTCATTTTCCTCTTGACAATACCCCATAGATTCTCTATGGGGTTCAGGTCTGGTGAGTTTGCTGGCCAGTCAAGCACACCAACACCATGGTATTTAACCAACTTTTGGTGCTTTTGGCAGTGTGGGCAGGTGCCAAATCCTGCTGGAAAATGAAATCAGCATCTTTAAAAAGCTGGTCAGCAGAAGGAAGCATGAAGTGCTCCAAAATTTCTTGGTAAACAGGTGCAGTGACTTTGATTTTCAAAAAACACAATGGACCAACACCAGCAGATGACATTGCACCCCAAATCATCACAGACTGTGGAAACTTAACACTGGACTTCAAGCAACTTGGGCTATGAGCTTCTCCACCCTTCCTCCAGACTCTAGGACCTTGGTTTCCAAATGAAATACAAAACTTGCTCTCATCTGAAAAGAGGACTTTGGACCACTGGGCAACAGTCCAGTTCTTCTTCTCCTTAGCCCAGGTAAGACGGCTCTGACGTTGTCTGTGGTTCAGGAGTGGCTTAGCAAGAGGAATACGACAACTGTAGCCAAATTCCTTGACATGTCTGTGTGTGGTGGCTCTTGATGCCTTGACCCCAGCCTCAGTCCATTCCTTGTGAAGTTCACCCAAATTCTTGAATCGATTTTGCTTGACAATCCTCATAAGGCTGTGGTTCTCTTGGTTGGTTGTGCATCTTTTTCTTCCACACTTTTTCCTTCCACTCAACTTTCTGTTAACATGCTTGGATACAGCACTCTGTGAACAGCCAGCTTCTTTGGCAATGAATGTTTGTGGCTCACCCTCCTTGTGAAGGGTGTCAATGATTGTCTTCTGGACAACTGTCAGATCAGCAGTCTTCCCCATGATTGTGTAGCCTAGTGAACCAAACTGAGAGACCATTTTGAAGGCTCAGGAAACCTTTGCAGGTGTTTTGAGTTGATTAGCTGATTGGCATGTCACCATATTCTAATTTTTTGAGATAGTGAATTGGTGGGTTTTTGTTAAATGTGAGCCAAAATCATCACAATTAAAAGAACCAAAGACTTAAACTACTTCAGTCTGTGTGCACTGAATTTATTTAATACACGAGTTTCACATTTTGAGTTGAATTACTGAAATAAATGAACTTTTCCACGACATTCTAATTTATTGAGATGCACCTGTATTAGTTATTTAGTCACATTACTTTTTTGATGTGCATCTTGTATTCTTATTTAAATGATAGGAGTTTATTCTGTAAATGTCTTTCCATCAATATAAGAAGGTTATATACTGCAAATTGTGGTTTTGGTTCTGTTCTATGTTAATTATGCCTTTTGGGGGGTGGCCTGGGTAGCTCGTGAGTTTGAATCCAGGGCTTGCAGAGTGACTCCAGCCAGGTCTCCTAAGCAACCAAATTGGCCCGGTTGCTAGGGAGGGTAGAGTCACATGGGGTAACCTCCTCGTGGTCTTGATTAGTGGTTCTTGCTCTCAAAGGGGCGCATGGTAAGTTGTGCATGGATTGTGGGGAATAGCGTGAAGCCCCCACATGCATCTTGTATTCCTATTTAAATGATAGGAGTTTATTCTGTAAATGTGTTTCCATCAATATAAGGTTATATTCTGCAAATTGTGGTTTGGGTTCTGTTCTTTGTTAATTATGCCTTTTGAATGTAAATGCGATACTCCTCCTCATGCAAAACAGACTTACTGATGGTTAAGTTCAAAATTGTCCGCAATGCCTCACTCCATTTTATAATGTATGGCCGTTATCACAGGAAAAACTCAATGTAGTTTATTTTACTGTACAGTACTGCAGCTCTGATATGCTGTCAGTCTACGTGAGCCTGTCGGCAGCTCACTCCCCGTATACGCAGAATTAAATTTTGCTTTACTGATGGAGTAGCCCACGTTTGTCAGCTGGAATTATTTTTATTATTAAAATATAGATATCTGCTTTGGGTATCTGAGTGCTTACAGGGATAATTCACCCAAAAATGAAAATTCTCACAAATAAAGTAAGTAAATGTATTTTGACAGGAAAAGAGGTATATATAGTGTCAAATGTCAGCACTCTCAAAATCTGTGATTAATCGCAATTAACTACAAAACATTATGCAATTAATCGCGATGAAAAAATTTAATCAACTGACAGCACTAATGTATATATAAATAGTATGTGTAGTTAAGTAGTTAAGTTAAAGTAGCAATACTACTAAATTAACTAGACTACATTTTTCAGTAGCGTGACAGTAGCTCAGGTACTTTTACAATAGTGTAGCTTTTCCAAACAAGTTCTAATGCCTGCTGGGTATTTTTCCTACAAGCCCTTTCTCCTACAAAAGTAAAAATGCACCTCTCCTCAACAAGCCGCATGATTTGGGGTATCATTCACAAATGGTCCAGGACAAGTTATGCAGCGAAGTTTAACAGTTAGATGTTTGTAAAAATTCCTAAACCTGTGAATGAGCAAGAGTAAAACTGATGCTTGTTTTAGTGAAGAAAAACCTCTCACTGTTTCAAACACCTACATTTAGCAGGTCTTTTGACCTGAGCCAGATAAAATTAAGACAGAGTGTTTGAAAAAAGTGGAACATTGAAGTCAACCTCAAGCCCACCTCCTTAGAGGAACCAGGGCTTTTAGAAGCACTTATGGCTATATGGGTCACACAGAATAGGACCAGTGGCCTTCATCCACACACCATCAGAGCACAAGAGGAAAGAATAGAGAAATAAGAGAAGGACACAAAAAAAACACAAAACAAAAAAAAAAAACTACTTGACATTCCACTCTAAATAAGCTAAGTGCTTCTTGATTGTGTGTAGGGGTATAACTGTTACTAATGTAACTGAGATCTATGCTAGGGCACTGAATGAAGAGTTAAAAGAATAGTTCAACCAAAAATGTAGTTTCAAACCTGTATGACTTTATTTTTATGCAGAATAGAGAGGGACATTTTAATTCAAATCCCTGTCCATCTATTCAGTACAACTGCAGTTGATAGTAACTTACTTCAAAGCTTAAAAAGGACCCAAAATTATCATAAAACAAGTCCATGTGACACGTGCATCATATTCAAAGTCATCTGAAGGTTTTGGTGAGAAACAACACAAAATGCAAGTCCTTTTTCAGTTAAAATCTTGACGTCCGTTGCGTGTTCATGAGTATGTGAGAGAAGCTTGTTCACATTGGCACTATTTTTAGTGCTAAACAATGCAAGTTTTCACTTAAACATGCAGGAAATGTGAACAAGCTTCTCTAATAGCTCTCATATGGGTTTTAATAAAACGAGGGTGAGTAAATTATGAAAGAATATTTATTTTAGGTTGAACTATTCCTTAAACAAAAGCATTTTATAGACCAGGAAAAGATCATGATGCAGAAGAAAAACGGCATCCACTTTAGTGAAATTAAAGTCTTTGTGAATAAAATATTTCTCAAAACAAACATTTTGACCTTTTCAATCCTCTTTATATCTATCATGCCACAGGCAGAAGCCCAGATGAGAACGCAAGATGTTCAAAGAATGTGTAATACATTCAGCTTAGAAGAATTCAAGACCATAGAGATATTCACATTCATGAAAAATTTATTTTTGGGGACTAATCAAGATTTGCATCTTTAGAGTTGTTTGTTATAGCTGTGGAATTCAAGCGATAACAATAGGGTCTCTTAAGAGCTTGTAGACCTGGAGATCTTTATTTCCTGTCACCTAAATGATGTGCTTATTTGGCAAGAGCTTTTACACCGCTATATACACCTCACAGAGTCTGCAAGTGCCAATTTCATCCTCTATTCATCTGCCTCACACTCGGGCCAGAACATAATTCATCTTGTTTAAGTCAGGTCTTGGACTGGCTCTCCTGTGCACTTTTTGAACTTTTTTGTGCGCACACACAAATACACACACACAAAACTGCAACAGCACTCGTAAATGTCAGCTTATCTTCTTCTGTGCAGAAACAGTTCTAAAATACTGCACAGATGAGCGACCCCTCGACACTAAATCTCTCTAAATGGATTTTAAAATTCACATAAGATGTACAGTTGCTCTCAGCTGGAAAGTACATGTTCATCACCTTCAACAGGAAGAAATGCTGTTAGACAAAAGACATTGGACCTGAAAGAGAACCACACCTATGGATCAGCTGGACCATGACCACAGTTTGACTTTGATCCCCCTACGGATCCCTTCCCAAAGTGGAATTAAAATGTAAGGGAGAGGGAAGCAACAAAGAGGTTTAGCATTTGGCTAATGACCCCTCAGGCAGTGGCTTAAATAGAAAGAGTAGGTATTAGATTTCATGCCATTGTTTTCCCAAAGGATATAGAGTGGTGATATCTCTTACACAGTGCCCAAAAGCAATAAATGAGTGATGGCTATATTACCGCCACAGACACTGAAAGTAACCTCTGGACTTATTTAAGCAACAGAGTGGTTAATACAGTGAGTGTGAAGAGAAAATATCAGCACAAAAGAGACTCTTTTAAATTGTACAAAATTATATTAGAGCCTACTTGTACAAAATCTAAAAAAATTATGTGCAGCAATATGCATTCATTCACCGTAATGTAGTATCCATTTTTCCCCACTTCCTGTGGCAAAAATTGGAATATATAAATTTCCAGGAGATACACGCCCTAGCACATAAACTGATTGTGTGTAGCAGTGCATGCTTGTTCATTACGTGCCATGCATGTCCCGGGCATAATAAAAACAACAGCGGATTTACTGTTTGGAAAATGGGAGACTTTACCCGCAAGTATCTCTTCGCATTGCCCGTAATGCTCACACACTGTCATCTGAGCAAGTGTCAAAAGTATAAAAGTAAGAGAGAGACCCAGCGTGTGCGCAATAGAGACTGAGTGGTAGAAAATAATACTTTTGAGATTATAAACTTCAGCAAATTAAAATTGAGCATTCAGTTTTGTTTGTATCTGTATGAATGGTGTCTACAGTGGCGGGTTTATGATTTCTGAGGCCCCAAGCAACCGACTAACCCTGGTCCCCATTTCAAAAACTTTTGCTTAAAACAATACATAAAATTGATTTTAAATCATAATTTTAAATTCATCCTATCAGCCGTTGTAGCCAAGTACATTCAAAAAATAATTATGAAATAAAACCTAGTTAAAGATAATTAATGCATGTTTTCCAGTTTTTCCACAATACAGTGATAAAAAAGCAACATTTACCTACATATATTTTTATAAAACTTTTTTTTGGTGAACAGGGTGTGCAGAATCTACTGCTTCACCCAGTAACATTTTGGAATTTAGTTGGTATTTATTAATATTATAACCCATCAATTACAGTATTTATTGTTGTCCAGTTTGTCATTATAATATGATACAGTATTAGCCAGGGCCAGAGTGGCAATAGGGAAGATCGGGAGAATTCCCGCCGGGCCGGTCAAAAATTGGGCAGGTTAGGTCCGCATGTTGATTGACAAATTTTCATCATATGTCGCATAACAACTGCCAACAGTCCGTAACATCCGATATTTAAAGGATCAGAATTGTGTTCTGTATTATAGCGGATGCCATCTGTATTTTATCATCTCACACCCAAACAAATGAGAGAGTAGCATGTGAGAGACGAAACTGATGTGGCGCCGCTTCACTTAGTGCGGGAAGGATCACGGAAGATCCATCGAGAACAGATAGGCTACAAATAGCTGAATGGATGAACGTGCTTCAGGTACAAGATCATCACAAGTTTAATACTGACTGCAGTCTCACAATCTCAATTAATTAATCTCTGAAATCCTCTTCCCTAGCAGTGCAGAATGATAATAGCAAATTTATTTTTTGTCACAAAATAACAGAATACTTAAAGTAAATGAATACAGATGCAACAGCACGACACGGTACGAAAATAATGGGACTTTACAGCTCTCAAAAGATTAAACTCAAGGAAACAAACTGCACAGAGTGCCTTCAATGTTGTATAATGCGATAAAACTCTCTTAAAGAGACAGTAACCATTTTGCCTTTGTCCTGAACAATTACATTCCAAATAAAAGAAAAGAACAACTGTGTTATTTTTAGTCTTTTATTTCACTCTTATCATTGTAAAATGGCACGTTTTTGAATGGCATGTAAAAATGTAAAAACAATCACTCAAACTTAATTGTTTCACTGGATCTGTTGCTATTTTAATGATCTAAAATACAAAGCACTGACCATTTAAAGTGTGAGCCTGTACATCTTGAAAGAGTTATAAACATTTACAGTTCTATAGTGTTATTATGTGCCTAGATAGTCTTTAAAATAAACTTAGTTTACCCAAAAATGAAATTTCTCTCATCATTTACTCACCCTCATGCCATCCCAGATGTGTATGACTTTCTGTCTTCTGCTGAACACAAATTAAGCTTTTTAGAAGAATTTCTCAGTTCTGTTGGTCCTTTCAATGCAAGTGAATGGTGATCAGAACTCAGAAGGTACAAAAATCACATAAATACAGCATAAAAGTAATCCATACAACTCCAGTGGTTTAATCTATGTCTTCAGAAGCGATATGATAGCTGTGGGTGAGAAACAGATCAATATTTACGTTTTTTTTTTATTATTATAAATTCTCCTCCCTGCCCAGTAGGGGGCGATATGCTTATTTAAATCATCAAAAACAGAAGAAGAATTCTTAAGAGAGAAGAGTGCTTATGAAAGTGAAAGTGGAGATTTATAGTAAAAAATGACTTAATTATTGATCTGTTTCTCACTGCTTCTCATTTACTTGTATTTAATGGACCAACAGTTCTTCTAAACATCTTCATTCATGTTCTGCAAAAGAAAATCATACACATCTGGGATGGCATGAGGGTGAGGAAATGATCAAATGTCCCTTTAACATTCACTTATTTTTACAACACATACAATGATGTCTTATGACAAAGTGAAAATCTTAGTGAATGCTGTATGTGGTATAATGACATGGAGAGCTTAAATAATTTTCAAGTAATTACATATATTGCATATTTTTGCTGTGATCTTGTTTTATTGTTATCATCTTCACCTCCAACCCCACTTTTGGGTGTGGGCTGACTTGGACATGACATCCCGGGCTGAATATGAATCCCACTCCGGCCCTGGTATTAGTATTATTACTTTGAGGATTTGTTGTATACATAGTAAATTATTCCTGTCTTATTTACTTCACTTTCACCTGGAGTTTATATTCTGACACTGCAGTGTATTGTTCATCATGTTGCAGAAGGCTGTATTTTCTGTAGGCTAAGCATCGTAGGCAACATTCTTAACAGTATTGTAACAGTATACATACAAGGCACGGCGGCCCCTCAGTACACTAGAGCAGAAGGGAAAAAAACATTGCCATTTATCAAGTGCTGAAACTTTGCTTGGTGCAGAACAATCTGGAATAATGTTAAACATTGTAACAATCACCTCTTTGCAGCCTGAACTTGTTCAGAACGTTAAATCTTTGTGACACATGCACTAAAAAAATCTAGATGCAGTGCAATCTAGACGCAGGTGCCTCGACATGCGTTTTTGAAACCTGAAGTTCTTATTAACTTTCGTTTTTAGATCATTTTAAATGAAAAACAAGACAAAAACACTAGATAACTATAGGAATTTTTGCAGTGAATTTTTTAATGAATTAAATTGAATAAAAATCCAAGTTTTTTTTTTTTTTTTTTTTGTCCTTGTAATTCAGTGATTGTCATTTAGAGGTATTTTTAAAAGATGATTTTGTCCTTTATATTGTTGTATTCACATTTAATACAACATTTTAAGTTGAGGCACAAGATGAATAGTCGGTTAGGAGCTAATGATTAATCGTTGCAATAATCGACGAATACTCGAATAATCATTCTAATAATCGTTAGATTAGTCGATTATCAAAATAATCATTAGTTGCTATTTATGATATTTATAATATTTTAATGTTTGTTTTAATGTTCCATGATTAATTGTAAATCATCACAGAAAACTGTGCGATTAGTTTTTTTAAATTAGTGATTCACAGCCTTAATATATACAGTATATAGTTTTGATGTACACAAAACAATGATTGGGAACATGAACAAAATATGAGAAAAGTAAAAAAAAAAACCTATTTACCTTCTTAAATAAATTGGTGTGTGTGTGTGTGTGTGTGGACAGGTTTAAGTCGTTAACGAGGACTTTTTTTTAGGTTACAAACTGGTAATTACAAGGGTATTATGCTATAAATGTGGTTTATGAGGACATTCCTAGTGTCCCCATAATTCAAATCTCTTAAAAAACATACTAAATTATGTTTTATTGAAAATGTAAAAAAATGCAGAAAGTTTTTTGTGAGGGTTAGGTTTAAGGGTAGGGTTAGGGTTAGGGGATAGAATCTGTAGTTCGTACAGAATAAAAATCATTATGTCTATGGAGAGTCCTCATAATGACAGCTGCACCAACATGTGTGTATGTATATATATGTCTTTGTAATTTTTCATCAGAATGTAATAACTTGCTGATCCTCTTTTCACAATCCAATCCATCCAATCAAGTTCCACACATTTTCTCTTTGAATGGCCATTTTCACTTGTTAATATGTTACATTATTAAGTAAGATGTGTTGCAAACATTTCATGTTGACTTTAAAAAGAAATGTGTTTGTTTTATCAACTGAAATGTGTAATGTCTTATTAGATAACTACTCGCTATTTTAAAATTGTACTCTTTTCATATTTAGTATTAATATAAAACTCCAGGACACTTAGACATTACATTACACTTGATCATGAGGTTTTTCCTTTTGAGGAAATTATAGCGAAATAACAGACTTGTACTTTAGTACAAATACGTAATGTACAGCATAGTTACCTCCGTTTAACCTCCATGGTCCTTTTATAATACCATAACAACAACAACCAGCTGTACAAGTTCAGATTAAATTCAGAAAACACCTTTTGTACTTTGGGTAAAGAAAATATATGGCAATGGTTTTCTGAAACAATAAGCCACGAGAAGCTGTTCGTTAAAGTGATTCTTAGCCTAGGCCTAAAACCCCACTACCCGTAGTAAAACCACAGTAATGCATAGCCTTGAGTGGCTTATTGCTTTTTTTAAATGGTGGAAACAGAAATATGATAAACCACAAGTCAGATAGTCACTCAGTCAGACAGACTGACTGTCACTTAGATAGTCAGATAAACCATCAGATAGATAGATAGACACAGACACGGACGGACGGACGGACAGACGGACGGACGGACAGACAGAGCACATAAAAGCAGATTAAAGGCCTAGTGTGTTTTTGTTTACATTTGAATTTTTTGATAGTTGGTGTTTGAATAGTGTTGGCCCGTTTGAACATGTTGTCAATTTAAGTCTATGGGATTTTTTCAGATTTTTCATCATTTGCTGTGTGAAAACCTCAATTCCGATCGATTTAAAAAGTCATACACACTATTCCAGAACAGTCTGAAGGTCTGTACCAGGTTTGGTGGATGTAGCTCGAAAGTTCTAAGAGGAGTTAGTATTCTAAATTTTGGTCTCTGTTTAGGGATTTTGAAAAAACCCTACACGAAGTTTGTAGGATCAACATAAACAAGTTCCACCAAGTAATGTAAATTACGGGCCTAACTGTAGACTGTTTATGGTTGAAAAGCAATGTAACAACTTGGAACATTAATACAGAGTGTGCAGAGACAAGTGTGTGCTTACTGACATTTAACCAATCAAAACTGTCTGTTCAATAAAAGTGTTCAACAATTTGTAAGAATTGTATTCAGCAATAAAATTCCAGAAAAACCTGTGAAGTTAGTTAAAAAAAACTGCAAAATAATCTCAAAACCACTGATGTTTAACGAATTCATTAATTCTTGTCTCAAGCATGCACCTGCTTAAAGTTGCTGTGGGATCTGTTTCTGAGCTTCTGTTGCCAGATTCAGTGGCGTCTCCTGCCAACCAACCTGACTGTTCAGCCGGGAGAAGACACAAACACATAAATCACCTCACAGGGAGCTTCATGCTGCTGCCCTTTCCTGAGATCTACAGTAACTCCTCAAACTGTGCCTGAAGGTCATTAGTCATGATTAGGGTAGATAGAAAGGCTACCCAAGGAAAACAGTAAAATTTTTAGTAGTGATGTTGTCAGTTGGGATGTGTTACGATGTTCGACAAGTCATCCAACAATTAGTCGATTTGTGAGGTCAACATGAGTGTTATGTTTTTAAGTTCAAAATAGTCCAACTTTTAAAAATGTGTCTAGAGTCCCCTGCATTCCTCTCCATTCAGTTGCTATCCATTAATTCCATGTAAAAAAAGAATGTGTCTTGAGTAAAAAAAAAAATTTTTTTTAAAAATTTAAAAATGATGCCAGATCGTTTTTAGGTAAACTACCAGCCTACACTAAACTACCGCCCTTCATATGGTAATGTCTGAAATAACTGGTTTAATTCAACCAAAAAATATTATTTAACATAAATGAATCAAACTGAATACATCAGTTTACACCAACGAAACTAGTGACCACTTTTCACATTGTAATAATAAAGGGATTTCTTAAGACCAATTAGTGGACTAGTCACTCAGAAAACCAACCAACTAGTTGATTTTGAAAATATAATGTTTTGCACATCCCTAGTTGTCAAGGGCTTTCGCTACTGTAATTTCCTGTACTGCAGTTTGCACATTAGTTCAAGAGGACCGAAATTATGGAGGCAATGTAATTAGAATGTAACTTCTGCTTTGGATTTTCCATCTTTCCCCTGGGATGTGTAATGCAATGGAGTGAAGCGAAGATACATCACTCATTCCCCCAGTGATACCTGTTGCCTGAGTTATTCTGCAGATGTAAATCCCACTGATTGGGATTTGGGTGTTAGCTCTCTGTGTACTAGCTCGAGGAACACAAGTAGCATTTCTCAGAGAGTCTGATCTTATTAGTGAAGGAGGTGATTAAGGTTGTGAGCAATTTAGTATTCAAAGACATCATCCCATCAATACTGGAAGACACATTAAGTCTTCCAGCATCAATATTAGGAGCAATATAAACATGCCTAAATTATCAAAGCAAAACATTAGCTATGTGTACATTATCTTTAAGTACCCAATTGCTCAAATCCTTGATCCACTTTTTCAGTAATAAAATATACAGTCAGCCAGTAATTATCACAAAATAAACCATCACATGGTGATCAGAAACCCAATGTAAAGTACACTGTACATATTATGTCAAATATCTCTGAATATTCTCAAAAGAAAGCCTTAGAATATACATATGACACATAAATTTGTGAAATGGTATTAGACTATTTTTGTTCTTGTCACAGCTTTACTAAGGTCAGAAGTTGGTCAGCTCTCTTGGGGACCGGAAGGACAGGAAATAGCTCAGTATTTCAATCAGCAAACAATGACCTTAATAATTTCTGCAATCTACGAATCAGCCTGCAGTCACTTGTCTGAACCTGCGAATTCTGGGAACCTGGCACCTGGTGATCTTCAGCCACTTAACAACTGCTAGACATATAAATCACATCTGTTCCTCCGACAGGCACTTATTCCAATTGCCGTATTGTGCCCGGCTACTGACTTATTCCTAAAGCCTGCACTACCAACATTTTACAATCTGCTAATAACAGCAGCAAAACCAAACAGTATAACAGCCATAAGAAAAAGAGTCCCAGCTGCAGTAATGCTTTTAATTTGGAGTAATGTAAATTCTAGTAAATTCCTAGCAATTTCAGTGTTTTTGTGCAATATTTATGATTTCAATATAGAGTTTTCTGCACAAGTATTCAGTGGTAGCGCTGCAACACTCTAGAATCTATAGTGCCTTGGCTAAAGAATTGAGAGTGAGAAATTCTGAAATGAATGTGATGAGAGATAAAGACTGGGTACTGCAAAATAACACAAAGACAATAAATTGACAACACCTTCCAATTGTGAAGTCTATGTATGCTGCATGCAAAAATAAGCATATTGCACAACCAATGGGGGGATGGTTGTGGTGGCTCTCTAGGAAACAAGCCAAAGGTGACAGTGGCAATATAAAACTCCTTAACATGGTTAGGTAAGATGCGAATGAAACCTTAGTAACCAAGACTCAGCCAGGAGAGTCCACCTCGTCAGGCTGGCACATTTAAAAACAAACAATCTAAAGAAGCTTGTGGGTGATTGTGTAGTTATAAAGTCTTTGCTTTTGGATAAAATTCACAAGGGCCCTAAGTCTAATGTCATACTGTATTAACTTCAAATTGAGATGCTGAAAGAGTGTAAACAATGCTAGCGTTCTTCTTCTTTTCAATATTTTGTGTTAAATTAGCATGTATCCTTACATAACACATTTTTTTATTCCTAAGATTTTTGATCCAATCATAAAGGTAAAAAAGGTTGTTCTTTGTTTTACCCCCCTATTTAAAAGACCACCATTGCTGGTCACCAGGATACAGTATGTTGTGTTTTGAGTGCTGGTTCCTGGCACTGGATGTTGAATTAACTTGCTTAATACTCAACTAGCTTCAGGAGACTGACCGTGCATTTTTTTTTGGTAAACACCATGGCTGTACTTGTCCACCAGCCAAACCAGTGCTAACCAGCATAAGCCAGCCTGGATCAGCATGGAAATAAATGCTGGCCTAAGCTGGTCTTTTCACCAGGAAAAAATACAATATTCTGAATATTTTAGTAGAAACCCAAAGTCAAGCCTCTCCACTTTCACAGAGATATCAGGATTCAACTTCAGTGAATTTCTTTTTCTTTATTTTTTTTTTTTTTTTTCAGGCCTGAGAGCATAATGGATTTTGTGGAAGTTTCCATTAATGGAAGCAGAATGTAGTGCAGCTCATTCCCATTTTTAACACCACACTGAAATGTGCCACACTCAAAGGACACCCTCCATCCTACATCGTAATAATTCTCACCACACCTTAATTGCCCAGGGTACCATAGTATTCAGGTCAAGGAGAACTGATCTCTCATTTACCAGGTCTTTGATGATAAAAAAAACAGGCTTTAGGGTCGGCAGTTACTGCCAGACCTCCAAAGTAATGACTTTTTCAGCATGCCAACCTCAGATTCAGATTTATTTTAAATGAATAAACTTACCTAATGGATACTACAAAGAGTAGATAGCATGAAATATGTCCATGTGTGATAAAGAAAGAAGCAAAAATGTTTGCAAAATACTAATTTGCTGCATTCATACACTCAGTGTTTGGGACTGATAATCGAATTAAATAAAAGGTGTGACTTTCAAATTGTCATACAACAGCAGAACCATATTAAGCACTCTAAATCAGGACTGTCCATTCTGCTGCTAAGAGCCATTGTAAAGAAAGAGACAAATCCATATGGCAGAGCTTTAGTATTGGTTTTCACACTACTGCTGGTATTCCCAAATAAGGATAAAGTATTCTACCTATTGTTTGGTGGGAGGGCTTGGGAAACTGTGTTAATGGGTGGGTAAAAAGGAAACAGAAAATACTTAAAAAGTATGCTATTTGAGACGTTATGGAGCTCACTATCCCATTTCCTGTCGTGATGAGGCCAAGACTAAAAATACACATCCCCTTTCGTCAGAACGTAAATTGCCCCCTCAGCACAAATTTCTCCTTCAATCGCTATCATGTAGCACAGAGCACAGTCTCAGAGGAGGAAACAAGCCCCCACAATCCCCAAGCTACGGATCAAATGTGCCACACTGTTGGTTTACTTTGATCCTGTAATGGGTTATGTACGTGTACCGTGTGTTGACTTTACTATTTCTCTTGACGTGACTCAACACTGTTGCTATGTTGTGTCAGACCAAGGGAGTCTGAAGATTAATTGAGTGCACTGACCTTCAACGGTTTCTCTTATTTCGTATACCATGTATATATCCTTTGAGACAGCTTACAAGATATGTTCACTATTCAAAGAGTCTGATGTAGGATTAAATGATTTAAATATTATAAGAGCCCTTGTGGTCCATCCTAACGGCCAACAAATATGCAAAGTAATGCTTTAGGAATCAATATGCATCAATATTTCAGTAGAGTTTTAACATCAAACAAGGGGGAGTGTCTGAAGTCATTTTTTGTTTCTCTTTCACAGGAGCACGTTAGGTTTGTTATACTGATTCCCACTGATAACTCCTGAGTTTGTGAGTCTTTCTGTCTGTTTATTTTAATAATGTCTAATTAAAAAGGGCGCCTCATTACACTTTATCACACAGAAACTAGACATGTTGGTACCCTGACATCGACTCTATTCTGCCGAGATTCTGACAAGCAAGATGATTCTCCCATCAGACATTTTGCATAAATTCAAATGTGTTTGAGAACAGCCTCCGAGACACGGGTTCTAGTCACATGGCAACCAGGAAGTAATCGCGTAAACATAATCAATGATGAGCAGGTTTTCCTCTAAGATTACAGTTTTACTCCACTGACAGTTAGGTTTAGGTTTGGGGTAAGGGTGTTTGGTTAATAAAATATGTGTTCCTGTTGACTGTATAACATAATTTACAACTAAAAACAACTTGCTGTACAACTCACTTTTGGCGCCACTTTGTGGAAATTTTACTTGGAAACTGCAGTGTATCTGTCTGCGTCCTGCAAGACTAATGCAGCATTCCAAACAACTCGGAACTCTGGATTTTCCCACCTCCTACTTGAAAATAATGACTGGATGCCACTTGAAGTTGGACATCCGACTTGTGAACTCGGGGTAGATCGATCAACCCCAACTTCAGCGAGTAGCATAATTTGACATCATTTCCAAGATGGCGCGACCTCCGAGCATTAACCGGAGCTGAGTTTCGTGAAGCATAAAAACAAACTTTTAAGTATATTCACTGCAGGAAATGTTTGTATATGCAATATACAATAAATGTACAAGAGTACATTGTAGTACAGTACGTTAAGAAGAATTGTTTGTGTATCAATCAATGTCTAGGTTTTCACCAATTTTGCTCATGAAATAGCTACTAGATAGCCAGCTAGATAGCATCTGGAAGACTGTGCATGTGTTTATGCATTTGGCATGTGTTCATGGGACTGTGACGTGATTGACTGGAATGCACTGAGGTCGGAAATGGAAAATTTAAACTCGGATATTCCCACCTCCGGCTTCGTCTGGAATGCAGCATTAGAGGAATACTCACTACACGACACGCCGACTACAAGTAACGCACACTTTGGATCAAAAAGCTGAAAGAACTTTTAAAATCATATCATTTTATGATTCATGTTGTCTTAACTAAGTAAATATTACAAAGAATAACATCACATACTGTATCATATTATTAAAGGGAAGCAATAAATGGTGAAATTAAACATTTCTCATTCTGTTTTTTCCAGTTAGCTAACCACTAACCAGTTAGCCAACTAGCTTAGCATACTGCCAGCCAATTAGCCTGACTGCTACACAGTTGTATAGCTTCTTCTCTTTCATTTCCATCACTTTTGTCAGTATGATTATATTCACTAAAACTTTTAAGTTGCTGTATATTTCAAAATTTTACAAACTTAGGTTAGGCTTAAGGTAATTAGTCTGCCTCATTACACTGTTCATACTGAATGTTTGTTTTTGTGGGCAGCCAGCAAAGACAACGCAATAGAATGGTGTGTTTATTTTTATTTCTATTTATTAGTATTGGGTTCGAGTCCACCTTAGTCGTGTCCGAGTAAAGTCCGAGTCTTTAAACAATCGAGTCCGAGTCGAGTCCGAGTCCAAAAGGGGCCGAGTCAGACTCAAAACTGTGTCCATAACAGGCTGAGTCCGAGTCGAGTCCGAAAGAATCTGTTCAAGAATCTGAATTCTGAACTCAAGTGCCCCAACTCTATTATTTATTGCAAAACTCTGGTAACATATCATTTGTTTTATATACTGTAATTGTTCATATATTTATTTTACATAGTTTCTAAATAGTTGTGCATTAATGTGCATAAATAACAATAAAGAAAACAATTTGTCAGTATAAATGCAACAAAAACACCTCTGATGCATTTCATATTCATATTTTATGATTAGTATCCTGCTAAACAAACTTCAAATTTGTTTCAGAATGAAAGCATATGCTTTAGGTGTATGAAGACAAAACTGTCCTTCAACACACTTCTTTTTGTATCTTGTTAACTTTTTCAATTATTTGTTGATATTTCCCCTCTGCTCAAACCTAGACTAAAGAAACTGAAAGCTGCATTAGTCATTACAACCAGAGTTATTATTATTTCAAATTTTAATTTAGTTTTTTTTCTACTTCATTTTCAATTTGTCCATTCAATTTAGTTTAGTTTTATCTAAAATTACATGTAATGTAATTAATTAAATACATTTAAAGTGTTTAAAACATTTAATAAATGGTAATATTAAAACATTTAATAATGGCCATAAAATTAAACAGAAAATAAAACAGAAAAGATCAGATACCATTAGAAATGTTTTTTTATTCTACTACACTTCACATTTTTGAGTCCTCCTGCTGTGTCCAGGTGTAGCCTACTTCCCTAAAGTTAAGATAAAAAAATGTTTTATGACAAACTCTCCTTGAGCTGACTTGTTTTTCTTTTCACATTATATTTAGTATGGATAATAGGTGAATAGAGACTTTTGTTCTTGCTTTCTTCTGACTTTTTTACCATTGAAACGCAAGCGCCAGCTTTACAGGTAACACACAGAGGTTGCGCTACAAATATGTAACGGACTGAGTTGTACAATTTCCACCATAGTCTATTTCATCCATCATATTAGTTTAAAAATCCCTAATATGTAGCATATTTGATTTTGTCTCGATAGTCAGCATTTTCAGTTAGAAATCATGTGCTTCTAGCCAGTAAAGAAAACAGCACAGTGAGAATTAATGAGACAGCTAATGAGCCCGCGAGATTTCTAAAAGAAATCCAAGAAAAAGCCCAGACGGGAGACTCTAGCCTTATAGAGGCAATGCATCATGTATCTCAAGTACAGCGTAGAAACGTGAGTCTGATAAAACATTTGTTCTATTTAATAATTTGCAGAGCTGGGGAATGTACTTTTTAAAGTGTACTTATGTTTTGATATTTCTGGATGAGAGCGGCAGAGCACGTGTGGCGATCTCTTTTCCGCACACACATACAGCACTCGCGTGGGCAGGCGAGAGAGAGAGTTTAAAAAGTACTTTGAAAGAGAGCGTGCTGCTGCTCTCAGCCAGAATAATCACACGACATATACGTGTGAAAACTGATCAAATACACAGAATGTATGATAGTAACTGTATGATGTAGACTGTAGAAAGCACATCATTATGAAGACAAAGCCAAATCCTGGATATTTAGAGGCAATTTTGAAATCCCGGCCGGATGCTTTTTTCAGGTCTGAAAAAGAGGAAATGTCTGGGGAAAAGAGGAAGTATAGTCACCCTATGTTACGTTATTTGTTTTCTTGTTTGTTTGTCATTGCATCACAAATTCCATGGACACGGCTGGACTCGGAAGTCCGAGTACAAACGCATCCGAGTCCGTGACAAGTCCATTAAAATTGAACTCAAGTGCCCCAACTCTATTATTTATTGCAAAACTCTGGTAACATATCATTTGTTTTATATACTGTAATTGTTAATATATTTATTTTACATAGTTTCTAAATAGTTGTGCATTAATGTGCATAAATAACAAACTTAATGACCCCTATCAGCATGGAGGCAGCATCATGTAAAAGGAAATCATTTTTGTTCGGCCATTCAGCCCCATTTCGCATCCGGCCCAATGACATTTTTCATCCACACCTTAACTTCTCAGTGATCCAGACTTAAGGAGAATAGAATACCAAAGCAGGGCACTTTCAGATAGAACATGATTAGCCACGGACATTATATTGCTCTTAAGTTTCTCTGCTGCCAGCGAGCATTAAAAACAGCATGAGACTGATTGCATTTACTCAGACAGAGTCTAACCAAGAAACACTTGAGTACACACAGAAACACACACACATCCACCACACACATTTAGAGTAGAACAGCACAGTGGTTCTGAAAGAGCTGCTTAGAATCAACCACAGTGCGGCTGTGTAACTGAGTAATTGGCTACCCTTTCAGCAGTCTAATGGAAGGTGCGGTGTGAGGCTGGCTCTGGGTGTTTCTATGGAAAAAGAAGTAAGGGCTTCTCATTGGGGGGCAAAAGCAACATCCTCCCTTGAAAAGGTTTGCAAGGTCACAATCACATCCCTCAGTGCAGCCACAATTAGACTGAGTGGAACGCTGTGGTCAGGTGAAAGGCACAGGGCTTGGATACTTGAGTTGTTCAAATGAGAGCTATAGCTCTGACTCATAATGTAGTAAAAAAGCTAAATATAAAATTCTCAAAAATTGACTGCTTCTCAAAGCTCAGCGGTGTGTTTACGAAATGAGGTACAAGAGGCCATGCAATATTCGTGGTTTCCACACTTTTTAACCAATGATTTTTCACCTTGCTCTGGGTTTGTGATCAGGGTTTAAATTGGGATTTTTGAGAAGGGGGAACCCTAACAGAAGTGGGCAGCGGAGCACGTATAAAGAGTGCCGCTCTGTGAATTCAGCGGACAAGGTTCCGACACAAACATAGAAGCATAAAGGGGTAGGTAATTGTAATTAACTTTTAAAAAAAACTTTCGAGCGAGCACACTTGCTAAATAGAGACAGAATCCATCAAAAAACTGAATTGGAGTTTGCCTGCAGGATACGTAGAATACGTAGAATGAAGTTATGAACAAACTACTGATGTTTTCTTTTTTCTTTTTTCTTTTTTCTTTTTGAATCTGGAATTTCCAGACTGTTCTACCCCAATTGTGATTGAGTGATTTGCTAATGAAACCGATTCATTAATAATAACTGACACAAAAGAACAATTTGCTTCTAAATCAGACATCACTGTGCCTTGCAAGCAAATTATACTCTATCCAAGAGTAATACTTAGCTGATTAAATATTTTTTATTGTACATTCATTATAGTAATTTCCATTACTTTTAGAAGACTTTTAAATTTTATTCATTTCCATGACTTTTCCAGTTTAAATTTCAATGATATTTCCAGGTTTTCCATGACGGTGGGAATCCTTTTTTATTGTGAATATGGTCACGTGAATAAGTACATTACTGTCAGGCCCAGACGGAATATGTGCATGCAGAACTCTACAGAAAACTCTGCAGGATTGCGACATCTGTCATTCATACTGTATAAGTTCTACCCATTTCTCAACTTTGCATGTTTGTTTTTAAAATATTTTGGCCAATTTCAGGATGCTTTCAGCCATAAGAGCATAGTACTCAGCTCCATTTAGTACATTTTTCTATGTTTCAATCCCTTCGCAAAATTCCGCAGATTTTTCCTCAAAATCAGCACAGAAAAAAAAATGTGTCGATTCTGTCTGGGCCTGCTTTTTGCTTTTATAAAAAAAACTTGATAATAAAGATATTAAGATATTAAAGACACAAATGTGGTGAACAGGTGCTTTGTGTCATAGCTGTCACTACATTTTGGATTTTAGCACGGCTAGAATGTTTTATTGACCAGTCAGCATCCAAAACGAAACTATGCATTTTAGAACATGTGCTTGAAAACAAATGCGGTCCCCAAATGACCAAATGAACTCTTTTAAGGCATGTTTGATTGCAGCACCTCTAACAGCCTCCCTGCTGCATCAAAATGAATGGCCCTTTTAAAATAAACTAAGTGTTCCTCCAATTTTATTTTCAATATTTATCTCTTAATGAACTTAAAAACAATGGGGACTTTAATGTGTTCTAACAACTACCACAGATGTCATCTTTATCTCTGATTAAGTGCCATGACTAATACTATCATTAATGTCCTTTAACTCACAGGTCAGTTATGTGGATATTTTATGGACCAATGTTTCTGCAGTAACGTGTGCCATAAAGTTACATTTAATGTGCAGCAAACTATAGGTTTTCTATACAGAGAGCATAAGATCCCTTATTGTTGTAGAAGGACAAAGGGGATGAGATCCACGTTAAATTCAGCCTTTCACCAGTGGCAAAGAGGATCGTGTGCTTCTAGCCAGTAAAGAAAACAGCACAGTGAGAATTAATGAGACAGCTAATGAGCCCGCGAGATTTCTAAAAGAAATCCAAGAAAAAGCCCAGACAGGAGACTCTAGCCTTATAGAGGCAATGCATCATGTATCTCAAGTACTGATCCTATACTTTAAAAGGGTGCTGTAAATGGAATGCAGAAACTACAGAGCCCTTGAGTTACTGTCATCCTCTATTTTCTCAGCCTTCACTTACATGCAAAGTAACTTTCAAAGCTTTTCTTAATTGAGAAACACAAAGCACTCACATTCTGAAACCGTGTTCAAGGTAATTTTGAAATAGATTCTGACATCTACTCAACCCCCTCAACCACATCTATCACATGAGCACATAAATTAACCTCACACACTTAACAGTGCATATAAGGTATGAAAGAAATACCTGACCCCACCCTTGACCTCATGTCACAAGGCTTCCATTGATCAATGTGCTTCTTTGAATAAATAGTGAACAGCAGCATGATTACAACCACATACGTTTACAGATGAACCCAGCCCAGTTCACACTTATCTTCTTACATAACCAAAGTCTTCACCAACATTATTGACGGCACAGAGAAGAACCATTGAAATGCATGTTCAATTCGGATGTCACTCATGTCATGTGAGATTAATAAAAGGATCCCGGTTTGATATACATGGATTTAATGGTCTAGAACAGAAATGAGTTCATGTACTGTAAACCACAGGTAATAATAATAATAATAATTATATATATATATATATATATGTATATATGGTCACAATATTTCCTTCAGAGAGTAACTCCACAGAATCATCATAAAGACACATAAAATATGGATAGGTGATTTAATCCATTGTTTTGAAATGGATGAAAACACAAAATTATTTCAAAGCACTTGGTGATTCTACATGAATACGAAATTAAAGAAATATTCAATACAAGTCAAGCTCAGTCGACAGCATTTGTGGCATAATATTGATTACCCAAAAAATTTTTTACAAATTTAAATTCAACCTATCCCTACTTTTCTTTAAAAAAAAAAAAAAAAATCTCAGTTACCGTGAGGCACTAACAATGGAAGTAAATGGGGCCAATCTGTAAACGTTAAAATACTCACTGTTTCAAAAGTATCGCCACAAGATGTAAACAATACGCATGTTAACATGATTCAAGTGTGATAAAATCGCTTACTAACCTTTTTTGTGTAAAGTAATATCCAATTTTACAACTCTGTTGCCACGACGATGCAATGGCGTAAACCGTTAAACCCTAAAACGACCATAAAAACGTAAATTTAAACCTTGCAGCTTACATAGTACACAAGTTTTAACAAAGGAATTAATATAAGTGCTTTTTGTTTTAAATTATAAGCTTCACATTTCTGCCTTTAAACCCTCTAAAATCTGGCCCCATTCACTTCCATTGTAAGCACATAAATATTAAAACACATACAATCAACACAAAACTAACTAAAATTAGTTTTTAAATATGCATCTTCACCGTTATGCCAAATTTTGCCATCTTTATAAAAGCACTGAAGCAAGGAGAAATATGCTGCCGTCTGTCGGTAGTGGTGGCTTCATACATTTCGTTTGTTGTGGCTCACCAGCAATATTAGAACACAGTATGGAATTCTTCGCAGCTTTAATCGAATCCATTAAATAATGAGGCGATTATTTTACAGGTATCACACAAATGCGTGATTCAGATGTTGATACCGTCACCCATTCTCTATAAAAAGGTAAACATGCCACTTTTTACAAGATGATAACAAAACATCGTAGTACAAGTCGATACAAACTGCTTTTGGACAAACAGCAGTCTATTGACGCCTAATGCAGATCGCCGGACAATCTATGCATTGCAATTCAGGTGCAATTGTATACAGTAATTTTGCAGTGAACACTTTTAAGCACGCTAGTCAATGATCCCAGTAGCCGAGACAGTAGTGTTGCCTGTGAGTCATGACCCGCTCTGATAATACGCAGCTTCCTCGAACTCTTCCTCACAGGCAGCTGAGAAAAGCTCTTCAGTTTGAACAATAGCATCGCATGACTGTCCAAAAAGAATTACTGGAAGCGCGCACATCCGTAGAGCGAGACCCCCTGACCCATCCAAACATTCCATACATTCGTCATAATCGCAAAATTCGTATCAATTCATTCATAAAGTACAGTTCAAATTACAATGAGGCTGCACAATGACCTAAATCCTGTGAACTGTCAGTCAATGGAACGCCGTACATGCAACAACAATTATGTTTTTTATTTTGATTTTATTTTATTTATTTTTTTACAATTGCGTTCTTTTAAATGCCTTTCTTTTTATGAAAATTACATTAAAGCGTTGTTTTATTGTTTATTTCAACTAGGTTTTATTGTAGATTATTCTCCATTAGAGAAACCCGTTATTTCGCGCGTGTTTATGATGGGATGTTATCTTGCAATACAGCAGTACAGACTGCAATAGGAGAGCTAATGTTCCGTCATTAAGAATGAAAACATATGAATATTTTAAATAAGCAGAACGCATTGACCGGTGATCATATCTGGCTTACCGTGTCACAGAAACACTAAGTTTGCTTCGATGTGTTGATATGTTGCGGAAGGAGAGCAGGATAGCCGGGCACGCGCCTTCTCGTACGGTCCAGCGAAACTGTCTACTGCTGCCGCGCGCTGCAGACCATGTTACCGTCGGATGCCCCGCGAGAACACGAGCCACGGCGGTGCTCTGCTGAACGAGGAGGCTGTGCGTCTACACAACTGCGCCGGAGGAGCGGATTTAAAGCAAGGGAGGGTGTTGGTAGGATTACGTGGTGCCGTTTTAATAAGATGTGACTACGCCGAATGGGATCGCTTCTATGGTGTCAGGGGCCCGTGCCCTAACGCTTTCTTTCAGATGATCATAGCAAAGGAAAAAAACAAATATGTGCATTGATAGCTGACTTTCTTCTGCTGAGAGTGGTTGCAACTAACAATCATGTTCAGTTAAGATTGACTTTACTTTCTTTATGTTTGGGGTCCCAGAGACCCCAGAGATTTATGTGTAAAAAATAATAATAGTAATTGCAATACTAACCCGATATTTTCCCTTTAAATTATCTTACTATATTCCTCTGACCTAATCAAAGCCCATCTGACAGCAATTATGGAAGCTTTAACCATCTATTGAATGCAATATATTAATTGTGTTACATCTGTTTGGGGTCACCCTTGCAAAAACACAATGTAGAAAATACAATAAAATAAACAATTAACATGAAGTGCTGCATTGTGTAGGTTAGGTTACGCCAATTATAAAATCATAGCTTGGATAAAAATTTAGGTCATGTTTTAGAGACCCCACACAGAAGTAGGCTAACATTTTACAGGGAGGACATATGAACAGTGTTATCAAGTTTTAATCAAACGTCACAACTCTCAAGATTAGGAAAAGACACTTTAATGTTAAAGGCATAGTTGACCCAAATATGAAAATTCTCTCATGATTTACTCACCCTCATGTCATCCCAGATGTGAATGTCTTTCTTTCTTCTGCAGAACACAAATGAAGATTTTTAGAAGAATATTTCAGCTCTGTAGATCCTTACAATGCAAGTGAATGGTGGTCAGAACATTGAAGCTACAAAAGCATATAAAGGCAGCATAAAAGTAATCTATAAGACTCCAGTGGTTAAATTAATATCTTTAGAAGGTATGATAGGTGTGGGTGAGAAACAGATACAAATTTAAGTCATTTTCTACTATAAATCTCAACTTTCACTTTCACGTTCTTCTTCTTTTGTTTTTGGCGATTTGCATTCTTCCTGCATATTGCCACCTACTGTGCATGGAGGAGAATTAATTGTTAAAAAGGACTTAAATATTGATCTGTTTTTCACCCACACTTATCATATTACTTCTAAAAATATGGATTTAACCACTGGACTCTTATGGATTACTTTTATGCTGCCATAATGTGCTTTTTGGAGATTCAAAATGTTAGTCACCATTCACTTGCATTGAATGGACCTACAGAACTGAAATATTCTTCTAAAACTCTTTGTTTGTGTTCAGCAGAAGAAAGAAAGTCATACACATCTGGGATGGCATGAGGGTGAGTGAATGATGAGAGAATTTTTGGGTGAACTATCCCTTTAAGCATGTTTTTTTTTTTTAGATGTTTAAAAAGCCTTTTAGTTTTCAGATCCCAATCAGAACAATCAGTTAAATTTAGGTACAGATCATGAAAGTAATTTAGAATCTAGAATCTTGAAGAAATTTTATTTCAAACTTCAGATTTAAGTATTATTGCTTCTGAGGTTTTTAATGAATCACATCTTTCACAAGTAAACATGATATCTAATGAAACCTTCTTGACTGTTACAGTAAATTCATCTGCCACAAACATAAAATCTGTTTTCTATATATAGAAAAAATAAATCTGTTTCTTTCTTCTGCTGTAACTTCTGTACTACTCCAGCAACGATTAAAACTTAGGAGTGTGATACTGCACATATTTTTGGCTTTTGTATGACGAATATGCTTGTTTAATATTTTGTAAGTCGCTTTGGATAAAAGCATCTGCTAAATTACTAAATGGTCCAGAAGGCCTATATCTCCTATATCTAATATAAAACAATTCTAGATATAAATTATTGGTTTTATGACAACTGCTGTGAAGAAGAGAACAACATGGGGACAAAAATATTGTAAATGAAAACAGATAATGGGAATATGTTCTAAACATGTTTTTAGACATGACACCATTATTGTCTTGCTTTCTTGTGTAAGTAGTCTGGTGCATTATTTCATTTGTCACCCTGTTTTCCTTTTTTCAGAGATCAAAACGACTAGTCAACATTTCCTTTCACTAAAAAAATAACTTTCTGAAATACTTTGAGGAAGTGTGAATGCAAACCGTGAGATCTCTCTGGTGCGAGACTAAATAGCTTTAAAACTTCTTAATGCATGATCTTAAAGGCCACCAGCCAGGCAGAGCTTTGACAGGGACCCAGCTAATTAACAGCTTCCCAACAGAATCTGCCAAAGTCACTGTATGAGTACCCACCAGGAAGCAGTCATCAAGATAAAAGTCTTTTATTTATTTTTAAATTTGTTTTTTTTTTTTTTTTTTTGTGGAATCATGACTTGCATTATCTCTTGGCAGTTTTTTGTGCAATAATGTTAGTTTATTAGAGAATAGTTTTACATTTATTTATTTGGCAGACACTAAAAGTGCATTCAGTACATTTTCTATGTGTGTTCTCTGGGAATCGAACCCATGACCTTAGCATTGCCAGCAGCATGTGCTATAAGTTGAGGTACAGGAACTGAGAAGGACATAGCTGCAGGCAGCATTCCAAAAAGGGGCGGGAGCTCCGAACAGCCAGCAAAGATATAGGGAGTCCCAATCCTAACCCTTTCCCTAACCCTGACCATGAGTGGCAGTGACACCCACTTTTGGAGTAACCCCGCCCCTTTTGGTGTAAACCCGCTCTCTTTTGGAGATTCCACCCCGTTTGCATTACTGTATATCATATAGATATATTGTGACAGCAGACAAGTAAAGCATTTTGACAAAACAAAAAATGGCTTTAAAAGTCAAAATATTGTTTGCTTTATTTCCATGTCATTGAACATATTTGCCAATTTGGCCTACTTCCATCTGCGCTCTTTTTAATTGTTGGTATACATGTATGTACTTCAGTGTCAGATGGACAATTTGGAGTGTCACACTTTGTTTGCGTTGCATCTCTCTGCTTTTCACCGTCTCTAGTCATGAACGTAGTTTTAAACTTTGAAAATCGTGTGTCGAGAACCCTGCATTCTGCTGTGTTCGGCTGAGCTCTCTTTGAGCACAGGAGCACAACCTCTGTGGAAGACTGTGCTGCTTGCTCTCGTTGGTTTGACTAGGTGCGGTGTCTTTACTGCTGGAGTTGTGCTGACTGCCCCCTACTCTCGCTATTTTGCAAATACATCACAAGCTTGAATTGCCCCAATGGAAGGAACATTCCATATTCCAGAATTTACGTATGGTTCGGGGTCATGAATAAATAAAACATAAATTACGTTCATTTTTTTTTTTTACATTTTATTTTTAGTATAATTAATCAGACTAAATTAACATGTTAAATCAATAGCCCTAAAAGGAACATTTATCAACTTCAAAAAATGTAAGCATTCTAAAAAAACTTGTCATTATTAGAAAATCAATTTTTTTCTTTATATACAAGAGACAGCTGTAAGTAAGCCATTCATAGAATCATTTTCTCAAAAACCGTGAACACTCTGTGGCGCTATTAAAATTCACCAGTTTGTTTTGAGTGACCCTTTTAGCAACAAAAATGACTCAACCAGTGGCATCAGTTGGGGGCAGGACTATCTGTATGTTCTATCAACGGCAGAAGGGGGGTGTATTCATAAAGTTGTTTTGAAAACAATGTCTGTTTTTGCAATTCTGTTTGGTGATGCTGGTGGTGCAGAAATGACACACTTCAACTTCAATATTAAAGTTTTACATTCAATTTCTAAAGAATTCATATTAAATGTCCATTATTTCACAGAAATTAATAGGAGGCAGAATGGTTTGCTATAAAATCGTTCCACTGATCATTACTAATTCTGATCCCTGGAAGCATGGCTGCAGAGTCTTCTTACGGTACACTGGGCAGAGAACTTAAAATGGCATTAATCAAATCCTGGGAGAAAAGATCCCGAGGCTGATCAAGTTATGATCTATGAGAGCCTGTATGTGTGTGTGTTTTGGAGTGGCAGTGTTACGGGTATATGGAGATGGCTGGTGTGGAGTCTTATGCTGAGCCAAAGCTCTGAGTCAGCTGTTACGTATTGCATTAGTGTTGCTATATCTTCAGCTCCCTTCTCTCTTTTTTTGTCTATCTCTCTCTCTCTCTCTCTCTCTCTCTCTCTCTCAATATGAATGAGAAACTGTTGTGATTGAATTTCTGCGCTGCTCCTCATCCAATTCCACTTCTTCATTTGTTGAGGCAAGCATTATTCTATTTCTTAGGCAAGCTCCAGAAATACAGTTCCATTTTCTCACTCTTAATGTTGTGTATTTATGCACTTGTATTGTCCTCTCTTCTTCCTGGGTACACTGCATGGCCAAAAAAGTGGTTTAGTGCTGACTGAAGAGGTGGGCATATTGTGAATTTATCAAGGATCCCCCACCCAAACAAGCATACACCTGGTTTCCAAAGTCATAAATTATATAAACCTATGTAAAATATGGAAGAAATAAACATTTTCATTTGGCGTGCTGATAAACATGAAGTACTCGGATGAGTGCTGTGGAGCAGTTTCTGACAGACGTTCCAAAAACATGTTAGTTAATTTGAATAACTTTAAACTCTAGTACATCTGTGGGTCATTTAGCTTCATTTTAATATACATTTTGGTATGTTTAATTTTGTTATAACTGTACAATAAGGTGCTATTCATTAACATTAGTAAATGCATTCTTATATATTTACTGTGCATTTTCACATTGAGAATAAATGTGTTCATCCAAAAACTGAAAAATTTTGCTTTCAGAGGCTTTATATAGAGTTAGGATGAAATAAGGTTCAAACTGTTCTGAGACCAGTGAAGACAGACAGCACACTGGAGGTTAAGTCATTCACTAAATAGGGAGCAAAGGAGAATACTATAGCTTTCTATGCAGCTAAGTGCATTCACTCCTAAAATCTGACCAAAAGTTCAGTTTCAGGCTGCAGGTGATGTTTGGACAACTCAACATGTTTGGCAGACATGGGACAATGATAATCAGTACATTGATTCAGCATTTATAATTCATATTTTTATTTTAATATGATTGGCAGTGATTTGATTATACTGGCCATTACTTTTAATCAGAATAATGTATTCATCTTTCTAGAAAATCAGCTGTAATGTCTATAACATCTAAAAAACATGAATAACCAACACTCCTGGACACATAATAAACTATTTGATGAAAAAAAACTTTCTTTAGCTTGATATTTCTTAAAATTTCACAACTTAGTCCTACTATCAACAGATGAGGACATACATTTTTAGGAAAACTATTTGCTCTAGAATTGTATTTTATTTTATTTATTTTTTTATTTTTATTTGGTGCTACTAGTTACAAATCAAAAAATGAAATGGAAAATGCACACAGAAGTCACACAGGGGTCTCAAGAGGATAAACATCCAAAATAGTAATAAGCTTTTGTTGTACGTGTAAACACACTCAATAGGCACTTTCACATATACAGCCTTAACCGTTAAATTTAACATAATTTTTCTATTTATAGTTA
The DNA here is from genome assembly GCF_019703515.2 of Myxocyprinus asiaticus. Classification (NCBI taxonomy): domain Eukaryota; kingdom Metazoa; phylum Chordata; class Actinopteri; order Cypriniformes; family Catostomidae; genus Myxocyprinus; species Myxocyprinus asiaticus. The sequence continues at coordinate 17,431,197 of NC_059377.1, forward strand.
GTGTGTAAACAGGATCAGTTGTTAAAATGACGGCAAATCTGCTCCAGCAATTTGCCATCATAAGAAGGTGAAACATTTCCAGAAAAGTATATTGATGCTATGTGTGAACACAGGTGTAAAATTAACGGTTTGAGTATGTACAAGGTAAGTACACCTAATCTATGCTGTCAAATTGGACAGAAGCTGAAACATAAAAGCTTCTCTCCACATCCGAGTGGAACCTTTTTCTGCAAATGACATCACAGTTTTAACAGTATTTTGATGCTGATGGGTGAATGACTCTCAGAATAAAAAGGTACTGTTTAAGGTACAAGGGAAGTCACTGGTGTGGTATGCTCAAGGGGACCTTTTTTTGTTCCTCTAGTTAAAATGTATAACTCGTTTTGGGTACATAATTGTACCCTAATGACCTATTGTGTAACTTTAAAGTTACATTTATATATTTTGTTAGGATATATAGTTAATATATCTTTGATATCAGATCTAGCCTTTAAAAAACATGATCAAAGAAAGCTGTGCGCATGGTGAGTGGTGTTATATTTCTGGCTGACTCAGAGATCTGTGAAGCAGGAGGCACTTTCACCTGACCAAAGTCTCATTCAGTGAAAGCTAATCCTTACGCAGTTGATGTCACCTCTGCTCAGTTAGGGGATTATCGGGTTGAGCTATTTCTGGTGAAACAGGACAAGCTGCCCCATAATCTTAATAGAAGAAGCTTGACCAACCCCAACATGGTGGCCACTGAAGACAAGTAGAGACATGTTTAACTCACTGCCTTCTCAGGACTCAAGGTGAGGATCGATTTAATGTGCTTTTCACAGCAGTAATGCTTTGACTAGGTGCTGGAACACCTTTGAATAATCACCTCTGAACTTGAATGGAGCGGATGTGCTTGTATAAGCCAAAGAGCGCAAAGGATTATGAATGGATGCATGAATAGCTGAATGAAGCCATCAGATGAATGAGAAGAGCTTTTCCAAACTCACATTGTGCTTGTGCATTGTCTGATTCACACAGCATTAAGTGTTTTAACAGAAATATTAAACTGAGGACATCATTTCTAAGCAGGCCGAAAGGTTTAAATTTAAATTTTAAATAATCCTTTCTGATCCCTTGCATACATTTGTGTGTCCTTTGAGAATTCACAATGACAATGCTGACCTTAGTAGATGCTAGAATGGGAAAATCAGCTGTTATGTTACTGCAGTCTCATGAATCATGGGATTTCCCTCTTCTATTACCACCTGAAGCCCACTGGTTCTTTATGATGGTTAAGGCTAAATGAACGTTGGGCAGACTGAAGCAAAGTGCCTTTGCCATGTGTTCACCATGATGTGAAAGTCATTTAGACTCTGCAGACTCCCTCCATATAGGATATTACTGTAATTATGGTATTGGCAGAGCAGGGAAATGTACAGAAGTGAACATCTCTTTCAACAGGGCAGGGCAGAGGGATGAACCTCAGTGCATGAAGGCACATTAGTGAAAGTGCTTACAAAGGCAGATTAATAAATCACTATTTGGACCTCACACCCTTTTTCTCAGATGAATGTGAGTCACATCAGATACTTTACGGAAATAAATAAATATTTATTTAAAGACAAAGCCATTGCCTCTGATTTTAATTTATATCAAGAGTATACATTTACTGTTTCTTGCTTACAACTGCAAGAAAATTAATATGTACTGTATTATAAATTTGGCAAGCATTCTATATCTGGTATTAAACAAGATATGGTGGGCCAGGCCAGCAAAACACAATAAAATTAGCAAAGAAACCAGCGTTGAAAACACAATAGAATCAGTTGACAACACAACAGAATTAAGCTATAACACAATGGAAATGCCATGGTGCAAATTACTGGGGGTCTGTGGAGGTCTCAGACCCCCTGAATGCAACAGGAGAACATCTGAAAGCTGATTTGCGCATTCATGTGGGTCTCATTTGAAATCATGTGATTATTTAAATATGACATTTAACACTGTAGTAATGCTTATATTCAATTCGACATCAAAATGTTTCATTCGGTGTGATTTCCTAAAACCTGATCGGAATCAGAGCGGGTCAGATTGCATGAAACATGAACACCAGCAAAGTGGCAGGCCTACTGCAGTCAGCAGCATCTAAACATTTAGGAGTTTTTAGAGACTTGCCAGTCAGACACGTGAATGCACGAGACAAACAGTGTGCTGCAAAAATCATAGAAATTCTGTTTTTATCAAAAGGTCTGGAATAGCATTTTATTAGGAACACCTGTACACCTACTTATTCATGCAATTATCTAATCAGCCAGTCGTGTGGCAGCAGTGTTAAATTATGCAGATTCAGATCAGGAGCTTCAGTTAATGTTCACATCAACCATCAGATTGGGGAAAAAATTTGTTCTCAGTGATTTCTGTGGCATGATTGTTGGTGCCAGACGGGCTGGTTTGAGTATTTTTGTAACTGCTGATCTCACAACAGTCTCTATAGTTTACTCAGAATGGTGCTAAAAACAAAAAAACATCCAGCGAGCGGCAGTTCTGTTGATGGAAACTCCTTGTTGATGAGAGAGGTCAATGGAGAATGGACAGAAAGAAAGGTTACAGTAACTCAGATAACCACTCTGTACAATTGTAGTAAGCAGAATAGCATCTCAGAATGCACAACATGCTGAATCTTGAGGCAGAAAGGCTACAACAGCAGAAGACCACATCGGGCACTTTATTAGGACCAAAGTGTTACTAATAAAGTGCTCCGTAAGTGTAAATCTGTATGTTGTGTGAAAATATGCAAAGAGTATAGAGATGTAGGTGCAAATAATGTTATCGTAGTTTTAATGTTATCAAAAAGGGGAAAAACAAGATTACAGGGGGCTTTTATTTTGCACCAAAACAACAAAAAAATAAATTAAAAAAATATGAATAATTTATCAATTTTTACCTGGCATTGTTTTTCCTTTATTCACAAGATGTGCCTAATGGGAAATACCTGAAAAAAATTATATTTTATTTTAAACCTATGTATTATAATGTTTAATGTTACCTGTGTTTCAAAAATCAGTTACTAAGAGTCGGCATCAATGACCCCCATCCCCACGAGGGAAAAAACGGAATTCAGCAACTGTTAGTCGAAAGTTCTGCTGCTGAAATCGGTCTGTGCTTACCGAAATTCATATCTGTGCTCCCCAATTGTGCATGAGCTTCAGTTTCCAGGTGAAATGTCCACAGAGTGGTGCCAAAATCGAGTTGTATTTTTAGTTGTAAATGATGAAATACAGTTAACAGGAATGCATACTCCAACCCTAAACCAAAGTATAGGTACACTCTTTTGACCGCAAGCAAATATGAATGCGTTCAATGCATGCACATTACGACTGCTTTGTTATAGTGGCTGAGTTCAGAATGGCATTCTGCCCATACTACTCTTACTATTTTAGCCATATATGTCTATGGCAGAAATAGTAAGAGTAGTATGGTAGTATGCCATTTCAAACTTGGCCATTCTTTTAGTACAGTCAACGGATGGCGCATGTGCAGACGATGCACACAGACGAGGACTGCGCGAGTGTTGAGAAAATCTGGGCTGCACATGAACAGTCCACGCAGACTGTGCTGATGACCAGTTTTGCATCACGCATACTGTGCGCATACAGAAACGCGGACAACCAAAGTATACTATGGGCTTAAGTCATTGGATTAAAAATTAAATTTTTGAGTAAAAATGCAACCTCCAAATCATCCGATTGTATATGTTGTATATTAACATTGTGAAATTTTAATGAAGTGCTTGATAAGATTTGTTCACATCATATCATTCTATCCTAGAGAACTGTTCATGTTTGTAATATATTTCATAGATATTGTGTTCAGTTACCATTTGCATTCTATCAAACCGTAGTATTTTTAATATAGTGCAAGCTGTATATCTATAATGACCAGACAGACTCTTAGAAAGAAATCTTACAACATTGCTACTTACAACATACAAGTATGTACGATGTAAAGAATCAGCAGATAATGAAAAAAATTATAACTATACTAATACATTTCATTATTAATGAATTTAACTGTCTGTAATTCGGTAAAGAAAAACAAAAAAGATTAGTCTCATTAATAACACAATTTGTATCAAGAGCAAGGGACCAAGAGAGAAAGAGAGATATTAAATAATATACAGTAATACATTTGATAGCATTTTATATTTGCGTGGTGTGATGTGTTGCTACATCATCCATGAAAACGAAAGGTTGCCATATGTTACGCTAAATTATTTGCATTTGTTTTTAAATCAATCATCAGAATTTATTACAGGCAACAAATGAATATGTTCTTCTGCAAAATGTACAGGACAGGATATGCAGTTCTATCAGGAAGACTCGCAGACTTGAGTGAAATTTAAGATGACATTTATTTAATGAATATAAAACAGAAATGTAATGTCTTTCTTTGGTGTAAGCCCTGTCTGGCGGTCCGAAGAAGTTGTACTCCGAACCGTCATATCCTGCCGGAGATAGGAGGCGGGGCGAAGAGCCTACCCCCGTGCAGGACGGGACTCGACTGGTGGTGGTGGGGTGGTGGAGGTTGCCGTGTTAGCACACCGAAACAGCAATGTGATAGATTGTGAGCAGACTTATAAAGCAATGGCTTACATGTGATTGGCTAGGAGTTACCTAGCTAATGGTGCGATGATGTACAGCTGCTAGTCTTCCCACTAGAACTACTAGCTATATATATATATATATATATATATGTCACAATATTTCCTTCAGAGTGTAACGCCACAGAATCAGACACATAAAATATGGATAGATGATTTAATCCATTGTTTTGAAATGGATGAAAACACAAAATTATTTCAAAGCACTTGGTGATTCTACATGAATATGAAATTAAAGAAATATTAAATACAAGTCAAGCTCAGTCGACAGCATTTGTGGCATAATATTGATTACCAAAAAAATTTATTTTTTAATTCGACCTATCCCTACTTTTCTTTAAAAAAATAAATCTCGTTTACAGTGAGGCACTAACAATGGAAGTGAATGGGGCCAATCTGTAAACGTTCAAATACTCACTGTTTCAAAAGTATCGCCACAAGATGTAAACAATACGCATGTTAACATGATTCAAGTGTGATAAAATCGCTTACTAACATTTTTTGAAACAGAAGAAAGAGGATGGTCAATTTTCTATTCTAATGTCAATAAGGAGGTGGTGCCAGTCTGACAATCTAATATTAACCTCAAAAACAAAAAGTGGCGAAGTGATATCAATTCCATTCTGCTGTGAGAATGAACTTTGAGGTACACAGTAAGAGCACTTGCAGTCAGACTTTGTGAATTATTGTTTGTCATTTCCATTACAATTAGCTGTAAATTGCCTTAAAGGAGTAGTTCATGAAAAACTGAAAGTTTTTCATCATTTATTCAGCCTCATGTCATTCCAAATCCATGCGACTTTCTTTCTTTTGTGGAACACAAAAAGAGAACTTGTGAAAAATGTACTTGTCGCTATTTTCAAAGAAATTTCAAGGAATGGGGACTTCTGCTTTCAAGCTTTAAAACGGATGCAAAAGCACCATAGAAATATCATAAAAGTAGTTCATATGACTTGTGTGCTACAGTATATTCAAAGTCTACTTAAGTCGTACAATAGCGTGTGAATAACAGACTAAAATTGCAATTGTTATTTACTGATAATCTTCCTCTTCAGTGAGCTGTTAACAGTGTAATCTCATCAACAAAATTAAATAATGACGAAAATCATCGTTAATAATAACAATAACGAAGACAAGGTGAAAAAGACACATCTTCAGACGCAACGTATCGTCAGGATACGATTTTATTTAAAACATACTGTTAATAAAAATATGACAGGAAAAAATAAAACTGCAAGATATTAACAGTGCACAAACAGAAGAAACTTTTAGAAAACATCTGTTTTTAGAAGAAGCATCTAGAAAGAATTGATAAAGCTCAAAACATGACAATAATTACAGACTCTAAAGCATGAAGAGTTCAAAATTCAGTAACATCTCAAAAGTAGCTAATATTTCAGTATTTTTTTAATATGCTATTAATTCAGTAGCTCTGATTTTCACAAGAACAGTAGTATGTTTTGTATTTTGTATTTGTTTGTTTTTTTAAGTTTGATACATGTTTAAATTTATAAACGTTTATACATTTTTCTAAATGTTTCAATATTTGATTCAATTTTGGTCTGTTACAGTTTGACACATTTTTGTCATTTTGCACATTATCATCAACTAAAATGTGTTATTTTCATTGACTAAAAGTAGATGCCTTTTAGCTCGAGTAAAATGAAAACTACAGTATTGAATATGACATGACTAAATATTGACTACATTTCAATTACATTTTCATCAAAAGACTAAAACTATGAGTGAAACATAAAACTGTGTAAAAATTAACACTGGCTGTTAATCAGAGAACTACTGCGACCAAATCATTAATCTCGAGAACCATTTCTGTCAGATTCATGAATGAATCATTTAGACCGGTTTGGTGAACCAGATAAGATGATTAATTGAAATTAATTGACTCAAAAGAACAATTCATTCACAAATCAGACATCACTACTCCTCTCATGAACGCACCAAACGCACCAAAACGGGGCTATGGCAGACGTCAATATTTTCAGTGAATAAAAACTTATTTCTGTCTGTTCCTCATATAAAGCTATCATATGACTTCAGAAAACTTGGACTATAGAACACAAGTTGTATAGAATATGTTTATGGTACTTTATGTTGCTTTTGCCTCATTTTTAAAGCTAGAACACTCTAGTCCCCAATCATTGTACAGCTGTTGACGTAATGTTAGCGGGAAACCCTTCTTTCAAAAAATATACCACACTGAAGCCAAGAAACACAAGCGCATGACTTTGTATATCTGCAGTACAGCCCAAGATCTTGTACGGAGTCAGCCCAGAATCAGACTAAAGTCTTGTATAACAGCAGCTGAGCAGCAAGAGACTGAAAAATGAAAAAAAGATAGAAAACAAAGATAAATTAATAATGATGGTGGAGCCCACCAGCAGCAGGAGTGTGTTGTTGCAATATTGATGAGATCTGAATAGGAGCGGAGTCTGAATTCTATGCTTGTCTGTGCAGAGGCTCAAAAGCGTCATGAAAAGTTTATTATTGCATATAACATATAAATGTTACCTGCTTATTAAACTACATAAGGCTAATTTTTGCCTCGCTGACAGACTGTTTTGGGAAAGTCAGCAAGCTTTTACCAAAAAAAAAAAAAAAAAAAAGAGTTATGTAAAAATGATGTTTATTCTGCAATGTTTGCTACAAAGTAATACGTTTCCTCTAAAAAATGTAATACATATCTTCAAGGATTTAGAATAACCCACACAAGTTTTGCATTGCAATTTCATGTGCCTGGCTTTCACATATTCTAAATCAATATCAGCTGCACCATCCTTGAAATGATACATCACATTTTTTGTAAAGCATATACTGTAGCTGGTTTATACAGTATAACCCAACCCATAAAATGCTGAATTATTTATATAGAGAAGTGCTGAAAGTGTTGATGTGAAAACTGTGAGAAAAGTATTAAAACAAACAAGTACCAGTTCATGAATAAACACAAAACTTTTGAAACACAGAGACATTCATAAGCCATTTCACCTGATTTACTTTGCCTTGCTGCTGGGTGCAGAATAGATACAGAATGTTTTCTTCACTGATTATTATGTAAGTGGTAACCATTTTGTCCAAATGGGTGAAGTGTTTTTCTCATAGGACTGAAAATGGCCACTGCTAATTAATTAAATTGTTCTGATGTAACAATTTGTTCCTCTCTTCTCTGACACAAAGATACACATTCGCCCATCGCTGAAAACCTCTCATCAACAACCTACACACATACAGACAGAACACAGAAAAGCAGTCAGATTAATAACATACAGCAAATGATGCAATGAGAAGAGTCTTAATGGTCATTTGCTTCATTGGAAACGAGGAAGGCTTCAGGCCCAGATGGCATCTCACCAGCGTGTCTTCGATCCTGTGCAAACCAGCTGGCCCCCATCTTCACACAGATCTTCAATAGATCACTGGAGCAGTGTGAAGTCCCATGCTGCTTCAAACGCTCAATCGTTATTCCTGTCCCAAAGAAACCAAAAATCACAGGACTTAATTACGACAGACCTGTCGCCCTGACATCTGTGGTCATGAAATCATTTGAGAGACTGGTGTTGGCCCACCTGAAGAACATCACTGGACCCTTTCTAGATCCCCTTCAATTTGCTTATTGAGCAAACAGGTCTGTGGATGATGCAGTCAACATAGGATTGCACCATATCCTGCAACATCTGGACAGACCAGGGACATATGCAAGGATCCTTTTTTTTTACTTCAGTTCAGCTTTCAACACCATCATCCCAGCTATACTCCAGAATAAATTACACCAACTCTCTGTTCCCATGTCTATCTGTCAGTGGATTACCAGCTTTCTGACGGACAGGCAGCAGCTTGTGAGACAGGGGAAACTCACTTCTTGCACCTGTACAATCAGCACTGGTGCCCCCCAGGGATGTGTGCTCTCCCCAATACTCTTCTCCCTCTACACCAATGACTGCATCGCCAAGGACCCCTCTGTCAAGCTCCTGAAGTTTGCAGACGACACCACTGTCATCGGCCTCATCCAAGATGACGATGAGTCTGTATACAGAAGGGAGGTTGAACAGCTGGCTGTCTGGTGCAGTCAAAACAACCTTGAGCTGAACACGCTCAAAACGTGGACTTTAGGAGAAATACCCCAACACTGATCCCCCTCATCATTCTAAACAGCACTGTGGCAGCAATGGAGTCATTCAGGTTCCTGGGCACTACCATCTCACAGGACCTGAAGTGGGAGACCCACATTGACTCCATTGTGAAAAAGGCCCAGCAGAGGTTGTACTTCCTTCACCAGCTGAGGAAATTCAACCTGCCACAGGTGCTGCTGATACAGTTTTACTCAGCAGTCATTGAGTCTGTCTCTGCACTTCAATAACTGTCTGGTTTGGTTCAGCTACAAAATCAGACATCAGAAGACTACAAAGGACAGTTCGGACTCCTGAGAGGATTATTGATTGCCCCCTGCCCCCCCCTGCCCCCTGTTTTTGTATAGTTTTTGTATTGTTGTACGCTGGAAGCTCCTGTCACCAAGACAAATTCCTTGTATGTGTAAGCATACTTGGCAATAAAGCTGATTCTGATTCTGATTCTGATATTGCTTTGCAATATTTGGTATTAAATTGTCTCATAGAAATCTGGAAGACATACAAAATACTTAAACCCAAGGTCTGTTGAACTCATTTGTGATGAAGAACTCCATCCTTGCATCAATATAGCTGGAAGACTTAGTGGTTGGAAATAACATTTTAAACAAGATAAATCATATTTTAGGCATAATTAATTCCTGAAATCTAAAGTGAATTATAACATAATACAGTAAGTAACTCGGAGTTGTTCAAAACTTTCTGTGTCTTAGCTTTTTTTAAAAAATTTTGACTTTTGATCAAAGAGACTCGATCTTTCCTTTCCCTCTTATACAGTAATTAGGATAGATGATGGTTACAAAAAATATGAAAACATCTGTAGAATTCCCAGAGACTGAAGTGATTATGAGAGCACAAGAAAAGAGACATGCACAGAGTTGCCCTCTTGCTGTTGCCAATGGCATGATGTCAAAAAAAACAAAAAAAAACAGCACATGATCTTGTGTTACTAGAGTAGAAATAATACATGCTTATAAATGTGAATTCTTGTTAAAGGTGCACTCAGTACATTATTTCTTTTTTTTGGGGGGGGGGGGTTCCCCCTTTTCGTTCCCCCTTTTCTCCCAATTTGGAATGCCCAATTCCCAATATGCTTTTAAGTCCTTGTGGTCACGTAGTGACTCGCCTCAGTCTGGATGGCGGAGGACGAATCCCAGTTGCCTCCGCGTCTGAGACCGTCAACCCGCGCATCTTATCACATGGCTTGTTGAGCGCATTGCCACGGAGACATAGCATGTTTGGAGGCTTCACGCCATCCACTGCGGCAACCACACTCAACTCACCACGCGCCCCACCGAGAACGAGCCACATTATAGTGATCATAAGGAGGTTACCCCATGTGACTCTACCCTCCCTAGCAACCAGGCCAATTTGGTTGCTTAGGAGACCTGGCTGGAGTCACTCAGCACGCCCTAGGATTCGAACTAGCGAACTAGCGAACACCAGGGGTGGTAGCCAGCGTCTTTACCACTGAGCTACCCAGGCCCCCAGTACATTATTTTCTTTATTAAAAAAGTTGTTCCTCTAAAAAATGAATTGTAGCTATTTTAGAAAAATATGTAATTCGCTGTTACATACTGTATAGTCCTGGAGCGTATTAAGATAAACATATTTTGTGTTCTATCCAATGCGGAGGGGCTCGAGCGTGGGACTTAGCTTGAGCTCTGAGGCTTCCTCCCCCAAAGAGAACATCTAGGTGATGATCAGCCATGCAAGCCCAGAGAAACCCCGGATGAAAGGCTGGCCCCGGGAGCACCGTTATAATGGCAAAAGCCGAAGGCAGACTGGGTGGTTACTGCTTGCGGCTGCCTCACATAGGGTCTGCCCAGATACAGGAAAATAAGGGAGATTGAAATGGATGGGAGGAGATGGGGACCGCAGCTGTAACGTCATAGGTGATGGCCACAGTTGCGGTGTCGTGGGACATTTGTCACACGGCCCGAAAGACATGCCGCAGTTGCAGCACCTGGACAGAACATTCATGCTACTTAGGAGATGTATTGAGCCAATAGCAGGAGCAATGCGGTTGTGGTTTCACAAGGCTTAGACGCACTGCCCGAGGAGAGGATATTGCAGTGAGTGGCAGTATTAGCTGACAGAGGGGTCTTCCGTGGCTACTGAGGTAGCACAGTAGGGCATCACTGTGGTGATGCCAGCAGAGAGCAGACTAGATGCAACACTGCAGTGGCAGCGTTCAGTAGCTACAGTATGTATCACAGACATGCAACACTGCAGTTGCAGCAATTGATAATCATGTATGATAAAACTCCCACAGGCTGGCCAAAGCGGGACAGAGGAATCCCCCACACCCCACGCTCACAGTCAAAAGAGTATACTTTGAAAGACAATGCGTTCCACCAGCCGCGATCTGATACCGAACGCAGAAAAGCAAAGTAAACACAGGCCTTTAAAGGGACGCAGTTACATGCATTCTGAAATGTCACATAAACTCTAGAACTGTTTAAGGGATTAGAAGAAAGCTGTTTAACACACCTAGGTTTCTGCCAGAGAAAGTGGATTATAAGACCATGTAAACAGTTCTCACAAGTTAAGAGTGTGCATGTGAGCTTGAGAGCACTGGGGGAATCCCAGGGTATGATGTTAGAGGGAAACCCCTACTGCAACTTTCTTTGATTAATATCTAGTACACAGTCACGAGGGGGGAAAATAATTTCTGTAAGTGAAACGGAATTTAAGATGGATCCACCTGCGTGTTTGTCCAGAGCTATGATGGGAGAGGTAAGTCCATATCATTAGATATTAACCCTATAATGCCTCGTGCTGACGAGCCAAACAACCTATTGTATGTAAGTTTCACATGTTTATGGCACCATCTAGTGGTTATTTGTGAAAAAAGGGATTTCAATGTTTATATCAATCTATTTAAAATGGCTGCGGACTTTGCCAAAAAGTGACTCTTATGTTGGGATAAATGACAGCTTATTTTAATAAAGTAAAAGTGGAGGGGCCTGGGTAGCTCAGTGGTAAAGACGCTGGCTACCACCCCTGGAGTTCACTAGTTTGCTAGTGTGAATCCCAGGGCGTGTTGAGTGACTCCAGCCAGGTCTCCTAAGCAACCAAATTGGCCCGGTTGCTAGGGAGGGTAGTGTCACATGGGGTAACCTCCTTTGGTCACTATAATGTGGTTCGTTCTCAGTGGGGCACGTGGTGAGTTGAGTGTGGATGCCACCGTGGATGGCGTGAAGCCTCCACACACGCTATGTCTCCGTGGGAACGTGCTCAACAAGCCACATGATAAGATGTGTGGGTTGACGTTCTCAGACGCAGAGGCAGCTGGGATTCGTCCTCCGCCACCCGGATTGAGGTGAATCACTACACAACCACAAGGACTTAAAAGCACATTGGGAATTGGGCATGCCAAATTAGGAGAAAAAGGGGAAGAAAAAAATAATAAAGTAAAAGTGAAAGTAATTATTATATTGTTACTGATAGTTTAAAATGAGAATTTGCTGAATAAAAGCAACATGTGCTTGGTTAAAATTTTGTATATTATTTTATTGAAAAAAAAACCTTTGAAATACATGTATTAAATATGATACAATAGGCTTTTTAGGTATATCTCTCAATCACCATTACATTCCATTCATGCCTACCACCACAAACAAAAAAAACAAAAAAATACAAATATTAAAAAATCACAGAGCTTTGAAAATTCTGACATATACTTTTTATAAGATATATTTAAAGTGTGAACTAACATATCTGTGGATTTTCATATATGCAGCCTGCTCTGTCATTATAAAATCTCATTATTGTACATTACAAGCTAATATGATGTCATCTTACCATAAGTTCCTGAGACCCAGCAACAAAAGTTTTACAATTTCCCTTTTTAAATGTCAATATAGAGTTTGGTGCATAAAATACATATGATAAAAATTGTTTATTGAAAAATAATATTTTATTCATATTGTATTTGATGTGCTGAATTGAACTGTGATAAATTTCAATCCATGTTTATAGACCAAGGAGAGGAAGTTGTCATGGCCAAACTCTCAAACATTTGGTATGTCTGAAAAGCCCAGGGAGTCCTCTGATAATAGATTTACCACTGTAGCATGTATGGGCTAAGAAAAACTTAAATAACAAATGTCCTACACAAAAATGAATTGCTTGGCCTCAGGAGGATAATGACCTCAAAAGCCTAATGTATCAAATATGATAAATAATAATAAAATAAAAAAAGTGCAATTTTCTCTTTACGATTTCTTTTTATAGTTTGTCAAATGGTACTATAAACAGTTTAATGTAAAAAAAAATAATAAAAAATAGAATTTTCTGACACTTCTTTCATATGTCAGGCTTTACAGGGTTAAGTTGGAAGGAAGAGTGTCCAATATATGGTTAAATGAGCCGCATAGCAAGATCTCAATGGCATTTGAGCGAGAGAACATGATCAGTCTCTGGAACGCAAAATTTAAGAATGATTTGAAATTGAAATTAGAATTCCACAATTATCGATATCCTTGAATTAGGATAAGGAATGAGTGGAGTGAAGCCGGAGCAGATACCGTTGTGGAGGCAGCCTCATGCTCTAGTTTGCTCTGGGAAAAGTTATGAGGAGAGGGGCTGAACAGAGAAAGGTAGCAAGCACAGGTAGAAAGGCCAGAACAGCTGCCATGTGCAGAGGCAGCCTCAACCTACAGGCTGCTCTGGGATAAAGAATTGTCGCCAGATCGAGGGAAGCAGCCGCGTATATATCCTTGGGATATGATTGGTAGGCCTAGATAAGAAGATCCTCCCGAACTTACGTTTGGAACTTCATTTAAAATCATGTGCAGTCACATAAGATGAAGACTCCAGCCATATCATATCAGTAGTCTAATAAAAGCTGTTGACATGTTGAGTTTGGATGACCAGTCGAATACAAATTATTTTATCTCAGTAACTGGAATAAATTAATCATGGCTGACCATGACTAATGCTTTTCTAAAATTGCATGTATGACTTTTATTATCAATAAACAAAATTTTAAACCAATAAAATACAGGCATCAAATTTTCGCCAGCCCCCTATCCAACACTTTATTTTAAGAAAGGAAACATCTCTAAACAAATTTGGTTACTCTTTTCATATTTATTTATGAAAAAAAATGACAGATGTATCTTAATAACTTGTAATACGCTTCCCTCTTTTCTTGCTTCCGTGGAACACAAAAGTTATTTTCCTATTAAAAAAACAGTTTGTGTGTGTGTGTGTGTGTGTGTGTGTGTGTGTGTGTGTGTGTGTGTGTCCAGGTATTCCCTACATTGTGGGCACCAAATGTCCCCACAAGAATAGTAAAACCTGACATTTTTGACGTTGTGGGGACAATCAGTCAGTCCCCATGAGGAAAACAGCTTATAAATCATTCTAAATGATGTTTTTTGAAAATGTAAAAATGCAGAAAGTTTTCTGTGAAGGTTAGGTTTAGGGGTAGGGTTAGGATTAGGGGATAGAATATAAAGTTTGTACAGTATAAAAACCATTATGTCTATGGAGAGTCCTCATAAAACATGAAAACCCAACATGTGTATGTGTGTGTGTGTGCGTGTGCATCTGCGTGTGCGCGTGCGCGTGTGTGTGTGTGTGTGTGTGTGTGTGTGTGTGTGTGTGTGTGTGTGTGTGTGAGACAGTAGCAGTAAATCCTTTTAAAAAGAGGCTGTAGTGGAATAATTGGCTTGATGCACTTCCGTGACTCTTGGGCCAAACTGTAATTCTCAGTTGATGCTGTACCTCATTGAGATGGGTCAATGTGATCTGCAAGGTGTCTTTAATGGGTCTTATGACTCAACAATCAAGCTTTCCAACTGCCTATTTGTTTAGATCAATATTTATATCTTCTGTGGACATCAGAATGTGTGTTTCAGTTGCAATAAGTCTTTGGAGGGTTGCTGGGCAAAAATGTAGTGCATGTCACTTTACACATGCCTCTCAGCTGTTCAGTGTGTGGAACATGGCCCATCAATAATGTATGGCTAGTAATGCACACTTTGTCCATAATGTACAGTGGAACTGTTAGAAAATGAGAATACTATTTGAAAAGTTTTCTTGGATAGATATCAATCAAGAAAAACTCTCGGACACATACAGTGGCTTCAAAAAGTATTTGGACTGTTACGATTCTCTGTTGTTTGCCCTGGTTTCCTTGGTCCCCTGGTCATCCGCCTGATCTGCCCTGGTTTCCTTGGTCCCATGGTCGTCTGCCTGATCTGATCTGGTCTCCTGGGTCCTCTGGCCATCAGCTTGATCTGCTCTGGACTCTTCGTTCTCCGGCTCCATCTTGGCCCTGCCTCCCCTTCCTACCCTCCTTGGGCATCAGGAGCTGCCCGTTAAGGGGGGTGGGGGTTATGTTATGATTCTCTGTTGTTTGCCCTGTGTTTTGCCTCTGTCATCTGTTTCCCCCTGGACTACACTTCCCATGATTCCCTGCACTGATCGCTACCAGCTGTTCCCTATTGTTTTCACCTGTGTGTAATTTACCTAATTATCCCTCATGTATATAATGCCCTGTTTTCTGTTCACCTTTGTTGGTTGTTAATGTTTCTCCACAGTTCATGCTTCGGTTTTAGTCCTGTTTGTTTTCGTTTGTTTTGCTTCCTGGTTTCCTGTCTTGTCCTGTTTCTGTGTTCATCCTGTTTTGTATTTAGTTTTATTCTTATTAAAATAGCTACACCTAGATCCTGCCCTCATGACCTCCTTCATTGCAACAGAACAACCGACCTGCCGAAATGGATCTAGCGGCTTCTTTCATTCGGCTGACCCGAGCGAACTTACCCATCCCGGAATATTCCCGTCTGTTTTTTGTCCTTTCCAAGAGCACAGACTTTTCAGATTCAACCCTGAAGTCCATGTATTCTATCAGCCTTATTGCACACCAGTGGAGGGAGTTGCTGGCGACCGTAGATTACACGTGGCAGGAATATGTTGAGTTGCCATTAGAGACATTCGCTTCAGCAGATCCTCCTCAATCAATCCCGATCCCGGTTTCCGAGTCAGCCACTTCTGAATCCGCTCCACGCCACATCACATCCATGTCACATTCGGCTCCGCAACATGTCACAGCCACGCCTGAATCTGTTCCATGCCATGTCACAGCCATGCCTGAATCTGCTGCACGTCATATCACAGCCATGCCTGAGTCTGCTCCATGCCATGTCACAGCCATGCCTGAGTTTGCTCCACGCCATGTCACAGCCACGCCTGAGTCTGCTCCATGCCATGTCTCAGCCACGCCTGGGTCTGCTCCATGCCATGACACAGCCATAACTGAGTCTGCTCTACGCCATATCACAGCCACATCTGAGCCTGCTCCACGCCATGTCACAGCCACGTCTGGGTCTGCTCCACACCAAGTCATAGTCAAGTCTGAGTCTGCTCCACGCCAAGTCATAGTCAAGTCTGAGTCTGCTCCACTCCATGTCACAGCCACATCTGAGTCTGTTCCACGTCATGTCCCAGTCAAGTCTGAGTCTGCTCCACATCATGTCCCAGTCAAGTTTGAGTCTGCTCCACTCCATGTCCCAATCAAGTTTGAATCTGCTCCACGCTGTGTTCCAGTCAAGTCTGAGTCTGTTTCATGTCATGTCCCAGTCAAGTCTGAGTCTGTTTCATGTCATGTCCCAGTCAAGTTTGAGTCTGCTCCACTCCATGTCCCAGTCAAGTCTGAGTCTGCTTCACACCATGTCCCAGACAAGTCTGAGGTGGTTCCACTACATGTCATAGCCTTGCCTTCCGCGACTCCCAGCTCGAAACCTTTCTCAGCCCTTGTCTCCAAGCTGAACTATCCACCACTGATGTCGGTGTGTAGGGTCACGAAGACCCTTCCTCAAAGCTTGTCAGCACTCCTGCCTGCCACGGCCAATGAGCAAATGCCCACGCCTGTCACGGCCAATGAGCTAACGCCCACCCACCAGCCTCGCCCGTCCCAGAGCCTGCATTGCCAGCCTCGCCCATCCTAGAGCCTGTGTTGCCAGCCTCGCCTGTCCAAGAGCCTGCGTTGCCAGCCTCATCCATCCCAAAGCCTGCGCTCCCTACTTCGGCCACCCGGAGGAGGAGAAAGGCTTCTGTCCCCGATGTACACGACCACGGAGGTCTTTTCCAAGTCTCTGCCCATGTACATGACCACAGAGGTCGTTTCCAAGTCTCTGTCCCTGTTCACAACCACAGAGGTCATCTCCGAGTCTCTGCCCATGTACATGACCACGGAGGTCGTTTCCGAGTCTCTGCCCATGTACATGACCACGGAGGTTGTTTCCAAGTCTCTGCCCACGTTCACGACCACAGAGGTCGTCTCCGAGTCTCTATCTATGCCCACGACCACAGAGGTCGTCTCCGAGTCTCTGCCCTTGTACACGACCATGGAGGTCGTTTCCAGGTCTCTGTCCATGCCCACGACCACAGAGGTCGTTCCCGGGTCTCTGTCCATGCTCACAATCACAGAGGTCATTCCCGAGTCTCTGTCCATGCCCACGACCACAGAGGTCATTCCCGAGTCTCTGTCCATGCCCACGACCACAGAGGTCATTCTCGAGTCTCTCTCCATGCCCACAACCACAGAGGTCGCTCCCGAGACTCTGCTCAAGTTTGCGACCACTGCGGTCATTTCCCAGTCATCCTGGACTCTCAGTCTCTAGTCTGTGGTCACCACCCAGGCCTCCTGACCCTGTTTCAGCTCTGTGGCCATCTACCAGGCCTCCTGATCCAGTTTCCCTGGTTTCATGGCCATTCGCCTAATCTGCTCTGGTCTTCTGGGTCTCCTGGCCGTCCGCCTGATCTGCTCTGGTCTTCTGGGTCTCCTGGCCATCTGCCTGTTCTGCTCTGTTCTTCTGGGTCTCCTGATCATCCGCCTGATCTGCTCTGGTCTTCTGGATCTCCTGGCCATCTGCCTGATCTGCTCTGGCTCCCTTGGTCTCCTGGCCATCTGCCTGATCTGCTCTGGTTCCCTTGGTCCCCTGGTCATCCGCCTGATCTACCCGGGTTTCCTTGGTCCTCTGGTCGCCTACCTGATCTGCCCTGGTTTCCTTGGTCCCCTGGTCATCTGCCTGATCTGCCCTGGTTTCCTTGGTCCCATGGTCGACTGCCTGATCTGCCCTGGCTTCCTTGGTCCCCTGGTCGTCTGCCTGGTCTGCCCTGATTTCCTTGGTCCCCTGGTCATCCGCCTGATCTGCCCTGGTTTCCTTGGTCCCATGGTCGTCTGTCTGATCTGATCTGGTCTCCTGGATCCTCTGGCCATCAGCTTGATCTGCTCTGGACTCTTTGTACTCCGGCTCCATCTTCACCCTGCCTCCCCTTCCTGCCCTCTTTGGACATCAGGAGCCACCCGTTATGTTACGATTCTCTGTTGTTTGCCCTGTGTTTTGCCTCTGTCATCTGTTTCCCCCTGGACTACACTTCCCATGATTCCCTGCCCTGATCGCTACCAGCTGTTCCCTATTGTTTTCACCTGTGTGTCATTTACCTAATTATCCCTCATGTATATAACATCCTGTTTTCTGTTCACCTTTATCGGTTGTTAATGTTTCTCCCCAGATCATGCTCCGGTTTCAGTCCTGTTTGTTTTTGTTTGTTTTGCTTCCTGGTTTCCTGTCTTTCCCTGTTCATCCTGTTTTGTATTTAGTTTTATTCTTATTAAAATAGCTGTACCTAGATCCTGCCCTCATGACCTCCTTCATTGCAACATGGACACTTAAGCCACATTTAAAAATATATAAATACCTTTACATTAGATAACAAAATATCAAATCAAGTGGCATTTATTTTAAAGATAAATAAAACAAGCCCTTTAGTCTGGAATTCGGAGGGAAGACCATAGAAAACCAAGCAACTGTGGTGTCAATGGTCCTTTCGGAATGTCTTATTAATTGGAATCCCACTGATCTTCTCAGAATCTCTTTCACTTTACTGAAAAATTTCTCTGTTTGTTACTGTTTACT
Organism: Myxocyprinus asiaticus; assembly: GCF_019703515.2. Lineage (NCBI taxonomy): Eukaryota > Metazoa > Chordata > Actinopteri > Cypriniformes > Catostomidae > Myxocyprinus > Myxocyprinus asiaticus. The sequence goes on from NC_059377.1 coordinate 17,449,913, forward strand.
CATGACGTTTTATCTGTGAAATCTACTGTACATGTGTCTCTTACCCTTTCCGATGTATGTCATCACATTTTGTTACTAAATGTCACCAGTTCTTGTTTAGGAGAGTGTCTCTTTTTATTGTGTATGAACTGCTGGCTCTAAGCTTTGGACCAATTTCTCATCCAATCCATCATTATGATGCTATAAACATTGCTTTTGACACTATTGTGGCGACTTATTTTTTAATCTTTCTTACAATATCCTTTATACAGTATGTCAAAATATTTGAAATATGATACATATTTTGCTCTTTACACAAATCTATCAGACTCATTCCTAAATAATTACACTTGGAACAAAAGAGAATTGAAAATCAAACCAAAGCTTATGGACTTCTACTACCTTTAGTGCAGTGCAGTATGCTAACATGATCTATCTAAGAGCCTTATGATCAAAGAACAGCATATCATAGGATCTATCTATGTAAACATCAATCACATTTGCACCAGTCCAATTTGAGACTGGCTTCACATGGGAACGATTTTAATTAATGTGGATTGCCCTAATTAGCCTCTTTGTGACTGTCTTAATTACCCGGACAAAAACCGGGACACCCCAGTCTGAATTAGCGTCATGCTAGAGGATTCTGAGCCTTATTTTTATGCAGCAAGGTCAAATGTTTCCGTTCTGCTCTCCTTGCATTAATGAGAATGAATTTGCATGTGTATTGAATTAGATTTGACAGAATTTTGTTCATTTGCTAATCTCTGCCATTGGTATCCAGGGAGTAGTTTTGAAAATAAAACTCAATAAAAACTTTAACCATTACCACAGGAAAGTACCTAGAGATTTGAAATTGCCTTAACTATGCTGATGGTGAAAAGTTTTACCTTGTCTTTAGGAGAAATGGCCAATTATAGCCAATACAGAATGAGTGTTGAAAACCTATTTTCTAGGTACAATAAATGCATTAGGCTTTACGCACAATATTCCTGAATTTCAATTCCATCCCAGTCTCACAAAAGAGACATTTGCAATAATACAATTTCAGAAAATCCTCTGAGCCTGAAGCAGAGAATTTGAGGAGCTCCTGAAGTCAGCCTGGCAGACAGCAAGAGACATTACACTTTAAGTCAAAACAAACATAACTCGACAGAGCTGATGCGTGAAAAGTCGTATGCCAAACAGCCTTTGGCATCTAAGAAGCTTTAATTAAATGGAGATTGAAGAAAGAGAAGCTTCAGCAAAAGGATTGAGCTTCCATGGCAACAAAGTTGGGATGGTTTAATTTATGTGTGTGGGATCTTAAGAATTTTCTTGCTCTCGCTCTCTTTGCCTACATTATGAGAAGTCTCAATAAAGGCATCAGTGCTATTGGAATGCCTTTTCACCCAGGGCTACTCATTGGTCTGAAGATACAGCTCATCAGGCACTGTGGATTTGGCTATTGGTATGGCCTAAATTTAGCATCAGCACCGTTAACATATGAGGGCAGATGATGGTCCCTGGAGTAAAGAGGTATTTCCAGAGACATTTGGGCAGTAGATATCTAATAGAAATTTAGGAAACTAGTAGAGTGGATTGGGGTTTGAATTTCATTTAAGTGCAATACTGCTGAGAGACTTTTAAATCCAACATAATGCCTATCATCGATAAAATGGCAAAAAGAATGAATTTCAAACAATGGCCTGTTGCTCTTGATGGAAATGTGAGCTTATATTAAAGGGATAGTTCACTCAAAAATGAAAGAACTGTTATTATTTACTTTTTGACATTTTTGCATCGGATCCAACATGTTTATCTTTCCTTGTGGCATGATCAGAAGGTCTGGGTTCAGATCCTGCATCAAAAGCAGGAAGTAATTGTGTTTGCATAATCGGTGAAGAGTGCAAATCGGATGTTCCATTTTCCCTCTAACAGTACATTTTTACTCCACTGATGGTTAGGTTTAGGTTTGGTGCTTGGGTTGGGGGGTTCAGTTTATAAAATATGCATTCCTCTACATTGTATTACAAACTGTACAGCTGAAAACAAAACAACTCACTTCTTAACTCACTTTTGGCACACCTCCGTGGACATTTGACGCGGAATATGGAGCTCACACGTGCCCATACCCCCAACAACACATACCACGTGGCTAATGGAGGCAGTGTTTCGCATTTCGGTAAGCACAGACAGATTTTAGATTAAAGGTGAAGTATGTAACTTTTTGATGTCAAAATACATTCTACTATCCCAGTTTATTGTTCATTGACAAATATAAGTAGGCCATTCGTGGGTTTACCTTCCCCAAATGTATAAACACTGAGCCTCCCAGGTACTACCAAGACGTTGATGTTTACATTTTGAGTGGCCCACTCAGATCCCATCCCTTTCTAGCTCAACCTATAGTGTAAGTTTGGGGCGTGGCTACTTGTTCAGCTGGGGGAATATGAACATCCATGGCAGACGTGAACAGAGGAAAAGTAACACCGAGACAGAGAACAGGGTAAAACCAGAGTGAACATTGGCGTCACCTTTACAAGGTGGAGGACTTTGAGGGGATTTTTGGGGTTCGATGGAGATGCCAAACTTGCCAATTTGCTTCTCGATAGGTAAGCTACACTCAAGTTATTGCCACACAAGTTAGCTCATTACTGTCGAGCTCCAGATTAATTCACAAGATACTCTGAATATGTGTCGTTATGCTTACTAGTGACCAGAAGAACCATCCTACCTCATGTGCCGGATCCCCCGCACATCCAGCTGTCATTCTAGCCGATGTTATCGAATGACCCGATTTCTCTGCCACACTTTCTGTCCTGTGTGTATATGTTATAGTGGTCTTGTTTATTACGGCATTAAAGGTTTATCAACTTTTACAGTATTTAGTATGTCCTATTTGTTCATAGGGAATCAGAGAGTACGAAAGTGTGTGATGAGTCTAAGGGGTGTTGGCAATGGTTGTTTGAGAACATACTTCATATTTGTAATTCCGTTTGGTGCCACTAGTAGTGCAGAAATTACATACTTCACCATTATAAAACTCAACCTAGTGTTTATGATTTCTTTATATATTTATGGCTTTCTAAACTTCTGGACTTCTGCCAAAGATCTTTCTTAGAAAAATGATGTAAAGATATTTATCTGCTAATCATGTAAAGATTTAAAGATTCATTGTACCCCACCAAGCAGCTCTAAAATACCTGGAGAAAGCTATCCTTCACCATTCCTAATCATTTGAATTGCATCTAGTTTGCTCATATGGTCTTATGGGCACTCAGTTCTGGGATTGCTGTCATTTGACTCAACACTTGACAATGGCAGAAGATAAGGGGAAATCAAGTATAAGTTAAGATAGAGAGCCATTTAAAAACAATCTGTCACTGGAAAAAGATGTACTATAATGTAATTTACGAGTTCACCTGCCCAAATAATCTTTGAGTGATAAAGGGTAAACGTATATAGCTTGCTGTCCGCAAAGGAGGGGCTCGAGGAAGAGTTTCGGCTCGAGCTCTAAATTTACCCCGCTATAGGACTACTTTAAATATAGAGGAAGCTAGGGGCAGGAACTCTTAGAAGATTGAGGAAGGAGATGGGGAGGTGGAGGGATGCTGGAAAGACTGTCGCTAGAGTGAGGTAAGCGGTGGTTTATATACTCAGCAGACTGCAGGTTGATTGGCAGATTAGATGAGCAAGCTCCTCCCAAACTTTTGTTTAATAACTCCATTTCATGAGTTCGCCTGCCCATATAATCTTAGAGTGATAAACAGTAAATGTATGTGGCTTGCTGTCCACAAAGGAGGGGCTTGAGTAAGAGGCTCGACTCGAGCTCTAAATTTACCCCCCAAAAAGATGCTTAGAATAAAGGACAGCGAGCACATGGTTAAATTATGAATGCTTTATAGATGATTGTATCCTTAGACGTGTATGCGACCATGACAAATAATGCTGTAGAAGAACCGTTTATTAAGTGCAATGTTTAACCCTCCCCCCCCAAATGGGTGAAATTAAAGTCAAATCAAGGGCTAACAGAAGTGCTAGATCTTAGTAAACTGCACTGAAGCAGCCGGCTTTCGGAGGCAGCCTCATGCAAGGGCCTGCTCTGGGTGGAAGGTTTAGACAAAGGACATTTGTGCAGCTATAGGGGGCTGTACCATTGATATATAGCATCTAATCAGCCAGCTTACGGAAGCAGCCTCACATAAGGGCTCGATCCGGGTGGAAGGTTTAGATTAAAGGACATGTGTACGACCATAGGATGTTGTACCATAGGTATACTCTCAGATCAGCTGACTTGCGGAGGTAGCCTCACTCAATGGTCTACCCAGAGATAGGGAAATATGGTGCTTGAAATGAACAGGAGGAGATGGTGACCGCAGCTGTAATGCTCGTAACAGCTGCTGTGAAGCGAAGACAAACAGCTTCAGCGAAAGCATGTTAAAACACTGCTGCAGCAGTAGAGTAAAGTGGATCTCCTGCAGGAGCAAGTTAAGGCAATGCTGTGGCAGTGGGGTAGATGAGATGGAATAGTAAAAAAGGCAGTGCTCCTGCAGGAGTGGAGTTTAAAGTACTGCTGTGGCAGTGGATTGAGTATTTGTCGGCATAGAGAAGGAGCTCCTGTGGGAGCACTTCTGTGTTTCAATTGCTGCAGATGCACTTCTATAAAAGTATGGAACTTAGAAATTGAAAGCGCATGTGGAGAAAATAGAAATAACTCTATTTACACACCTGTAAGGGAAACAAAAGGTTAGTTAAGAAAACATAACCATTGCATTTAGACACATCTGCAAGGGAACCAAAAGGTTAGTTAGGAAAAACATGACAATAATGTTTGTACGTGCCTGTAGGGGAAGCAAATGTTTAGTTAGGAATACATAATTTTATTACATTTGGCATGGGTGGGGCACTGTTGCGACGGTATCAAGTAGGGCACAAATACTTTATTACATTTATAAACTCCTGTAAGGGAAGCAAAGGTTAGTTAGATAAAACATGGCAATTACATTTGTACGCAGCTTTAAGGAAAGCAAAATGTTAGTTAAGAATACATAACTTTATTACGTTTGTCATGTCGGGGCACTACTGCGGCAGTGTCAAAAGTGAAAGGGGTACTGCTGTGGTGGTATCGAGCATAGGCGGTTGTTGCTGCGACAGTATTGAGCGTGGTCAGGCGCTGTGGCACAGTATCAAGTGGAGCACTGCTGTGGCAGTACCAAGTGGGGCACTGCTGCGGCAGTATCAATTGGGGCACTGCTGTGGCAGTATCAAGTGGGGCACACATGGCTTTATTACATATATACACGCTTTTAAGAAAAGCAAAAGTTTATTTTGGAGGTTATAGCAAGCTCTATTTGATATGTGTTGGGCTCAGTTTAACCATGAGCGAAAGAAATGCCAATGCGAAGGCTAACGGGAAATGCTAAAAGGCTCTTAAGATTACTGCACCACCAATGCATTCTAACGAAGCAGTGGCTGGTTTTGCAGAGGCAGCCTCAACGCAATAGGATCTGCTTCGGCAAGTAATGATTAGAAAGGAAGAAAGGCAGGATAGAAATCCACCTACTGCATTAAAGTGGCAGCCGCCATTAACACGATGTATGAAAATAGTGAGCTGCTGCGGCAGCTTCCGTTGAATAACATAATGATTGTGATAAAATAGCTTATCTGATAAGAAGGATGAATGCTTCAAGCAGAGTAATAATATGACATCGCATGGATTTGCCACGTGTGGGTGGGGCCAAATGCTGAAAAGACTTTTGCTAGAGTGAGGTAAGTGGCAGTTTATATACTCAGCAGCCTGCAGGTTGATTGGCAGATTAGATAAGCCAGCTCCTCCCGAATTTTCATTTAATAATTCCATTTAAATAATTGTTATTTAAATGTTTCTTGCAAAAATACTACTTTTAAATGGCCGTCAATTGAGGAACATGCCATTTTTGCCATAAGAGGATATAGTTCCAGCATTTTCCAGCAGGTGCTAACTGGACTTGCTAACCAGCCAATTCCTGATCCGCTGTACCCAAGGGTGTAGATTTGGCTTAAACATTTGGGGGTTACAGTGTGAAGAATTTACATGTTTCTATTGATCATGGTATAAATATTGGGGGGGGGGAGGGCTGTACTTGCTTGTTTTTATTATTGGGGGGGTCTATGCCCCTGCCTGTACCCCACATGTAACTGTAATGTTCGGATTAGCAATGACAGGCAGACAAAGACAATGATGATGTGAGAACCCAAGTGCAGTTTATTTACAAGATGAATATCCCAAACGAACAAACATAAACATTTCGACTTGACTTGACTAGACTGAAAACTGAGACAATGAGGGCTTAAAAACATGGACAAGTTTAACATGACAACCAATCACAAGTCTAAACTAATAACAAGATAACAAGATACTAAAACATGAACCAATGAAAAGACAAGACTGATAACAAGATAATCAAACAATGAACCAATGAAAACAAGACACATGAACGGGGGAAACACATGACAGGATCACATGAGGGAACAGGAAATCACATGACATGAACACATGACTATAAAACAGGAATTAAAATAAAAAATAAAAAGACATGAACACAAAACATGAACAAAAACACATTTAAACGTGACATATCCCCCCCCACTAGGGGTGGCTCCCGACACCCCAGAACATAATAAGTTCCATCAGGGAGCTGAGTGGGGAGGGGAATCTTGGAAAACATAGGGGACCAGACTAGGCTGGAGACCATGGTGGGACCGGCGGTGGATCTGGAGACCAGCGTGGCTCAGGAAACCAGGGAGGAGCCAGTGGTGGGTCTGGCGAGGCAGGACGTGGAATGTGGCCTGGCGAGGCAGGACGTGGAGGCAGAGACCCAGGGGGTACAGAGGTGGTGGCCATGGCGACTTGACATTGCAGGGCGGCCGTGGCAACATGGCAAGGCGGGGCTGCTTGACTAGCCATAGCAAGTGTAGCGGCTTGGCTTGGCATGGCAGGCAGAGCCATGGAAGGTGGAGCCATGAGAGGCTCAAGGGGTGGAGCCATGGATGGTGGAGCCGTGAGATTCTCGAGGGGCGAAACTGGAGAACTTGGAGCCCGGAGAGTAGCCGAAGGCTTGAAGGGCCAGGGTGGAGCCGGAGGCACGGAGGACCAAGGCCACACCGGAGGCTCGGAGGACCAAGGCGGAGCTGGGGGATTGGAAGACCAAGGGGGAGCTGGAGGGACGAGGAACCCCGGTGAAGCCAATAGGCTGGAGGACCATGGTGGAGCCGAGGGAACGTAGAGCCGAGGTGATGTCGAGGGATCGAAGGGCCAAGGCGGAGTCCAGGGCTCAGAGGGTCTAGGTGGAGTCAGAGGGTCGGAAGTTCCCTTTGTCTGGGATGTCACAGGGGTGATGATCAAGCCGGTGACTTGGGGGGAACCGGCTGATCAGGAGGAGGAGGAATACTCAGGGTGGGCATAAGGGTGGGAACCAACTCCAGGTCTACTAGCTCAATGAGAGCTGGCTCTGGGACAGACGAGGCTTGCAATGTTGGCTCTGGGACGGACGATGCTTGCAGCTCTGGTTTGTTGGCCGTGGCAGGTCGTGGACATTGGCTCGTCTGCCGTGGCAGGCGTGGGCTTGTGGACCAGAGGCAAGCCTGTGACATGGCATGGAGCAGACTGAAGCTTGGCTGTAACATGGCATGGAGCAGACTCAGGCGTGGCTGTGACATGGCATGGAGCAGACTGAGGCGTGGCTGTGACATGGCATGGAGCAGAATCAGGCGTGGCTGTGACATGGCATGGAGCAGACTCAGGCGTGGCTGTGACATGGCATGGAGCAGACTCAGGCATGGCTGTGACATGGCATGGAGCAGACTCTGGCATGTCTGTGAAATGGCATGGACCAGGCTGAGGCATGACTGTGACATGGTGTGGAGTAGACTCAGATGTGGCTGTGACATGGTATGGAGCAGACTCAGGATCCGGGGCAGAAGGTGGCGCAAGCTCTGCAACCATGACGTGGCACTCTGGCTCGGCAGTCATGACGGGGAACTCTGGCTCGGTGGTCAAGATGGTGGGCGGCTCTGACATGGTCGGTAATCCGACCACCAGGCATAATGGAGGAGACCGGCTCGTTCAAGCCTGCACGGAACATGTCTTTGAGGGCGATCTCATTAAAATCAACCTTGCAGGCCAGAGCGCAGAAGTCCTCCACATAACCTTCATTGGAAAGGTTTTCCTGGCGTAGATGTAGTAGTTGAACTACTGGGTTCATTTTGAAGGTCGAGTATTCTGTAACAATATTCTGTGACAATGACAGGCAGACGAAGACGATGATGAAGTGAGAACTCAAGTGCAGTTTATTTACAAGATGAATATCCCAAACAAACAAATATAAACAACTCGACTAGACTTGATTTGACTTGACTTGACTTGACTAAAAACATGAAAACCAAACAACATTACATTAACACACAATACTTGACAAGAGACAATGGCAAACATGAGGGCTTAAATACATGGACAAAGGTAACATGACAACCAATCACAAGACTAAACTAATAACAAGATAACAAGATACTAAAACATGAACCAATGAAAAGATAAGACTGATAACAAGATAATCAAACAATGAACCAATGAAAACAAGACACATGAACAGGGGAAACACATGACAGGATCACATGAGGGAACAGGAAATCACATGACATGAACACATGACTATAAAACAGGAACTAAACTAAAAAATGAACACAAAACATGAACAAAAACACATGTGTGTAACAATGTTTTAGTCTTGTGAAGCAGCATCTCTAACATTTGTAAGGTGATGTATGTGAAGTCATTAATATTTTGTAATCCCCTTTTCAAGAATGGCCTCATAACAAAGAATTCTAGAGGTCTCCACCTCTGAGTCATGTTGACTTACTATGGGAAATGGTGATGTTTGGGTGAGTAGAGTTTGGAGAGGGTTTACCTGATGTAATGCATTTTACACATTTTATATATGTCTCTCATAAACACAGGGAAATAAACTGGCGCTAAAGTGTTCTCTTTGAAGGAATAAAGATTATTTACATTTTCTTTTAACAGTTGTAGCAGTTAATATGACTCAGTGTTAGTCTGTTCTTTCTAGAAGGGCCATCTGAATAGACTCTTGAATAATCTTCACACCATATGATCTGGAAGCAACCCAGTGTACAAGTAGGTTGCCATGGTGAGCAGGGAGAAAGGTTCACCCCGATGGAGACTGATGAGCAAAAATCAGCAAGGACATTTGGCCAGAGCAATCTAGAATGCACCTCAGAGTAAAAATAAAAAATTAAATCTCCACTATTGTTTCAGGGTTTTTTTATTTGTTTATTTGTTCTTCATTTAGCATAATGCAATCTAATGCACCCCCATTTCTGATACAGTGTATACTGTTCATCCACTGCTTGATATTCAGTAGCCATTTTTCTTGATTTATAAAAAAAAAAAAAAAAAAACTTGTATATTCAGTGGGACTCTGTTTGCATCAAGAGCATCAAGTTCGCATACCACATGACCAATATATATTAAGGACTATTGTGTTATTTATCCATATATGGGTCAATGACACTCTTTTTTTTTTTTTTTTTGTCTAGATCGATTAAATTAATCAAAAATATATTATATGCACCTCTTCTATGATGAGCATTTTTTAATTACTGAGTTCAATGTTATTTCAATATTTTTTTCTGGGGCTTAAAGTCAAATAATGTCATGTAACCGTCCAGAGTTGAGAAAAATGACTAGAATGAGTAGTTCGGAATAATCTTTTATTATTATTTAATTTTATATACTGAGTTACTATTTGCACTAAGGTGTAAAAAGCACCTGCCACACAGCGTGGCTGTTTGCACTCCAATAGTCTGGTGAGAACACAGACATTAAAGACAAACTGCACCCCTAGTGTTGCTGCAGTGGCGTGGGGTCGTGTGGACAAACCTCTTTTGTCCCACTTTTTCCCATCCTGTTTCCTGTCTCCACTCTTAATGTTTCCTTTAATACTACTTATAATAATAAATAAAAAGTAATATAAAGGTTGGTTGCCTTGCAGAGATTTAGTTACGGTGAGAGAAAGGTTTGATCCAGGTAAAATTAACCATGGTTTTACTATAGTAATATTGTAGTATGGTTACTGTAATAAAACCATGGTTATTTTTTTAAAAGGAAGGTTAGGGTTAGGTTAAGGGGTAGGGGTTGATGCAGGGTGTCTGTGGGACTCTTAATTAAACACAATAAACATGTTGCAGTGATACTCTATGTTAGGTGAAAATACTATTACTAACAATATTTGCACTTAGCGCAAAGAAGATGCTTTTTGTTGCTATGTGTACACTAAGTGCAAATAGCCTCTGCCTTTCTTTAAAAAATCAAGCAGTGAAACAATTTTATTTTTAAATATGATTTGTATTTGAAAAACTTTTGTTCACCAAATCAAAAAATTGTTCACCAAATTTGAAAAATATGTTTGAAACTTTTTTGAAATGAATGATTACGTTTCGTATGCTCTCATTTAATCAAGATGCAAGGAAAGTATTTTAATAAATTTGAATTGATAGTTATACCACTTCACATTTCTTAAGTCATTATAAAATATGTTTTATTTTTTATTTTATTTTTTGTAGAAAATGTTTACAAATGTGTGAAACCAACATGGACTCAAAGATTACATTTGTACAAACTTGACACATGTGTTTTCAGTTTCATATTGCCCTCAAGTCTCTGGTGACTTAGAATAAGATTAAGTGAATACGATTCCAAATTATTACTGGCTTAAGGTGCATAATTTGAGTGACCTCAAAGAAGACATCTAGTGTCTGTGCACCCAGGGTCACTGTTATTACATTAGCCTCTTTTGATGAGCACAACCATATGAGGATAGCGGTGCAGTCTGTCAGTGAGTGAGGATAAGTCAACAGTGTTAGGGGGAGATGCCTGTTGTTCAGGATCAAACTTACAGAGACATCAAATAACCCTGATTTCCGGGAACAAGCATTTCACACATAGAGCGAATTGTGACTCAACAGTTTAAATGTCACTGGGAGGTGAATGAGTGACCTTTACAGCACATTTTGGTTCTAATAAAAAGCTACTAAAATTAGGCCATCAATATACCGTAACAGTTGGAGGATATGCACAGAGTCACATATCTGGGGGCAGTTTAAGTCTATCAACTCCCTTGGTTATGAAGCCCAGCTGGTTTTTATTTGTTTGTCTATATTATGATCTGTCACAAGGCTTTGGATCATCACATTAATATGTTAGCTTTAAAAGCAAACTGTTGTTCTTTAAAACGTCAAGGAGTGAGGTACTAGTTTCCGTCAGGCCGGAAGCAAATTTAGGAATTCAACTCAAATTCCGTGTGGATGCACGTAATTCTGGGACACTCACTCAACCAGTCAATGAGCAAAACATCTGGATATGTTGTTTATGGGTAATGTTAACCCCCTCTGCATCATCAGACTGCTCCTGACTGAAAAAATGGATGGAGAGAGCTTTTTCTTTTTTAAAGTAACACTTTACAATATGGTTCTATTTGTTAACATTAGTAAATGCATTAGACCAAAGGTTCTTTAGTGCAAGTCAGTCCACTCAGTCACCATCTTGGGAACGCTCCAGGGCAGCTATTTTCAGTGGATACAAGCAGCATGAAAGTACAGCTCCTCTACTTGAATGGGAGAAGACTGAAATATCCAGAATGGTGGGTCAAGATTACGATCAAAAAATATATTTCAAATCAGCTGTAATATATGACAACAATGGTGTCTTTAATTGCGCTTCTTCAGCTCAAATCACGCAAAAAAAACCAAAAACAATTCAGGCTGGTCCAGCTACTGCGCATGCACGTTCTTGAGTTGACTGACAGGCGATGTCTTTATCTAAAAAGTAATTGGCTCTTGTACCAGTAAGGCAGGACTTCTTTTTCTACATCCTCCACATTGAGTGTTCCAATTTCTCCCAATCATTTTAATGCAAATGCTTCATCTCGAGATAAATAGTCTCTGATTAGACATCAGGAACGAACAATGAACAATAATTACTTATAGCTTTTATTAATCTTAGCTAATGTTTATTAATAAACATAACATTGTTTATTGTTAATTCATGTTAGTCCAGAATGCATTAATTAATTTTAAATAAGACTCCAGTGGTTAAATCTGTATCTTCAGGTGTGATATGATATGTGTTGGTGAGAAACTGATCAACATTTAAGTCCTTTTTTACTATAAATTCTCCTCCCTGGATAGTAGGTGGCGATATGCCCAAATAATGTGAATCGGCAAAAACAAAAGAAGGGGAATATGCAAGTAAAAGTGAATGTTTTGCTGGCAGCCATATCACCATGCAGCTCTTGCCTGGTCACCCATTGAAGCTAAACAGGGTTGAGCTTGGTCAGTACCTGGATGGGAGACCTCCTGGGGAAAACTAAGGTTGCTGCTGAAAGAGGTGTTAGTGAGGCCAGCAGGGGGTGCTCACCCTGCGGTCTGTGTGGGTCATAATGCCCCAGTATAGTGACAGGGACACTATATTTTAAAAAAGGCACCGTCTTTCAGATGAGACATTATACCAAGGTCCTGACTCTCTGTGGTTATTAAAAATCCCAGGACACTTCTTATAAAGAGTAGGGGTGTAACCCAGTATCAGTCATGGCCTCCTAATAATCCCCATCCATTAACTGGCTCTTTAACTCTGCTCTGTCCTCTCCACCAATAGCTGGTGGGTGCTGAGCATACTGGCGCACTGTGGCTGCCGTTGCATCATCCAGGTGGATGCTGCACACTGGTGGTGGTTGAGGAGAGTCCCCTGTTCACAATGTAAAGGGCTTTGAGTGTAGTGTCAGAAAAGCACTATATAACTGTAACATTCATTCATTCTAAGTGGAATGTTAGGTAAAGTAAAAAAGGACTTAAATATTGATCTGTTTCTTCCCACACCTATCATATTGCTTCTGAAGATGTGGATTTAACCACTGGAGTCTTATGGATTACTTTTATGCTGTCTTTATGTGCTTTTTGGGCCTTCAAAGTTCTGGCCACAGTTCACTTATGTTGTATGGACCTACAGAGCTGAAATATTACTCTAAAAATCTTTGTTTGTGTTCTTCAGAAGAAAGAAGGTCATACACATCTGGGACGGTATGAGGGTGAGTAAATGATGAGAACATTTTCATTTTTGGGTGAACTATCCCTTTTAAGCTCACTGTTTGTTACACTATGAGTTCATTGTAATGTTATCATTTTGCAGATTTTGTGTAGACTATATTGCTGTATAATTATTACACTGCAATAATCAGGTAAAGCATTTACCATTTGTTATTATAGTCAAACAGCTAACAGCCTTTTAAGGCAATAGGTCGAGTCAACAATAATTATGTTTAACAGTTAATTCTAATAAAAAAAAAATGTAAAATTCTTAACAGGCAAGATTTATATATAAGCCTCTGAAATAACTAAACTTGACCTAAATCTGGGATTGCATCACTCTCTTAAGATGTTGTCTTCTCAGGTGCAGAAATTGCCAAATAATTCCACAAAATGACATAGGCCTTTTTGCACGAGGTGAAGTGATCTAGGGTTTTAGGCCGTTCCATTTCAACCCGCTGCACGGTTCTGGTAGGAGTGGGCATTTGAGCAATGTAAGCAACGACGTACATCTGAGTCTATTATACGGAGTCATGTTAGCGAGTGAAGGGCATATTTTCATGAATCCAGAGGTTTCAAGAACGGTCAGTTTAAAAGCTGTAGACCTCTATTTACATTTTAATTAAGTTAGATCATTTTAATATAACTTTTTTTTTTTTTTTAATTGGAGTCACCTAGCAGCCCCCTTGGAAGTTTGCTGAGGACCCCTAGTTGGCACCAGCTCTATTGTCGAGAATCTATATTCCATGTCGTACTCTATACACAGTAAGGAAATGAATGGTTGATGCATAAATTGTTTTCAGTATTATTATTTTTATTAGGGCTGTAAATTTAACACGTTAATTCAGTGCAATTAATTACATAAAGAATAACGCATTAAAAAATTTATGCAATTAATCATGTCCCCGGACCTTAAAGGAATAGTTCACCCAAAAATGAAAATTTGCTGATAATTTACTCACCCTCAGGCCATCCAAGATGTATCTGAGTTTCTTTCTTCATCAAAACAGAACTGAAGACTTTTAGGATTTCATTTCAGGCCTCCTCCTCTAAACAATGCAAGTGAATGTACTCCATTATTTGACGGTCCAAAATGCATATTTAGGGTGCATCAAAATAATCCACATGACTCCAGTCAACAAATAAAGTTCTTCTGAACCCAAACGATTGATTATTTTGAGAAACAAAACAATACTTATATACTTTTTAACTACAAATGTTCGCTTCCGTACATCTCTGTTACTTGTGCTCATGAGAGGGATGATAAGCTCGTTGGTAAGGTCACACGTCACGTGGAGGAGGAGTCAGGAAGCGTGTTATTGTTTACATTGTAATAATAATTTTTTGGACTGTTTTGGTTTGTGAACAGCGCTTGGTCTGTGCTCTGTGCAAGTTTCTATTGTCACTTCCTGACTCCTCCACGTGACGTGTGACCTTACCAATGAGTTTACATCTTCCCTCTCATGAGCGCACATCACAGAGATGTACGGAAGCAAACATTTGCATTTAAAAAGTATTGTTTTGTTTCTCAAAATAATCAATCATTTGGGTTCAGAAGAACTTTATTTGTCGACTGGAGTCGTGTGGATTATTTTGATGCACCCTAAATATGCATTTTGGACCGTCAAAAAATGGAGTACATTCACTTGCATTGTTTAGAGGAGGAGGCCTGAAATGAAATCCTAAAAGTCTTCAGTTCTGTTTTGATGAAGAAAGAAACTCAGATACATCTTGGATGGCCTGAGGGTGAGTAAATTATCAGCAAATTTCCATTTTTGGGTGAACTATTCCTTTAATAAGAAATATTCCTTCCATATGAGCAATTCAAGCTTGAAGTACCGCCAGTTTTCTCCAGGGGGTGGTAAGCGAAACTTCAGCTGTATAGGCAATGCGCAGCTTATACAGAGAACAAACCACACTCACCAAGAGCAGACATCACAACAAGGAAGCGTTCTTGCGTACACAGCTTGATGGAGCGCAAATCCGAAGGCAGGGATCTCACGTGTTTTTCTAAGTTTCAAACTTTGTTTAACTTGACACAGCGATCTAAAAACAGTATGTTTATGACGCTACGCAACTGAGATGCTCCAAAAGCATCCATCTGACGTAGGTGTACATTGACCATAGATAAGCCCTTATAATAAATCTTGGACTGATTGACAAATTCAGGTGAAAAATGAATTGCTGTGAACTGCAGGCCAATGATTGGATTATGTTGTATAATAAACAATATATTGCATTCTAAAGCCACTTTTTATATTGTCTTTTTTAATGCTTTATTTGTGTGCCTAAATAATGTCATTTGTATTATATATATGTATATATATATATATATATATATTTTATTATTATATATTTTATTTATAATTAAGTATAACTATTTATAATTATTTACTCATTATATATAGAATTATTTTTATTTGAGGGTTTCTCAGCAAAGATTTATATCTGTGATTAATTGCGATTAATTAGATTAATTAATCGGCATACCATGTAATTTATTCGATTAAAAATTGTAACCTATTGACAGCCCTAATTATTATTATTATTATTATTATCAAGATTTTAGATTAAAATTTGTATGAATGTATTGGGGAAAGTGAACACTTTAAGTGCCAATTTCAACATTTTAATCTCCACTACTTCATTTTCATGGTCCCATGGCGTGACAAATGAATCTGTAAAAAATGATTATGATTTATGAGTTATGATTATAAAAGAATGAGTATAAAATAGTTTTAGATGGAGTTTTGCATGTCATACCACAGGACAGCCAAAAAGTATTTTCATTTTTACTTTCAAAAACGATTTCATTTCAAAGACCCAAATATGGATAACTTAAAGAACAATTTCCACTGAGTTTTCAAAAAGACAAGCTACACAGCATGTTTATCTAGATTGAATGGAAATCACTGCAGCAGAGCAGATGCTCCTTGTGGACCTAAAAACCCAAAGCAAGCCACCCACCACTGCCATGTCCACCCACAACCTGACTGCAAGTTTAAATCGAGGTGTAAGGAATAGTTGTCTAAATGAAGCATACTTTGCCAATTCTCATTATAAAATGTAGACTTTGCAGCAGGTTAACACATTCAGTTTTCACAGAGCTCTCTAGTCTTGGAAAAACAGTGAGTTCAATTAAAAAGGTGTTTATTTAAAAAAAGAAATCCTGTTCTATTGTGAAGCCCAAGCCATGTCATGGATGATTGCTCTAACAGTGTTGCTTGGGCTATGGTTACTATGCAGACAGCAGTAAGCTGTTTCTAATTTAATAAATACTGTAAAGATTGACCATAGATTGCCCACACCAAGGAACAACTTCATCCTGTTGCCATGGATACCTCTTGCCGGCCCCTAAGCCCAGGTTCAGCATAGCGAGATACTCAAATAAATGAATTAACCACTTAACATTAGAATAAATTATAAAAATAAAGCTTGAAGTTAAATAAAATGTTTAAACACTACCATCATATCAGCACATAATCAAGATGTCAATAAAAAGTAGTAATAATATAAGTTTCCATTAGACTCGATTCTGTGCCGCACTGAAGTCTGCAGAAAAATCCCTATTCTTTCTTTAGAAACAGGTAAAAGAACAGTGCTCAAATTGAGGGGGGGCTGGGGAGATCCGGGACCCCCCATAAGGCATTAGGGACCCCCCATAAGAAGTAAAAAATAGACTTAGGGGGGTCCCCAAGATACTTATATTTTAGTGAAAATAATAATGACAAATCTGATTAAATTCATGCAGTGGATACAGTAAATTTCGTGAATTCATTATTTACAATAATTTATCTTAAGTTTGTTTATAGGCTAGTTGTCACATGTCTTTAAAATGTAAATGCCCCGCCACACATCTAAAGACCGCTAAGCGCATGACATCGTTGACATGACTGCTTGCTTGGCGCTGCTCCGGTGAAACTAACTTTAGCTAAAAAATGGAGAATAATAAACCTCCACTCGCAGTCGGGAAGAGAAAGCTTCTTACTGACTATTTTGAGGGGTAATTTTCTCTCTCTATATATCTTTCTACTATATCTATCCACTCCATGTCGGGGCTTTTGTATTCCTTGCATAAATTGGAAACATTTAGGCTTACTCATGTTTCATTATTAATAGGCCTGGTTCTACGGGGGTGCTAGAGATCGCAAAGAAGATGAGTGACAGCTTTTTAGTGATTATAAAGGGAGCGCTCATTGCGCGCTTTCTGTGCTATATATAATCCATTCAGAATTTGTATAAAACTTGTTTTTCATGCTGCTAAGGGGAGGACCAATGGCCACGTACACGCTGCAAAGTTTCGGGAATTACATCCGCATATAAATGCGGGATTCACTCTTGAAATAGCAATGATTGACATATTGATAACCATAGCATTGTTTGTTCCTGAATAAAGCAGCCTTTTTGACTGAAATGGTTGAATAGTCTGCTGACTGACTCACTCATAACAGTCCCTTGCCGTCACCTATTGACGTAACAATTTAACTGCACTGAAATCGTTGAAAAATCCCCACCAACACTAACACACAGACTGACAGACAGTCTTGTCACAATTTATATTTTTAATATCTAATAAACTAGTTTCATGCATTTAAACAAGTCTTTTGGAACAAACATTATTATCACAAAGTGTCACATCAATCATCCAGTTGTTTTTAGGGTAGTAAATACTACATTGGTAAATAATGCTAGAATTATTCTGTTGGATGTACACTACTGTTCAAAAGTTCAAAAGTCTCTTCTGCTCACCAAGCCTGCATTGATTTGATCCAAAATACAGTAAAAAACACTAATATTGTGAAATATTATTACAATTTAAAATAATAATAATAATACAGTAGTAAAATGTAATTTATTCCTGTGATCAAAGATGAATTTTCAGCATCATTACTCCAGTCTTCAGTGTCACAGGATCCTTCAGAAATCATTCTATGCTGATTTGATGCTCAAGAAACATTTCTGATTATTATCAATGTTGAAAACAGTTTTAGTTTTTTGTAACATTATACACTACCGTTCAAAAGTTTGGGGTTAGTGAGAATGTATTTATTTTTTGGGGGGAAAGAAATTAATACTTTTATTCAGCAAGGATGCATTAAATTGATCAAAAGTGATAGTAAAGACATTTATAATGTTTGCCCAGTTGTCCTGCACTCTTTGGATAAAGCTCCCGCACCTGGGTTCATACCTAATCTCCTCTCTATAGTATCATTACAGCCTGATAGTATTTAGCCATCATTTTGCTACTGTTTACGTAATAAACAGGTCTTTTTGAAGTTACTGACAGCTCCTTTATCACTGCTTTCTGAGACATTATGAAATAATTAATCCTATGCCACTGCTGAATCTGACAGTGATACCATCCAGTGAGTCTGGAAGCCATCTGATTATTTTCTACTGTTTTTGATGTATTTTGAAGTCACATGCTTTTACGGGTTTTCAAGTGCCTTATATGTAGTCCGCTGGTATATTTGCCATAGTTGCCCTTTAGGGTCTGCTGCTTTGTCACCCTCTAAATCCAGTATTACTTGGAGTAAGCCATTTAAAAGAAGTAGCTTATCTCTCTTTGTTATATAACATTGGACTGAAAATGTATATATTTTTGTATTCTTTAACAACACAAAAGCCTGTTCTTTTATGTAAGCCTGTTTGTATAAATTGTATATTGTGAGACTAACCCCCCCCCCCCCCCCCCCAATCACCAAAAGAAAAAAAATGTTTTATGGTGGAGACCCCCCATAAAACTTGATTCAATTCGAGCACTGTAAAATAATGCATCTAACTGTTGCTTTCAGTCAGAACGGAAATCAATGTGCTGCAGTGCATGAGCTTATTGATTAGATCTGCATGCTTGCTTAAGGAGACATTTCAGTATAGCTGTTGCTAAGAGAGAGGAGCTATCTACCAATACTTGGTTTCTTCTACCACTGTGTCACCTGTTCAGGCCTGTCATCAAGAACTGATCACTCTGTCTGTTCGGAGGCATTTTGGCGAAGCTTGATGGATTTGTCAGGACCCATTCACTCTCAAATTGGGCTGTCGGTCTTGGTCTATAGGAGTCCTTACATTGGTCTGATTAAGAGATGTCTGTGTTGGGCAGAAAGCGAGAGGACACAGTGACAACAAAGAGAAAAAGGCCATATTCTCACTTATCTCCTATGTGCTCATGCATGTGCACATTGTCTCTTTTAAATTCCCTTTAAAGTTAGACATCCTAGCCTATGCATTGCACTGTAAGACTGATGCACTATTTCAAATACTCCAAATGGAGTCTCACTGTTCTTTCCTCTACATCCATGGTTTGCAGCCAGTGATGTCCACGGAAAAGATATACGGGATATAAAGCACAAAGAATTTTCATTTTTCTTTTAAACTATGAAAAACATTTTTGAATGAACATTAACTAATGATCTGATAAGTATTATATAATGTAATAATGTTTTTAATGAAAGTTACTAAAAAGTGGTGCTAAGAAAATGTCTTTATACTGGGGGTTGTAAAGGTTAAATACTCCTGCCACACAAAGACTTTCATTCATTATATTGTATGTAGTCTGCATAGCCACACACCTTAACGTCTTGGCTACAAAGAAGCTATTGAACATTTTCACTATTATTGGCCAGGAAAAAAGATACAAATCATTGAACACACATTGAACTTTTGTGCAGGGCAAAATATTTCCAATAGCAGGGCATGTTGTCACACTATATAGGGTAAAATGTCACAATTAGAACCTGTTTTAACTGGTGTTGTAGGTTTAACTTGAACCACCATCCCAGCCACAAAAACAAACTCTACACCTCACTTTAAATCTATGCCTGCATTAAAAAGGCTATTAAAGGTTTTTAGCAAATTAAAAAAATATATATATTATTTTTTTTCTCCCCTTTTTTCCCCAATTTGGAATGCCCAATGCACTCTAAGTCCTCGTGGTGGCGTAGTGACTCGCCTCAATCCGGGTGGCAGAGGACGAATCTCAGTTGCCTCCACGTCTGAGACCGTCAATCCGCACATCTTATCACGTGGCTTGTTGAGCGTGTTACCACGGAGACGTAGCATATATGGAGGCCCACGCTATTCTCCACGGCATCCACGCTCAACTCACCACGCGCCCCACCGACAGCGAACCACATTATAGCGACCACGAGGAGGTTACCCCATGTGACTCTACCCTCCCTAGAAACTGGGGCAGTTTGGTTGCTTAGGAGACCTGGCTGGAGTCACTCATCACACACTGGATTCAAACTCACGACACCAGGGGTGGTAGCAAATTTCAGAATTAAAACAAGTAATTATTAATTCATTGTTTTAATTTTTTAATTTGCTAAAAAGGGAAAGTTCATCCAAAAATGAAAATTCTCTCATTATTTAGTGAAGGATGACCAGACCTTTGAAGCTCCAAAAAGCTCATAAAGGCAGCATAAAAGTAATCCATAAGACCCCAGTGGTTTAATCCATGGCTTCAGAAGCGATATGATACGTGTGGGTGAGAAACAGATCAATATTTAAGTCCTTTTTTTTTACTATAAATTCAACTCAACTTTCACATTCTTTCACATTCTGAAAGTGAAAATGGAGAATTTATAGTAAAAAAAAAAGGACTTAAATATTGATCTGTTTCTGTAAGTGCTTGCATCGCTTCAGAAGACATATTAAACCACTAGAGTCGTATGGATTACTTTATGCTGCATTTATGTGATTTTTGGAGCTTGAAAGGTCTGGTCACCATTCACTTGCATTGTATGGACCTACAGAGCTGAAATATTCATCTAAAAATCTTTGTGTTCAGCAGAGGAAAGAAAGTCATACACATCTGGGATGGCATGAGGGTGAGTAAATGATGAGAGAATTTTCATTTTTGGGTGAACTATCCCTTTGATGTTAAATCTAAAAAATATCAACCCATTGTTTTGGCCAACAAATATTGTATTTGAACAATTGTATGAATTTATGAAAAACATGCCCAGACCTGATTTTCATGAAAAATGCCTTTGTCCCAAGGACACATTTAAACCTTGAATAAAATCTTCCTTTATAATATAGTTAACCCTTGCCTTGATGTATGTCAGTGTGATTTGATTATGTTCGCTTATTTACCTAAGAGCTATAACAAAAATATTTTACAATTTTAAAATATAAAAATATTAAATATTTTAATATGATCATGTGAATTATAATCATAATTCACAAAAAGTATTCTTATTTAAGAGGGTTTCAACCTAGGTGTTTGAAACCAAAATACAAAACCTCTGCAAGAGAAAACATATATTTGTTTAATTGGAATGAATGGTAACTGTATCTGTTCATTTGGATAAATCATAAATAAATTATGGAAAAAACGTTCCCTTTAAAGCCAAATATTGTAGTCAGTCATTATATTGGATTATAATGATGATTAACTCACTGGGGCCATTCCCCATCCAGTCTCCACATTTTCCCTAATTAATTCCTGCAGCTGCTGATAGGGACTAATTATTGTTATTAGTTGAAAGTCTGGCAATTACCTCACTATTACCTCATTGCCACAAAGGCCAATTCACTGGCTATCTTCAGAGGGGCATGAGACTATTGTTTTCAGACAGGATATTAAACATTAGCTGTACACCGATCTTGATGCAGCCCATCTGATAAGAAGCTGTGGAAAATATTTGTTAAAACAGTGATCTGAATGCATATAGACACATCAGCACTGGAGACTAAATGATTAACTGAACCGAGGCCATGCTAAGGGTTGGGGTGTGCTTCGCTGTGGCAGGAAGATGATGTGAGTTCACAATACTTTTCTTCATTTGTCCGGTTTATATGTGTCTGCAGTGTGCTGGTTCAAAATAAATCTTCCACCCAACCCTGTTTACATAATGTCATATCTGGTTCAGTCTAACAGTATAGTGGTGCAACTACTGCTAATACATACACAGAACTGCTAACATCTTATTATGACCAAAAATGCTTTTATTTCTGCACTGCAAATTACTGTTGCTCTAATTAGCCAAGACTTGCAAAATAACTGTCTCAACTGTCTAGTGAGGTCCAATTGGTTTGGATTTGCATTTTAAAAAAGTTAGTTTACCCAAAATAGAGAACTATGTCATCAATTTACTCACCCTTATGTCCTTCGAAACCAGTAGGGCATTCTTTTAATCAAACAAACCTTTTTTTTAAATTATATTTCAAGGTATATAATTTCTGAATGGTGACCACAGCTGTTCAGCAACATTGTTATGGCAATATTTTTAGTGAATAACAACTTTAACTTTCAGTCTCAAATAAACACTATCATATAGATTTAGAAGTCTTCGGATGCTGTATACAGTAGATCGTGAGTCCTATTATGCATTTTTGGTGTGTCTTTTTTTTTTTTTTTCATTTTTGATGCTTTGACAGCCTCTGGTTCCCATTCACTTTCATTGCAAGTAAAAGAGCAGTATGAACATTCTTCCAAACTTCTCCTTTTGTGTTCCACAAAAGAAAGCCAAATGGGTTTCGAAGACATGAGGGTGTATAAATGATGACTGAATTTTTATTTCTGTGAACTATGCAATACTGTGTGCCTCTTTGTGTTTGTCATATTATTTCACTCTGAGACCTTATCAGGCCAGCACACAATGAACTGACTGCAGAACTTAAAGGAAATAAGTGTTATGAATTTATTTTCCTGAGTGAATAAAAACATGGTATTCCCTAAGCAGCAAAACAAGTTTCAGCATCACCACTGATTTGCAGACAGAATTCAATTTCTGCTTGAGCTTTATCACACAATCTATTCTAAGTGTCTCCAGTGAAGATAAATTATTTATAATAGGTATCCTCATTTATTTAGATTTGTCAGACTCATGGGTGAATGATGGTAGAACAGAAAATAGCAACAGTTCATCCTAATTTAATCTTCCATTTTAATCATTTAAGTCAACATTTACTCTTTAAAGGCATGTGCTGTTAAAGCGCTTTTTACAAAAAAAAAAAAATTATTTATTTTTTATATAATATATATAAAAATTTGGGTGGGGGGTTGGGGGTATATGTTAAAAATGATTATATACTGTAATTAAAGGAATATTCTGGGTTCAATACAGGTTAAATTTGACAGCATTTGTGGCATAATGTTGATTACAACAAAAATTTATTTAGACTTGTAAACTAATTTGGGTTACAGTGAGGCATTTACAATGAAAGTAAAGTTTTTGGAGGGTTTTAGGCAGAAATGTGAAGCTTATAATTTTATAAAAGCACTTTCATTAATTCTTCTGCTAGACCTTATGTATTATTTGAAATGTAAAGTTGTTTAAATCATAATTTTTACAGTCGTTTTAGGGTTTACGGCGTTACGTCATCGTGGCAAAATGGTTGTAAAACTGGATATAACTACACAGAAAAGGGTAGTAGGTGACTATCACACTACAGTCATGTTAACTCTCATATTACGTCTTGTTGCTATACTTTTGGAACAATGAGTATTTGAAAGTTTATGGATTGTCCCCATTCTCTTCAATTGTAAGTGCCACACTGTAACACAAAATAAATTGTGGTAATCAACATTATGCCACAAATGCTGTAGATTGAGCTTAATTTGCATTAAACCCGGAATATTCTTTTTAATGCAAATAAAATGCAAAATGAAGAACACAATTTTGAATTATTATTTGACTTATTGTTTTGTTCTGATTCAATCAATTCCCAATAGAGGTCTATTTAGCAAAGGATTTTCTTGTTTATTCAAGGAAGACTTGAAAATAGTGTATTAATAAAGTGAGCCAGATGGCAGTGGTCCCTCCAAAGCACTTCTCCGAAGTAATAAAATGTAAACGATCAGATCTCTGATCATTCACTTTCCACAGGGTGGACACGGATGGCCTCATTACCACGAAGGCATCTCGGAGGCACAGTTGCTTGATAGCCCTCTGGTTTATCACAGAAACTGCGCCTGCGGTTTAGTTAGACTGTTGGTGCTGGGTAATTGGCTGAGCTGCAATGATTCTTGTGTTTAATGACTGCACAAGAGCACTGAGCTGAATTATTTGTAATAAAGGTCAGAGGTCACGTGCATCCTATTTGTTTTCTGAACAAATGTTTTTTTTTTACTGGAACACAGAACTCTAATTTGAGACATTATATAGACTAATACACTGCTTAAATTAAGTGTTCATGCATCAATTATTTAAGGGTTGCTAAACATTTGTTTTGAATTTATGGTCACATTAACATTTTGCTGTCCTAGACTTTGAAATCATTCAGGATAACATGAGACATTGCTGCCATCTAATGGTATGCTGAGGAGGTGCATGCCAAGAGCACAAAAATTCAATACAGTTGCTGTGTCCGAATATCCATACTTTCCTACTATATAGTATGCCAAAAACAGTATGCCAGTAGAGTAGTTTGTCTGAATCCACAGTATTCATGAAGCAGTAAGTGAGAAGTACCTGGATGACCTACTATTTCCGGTGAGATTCTGAAGTGTGGATTGACTGGACACTTAACATTCCCATAATCCCTCAGGAGCTGAGGCTACGTCACGTTCAAAACGCTGAATTTAAAAGAACGGAAGTGAATCACGAGTCGGATGGCTCTTCTTAATTGTAATTGCTATACATACCAAGATAATTATTCCCTGTGCTTGTTTAACAACCTGAGCGGATGGTTTTCGCGACTGTTGTTTTTACGTCATATATTCTGGTCACGGGACCATGCATACGTTCCCTGATGTTAGTATGTCTGAAATCTATTCATACTACTCGCATGCATACCTAAAAGAATGTACTGGTTTGCTGGCAGATAAGTACATCCTTCATCAAATACAGTACATATTGTGACAGTATGCAGTTTCGGACGCAGAAAGGTGTGTGTTTTTTTTTTTTTTTTTTTTTTTAAACGCCACTCTTTACACTGATTAAGAGACAGCCGAAGTACAATTATAATGTATCCACCTTTCTCCTGAACGCAGAAGTGTTCCACGATTCGACTGTTTACAATTTCCGGTCTCCAGTGTTTTCACTCGCATTGGCATATATTCTTAGTGGGTAATGTAACGTTTAAGTTATTACATTTGCAAAAAAAAATAAAAAAAACATGCCAATACTTCAGAGTCGAGATGACTGTTTTTATCGACAGTGCCACACCTGAGTGTGTAGATGACAGGAAGCGATGGTCTGAGGTGAGTTATGTTGATATCGTTAATTATTCTGAGTTATGACAGCCAACAACTGCGCAAGTTGAGCCTGAAATACATTTTTACTCCATGCAACACTTAAATGGTTGTTGTTGTCCTGGATCGCTCGTTTAGGCAGTTTTTTACTTGGCATCTGGAGACCAGAAATACAAACAGGAAATTAGAATCATCATGGCGCCGCCCAGTGGTTGCTCAGGAAAACTATGGATATTTGTCTTTTATACAGCATTTGTGGGAGAATGTATTCTGTCATTATAAAAATTTGCATTCCTTACAATTTTATGCTTTTGTTCAAGGGTGATTTGTGCATTAAATTCTAGATGCAAAGACCATGAGCTAATATTCATTTAGTCATAAAGGATTCAAGCCATATACATAAACAAAACAGATGATTATTCATGTGATTATTGTGAGCAATACACTTGCACAATGAATGGTGAAATTATATTTGCTTTTCATTACTCTTCCATTGCTTCATTCTAGAGTTAGCAACCATATTAGCATCCTGCCCTGTGGAGTAGAGGTTTTTGCAGTACTAGAAATGTCTTAATTTAAGCATAGATTATTAGAAAGAATCTGACAGTGCTGATATCTTCATAATTCATTGTCTTTATCTGTATCAATAACATTTACGGATAATTTAAGATGAGCAAGATATGCCATAACTGTTATTAAACAATCGTCTTGAAAATCCAATGATGGCTGTGAAATATTGCTTGGCAAAATGAACTTAATCTTTATAAGAATGGTGGGAGGTTGGGGGGTATGGTGATTGTTCGTGTAGAAAGACTAACTAAATTGTGCCCAAGACAAAAATGACCAAAACAGCAATTGCAAGTGGGGTGGCCAATCTATGATCCACTGGCCACCCCCTAGCTCCACCCCTGTCTCAGACTAAATCATACTTTTCCATAATATAGGCATTCTTATTCAAAATGTATAAAGCAATAACAATTCCCTCCAGCTGCACAACTCCATATCAGGAGAAATACTGGAAGGTGAAAGATAAAGTATCTCTGTAAATTAGCAGACACAAACAGAGTAGGACGCAATCTGTCACAGGCATCATTTAAGGTAGATTTAACAATGGGCTGAGAATTAATTTGAGACATTATTGTTCCAAAAATGTTTATAGGATTAATGCTACACAGTGAAACAGGAAATCAAGGCACCAGAAACATGTGAATAAACAATCACATCATGAACAGGAAATTATGTCATCACTACAGTAAAAGTAATCAGCTGCCAATTCAGGAAGAAATAATTATTTTTTTATTTTCACTTCTGTGTGCTTATACAAGGATTATTTGTAAAATGAAGCAATATTAACTGCATGATTAATGAATCTCCCTGTCTGTAGAGATATTAAGCTGTTTAGATGTTTTGTTTCTATATTTTAATGGTATATCATAAATGGTATAATATGTCCAAATATTTCAAATTGTCGGAGCTGGGAATAAATAAGTACATTAGTTGATCACATATATTTTTATTAATAAGGCCCGTGAGCACATCTGGATCAACCCACAAGGAATTATTTCTGTCAACAAAATATAATATATGCAGATAAAATAAACAGAAGAGTACTTTTTGACTTTACAGATGAGAATATGCCATTCACTATTTAAAGGGATAGTTCACCCAAATTTTTTTTTTAGAAGAATTCAGCTCTGAAGGTCCATACAATGCAATTGAATGGTGACCAAAATTTTGAAGCTCCAGAAAGCACAAAGGCATCATATAATCCATAAAACTCCAGTGGTTAAACTATATCTTCAGAAGAGATATGATAGATAGTTTTCCTCACCCACACCTATTTTAAGTCCTTTTTTTACTATCAATCTCCACCTTCACTTCCACATTCTCATCATTTTGTTTTTGACAATTCGCATTCTTCGTGCATATCGCAACCTTGAGGGCAGGGGGAGAATGTAAAGTAAAAAGCACATAATATGTTTCTCACCCACACCTATCTTTTCGCTTCTAAATATATGGATTGAACCACTGGAGTCATATGGATGAAAGCTGAAAGCTTTCCAAAAGAATCTTCAGTTGAGTATATGCCAATGAGTAGTTGTGAGGCCTTGCATAGGTCACGTAAAAATAAGGCCAAAAAAAGAGATCTGTCCCAATCCAATATGTGCATAACTGAGTTTACAAAATAAGGATGTCTCCCACTTAAGAGTCTCTACCAAAACAAGAAGGACATTTGCCATATGTTGCCTATGGCATCTCCTGATTTTTTTCCAGTCTGTTATTTTGCACTATTTGTACTTTTCTTATGAGGGTATTTCTGTGCAATCCCATATGGCACGTGGGCGGCGATGGCACCCATCTCTGCGGCCCCCTCCACGTGGAACATCTGGTCATCAAAGTAGATGTGGGGCCGTATTTTCTCTAGCATGGGGCCTTTAGGTGCCCCAGCCAGGAAAAGAGCTTCATCGGTCTCTAGTCCCCAGGCACGGAGAGTCTTTAAGGCACGAATGCCTGAGCTTGCTGCACTGCGGGCGGTCACGAGGTAGGTGCGGATGGGACAGTCCATACGATAGCCTTTCGCATAGAATTTTTTCTGAAGCTTTCCAAGTACTTCCAGGAAACTCTTCAGTGGGCCCTATGACATGAAGACATTATTTAGTACAACTACTGTGGAAAATATGCAAGAGTCAGAAACCCCCTAGAACTAAAATGCTCAGTTCTGCTCCTGGAGATTTTCCTTTTTACTCTTAATAAATGTTTCAAAGTGTTTACAGACCGATGATATAGGAGAACCTTTACTAGGAGGACATTTCCTTTTTTACGCTGATCTGAAGAATGTATTCTGTAATATAAAGACCTTTTTTCACCCTATAAAACACAAAAAGGTCCTTGATAAGAAAGCGAGTATATTGCGAAACCTAAGATGCTGCAAAGAACCATTAAATTATAAATATAAACCATTATTTTTAGAGTTTAGTTTCAACACTGTTTTTACACACCAGCATGTCACGTTCAAATGGACTCCATTAAGTTTTTTTTTTAGATCATTAGTTCAATTTATCTCCAGGTAAATGGTTGAGCCTTTAAATGGTTTATTCTCACAAAGCCTGGCAAGAAAATGTTCTGGTCATATTTTACTTTAAAATCAAAAGAAAAAAATAAATTATATTTTGCATATAGTAAATGAAGCCATTAATATTTGATAAATTATGACATCATGACAATTTTCATAATTGCAATGCGGGGAAAAAAATGGCAATAATAATATTCTCATTGCCGCAGTGTGAAAAATATTTTTATATTGTTTAAATTGTAAAGTTTATACATTTATATAGTATTCCCTTGGCACGGTTTCATTCTCGATAAATTTTCATTTAAAACATAATTGTCCAACAGGATCCTTTTACTGTAATACAGGGGGTTACAGTAATGAGAATTATTAAAATAAATAGGGAATAGTAAAAGTAAAACATCCCGATATGTTACAGTAATAAGAATTGGGTGATAAAATGTGTTAACGTCAGTGTTTGAATTGAGGGGGGTGCTGAGGGAGTCCCGGACCCCCCATAAGAGTTAAGGGGCCCCCTAAAAGGCCAAAAATTGGTGACCCAATGCAGCATTGTCCAATATCTGTCCCAGTTTTTATAAATAATCAAAATTCTAAACACGCCCAAGTGCGCTTCACGCTGTTTTCTCAAGTAATTTACAGACAGCAACTGAGTGACACTGTCTGAGTAAATCCTCATTTTCACCTCACAGTAACAGTAAGATATAATTTTTTGGTACACCTAAATTACTGACATTAGACTATCGTTTATATTAGAATTAAACCATCACTAGAGGTTAATATGCACATTTTGCCAGTATTTATCTTACACTATATGTTTTCTTACTATCAAACAGTTGTAATGTTTTTTTCATGGATGCTAGGTGCAGAAATATCTTTGTCCATCTATTATGCAGTGCTTGTGATGAGCTGGTTCTCTCTCAATATCTTTAAATACGCAAGCCATGCTAATAAACGATAGCGACAACAGAAAAAACAATGTATTGTAACATAATACAGTAAGAGCTAAGTCTTATTAATAGCTCTACACTGTGCATTTCAGTCATGGTGACTACTATTTAAATTCTAAAAATTATATTCATATAATTAAGCCTAAAATCTTAAGGGGACCCCTCAAGAACTCTGACACAATTCAAACACTGGTTAAAGTGTCCTGAAAATAATGTCACAATTCACAAAATCTTAATTGTCCTAAATGTAGAGTTCATTTTCTTTATGCAAAATGAAATTTTATTAAAAAAAAAATAATAATAATTGGGGGGGGGGGGGATTTAAAATGACCTCTCTTGACAGGTTTCGTGAGAATCACCCTCTTGCTCTAGAATTATTCTGTTTATTTCTTCTAATTTAAGATGTCACAAGGAGGCAGAAAATCATCTCTTAAAATTATCTTGTAATGCACAATAGCAAAATGTAAATCTTATCAAATATAGATAATTATTACATATAATGTATTATTTAAACATCCATTTTCCATTGTAAGAAATACAATGTACACAGTAGCATATTTTAGGGTTTGCTTGAGCAAAATAAACAGCACCAAGGGGTAGCAATCAAATTCATGTACATACATGATCTAACAATGTGTTTTCATTTTCCCTCTCATGCTCGAAGAACTTGTCCAGACCATGGGCTTTAAAAATACGCTCAGACTCATCAGAGAAGAGAACAGCATCACCATCGAATGCCACTCTCAGCTGGGTCTCTGACACCTCTGTTTGTTTTTCTGCCATAAACATGGTGGCTGCTGCAATTCCTGTTAGCAAACAAAAAAAAACTCAGCTTAAGAAAAAGCAGTATGATAAATGGCAGTTAAAGGGTTAGTTCACCAAGTTCACCTAAAAATGAAAATTCTCTCATCATTTACTCACCCTCATGCTATCCCATATGTGTACGTCTGTCTGTCTGTCTTCTGCTGAACACAAATGGAAATTTTTAGAAGAATTTCTCAGCTCTGTAGGTCCTCTAAGTGAATGGATACCAAAATGTTGAAGTTCCAAAATCACATAAAGGCAGAATGAAAGTAATCCATATGAATCCAGTGGTTAAATCAATGTCTTCAGAAACAATATGATAAGATTGGGTGAGAAACAGATCTATATTTAAGTCATTTTTTTTACTATAAATCTCCACTTTCACTTTCTATTTCACATTGTTTTTCTTTTGTTTTTGGCGATTCACATTCTTTGTGCATATCACCACCTACTGGGCAGGAAGGAGACTTTTTGGTAAAAACAGAATTAAAAATGTATCTTTTTCTCTCCCACACCTATCATATCACCTCTGAAGACATGGATTTAAACACTGGAGTCATATGCATTACTTTTATGCTGCCTTTATGTGCATTTTGGACCTCAAAAATTTTAGCCACCATCCACTTGCATTGTATGGACCTACAGAGCTGAGATATTCTTCTAAAAATCTTCATTTGTGTTCAGCAGAAGAAAGTAAGTCATACACATCTGGGATGGCATGAGGGTGAGTAAATGATGAGAGAATTTTTTTATATTTGTGTGAACTAACCCTTTAAAGGGCGTTCTTTAGAGACATTAGTACCCATTAAGCCACTAAAAAGCAAAAAGGTAATTGGATTGTAACACATTCACTTGGTTTGGAGCACAGGATAATGCATAATAAACTTAGTTAGTTTCCTAAATGAATGGATAAAAGCTTTGCAAAAACTGCAAGGTGTAGCCTACTTATTACTTGTAATGTTTTTTCCCACATTTCAATTACTTATTTGAAATATTTATGCAATATATCAATATGATTAATGTAATACTGAGTAAACAAAGCTCCACATGATGCTTACAGGTTAATTTAATGTTAAGATCTATAAATGGCATACTGCAAATCCTTTGGTGCCGCTTTGACCACTCAGTAATTTGGTACTTCATTCAAAATCATTGACAGGTTACCTCTCAAATCACTGTCTAAATATAGTACCTCTACAGGTCTAATGTATGTGAAGCACACCTGTTCTTGATTTTCAGAGCATAAAATAGATTTCTTGGGTGAGTTCCTGTGATGTCAATAAAACTTCTAGAATCTACAGTACCATCTAGGCATATTATTTTATTTATATACTTATAACTGTACTGACACCAATTCTGTATCACATATGGTGAGTAAAACTGATGTGAATCCAGTTAGATATAAACCTTTGTAAGCAAGTTTGCCAGGCTGGTAACTTGATTGTATTTAAATGTACAACAAGATAAAGTACAAGGCAATTGTTGTGTTATCTCATATTTAATGTTTACAGTGTCATAACCTTCAGCAAGAGCTTCCTGAACCTTTTCAGCATCAGCAGACAGATACAGGTTTGTTTGCCATGCTTTCAGGTACCCAATGGGACTGCTACCTCCTGTCATGCAGAACCGCTCAATGAATAGATCTAAGGACAAGAGAAGAATATTAATTAGCAGTTAACATTTTCATGAGCGCCAGTTATTAGCATATAGACAGGGGCCAGCCTAGACCACATTGTTTTGAACATTTCATTAACACTTTACAATAAGTTGTATAAGTTAATATTTAATCAACAGTATTTGTGGCATAATTTTGACTCGTCCCTCGTTTTAAAGCGAAAATTGCAGTTACAATAAGGGACTTACAATAGAAGGGTGTAACGATGCTGGCAGTGACAGGCAGACAAAGACGAGATGATGCGCAGGACCCAAGTGCAGTTTATTACAAACGTGAAATCCAAAAAACATAAACATGGACTGGATTTAGCTAAACAACGTTACATAAACACACAATACCTGAAAATGGACCATGGAAAACATGAGGGTTAAATACATGACATGGGAGAACACATGACAAAGATAACCAATAAACACAAAGAACTCTAAACAAGATAAGACAATCAACCAATGAAAAACAAGACACAAGAACATGGAGGGAAACATGAAATCACATGACAAGGGAACCACATGACATGAAACAGGAACTAGAATTTCAAAACAAAAGACATGAAAAACATGAACCAACAAAATACACATGACATATCCCCCCCACTAAGGGCAGGGAGGACCAAGGTGGCGCCAGAGGCTCGGAGGAGCAAGGCGGAGCTGGGGGATCGGAAGACTGAGGCGAAGCCAGTGGGACTGAGGACCAAGGTGGAGCCGTAGGGAAGGAGGTCCCCGGTGGAGCCGCAGGCTCGGAGTGATGAAGCGTAGCTGTGGGATAGGAGAGCTCAAGGGGAGCCAAGTGACTGACTGACCAAGGTGGAGCTGGAGGGACGAGGGACCCCGGTAAAGCCGACAGGCTGAAGGACCGCAGTGGAGCCGAGGGAACGTAGAGCCGATGTGGTGTCAAGGGATCGACAGGCCAAGGCGGAGTCCAGGGCTTGGAGGGTCGAAAGTTCCACTTGCCTGATCAGGAGAACTAAGGGTGGGTACAAGGGCGGGAACCATCTCCAGGTCCAATAGCTCAGATGTTGTTATGACATGGCGTGGAGCAGGCTCAGGCGTGGATGTGACGTGGCATGGAGCAGGCTCAGGCGTGGATGTGACGTGGTATGGAGCAGGCTCAGGCGTGGCTGTGACGTGGCATGGAGCAGGCTCAGGCGTGGCTGTGACGTGGCATGGAGCAGGCTCAGGCGTGGCTGTGACGTGGCATGGAGCAGGCTCAGGCGTGGCTGTGACGTGGCATGGAGCAGGCTCAGGCGTGGCTGTGACGTGGCATGGAGCAGGCTCAGGCGTGGCTGTGACGTGGCATGGAGCAGGCTCAGGCGTGGTTGTGACGTGGCATGGAGCAGGCTCAGGCGTGGCTGTGACGTGGCATGGAGCAAGCTGAGGCGTTGTTGTGCCGTGGCATGAAGCAGGCTGAGGATCCGGGGCAAAAGATGGCGCTAGCTCGGCGGCCAGGACGTGGAACTCTGGCTCGGCATCCACCTCCCCCACAGTGAACGTGGAACCAGTAATCTGCAGGGCGAGGTCGATATATTGAGCCAGGCTGTGGGTACTCTGACCCCCTGGCATCAGTGAAGAGATTGGCTCATTTAATCCAAAACGGAAAATGTATTTGAGGGCAACCTCATTAAAGTCCACCCGGCATGCCAGAGCGCAAAAGTCCTCCACATAATCCTCCAGGGGACGATTCCCCTGGTGAAGTCGAAGAAGCTGGATTGCTGGGTTCATATTGCGTCTGTCAGGTATTCTGTATCGTTTCTGTAACGATGCTGGCAATGACAGGCAAATGAAGACGAGATGATGTGAAGAACCCAAGTGCAGTTTATTACAAACGTGAAATCCAAAAAACATAAACGTGGATTGGACTAGACTGGACTGGACTTGACTTGACAACATTACATAAACACACAATAACTGACAATGGACCATGGAAAACATGAGGGTTAAATACATGACATGGGAGAACACATGACAAAGATAACCAATAAACAGAAAGAACTCTAAACAAGATAAGACAATCAACCAATGAAAAACAAGACACAAGAACATGGAGGGAAACATGAAGTCACATGACAAGGGAACCACATGACATGAAACAGGAACTAGAATTTCAAAATAAAAGACATGAAAAACATGAACCAACAAAATACACATGACAAGGGGAATGGGGCCAGTCCATAAACATTCAAATACACACTGTTTCAAAAGTATATCCACAAAACATACACATTAAACATTTTAACATAATTTTAGTGTGATAAAATCACTTACTAACCTAATCTGTTACGTTATATACAGTATTACAACTTTGTTGTCATGATGACGAAATGTCAGTAAACCGTGTAATCTGGTAAAAGCTTTAATGCCTGTAAATCCCTGATTTTATAACACTAAAATCATCATCAATCAGAAACCGTATGTATATTAATGATTATTCACTGGCCCCATTCACTTCCATGTTAAGTGCCTTTTACTGTAACTGCAATTTATTTATTTATTTTATTCTTTTTTTTTAATAAGCCATGGACGAGTCTAATACATTTTTGTGGTATTCAACATTATCTTTCAAATGCTGTCGACTGAGCTTAACTTGAATCCAGAACATTCCTTTAATGCAATAATAAACATGAACTAACAATGAACAACAGCTTTTATTAATCTTGATTAATGTTTATTGTCTACATATACTCATATTTTAATCAATCCACCGCAGTTGACAGTTGTCGGTTGAACTGTTTAACAGACGGAAAGCTTAGACTGGTGGTAATGTTGGGATTATGTGCCCCTTTTAGCCTGTGACACATAAGTGCATGAGCAGTGCCAGCTCAATTTAGGACATCATCATCAGCAGGTGTGGTTTACATGACAGTGTCAAGCCAAGTTTTCCCACAAGGGAACAAGGTGCAATTTGGAACAGAGACCGAAAATGGGCTTAAATGAGACTAAAAGACTGTGATGGATCAAAAAGACAACAATAATGGAAAAGGTTTGAGGAGGAGAAGGTTGAATACTCTAGATGAGAGTATTTAGAAAGTTTCAGAAGAGGGCGGCTCAGTATTAGGCTGCTTGTTTCTGCTGACTGGACTCTTTCCGGAGATTTGGGGTAGAGTGTTTATTACAGCACAATACAACATGTTCCCTAATGAGATTAGCAGTGGAACACTGGGAACCTTCTCAACATGCTCTTGGTTGATTTTAGTTAACATAATATTGAATATACTTCTGCTAGATTTGTTTCATAACCAAACAATATAGACATTAATTGTACAGCTTGAGTTCAAGGCATGTCTTGTTACTTTATTCTTTAAATAAGTTTTGCTGCCTTCTATGCAATAATGGGTCAGATTTATTTTAGCTACTGTAACCAATATCTTTTTTGTTTCAGATCACAGAGTTCTGACTTCACATGGTTATGGAAACGTCAGTCCATATCCGCATATTTGTTATTTTGTCCATAGAGAGGCCAAAGGATGGACTGATGTTTGTTTTTTCTTGAGTTAGCCATCGGAATGATCAAAACCAGTCCAGCTGGGGCGCTGTAGGGAACTGGGCAGGAAGTGGCTGGTTTGTGATACAGAGGTTAGAGGTGTCACATGCATCTCTGTGGGAAGATATGATTGGCCAGCTGGAGATTTATCTTCGAGGAAAACATAGGTCAGAACAACGAGAACTCTGAATTTACAGTTTTGTATATTCAAGAATCATGTAGTTATTTCCATCGCATGCTTAAGACTTATTAATTGGTCATAAATATATAAATTAGAGAGTGGGACATAGTTTCAAAGTCAAATTAAATCAATTAAGGGTGCAAATTATTATTATTTTTTGCTAAATGCCAATTTTTATTTTTACAGCAGATGCTATTTGCACCCTCATGCAAATAAAGGTAGATGCTATTTACACCACAGTGCAAATAGTGGCAGATTCTATTTGCGCACCTAATGAAATACTAACAGTATAGGGGCATCACTGCAGCGTGTTTATTGTGTTTATTTAGTGTCCCACGGACACACACCTAGAGTCCCACAGATACCCTAACTTTCCCTTACAAAAATGAATCATGGTTTTACTACAGTAGCCATAGTATAACCATGGTATTTTGTAGTAAAATCATAGTTACCATAAAATTAAACATGGTTACTATATAAACACCATATTACTGTAGTAACACTTGTTAATTGCATCAAATCTATGGTTTCTGCCAAAAACATGGTTGCTACAATATTACTATAGTAAAACTACCTTATATATTTATTTTTCTGTACAGTATTATTATAAGTAATATTAAAGAAAACATTAAGAAAGGAGACATGAAAGAGAATGGGGTAGAGAGTGTGACAAATGCGAATCGAACCTGGGTCGAAAAAGAACAGTCTCACCGGCGTTACGCCCCATGCCACTGAAGCGATACTCACAATGCAGTTTGTCATACATTTCTATGTTTCTAATAGACTATTGGGGTGCAAACAGCATGCTGTGTGGCAGGTGTTATTTACACCTGGGTGCAAACAGTTAATCTGATTTTTCACTCTATTACATGCTACTCATCCACTTAGTTTGTCAGTTTCATCAGTCCATCACGCTAATATTTTGCTTACATAAACATGATCACATGGGAAATTAACATTGTGTTGCGCGAGCAATCTCTGGGACACAGATTCTGGTCCCATGGAAACCAAGTAATTACGTTCACTCCAAGACGACATGGGATCCAGTCCCGTGAAAACAAGGAAGTACTTGCGTTCACATAAACAATGGTGAGTGCGATTCAGTGGTTGCATTTTCGCTCTAGAATTACATTTTTACTCCAATTTAACAGTTATGTTTAGGACTAGGGTTTGGGTTATGAGGCAGAGGTTATAAAATATGCATTACTGTTTACTGTACATCACTTACAACTAAAAATACAACTTGCTTTTCGTGCCACTCTGTGGACATTACACCTCAAGAACACTTCCAGCTTTGGCCACTGGGGGCAGTGGTTCAAATTTCAGTAAGCACAGACTGATTTCAGCAGCAGAACTTTCTACTTATATTGTCGCCAAATTCACAGTGTGACAAATGTCTATATGATTAATTTCTTTCCTCAGATAGGGATTAGAATTTGTGTGGAACATTTTGAGTCTGCCAGCTTTTTTTTCTCTCTCTCATTATGATATGCTAGGAAAAAAGTCCATGTGTGTTAGAAAATGTAAGGTAGGCAATAGTAGGCTACAATAAAAAATATTACAATTATACCACCTGAATTCACATTTAACTACCTTATACCACCAAAACAGCTATACTTCCCAGATAGCACATGTACATCCAGGGTTCCCAAGCATCCTGGAAAACATAAAATTTTGCAGTGCAGTTTTCCAGTCATGGAAAAGTCATGGAAAATGAGAAAAATACCCAAATGTCCTGGAAAATAATTATTTGTTCTGGAAATATTTATGTACAATAAAACTGTTTGACTGTGTGGCTAACATGGTTTTTGTTACATGTACAAATCATGGTAACGATCGGGACTCGGGGTAGGTGTCAAA
The DNA here is from genome assembly GCF_019703515.2 of Myxocyprinus asiaticus. Classification (NCBI taxonomy): domain Eukaryota; kingdom Metazoa; phylum Chordata; class Actinopteri; order Cypriniformes; family Catostomidae; genus Myxocyprinus; species Myxocyprinus asiaticus. The sequence continues at coordinate 17,487,167 of NC_059377.1, forward strand.
TACACAAATTTGCATAGTTTTGTCAAGGAATGCACCATTATGAAATTTTTAGGCCGATACGATAAAAAAAAAAAAAAAAAAAACATAGGCAGATAACAATATTTTGCCCCTTAGGCTTACTTATTTTGTAAAAATACATAAAAATATACAAAGAGGTACAAAAGCTTTTTCAGTGTTCTAACAATAAATAATTTCCATTGAACATGGATTGGATCTGTTGAACACATGACAGGCCGAGCTGTCATGAAGTCAAAGTCTGCTGGTTTCAAAACATTTTAGATAGTTTCCCTCATCATGTTGCTTACAGGTAAGTGCTGTTTTCACAACTATCACATCCGTTTAGTTTTTCCACATTAATGTGAGAACGAGACAGTAAAATTAAATTACATGTTCTTAGAACTGCCAACCCTTCTCCAAATTGTGGCTATTATTATTTCTGGATTGTGCATTTAAATTCAGAGTTTTTACTAATTAATCAAATCAGCCATAGTTTTTTTATATTGGCATTTTCATGCTTAAAACTGGTATGCCGATGGTTTTAATTTAGTCAATAATTGGTCGATAAATATCGGCAGCTGATACAACCGATACATATTTGGGACAAAAAAGAAGGTTTGAATGCACAAATAATCAAATTTAAATTGTGATATGTCCTAGTGTGATTATTAAACTGCAAAAGGCTGTGATTTAATTAAATAATTACAGTATATAATATGCTTGTACTACCTGCTTCAAAATAAATTGTGTAATGAATTCAGAATACATAAACAACGTCTCAAAGACATCTGCTGAAAGTCTTATTTACATCCAAGACATACTTATTGACATACTTCTTATAGACGTATTGCAGATGAACAAACATTGTTAAAAATACGTCTTCCAGATGTAAACACACACACATCAAATAGATGTCCGTATGTGTGATATCAGTGTTCAATAATATGAATAATAATTTTCTATTATGAGTATGAATTATATTAATTGAAAATGTTTTCAGTTCTTGCAATTATCAGTTTTTTCCATTAATAGACAACATAAATGGTAGTATTGGTCTTTCTGTATTAAAATTCTATATGGTTGTAGTGTTGTGCTTACAAGAATGGACCCTTCTGATTGTTTTTTATCTTTTTTGTTTGTGGATAGTAAGAATGCATGTTATGCGAGGGTCAGTAAGAATACTTGCTGTGGTAGTTGATGGTGTTGATGAGTCTCACCCCAACGTGGGCATGGTTGTAAGTTACCAGTACAATGTCAAACAACTCCTCGCTGTCTGGGTATAGCTCTCGTAACCGGTTATTCACAGTCTCCAGTGCCTAAAACAACACACAAAAAAGTTTTCTAGCCAGAAGTAGCTACATCAGATTGTCAGTATTATAATCAATATTGTTAATGCATTTTCTTGTTTGTTTCCCCCGCCCTATATTAAAATGAGATCTATGCCTCTCAAATAAATATATATAGTATATTAACCCATTTGAACTTGATAAAGCATAATATTTATACTTTAAAATGGTAACAGACATCATGTATATTATTACCTTAACAAATGGGAATGCTGGACCAGGAGCAAAAGGCTCGTTCTCATGTTCCACCTGATACCTGAGGTACTCCTCAATTCCTTTTTGTTCATATACCTTCTGCTCTTTCTCTGTGCGAAACAGCACCCGCGATGACACGGCTATGGTGACCGCGTTCTCTGGTTTGGGCTGTATGGGGATGATGAAAGAGCTGTGAGATGTTCATCACAATCACAAGGTCATTTTTAGCAAATATGCTACAAGTATAGAGTAACTGACTCTTCTATTGGTTAAAAGCATGTCTGTATGTGTTTCAGATTTTCAAAAGCTGGGATCTCTTGTTCATGATAATAAAGCATAAATCATAATTCTGGCCTGCTTTACAATGAAGCAGCAAGAATTCTGTAAAGAGCAGAAGTCAAGCAGTAATGTTAGATGCAGCATTTCTCACATCTTGATCAGGTGAGAAGGAAAGAAGAGCTCGGTTAATGAAGAGCACATTAGATTTTCAAGTTTCAGACGAGATCAAGCAGGACCAGAACATTTGAGATTATCGCAGCCATCACTGCAGCTCTTGATCTTTAATGGGCACCAGTGCAGAGATAGACAGGGGCAGAATTTTGTCTCTGGCACCTCTCTTTGTCCACCGTTGTCCATGCATTTGAATGTCCTCATAATATACATTATATTGGACAAAATCTTAAATTCACAATTTTAAAGATGGAAATCATATCAGTTAGTTTTCTTTTCTCATAATGTCACATTTAAGTGAACACAGGGAAACATCAATTTCAAATAACTTTGGTTTTAGCAGATGTTGCCAAATTTGCTGTGTGGCGATATGCACTAACTTCTAAATTGAAAATTGCAATTTAATAAGAACTATTCCAGGTGTTTCTTAATTTTTTCCTTTCTCTAATCAAAATACTTCAAATACATGTTTTATTGTGAACATTGTTTAAATTGGTAATCAATTTATATGTTTTTCCTATGTCCTCACTATCACTTTCCATCCTGTTAATCTTTTGTACTATCCCTTTAACTGACACAAGCCTTCATACTATACTGTGAAAAGGCACCGTCCTTCGGATGAGACGTTAAACCGAGGTCCTGACTCTCCGTGGTCATTAAAAATCCCACATAAAAAAAATTTCTTAGTCATTTTCTGTTTTTCCTGTTTGAACAAATTACAGAAATCAGTAAAAATAAATATTTCAAAAGATAAACTTCAAGCTACTGTTAATCCCTCACTGAGCAACGGTTAACTTTAACTCTCTTTTTTTAAAATCCTGATAGTCATCCTTTTAATTTTCTTGGTGTAAATTAATTTATAATTAATATATAATTAATTATGATTAAATATTTTCCATCAGTGTTCATGTAATATTCAGTGAAAGCTGTTGGTAAATGTATCAGATGGCATAGTCGGTAATGTGATTCCCAGCTGTAGAGCATAAATCATGTACAGTCCACATGCAATTAGTCACATGGTCCACAAATCAGCTGACTGTTCAGTATGCAACAGGAAACCAACAGGAAGAGAAGGGCTAGTTAATTTTGGAAAGGGGCTACTGTATGACGCAGCCAGACTGCTGAACGTGTGGTATTACATGCCCTTAGCCCAGCAACTACCCTCCAACCCCAACATGTACAGTCTGGGGGTTATGGGAAAAGGACAAGCCAGTGTAAATTGACCTGTGATGAGTTGAAAGCCTTTTCCCCCAAAGAACAGGAGACAGATGAGACATTACAGAGTGGATGAGTGGCCACTGCACGGTTTTTACATAGTGAATGGGCTGTTAGGACAGAGTTATCAGAATTGAACCATTCACAATGCTATAGGTGTAACATTTACTCTAAAAGCCTTCTACTGACTGAGAACATTGACCTGTTTTGTTTCTGTCCCCAAATGAGAGTCATTATCTGGATTGCTAGTCCTGCTGCCACAGTGTTTTGGCCCACATATGTGGCACTTTACCCATAGGCTATAATGGACACTAACTGTTTTCTGAAACAGACGAAAAACTGTTCTAGACAGAAAGGTTAGGACATGATCACAAGTAAAAGAGTTAAAGGAGGAGAGTGTAATTTGTAAATGTTAAAATACTTTCTCCTTTTCCAGATTAATATGCAGAGACAACTACAAGAAAAGTGTAAACACTGTGTCTCTGTGGAACTATCAAAGTCTTGCTCTGTTTGTTTGAGCATCTAGACCTAGCAACACCGGCTCAACCAATGGCAAGAGTTTGGGACGTGACTATCTGTCTGTTCAACAGCAAAAAAACTTGTTTTAGGGACTCTAGAGGCACAAAAATTACACACTTCACCTTTAATGTTTGGGAAAAAGTTGCAGTTTCACTTTCCGCACATGCAAACAATTAGGATGTTACAGAACAAATCTTAAATATCAGTGAAAATAGAATTAACAATAAGAATGTAATTTATGTACTGCATTTATATAGTGAAAAAAGACTGATGTGTCATGTTGATAATTTTCAGTGCAAAGTAATATATTCAACACTCTGTAAACGATCACACGTGAAAAACATTCACATAAGAAAATACTGTATAATTGTATGTGATCAAGTGAGTTATTTTGATCTCCCGTCTCTCTTATGGGAAAATCACTATTCACTATACATACAACAAAATTTTTTGAATGCATTGATACACGCGCATTAATATAAATAAACTTGAAGGCCTTCAGTTAAACACCACCACACCAATGCATTAATCTATTTGTTTGTATAAATCCATATTTTGTGTCAAGAGGCCATGCGTTTAGTTCAAAGCCAAGCAGAACAGGATGTTATTGACACAGCAGAGATGAAAGTCTGCATGACCCTTGACACCATTTTCAAATACTTACAAAGAATATGCCTCCCTCCACCTTCCTGGCCCGTCTCACTGGTCCCTTTATAAAATGATATTTCATATCAACCTCCATTTTATAGGTAAAGAGATTTGTCTGTTATGTGATACACATCAAAATACATTTACATTCTGGTTGGGAGAAACTGCCACTGTAAAATTGGAAAACAAAAGCAGGACAAAAAGCACAGAGAGAAGTGTTTAACTTACTGCATGTTAATAAGAAAACTGCACTGACAGTGTAAGCAATAAATCTGCTTAATGCTGAAAACCCACAAGCTTATTTTAACAGTAATGGCAAAATTGCTTCTGATTCATTAAAACACACTATTTCATTAAGAAATGTTGAAGTGATATCTAAGTCATATAGTGCTTTGAAGTGAATATTCTTATAGAGGGGCTAAGCTCTCCTGCGGTGATGTTATATAAACACAGTGCTTGGAAAAGCTCCTCAAATGCTTGCTCAGTAGTGTGTGGTGTCATTAATGGTTCAATCTCAATGCTCTTGATATAGAAACACTTTAAAAACACTCCATTGGCACAGTTACAGGTGGGCTCAGAATTGCTTGTTACCAGCAGTAACTAGTGTCAAGAAACTAATTGTATCATCTCATGGTAAATGAACTTCATGAGCATTTATTGTTTCTTAGTCAAACCTGAAAACTTTTCTTTTATCTTGGGATCCTAATATGTAGTGTGCATAGACATTCACCACCATCGTGTTCAAAAATGTTTGTCTTTTGTTTCCCTGAAGTCCAAAATTAAGAGCAAATGAAATTTTCTGGTTTATTTGGAAATTGGACCTTGAGATATTAAAACAAAGAAAAAGAAGAGAGAAAAGGACTGATCTTTTGGCTCGTTTGATAGAAGCATGTTTGGCTGTTTACATACATCGCAACTTTGCACAACTTATGCCATTTCTCATTGCATTGTAAACCCTAATGTTGTAATTACTGGAAAAATCTAGTTGTCTGAAAACATTACTTGAAAAGTCAAGTTTTGGGCTTATAAATCAAATATCTATATTCCCTGAACTTAATTTTCTTAAAAATCCATAGACTTGGGGGCCTGGGTAGCTCAGCGATTATTTACGCTGACTACCACCCCTGGAGTTGCGAATTCAAATCCAGGGCGTGCTGAGTGACTCCAGCCAGGTCTCCTAAGCCAGTGTTTCCCAATCACTGTGCCGCGGCACACTAGTTGCTTAGTACTTGAGTACTAAGCAACAAGAAATATTTAAAAACTGTCCAAACTTGTTAATGTTTATTGTGCACACCTCCCGCATTTTTACGTGGCAAACCCGTAAAATCGCCCCTCTGTGACGCTTTCTGCAGCTCTTGTCATGTGGAGGGCAATGCGGCGCTTGACGCTGGCGTTGAACGGAGCGTTGACGCCTCGACTCAACTCATGTGAAATGCGCTTTACAATGACGAAAGAACATTACTGACACTCAAAATTGTTATTATTTGTCTATTATTGTGGTCTTTTCTGATAAAAGCCACGCACAGCAGTTTAAATAGGCTACTGTAGGAAAATGATACTGTAGATCTGCTTTGTGTTTATAATTCTTATACTGAAGTCAGAAGATTTGTAGCCATGCAAGTTTTAATAAAGGAGAAGGTAAGGACGTTATTGAAACTCACTATTATTAGACCATTATTGTTGTCTTTTTGGATGAAAAATAATGCTCAGACTGAAGGAAGACTATAGATCTGCTTTGTTCTTTTAATGCTTTTAAAGTCTCTTGGTAGATTTCGGTCACGAACGACTCAAAATGATTCACTGACTCGCTCATAGCACATAAGATGCTCATTTGTCGCCACATAGTGACATTTCCAGAAGGGGTCACTGAACTAATCAGTTGATAAAATTGAACAAATCTGTGAAACAGAAGCAAGCCTCACCAAAATACTCTTTTATTTTGCAGCTAATTCTGCACAATTGTAAACTTGAATCACTAAAATAGCAGGAATTGGTGCTTTTAAAAACAAATATCCCCAGAAACAATTTTCGTGGACTAGTGATTGTCTTACCTTTTTCGCCCCTCATGAGTTTGCATCCCTGTAATTTGCTGTGGCATTGCAAGAACAAATCTACAAATTAGAAAAGAAGCAAATTTGTTGTTTTTTCATTACCCATTTAGCGCTCTTGCCACCTGTGACCTCACACAGCGTAGCCTACCTATGTGACTTGTTTTTTTTGTTTTTTTGCATAGCCGAATTTCAAACAGTAAACACGCTACTAAGACAGACAGAAAACATGTACAAGTTCTTGAAAAGGAAAAATATTGACGATGGTTAGCCTATGTGGGATAGTGGTGTGCCGTAGACTTTAGTCGTAAAAAGTGTGCCGTGGCAGAAAAAAGGTTGGGAAACACTGTGCTAAGCAACCAAATTGGCCCAGTTGCTAGGGAGGTTAGAGCCACATGGGGTAACCTCCTCGTGGTCGCTATAATGTGTAGTTCTCTCTCTCAGTGGGGCGCATGGGGAGTTGTGCGTGGATGCCGTGGAGAATAGCGTGGGCATCCACATGCTACGTTTCTGTGGTAACGCGCTCAACAAGCCACGTGTTAAGATGTGCATGGACTGACAGTCTCAGACGCGGAGGCAACTGAGATTCGTCCTCCGCCACCCAGATTGAGGCCACCACGAAGACTTAGAGCACATTGGGGATTGGGCATTCCAAATTGGGGAGAAAATGAACATTTAAAAAATCCATAAACTTACAAATTTAGGTGTTCATAGCTTAAAAAATTGAGTATAAAATTAAGGCTATAGGGAATACCTGTAACGTCTGAAAGAAGTCATGAAAGCAGGATCAAGATGCAGCTAAATATTTAATAGGAATTATCCAAAGTACAAAACAGTAAACACTGGAACACGGCAAGACTAGGAACTGGGAACTAAAACAAATGTTACATCAAACAGGAGCAAAGCACAACAACCGACAAGACTGAGCAGACAACAGGACATTATATACACAAGGATAAATGAGGTAATGGAAGACATGCCAGAACAATCGGGAACAGCTGGCAGTGATGAGGGCAGTGAATTATGGGAAGTGTAGTCCGGGGAAAACAGAAGACAGAGAATAAACTCAAGGTAACACAACAGTGAATCATAACAGAATACACCACCCCCCCCAATGGGCGGCTCCTGACACCAGGGCCAGACTTAGGGGGGTTGGGGCCCCTGGGCTTGAGTCATTTTCGGCCCTACCTACTCTACAAATGACTTTAAATAGAACAACATGTATCATATAGCTATGTATCATAGCTCTAAATCAGTTACATAAGTCCAGTCAAAAACTGAATCATTTATTTATGACAACTTACTGAAGCTTGAAAAACCTTTTCCCCAAAAAAAATTAAAAAATAATAATAATAACAATAAAAGTTCAAAGTGATCCTGACTTTTGTTCATTACAATAAACACAACTGTTTCTTTGGCAGAATGATAAAAAAATAAAAAAATAACTTCTTTACATGGAAAATATTGAAAAACATACAAAGACCTTGTAAGGTTGCAGTCATAAAGAATTTCTATAACATGTAAACAGCAAGTCTATAATGAGTGTATGTTCTTGGTAAGTGCTGACATATTGTATAGATTGTATACATAAGCAGCGTTTGGCTGACTCACACCCATGTATGACTACATCCCGTCACTGGCAATTTTAGAGTATAATCTATAACAGAAAAGTAAATGAGCATTTCCTCTCTCATTATCATGCCATTTTAAAGAATTTAGTGTTGGCACCTACAGCTGTTGGTTCACTCTAGCAAACAACTACAAACTGCCTACAAACTACAAACTGCCTAGCTTAGTTAAAATTTTAGGGGTAATATTAGATAACAATTATAATGCCATATATACAAGAAGTGATCTCAGTTGCAAGAAGATATCAAAATAACACATTGAACAAAGCGCAAGATAAAGAATGAATGAATGGTTGAGTGTGTATGTGTGTAGGTGTGTGTGTGTGTGTGTGTGTGTGTAGGTCAGTGAGTAGGTGAGTTTTAGCAAACATTGAAAAACATCAAAACCATGCACACAAATACAATAAAAAAAATTATAGTAAATAAAAAATAAAAAAAGTACACTGTCTATCCCCCTCACACAGCTTAAACAAGCATGACACCATACAACAGCAGGATCCAGAGGCTGATCATTTAAAACAACAACATGCTAGAGAGAAATAGGTAAACAGGTTTTGACTAAGTATTTACTGTCTGTCATTTCATTTTAAAGATATTTATGTAGTACAAATTATGAGATTGAGAAATGATTAGATTGAGGCTTACTTGTTAGAAGTGGCGTCTTCTGGATTTCTTAGCAGCAAAGTCTTTGATCAAATCAGCATGCACACTGTCATCAATTTTACCCCAGTGAGCTGGATCGGTGGCTAAAGAGTCTGTAGAAGTTGTAGGCCTATCTGGTTCAGTAGCTGAAAAAGTTGCCATTTCTTCCACCGAGCTAAACGGCTTCTGACTGAAGAGATGATGATCCATTGATGGGCTGCCCTGCTAGTGAAGTCAGATCGGCTCCAGCAGTTTCCTCCAGCAGGTTGTTGTCCTCTGGATACTCTTCTTGCACATCAGGCTGTGGTGTCACAGGTGTGAAAAATCCAGTGATCGTTTTCATTTGACTGAGTGCTTCCTTTTCGCGTTGCTGTCTCTCATTTTTTTAGTTTTCTTTTAAGTGCACCACTCTGATACCACTTGTCCGCCATGTTAACAATGCAGACAAGTGTGTACCACGATGTGTAAACGCGACACATCGTAACCACCAATAACTAATCAGCAAACATCAAGATGACTGACATGTAATTTAGTTAATTAAATGACATCATTCCATACACAGTACCAATCAACAAACTTTAAATGAAAATTAAAATGACTGGCATATAACTGGACAAATCAAACGAAAGTAAGCGGCCCAGTACGGGGCCCATGGGCTGGAGCCTAGTCAAGGCCAATGTTAAGTCCAAGATGGAGCAGGAGACCATAGAGGCCAGAGCAGATCAGGCGGACGGTCAGGAGACCAAGGAGACCACAACAGATCAAGTGGATGGCCAGGAGACCAAAGAAGCCAGAGCAGATCAGGCGGATGGCCAGGAGACCAAGGAGACCAGAGCAGATCAGGCGGACGGCCAGGAGACCCATGAGACCAGAGCAGATCAGGTGGATGGCCAGGAGCCCCAGAGACCAGAGCAGGTCAGGTGGACAGCCAGGAGACCCAGGAGACCAGAGCAGATCAGGCAGATTGCCAGGAGGCCTAGGAGGCGGCCGCGGACTAGGGACTAGGTCAAGAGGCCTGGGAGGTGGCTGCAGACTTGGGACTTGAGCCATGGAAGACTGAGGGCAGAGCCGTAGAAGACTCTGAGGGGCGGAGCCATGGAAGGCGGAGCCGTGGGAGGCTCAAGGGGCGGAGCTGTGGAAGGCGGAGCCACGGGAGGCTCGAAGAGCAGAGTCGTGGAAGGCGGAGCCGTGGAAGGCTCGAGGCTAAGAGTCCTGGATGACTGGGAAACAACCTCCATGGTCGTGAGCATGGGCAGAGACTTGGGAACATCCTCTGTGGTCATGAACACTGGCAGAGACTCGGGAACAACCTCCGTGGTCGTGAACACTGGCAGAGACTCGGGAACAACTTCCGTGGTCGTGAGCATGGGCAGAGACTTGGGAACGTCCTCTGTGGTCATGAACACTGGCAGAGACTCGGGAACAACCTCCGTGGTCGTGAACACTGGCAGAGACTCGGGAACCACTTCCGTGGTCGTGAACACGGGCAGAGACTTGGGAGCGACCTCCGTGGTCGTGAACACGGGCAGAGACTTGATAGCAGAAGCCCTTCTTCTCCTCCTCTGTTTCGGGGTGGCCGTGAACACTGACTCTGGGACGGACGAGGCTGGTAACGCTGGCTCTGGGACGGACGAGGCTGGCAACGCTGGCTCTGGGACGGACGAGGCTGGCAACGCTGGCTTTGGGACGGACGAGGCTCAGGTGTGGCTGCGACAAGGCGTGGAGCAGACTCAGGCGTGGCTGCGACACGGCGTGGAGCAGACTCAGGCGTGGCTGCGACACGGCGTGGCGCAGACTCAGGCGTGGCTGCGACACGGCGTGGCGCAGACTCAGGCATGGAAGGCTTGGAAGCCGGGATCAGGGTAGGGAGAGGAGGATCATCTGAAGCGAGAGTTTCTAATGTTAACTTCACATATTCCTCCCAAGTGTAGTCTCCTGTCTCCGGCAATTCCTGTGCCGTGAGTCCAATCCGGTAAATAGATTTCAGGTGGGATCAGCAAATCCTGTGCTGAAAAGATGGGTAAATCCGCCTGGCTCAATTGAATGAAATAAGCTGCTAGATCCATCCAGCTAAATATTTAACAGGAATTATACACAGTACAAAACAGGGTAAACACTGGAACACCGCAAGACTAGGAACTGGGAACTAAAACAAACTTTACATCAAACCGGAGCAAAACACAACAACTGACAAAGACTGAGCAGACAACAGGGCATTATATACACAAGGATAAACTAGTTAATGGAAGACAGGTGAGAACAATCGGGAACAGCTGGCAGTGATGAGGGCAGTGAATTATGGGAAGTGTAGTCCGGGGAAAACAGAAGACAGAGGATAAACCCAAGGTAACACAACAGTGAATCATAACAATACCCACAATGCCTTGTGCTTGAATTATTGAATTATGTGTCCTTGGTCAAAGGGAACTTATGGGGGCATTTAAACAGTTGTTATTAAGAATTCATAGAGGTTTTAGCTCTTTTGTAGTATTATTTATGTTGTTTTGTTGGAAATAGTTGTTTCGTGTGATGTCACCATTTGAGCGATTCATGTCGCCTTTGGTCAAGTTGGACCCTGTTATCACTATTTCAGTTCTCCTTGTGCATATTTTAAAAAAAGAAGTACAGGTGTCTATGCATATTATCTCAATTTGAGTCAATTTAGTTCAAATTATTAAGTAGAAACAACAACAATTAAATAGCAGATCTGAGTTAAGTCTACTTGCATCTAGTTACCTTAATTTAAATAGTTAAGTTCATTCTATAAGAACATCAAGTTAAGTAAAATTTATTACACAAGTTTTGGAGATGCCATTACTCAGTTCAACTGAGTAAACAAGTTTACTCAATCAACTGAGTAAAGTCAACTTCTTAAAGTTTTTAGAGTAGAGAAACATTGAACTTCAGTGGCAATGGGTTGATAGTTGACAAACCACTAATTCAAGTCATTTTTGATGCAAGTTTTAGATTTGGCCTTTGGCTAAGTGCTTTGGGTCAGTGCCAAAATTCATCAACCCATCTATCCTAACAAATTCCCAGAGGCATCTTGCTAAAGAGAACACCCCAAAATAGGATGTAATCACATATACATCACTGAGCACTTTATTATGAACACATGTACATCTACATATTCATGTGTTTATCTAATCAGCCAATCATGTCACAGCAGTGCAATGCATAAAATCATGCAGATACGGGTCAGGAGCTTCAGTTAAAGTTCACATCAACCATCAAATGGGGGAAAAAATTTGATCTCAGTGATTTCAACCATGGCATGACTGTTGGTGCCAGATGGGCTGGTTTAAGTATTTCTGTAACTGCTGATCTCCTGGGATTTTCCCACACAACAGTCTCTAGAATTTACTCAGAATGGTGCCAAAAACAAACAAAAAACATCCAGTCTGAGCTGACAGAAAGGCTACGGTAATTCAGATAACTACTCTGTACAATTGTAGTTAGCAGAATAACATCTCAGAATGCTGGGCTACAACAGCGAAGACAACGTCGGGCACTTTACTAGGACCATAGTGTTCCTAATAAAATGCTCAGTGAGTGTAAATTTACATGTATGCATCTGGCAGATGCTTTTATTTAATGCGACCTACAGTGCATTCAATCAATGGGAATCAAACCCATGATCTTGGTGTTGCTAGCGCCATGCTCTACCAGTTGATTCTACAGAAATCACCAGCATCCTTAACTTAAGCAGGTATTCTTTGGATGGCAATACTTACTGGGCTTTCTTTGGAGGAACTGTAATTTAATTTTATCTGATCTAACCACAACATCTTTTCGCCAGCTGGCCAAACAAACAGTTAACAAACAAGACAGCACTTTTTAAGGTGTTTTTCGCATGCAATCATACTATACAGGTCAGCTACAAAGGCCAGGTAGCCTTTTTGTTCAGTTTCTCTCTTTTTCGGTCATCCAGTTTGGAGCGATGGTTGCAGCTTGTGAAGGTTCATGCGGTGTTATACTATGTTCTTGATTTTGCCCAAATTAAAGCCCTTCCACAGCTCTAACTTCATCTAAGTTCTTTTGAATGCATATTATAACCCATAACGGCTGTTTTGCTTTAAAGTACAAAATTATTCTGAACAAATCAAAATCAACACAGTTGTTCACAGCTGAAAGCCAGTTACTTTGTTGTGTGGACTGAGATTAATAGTTATACCTGTGTATATGTACAAATGCAATTGTAAGGGGGTCGCTCAATCTCCATATGATGTAATGAAGTGATTTAATGAATTTCCTGCTTTATAGTTCCTGCCATTTGGCTAATGTGGGTTGATGTATATAAATAAAGACTGTCATACAAGAAAAGTGGCAAAATTTAAAAGGGGGTGGTGACTTTCTATACCCACTGTTCACCGTAAAAAGTGGTGAGAAGTGACTTCTACTCCATTAAAATTTGTTTTGATGATGAAACCCGATGTAATCAGGTTGTTTGAATGACCCTAAATAATATTTTGCCATTGAATTAAACTAGACAATTTAGATGTTACCACATTAAACCAATTTTTACAGTTTAGGTATGCTAGTAGACACTGCTGGGAACAAGTACTATGAGTCACTCTTGGGGGCTCTTGAACTTGTGTATATAGACAGCAGTCTGGGGCAAAGAGTGCAGGTACTGAGGCAATGGGATAATACAAGAGGATAACAAAGAAGAGAACCACATTGCAGGTTATTTATAGGAGTGGAAAAGGCCAGAGGCGCTTAAAGTAAGTATAGAGCTAATGGCTATGGCGGAGAAGGGAATTATCCACATGGTGTTAACCAGCTGCCTGTTGCACATGGTTTCAGCAAAGAAACATTTGTTATTGCAAGCTAGGCTATGCAAAGTGAATTTGATAATAATTTAGAATAGTCTATATGAAAATAATGAGAACAGTATAATCTCAGTCACCTATGATAATGTTCTGCCCTTGCCAGGCAGCAATGTCACTATTTTATTCACCAGTGCATTTGACAGATGGCGTTTCAATACCCATACACTTGTGTTAGCACACTCTAATAAACCGGTGAACAGCTTAAAATGAGCTGCACCTGCTGTACCTCAGATGGCATTATCTTCTTTCATTTAGTACTGTTACCTAATATTGCTATCACTCCCTGCCCCTCCTTTCCCTCTAAACCTGCTGTGTTTCTCATTTATAAACACCATACCACAACCAGGCTACACAACATGAAAGGCTATGCATCTCTTTATGTAATTACACTTCAGAACATGTATTTTAATTATGTTTTATGTAATTACGCTCTCTTGATGATGTCCAGACCTACTACACTTACTGCATGTAGTTTTATGGAAGAAAAAGCCTCTGTTAATGTGGTTTAAGTGACTTACTTACTAATAGATAAAAAGTGTTACTCACTGAAGACAAACAATTATGCAAATATTTCACACACTAAATAGGAGCCAAGTGTGACCTCACCAAAAAAGGGCAGAAGCGGTAGGAAAATCACATCAAAATGAATGTTAGTCAGCTTTAAACTACAATTACTAAAATAATATGCAGACTAATTAAATCTGAAATTCTGATGGGAAAAATGACAGATGAGAAACTTACTGATTTGGGCTTCTTTGTAGAACCCACATTGTCATGGATATCCTTGCTGTCTTCCCAGGACGATTTACTATCACCATTTGAGGTTGACGGACAGGTGTTGGGCATCGGATCTTGCCCCTTCATGACCAGCACAGGGTCAAGACTCATTCTTCCCTACTGTTCTCATTAACCACACTGATCCAGGGCTGTATTACGCTGTGTTTCCTCTTTTTACATGCACACATACACTGCCTCTTTCCGTTTCTCCCAATTACACACACAATTTTAATCTATGTGTGTCCGCCAGCCTTAGGTAACTGAGTATTGTTTGTATCCAATAGTGCCACTGATGGTATTGCTCCTGTTTCTGGGTGTTATGACAGTGCCGACTTTGGTTCTGTGCAGTTGTATCCTCTTCTCTCTGACGCTTTGCCTGCAATATGCTGCTCTGACGCTGTGTTGATATCTGTCCCCTTTTCTCTTGCCCTCCCCTCTCATCCCTCACTAAAGCACACGCTGTCCCCCTGATCCCCTCCCTTACTCTTTATTTCATGCTATCATCTATCTGCATGCTATCGCTCTCTGCATTCATACAGCAAACTGACATGCAACCTATATACATACACAATACATATACAGTCAGCATTTTTCAGCAAATGAAAAGTGGGCTTCCCTGAGATGATAGACAGACAGACAGATAGACAGATAGACAGATAGATAGCTAGATCCTTGAGTCCCTATCACGTACCAGCTAGCTACCGTTTCACACACATCAACCAAACAAAATATTTCTTCCTTTCCCCTTTTCCCCCACTTTCCCCATGATAGCATTATTGTGAATGGGGAGAAACAGCCCATCACCTAATGAGCCGTTGTTAGGCAGCACTTCCACTCCATTGCCAGGGATTGGTTGGTTAGTTTTCGCCCTAGGGCGGTGAGTGACAGATCACCCATACTGTTCAGGCTCTGATAGGCTTTGATGTCCTCTGTGTGAAGGAGGAAGTAGTACTTTCTTTTTGCTCAATGAGATATCTGCAATACCACAATAGCAAATATTCAAATTTGCTTAATATTACTTGTTGTGTTTCCAACATAACTAAACATTTTTGTTATTGTACAACTTCACTGAAGATTTGAAAGGTTCTTCAAAATATAAAGATGCTAATGCTTCAATCAGCACATTTCAGCTGGCCCAATTTCTCCCGCCAAAGAAGGAGAAACTGAAAGCAGTTGAGTCTGAGGCCATATTACTTTATAATAGAGCTGTTCAGCAGTGACATCAATTATAAGGGGAACCCGGAAGGCTAATTCGTTGTGGGTTCCCTCAGGAATTTCCTATGGGTATTTACAGTAGGGTTTTTCCAATTTATATGTTAAATAAGGTCTTAAAGATACTTGGACATTTTGTTCTACAACATACATTACACACAGTCATAACTTAGATGTGAATTTTGAAGCTGGCATGTTAAAAAAAAAAAAAAAAATTATGTTACTTACGAGCTGCTAGTTAAGGACTACAAATACCACAAGCATGTGAGTGAACATGCCTGATGAAATAGAAAACCATTATAGTCCTTATTTAGCAACCTGTTAGCAACATCCTCCACTACAATGAGAGGAAATCACTCGCATTTGCAAACAAATTTCATGCTATGTGACTAAAATGTATATATTTGGCAACTGGCTGGTAAATGTTTAGATTTCACTCACCAGTAATTGTGTAGTATAGTGGTGAAGTATCCATCAGCGAGATCCTTTCACTGCGTTGTTGAGAGGAAAATCTGTTCCGTGTTATCTGTGTGTACTGTCCAAATAAGATCCACAGGACCCATTTGTCATTGATCAAAAACAAAACAAAAATAAAAATACAATTCTAATCATGCATGGCACAGATGAGATAAAGCCAATCAAGTCCTCTCTGGTTAGCATGCCCTCATCTACACACACTCTTTACAGAACTGCCGGTTTTGTTAAAGAGACAGTGCCGGTTTTAGCGCTTGTAAAATAATATATGAAATATAATATTTTATTTATTGATTAAATACATGGATTTGTTCGTTTTTAAAAACCCAAAATGTGACCAAAATGATTAAAAACGAATTAAATATAATTAGTGAAGTTAATATTTTCGTAAAGGTCCCTTGTATAATTCACAGCATTAGCTAGGAGAGAATTCCTTTAATATGTAAGCAAAAGGGACATTATAACTGAAATATACTCACATGAATCAATATCGATATCGAATCGAAATCTAATCGAATAGGGAAATCAGTATTGATACTGAGCACTATTTGCTACAGACCTTATTTCTGATATCACAATAAAGTGATTTGATTTGATTTGATATTTTACTCATAAATTCAAAACTGCCATTATAAAAACCCATAGGAAAATCCTGAGGGAGCCCATAGCTCAAAAATGCTAATTCTCTACAACCTGAACAGCTCTATAAAACAGATATTTAAATGTAGCTTCCCTTATATATGAAACTAAATGAAAATCCACTTCAACATTAATTCTCAATGTTTTTGGAAATAATTTACGTTGTATTATTACATCTTTTACACAAGACTGGAGGATTTGCGATTTATAATATTTATATTTGTATCGATTTATTGCTTTAATTTGTCTGTACGCATGTGTGTGCACTAAATGTTTGAGATTTTTATATTATTTCAGATAAATTTTATTGAAACCTCATTAAACGTTGAAAGAAATATATCACTATATTGACACCGGCATCTTTTTTATCTTTAGTAACCCTGAAAAAGATCATCTTTTATGAAGAATTTGTGTTTATAGTCTCCTGAGTCATGGGCGCCTGCAGAATTTATCTGAGAGTACACACTGTGTCCGAAACCGCCCCCTATCCACTAAATATTGCACTATTTCGGGTGTCGGCCATTTTGTAGTGGTGTCCGAATTCATTCCCTACATCTCGTTCCCTACATTTGTTCACTCATTCTTACCCACAATGCAATCTGATTTTGAGGGTACATAAGATGTACACTCTCCGACTCCTCTTTCCTATAATCCAACGTGGAGACGGCGGCAGAGTGCAAACATTTTTTTTTTTTTGCAAATGGCGACAACAAACACCGGAGGCGGCAACTTTTACAAATGTAAGTAACTATTTTATTAATAAAAAATACATCTCTATCAAGATATAACGAAGTAAAATTATACATATTGATGGATTAATTTATGATTGGCCAAAAACTCCGCTTAAATGCAATTTTTGACTCGTGTAACTAGTAAGAGTAATTTTTACGGTCGAGATTTCACGCAGCAAATGATAATTTGTTGGATTGTTCACATATATTATTTTTCTATTGTATTCTAACTATTCTAACTATTGTATTCGCATACACTGTCACATCGCATAATGTACCGAAGATTTCCTATTGTTTTAGGGACGGATTAATACGTAACGTGTCTCATAATGAGCAGGATGGCCAATGGGCATCTCTTCTCTGGGCGCAGGAACGCAGCCCAGCTTGGATGGGAGTGAGTTTGAAGATTACTTTTCCTCAGGAATTAGTAGAGTTCAGTTTCAGTTGATATGTCTAATTAGTAATATTTAAATCATTATGTTATATGCACTAGAGAACTGCACTGAAAGCGATGGGTTTGCTTGTTGTGGTAACCCCTGTCAAAGCTGCCAAAAAGTGGGAAAAATTGAAGAAAACTTACAAGGTAAAGTCATCTTAATAATATATAAAGTTCTGCTTGTAAATTTACATCCTTTGCAGCATCTGCAAGATGTTTTTTCTTTTAAATTATGCATAAAAGTAGCTTTTTTTAGTACTGCATTAATGAAGCCATTTGATATTACAGGTATGTACATACATTTCACAAATCCAGATCATATCTAAATTTACAAATGATCCTTTTAAAAAGTTTACAAGCTCTTGGTTCTTAATAGCATGTGTCCTCCTTCAGGGTCAATGACTGTAGCCTTTTGTGACGTTTATGCACAGCACTTCTCCTTTGATCTCTCAACCACAGTGGCTGATCCAGCGTTGCCTCTCAGGACAATTGAGGGGCTCATACTCAACTATTACAAAAGGCTACAAACAATCATTTATGCTTAAAGAGCTCTTAAAGAGTTCAATAACAAAGAGTTCTTAAAGTATTTAATTATTATTTTCTAATGGAGTGTACTTCAATATCTGTTATACAGCACTGAATAAAAAACAAAATACATTTTGAAGAAAAACTCTTAAAGATTCTACAAGGATTATGCAAACTTTGAGCACAGCTATACAGTATTTTTATTCAGTGCTGTTCAAAAGTCTTAGGCACATTAGGTGCTTCACAAAAACATTTGTCTTAAGACAAGTTATTTTATTCTGTTTAGTGTTTTAATTGGAAATATACATTTTAGACTATAGTAGTATACTCACTATCATGCATTGAATTACAGGAATAGTTCTCCCAACAATGATCATCTTTAGTAATTCTCTCATCATTTCCTCACCCTTATGTCATCTCAAACTCCTATGACTTTCTTCCACAGAATTCAAACAAAGATATTTTAATGGAAATATGACATCTGTTTGTTCACCCAATGCAGGTGAATGGTGACCAAATCTTTTAGCTTCAAAAAGGACATAAAGGCAGCATTAAGGTAATACATATGACTGCAATGGTTAAAACTATGTCTGCTGAAGCGATCCAATCAGTTTTGTGTGAGAACAGACCAAACTGTAACTCCTTTTTCGCTATCTATCTTGACATCAGCAGTCTCCTAGCCAATCATGATTTCAAGCTCAATTACACTTCATAGTGCTTGGTACATGCCAGAATGCTAGATGGTGCCAGGAAGTGTAATCAGACTTGAAATCTTGGAGGCCTGAGCTTGAAATCTAGGGCTAGGAGACTGCTTATATCAAGATTTATAGTGAAAAAGGAATTACCTTTTTTTTTTTTTTTTTTTTTTTTGGTCTGTTCTAATCAAAGCTATTAGAAAGTCTTACAACCTTTTTGCCACCTTTATGCCTTGCATTGCATGGAGATAAACAGATCATATCTCTAAAATATTTTATTTGTGCTTCATGGAAGAAAGTAAATCGTACAAGTTTGAGAACACTTAAGGGTGCGTAAATGAAGAGTAAATTATAATTATTGGGTGAGCTATTCCTTTAAAACCATTCTGAATGACTTTATGCTGTCAGAGCCTTTTTATATGAAAATGTCATGTATCTCTGTAAGATGTATCATTCTTTTCTAAATCATTTTTAGGAGCTAAGGAAGCCACCCACCCTCCTCATGGACTGCACCAGATTTGCCAGTTCTTGCTGTGAGGTGTTACCCCACTCCTCCACCAAGGCCACTTGCAAGTTCCTGGACATCTCTGGGGGGAATGGCCCTAGCCCTCACCCTCCGATCCAACAGGTCCCAGACGTGCTCAATGGGATTGAGATCCAGGCTCTTCGCTGGCCATGGCAGAACACTGACAGAACAAATCACGCACAGAATGAGCAGTATGGCTGGTGGCATTGTCATGCTGGAGGGGCATGTCAGAATGAGCCTGCAGGAAGGGTACCACATGAGGGAGGAGGATGTCTTCCCTGTAACGCACAGCGTTGAGATTGCCTGCAATGACGACAAGCTCAGTCCAATGATGCTGTGACACACTGCCCCAGACCATGACGGACCCTCTAACTCCAAATCGATCCCTCTCCAGAGTACAGGTCTTGGTGTAATGCTCATTCCTTCGACGATAAACACGAGTTCGACCATCACCCCTGGTGAGACAAAACCGCGACTCGTCAGTGAAGAGCACTTTTTGCCAGTCCTGTCTGGTCCAGCGAAGGTGGGTTTGTGCCCATAGGTGACGTTATTGCCGGGGATGTCTGGTAAGAACCTGCCTTACAACAGGCCTACAAGCCCTCAGTCCAGCCTCTCTCAGCCTATTGCGGACAGTCTGAGCACTGATGGAGGGATTGTGTGTTCCTGGTGTAACTCGGGCAGTTGTTGTTACCGTCCTGTACCTGTCCCGCAGGTGTGATATTCGGATGTACCGATCCTGTGCAGGTGTTGTTACATGTGGTCTGCCACTGCAAGGACGATCAGCTGTCCTTCCTGTCTCCCTGTCGCATTGGTTTAGGCATCTCACAGTACGGACATTGCAATTTATTGCCCTGGCCACATCTGCAGTCCTCATGCCTCCATGCAGCATGCCTAAGGCACGTTCACGCAGATGAGCAGGAGACCCTGAGCATCTTTCTTTTAGTGTTTTTCAGAGTCAGTAGAAAGGTCTCTTTAATGTCGTAAGTTTTTATAACTGTGACCTTAATTGCCTACCGTCTGTAAGCTGTTAGTGTCTTAACGACCGTTCCACAGGTGCATGTTCATTAATTGTTTATGGTTCATTGAACAAGCATGGAAAACATTGTTTAAACCCTTTACAATAAAGATCTGTAAAGTTATATGGATTTTTACTAAATTCTTTAAAATACAGTGTCCTGAAAAAGGGATGTTTCTTTTTTTTTTTGCTGAGTTTATATGTGTGTGTGTGTGTGTGTGTGTGTGTGTGTGTGTGTGTGTGTGTGTGTGTGTGTGTGTGTGTGTATATATATATATATACATGCACACTATAGTGTAAGGTAATGTGTGATGGTAAAACGTGTTAAATGTGTAAACCATTCTTCTGGACATTTAAAAAAAAAAACTTTATTTATATAAACATAAGATACACAGATGTCAGTGGATCATTTGTGTATTATTAACATCAATTTTGAACACTATCTTTTATTAGTTGATCTTATGTAGACAAAATACATTCAACTGTAAACTAAAAACTGAAGTCTAAGTTTTTAAATATCCTGTAAGAAATTTTCCAGGAGTTTAATTTATCTATTCTTCAGTTATTTAGTTTACAGCTAAATTTATATTGTCTTAATAACTTCTTACCAATGGGTGGCGTCGACGAGTTAACAACGCATGCCTCAAAGTTGCTCTTTGTGTAATACGCCCTTTTTCTTCTCAAGAAAATAAAATTCACCAGGACCAAAACCAACAAGACAGAGTAACTTTTTGCGTCAAGTTTGCCTCCGGACTTGGGTGGAGGACACCGATAAGAAGAACCCCGCGAAAATGTGTGCTTGTGCACTTGTGTTAATTTTTGTTGGTAGTTTACTTTTCGACAATTTGTTTTAATTATATATATATATATATATATATATAAATAAAACAGTAGCTTTTTCGTTCTTTTTATCTTTAATGACATATAGAGTAAACAGTTCTATTATCTTTTTATGAAAAAATGTAAACATGACAAGTTGGAGTATTTCCTCTTTATCATTACTGTAATAATCATAACCAATTAACAGTTGTGAAAAGATTAATTGTATTATGATCATTGAAATATGATTCATTTTTTATTAATGCAAAAATAAAACAATGCCAGGGGTATGCACAGCAAAACATTTAATTGCCTATTATAAAAGTATATATAACGTAATATATAAACTATATAAAGACTACAGAGATGATAAAATTCATGAAGCCACTCAGGTGAAATGTTCATGATGTCTGCGACAGCTCACGAGTGCTCTCTGACGCAGGGAATTTACGTCAGCGTCTGAAATGGCTCACTCATTTCGTGCACTCACTGCTGAAATATAGTGCACTCACAGCCATTCGCTATATAGGAAATGGTGAATGAGTGGACGATTTCAGACACAGAAATCTGCCTAGAGGTCTGCACGGGCCTTAAAATAAAACCCGAACCCAACCCATACCCGAGAGCTTGTGGCCCGGCCCGAACTCAACCTGAACCCGAAATCGCTTACTATCTAATTTCTTCTCCTAGTATCTTCTCTTGGTATAGCTGTATTTTATGTAAACATATAGGCAACATTCTTAACAGTACTGAAACAGTAAACATACACAGTTTTAACAAGGCACGGCAGCCCCTCAGACGTGCACAAAAACATATTCGGTGTGAAGGCCCTTAACTCGTCCGTTCTCGCGTCTGTGAGTGAGAGCGCGTGCGCGAAACGAGATCTGTAGGCCTGTTTATTTTTTCATTAATTACAAACCTAAACCTGAACCCGACCCGAAACCTGTCAGGGTCTCTCTGTTCCCGGGTTGCAGACCTCTAAATTGCCAAATAAACCTTATATCTATGGGGGTCCGGGGACATGTTCCCCTGTGAGATTTTTTTGTTGTTGCAAAAAACAACACCAAAGCGTTAAATTCCGGTGACTTTGAGATAAGCATTTATTTATTTTCTCGAGTATGAGTAGCATTCATGTAACTATTGGCTAAAGCATGTCTTCCAGTAATGAAGAAATGCTTTAGCCAGACAGATGCGTTTTCGCGCTAAAAAAGCAAAACGCATCACAACGAATACAACAGAACGCAGACGTCTCGAGACGCGTTTTTATCAGTTGAAAAAGTTCTTTTTAACTTGACGCAGCGCTCCAGTGAGAGATGCCAAAGACACAGTGAAACGTGGCACAGTTTTCAAAAGACATCCATCTAGCGAATGTTTGCATGGAAAATGATTGAAAAACAGCGCGAGCGGACGCAAAAACATGTCCAGTTTGAACAGCCCCTTGTTCACATGACACAGCACTAGCTGCAGTTTCTCAAAGTTACCTCTTAAAAAGACAGACTTTTGTTTCAGTTGACTGTAGGTAAATTTACACTGTATCCAGCGCTTTATTCGTAAATATCCCGATACTGTTTTACTGTGTGAGAAACCGCTCCAAACGATTCAGTGATAGAGCTGTCCGAATCAATTGTACTGAATCACGAATCGATTCAGACCGTTTTGCAAGCCCGTTTGGCCAATTTACTGAAAAGAATCGACTCAAAATAATTATTCATTCGCAAATTGGGCATTGCTAGTTCTTTTAAACAGCCAACAGAAATACGGGGCACATTTAATGATTGGTGAAATATTCTGAGAGTAAATATTTCTCAGGTCAGTCAAGGCGCTCATGGTACGCACAGTGCGTACGGCTGTACAGCTGCAGGCGCCACTGCCCTGAGTTATGTGTTTATTCTCAGACATGTTTATAATAAGTATTCCATATATCCAATTTTCTTGGGACTTTTATTTTGAAGTATTATTTATTATGGAAAATCCCACACGTCAGCTCGCTTCACACATCGCTGTTAGCAGCGGCACGGAAAGGCAGATAGAAGTGCTTCCTGAAAGTCTAAACAAAACATGCGTTATAGCTACTTTACTTTGATTCTGAGACCGCAAAGTATTTGAAATTAACCAGAAAATACTTAAATTAACTTAAATAACAATTATGGATCAGCCGGTGCCCAGAAAGTAAGTAAAATATCCAGCTCGGCCAACCAGTTATCTGTTTAGCTAATATTTACAGGCCTCAACTCAACAACCCAGCTGCAACTGTAGATCAGTGAACAAACTTTAACTAGATTTTGTGTTTATATTCATAATGTACATAGCAAACTATATCTACAGGACGATGGTTGTACGCAGCCTGACTGACTATAGTTACTATATTAATATGTACATTTTGTACAGTATATACGTTATGTCATTATAATAATATAGTAATATACAGTAAGTTTTATGAAAGCTCCTGGTGTATGAACCCCTGGCATTTTATACTGAAATACGTTTGTCCTTTCTCAACAGTAAACTGAAGAAGCTCAGTGAAGACAGTCTAACCAAGCAGCCAGAGGAAGTATTTGATGTTCTCGAAAAGCTTGGAGAAGGGTATGTATCAACCTTTCATTTTTGCCGTTTAATACTGAATGCAGATGTTTTGTATATCATTTAAAATTAATATGTGTTTTGTTTCAGTTCATATGGCAGTGTTTTTAAAGCCATTCACAAGGAATCAGGCCAAGTGGTGGCCATCAAACAGGTACCTGTAGAATCAGATCTGCAGGAGATCATCAAAGAGATCTCCATTATGCAGCAATGTGACAGGTAAAGGCCTTTAGTAGATAATAATAAATAACCTTTTATTGACTGAGGTAACCTTTGCTTGATGTACATTTTTGTTTGGTCTATATGTTGTAATTTCCAACATAGTGATTTTCTCCTTGTCCTTTATCAGTCCGTTTGTGGTGAAGTACTATGGCAGCTATTTCAAGAACACAGACCTGTGGATTGTGATGGAATACTGTGGTGCTGGATCAGTCTCTGATATTATCAGACTGCGCAACAAAACTGTAAGTAATGTGGGGGAAAGGCAGCAAAAGACAGCACATATTCATCACATGGTTATTTGGTAACACTTCACAATAAAGTTCCATTTGTTAACATTAGATAACAATATACAGTGGTGGCCAAAAATATTGGCACCCTTGGTAAATATGAGCAAAGAAGGCTGTGAAAAAAAATCTGCATTGTTTATCCTTTCATTCCAAAAAATCTAACCTTTAATTGAAATCTAACCTCATTATTAAATAAATATTTTCCTCCAAAATGCGTTGGCCATAATTATTGGCACCCTTTTATTCAATACTTTTTGCAACCTCTCTTTGCCAAGATAACAGCTCTGAGTCTTCTCTTATAATGCATAATGAGGTGGGAGAACACCTGGCAAGGGATCTGAGACCATTCCTCAATACAGAATCTCTACAGATCCTTCAAATTCAGAGGTCCATGTTGGTGGACTCTCCTCTTCAGTTCACCCCACAGGTTTACTATGGGGTTCAGGTCAGGGGACTGGGATGGCCATGGCAGAACCTTGATTTTTTGGTCAGTGTACCATTTTTGTGTTGATTTTGATGTTTGTTTTGGATCATTGTCCTGCTGGAAGATCCAATCAGGGACCAGTGTAAGTTTTCTGGCAGAGGCAGTCGGGTTTTGATTTTTTATCTGTTGGTATTTGATAGAGTCCATGATGCCATGTATCCGAACAAGATGTCCAGGACATTTGGCATAAAAACAGCCCCACAACGTTAAAGATCCACCACCATATTTAACCGTGGGCATTGGGTGCTTCTTCATCTCTGTGTGTGCCAAACCCATCTCTGGTGTTTGCTGCCAAAAAGCTCTTGTTTTGTTTTGTTTCATCTGACCACAGAACCCGGTCGCATTTGAAGTACCAGTAGTGTCTGGCAAACTGAAGACGCTTGAGTTTGTTGTTGGATGAGAGCAGAGGCTTTTTTCTTGAAACCCTCCCAAACAACTTGTGGTGATGTAGGTGAGGTCTGATATTTTTTTTTTTTTTTTTAAACTTTCTGACCCCAAGACCCATCTAATTACTGCAATTCTCCAGTTGTGATCCTTGGAGATTCTTTGGCCACTTGAACCATCCTCCTCACTGTGTGTGGACAATATAGACACACGTCCTTTTCCAGGCCGATTCTTAAGATCATCAGTTGTTTGGAACATGTTAATTATTGCCCTGATGGTGGAAATGGGCATTTTCAATGCATTGGCTATTTTCTTCTAGTCACTGCCCATTTTTTGAAGCTCAACAACCTTTTGCGGCACATCAGAACTATATTCTTTAGTTTAACCCTCTGTGATTGATGATTAAGGGAATTTGACCCGTGTGTTATTTCATATGTTTAAGTCATGGCTGAACAATTTCATGTTCCTTGTCACCCAGGTGCACTAAAAAATTTCAAATATGAATGGGAATATCCTTCAGATATATTTAACTCTTAAGAATTTCTAGGGGTGCCAATAATTGTGGCCAACGTGTTTTGGAGGAAAATATTTATTTAATAATGAGATATTTTTAAGATATAGATATAGATATTTTTTGAGATATTTACTTCAATTAAAGGTTAGATTTTTGTGATTTTATTTTTATGAAAGATCAAAAGGATAAACAATGCAGATTTTTTTTTCACAGCCTTCTTTGCTCATAGTTACCATGGGTGCCGTTATTTTTGGGCACCACTGTAAGTTAACATAAAGTTACAATATACAATACACATCCTTATTTTAATCTTGGTTAATGGTAGTTTCAACATATAGTAATACATTTTTTTTAATTAAAAGTAACATGAACTACTAATGAACAATTGTATTTAATTAACTAACATGAACAAATGGTACCTTATTGTAAAGTGTTACCGGTTATTTTAAGGATCCACAATAATGCACTAGTTAAGCATGAATAAGACATTAATTAATAATTAACTAAATGTAGAGTAAGGCTATCTTAGCCATAATTTTCAACTTATTAAACATCTTATTTTTGTGTTGAAAGGAATGTAATTAATACACAATTTCAGAGATCCATCATAAAACAAATTTACTAAACAATATTTATCCAGTTATTAAGGCTAATTAGTATTGGCTTTGCAAAGCTGTTACTAACAAATTACTAAAATCTTCTTTTAAAGACAACTTGACACCACTTCTAAAGAAAAAATTGTACCTATTGAACTTACTGGTTTGTTTTGCATTTATTAGGTGGTGTTCAATTTCATTTAAATATATTAACACCGAAATCATGTAGTAGGGCTGGGTATTGATACAGATTACTCGATTCGATTCAGATTCACAAGCTTTCGATTCGATATCGATTCATATGGGTATATTTCAGTTATAATGTCACTTATGCTTACATGTGAAATAAATTATCTCCCAGCTAATTCTGTGAATTACACAGGGTCTTACTAACTAGGTACAATATAAAAATATTATTTTTACTCATTATATTTTATTATTTTTTCATCATTTTTTGTTACATTTTAGCTTTTTAAAAATTAACAAATCAATGTATTTAATCAATAAATAGAATATTATATTGCATATATTATATTTTGTTAAATTGCTATTGTTTAATTGCATAATTTGTACTATTTACAGGCATTTACATTGATTTGAACATGTGCTAAAAGCCAGTACTGTCTCTTGAAGGGAATCCAGCATTTCTGTAAACAGCGTCTTTAAATGAGTGCATGTTAACGAGAAATACTCTAATGGCGTTATCTCATCTGTGCTATGCCTGATTAGAATTATATGTTTCTTTTTTTGTTGTTGTTTATGAACAACAACTGACTGTAAAGAACAGAAAGGGTATTAAAAGAGACATTATTCAGAGACAAATGGGTTGTGTGTGTCTTTGAACATACATTAAGCCCCGTACACACATGCAGCGACTTTATCGCTTGCTGTCGCTAGTCTCTGTACTATGAAGTCACTAGTGGGCATTCCTACTGCTGTCACTCTAATGTTATTAATGAACTGTACATCCGGCCATATCTTTTGAAAATATGAACACAAATGAGGCATTTTACTAGTAAAACAAGGAATCAGTTTTCTTGTCCCTAAAAATGTACATTCTGCAGGGGAGAGTGTTTTTATATGATTTTCAGCAGTGCTCAATGCATCATAATATTAATAAGATGAACAAATTATCAATGAATCAGAATCAGAACGAGCTTTATTGCCAAGTATGCTTGCACATACAACATACACTTGTTGACAGCTTCCAGTGCACAAGCAATACAACAACTAGACAGAAATAATAAAAAATAGAATAAAGAATATAAATAAGTGAACAGAATATAAAGTTTATATAAAAATACACAATAAGACACAAAAATATATGTACGTATATACAAATATACAACAGTTAGTTCCGGTCCTCGAATCTGATTGGACGAGAGACATTCCATGAGCACTGATGGTCTGACACCCTCAGCACTCGGACGCTTCACTGTGTGTATCACTCCGCTTGTGTTCATGCCGTTCTAAACTAAAGTGTAAGAGCAGTGCAGATGTGTTAAGAGCTTCAGTTTGTCTTTTTTTTTTTTTTTTTACATGTATTTTTTTGACATTACATATGTTAGCCAGCAGGTGGTGGCAAAATATCATTTTTATGTGTAATTTGAGCCAGTTAGGTGACGTGAAGTGAATCCGTGTCAGCCAGTGTTTACATACAGCACTATATGATTGTTTGTATTACTACTACTAAAGCTATGAAATAGCTTTAAACGAACAATTTAAGCATTACGGCTCATCACAGCTGAGAGAAACAACAGACTGATTAATTACACAAACTGAAGGCGCTTACCTATTATTGGACTTTCCACATTGGAGAGGACATGCTGTTTAAAATGGAGGACATTGCAGTTTCATTAGTGATTGACTCTTGCGCACGGCTACCGCGAAATAGGGAGAAATACCCCCGCTTGGACCGCTACTTTTCCACCAAGAAATCTGATCTTCAGAAAGCTGACAGCATCTGTGCTTGGGTGTAGCAACAGGTGATCGCACACGCTCCGTCTTTCTCTCTCTCTCTCACTCTCTCATTCACACTCACACACACACACACACACACACACACACACACACACACACACACACACACACATCCATCAATCCTTGTTTATCCAATAACTTGTTTGAAACAGCACAAGCCGTGACACTATTTCTGAAGTGACATTTTTTAATTACTAACAAAGGCTTGGACGCATCATTTGGTTTGAACCAGCAACGGCAGATTCTGATCCGTCGCGTAAGAAAGTAGTTCCACGCACAAATGTGTTTTTATGACCGTACTCAGTTTTTCCTAATTTTTTTTAAAATGTACTTGTTCATTGAACTGTTGTATATAAGCAATATCACACTCGCAGTCGTGCTATATGGGCCTAAATCAGCACTGCTGTGATTACCTACGGCACTCAGCCAGCAGTGCTGATGTAGGGCTATATCGCACTCTTGCTCATGTGATATTGCTTAAATACAATCTGTTATATACAGATAGTAATGTGCAGAAGAGGTAGGATATGTTAAATAAATATAAATAGACTAATTATTGCACATAATTATTGCTCAATGGGGCAGTTTTAACTGTTCATGAGATGGATGGCCTACAGGAAAAAACTGTTCTTGTGCTTGACTGTTCTTGTGCTCAGTGCTCTGTAGCGCCAGCCTGAAGGCAACAGTTCAAAGAGGTAGTGGGCTTGGTGAGTGGGGTCCAGAGTGATTTTTCCAGTTTTTCCATTGTGTACAGTTCTTGGAGGGTGGGAAGGGGTGAACCAATAATCCGCTTAACAGTCCGAACTGTTCTTTTTAGTCTTCTGATGTCCGATTTGGTAGCTGAACCAAATCAGACAATTATTGAAGTGCAGAGGACAGACTCAATGACTGCTGAGTTTAACTATATCAGCAGCGCCTGTGGCAAGTTGAACTTCCTCAACTGGAGAAGGAAGTACAACTTCTGCTGGGCCAATGTGGGTGTGCAGGATCCTGAATGACTCTGCTGCCACAGTGCTGTTCAGAATGTGAGCGGTGTTAATGCTGGGGTGTTCCTCCTGAAGTCCACAATCATCTCCACTGTAGTGTTGACACGGTACCAAAATTTCAGAAGTCAGTACCGATACCAGTGAAATTTCACAGTTCTCGATATCATATATTTCGATACCACAGCACTGAACACACCAGTTTAGTTATTTTTAATATTTTAATAATTATTATTATTTTCCAGAATTCAATGTTTTAAAGTTTAATTTCATCATCAAAATGGTCTAATCAATTAATTCTTAAAACATTTAATAAGTGAAAATGGAACTTTTCAACATGTCATTGCATTTATTTATTTTTTTTCAAACTTTTATTCAACACAGAATTAGCCTACTGAACCACAGTGTAGCTCGGTAAGATTGCAGAAACACTGGTATCTTTACATCTTTTTTATTTTAGTATCAACTTGGTACCGGTGTACCTGCACTTTTGACAACACTAGTTTTGAGCATGTTCAGCTCCAGGTTCTTTTGGCTGCACCAGACAGCCAGCTGTTCAGCCTTTCTTTGGTATGCAGACTCATCGGCATCTTGGATGAGGCCAATGACAGTGTCGACTGCATACTTCAGGAGCTTGACAGAGGGGTCCTTGGCGATGCAGTTGTTGATGTTCAGGGAGAAGAGTAGTGGGGAGAGCACACATCCCTGGGCAGCACCAGTGCTGATCTTACATGTGCTGGAAGTGAATTTCCCCAGTCTCACTAGCTGCTGCCTGTCCATCAGAAAGCTGGTGATCCACTGACAGATAGAGGTGGGAACAGAGAGTTGGTTTAATTTAGTCCGGAGAATAGCTGGGATTATGGTGTTGAAAGCCAAATTGTAGTCCACAAAAAGGATCCTTGCATATGTCCCTGGTCTGTCCAGATGTTGCAGGATATGATGCAATCCCATGTTGACAGACCTGTTTGCTCGATAAGCAAATTGAAGGGGGTCCAGAGAGGGTTCAATGATGACCTTCAGGTGGGCCAACACCAGTCTCTCAAATGACCACAGACATCAGAGTGACAGGTCTGTAGTCATTAAGTCCTTTGATCTTGGGTTTCTTTGGGACGGGGATGATGGTGGAGCATTTGAAGCAGCAGGGAACTTCACACTACTCTAGTGATCTGTTGAAGATCTGTGTGAAGATGCGGGCCAGCTGGTCAGCACAGGCTTATAAACAGACGAATCAAACTCACACAGACTGCCGACAATTTCTTTTCCACACATAATTTTTATTATATCCATGTATGTGGTTACAGACGAATCATATAGAACAGTGAAATCGCTCACAGAAACTTCTCTGTCTTGCCTGCACTTGACTCCATTATCTTAAAGGAGACGGTTGATGTGAGCTCCACCGACACAGTCTTCGCTCCTATTGGTTTGTTGCTCCCGAAAGACGCTCCTCATTTGCATCAAGTTAAACTTTTCTCAACTTTGTCATGTCACTCGCCACGCCCACTCTAGTTGCCAGAGGTCGCTGTCACCGGTGTCATAATCAAATGAGTCCACCCTTGAAAATGGGTCTGCATCTGACGTCATAGGAATTCTATTGACTCGTAGAACTTTTAATGAGTACTATATTCACTGCCTGAGTAGAAATCCTACTAAATCCTTTTATGTTGTATGTCAATATAACTTTGTGAATATGACATTTAATGAATTTTAGATCATATGTTACACATAATAGTATATTACCCCAGCTATAGATTGTAAAATTAAAAATTTCTTTTCAGTTTGTTTTTTAATTAGCTTACATTTGGCAATATGTGCCACAGAATTAGCCTACTGAACCACACTGTAACAAATTATTTTACATCTTTACACACCTTAGAATCGTATATGCACACCAGCTGTTATGATGGAAAAATAATTGTGTCCTGAGCAGGTTTGAGTACATTTAAGAACAGTTAGCTAAAACCAACTTTTCCAAAACATTTCTTTAACATATGATTGTTTTTTTAAATAAGCATGTTCATTCATTATGTGAACCCAGTCAATTTATTGTTATATAAGTACGTTTCACCATTTCAAAGCCATCATGATAACAAACAGTCACCCCCTGGGGACTCTATTTCACGGGACTCATTTGATTATGACACCGGAAGTCGCCAGCTCTTATTGACAATGAATGAGATGAGGTTGCTTTGTCACTGAAAGTTGATGCATGTGTATACGGGGCTTCAAACGGAACAACTTTTACTCTCAACACGCAGTGAAAGGATCTCTGCTGAATACTCCACCACTATACTAACCAGTCCATCCATTGGTGAGTGATATCTAAACATTTACCAGCCAGTTGCCAAATACTGTATATACATTTTTGGTTGCAAATGCAAGTGATTTCCTCTCATTGTAGTGGAGGTCTGTGGATAGTGTATAAGATCGACCTTGGGATTTAAGAATCCATATTGAGATCGTTCAAATGAAGATTGTGATGCATTGGAAAATCAATATTTTCACCCACCCCTACTAATTAGTATTGGTTTTACTAATAAATTGCTATAATGTTGTATTAAAGACATCTTAACTCCCTGTTCTGAAGTAAAAATTTTCCTACTTAAGTTATTGGATTGTTTTGCACTTATTAGGTGGGATTTTAAGTTTATTGAACTATATTAAGACAGTAACTATTAGTACTGGTTTTACTAAATTGTTAATAATGAACTGCATTAATGAACTACTACTATTTAACTTATTTCATTCAATTAAATGAATCTTAAAATAAAGACAATCTGATTTATTTTTGTGACATTTATTAGCTGTTTACAGTATTTGCTGTAAACTAAAAAAAAGTTTTACTAATTAGCTTTAATTACTGGCATAATATAGTAAACTTGAAACTTGATCCCTGAATTAGAGCATTTATTACATTACTTTCCACACAGAAATAATACATTCAGTAAATTGTAAATGATGGCTAAGATAGCCTTACTCTACATTCAGTTAATTGTTAATTACTGTCTTATTAATGCTTAACTGGTGCATTATTGTGGAGCCTTAAATTAAAATGTTACCCTGTTTTCTTTCTCTTGACAAGCTCACTGAGGAAGAGATCGCCACAGTTCTCAAATCCACTTTGAAAGGACTTGAGTATCTCCATTTCATGAGGAAAATCCACAGGGACATCAAAGCTGGGAATATTCTCCTCAACACAGAGGGCCATGCAAAACTAGCTGATTTTGGAGTGGCAGGACAACTTACAGTGGGTATCAAAATGTAGGGATTGAATACAGTATATCACAATTAATGAATCCATTTAACCATTCAATGTTTTTTTATTTTATATATATATATATATATATATATATATATATATACATATAATGGCCTCTAAAGGACACAATGGCCAAAAGAAATACAGTTATTGGAACACCCTTCTGGATGGCCCCCGAGGTGATCCAGGAGATTGGGTACAACTGTGTGGCAGATATCTGGTCTCTTGGTATCACATCCATAGAAATGGCTGAGGGAAAGCCTCCTTATGCAGACATTCATCCTATGAGGGTGAGTGGAATATACAAATAAGTCAGCAGTTTTACTTTTAACCTTAAAATACCTTGCAATACCTTGACCGGAAACATACAATATTTCAAAACCATACATTATCTTGACAGGCAACTGGATGGCCATAATGTCTCTTAACATGTTTTGACCTTTTTTCTCTACACTTTAGGCTATTTTTATGATCCCAACAAACCCTCCACCCACATTCCGGAAACCAGAGCTGTGGAGTGATGAATTCACAGATTTTGTGAAGAAATGTCTTGTGAAGAACCCCGAGCAGAGAGCCACAGCCACTCAACTTCTGCAGGTTGGAAAAGAGACATATATTGCTTACACACTTGTATTCATGTGTACATGTAGACCATTGAATGTGCATCTAAAATGCAGAAACAAATTAGCTACATTCTTATAAACTGTTGAAGATGACTAAGCTGATAAATCATTTTAGTTTGAAGGCCATTTCCCATTTTTTCCAGTCACAATTACATCTGTCCACTCACTTAGCAGATAGTACTTATGACATATATTTAAAACTCTCACATGAGATGAAGACTCATATCAAGCAATGTTATTCTACATATGGACATTCTCCCCTCATGGTGGGATTCAGATCACATTTTTAGCCTTGTACTGCTCATTTTATTTCAGTAACCCCCTATTATCAGACACTTTCAGTTGCGGAATAGATTAATCATGGGTTATAAATAAGCCTACAAATAGAGTATTTTTATTATGGCATCTGGACCCTAAACTTTTGCGTCATTCTGCATCCATGCCAATCAATAGAGAACTTTTTGTATCAGTAAGCAAAACGTAAATAATAAACTACTTTGTGCACCTTTAATAAGTGTTTGCTACACTTTCCATTTGACATATTATTTGGTCTGTTTTGCAGCATCCTTTTATAACCAGTGCTAAGCCAGTAACCATTCTACGGGACCTGATTACAGAGGCCATGGAGATGAAGGTAAAGAGACAACAGGAGCAGCAGAGAGAGCTGGAGGAGGACGATGAGAACTCGGTAGGAATTGCACGTATTATGAGACCATTGACTAAAATTTGCTCAGTTCCACATTTTCCTGTTTAAGATGAACACAGCATTTGTGTTTTAGCTGATGTTGTATGTCACTGCATTCCACAGGAGGAGGAAGTGGAAGTGGATTCCCACACCATGGTGAAGTCTGGCTCGGAGAGTGCTGGCACTATGCGAGCCACAGGAACCATGAGCGATGGGGCTCAGACCATGATCGAGCACGGCAGCACCATGCTGGAGTCCGACCTGGGCACCATGGTCATTAACAGCGATGATGAAGAAGAGGAGGTTGATCTTGGCTCAATGAGGAGTAAGTGTTGGAATTATTGGTGGTTTTAACAGTCATTGAAAACCTGGGATTATTAGGCGATTTACAATTGTGATTGTGGCCCTAAAAAATGCTCTTTGTAAATGCAATCTCTATGAAAAATATAATCAGCCAGTAATGATGAACGAATGAAAAGTAATGGAAAAGGATTGGACAAAAGGGAGTGTGAACCCTGTTTTATCTTTTCATTTTACATTTTTATGACACATTTAGATGGAAAATATGAGCTAACGTTTTCCCTTGTAAATAGGAAATCCTACAGCTCAGCAAGCTCCGCGTCCATCCTTCATGGACTACTTCGACAAACAGGAGTCGAACAAAGCACAAGAGAGTTACAACCACAACCAGCAGGACCCTTATTTAATTTCCAAGACCGCTTTTCCAGACAATTGGAAAGTGCCTCAAGATGGAGACTTTGATTTTGTAAGTGCTTTGATACCATGTCATTTTTAGTGGTCGACCGATGTGGACTTATTAATGGCAGACGCTGATATCTAGAGAGCAAGGTGGCCAATAAGCAGGTATAATCCCTATATATATATATATATATACACTCACTAATAGTCCTTTTCCACCGAAATGGCAATGGTTCTAATTCCGAGCCTGTGCTCGGCTGGTTCACGGCCAGGGCAATCAAGAGCCTATGGTAAACCGGCCTCGCTTTTCCACTGACTTGAGATCTGCATGAACTTGTTAAGCTCTATAAACTTTCATAGAGGAATTGTGATTAACCTAGGTGTAGAAGCTGGTTATATTCTGGATTTTTGCAATAGCATATATTACGTTTACGTCTTGATAGAGAATCTCCATCAGTTTACTTAACAGATAGCAGCGATCTTCCTAACAGAATAGCTGGCCAAGAATGACTTCACAAAACAATGTCCAAAATCAAATGAGAACAGTGTAATGAAAGCTAACAACGTTGACAAATTGAATAACTTGCCTAGATCAGCTATAGAAGACACTGGCGATTCTGTGTTTATCTCAAGTGTGATTGACTGAATTCAATGCCCCCGTTAAAGCTGACTGGTCAGTATCTGAGCACACTGTTGCTCCGTCCACTGCCGCTTTTGCTTATGTCCTTCTTTTGGTGACTGTTCTGTCTTTTGAGGTTTTTGTTTTTCTTTCCTCTGATAAAAACCAGTGTGAATCATTTCTTGCCGTATCTCTTCTTGTAGACTTTTTTTCCCCCCTTTTTCGATCTAGTTTATTATGGATCTCCGTAGAATACCATATCACAAGTAGAGTGCTCGTTTCGTCCGCTATTCCTGAACCCTTTTAATGACTGACATTTTGTGGGTTTTTTATTGTTGATATAGAGTAAAGAAGTACTCCTTGCTACAGATGGTAGCTATCCAAACTATTTTTGTTTGGGAAAAATTTACATGGTGACGACACATTATCCCACCCTCTGACGTAAATGGTTCTTGCTCAGAGACCAGCAAGCTTTTGGGGCCGGTGCTGAACCGGGTTACCGCCCCAGAACTGCTTTTTTATTTTTTGCAGTGGAAACGCTTGTAACTGTTCAAGAATGCGCACCGGCCCAGGAACCTGGCCCGAACCATTAAGTGTAAAAGGGCTATAATAGGGTTGGGAACGAGAACTGGTTCTTGTTCAGAACCAGTTCCGTTCTTTACAAAATACCTGAATCGTATAATCTGCATGACTTTCGGTTCCATTAACGGTTCCCCTGCATGAATTTTCCGCCAGTGCGGATGGAGCACTGTATTAAAATATTCTGACTTTGTTTCCAGCAATGCATTTCAACAGCAGTGCTACCCTCTATTGACCCTACAGCATAAATCACACAATTGAATGACTCTTTTGAGCTGGCTCTGTTGAATATACAGCGCAAAACATACAGCGCTACCGGTCTAGTCCAGTATAGTATTAATCTTACATCGATGTGTAAGTTATGAATGTCCAACTGGAAATTAAATAAGAACAGTAGAAGTCTTACAAGCTTGAAGTATAACATTAGACAATAGAACACAGTCTAAACTGTCTCTAAAACTGTTATGTCATATTACTTTAGACACCTGAAACTTTAATCAAGCATTGCAGTTACTGACTATTCATATGTTTAATTAAAGATACACAATATTTGTAATACAAGGACTTTTATTAAAAAAAAAAAAAAAAAAAAATGAATAAATTAATCACATTTTTTGTTTAGATTTTTTGTTTTTAAATATAGCCTACCATAGTTAGGATCAATTATTGGATTGTATTTATGTCTCAAAAAGGTCAGCAAATACACCTTTTACAAGAATTGTATTATATTTATTTCTGATTTGTTAAATCTGTTCTGTAGAAATCTTAAAGGATCTCATTATTTGGGGCCTGGGTAGCTCAGTGAGTATCGATGCTGACTATCAACCCTGGAGTCGCGAGTTCAAATCCAGGGTGTGCTGAGTGACTCCAGCCAGGTCTCCTAAGCAACCAAATTGGCCCGGTTGCTAGGAAGGGTAGAGCCACATGGGGTAACCTCCTCGTGGTCATGATTAGGGGTTCTCGCTTTCAATGGGGCACGTGGTAAGTTGTACGTGGAGCACGGAGAGTAGCATGAGCCTCCACATGCTGGGAGTCTCCGCGGCTTCATGCACAACGAGCCACATGATAAAATGCGCGGATTGACAGTCTCAGAAGCGGAGGCAACTGAGACTTGTCCTCCGCTACCCGGATTGAGGTGAGTAACCGCGCCACCACGAGGACCTGCTAAGTAGTGGGAATTGGGCATTTAAAAATTGGGAAAAAAGAAGATAAAAAAAAAAGGATCTCATTATTTGGCAACAGACTGCAGAGGTAAAATCTTACTGAACTTATAAATCTTATAAGAATTGCATTTCTCATTTTCAAATAAATCTTCCCCAAATGTACAAAATAAGTACTTAAATCATTACCGTTAAGGAACCGGAATCGATAAATTCCTTACAATTCTCAGCCCTACTTACTAAGCACTTTATTAGGAACACCTGTACACGTACTTATTCATGTGATCATCTATTCAGTCAATCATGTGACAGCAGTGCAGTGCATAAAATCATGCAGATACGTGTCAGGAACGTCAGTTAATGTTCATATCAACCATCAGAAGGGGGAAAATTTTTGATCTCAGTGATTTTGACTGTGGCATGATTGTTGGTGCCAGACGGGCTGGTTTGAGTATTTCTGTAACTGCTGATCTCCTGGGAATAACATCTTAGAATGCATAACATATCGAACCTTGAAGCTGGTGGGCTACAACAGCAGAAGAGTATGTCGGGCACTTTATTAAGACCATAGTGTTCCCATTAAAGTGCTCAGTGAGTTTAGATGATACTGTGTGTGTGTGTGTGTGTGTGTGTGTGTATAGTGTATATATATATATATATATATATATATATATATATATATATATATATACACACACACACACACCTATCAGCCACAACATTAAAATCACCTGCCATTCTGAGATTTTCTTCTCACCACAATTGTACGGAGCAGTTATCTGAGTTACCGTAGACTTTGTCAGTTCAAACCAGTCTGGCCATTCTCTGTTGACCTCTCTCATGAACAAGGCATTTCTGTCCACAAAACTGCCGCTCACTGGATGTTTTTTTATTTTATTCTAATTAAAACTTTATATATATATATATATATATATATATAAAGTACACACTTACTGAGCACTTTATTGCAGGTTTCTGTTTAGTCATCCCATTTTAGTAATTATTTCACACAAAGAAATTGGTAAAACATTAATAAAACGAAGAAGGAAATAACAGTACAAACAGTATTCAAAAACAACAATAAAGACTGAATCAAACTAATCGTTCATACAGTGGTCAATGAATATGATATTAATAGCAGCCAGTTACATAAATTGCACTTAAAGCTGATGCCAATAATTTAAAAAATAACAGCCAATTTATCTGCCATGGCGATATATTGGTCGATCACCAATCATTTTGATTAGTCTTGCATGACCTGATAAAGCTTTAAGCAGGTGATCACTGTGTTTATTACTATTATCGTTTGTCTTTGTAGTTGAAAAACCTTGATTTTGAGGAGCTGCAGATGCGTCTCAGTGCTCTGGATCCCATGATGGAGCGTGAGATTGAAGAACTGCGGCAACGCTATACGGCTAAGAGGCAACCCATTCTCGATGCCATGGATGCAAAGAAACGCCGGCAGCAGAACTTCTAACTGAACTGTCAGATCACTAGCTGGCCAGATCTTATGTCCCCTCCTGTTTTCAATCTTTGTACTGATGCTTATTCTATACACCTGCTGTTCTACATTTGAAGAAGGTCCCAGTCGGTGTAAGAAGCACGACAGAAAGTCACGTGATGATACTGAATCACTGATTTTTCCATTGAAATCAGATGTCACAATTAAGATATTAGGATTTCATTTTAAAACAAGCTGAACAATTTTTAATCAGTCTCATTCTTTCTCCATTATTATGAAGTTTTTTTCTTTTTTTCTTCCATTTCTAAAACAAAATAAACAAATAAATATTTAGCCATCTCTACATTTGTGGTTAATACTTTTTCAGTGCTGTTATGAAACCAATGCGAATTGGTCTGGATGAGTTGTGAAAAGAATAATTTGAGTTATTTTGGCATAATGCATAAAAACTGCTGGCTGGAATGCCACAAAGTCATTTTTAGGTGTGAATGGATTACTAAACCAAAGACAATCATGTAGAGAATGCCTTTGAGAGCTTGTTAACCCTCTTTTTAAAGTTTGCTTTCCTGTGCATCACCAAACTATAGGTTAGGATTCTGCTAAAGTGGGACCATGTTACAGTAGAGATTAACACTGAAGAGATCTGCTCAGCCTCAAGTCTTAAGGTTATCTTTTACTGGTAATAAATTAGAGAAAGAGAAAAGACAATTAATGCAGCTGTTCGTCCTATTCAATCAAAATTCCCCACAAAGTAAGGCTTCAAACAACTGTCCACAGCTTTGTAAATATGCATGGCTTATTTAAGCTGAATGTCACTTTCTCTTTTTTTCTGTCTGATGTCTTTTTTTCCCCCCTTATGCTGTCTTCACTGGCTCCTTTGATAACATGTGGCAAATATTTGTGTGAGGAAGTGAGAATTGCTTTTCCTGTGCCCCATACAAAAGTTCTTGCTTTATCTCAGGGTTTGCTTGGCTATCTCTTGGTCTTTTTCAGAGTCATTTTATTGCAGTCCAATGATTTTCGATGTTTTTCTATTATGGCAATGGTACCATAATTGTTTTGTTATCTCTCCATACCAAAAGCAATACAGCAACTCAAGGATACAGTAATGTAACAATACCAGTTCTGTGAATGCCCTCAAAAAATATTTTAATGGAAGGATGAGTTTTAAATTGACCTTAAACAACTCTAAAGCCTCTCAACAATGTTCATGCTCTGATTGTTGACTGATAAGGTCTATTAATCTGTGTTGGTTTGAAGTAAATAGCCTGTTAATGGTTGCATTGTTTTTGTTTAAGAGGTGGTTAGGGATGTTTCCAATGCCTTATGTTTCCTGTGGTTGAGTTATATCAGTTTATTCCATACTCTGACATTCACATTTAGGCACATTCTTACTGATCACTCTAATTTATTGTGTATTATTCATGTTATATGCTTTGTGTGTGTGTGTGTGTGTGTGTGTGTGTGTGTGTGCACTCTGCACAGAGTGTTTTTAAATAAAGGTCTGTTACTTGTCTCCTCCCTCATCTTGGATTATTTAACACTTTTAAGGTAATAAGATAAATTCTTGTTGTAAGATTATTTTCTCCTGTCCAAATTTAATGTGAAAAGACAAGTATAAGTTCAGGAGACCTGACAAACAAACAGAAAGAGTTCAAAATAAAAATTGGTACATTTTCCTTGGACTATAACACCACAAAAAAATAGCATTATATATTTCAGATGATGATTAAGTCATTCAGAATAAAATTGTCTAAGTAGAAACACAAATGCAAGGGTGTTGGGATTAGATGAGGGTTTGAAGGTAAGGTTTGGGGTTAGTTGAGAAGCAACATTGGCAATGGCAAATACTTGAAGTACAAGATGAGTCAAAAAAAAAAAAAAAAATGAATGCCAGTGCCCATATTCACAGAGATTTTTATCTTACCACTAGTTCACCAAAGTGTTGCTAGCTAGGAGTTTTTGCTTAAAATCTATCCACAAAACTGCTAAGAGCACGTTTTACTCAGGAAATTTCAGGATAATAGAAAGGCAGAGTTGACCTCGTTGCTATGGATGACATCGCGTTTTATTAACGCGCTCTTTCAAATCGCCCAAATTGATTGGTAGATAGATAGACAGATAGATAAAATTGACTGACTGATTGATTGATTGATTGATTGATTTTATTTTATTTTTTGGTTGATGAACATTTCTTCATCGTGTGTTAGTGCAATGAAGTACAATACAGCATGAAATACAGAATCAATACATCGGGTAGCCCCGCGATGGCCATGAGTGACCCGCCAGTGTTGGATAAGTTACTCTAAAAAAGTAATTAATTACTAACTACTGATTACATCTACATAGTAATTAGATTACTAATTACTCTGTCTGAAAAGTAATTGCATTACTTATTACTAATTACTTTCTAAAACCCTCATCAACCTCGACCAGATAAAAATACAAGGATAGACATGAAATTGTTCTTTTAATTCTTTCAGATAAATCATATAAAATAAAATTAATTATTCAAGAACTGGCCAAAGAATTTAAATTAGAAAACATACATTATAACATTAGATTTTAAATTCACTATTGTTTTATATAGGATTGTTCTATAGTCTATACAGTATTTAACTCAATTACATCAGAATTAACTAATTAAATTACTGAAAAATTACTTTTTTCACCGAAAATTAATTTAATTACAGTAATTAATTACTTAGTAATGCAATACACCCAACACTGCCCGCTACACAGTTTCATTTTGATGCGTCCAGGGAACGCAGAGTTGTCAAAACCTTTATCACCGGTGTAATTGGGTTGTTTCAGTTTGTGGGAGAGGTTTACATTAATGAAAACACCCTCACGATTCAGGCCTTTCAGATACCTTTTTTAAAGATCAGTGTCAACATTATAATATTTATAATATTATATTATTAAAATACATCAACTCAATTGTGATTCAGGTGATACTTTTTTAAACTTGTGAAAGTCATAATATTCTAATATATTGTTTTTAATGTGGACTGACGACAGCAGCCATGCTTCAGATCGTTTGTGTGTCACTCTTAGAAGTCCTCAGGACAACTTCTAAGCTGTCGTGGGTTTAGGAGCTACTTTTAGTGTTAAAATGCTTTATAAATTACTCTTAGATGAAAATTGTACAAGTCCTAAAATTAGGAGTGAAACGCTCCTAATTTTTAAGAGTTGTTCCTACTTTTAACTTTAGGATTTTTTGTGAATGCGGGCCCAGAACATATTGAATTACAGATAAATTTTTGTATCCATCTTATTTTGCAACGCGGGAGTAAGCAGCGGCTGCATTTCCGGCGAATGTGAGCAAGTTCCACTGGCATTGACCGCAGTGCAAATAACTAGAAGGTTATAATACCAGAGTTAGTGATCTGGGCTTATAAACTATCACACAACCACAGGATGTACAGCAGAATTATGTGCCAATGTCAGATAATTTTCTAACGTCAGCATTTATAGTAAAAGAGTAAGTAAATCGTTAACTTGTTGCTGTGTGTTGTTGTATTGAAGAGACGGTGATAAAATCTGCTTCTTTCTTTACCGAGATTGTGATAATGCAGTCTTTCTTGTCTCCATGTAAACCTCCGTTCATATGTACCTGCATAACCTCCAATGATGCCTTTATTTATTTCCAAAGGCGATGTTTCATAAGCCATGCTGAATGTGAGATCTTCGTGTCTGTTTACTATGCACCGCTAAGAAAGAGAGAATGCTCTCTGACAAGAACGGAGAGTTAAATGCGTTTATTATTTTGCCAAGGTGAAACAAGATGCAGTTTTAGTGCAAAGAAAGTTGAAGCAGGCATCGTTCTTCTCTCTGCTGGTTGTGTAAAGTTTGTGGAGGCGTTTCAGATGGCGCCCAGGACTGTCCATGTCAGCGCCTGATTTCATTCATTCTGCGGGTGCAACAGTGTGTGATTAAACAATGGCAAAATGTAATGAACGGTAAAACTATATGTGCTCAAAACCAATGAGTTTATGAAAATCATAATTAATGATAATAATATGTCACCATTTATTGTGAGCCTGTAATATAAAGCAGCATAATGCAGTATTTTGCATAGCTAAAATAGCTGGAAGTGGCTTATACCAGAAGTGGTCCACATTCAAGGTTGATAAAGGCGGCACTCTAGTTTTGCTGACAAATAAGGTAGATAACTTGCCACACTTTTGCCCAATGTTTTCTTCCATTGGTTGGTGGTGTCAGATGTTTCTCGGTCATTTTTATGTCCAGTATTTTTTTTCTCTTTCCAGTCTTTGACCAATGGATTTAGAATTTGTTTTAATGTGTGCTCCTGTGCAGTGTGTTGAAAACAGTGCATTAGTCGCAAAGTGATCTATGACACTTTCACAGCTTTTGCCGGATAGAGCCAGATTGTCTTGACATTGTCGATGTTTAATTTTTTCTTTAGAGACTTTGTCAGATGGAGGCTGATTGTCTGGACATTGTCAATGTTCAATTTTTTCTTCCTTTTCACAGACTTTGTCTGATGGAGACATCATGGAGACAGATTAC
This sequence comes from Myxocyprinus asiaticus, assembly GCF_019703515.2. Taxonomy (NCBI): domain Eukaryota; kingdom Metazoa; phylum Chordata; class Actinopteri; order Cypriniformes; family Catostomidae; genus Myxocyprinus; species Myxocyprinus asiaticus. The sequence continues at coordinate 17,530,185 of NC_059377.1, forward strand.
CACAAATAAATCATTCATACACTCCTCCTTGAAGAGCTGCACTCCATTCACCCCTATTTCATTCAAGTGATCCTGTAAATTCTGCTGTCTGGTTGGTTCAATAGTTTCATTTGCAGAAGAATCCTCTTTATTTCTGGCCCTGTGAGGTTTGGAGACCCATGAATTATTCTTACTGTCATAGCGGCAAAAAGCCGTCCACATCATTGAGGGAATGTTTACTCTTTTGTTTAACATTTGGTTGCAGGGTATAGCTCCTGTCAGGACATAGGCTAAGACTGTATAATTATTATCAGTGCAGTTTTTTCCATGATCTGTGTAACATTTGTCTCCATGTTAGCCCAGCTTATGTTAAAGCTTACTTTCTGTGGCACAATTTTGTGAAAGTGAATGTAGATTGCGCAGTAATGTTAACTGCATGACAGCTGGGATATAAGTGACCACGGTTAACTTTGTGTTTGTCTCTGTCTGTGGAGTAGTTATTAGCCTGTTTGACAAATGGCTCAATCATTTCATTGTTCTGTGGTTCAAGCTGCAAAGGAAAAATAAACAAATATGGTTAATAGACAGCTAAAAAACAAATCTTAATACAAAAGTAGAGGAAATAGATAAACTAAGTAGTTAAGATTTAAAGCTTTTTACCAATACATTTTGTAGATATTCAAACACATTTCTTTGAAAAACATAAAAATGTTAGAAAAGAATGTTAGTTAAGCAATACCTCTGATTCAATCATCCATTCTTGGTTTGGTCTCGTGAAATGGCCTTTTCCAGTGTACTTGTAGGCTGAGAACAGAATACAAGAATTTTGATCTTTGTATTGGAGAGTGTCGCATACCTGTTCTCACCCTGATTATTTTGTAGGGATTTTAATCCACTGAGTTTAAATTGTTTAAAACACCAGGAATTACAGGAGAGTGGTTCTTTACAAATTCTTTACATACACAAAAATCTTCTACTACATGAGGGATGATGCATGGAAAGCCCAACAGCAGCTGCACAAAGAGCAAACCTCTGATGAACACCATTAATGTGCACTACTGCAGAACGAGTCTCGGGACAAGGAAAAAGACCTTCCCTTTTTATAAAGCAGTAATCTGAACTCTTTAGTCTGATTGGTCTCTTTGGGTAATTTTTTTTTATTTATTTTTTAATGAGCATCCAAAACATTTTATCCAAAATATTTAGTTTTATTTGGTTGTCAATAGGCCAATTCAGTCGGACCTTGTGTTCTGCTGGCAGAAAATCTAGCCTTCTTGGCTCCTCACAGCCAGGAGGACTGTAGATGTGCTGTTCCTTGCTCCTGAAAGACCATAGCCATTCTCCTGAAGATACTGAAAATAAATGCACTTTAAACCTATTTATCAACACCATCTTTTACAATAAAGACTTCTATGAATCAACGTAAAATACTGTACTGAACTACTCACTCATTTACTTAAAAACGATAACTTGATGCAAGTCAACTATGCAGTGACAGGCACGAAACACTTTCCTCATTTAAATTAGATTTCATGATGGTTATGTTTATAATATATTTCAATTACCCACTCTCGATAAACAATTATTTATATCCATCATCCCAGGAAAATTTTGATGTAGTAATCCAGAAATCACTATATTTTCTGTATAGTCACACAGTACCAACTTTACAGATGTGATGAAAACTCAAAGCCCGTCTCCCAATGAAGACACGCTGAAGCTCTGTTCACCCCTCAAACACACACACACACACAATATGGGAAACGGGTGATTCTCTTTGGATACTTTGTTGGTTTCAAGTTATTTCTGTTAAGGGAATTGTAGAAAAGTCAATGAAATGGAAAAAATCCCACACACTATCCTGGCTTGCAAAGAGTATCAAAATGTAAAAAAGTTTCGAAAAAGCAAAGTTTCGGTCACTCAACCTTCATCAGGCATTTACAAACAGAGTGCGACAGCACCAAATTTAAAATATGTCATAACCAATCAACGCATCTGATGACCGTGACATCACAACCAATGACAATCAATAAAATAGAGAACATTTAGAAAACACCTATAAATACAGAAAAATTTAAACATCACATATACAGCAGCCCAGATACATATAATAAATTACACCTGTAAGGTAACCCAGATCGAACAGATACCTTGACTTGACTTTCAAAAATAATCCTACCCCCTGATAAATTTGAACTAGACCAGAGTAAAAAGGATGACAACTAGCCGCGGTCCTCCACATGTTAATTTGCACTCTGCACAGAGTGAATATTGAAATGTTACTTGCCATCTAATCCCTCATGTGGACTAAACTGAACTTCATATTGTTTGAAGTGACAAAAGCATTATTCATTTTTTTAAGTCTAACTATTAAACTATTTACAGCTTAAGATGTATTATAATTATGTGAAATCATATAGAATAATCATTAAAACTTTCCATGCCTTCAAAGTAAACTGCCTTTGATGAAGATATGATACTTGCAGTTTTTGGCTGTATCCCTTTGAGATCATACACAAATTACCATAATTATTCTACTACACAAAGCCCTTTATTTTGTAATAACTTGTGCCAGCAACTATTTTTCTGCATGAATGTCCAAATCAGCTTGTTTTACCATTATATTGTGTCTGCCCATTCCCTCCTCACAACTTTTACCAATTTTATAACCGAACTATGCAAAATATGAAAGAATAGACATGAATACAAATATGAATGCCTCTATATGTTGGTAGTTATGGTAGGAATCGTGCACACCTACTGGAGGTGAAGCTCTACAAACCAGCTCAACTGATAGTTTGCACTGGACAGTTTTGATTCAGTTGTCTCGTTCATCAGAGATGTCTGTGGTTATTAGAAAGATGATTTACACTGCAGCTGCTCCAGCCGCGATCGGGCCCTTCAGGTGAGAGTCTTCATGCTGTCAAACACTGTGTTCATGTTCCTAAATAAATGTGCACGTGACGTGCTCTTGCATAGAGATAATGATTTTTATTTAAACTCGTCCAGTTACGTGTTTAACAACTAGCTTTGTCTGACAAAAGGCCTGTCATGAGTTAAACATTGCAATGCAATATTTGGTCGGGGCGTGTTGTTACACACTCAAAATGATCTCCGTAACTTTTACTGTACTGTTTGGACAAGATGACTTCTATTAAAAGAAAAATCCCTTATACACCTACAGCCAAGCAGGGCCGTAGCAAGGAATTCTGGGTCCCCTGACTCTATATTGATCTGGGTCCCTTTCATATGAAAAATACAGTTTACAACTTGTTGTGGGCCCCCCTGGACCCGTGGGCCCCTAGAATAGTTACCACCTTTCACCCCATTAGATACGGCCCTACCTATAAGACAGGGAATATACAGGTAGGATGAACTTTTCAAGCTTAGTTTCCAAACCTTATTAAAGTGTAATATTGTGGTTTATTATTATGCATAATTACAGTGCATGATTATTGCATGCATTATAATAATTCTTGGAACTGCTCTATTCTGCCACTAGAGAGACACAACTGTCTGCACCTGCTGCCAAATACTTGAATTTCCCAATTGGGCTATACTTTAGTAGCCAAGTCAAGATTTAATCTAGTACTTGCATGCAGCATTATCACAATAAATTATTTATATCAAATTTAAGGTCCTGTTTCTTTACAAAATGAGTTGATTTTGTTTCTTGGCATGTAAATGATTTTTAGATGTGGTTATCTCAGGGGGTGTTTATGTTTCAACCAACAGACAGTAAGAGGTGGTGTCAAGATCAAAACCTTGACCAGAGTTCAAGCTGGTTAGTTCTGCATATCTGTGTTGTTATGTTTAATTACTTATGACTGGCCTCAGAAATAGTGTCATTTGAGACATGAACATTATAATGATCAGGCCATACATAATCAATAATAATCCATGTGTGTTGCTGCTAGGGTGTAATTTTTACAGGATGTATTTTATACAATAAACTACAATCCTGTTTTAATACCTTTTCAAAGAGCTTCTAAAGTGTTCTTAGGGCAGAAAGGAATATTTTTGGCTTAATTCAGATCATTTATTTCTTCTCTAAGAAGACTTTTCAGTAAGTGGAACTCCTAAGTACTTTTTGAAATACTGATACCAAGGGAATTACTTTTTCCTATAGTTGTGCAGACACACGTATGCATATAATTGGCACATTCATGATTGATTGCATTATATAACTATTTGTGAACTGGTCTTAAATTAATCACACATTAACTAGGTCTTACTCTTGTCTTGGACTCAACCCTTTATGATTTTGTCTCAAACTTGAAGCCCTGTTATCTCAGGCTGGACACAGATATGGACTTTGTGGTCTAGAACAGTGTTCAACAGGACCATTAGTAAGGCTGAAGTACCCCTTCACTGACACAAAATCAAAGATGTGTACCAAAGACTATATCATTTAACATTATCATTAATATTGATTATTATTAATGATAATAATTCATTATATTTCAGGCATAGTTTATTTATAATGTGCATTTTGCTTACATGGGAAATAAATGGTCTCTTAGCTAATGCTGTTAATTTACAGGGGATCTTCTAACTTTGTACATTACACAATATTAAAGGAATATTCAGGGTTAGCTCAGTCAACAGCATTTGTGGCATAATGTTGATTACCACAAAAAAAATTTTTGACTCGTTCGTCAATTTCTTTAAGAAAAGCAAAAATTGAGGCACTTACAATGGAAGTGAATGGGGCCAATTTTTGAAGGGTTTAAAGGCAGAAATGTGAAGCTTATAATTTTATAATTATTGTTAAAACTTGTGTATTATTTGAGCTGTAAAGTTGTTTAAATTGTTGTTTTCCAGAATTCTATGGTTTACGTGTTACATCATCATTGCAGTGAAGTTGTAAAATTGGATATATATTAACTTTACACAGGAAAGGTTAGTACGCTATTTTCTAACACTAAAATCATGTTAACACGCACATTGTTTATGTCTTGTGGAAATACTTTTGAAACAGTGAGTATTTTAATGTTTACGAATTGGCTCCATTCACCTCCTTTGTAAGTGCCTCACTGTAACACAGATTTGTGCTTTTTTTAATAAAAGGAGGGACAAGACAAAATAATTTTTTTATGGTAATCAATATTATACCACAAATGATGTTGATTGACATTAACTTGTATTGAACCTGGAACATTCCTTTAATTTTACAAATGTTATTTTATCATTAGTTTTTCATAATTTTGGTCAAATTTTAGCTTTTTAAAAATGTAAAAAGTTAATGTATTACATCAATAAAAATTATGTCTTAGAATTGCATTTGTTTAAGTGGATCTTATCGTTGGACACACATTACACGGAGTGAGTCAAAGCAAACTTTTAACCTCAACATGCAGTGAAAAGTTCTCGTTGCCAAACTGTAGAGTGAAAGACCGGTATCGGGCTTGTTTAAATAAAGATCAGGATTAACTGGAAAATCTTTATTTTTACTCATTTATAATTTTATGATTTTTATTTTAAGCTAAACATGTGATTTTGTGTACCCTGTGGAACCTGCTTACGTACCCCCTTGGCTACATGCAGTCCCGGTTCGGAATCACTGGTCTAGAAGACTACAGTGTGGTATTTGTAAACCATATTATTAATTTGAATTCCCAACTAAACGTAATCTAATATTAAAGGGATAGTTCACCCAAAAATGAAAATTCTCTCATCATTTACTCACCCTCATGCCATCCCAGATGTGTATGACTTTCTTTCTTCTGCAGAACACAAATTAATATTTTTAGAAGAATATCTCAGCTGTGTAGGTACATACAATGCAAGTGAATGGTGACCAGAACTTTAAAGCTTCATGCTTATGGATTACTTTTATGCTGCCTTTATGTGCTTTTTGGACCTTCGAAGTTCTGGTCACCATTCACTTGCATTGTATGGACCTACAGAGCTGAGATATTCCACTAAAGATCTTTGTTTGTGTTCAGCAGAAGACAGAAAGTCATACACATCTGGGATGACATAAGGGTGAGTAAATTAGAATATTTTCATTTTTGGGTGAGCTATCCCTTTAATGAAGCAAGAAAACTTGGTTGGCTGTTGGCCTTTTTCTCCACTGCAGTGTGCATGTTATTCCAGCAGAAGGCAGTGGAGAACAACATTTCTCAAGATGAGTTGTTAATACAGTTTTTCTAGATCACTAACCATTTTCTCTGAATTATGAACACATCTTAAAACTACACACCAATTTGTACAAACCTCAAAATGAAATATTTCACTCAAAAAACACATATTCTCTTCCCTTAATATTAATATTGGCTTCAAATGACACAAACCCAGGAAATTCACAGACTATTCCACTGCTCACAACACACCAGTGAGATCAGTTCAAAACACTACTACACAAACCTCTACAATCAATAAAACTGTAATGAAAATGAATAAAACATCTCTATTTATCCACAATTAGATTTCACCAAAAAATTCAAATAGATTTAAATTATTTTGTCATTACATTCAGCCAGGCTGTCGTGGTAGATCGTACAATGTATATCTCAGGACAGTTGGGCATGGATGTTGCCTCTGGACAGCTGGTTGCTGGTGGGGTGCAGGCCCAGGCCAAACAGGTGAGACCTAGAAAGGCAAAATGCATACAGTGGCCCTCAGATAGATTTGTTTCCTTCCCAGGTTGGGATATATTGAATTGAAGCGCATGTTTCTGTGTTTTTTCCTTACAACTTCAAAGGCACTTATTAACATGGGGGAGATTCTGAAAGCCGCTGGATGTGGATATGAAAACAGTAGGTCATCTACTATCACTTGGTTGATGAGTAACATGTAACACCTTTAATGGTTTTGAAACATTTGTCAGACTGTTCATAAAGTCTACCTTTTTTTGCAGTTGTTAAGACAACAGTGCTGTTGGCAGACATAAATGACTTCAATAACGTTAATGATGTTTACAAGCAATGTGAGTAAGACTGAAGGAGTCGTGTGGTTGACTCTTGTAAATAGTTTTCAGAAAAGCCTCATGTGTGTCGAATTATCGCTATATCCACAACCACAGATTTCCCTTACAGTTTTAGTTAATAAAAAGCTATTTAAAGTTTTGGTAATATCAAAAACCTCAATGGAATTTATGGGCAGTGATACTGATGCACAATATTTAGCCTCTGTAGTAAAGCCTAGCACAAAAATATCTTACTTTTTTCCCCTCAGAAGTACATAAACTAAAATACCTTCCCTTCCTAATTCCAACACTTTGGTGTTAACACTTTAAGCAAGTTATTTTTCATTTAACTATTACACACTGATGCATCTGTGCAGCACTGGTTATTTCCTCTTGAGTACAATGCGGATGAGTAATCCTACCCTGTCTGCGTGTAAAGGGATACAGTGCAGTTGTGTAAAACAATAGACTCCTCTCCTTGAGGACAACGCATCATCACTGCCTCCTACAACAGAAACTTTCCATGATGTGACATGCAAACCTAGGATGTGAATAGAACAGAATTTACATTCATTCTCTCTCTATAAAATTCAATTTATGATACAGGTAATTATACACATGGGGATAAAATGCTGTTTTTCTTGTCTTTGAAATTGAATTTTGATGCTTGTTAATCATTTAAATGGGCCCTCGTGTCATTCATAACCTACAGTGGCAAGAGAAAGTATGTGAACCCTTTGGAATTACCTGAATTTATGTATAAATTTGTCTAAAAATCTGGTTTGATCTTCATTTAAGTTATAATAATGAACAAACACAATCTGTTTTAACTAAACAAATTATTGTATTGTTCTTGTACATATTGAATACATCATTCAAACATTCACTGTGTAGGTTGGTAAAAGTATGTGAACCCCTAGGCTAATGATGTCAACAAATGCTAATGAAACTAAGGTTGAATTGTTTGGGAAGAACACTCAGCACTATGTATGGCGTAAAAAGGGCACTGCATACCAACATGAAAACATAATTCCAACATTGAAGTACGGTGGAGGGAGTATCATGATTTAGGGCTGCTTTGCTGCTTGGACCGCTTGCCTTCATCGAGGGAAAAATTAATTCCCAAGTATATCAAGACCTACATCCTACAAGATAATATCAGGGTGGCTGTGCACCAGCTGAAGCTCAGTAGAAGTTGGGTGAAGCAGCGGGACAATGACCCTAAACATCAAAGTAAATCCAATACAGAATGGCTTCAAAAAAAGAAAATCCACCCAGTCAGAGCCCTGACCTTAACCCAATAGAGATGCTGTGGAATGACCTCAAGAGAGCCGTTCACACCAGACATCCTAAGAATAAGCCTGAGCTGAAGCAGTTCTGTAAGGAAGAATGGTCCAGAATTCCTTCTGAACATTGTGCAGGTCTAATCCGCAGCTACCGGAATCGCTTGGTTGAGGTTATTGCTGCCAAAGGAGGATCGACCAGTTTTTAAATCCAGGGGTTCACTTACATTTTCCACAGCACAGTGAATGTTTAATGGGATGTGTTTGATAAAGACATGAAAGACTATAATTGTTTGTGTGTTGTTAGCATAAGCACATTGTGTTCGTCTATACGTGTAACTCTGATGAATATGAGATCACATCTTATGACCAGTTAATGCAGAAAACCAGGGTTCACATACTTTTTCTTGCCACTGTATATGACTTTATTGTGTGGAACACAAAAGGAGTCTTCAAGCAGAATGTCCAAGTACCACTTTTCCATGCATTGAAAGTGGATAGGAACAAGGAATTGCCATGTATGGAAAGAGCAGTTAGGAAATTTTGCTAGATTTCTATAACATGGAAGAAAATTATACAGATTTAGTACAACATGGGGGTGAGAAAAGGATGAAAAATCCTTTTTTTTTTTATTATTATCTTATTAAGAAGAGGGTGATTTAAGCTTTTTGGATCTCAGAGAGTGCATGTGTTTCTTCTTAAGTAGATAAAATTAACTACACTTTGTGTTTGCATACAATTAACTTGTAAACTAACACACAAAGTGTCCATCAATGTATCAATCAAGTGATTTTTAACTGTATTGAAGATTTTGTTTACCTATGTCTCAGGCAAAGAAACCAGAGTTTTCTGTTGTCTAACCACTGGTGCTTATTTTTTGGTCATTGTATTTCATTTCTCTTTTGTTTCACTTTTTCTTTAGTTTTCAGCCAACATTTACCAGCTAGAGCTGCCTATCAAGTAGCTGCCTTACCCAGAGTAAGTATTAAGTGCAGTCTAGTTAGTTTTGTTCAAATCCTTAACCCTAAGTATTCAACTTTGGCTCATACCTACAGGCATTAATGATACCGCAAATCATGCGGCTTGTTGAGGAGAGGTGTGTTATTACTTTTTTAAGCGATCAGATTACAGATTTTCACCTGGTAAACAATAAAACGGCCAGAAAATCCCATACTGAAATTAAAGGAGTGACCCAAGCAGGACTAGAGACTTGAGGGTGGGCTCTTTTGACTTGCACCAGAAGCAACCACCCAAAACAGCCTAGCAACACCCTACAAACCACACAGAACACACTTGTAGTTGTCTAGCAATGCCCTGGCAACCACCCATAGTAGTCTAGTATCGTGGCAGCAACTTTTGAAAAAGTCAGATTTTTTTTAAAATATATAAATATATATTTAATTTAAGTAGATTGAAAACCCTTTATTTTGTTTTTATACCTCCCTTTGTTTTCTGTTTCTTTATTTATATCTTTTTTCAGGGGGGGCTTGTTGAGATTGAAGCAGTTGCTGTATTGGGACCCATCACAGATGCCTCCTTACCGTATGACCAAAGAATGCACAACAAATTGTAAATCAGTCATAAGGAGAAAGCCGCAGCCACAAATTAGAAAAGCAATCACACTCATTACATCAAGTGCTTCAACAGAAAAATAGCTTTCCATTACTAAGTGCATGTACTGTTGTTGCTTCATCACTACATTCACTTAATCTATAATAACAACAATGCAAAACATAGTTCAAGTTAAAGTTTATTTTTAAAATCCTAAAAATCTGTCATTATTACATTAGACCACACCGCAAAAATCAACATTTCTTCCAATTAGGGAGAGTTCTCTTCCATACCCTGTTTCTTTCATGAAAACATTAGCATGCCATCATTGTAAATAATGTCATTATTGTAAATGAATATAATATGCATGGGAGTTTTTCCTTTCATGATAAAGTGGTCGTTGTAACATTTATGGTAAAAAAAAAATTTAAAAAAAATTACATAATTTAGAATTTTCATATTCTTTTTGGCCTTTGCATCTCCAATATGAAATATTGAATGAAATAAAGAAGGAAATCTATGGTTAAAGTCTAGGGATACACCGATCTGATACCTGGATCGGTATCGGCTCCGATACTGAAGCTTTTAGACGGATCGGGTATCGGTCGGACGAGCCGATCCAAATCCGATACTGTGTGTTAGTCATGTTCGTTACTGTCAAGCTCAAAAAATGACATAAAAGAACCATAAAAACACTATTAAAGTAGTTCATATGACTCGTGCATTTTATTCAAAGCCACTTGAAGATGTGCAATAGCTCTATGAATCACAAAATGCTGTGTTTAATAAGTATATACTGTATATAAAATGCACGCGCAGCTCCAGCACGTTATTGAATGGCGCTGCTCTGTTTACACACACACACTCATGGCTATTTTTAGCCTACACAGCAGTGTGCAATATTTGAGCGCTAATCACGAACAACACCTCAGATATAGATGCTCAATAGTTCGGTTCACTTATAATATGCATTTAGATTTTTTAACCAGAATTTGAATAAGAAGCGAATTAAACTACTGTGAACTTGCCTACAAACAGACACATGCAGGACTTCATGGAGAGTTCAGAATGTCAAAATAAAAGCGTGAGGGTTTAAAAGTAAAGGTGCACGATTGAGATATATTACTATATATTACTATTATAATATTATTATCTAAATCTTTTAAAGTCCAGATACAAGTTGAAAAAATTTTGTAAAAAAAAATATATATATATATTTTCTACTGATGACTTAGACTGGAATTACATATAATTTTGCTGCTACATTATCCAGTATACTAGTTAATAATTTCTTAATTAATAGTGTTTCTTAATAAGCTATACATTTATATTGAAATAATGTGTAGTTAGAGGTTTGTGTTTCTTTACATATTAAAGAGCACACCCAATTAGTTCCACACAATAATGTAAAGATATTCTAAACTGTTTATGCAACATTGGTATCGGATCGGGATCGGTATCGGCCGATACTGAGATTTCTGATATCGGAATCGGATTGGAAGAGAAAAAGTGGTATCGGTGCATCCCTATTAAAGTCTGCACTTCTATTTCAAGAAACTATAAATAGTGTGGGGTATTTGCATTCTGTATATATACTGTATAAAGACAGGCACAGAGTCTTCAAAGACCAGTGGGTCTATACCTTGGCAACAAACAAGCAATAACTGTATACTAAAGAAACTACTGTTTCACTGTAGTTTTAAACATCTCAAGTGAAATCCTGATTGTGCTGGAAATATGTGTTCCAATCTGGATTCTGCTGAAACTCTGGCAACCGATGCACACTTAACTGTCTTCACCAGTAGCTGAAAAAGAGTGAATATGGGAAAATAGTTACTATACATACACACTAAAACATTTTTTTTTTTTTAATCATATTACTCCACTTACCTGTTGCTTCCTCCGGAGGGGAGGAATCTGCTTGGCCCTCAGTTGTGTTTTCTGTGAAAAGAAGATTAGAAAGAAATAACATCAACATCCAAGAAACTAACTAGACTGATCCCAAATGAAATTCTACTTTATTTAAACCTTTGATTAATTTGAATTTGTCCAATACATTGCCATTTTAACAGTTCTCAGAGGTAATTTGGTTGTTGTTTCTTTTAAGTTGCTCGTAATAACTTTAATGCTCAATATCTTTCAGACTTGCCCTGTGGGTTTATCTACTCTGGTTTCTCATGTTGAACTTGTAAGTAATTACAACTAGTATGAGACACTTTAAAATCAGTTGCAGTGTCGTAGCAGATATGGTATTATCTCTGTTGTGTTTTTGTTTGTATTCTGTTGTGTGGTTAGTCATTTATGCATTTCTTTCCACAATGCTCCCCACATATTTGCATCAGTGAATACATTGTCATTTACATTTGAATTTCTGGCAGTGAAGCATGTTGTTGCCCTTGGCATGTTCTAGATCTGGGCAAAGGAACTATTTTAAAGAAATGAAAAAAAAAAAAAAAACTATGACTAATTTTTCAATTATTTATTTCATATTGTTAACCACAGTCTCAGTGGGTCAAGAAGGTCCCCGGTTTAAATCCTGGCTCACCAAGGGCATTTCTGTGTGGAGTTTGCATGTTCTCCCCATGTTTGTGTGGGTTCCTCAGGGTGCTCCGGTTACCCCACAGTCCAAATCATGCAGGTTAAGTGAATTGGAGACTGTAAATTGCCCAAAGGCGTGAGTGAGAGTGTGAATGTGTATGTCTGTGTGTGTTAGCCCTGTGATGGACTGGCCACCTGTCCAGGGTGTTACTCTGCCTTCGACCCGAGACAGCTGGGATAGGCTCCAGCACTATCCGTGACACTACATAGGACAAGCGGCTATAGAAGATGGCTGGATGGATGGACATTGTTAATCACAAAAGGAAATTATAACATTTATAAGCTGTGTATGTACTAGCCAAAAAACATTTTTTGTCTCTCCTGAGATGTATTTATTTCAAGAACATTTCTAAGCTAGGAAACCTGGAAAGGGAGACTAAGGGCAACAGTGGCTCTTGTAAAAGTTAGTAGGACTGTTGTCAGTTTACTTAACAGAGTTAAACAAACAACATTTAAGCAATATCACACAAGCAAGAGTGCGATATGGCCCTACATCAGCACTGCTGTGATTCGGCCGCAGGCCATATAGCACGATTGAGAGTGTGATACTGCTGATACACAACAGTTCAATGAACAAGTACATTTAAAAAAAATTAAGAAAAACTGAGTACGGTCATAAAAAACTATGCTACTTCTTACGCGACAGATCAGAATCTGCCATTGCCAGTTCAAAACAAACCTCCTAGCTTCTCAAAAACAACTTTAGAAGACTAGTATCATGGCTTGGGCTGTTTCTAACATGTTATTGGAGAAACATGGGTGTGAGTGTATGTGTGTGTGTGTATGTGTGTGTGTGTGTGTGTGTGTGTGTGAGAGAGAGAGAGAGATATGGAGCGTGTGCGATCACCTGTTGATGATACTGTACTCTGCTAGACAGCATTCTGAAGATAATGTCATTTTGGTGAAATTCATCCTCTTTTCTCAGTGGAAAAATAGCTGTCGAAGCGGGGGTATTTCTCCCTATTTCACAATAGCTTGTGTGCAAGTGTCTTTCACTATAGAAACCGCAATGTCCTCTGCCATTTTGAACAGTATTTCCTCTCCATTATGGAAAGTCCGGTAAGAGGTAAGCGTCTTGAGTTTGTGTAATTAATCAGTCTGTTGGGTCTCTCAACTGTGATGATTCTTAATGCTGAAGCTGTTTGTTTGAAGCCGTTTAAAGCTATTTCCTAGATTTAGTAGTGTAGTAGTAATATGAGCAATCACGGAGCACTGTTGAATATAAACATTGAGTGACTCTGATTCTTCACGTCATATTACACACAAAAATGGTCTTTTGCCTCCACCTGCTGGCTAAAATATGTAATGTAACAAAATTAAATGTAAAGAGACAGATAACTCTTAACACATCTGTACTGCTCTTACACTTTAGTTTAGAATGGCACAGACACAAGCGGAGTGATACACACAGTGAAGCGTCTGAGTCCTGATGGTGTGAGACATCAGTACCCATGAAACATCTCTCGTCAAATCAGATTCGAGGACCGGAACTAACTATTGTATATTTGTGTTTACTTCCATCTATACTTTCACTTTAAGTCAAAAGTTCCAATGATGAGAAAACAAATTATGTGCTTTGGCTCATTAAAGTAATAAGGCGGTACAGCAATTCAGTAAGCATGACTATAGACGTTCCTTTTTCTTTGTGGCTAAAGAGAAGGTGAAAGTTACTTTGCATCTAGAGATATGTCCCTTGAAAGAGCCCAAACGATTTGCATACACAGGTGAGGAACATGAGGTATAGTGTACCTTGATCCTGAGAAGGAATACTTTGAGCCAATTTTCTGAAGGCAATTTGTTTATTCTGTAAATTTTTCATGAATTGATAAACTGCTGTCTTTGTTAGATACACAAACTGGCAGAATATGAATTGTTAAAGGGATAGTTCACCAAAAAAATGAAAATTCGGTCATCATTTACTCACCCTCATGTCATTCCAAACCCATATAACTTTCTTTCTTTACAACACATCCTGTAATATCCTGGCCACTCTTTTCCATATAATGAAAGTGAAAAAGGACTTCGTCTTACAAGCTTCAAAAAGTCTTAACGTACTGAAATTCAAGTTCTTATTCACTGATAATCTTAACCACTCCAACAAGATCACTGAATCAGTCAGTTGAACCTGAGACCTGGATCCGATTCAAGATTGAATCATTCAGTCAAAATTTGGAAACTGGGCAAACTGATTCACTGAAAAGTTCCAACTCAAAAGAACAATTATTTCACAAATTGAACATTTCTATTTCTCTCATGAATGCACAAAGGAGCGCAGAGTGGATGTCAATATTTTCAGTGAATAACTACTTAAATTTTGGTCTTTTCCTCACACAAAGCTATCGTAAGACTTGAAATATAGCGTGCAAGTAATATGGATACATTTTTGGTACTTCTTTTTCTCCTAAATTTACCTTTGCATTCCTTGGAATGAAAGTCATACAGGTTTGGAACAACATGCATGGTGAGTTGATAATGACAGAATTCTAATTTTTGGGTGACTCCTCCTTTTTCCCTAATTGTGTTTAGAAAAATGTAAACTTACCACTTGGTGCTGGTGCAGATTCTTCAGTACTTTCGGCTGTTGTGGAGGGGTTGGGTTCAGATTCTGCAGGCTGGTCAGCAGCTGCTTCTGCTGGGGCATCAGCCGGAGCTGCTCCTGGCTCACTGTGAGCTGTAGCAGCCGCAGAACTCTGAACTCCCTCTGTAAAATCAAGATCGGTGTCTGCTGCAAGACCACCATTTTCATTGCCTGTCCATTAGAGATTAAGACACTTATTTCACTAATATTGTTTATTATTTAAATAATGTTATAAATAAATAATGTACATATATATGTATGTGTGTGTGTGTGTATATATATACATATACACTCACTGAGCACTTAATAGGAACACCTGTACACCTACTTATTCATGCAATTATATAAGCAGCCAATCATGTGGCCAAAGTGCACTGCATAAAATCATGCAGATACAGTTCATGAGCTTCAGTTAATGTTCACATCAACCATCAGAATGGGGAAAAAATGTGATCTCAGTGATTTCGACCGTGGCATGATTGTTGGTGCCAGATGGGCTGGTTTGAGTATTTCTGTAACTGCTGATCTCCTGGGATTTACACACACAACAGTCTCTAGAGTTTCCTCCGAGTGGTGCCAAAAACAAAAAACATCCAGTGAGCGGCAGTTCTGCGGACAAAAACACCTTGTTGATTAGAGAGGTCAACGGAGAATGGCCAGACTGGTTCGAGCTGACAGAAAAGCTATGGTAATTCAAATAACTGTTTTGTACAATTGTAGTGAGCAGAATAGCATCTTAGAATGCACAACACGTCAAATCTTGAGGTGGATGGGCTACAACAGCAGAAGACCATGTTGGGAACTTTATTAGGACCAAAGTGTTCCTATAAAGTGCTCATATATATATATATATACACACATTCCTGTATATGGAGTAAATGTAGAACTGAATCATTGAGTAAAGAGTGCCAGAAATGTCTTTTTTTTTTTTTATAGGCCTACTTCAAATTTGACACATACCCCAAAACTGATGCTTGCTCTACTAAGTACATTATTAAAACTATACTGTTAATAATTATCTGAGACTGAAAGCAAAACATTAACATCCTGGTTTAATAATGAAAATCTCCACATGTAAGTTATGCTGAAAGGAAACGGATGCACTAAAATAGGCAAACTAGCAGAGGTTATAACAAATATGACATCAGACTTCTGTGGTCTAAAGTACACAACATTTGCATGAAACCTTCTCAGGTCCATAAATACACACTTTTTTTTAAATGATGCCTTAGGCAGGCTGACACTTGAAATAGCACCTATGGTTGGGAGGACCTTCTCTGACAGTCAAATAATTCCTAAAAGTATTTCCTCAAACTCTGAGAACTCATTATAGACACAGAATAAGTCGGGAAACAAGCATACAAACACATGTAACACAAAACAATATACAATGGACTGTAATTTGCTTGACAAATTAAATTCAATGATATTGAAAGCACTTAAATTCAAATTATTTTTAATAATTACATTGTTAAATTATTTATATAGGCTATACATATACAGCATATGTGTGTGTGTGTGTGTGTGTGTGTGTGTGTGTGTGTGTGTGTGTGTGTGTGTGCGTGTGTGGGCAGGTTTAAGTGGTTTACGAGGACTTTTTTTTTAGGTTACAAACTGGTAGTTACAAGGGTATTATGCTATAAATGTGGTTTATGAGGACATTTCTAGTGTCCCCATAATTCAAATCGCTTAAAAAACATACTAAATAATGTTTTATTGAAAATGTAAAAATGCAAAAAGTTTTTTGTGAGGGTTAGGTTTAGGGGTAGGGTTAGGGTTAGGGGATAGAATCTGTAG
This sequence comes from Myxocyprinus asiaticus, assembly GCF_019703515.2. NCBI lineage: Eukaryota > Metazoa > Chordata > Actinopteri > Cypriniformes > Catostomidae > Myxocyprinus > Myxocyprinus asiaticus. The sequence goes on from NC_059377.1 coordinate 17,546,881, forward strand.
TTCGTACAGAATAAAAATCATTATGTCTATGGAGAGTCCTCGTAATGATAGCTGCACCAACATGTGTGTGTGTGTGTGTGTGTGTGTGTGTGTGTGTTTATGATTTTCTATTAAATCCATGCGATGATAGAACTGTTCAGCCATATTTCCATGTCAGTCTGTGTTGTGAAAGTCCAATGGTTTAAGATCTGGGTAAGTCATTTAACTGTCGCTTTCTCTATGGAGACTTTCAGTGTAATTCATACTGTACGTTTTCTATGAGAGTCGCTGTAGTCGAGAAGAACTAAACTGCATGGCAGGCTGATGACAGCATAATGGATAAGGATCTGGGTGCCTTAGCTACACAAAGGTCTCTGGTTCAGTTTCAAGTTAGGGTAACCCAGGATCCGAAGAAGAGTAACTAAGATCTATCGTGCATTTTGTTTTTTTAATTATTATTTATTTTTTTTTTTGCTTTTTTGTTTAGCAATTGTGTCAACATAAATAGTTACAATTATAGCCTATCACATGACCAATATGCCAGATGCAGTGCCCATATAGCCAACTGTTCAAAACTTGACATGACTTGAAACACCAAATAATTAAACAACAGACAGATGATCTGTTTATTAGTATAAAATTAAATGGATCTCAATTATAAACTTCTGTCGCTATGATCTTACCAGATGTGCTCCCATCTTGTTTGGTGCTGGCTCGAGTTGTGTCTTGAGTGGTGGTCTGAGTGCTAGAAGCGCATCCCATTGTGTTCTCTGTGACAGTGAAGTCAAACACTTTGACGAGTGTTCTCGTGCCCAGCGGCGCACATCGATTTCAAGTGCAGGAAGACTCCGCTAATTTAACGTGCACTTGACAGAGACAGCATTAGATCTATTTGAGTGTGTATAAGCGGTGGTCATATGCAAACCTGCCCTTATTCGCGATGACTTTACAGGTCACAGTTTAATTTGCAATGCTAAAACAGTAGTGAAGTTTGTTGTTGTCTCTTTCTGATCTATTGAGATTTTTTGATGTTTAGATAGACACTTTATGTTTAAATAGAACTTAAACAAACAAAACGGTGATATGAGTAACCGATAATCCGTTTTATCACCTTCAAAATGTAATCTAACTTGAGGATGATCAACTGTAGTTCAACTGTTGGTTGATTCATTGTGTTTGGCGACACCTGCAGATGACTTCTGTATTAGCATCTGTCGTGATGATGATGATGATGATGATGATGATGATGATGATGATGATGTGTTAAAAGAAAACTGATTACCGTTTGTGAAAAATGTTATATACACAAATGGAAGGTTATTGCTTCGAAATCAAACTCAAGTCTTTTTTATATTGATTTAAAATTATTTTATTACTCCCTTTCAACTACAAACAACGATCACATCTCTTTTATTTAAAATAATTATTGACTCGTTGGAGAGGTAACTTTCAAAAGTGTGTTATCTGGAGGTGTTTATTTATTTATTATTTGTTTTTATAATTTAAAATGTGTTTATTTTATCGTTTTATATTGTAACTTTTTTTGTGCTTTATTTTTATTCATTTATTCACTTGTTTATTTTATGCTATATTAGGCTGGTTCATTGTCGTATATCCCCTGTACTGTTTCAAAATTGAAAACATTTTCTTTTACTTTTTTTAAAGCCAATCATCTCATTAATCATCAGTGTTTCTTTGTATTCCTGGCAGATAACAGTGGAAGAAATGTCAGAAGTTATGATCTTTAAAAAAAAGCATTGATCAAAAGGTTCATGCTTAAATTACTGAAATTAGTTTGTATCTACATGTTAAATTAAAGTAATTTCAAGGTATTCATCTTTTTGATCAAGAAATTAAATGCTCTCAATTGGCAGATGATACAGATATACTGTATTTCTAAAAAATGTAAAAGAATTAAAAGAGTGTCTCCATGAGTTTTCTTTAGTGTTGGGAATAAACATAAATATTAAGACATGCTAATTATTTGCTCTCAAAGATAGACCCAATAACTTGTTAGAAATCTATGATATACAAATAAAGGACCAAATCTCTGATCTGGGAATTAAAATGTGTAAAAGTCAGAAGGGACGAGTAAGATTAAATTACTACCCAATATAAATAATATATATATATATAAAAAAAAATAACTCCTGGTTAGTAAGGGATTTATCCTTAGATGGGAGAGTACTATTGTCAAAATCAGAAGGGTTAACAAGATTGAAGAAATAAATCTCATTATCTGGATAAAGAAAAACTCTCTGTAATCCATTTAATCATGGTGGGTTAAATGTATTTGATTTTGAACTATCCTACATTATCCTCAAAGTAGAATGGGTCCAAAATTATATTCGTTCAAAAGATAAATTATGGTTTATTTTAAATGTATTGATAATTTATGGAATATTTTTCATTTATAAATGTAAATGGGCATCACAAAAACACATTTTACACATTTCAAAATAGAATTAGATAATTATTTTGATACATTAATAGGAGCAAAAAATAAATAAAAAAATAAAAATAAAAAAACAGCAAAGCCAGAGAGTGTGAATTTCTGTAAAACCTTGAATACTTTTTGAATACTATAATTACACCTTGTATATGTGCACACTTAAAAGTCATATACCCTTTTGGATTTTTTAATTTTTTTATTTATTTATTGTTCTAAATTTGACTGTTTTGCTGTCATGATGTAATTATGACAGCGATATATATATATATATATATATATATACACACACACTGGCGGCCAAAAGTTTGGAAGAATGTACAGATTTTGCTGTTTTGGAAGGAAATTGGTACATTAATTCACCAAAGTGGCATTCAACTGATCATTATATCATACACTGCTGAAAGCTATTTGGTTTGTTAAATGAACCTTAACATTGTCTTTTAGTTTGTTTTTGAGTTGCCACAGTATGCAATAGACTGGCATGTCTTAAGGTCAATATTAGGTCAAAAATGGCACACACACACATACACATACACACACACAAAAACTGATTTCTCTAGAAACTCGTCAGTCAATCGTTGTTTTGAGGAATGAAGGCTATACAATGCTTGAAATTGCCAAAAAACTGAAGATTTCATACAAAGATGTACACTACAGTCTTCAAAGACAAAGGACAACTGATTCTAACAAGGACAGAAAGAGATGTGGAAGACCAGATGTACAACTAAACAAGAGGATAAGTACATCAGAGTCTCTAGTTTGAGAAATAGACGCCTCACATGTCCTCAGCTGACAGCTTCATTGAATTCTACCCGCTCAACACCAGTTTCATGTACAACAGTAAAGAAAAGACTCAGGGGTGCAGGCCTTATGGGAAGAATTGCAAAGAAAAAGCCACTTTTGAAACAGAAAAACAAAAAGAAAAGGTTAGAGTGGGTAAAGAAACACAGACATTGGACAACAGATAATTGGAAAAGAGTGTTATGGATCTTAACCCCACTGAGCTTTTGTGGGATCAGCTAGACTGTAAGGTGTGTGAAGTACCCGACAAGACAGCCACATCTATGGCGAATGCTACAGGAAGTGTGGGGTGAAATGTCACCTGAGTATCTGGACAAACTGACAGCTAGAATATCAAAGATCTGCAAAGCTGTCATTGCTGCATGTGGATGATTTTTTTTTTAATGTAAACTCTGAAGAAGTTTAAGAAATTCTGAAAAAAACAAATATATATATATATATATATATATATATATATATATATATATATATATATATATATATATATATATATCAAATTGTAATAGTAATTTTTCATGTTATTAATGTCCTGATTATACAATGTGATCAGTTGAATGGCACTTTGGTGAATAAAAGTAAAAATTTCTTTCCATAAGAGCAAAATCTGTACATTATTCCAAAACTTATGGCTGTCAGTGTTTGTGTGTGTGTGTGTATACTGTATATATATTTACCACAATAAAAAAGATTGACATTACTTTTGTAGACCACTATAAATTGTGCCTACATATTAATTTCTTTACAAAACTATTTTTTTTTACTTATAAATAGATGAGATAGACTGAACAGTGAATGAAAAACATCCCACAAGTCAGCGTACTACTTCATCACTGTGTATCACCATGGTTTTTTATAGTAACCACTAAAAAATGGTTACTGTGTTAATACATATATTGCTGTAGTAACAAATATGGTTAACTGCATTAAAACTATGGCTTCCACCAAAAAAATGGTTACAACAATATTACTTTAGTAAAACCATGGTTAATTTTACCTGGATCAAACCTTTCTCTTAACTCTCTGACCTTCATCATGACCAAATCACTGCGAGGAAATCAATCTTTATATTCATTTGATTTATTATTATAAGTAACACTCAAGAATATTAAAAGTGGAGGCAGGAAACAGGATGGGGAAAACTGTGTCAAAAACTGGATTAGAACCCAGATTATCCGCATGGAAAAAAAAGCACATTTACAATATCTTATCACACTAAACCATTGCAGCAACACTTGACAAAGCAGTTTGTCTTTCATTTCTTTGTTTCCACCAGATTATTTCACTGTGTGGCAGGTATTTACACATAGTGCAAATAGTCACTCCGTGATGATAATAATAATAAGTCAAGTCATTTTTATTTATATAGCGCCTTTCACAGCACACATCGTTTCAAAGCAGCTTTACAGAAAATCATGCATTAATAGAAAATGAAACTGTAATATCTATAAAGTCTTAGAGTCATCATTGTGTAATTTGATTAAATACAGTTATGAAGTGTGTATAAAAATATGTAATTAAATAATAATTGTATTTATAACCCCAGTGAGCAAGCCGAAGGCGACTGTGGCAAGGAACACAAAACTCCATAAGATGTTTGTTAATGGAGAAAAATAACCTTGAGAGAAACCAGGCTCACTGTGGGGGCCAGTTGCCTTCTGGATAACAGCTCAGATATAATGCCAATATTAGTTATTTATGTGCAGTATAAGTCATGGTTTAAAATTAGTAAACTAAGAAAGTGTTAAGGGCCAGTGTTTAAACAAAGATTTTTTATTAACTTTAAGATTAATGACTAATGTTTTATTACTAAGTCCATCCTGGATTAACTGCAGAAGTTCATATAGATGCATTGTCCTTTGTTAGTTGTCTGATGTTGGCTTTTGTTGGCAATTAATTGATAGTCTATGTATTCCATTATAAGAGTGTAGTCCATCATTAGACCAAGGTGATGCAGGCCGAGATTTGTGAGGTGCATCGCAGTTCAACCAGCCGGTAATTTCGGTGAGGTCCAAGGTTTAGGCAATGGCATTTGAAGTATACCATGTCTTATGGTTGGAGTTGGCATTAGTTCATCCTCTGAGGTCCATCGTAACAGACTGAAGTGATGTCTGGCTGGCACCAGCTGCATTTAGTCGTCATCACTCAGAGACGCGTAGCAGTGGAGTCCGACACCAAGCAGGAACCGAGCTGGATCCGGCTGGTTCTGGTGACCTCGGGATAGGAGTCGTGAGGTTAAGACAGAGAAACAAATAGAATAATATTAGCATAGATGCCATTTAATTTATTGCAGAGTTATTGAATATGAGAAAAGTTTCTGGTTCCGGCAGACCTAACTAAAGAGCCTAATTGTGTGGTGAAGTATAAATTAGTTGTATGCCTAATAATGTTATATTATTGATATTACTGAAGTTGTTAATGATCTCCATCATTAATACGCTGAGATGCGAGCGGAAAAAGGACAGGCGAAAGCATCTAACAGAAGCGCATGCGCGAGAACGTGACAAGAGAGGGTTCCCTTCTAGACACGACTGTTTTGAGTCTTCCGCGCTCTCGCGAGGCGTGCGCGTGAGTTTATGCGCGTGGTGCACGCTGGAAATCCCTTTCTCAACGAGGCCATCTTGGTGTGTTCAGGAGGTGAGAGCTGCTCTAGTGGAAATGATTAAAAACACTCAATTTTAAGACTCTTACGTTGAATATAACATCATAATTTTGAAAGCATAGGTCTTGATTTGTCGCTTTGCTGTATTCAGGTTGGCCAGATCGGACTAATCAGGAACTATGGTGGCCGCAAAGAAAACGGTGAGTTGAGCGCAGTGCTGCGCGTGCCGGAGAACTTCACGTGGAAGTCCAGTACAGGCCTCGGGACGAAAACTAACATGATTTCATATCTAAACCGATGTTTAGCACTTTGATCATGCAGTGGTGGTGGTGGTGGTGTTGCTGTTAGCCATGATATTTGGCAAATGCTTATCTCTGATTGCTTGTGTTGTGTGTACTTCATGTTAGCTAGTAAAAGTTAAGCAGCTTGACAGTATTTCTACTGTCTTTTAATCGTAAAATCTGTACATGATGTAGAACTGTTTCCGGAATAGTGTAGAACTTCACAACACGTATTACTGTGAACTAAATGCACATTCAAGAAATAAACGCAAGAGAGAAATAGATTCCGTTAACTGAAGTGTTAGTAGTACCAGTACACGAGACCTCTAGTTGTACATAAAATATAAATAGTGTTTTCATGTTGGGGTTCATTGACGGATTCATAAAGAATGATTTATTGGCCCAGTCTTTTGACGTGATTGTTCACAATCTGAACTTTAAGTAGCTTTAATTGTCTTATAAATTGAATAAATGATTATGCAAATTACTTTAAGTAAATGTGCTTCATATTAGCCAAAATGAGTATACCGTTTACACTTACTAATGCAAATGACAAATCTCAAATGTATTTAAGACACAAGTTTGTGTCATAGTATTTTTTTTTGTTTTGTTTTTTGTTTTTCCATTTTGTGTTAGGTTTGTTGCTTCCGACCTACATGAAATTTATGGTTTTGTCCCATACTTCTCTATTTACAGAAAAAGTCCTTGGAGTCCATCAACTCCAGACTGCAGCTTGTGATGAAGAGCGGTAAATACGTTCTCGGATACAAACAGTCTCAGAAAATGATTCGCCAAGGTAAAGCCAAGCTAGTAATCCTGGCTAACAACTGCCCTGCTCTGAGGTATGTGCTGTTTGGTTATTTCCCAATAGTTTGTGACTTATAAGACAGTATCATTTGTGAACAGACCGCTTTATGTTTTGGATCTTTTAATAATTCAACTATATTTTTCCCAGGAAATCTGAGATTGAGTACTACGCTATGTTGGCCAAAACTGGAGTCCATCATTACAGTGGAAACAATATTGAGCTCGGCACAGCCTGTGGCAAATACTACAGGGTCTGCACATTGGCGATCATTGACCCTGGTATGTATTAGTACATCCACAACACTGAAATCTAGTGTATCTTTGAAATCGTCTGACTGCCCTTTTGGTGCTTTTTATATTCTTGCCTCAGTTTGAACATTTCAGTCAGTTGAAGAAAGAACAATGTTCTGTAAATAATGTCTTTTCTCTTGTGTTAATAGGTGATTCTGACATCATCAGAAGCATGCCAGACCAGCAGCAGGGAGAGAAGTAGAGCCTTTTCCACCAGATGTTATTAGAAATAAAATGGATTGAAACAGTCATTGTGGTTTTTGGTTATTTATCAACTTTTGTTCTGGTTTTCTTGAAGTGTTAAGTCATTAAAGGTTAAAGAGGGGTAGTTATCCCAAATATATTTCTCATTTACTCATTCTGTCCTAAACTCGTATGACATTCTCTCTTCTCTAGAACACAAACTAAGATTATTTGAAGTGTATTATGTTGCAGTGCAAGTCTATGGGGTCCAAACCTTTCAGGCTTCAAAAAGGGGCATAAAGACACTATAAATCTTGACCTCTAGTGTGATTGGAACACAGTACAAGCTTCAAGACTGATTCTTTTAATGCTGCATGCATTTGCCAGGTACTCAATCCTAGTGTCATTATACAACATTTATCCCCAATCTTTTGGCAACCACGGTACATTTCAAAGGTATCCCAAACAAAAACAAACCTTGCAACTATAATTTTGACTCCCCTGCATTTTCAAAATAGCCTGACTTGCCGTGAAAACTGCGAACATTGCAATGTTGTGTCTGGTTTGTTTACATTGCTCTATTGTGAACAGATGTTTCTCGGGAATTTGCCAAGGAGACTGCAGATGACGACTTATGAGGACTTTAATTTTTTTCTTATCCTATTGCTTCAAAAGACATGGATTAAACTAAAGTTGTATGGATTACTTGTAGGATGCCTTTATGTCTTTTTAGAGTTTGAAAGTTTAGTACCCCTATGATTTGCATTGTATAGGAAAAAAATATATATACATCCTTAAATTCTTTTGTGCCACTGAAATAGGATGCATTTAAATCCTTTTAACCATTTACTTAAACCTGTGAATAATTGTAACAAAAAGCCAAACATCACAATGTACGCAAATTTTACAACTAGAGGGCACAAGATTAAAAAAAAAAATGTTCACAGTCCTTCAGTAGAATAATTTTTATGAAACATTTAGGATGCATTACAACACTTTTTAAGGGGGACTTTTTCTTAGAAACCTTTTTAAAAATCTTTCCAGTCCTAAACCTGTGTAAAAGGTATGTAGTGGTTAATGGTTTCAGCTGAAGAAGTGTCATTTCGCCACATTTGACTCACAATGTTGCTTTTCCATTTAACTTTGAGTAGCACAGATCTAAAAAAACAAACAAACATCAGAACATGTCATCTGATATTTTATGTTAACTAGATAAAATTAAAAGATAGTGAAGTTTGAAAGGACCAAGCATAATTCCATGCTTGACTGAAGTGAGACTCGTTAAAGGAATAGTTCACCACAAAATGAAAATTATCTCATTTACTCACCCTCATGCCATACCAGATGTGTAAGACTTTCTTTCTTCAGCAGAACACGAAGGTTTTTAGAAGAACATTTCAGCTCTGTAGGTCCATGCAATGCAAGTGAATGTTGACCAGAACTACAAAAGCTCCAAAAAGCAGATGAAGAAAGCATAATTAATGTCTTCTGAAGCAATCCAGTTTGTTTTGGGTGAGAACAGAACAAAATATAACGCCTTTTTCACTGTACATCTTGACAGTCTCCTTGACGATCATGATTTCAAGCTCGATTACACTTCCTAGTGCTTGATGCATGCACAGAGCGCTAGATGGCACTATAGGAAGTGTAATTGAGCTTGAAATCTTGGATGTACATGTGATATTTTGGTCTGTTCTCACCCAAAACCAACTGGATTGCATAAGAATACATTGATTTAACCACTGGAGTCATATGGATTACTTTTATGCTGCCTTTATCTCCTTTTTAGAGTTCTGGTCACCATTCACTTGCATTGAAAGGACCTACAGAGCTGAGATATTCTTCTAAAAATCTTAATGTAAACTCAGCAAAAAAAAGAAACCCCTTTTTCAGGACACTGTATTTTAAAGAATTTTGTAAAAATCCAAATAAGATCTTTATTGTAAAGGGTTTAAACAATGTTTTCCATGCTTGTTCAATGAACCATAAACAATTTAATGAACATGCACCTGTGGAACGGTCGTTAAGACACTAACAGCTTACAGACAGTAGGCAATTAAGGTCACAGTTATAAAAACTTAGGGCTAAAAAGACCTTCCTACTGACTCTGAAAAACACCAAAAGAAAGATGCCCAGGGTCCCTGCTTATCTGCGTGAACGTGCCTTAGGCATGCTGCATGGAGGCATGAGGACTGCAGATGTGGCCAGGGCAATAAATTGCAATGTCCGTACTGTGAGATGCCTAAACCAGTGCTACAGGGAGACAGAAAGGACAGCTGATCATCCTCGCAGTGGCAGGCCACGTGTAACAACACCTACACAGGATCGGTACATCCGAATATCACACCTGTGGGACAGGTACAGGATGGCAACAACAACTGCCCGAGTTACACCAGGAACACCCACATCAGTGCCCAGACTGTCCGCAATAGGCTGAAAGAGGCTGGACTGAGGGCTTGTAGGCCTTCTGTAAAGCAGGTCCTTACCAGACATCACCGGCAACAACGTCGCCTATTGGCTCAAACCCACCTTCACTGGACCAGACAGGACTGGCAAAAAGTGCTCTTCACTGATAGTCGCGGTTTTGTCTCACCAGGGGTGATGGTCAGACTCGCGTTTATCGTCAAAGGAATGAGCATTACACCGAGGCCTGTACTCTGGAGCGGGATCGATTTGGAGGTGGAGGGTCCGTCGTGGTCTGGGGCGGTGTGTCACGGCATCATCGGACTGAGCTTGTTGTCATTGCAGACAATCTCAATGCTGTGCGTTACAGGGAAGACATCCTCCTCCCTCATGTGGTACTCTTCCTGCAGGCTCATTCTGACAGGACCCTCCAGCATGACAATGCCACCAGCTATACTGCTCGTTCTGTGCATGATTTCCTGCAAGACAGGAATGTCAGTGTTCTGCCATGGCCAGCGAAGAGCCTGGATCTCAATCCCATTGAGCACATCTGGGACCTGTTGGATCGGAGGGTGAGGGCTAGGGTCATTCCCCCCAGAAATGTCCGGGAACTTGCAAGTGCCTTGGTGGAAGAGTGGGGTAACATCTCACAGCAAGAACTGGCAAATCTGGTGCAGTCCATGAGGAGGAGATGCACTGCAGTACTTAATGCAGCTGGTGGCCACAGCAGATGCTGACTGTTACTTTTGATTTTGACCAGTTTTGGCAAGTTGTTTAGGACATCTACTTTGTGCATGACACAAGTTACTTTTCCAACAATTGTTTACAGACAGATTGTTTCACTTTTAATTGACTATATCACAATTCCAGTGGGTCAGAAGTTTACATATACTAAGTTACCTGTGCCTTAGCAGCTTGGAAAATTCCAGAAAATGATATCAAGCCTTTAGGCAATTAGCTTCTTATAGGCTAATTGGAGTCAATTTGAGGTGTACCTGTGGATGTATTTTAAGGCCTACCTTCAAACTCAGTGCCTCTTTGCTTGACATCATGGGAAAATCAAAAGAAATCAGCCAAGACCTCAGAAAAAAAATAAATAAATAAAATTGTAGACCTCCACAAGTCTAGTTCATCCTTGGGAGCAATTTCCAAATGCCTGAAGGTACCACATTCATCTGTACAAACAATAGTACACAAGTATAAACACCATGGGACCATGCAGCCATCATACAGCTCAGGAAGGAGATGCATTCTATCTCCTAGAGTTTAATGTAGTTTGGTGTGAAAAGTGCAAATCATTCCCAGAGCAACAGCAAAGGACCTTGTGAAGATGTTGGAGGAAACAGGTAGACAAGTATCTATATCCACAGTAAAACGAGTCTTATATCGACATAACCTGAAAGGCTGCTCAGCGAGGAAGAAGCCACTGCTCCAAAACTGCCATAAAAAAGACAGACTACAGTTTGCATGTGCACACGAGAAAAAAGAGCTTACTTTTTGGAGAAATGTCCTCTGGTCGGATGAAACAAAAATGGAACTGTTTGGCCATAATGTCCATCGTTATGTTTGGAGGAAAAAGGGTGTAGCTTGCAAGCCAAAGAACACCAACCCAACCGTTAAGCGTGGGGGTGGCAGCATCATGTTGTGGGGGTCCTTTGCTGCAGGAGGGACTGGTGCACTTCACAAAAGATATGGCATCATGAGGAAGGAAAATTAAGTGGATATATTGAAGCAACATCTCAAGCCATCAGCCAGGAAGTTAAAGCTTGGTCGCAAATGGGTCTTCCAAATGGACAATGACCACAAGCATATCTCCAAAGTTGTGGCAAAATGGCTTAAGGACAACAAAGTCAAGGTATTGGAGTGGCCATCACAAAGCCCTGACCTCAATCCGATAGTAAATTTGTGGGGCAGAACTGAAAAAGCATGTGAAAGCAAGGAGGCCTACAAACCTGATTCAGTTACACCAGTTCTGTCTGGAGGAATGGGCCAAAATTCCAGCAACTTATTGTGAGAAGCTTGTGGAAGGCTACCCAAAACATTTAACCCAAGTTAAACAATTTAAAGGCAATGTTGCCAAATACTAACAAAGTGTTTGTAAACTTCTGACCCACTGGGAATGTGATGAAAGAAATAAAAGCTGAAATAAATTATTCTCTCTACTATTATTCTGACATTTCACACTCTTAAAATAAAGTAGTGATCCTAACTGACCCAAGACAGGGAATGTTTTCTACAATTAAATGTCAGGAATTGTGGATAAACTGAGTTTAAATGTATTTGGCTAAGGTGTATGTAAACTTCTGACTTCAACTGTATAAAGTAATGAAGAGCATTGATGTTTATGAGAAAACCAAGTTACACAAGCAAAGATTTGTTTCAATGTCTTTAACTGTTCTGCAATGTTTTCTGAAAAGATACTGAAATGTTGGCCTCCAACCTATTTTTAATTCCACATGATGGCAATAGTTTAAGATGAGGCTGCAGCATTAGAAATGTGTTGCTGCAACAACATAGATTTTTTTTTCCTAAGCATTTACAGACAGAAATAAAAATGTGATTGGGCAGAGAAAAACATCAAAAGCTCTCCCCACAGAAGTGATTGCCCTAGATTCTTCAGTCACGTGTGCTCAGGTTTGAAGTCTAGGTATTAAATACTCGCATAGATAAATATAGTCACTCTAAACCGAGCACGTTAAGTGAGCTTGCAAAAAAATAAATTAAAAAAAGGATACATTCAGTGAATAGGAAAACAAGTGGGCCGTTATTTATGAGATTTCAACAGTGTTACAGAAAGGACCTCGAGCTTTGTTTTGCATCACTTGACAGAATCCTTGGAATCCCAAGCCATCAGAAAATAGGTCAGTGGATGAGATAACCCAAGTCTTTGCTCCATTCCCTGACAAAGTTGTGCTCATGCAGACTGAAAGTAGGTGAACCTGTTTCCTCTGATCACGCAAAGGTACTGGCACCCTTCATTTGTGGAGTCAATCCACTTTGATTCACCCCAGATTTCCTTGGGGATCAGCCATGCACATAAATAAAAATGTATAGCCACATTTACATCAGAAATCTGTAACATATTATACTTGATTATATTATTATTATTACACACATTTAAGTTAGACATATTAATGAAGAGATCCACAGCCAAAATTAAGCATTACTGAAATATTTTATTGTTTAGAAATAAGACAAAACCCAATACAGGACGTGTAACAAGACAAAAAGAAATACAGGCATTCTACCTATTGACAAATATTGCTCTGATGATTTGTAATATCAATAGATCTACAATTAGAAAACTGTTCACCAGGAATATTAATACAGTATATACAGTACAGTGGGGTTCAAAAGTCCACATATGAAAATGCTTCTTTTTCGCATTTTTCTAAATTAATACAGTTTTTGTCACTACAAATTATACTGTCAGCATAATGATTTGAGTGAAAAGTAAATTAACATGGATTTCTCAACTGTTTAGTATTTGTTTTGTCTCCCTGTTGCTTTAATGACAGCATGCACTCGCGCTGCCATGGATTCTGATACGTGACCTAGAAATAGTGCAGAGTTGTAAATAACGCTTTTGTTTGATATTTTTAAGAAGCCTAAACTTTGTTTATTTCCAGGTTTTTTATACAGTAGATGTTGAATCCCCGATGTTCAGTGTGAACATGGACTTTTGAATCCAGCTAAATTTTTGATACCAAACAAATATACCAAATTTTTGCAAGTTATCCGCCAGGATACATAGTAGGTTTATTGTAGGTAAACCACTTCCACAATAAAATGATGGTTATGTGAAGTTTAATTTGCGATGCTGAAATGAAGATGGCACAGAACAATAAAAGGAAAATGCCTACATCTATCAATTTGAACATTCTTATCACTTTCATTAATGGTTCTATACCCAACATCACCATGACTAATAAATGCAAGAATAATGTAATCTATGGATGCATATGACAAAATACCCTTGCATAGCCACTGTATATAAAAATTAAAAATGTGCCCAATAACAGAAGCATTTTTATACTAAAACGTGAATAAGGAAGATGCCGTTTCATTTGAACAGAGATAGGTGCAAATCTGTTGTTGGGGCCACATCTTTTTCTTTTCATTGGTCACAATTACTGATTAACACATGGATTATCACAGACAATAACATAAATTAATAATATTTATATGTGCAAAAACTTGCAATCTGCAGCCATAGATCGTAACCTAGTGTTTATGAGTTATGATACTTCTCTGAACAGGAATATTTAGCATTAACAAATGACAAAAATGATTTCCATACACCCATAATTCTCATTTATGTATTTAAGCACTATCAAATTTCAACGTGTAGATATTTTAACCTGTTATATTAATTCAGATACACAGTCAACAGAATCTATTTTAAAATAACTTTATTATCCATCTAAACCAGTGTCATAATGTAAATGTATACAGCTATGTATGTAACTGTTCGTAAAAAGCAGTTCCACTCGGAACATCTACACCCTCTGAAATTGACTGAAATAATTAACGATTGAAAGAGAACATTAACCAAAGCCTATGATTTGATCATGTAAGACTGATCAAGGAAGACTGTAGATTGCTTAAGATAAGTTTTTAAAACCATTTCAGTTATATTCTGAATCAGAATTAGAATTTCTTACAGTGCAACATTTGCAGAAAATGTAAGTGAAAAAAGCCTCCTTCTTACATTCTAGGTAATTCCCATTTGAAAAGTGCTCTTACATAACTTCCATGTTTATCATGCACACTGCATTTAAATCTCAGGTATATCAGTACACAACAACATTACTGAGAAGTTCATAGTATTACAAAGGCCATTGCCACATATAATCACATAGGAGCTGACACACACCGTTGGGTTGCCAGGACAGCAGGGCAGCCTTGTATAGGGAAGGGCATCTCAATGTCATACTACTGCCTCCAGAGAGGAGTGGAGAGGACACTTACATCACACAGCGTCAAGTAGAGATGTGGGCAGCGGAATGGGCTATGGTGGTGGGAGGTTGTGTCTTTGGAGAAGGTTAAAAGGAATTGAAGAGAAAGACAGTAGTACGTCGATCTCAAGCCGATACATATTGGGGAGGGGGATCCTTCGGTGGAATGGCTACTGCCTCCTCGTAGGGTGGAAGTAGTACCTAAAAAAAAACATAACACCATGTTAGTAAAAACATTTTTTATGATTTCCCTTTGCTGCCGTGTACTATGCTACTGTAGACTAATCATGACACAAAAATATATTTAAAAAAAAATTGTTATAGCCGACGTCAAGTGGTTAGAGCATGCACTCCAGACACATTGACTATTTGTTTGGAATAAAATATTAGCTTACTACTTAAGCCCAAAGTATGCTTCAATCAGACGCAAATGCTGAGCATCTGAGTGACGCAAATCAAGTCATCAGCAGAGTGCGCGAGTACTGAACGCGCACAGCCTGATTTTTCTAACCGCGTATCTTTGAACGTGCCTGGAGTTATTTGCACTAATAAGTGGGTCCACAAGGTGGCAACACTTACATTTTGAGCCACTGCTATCATGAAGAAGCGCTAGAAGAAGATGTAATCGCTGCTAAACATAAGGAGATGAAGGTAAAACCAACAACAGTGGATGTGTAAGTCAAGAGAGCATGTGTGAGGAGGTCTGGAGGTACCTGCATTTGTATAACTCGAGTGTGAAGGAATATAAATATGAGCATTTGTGTCATATTGGAAGTATACCAGGGCTTTACTGTGCAGTAAATACTGTATACTGCCAACTATATAAAATGAAATGTCTGTGAGAGAACTTATTATGCAACAGAAATTATTTAAACAGTCAAACACTCCATTCACTTCAAATGCATCCCAACGCGGGAGACTGGAAACACAAGCTCAGGCAAATACATTTTAGCATTTCGCAGCGAATGAAAGTTCAAGTTTGGTGAACTCTGACCTGAGAATTTGGATGATGAGTATACGTGTGACCAATAGAAGATCGAAATGTTAAATACTGACCTCTTGGCCTAATACTAAGAATAGGTATTTCAAAGCTACATGTTTTTATTGTTGCAGGAAAGTGAGTTAACATTATTTGTTATTTGCAGTGTTGTGTAAGTTACAAAAAAAAAGTAATCTACTACAAATTACTTACTACTATTGTAAAAAATTATAATCAGATTACTTTACTGATTACATAATTGAAAAAGTAATCACATTAGTAATTACTTTACTTTTAAGTTACTTTCTAATACACTTGTCACATAATTTGTGTTTTTTTGCTCAACAAATTCAAAATAATGTTGCATTATCACACACCCTTCAGTTGTCACAGAAATGCAAACAGACATACAAATGAACATGAATTCACATTTTTATTATATTTCACATAAATTATTTTTTTTTAGAAATATTTGTAACCCAAGTAATGTACTTAAAAGTAATTTCTTTCATTGAAAGCCAGTAACTGTAATCTGATTACAAGAATTTAAAATGTAATGTGTTAAACTACTTTTTGTGCCTAAAAGTAATTAGATTACAGTAATTAATTTCTTTGTAATCCAACTACACCTAACACTGGTTATTTGTGATTAATTGTTTACTGAAATCAGAAGCCCTCGAGCATGACATCATATCCTGTCTGTTGCCGTATCCGAAATAATTCTGCATGCTCAAAGCCTAGTATGACCGTGGCTATATACTACATTGTTGTCATATGACCTTGTCATCAAGTTGCATATTTAATTCAATTCATGTTGGAAATAACTGTTATTTTGCATTTTTTGTCTAATTTTATGTAAAAATCTAAATATCTGGCAATCAAATCAAATAAAGAGAAACTGGAAATGGAAGGTAAATTGTGCACATTGCATTGTGAGAAATAGCATTACATGCAGTGTTCTCTGGTTGTCTATTCCATATTTTGCCAATTGTATTCGGCTACCTTGGTATTCCTTGCAAAAAGAAAAATTACATACTGTGCACAATATACATATACTGAATAAATAGTATGTATGAAGAAGAGTAGTATGATAATATGCTATTAGAACATAGCCACTAAGTTATGGTGCTCATGTGGGAGATACAGGTTCAATCTAGCTTGCGTCATGCCCACAACTCATTCCCCCCTTCCCCTTCCCCTCAATTTCTTGTCCTCTCTTTAGTGTCTGTATCAATAAACATGGCAAAAACAAAAAACATTTTAAAACATGGCAAAAACACCTGTTTGCTTTTGTTTGTATAAATGTGTATTTGCTTCTCTAGTAAGTAACTTGCCATCTATCAACCATAGCAGTCTCACACATGAAAATGAAGCACATTTTGTAAGTCACTGGATAGAAGTGCCTAAATTCCTTCAACGTAATTTAAATGCTATCAGATAAAAGTCAGTCAGCCTTACAAGAAGACCAACCAAAAGCAGCCTTTGTTCATGCACCATGTTATAAAAAGGTGAGCTAATTTGTAACATGCTCAGGAATGCTCTCGGGGATCGCATTCTCACCTGGCCTGGATGGTTTGAATGCGTCAACTGAGAGGACTTCAAATGAACCAAACAAGTGTGGACAGCTATGTAATGGCCTGCAGCTGAATAGTGTGAAAGCCCTATGCTTCTCAATGGCCTTTTATTTCTTTTCTCTCTGTCTTTTTTTAAAAGTATCTGACCACTCAAGTAATTAAAAGAGACAAAAGACATATTTTGCGTAAAGAAAATAAAATGTTAGGATCATAATTTTTTTGTTGCATTGTGACAAAATAGATACATTTCCCTTCCAAATTAATTCCTCATTAGATTCTCATTAATGCTTTTTTCAATTAACCTTCTAAGTTCTGAGGGTGTTTTTAAAGATTTCCTGTTTACATGTCATACCTAAAATTTAAGGCTTATACCTTGGCAAAAACAAGGAGGGTCAAATTTTCTGAAACTCTAAGCCTAAGAAACTGCTGACATTTTATTTATTTTTTTTACATTTTTCTGAATTGACTATATATCTAAGCTATAAGATTTATAAGACTTTTTTTTGTTTGTCATATTCACCTGTAACTGAGTTAAATTTTGAGTTGATACGACAAAGCAATCAAAAGTTATAGCATTACAAAAATAATTTATCCTAATGTCCAAAAATATCTCCAAGTGTCCAAAAGCCTCTCCAAACAAATAAAATATAATAATTGTACATAAGAAATAATGACACATGCCAATATAACAATGACTAAAGGTATGTTCTCTCTCCAAAGCATGCCGGCATGAGTAACAAGATCTCATTCAGTTCCATTCTGTGTCATTTGAGCCATCATTGAGTCTGTGTCATGTTCTTGGCACCATCTCCTGGTGGCCATATGTAATTAGAGTGAACAATCCTGTCTGCCCATATTTGGATGAATTCCACCTCTGGTTGCAGCGATCTGAATACTAATACGATTGGTTTAGCATTCCATGAAGCTCGACAACATACTACATAATTTCCGATGAATTCATCTGATCCAGGAAAGCTAACGTGTTTTTAGCCAGATAGCACATTATGCGCTGTGTGCACATTATGCACTGTGTGCACATTATGCTTTGTGTTTTTTATCTAATGATCTATGTATCCGATTATGTCATGTGTGGGCTTGTTTTAAAGATAATCACCTCTAAGTAACGGTATGTGTTATTTAATGTTCCATTTATTTTTCGTGACATTATAAGCAAGAATGTGGCATATCAGCAATACCTGTTTACATGTAACGTGAATGTCAAAGACATACTGTTGCTATTACTCGCGTTATTTTTGTCTGTGAATTAAACAATTAGGCTGGTTGTATTGTCATCAAAATAATGTCACAATGCAAAAAATCTTTATGGTTCTAAATTAGCTTTCATTTTCTTTGAGCAAAGTGTAATTACATGTTTCTTTCTTTTGAATTTGGGGTTAAATATGACCTGAACATATTCTTGACAATTTCATGATATTAATCCATTAATACATAACTAACTCAAGTGAAGTATATTTGAGTTGTCAGTGACTGGAGGGCTGTGAGGGTCAACAGAGCAGCAGAAGAGAAAGACAGAGGCAGTAAGACAGGATTACTTATGGCAAACAGTGTTGGGGATTAGAGGCAGTACAAACACACAGCAGAGTGCCCTCTCTAATGCCCTCCATAAACACTGACTCAACAGTATGGAGGGCATGAGGAGACCGTCATCATTATCCTGCTGTCATGCATGTCATGAAATCCCCTAGAGCTGTGCAGAGATATACTAGGAAAACTGCAAAACAGACCACTGCATTACACTGTTGCTTATGCATTTATTAGGAAACATCTGCAAGTGGGAATGTTAGAAACTAAGATAACATTAGACAGTCTAATGAGTTCAAATAAACATTTGACTTACTGTAGTGTCATTTGTGGTGACATAAACTAGGACCTCTGTAGTTCTTCTTCCACTGACATATCTATAGCAGTTCCACACACAGGCAATAAGGTAAGCCTAAAGAAAGAAAACAGCTGTTGATGCTAAATAAAACATCCTCATATATCATTAGCAGTGCATATGGCTAAGCATTAAAAATAATGAGCCATAGATACAGTGCCCCGTCTACATATTTAATTCCAGCTTGTAAACATTTATAACAAGAACCTATGTGACAAAAAACATCTAGATTTTAAGTTAAAATGTAAATAAACATATTTTTTTCTATTTTTTTAAGTGAACTTTTTAATGCAGTTCACTTAAAAGAATGGTTTACCCTAAAAGTGATTATTTCCCCATTATGTCTTTTGTTCCGAACCCATATGCTGTTATTTTCTAGAACACAAACATTTGTATGGACTACTTTAATTATGCTTTATGGAGTTGTTTTTGTGTTTTTTGGAGCTTAAAAGACGTGGTCACTATGAACTGCCATTGAAAAACGAGCAGGGTGCACTAAAAATTTATATAAATGGTTTAAATTAGATTAATTAAAATGCTTAACTTTACTAATGATCAGTTAATGCCAAATCAGTTGTAGTTGCTTTGCCATTTACCAAACTGTATTGTTTACAACTTATGAACATTGTTTACCAAGTTTTATCTCATTGATTTCAACTAAATACTTACGCATATTTATGTAATATTATAAATATGTAATATTATTTTCAATATTACTCAATTCCGTTTGATGGAAATTTCCTCATACAATTTAAATACGTAAATCTTAAAAATAGAAATATTTATGTGAAGATTCTTCAGAAATTCAAAACACCATAACAAGTTTGGAACAACATG
The DNA here is from genome assembly GCF_019703515.2 of Myxocyprinus asiaticus. Lineage (NCBI taxonomy): Eukaryota > Metazoa > Chordata > Actinopteri > Cypriniformes > Catostomidae > Myxocyprinus > Myxocyprinus asiaticus. The sequence continues at coordinate 17,566,922 of NC_059377.1, forward strand.
AGGATAAGTAAAAAATTACACAATTTTCATTTTTCAGTGAACTATTCATTTAGAGATTTTCCTGAAAACATAGTCAGCATAAATTTTGCAAAACAATAACTATAAACAATCTAAAAACTGGTCAGTCCACAGTTTGGAATGTCTGTTTTTCCTGTTAAAGAAATGAACCCTTTAATCTGACCTTCTCTATATCAAAGGCCAATTAACGGTCTGGCCAAAGGAGTCTAAACTGTTTCACTCTTTCAGGATTCGGATTGATCACAATGTAACAAACAGCCTATTACACTGTCATACATACAACTGTATATGAGAGAAGCTAAGAGGTTAATTTTAGCACAGTGTGTTTATCCCAGCAGTCTAATCTTCCTCTCTCTCTCTAATGTGCACAGGCTGTCATAAAGCGATTTGTATCACATCTGAAGTCTACTGGAAAAGTCAAGCCTCTGGAAGGACAACAGAGTGTTTAGCTCAAGTAAAAGGGTTCAGTGGTCATCATACAGGCCACAGCTTTTCCCATCTGGCCATTAATTAACTAAAATGTTGCGACTGAAACATGGCATCACTGATTTTAATGACGGCTCTTAAAGGTCATGTGTTTGCATAAAACAGATTACAATGTACAGTTGAATGTATAGTTGTTTCATAATACCTTAAAGGCTAAGATGCATCCAACAAAGAGAAGCACTGCTAATACTAGGCACATGTTGTTTGTGGACATCAAGTCTTCTTTGTATGGAAAGCTCCCAGGCTGTTAAAACATAAAGGCATAGAGAATCAATGACTGAGTGATAAAATGATACTTGGCAATGTCGACAAATCAAAATGAAAGGTTGACATTTGTGTGGACTATATCCTTACCAACTGCTGAAGGTAGTCCTGTATAGTGTTGGGGTAAACCACCACACTTATAGCTACCAGTGTGTTAAGAGCAAAGTCAAAAATCTGATAGCAGAAGAAAGGAATGATCCAGGCAGCATGTTGCTAAAAGGCAAGAAAAGAACATATGTCATTAAACTGCTCAGTTGGGTAGAACAAACTGATAATAAATGAATCATTATTAGAAACAGATTTAAAGCTTGACAAGTAAGTTGTCAAACCTTGTATGCACCATAGGTTGCCATTCCACTAATCAAAATCATCAGCAATGAAATTGCAGCAGCAATACACATATCTGTGGAGAACAGACAAATTATATGAGATACTGCACCATCAATATTTGATCTAATTGCAAAAAAATGTATGTTCTTCCAATCTTTAAACTAAGCAAGTATTGGGTAAATATGTTTTCAAGTTAGGGCCTAATTGTGATCTTAATAAAAAAAATAAAAAAAATGTAAAAAAAAATCATTATCAATTCTTAAAATCTCAAGATAGATCTTTTAATTTATGTTTCTTTTGAAGAATGTTGCTAAACTCTATTTCTAGCACACCTCCTGTCCTGCAGATGTTACCTTGCATTGAATTTCTACTGAACTGGCTTGCAACGAAAATTCACTTTCACCAATTACGTTTTCAACGATTGTTAGATAAAAAAGTAATAGAATTTAATGGTTTGAGCCATACTGACAATGTTAAACATGCAAAGTTCCCTGTAAACACACACACACACACACACACACACACACACACACACGCAGAATTAGTTCCAACATGATCACACAGGAAATCGACATGCTCAACTACCAGGAAATTGCCGTCCACTATCAAACATTTCAAAAGTGTTTTCCTTTCCCTGTAGCACTACTGATAGCATGCTTTGCAAGCAATCTCCGAGACACAGGTCCCGTGGAAACCAAGCAGTAATTGCGATTACATAAACAATGGTGAGTGCTATTCTGAGATTACATTTTAGCTCTAAAATCCATTTTACTCCAATAACAGTTAGGTTTAAGGTTGGGCTTTGGGTTAGGGGGTAGAGGTAATACAAATCTGCATTCCTGTTGACTGTATTACATCCTTTACAACTAAAAATACAACTCGCTTTTGGCGCCACCCTGTGGACATTTCACCTCAACAACACTTTCAGCTTCAACCACTGGGAGCAGTGGTTCCAATTTCGGTTAGCACAGATCGATTTTTAACAGCAGAACTTTCGACCTCCTGTTGCCGAATTTACACTGTGATCAGTCTGGAAATTGTGAGTGCTTAATTTTTAACACTGTTTCTCTGACAAAGATTTCAGTCTAAACATGGATGTAAATGCTGTCTTGTCAGAAAATGTGGCTGATTCATCTAGAAACAAACTTACTAATAATTTAAAATCTAGAGAGAAAAAGCTAGAGACTGATATACGAAATTACCTGCCTAAATTACATTTTTTAAGTAGCTCAGCCTGCTGCTCACAAGATATTCAGTAGTCACTCAATGAACTAGTTACCTGACCTGCTATCTATAGTGCTGTGTTTCCAAAACAACCAATGGCTCTCGTTCTCTCTAAAACACAAGCATATCTCATGTTACTGAGAAATACAAAGAAGCTTTACAGACTAATACAGCATTGTCAGCAAAAAGTGGAGGAAAAACAAGTAAACTAAAGGTAGGCTGTGAGCGTGTCGAGAAAATCTGGGCTGCGCTCGGACAGTCCGCGCAGACTGTGCTGATAACGAAATTTGCGTCCCGCATACTGTGTGCGATCAGCAACACAAACAACAGAAGTAAAGTTTGGGCTTAACTCTTCTAGCTCTTCTAGGAAAACTGTTTGAACACGTTGCCTACAGGAAGATAAACAACCCATAAAAAAAACTTTTGTTTCTGGTCCCATCTGATATTCTTCATAATTGTTTTTTTTTGTTGAGAATCTCTTATATTCTTAATGACACTGAAAGGCTATTAAAATGTCAGTAAAATTTTACAATAAGGTCCTACACGGTTGTATAAAATAACATTAGTTCACATAATAGTTAACATGAACTAACAATAAATAATACTTGTAAAGCATGTATTAATTCTGTTTAATGCAAATGTCTACATATACTAATACATCTGTAACATAAAAAGTTAACATATACTTAAGTACAAGTTTATATTAGTTATCACATTATGAACTAACAAAGAACAATAGAATATTAATAAATTGCCATATACCTTATGCATAACTTATAACAAATAATACATGCATTAACAAATGTAAATGTATAGAACCTTATCGTAAAGTGTGACCAAAATGTCTTATAATCAAGTTCATTTTCATATATGGTATCGACCTAGATTCATCTAAATTCAGTTCACAAACACCCAGTAGCTAACATTACAGAGAATTTCTAAAAACCTCTGATGCTTTTAATGATATTCTGTAACTCTATTAATTTCAATTGACCTGCTCATGTTTTCAGTACTGTAAGTATCTGTGGGAACATTGATAGTGGCCTTTGAAATCACTCCGTACACTTAATCCCCTCCATACGTTAAACTGCACTCCACACTCTGTCTACTTGAGCGACTATTACAAAACAGGCTTCTATAACCAAGCCCAGATGCAAAGCAGCCAAGACCAATGACAAGGAATCATAACTTTAATCCTGCTGATGAGGACAGTCCGTTTTAATCAATGTCAACCGAGCCAGAATCTGTAGCAGCACACACAGATATGCTGACACCACCAGGAAATAGGATACCAGTCTGTGAAGCTTGAGTTCTTGCTGAACTTAAAAAGTTGATGACACCAGGTTGCGATGGGATATTAAATTACTCAAACGTACTTGCATCATCCATGACGTCCAAATCCGTGCCGAGTTCTGAACTGGTGAGGTGGTAGTGGTACTGGACTGGGTCATTGAGGGCCGACAACAGGATTAACAAAACCATTGCATTGATGAGCTGCAAGAAAGAGAGATCATGTGACATGTGTGGATAATACATTTTTAAGACAAAGGAAAACCAGGACCATTAGTAAAATAGGAATTTTGTATTCCCACACCTTTAGGCTAATTAACTTCCAAGACTCATGTGTGATTATTGTATGAAGATTTTTTTTTATTTTTATCGTTTTATAGAGATTACACTCACAAAGAGCAATTTTTTGCCAATGAAACATAATGTATAAACATAGAAATTTCTATGATTTATTTTTTTATGACTTCTTAAGATGTTACTAATTTTCAAAAACCAGTTTTGAAAATCCCAATATCAAGATTCCCTGATATTTCCAGGTTTTTCCAAATGAAAAAGGTTTAGAGGTTTGCCTTATTAATCAATATATTCATTTATATATTATAAAAAATATCTTGGATATAAAAGTACAGGCCTGCAGTATTTAAAATGGAAAAAAGTCATTGTCATAATGTTCTACGTATATGGCACCTGATATTGTAAAAAATGTACTGAACTGCTGAAACATTGGACAGCTTTATTAGTTTGCAGACCAAACTAAATCAGACCTAAACACAGCAACCATTTAATGCTATTAGTTCCACATAAAGGATATTTATATAAAATATTAAATCAAATCTTTTGACACACATTTACTTAATCCTTCCTCATTGTCCCTGATCATGCTTTGTCTGTGACAGCATTTTTCTATCTGTGTCAATAAAAGTCACAGTGTAGATTTTAGGTTAATGAATTCTGTCTCTCCTTGCAGTGCAAAAACAAAAGATACTGGAGGTAACCGGAATACTCCTGATCATATATTTATTTGTATTCCTGGCCATTTGTATTCAGGTCTTATCTCAAACCACACCAGCGATTCCTTAGTAACAGTTTCAAGCAAGACTTCAAGGATTTTATTTCTATTTATACTATGTAAAAGAGCTCTAGTTTCTAAAACAAGCTTGAACTTTAAGATTAAGCCCAGAAGGAAGTATGAAATTGTTGTTTAACAAATCATATAAAACTGGTAGTTCCGGTCCTCAATGCTGATTGGTCAACAGCCGTGTTTTATTCATGATAAAGCACAGCTCTGTCCTCTTCACTGAACTTCTAAGTATCACTCCACAGCACCCATAGCTGACAGTTTTACTCTTGAATTTTCTCTTTACTGTCAGGGACTATTTCTTCTAGCGGAAGGATGGCATTTAATGATTTTAATTAAAAACATAACATTTTAATGAACATTTGTGTTTTTAATATTTTAATTGTGTGGTGACCATTTGATCAAATACAATAAAGCTCTCAAAGCTGTGCCGTATTGTGAATATAGTCACTGCTGAAGGGCGTTGTCACAACGTGAAGCCTACAACCCCTTCAGCCGTGACAATATTCTCAATATACCATGGCCAATATCTTATTGCTTTATTAGAGTGATTAAATCACAGTATTATTTAAAGGAATATTCATGGGTTCAATACAAGTTAAGCTCAATCAGCAGCATTTGTAGCATAATGTTGATTACCACAAAAAAATGATTTTGACTTGTCCCTCCTTTTCTTTAAAAAAGCAAAAATCAAAGTTACATTGGGGTACTTACAATGGAAGTGAATGGAGCCAATACGTAAACATTAAAATACTCACTGTTTCAAAAGTATAGGCTCAAGACATAAACAATATGTGTTAACATGATTTTAGTGTTGTGATAAAATCACTTACTAACCTTTTCTGTGTAAAATTATAGACAATTTTACAACTTTGTTGCCATGACAATGTAATGTCAACAACCATTAAAGTGACTGTAAAAATGACAATTTAAACAACTTTACAGCTCAAATAATACAGGAGTTTTAACAGAAGAATTAATGTAAGTGCTTTTATAAAATCATAAGCTTCACATTCCTGCCTTTTAAACCCTCCGAAAATCAGCCCCATTCCCTTCCATTTTAAGTGCCCTACTGTTACCTAGATTTTTGCTTTTTTCAGGAAAAGGACAGACAAGTTGAAATTATTTTTAGTGGTAGTCAGCATTATGCCACAAATGCTGTCAACTGAGCTTAACTTATATCAAACCCGGAATATTCCTTTAATGCTTCATAAATTTGGGTCTTTAATTCTGTTTACATATTCTGACTGCATTGGCTCTATTGTGTTGCCACAAGATAGCATTTTTGGGCATCATAGGGTATATCTAGTATGCCCAAAGTGCTGTTCAGATAGGTAACACACTAGATTTTAAGACAAAGCCCAATTTATTTATTCCTCTGAATTAAAAAAGTAATTAAATAACAATTCTAATTTCTTAACTTATCAAATTTATTTATTTCTTAATGTTTATGGTTATAAAAGTGCTCTCTGTTATAAAAATGAGATGATTATGTATAAATGTTGCTTTGTCTTACCATATACCAGATGCCCAGGATAATGGTGCCCGTCCGTACATGACAGCACAGGCAGCAGCTGGTAGTGTACCATCTGTCCCACGGCGAAATCATCTTTACGTCCAAAAAACAGCACAATTATTGTTTGAACGATCTTTCGGCTCGATACAATGTAATTTATTTATTTATTTATTTTTTAACTCGATGGCTTTCGAGAGCAGCCGCTCACCGTCGTGCCATTCGGTCGCCGTTAAATCTGAAGTTGTTTCCGTTTCCCGTTACTGTCCAGTTCTTTCCCCGCTGCATTAATCTAGCTCATCTCCACGCCACGTGACCGGAGGGGGGGATTTCAAGTGACGTCAGGGGCCCAGTGGCGGTGTTCCAGAAAGAGTCACTGTTAAAGCCGGGAAATTAAAATGTGTGTTTGCTTGTGTGTTTGAGGAGTTTGATATATTTCATCAAGGCTGACCATACTAACATTATCTAGATTCTATTTGGGAAAAGATACAAACTGCACTTTCTGAAATGCTTCCTTACTTACAGCTGGGAGACATTTTTTGTTGTTTTTGCTTACTAAACATTTGTGTTTACATCTTACACCTACATTTCAAGCATGTATAGTGACAAAGACACCTCTGGAGTGACAGTTTATACACATGTATATGAAAACATTAGCATTCAGATGTACACTTATTCCTCCTCTTGCTTACAAAAGTGTTCATATAATCTCCATAAAGATTATATGAAGGGATCTGTTGATTAGGACAGGGCAAGCACTACGTGACAGAGGTGGAAAGCAGATGGCCAATACCAATGAGCTCTAAGCCTCAGTGTGCAGCAGCTTCATCACTGTATCAGGGGATTTAAAGCTCTCAGCCAATATGAGCAAGTTTAAACAGCAGCAGCAAAACAACATGGTGGTTATACAAGGAGTGAAATGCTCTCAAACTGCAATTGTCGGCTCCAACTTAATCCATGTTGTGTTCAGCTGGCCCTTCTTCTATGCGAGTTACAGAGGATGAAATACTACCTTTAAGTGGAATGCAGAGTTTTCATGTGAAGGCCTACTTGAGAAATAGAAACCAGTATATATTAACCAGGTCCATTAATTAGCCAATATTTGGCCATTTTTAGATTACTGACATAAGCCAATAACTGTGCCGCTTTGCACGGTTTATAGAAGTTGTTATTCCACCATTGTTTACTGTCAGCCTTGTTGATGAACAATGCACATTTTCTGTCTTTGAAATATTTGTAGTTAATTTTGAGTAAATATTGTCAAATAAATTAGTTTATACAAACTTAGCCATTTTGTGTACTTATTTGCTGTCATTAGGCTTCCTGTATTACGGCTTGTTACATTTACCTTTGCACAGTGAAATTGCACTGCCAACGGACTTTACTTGAGAGGAATTGCCCAATGCAAATTTTGCTGTACAAAGGTTAATGTGGCTTATCCTTTCTATCGCCATTGGGCACCTGTAGATATTGCACCTGAAAAATTTTACATTTGTGTTTTCTAGGCCTAGAAAAGTCATGGAAATTAATTAACATCTTAAAAAGTAATAGATATTTCTAGTGAATAAAATTTTTTCTAGTTTTGCTCTACTCTGAAATATTGCATCACCTGGATATTGCTCTTTTGTAGAGGTTGAGCCGGTTATTTTCAATAAACTGGTCTAAATTGTTCACAGATTGGTCTGAATGATTCATTAGCCAATCTGTCTTAATTAAAATTATTTATAAAATTCCATTTCAAGTATGTAAGATCATGGAAATTCATTGGTCAGAAGTATGGGAACCCTGATAATGCTCAGGCATTGATCAGCTCAGCCATATTCTTAGGATGTCTGGTGTGAACGGCTCTCTTGAGGTCATTCCACAGCATCTCTATTGGGTTAAGGTCAGGGCTCTGACTGGGTGGATTTTCTTTTCTGAAGCCATTCTGTAGTGGATTTACTTTAATGTTTAGGGTCATTGTCCTGATGCATCACCCAAATTCTACTGAACTTCAACCCTGATATTATCCCATAGGATGTCTAGGTAAACATGGGAATTAATTTTTCCCTTGATGATGGCAAGAGGTCCAGGCCCAGAAGCAGCAAAGCAGCCCCAAATCATGATGCTCCCTCCACCATACTTCAACACTGGAAAGATGATTTTTATGTTGGTATGCAGTGCCACTTTTACGCCATACGTAGTGCTGAGTGTTCTTCCCAAACAATTCAACCTTAGTTTCATCAGTCCACAAAAATGTTTCCCAGTCAAGGTGGTCTTTGGCAAACTTCAGGCACGCAGCAATGTTTTTGTTGGAAAGCAGTGGCTTCCTTCATGGTGCCCTGCCCTAGAGACCATGACTGTTTAATGTTTTCTGTATAGTAGACTCATGAACAGAGATGTTAACCAGTTCAAGTGATTCCTTCATTTCTTTAGCTGTCACTCTAGGGTTCTTTTTTACCTCATGGAGCATTCTGCTGTGTGCACTTTGAGTCATCTTTACTGGATGGCCACTTCTAGGGAGAGTAACCACAGTACTAAATCGTCTCCATTTATTGACAATTTGTCTTGCTGTGGACAGATGAATATTTAAACTTTGTAACCCTTTCCAACTTTATGCAAAGCAACAATTTTTGATCATAGTTTTCTGAGACCTCTTTTTTGTGAGGCATGGTCCACGTCAGCAGATGCTTCTTGTGAATAGCAAACTCAAAATGTATGTGTGCTTTTTATAAGTCAAAGTAGCTCTAACCCATACCTCCAATCTCGTTTCATTGATTGGATGGCAGGTTTGCCGACTCCTGACTCTAATTAGCTTTTGTTGATGTCTTTGGCCTAGGGATTTACTTAATTTTTCCACAGCACTGTGAATATTTAATGGAATGTGGTCAGTAAAGAAATTAAAGATTATAATTGCTTGAGTGTTGTTAGCTTTAGCACATTGTGTTTGTCTACACTTGTGACTGATGAAGATGAATCACATTTTATGACCAATTAATGCAGAAAACCAGCTAAGTCCAAAGGGTTCACATACTTTTTCTTGCCACTGTATATATATATATAAAACACTTTTATATACATTATATTTATGAAGCTTTAGAGTTCCTTACAAGATAAAGCCATATTGTTAACTTGATTAGCAATTAACTTATCTCTGCTTCAGAAGGCCTACAGACAACAGTACACAATTGTACTGAATCTAGAAGGGTTGCAGCACGTTACATGTTTGTTTCTTTCTGAGGTTTTAGAGGATTTTCGCAAAAAAAATTTTTTTTTTTTTAAATTGACAGGGATTAATATGCCACATATCCCAAATGAAATGAGAAAAAGGTAGGAAAGTACTGCAAATTCTAGTCAAAACCTATGAATCCTTGCACTGGCTACTGACAGGAATTTGTATCTTTTTCTGGTGAATGCTGTTTTAATATTATCAGATTAGGAAGAAAAATCCAATCAATATAGTAATAAAAGGGATTACAAGACCTCCAAGTTTCTGATTTTCTTTTATTTAACAAAGCAACATAGAAATATTGCATTGACTTAAGTAAACATGATCATTCTTTAATCAATAAACTGGTAGAAATACATTGCATGAGTAACCTCTAGAATGACAAACTAAGGCAGGCACCTGCTAGCCCAGAGTGCCTCGGAAACACATGATCTACCGAAATGTACAAAATGACCATGGGCAAAACACCACTAAGTCAACCAAAATAAGAATATGCATTTAAAATCCCCCCACATCCATTCTCATTCATTAAAGCCTTTTTACACTGAGTGGTACTTGAAGGAGTGGACAAGAGAATCAGGACATTTTTCATCACTATAAATGGTTAAGTTCATGCAAGTGCACTGACATCAATCAAATTTGAAATAAAAATGAACATCACGCATCCTGTTAAAAAGACTTTGAAATGAGAAACAGAACGAAGAGCATACACTAAGTATTGATTAAGGCAACAGATTCCTGATACTGATAACTGTTTTAGTGTCATGGAATTAAAGCTGCTCTAATCATTTCTGATCTTTCCAAATTAAAATCATATAAACCTACAAACTTACTAAGTTAAAACAAAAACAAAAATAAGATTTAAATGTTCACATTGTGCAAGAAAAAAAAAAGTAAATACAAATGGGATTTTTACAACCTTCAGCACAGTGCAATTACAAAATATTTTTCCATAGAAAAAAAGCCCTTATAGTTCTATACATATGGCGTGGCTTTTTCTACTTTAGGTTGCAAGATATAAAGCATCAAAGTCAAGTAAGAGGTGATTAAAAAAAAAAAAAAAAAAGGAAGAGTTATAACTCCAAACATCTCCAAGATCCAGGTACCCAATTATATGGGTAAAATATGTACTCAGGATGGAAGAAAAGCGTCGCAGGAACAGCAGTTGATGCAAATGTCCTCAAAACTTCCCAAATGAAATTAAAGTTCAACTTCAGGATTATAAACATTTCAAAATGACTTTAGTAGCCATTGTAAAATAACGATCATGAATGTTTTGTTCCACTGAAAGTGTGTCTGATATCAAGGATAAGTACTTCTTAACAAACCTCAGTGTAGCATTATAGTGCACATAAGTAGTGTTCCAGTCAATGGACTGATTCACCTTAACTCTTTTATCTCAGTTTTGTTGCTATTTTGGATTATTTTATTTTTTTTAAAAGCACAGTAAATGTATTCAGTATAAAATTCTGTACTGTGTAATTATTGCATAAAAAATTGATTTGCATAAGCTATCCTGGACGATATTCTGGGTTCATGTTTCCCTCCGGGCCTTTTTCTTCTGAACTTGCTTCGGTGGTTCCCAATTCTGATCAGATTTCTCTGTGGGAGCAAAAATAAAGGATTCCTTTCAGTTTGATTATTTTTCAAACAGTAGATTAGTTTCTATGATCATATCTCTTTTTTTTTTTTTTACATTCTGCTTTTGTTAAAAGTTTTCATTCATAAAATAAAAACCAAAAAAAGTCATAACATTTCTCATTTACTCACTTTGCGAAGACAGTGGAGGGACATTTAGCTTGGATACCTCCTCCTTTGGCACACAAGTAATATTGGACTTGACAGTCACAATCTTCTCCGCAGGAGCAGAACTCTCTTGGGTCCCCTGGATCAAAAATACACAACCATAATGGCATTCATAATTCAAGCACTACTGATACTAGTGTCACCAAACGGAACTGCAAAATTATTGTTTTCAAACAGGTTTTTTCTGTTTTTGTCACATCTGCAACTGGTTGGAGAATTCGGAACAAATTGATAATTTCACACAGTTGCTGTTTTGGGCGGGTCAGGATGCTCAGACAAACGAAGCAATTTTTTATGGTGTTGAACACTAGGATATTTTATTTTGTAATGCTCTAACTTTTGATTGTTTTGTCATCTCAACACAAAATTGAATCAGTTACAGGTGACATGATCGGGAACAAAACAAATGCAGTTTTTCGGAACTACATTATTTACTCTCTGAGATATACAATGTCAAATAAGAAAAATAAGAAAGCTCAAGTTTTTTTTGTGTGATTTTTCAGCAGTTTCCTAGGTGGAGAGTCTCCAAATTTTGAAAAGTTTTCTTTAAAATTATACCAAACACTTGACCCTCCTTGTTCTTGTTGTTGTTGTCAAGTTATAAGTCTTTAATTTTGGGTATGCCAATGAAAAAGGGAAATCTTTAAAAACACTTTCAGAGCTTAAAGGGTTAACATCAAAATTACACACTTAACCTTTAGTTATTGATTTTGTTGATCAACACAATTTTTACCTCAGTGGCTGAACTTTCTTCCTCTGGTATCTTCTTTTTCTTTCTTCTTTTGGATTTAGAACTTCCAGCAGGATCTGCCTTGTCCTTGTCATCGTTTGATTCCTGGATCCAACACAAGTACTTAATAGTTAAATCATATTATAGTCTTGTTTATTAAGGCTGTAAACACAATCAAAAATATATTTTTGGATTTTGTGTTTTTCCATACCCCAAGCGGCTTAGAGACTGGAGTCTCTTTCGGTGCAGGAGCTTCTACTTTGGGTTCCTCATAATTTCCCCATATCTCAGTTGGAGCGTCCCAGTCTGAACCTGTGTCTACAGCAGCCAGACCATAGCATTAGTTAATAGCATTCATAACATTCTTCAAATTTTGGGCCTTGTGTGAAACATCTAAAAGTTTGGATCTTACTGAAGCTGGACCACTCATTGTCAACAGCAGTGACATTTTCCCATTGCCCCATTTCAATTTTAGTTTGAGTCCCAGTCTTTCCACCTATGAAATTGACATATGAAAAGATTATTTATGTTTGTAGCATTAAAAGGACTTTTGTTTTGAACAATATACATACATGCTACAAAAGCTAAATACTGTTATATAAATCCTACATTCAAGTATGCAAATTCAAACTGTCTGCATTGTGTGCTCTTCGCAAGAAAAATGGTTTATAGTGAGAATATAAAGTTCTAAGTACCCGGTGTGTTCAATCCAAGCATTGTAAAGTTTACTGGGTTCGGTTCTGCTTTAATTCTACCATCCAAACCAGTCCATGGCCCTGTCAAAAAATAAGATAACTTGTTTATCCATGTCAATTGCAAGTTTGCTTTGCTTTGCTTTTTACATTTCCTGTGAAATCATTCCATGGACGAAAGAAACACAAATATTAGTTCTGATGAGCACCCAAATTTTGGGCAACTGATAATTTATAACATGTAAAGCATTGCGATAAACATGTCATACATCTTTCTATGCAATACAGTCTTAAACCCTAACACTAATGTAAAAATCATGGATCTTAAAAAAGTTACTTTACACAAAATGAAATAACTCAATGCTTCGAATTTCACTGGGACAGCAGTCTGAGTAATACATGTAGCATCAAACTACAAACTGGCAAAATAGCCTAATAGCTCAAAAACAATCCACAGCAACTACTACAAACATGTTAAGGCAGAGTCATGAGCAACTCAAGTCTATTACCCTCCGATTCTTGTTTCTGGGAGGAGTTATCACGGTTCTTGTGCCCAGGGGTCCTTCTACCAACAGACCACTTCTCCTTGTTTAAAGTATTCATTTGGGTTTGGGCCTTCACTGGCACTTCTGTCCACCCTTCACCATTTACAGAGTTTGCATCATTCCAGTTTGATGTCACTACAGAAAAAGTGAAATTTGTAAGTTATGTTCAGACTCATGTGTTAAGGTATACACGTAGGCCTGTACAGAATTTATGTCTACATAAAGCTCTGCTGGTTTCCACAACCTCTTGCATGTTAATTTCTGACATATTTTGGTACATTTTGATCATTCTTTCAGCTACTAATAGGGTGTAGTACTCTCAGCCTTGTTAGATACATTTTAACATATTTAACCCTTAAACGCATACCTTGGGTCTTTAGAGACCCGGGACCTCATTTCACACCCTGTACCTCATCCTCAATCTATCTCCTATAAATAGTGTTAATAATTATTTCATTTCACCTATACAAGTTTATTATCACAGGATATCTATTTCTTTGTTTATTACAAGTGAAATGAGTACTATATTCATACAAATAAATACTATATCACATTGATTTTCTGTGCAAAAATAGTGAATTATCATTATTCCATAGGTGCATACGTACACATCCATATTATACTTGTTATTTCTTACTGATGGTGGCACTGCTGTATCAGTGCTTGACTTGATTTACATTTGACATTGCTATTTGATGAAGAAACAACATGGAAGTAAACTATAGCAAGTACAACACATGAAAAGTATGATATGACAATTGTCATTTGAGTGTACAATTGACATTATGTGAGTTGTGTGTCTATTTAGACTCAATAAGTGCCTGACAAAATACTTGTGTAGCTGATGTGTATCTTATATGTATTTTCTGTGTAGCTCAATATGTGTTTGACAGCCAGTTGCGTCTCATGAAATTTCAGTGTGAAAGTAATGAATCCTGTTCTAGATTTGTCCTGATTTGTTACATGTTACATTTTCTCTTTTATATATGAAAAATAAAACATCAAAATGTCAAAATATATTTTATTTTATTATTTTCAAATTGTCTTGAAAATTTGACACTATCTTGGCATTTTGTAGATCCATTTTTGATTGATATACGTGCCGGGTCTCTAAAGACCTGAATATGTAAGTGTTTAGTGAAACTGCATTTAAGGGTTAAAGGACAGTTCACCCAAAAGTGCTGTATCATTTACTAACCCTCATTTTGTACCAAGCAACATGTGCTCTTCTGTGGAACACAAAAGGAAATGTTAGGCACAATGTTAGGGACTCACAGTCTCAGTCACTGTTCATTTTAATTGTATGGAAAAAATACAATGAAAGTAAATGGTGACTGAAGTCCACGGAAGAAAGAAAGTCATACAGGTATGGAACAACATGAAGGTGAGTAAATAATGACAGAATTTTCATTTCTAGGGAATCCCTTATGCCTTTTAATCCCCCCCCCCCCTTTACCTGGGGGTATGATGGCATCAGTTTTTCCGGCCTTGGCACGTGACGATTCTACAAAAAGTCGAAGAGAGGAGGTCAGATGACTCAAACTACCTCAGGTTTATTGACATTTTCTTAAACACTATCAACGTAGTCTTTTGCAGAACTGCGTTCAGAGAAAACTCACAAAAGGACACAAAAAAGAAAATGCATGAAGACTCTACCTTTGTTTTTCTTGGTGCCCGTTGCTGCTGCAACCACTGGTTGCTCCACCTTCCGGCTGGCACGATCACCAGCTTCAGGGCTCCCAGAGCTGTCTTCAGGACCTTTCTCCTTTTTGCGCTGCTGACGTTTTTCTCGATTACTGACCTTGGTTTCCCAAGCACCTGCTAAAAACAGTCATAGCGAGAATGCGGTTTCTTTCTTCCTCTCAGATTGAATTATCTGATAATGACCCTTAATAGAAAGTGTACACACTAAAAAAAGTTCACCATGCTATTTTATTGTCTGAACAAGCCTCGCCATGAAATCAATTAAATGATTTTGATCAAAATCCTTTGCGTAGATGTTTGTGTGTAGCATAAAGCAAAACTTGAAAATGTCAGCACCGTTTCATACCTTCATCAGGTTCCTTGCCATCGGTGGAGGAAACAGCTTGGGTTGACTTTACCTCTGGTTTTGGTTTCTTCTTGTTTTTCTTGGCCTACATAGGAGCCAAAAACACTCATTTACAACTTCCTGAAGTGTCAGACACAGAGCATCTTTATCCACTCACACTTACTACAGTTATAAATTAGCAGAAGTTCTGTTACAAAAGACATTAGATATCTTAAAGTAGTTATTTGTTCTAGTAAAAACCATATGCATAACACAGAAGAAAAGGTCTTGGGTCAAAGTACATACTTCCTTTCTGGATGTACCCTACAGTCTGCATTATCAGATACTGACACCTGACCTCTCTCAATCACTGTGATACAAAACTACCAGGGAGACCTTTATAGCACCACTAGGCAAAACAATTCAGTCACACAATTCCTTTTCTAATTGTTGTTTACAAGTAGTAAGACAAAGTAAGTTGCAAGTATTTTTTAATTCCCAAAGTGCAGCATCCAATTTCCAGAATCTAAAATTAAATAACGGAATAATTTGTATGTTTATTTTTAACGCCATGCCAGCTTCTATGGCTATTTTCATGGTAAAATCCAGATTAAAAAATAAAAACAAAAAATACATAATATCCATTTTTAATAAAAACTCGAAAACTGATTCTGGACTGACTTTGTTAAATACAATGTCAAGGGTGTCAGCAGAATAAAAAAAAAAAATTCTCATTAGACTAGAAATAGCACATCCCAATAAACATATTTGATAGAGAGTGGACTCTTGCACATATGGGGAGATAAATAACTGAATAAAAGCAATGTTTTCTTTAGAAAAAAAGTTCCAAAATGTCCTTTCAGAACAGCATACCACCCTTACAAAAAAATCACTATGCAATCATTGTCTCCACCGTAGCCACTTTAGGTACTACAGTTATTGTTATTGGTTTTCAATAGAAAGTAATAGGGAAGTAGACATACAGTACACATGTCAAAATGACAGCAGCGCAGGGCAGTGTGGCATGCTAAAATCCATTTAAAACTACTTTAAACTGCTTTTTATTTTTTTTAGCATTCTAGCATACTTACACATGTATTAAACAGTTCTTTCATGCGAGACTACATGGAATATTTCAACTTTTGAAAATCCATTTGTTACGCTGCAAGACGATTTAGGGTAAGTGGTAACCCTTTACAATAACACATAAAACATTATATATCTCTGGTGTAAATAAGGTGGCTCCGGCTTTTGTTTTGTTCCAAATCATGTCACCTGTAACTGTGTAAAATTTTGTGTTGATTCAACAAAGCAATCAAAAATAATTAATCCTAGTGTACAAATTCATCCCCAAGTGTCCAAAAGCCTCTCCAAACAAATAAAACATAATGATTGTACATAAGAACTAATTGCACATGCAAATACAACGACTAATGGTTTTCAAAGCATGCAGACATGATTTTAGAAATGAGATGTGTGTGGGCTCGTTTGAACAATAATCGCCTCTAAGTAATCGTATGCGATATTTTAAGTGCAGTTTATTTTTCGTGAAGTTATAAGTGAAAACGCGGCATATGAGCAACACCTGTTTACAAGTAGTACTTACTGTGTACTTAGCTATTACTTGCTATATTTCTGTGAGTAAAACAAATAGGCTGGTTGTATTCTAACTCTTTGAGAGCTTTCCAACAACATATGACACATGGATATTTGATAAGTTTTTACTGATTACAATAATATGTAAAATGCTTAATTTATATATATATATATATATAAACTATCAAAGCAGAACACTTCTGATTTGTCTGCAAATTTCAAAGCACTTGTTCAGTTTTGGTCATAATGCCTACATACATTGTAAAGTACAACTTCTAAGCTTTAATACCTATTTTGTGTTGGTCAAGACTGCAATTATTAATATTTTGATTGAAAAATATGTTGGTTAATGATAGTTAATGCAAAAACAATTGTTCATTGTTAGATCATAGTGCATTAACTAATGTTAACATTTACAACTTTTGTTAAAAGAGTGATTAAGAATGGTGAGCAGTAAGGCTATATCACCTACAATATACACTTTCCCTTAAACATTTCAATTTTAACCTAAAATATTGATGTAGAACAAAAAGTTATTGTCCACCTAGCCATCAACTTGGTATCAGCCACCACTATCATTAAAAAAGGAAAATGAAATATCATAAAGACTCACACTGTTCGATGGACATCCCATGATAAATATGGCTTTATAGAAGTAACAACTGCAATAACTATTATTTCTGGCTGCAGACATTATGATTACCATCATGATTTTTTACAAGGGTGCACTGAGAACAGAGAGAATCCTTGAACTTCCCCCAAACAACCCTTAAAAATAATATGACAAATACACTTCCTAGAACAAGTATGACTACTTGGAGCACAAACCTTCATATCAGCAGGTGGTGGCTGTACTGGTGTCGGTGGTGTTGTTTTCTTCTTCTCCTCATGGACTTTGATTTCCTCCTCGGCCACTGTCTGTCCATTCGCCTGGGCCTTTTGCTGCGAGCACATGACAATTACAAATCAACCATTTCAAACTACACATTTCCTTCCCCGTAACAACTGACCATGTCTCATGCTTGCAAACTTCCCTTAGACCATGAAAACTGGTATTACTTCAGATCTTACATACGCAAATCACGTAAAATCTGAGTCAAAAGGTGGTGTTTAGTTAAAACGAAACTTGCGAGAGCATGTTAAGCTAGCCGGTTTGCTAGGCTCCTACGTGGCTCTCTCTATTGCAGCAATGTCTGTCTTATCATAGTACTCAAACTAAACCCACAAAGTCTGATTTGCTTATTTAAGCTTAAAGCAAGTGAGAACAGCAAACAATGAAGAAGTACCCCGTTTTAATAGCGAGTTACGCTTAGCCAACGCTTTCCATCTGAGCAGCTTTGACAGCTTAGCATTCAGCTAGCTACTTTTTATATTTACTCCAAAAACAATTATAACAAATTATTACAAAATAAACACGAGTGCTAACTACAGAGACACATACAGCAAAAATAAAATGATAAAAGTAATAATTATTAAGTAGGGTCTTCTGCAAATTAACATACATGTTCTAGCATTTGTTCTTTGTAAGCTACATATTTTGAGGATTTACAGGAACTCCAGAAGTCTTTTTGAAAATATAGATAATAATGGTTTTGTTTTAGGGCACTTCGCCGGCTCCTCATGCAAGTCTCCGTTTAATCTGTCAAACTCAAGCCAGTCTGATATGATTTACAGGACGGCACTGGCCGTGATTGCAAACCTGCGGAACTGCTTACACAGACAGCATATTATATTCTCACATGCCCACTAAGCGGACTAGGTAGACAGCTCACTAGTCATTCAGAGATGAAGATCAGATTTATAGGCCGCTTACCTTGTCAGCGGCTTTCTTTTTGTTCTTCTTCCTCGGTTCGCTCTTCACAGTCTTGGGTGGCACGGAGGATTTGATCTGGGTCTCGGTTGTGGTGCTGGGACTCACGGTAGCAGTGACGGGGGTCGCTCGGCGCTTCCTCCGACCACAGGCCGCGACCATAACCAGCACTGTCACAACGCTCAGCGCCACGCTCAGAATCACCCACGACGGAAACTCCTTCGGCCGGATGCCCAGATCTACCCCCAGCTCGGCCTGGAGGAATTCCAGGCCGGAGGACATCAGCCCGCGGAGACGGTCGGACACGTATTCCGCTCGTTGGGTGGCTAAAATTCGCCAGTCCTGGTCCATTTTCAGCGAAGTATAAGTCTCAGTAGAACAGCAAAGGGTGTTTTTACATCTCTGGGCGTTTTCAAACCGGGATGGGCGTTTCTAAACTTACCAATGAAAGTAAGGAATCTCTTTTTAGCAGGCGGACACGAACCGCACGGAGAGACGGATGGGGAGCTGCAGACTGAACAGGGAGGGATTGACTTCGAGATTTCTCGCCTTTTTACATGGAGTGCGTCTCAAAACATAGTGAGCTGACTAGTTAGATATCATAGAAGACTGCATCATTTTTGAGTATCATAGAGTCATTTTGAGCTATTGTGCTGTCCAGAAGTGCTATCTAGATAGGCAGCTCACTAGGTTTTTAGACCCGGCCAATGCCAACTCACTGAAATGACTCAGTAATAGGTTCAGTTCAGTGCATCAAGCTGAACATTTACATTTGGGTTGAGTTCGAGTTAAGTGTTCAAAACATTATTATATTATGCTAGCTGGAACACAAAAATGGCATAATCTACTTTTTTAAAATTATTATTATTATCCCTCTGAGACGAAAGAGTCCACAGATTATGGAGGTGAAACCTATATATATATATATATATATATAAAACAGAAATGTATTTTTTTATTTTATTTTAAGGACCAGTAGCCTGTGCCCACACACATTACTTGTCATGTTTTGCTCTAAAATATCTCTGAGATCCTGTAACGTCTACACCAGAAATATTTGTGTTCTCGTTTCTTAGAAACACCCTTAACCCTTGTTTCGAGTTGGCCACTTTAGTAGTGGGATGCCACCTCAAAGGAATATTCCGGGTTCAATACAAGTTAAGCTCAATCGACAACATCTGTGGGATAATGCACTATATGCATAACGATATGTGTGTTAACATAATTTAAGTGTGATAAACTTTACAGCTCAAATAATTCAGGAGTTTTAAATGAAGAATTAATGTAAGTGCTTTTATAAAATTATAAACTTCACATTCCTGTCTTTAACCCCACCAAAAATTGGCCCCATTCACTTCCACTGAAAGTTTCTCACTGTAACCCAGTTTTTGTTTGTTTGTTTTTTTGCTTTTTTCAAAGAAAAGAAGGGACGAGTCTAAATAAGTTTTGTGGTAATCAACATTATGCCACAAATGCAGTTGACTGAGCTTAACTTTTATTTAACCCAGAATATTCCTTTAATCTGATCACTGTCTGTCTTTGTACCATGGATGGAGTTTATTCACCATTACATAGACTTTGCAACCAAAGCGGTCATATCACTTCAGAAGACATGGATTAAACTCGAGTTGTATGGATTACTTTTAAGATTCCTTTATGTCCTTTTGGGATTTTAATGTTTTGGACCCTACTGACTTGAAAACATATTATACATCCTTCAAAATATATTTGTTTGTGTTCCGCAGAAGAGAGAAAGTCATATGAGTTGAAGCGGCATGAGGGTGAATAAATAATGACAGAATTATCCTTTTTGGGTGAACTATCCCTTTAAGACCCAGGCCACAAATTTGCTTGCTAAAAGAATCGCCAAATCAATGTATTAAAAGTATTATGTGAAACAAAACAAAAAAGTAGTATTTATTTTTCAGTTCCTGAGTGATAATTTCTTAACACTATAAACTGACTAAAATTTTTCTGTAGCTGCCAAATAAATAAATACTCGGTGTTAGAAATCTGCATCAAGAGTGAATTCACAGTCCATCATGTTTGACATCACTCCAAGTCGCTGGTATTCGGCCACTTGCTTCTCGAAGAAGTTTGTTTTCCCCTCCAATGAAATTGACTCCATGAAGTCGAAGGGGTTTTCTGATTGGTAAACCTTTGGAGATGGAAATGAAGAAAAATTGCAATATTAATATAAAAGAAATCATGAAACATTTGATTTTGAAGATAAAAACAAATACTACAATACTAGTACTAACCTTTGGCAAACCCAAATCTGTTAGCAACCTGTCAGCCACAAATTCAATGTATTGCTT
Organism: Myxocyprinus asiaticus; assembly: GCF_019703515.2. NCBI lineage: Eukaryota > Metazoa > Chordata > Actinopteri > Cypriniformes > Catostomidae > Myxocyprinus > Myxocyprinus asiaticus. The sequence continues at coordinate 17,587,859 of NC_059377.1, forward strand.
CATGAGAGTGCAGTTCATCCCAATCAAGTTGACTGGTAAGGCTTCTGTGAGAAACTCCTTCCAACAAAACAAGCGAATACAGATGCAATCACATTCATGACTGAAATAATGCATTCTGCACTACTGGGATACAGCGGTGTATTTACCTGTTCAATGCTCACAGCTTTTGTAATGATGTCCTTCACTCTGTCAGAAGAAGGTTTTTTCACCAAATAGCTGTACATTAGACATGCAAAATTACAGTGCAGACCCTGTGAAATTTCAAATAATACAATTCCAATTACAAAATTACAATAGACTTGATGTGATTAATTTTTAAATGTATCTTTTCCCACTAGAACTTCTATATCTGTAATTTGTATTTCCATATTTTGAATCTGTAGGTTCATACAATGCAAGTGAATGGTGGCCAGAACTTTGAAGCTAAAAAAAGAATATAAATGCAGCATAAAAGTAATCCATAAAACTCCAGTGCTTTAATCAATGTCCTCAGAAGTGATATGATAGGAGTGGGTGAGAAACAGATCAATATTCAAGTCCTTTTTTACTATAAATTCTCCTCCCTGGCCAGTAGGTGGTGATATGCAAGAAGAATGCAAATCACCAAAAACAAAAGAATGTGAAAGTGGAGATTTATAGTAAAAAGGACTTAAATATTGATGTTTCTCAACCACACCTATTATATCATTTCTGAAGACATGGATTAATCCATCTATGGATTATTTTATACTGCGTTTATATGCCTTTTTTGAGCTTCAAATATCTGGCCACCATTCACTTGCATTGTATGAACCTACAGAGCCGAAATATTCTTCTAAAAATCTTTGTGTTCAGCAGAAGAAAGAAAGTCATACACATCTGGGATAGCATGAGGGTGAGTAAATGATGAGAGAATTTTCATTTTTGGGTGAACAATCCCTTTAACATTGTATTTTCTAACCTCATCTCTGCTGATGAGCTCATTCGAGTAGGTGAGCCCAGGCATTAAACCTCTTTTCTTTAACCAGTAGATGGCAGCAAATGATCCAGAAAAGAAGATGCCTTCCACTGCTGCAAATGCTACTAATCTCTCTCCTGAAAATAAATAAATGATAAAGGAAACACAGCTGTTAATTAACTGTAACAATCAGTATTGTAGTCTTATTCTCTACTGCACATAAACTGTATTTTCCACCCACCAAATGTAGAGTTTGTGTCAGAGATCCACTGTAAGGCCCAGTCTGCTTTCTGTCTTACACAAGGCATGGTTTGGATTGCATTAAACAAATAGTCCCTGTAGGAAGAAAATTTACTTCAGTGCAAGATATTTTGGTTTAGAAAGTGCCTTTACGTTGAATACACACTACTACTGTATGTTTAAGAAATGGAGTGTGTGAAGTTTATAACAAAGGCTGTTATTAAAGGAATAGTTTGTCCAAAAAATCTTGATGTCTGTTGTGTGTTCATGATCACTATAAGAGAAGCATATTCTCAGTGGCTTACGTGATCAAAAGAGCTGCTGTGAATGAGCTTCTCTCATAGTGTTCAAGAATGCGCAAGAGACGTCAAGATTCTCACTACAAAATTACTTATATTGCAAGTAGTTTCAATCGTACGTCTTCAGAAGACTTGAAATATGACGCAAGAGGTGCGTGGACCAATTTTTATGATACATTGTGGTCCTTTTTAAGCTTTAGAGTGAGTCACTATTAACTACTTTTCAGTGTTAATCTCGTCAACAAAATCGCTGACGAAAACGTTCGTTAACAAAGGGCTTTTGATTTCTTTAACGATAACGATGACGAAAAAGGAGTATCATGACGATAATTAAATTATTTGATTAAAGCATACTGTTGATGAAAATATGACAAGATGAAAATGATACTGCAAGATATTAACAGTGCAAGAAATAAACAGAAGAAGAAACAACCAGAGAAACATCTGTTTATAGAAGAAGATATTAGATATGGATTCATCTAATCTATTAATCATGTATGTTGGGGAGTTCTTGAGCTGCCTGTGTTGAACGTGCTAACACTGGTAAAAATGATATATTTATACATGAGTTTAATCACTATATCCACAACATATATGTAATATAACAACTTACATCTGCACAGTGAAGCGAATGAACAGGTGAACTTGAAGTAAATGATGCGCTAGTCAGAATATGTGTAATTTGCGTTTTGAACTTGCGTTGTGAATACGCTGTTTCCGTAAGAAACATGCTACATGCAATATCATTTCCTTTCACGGAAAATTAATAACAGTCTCTAAACAGGAAGAATTTAGAATACAGTAAACTAACTTAAAAGAAGGTAATACTTCAGTCTATTCATTATTATTTCAGGATCAGTTTTTTTCTGTTTATTTATATGTTTGATATACGTGTTTAAAACAGAAAATGTTTATAATTTTATTTTTTTTCTAAATGTTTGTCTGTTACAGTTTGACAGACTCTTTTGTCCATTTTGCACATTATCCTCAACTAAAATATATTAGTTTCGTTGGCTAAAATGATGTCATTTTAGTCAAAGTAAAACTGACTAAAATGAATGAATATGACATGATGAAATATTGACTCATTTTAAAGGACATTTCCGTCAAAAGACTAAAACTATGACTGAAAAATAAAACGGTGTAAAAATTGTTGCTGCTGCTATTGATTTGAAAAGACGGTCCGCAATATTCATTAAAACATCTCCTTTTGTGTTCCGCCTGAGATAGTAAGTCAGACGGGTTTGTAACGACATGAGGGTGAGTAAATTATGATAGAATTCAAATTTTTGAGTGAGCCATTCTTTTAAAGCTGATGTAATTTTGTTCACAGATGTATGAGTAAAACAATCAACAACTGAATCTTTTGTATAATAACAATAATAAAAAAAAAAACCCCGCCATGTCTGCTCATAAACCACATTGTGGAAAAAGCGTGCTTAACTGAATCTTGCACCTGTCATCTGCGTAAAAACACACAATAGCTGCATTTTTTTATTTTTTATTATTTACTAGTTCCAAACTGAATACTACATCACCTCATTTTCATCTCACCTCTCTTTTAAATCCCTTATATAGGTGTTGATGAGCATGCCGTACATTTCAGAGTGCACATTTTCAATAAGGATCTGAAACCCATAAAAGGATCGAGCCTCTGGAAGCTGCACTTCTTGACTGAACCTCTGCACCTGAGAGAAGTTAAGAAAATAAAACTGTTTAACGGAAGCACAACCTGCACTGCCCTATTTCATAACCAAATTCACCTACACTGAGAAAAAAAAAGAAAAGAAAAAAAAATCCTAAAAATGTGCTTTGTGTGGTAACATTTAAATTAACTTGTTTTATTCATGTCAAAAATATCTGTTAACATGTCGGAATCAATCTGAATACATTACGTTACACAAACAAAACTTATTTTAAGGGTCAGATCAGGTAGAAATAATTGCCACTTTTTACAGCTGTGCAGATTCCTGACACTTGACATTGATCTGCATTATAATGAAGTCAAAACAAAGGGTCTACATGTTTAAAAGAGGTCAACTTGCCAGGTTCTCATTGACAATCCCATCACTTGCAGCAAAGAAAGCCAATACATGGGATATAAAGTGTTTTTCTTCAGGCTTCAGGTTGTCCCAGTGTACCAAGTCCTTAGATAAATCCACCTACACAAACATTAAACATTCTTAGACTAAAACTCATTTTATTTCAATGCTGATACCCGTGTCCTGACATGTTGGTCACATATTGTAATTATTATGTAAGTACAACAGTTATTACAATACATTCAAGTAGGGGATTTGAAAAAAAATACATTATATGTATATAATTTTAACATTTAACGGATATAAATCAAATCTTCACCTCCTCAACTGTCCAGAATGAGGCCTGAGCTTGTTTGTACATTTTCCAGATGTCTGGATACTGAATAGGAAAGATGACGAATCGCTTTGGGTTTTCTTTGAGAAGGGGCTCGTCTTCGGTACTGCTGAGGTCAACATCCTTGTGCCCATTCTGAATGAGAAACATAACTGTTAATAGAGCACATCTGAACTACATATTGTTTATGTGAAGGAAGAACTAATGCGACAGAACTACAGACACTGTGGAACACACTGATGACGAATCTACTTACGAAAATGTGCATGTAATAAAACACGGTGATGATTACAGCATAAACTCTAGGAAAATAGTAATCACTGAAATAATCATGTGTCTAATTGGCTTTATTTAGACCTCAATGTTAACATTTAATCTAATCTAGACTATCTTTAATCTAAAGGTAGTTTTCGGAACCACTGATACATAACACACCATTAACTGAAGCTGTAATTATTATTAAAAATAAATAAATCAGACATTCAAATCGTCAAATAACGCTACATATGCAGTTATTTAACGTTACGGTCTCTTTAACAAATGCGAAACACTCTTTGTTATGAAAGCACGCAGCAACAGATTCAACATGTATTCGTAGGCCTTAAACGCGTGCTTAAATGTACTAAAAAATAAGCGTAATTTTACCTGATATTGCATAATGTCAGTCGGAGTTTTGCTCATACTGGAGTTCATAATAACTGCCTATGGTCAGCAGCAGTAAAGCTGCGCTCTCTGTATATCGTCTGTCATTGAAATCATGTAATCTACTGAGTGAAACACGATTATAGCTCCTCCTCCGAGTTTCGCTGTATAGAAATTAAAGGGACAGTTCACCCTCATGCCGTCCCAGATGTGTATGACTTTCATTCTTCCGCTGAACACAAATGAAGATTTTAAGAGGAATATTTCAGCTCTGTAGGTCCTCACAATACAAGTGAATGATGGCCAGAACTTTGAAGGTTTAAAAAGCACATAAAGGCTGCATAAAGGTAATCCACATGACTTCACTGGTTAAATCCATCTCTTCTGAAGCGATATGATAGGTGTGGGTGAGAAACAGATAATTTTTAAGTCCTTTTTTTATCATTTTAAAATGTAAAAAGATTGTGAAAGTGGAGCTTGATAGTAAAAAATGACTTAAGAAATTATATTTCTCACCCACACCTATCATATCGCATCAGAAGATATGGATTTAACCACTGGAGTCCTATGGATTAAATTTATGCTGCCTTTGTGTGCTTTTTAAACCTTCAAAGTTCTGGCCATTATTCACTTGTATTGTGAGGACCTACAGAGCTAAAATATTCTTCTAAAATTCTTTGTGTTCAGCAGAAGAAAATCATCATCTGGGATGGCGTGAGGTGGAGAAAATTTTCATTTTTGAAAATATCTCTTTAACTCTTTCACTTGTCTTACAAAATTGTGCAATTTCTCTGTAGAACTGAGGCCTGTACTATGAAGCCGGTTTCATCGGCAAACCAGGTACGTTTTAGTTTAATTTGCCTCAACCCCAGGTTTTATAGGTACCAAGAAAGTTGGTCAGCTTTTAGCAGTGTTCATCGCCATAGCAACTTATGCTACACGGCTAACCTGTGGGCACACCCGGTTGCACTTTGGGGTTAGGGTTAAGCAGAGTAGGCCCCCTGTGTGGCCCATTGTGAGCCCGCAACATGCCAACAGTATGCCCACACTTTGGACCCGCAGTGGGACAGCCCAGACCCAGCCCAAAGTGTGGGCATGTTGTGGGCCCACAATGGGCCCCACTGGGTGCCCACTCTGCTTAGTGTGGGCAGCCCACACTCATCCCACACTTCTGGGCTGGCCCACTGTGGCCCAACCTGGGCCCCATAGTGTGGGGGCCACATGTGCCCCACATTTCACGCCAGTACCGGGGCCCGCAGTGGGCTGCCCACTGCTGTGATCAGCTGTGAGTTAAATAACATCTCTGATGCAATCAAGTCACTCCCCGCTGTCTCTTAAAGCACACCTTACAAATAAAATCTTAGAAATCCACAAAATCAACTCTTCATGATAAATTATTTATTTGAGAATTTAAATGTAGATTTTCAGCAGATAGAGTGTTGTATTTTATTTCAAATGTAATTGCTTTTCATTCATCATCTTTGAAAATATAAACATAATATATTAGGCTATATTATCTATAAAACAGCCAGTAAGATGGATTAATATGATACCTGCAAAAAATAATCGTTTTTAAAATATTAAAAGCTCAAGATTGCTATGGAAAGGGGTGAATGCCACCCAAACCCCTTCTTTCTTTCATGGACTCGAGATGAACATACAGTATTTTTCTTGAAGTTATAATAATATAAGCAATATAAGCAGTTCACAAATACGTCTTATTATTGCATACCTTTTTTGTGCATACAGTATTCCAAGTGCTCACTTTTAATTAATCAATAGTAGCCTTTTTTATGCTTTTTATTTTTGCATGTTTTTGAAAAAAACTTTTTTTTACTAAAGACAAATGTACAAATTGTACATCAAGAAAGAGAAATAAAATAAAAAACACGATGTTATTTTGAATGACCATATCAAATAACCATTCACAACATATTTGATAAATAACATGTGTAATTCATTCATTTACATGTTATATTTTATTTCAAATAAAGTGGAAAGAAAGTTAAGGCATCACCTCCTTTTTTTAAATATTAAACAAGATAGGATGTCATACCTCATATTTTAACTAATTTTGTTCAAAAATCAAGAATCTGAAGGAAACAATCTATCTAAATTAATTTATAATATTTTAAGCAAATCCCATTTATGTTCTCATTCCAGACTTTTATTATTAATTATAAATGTTATTTGGTATATTTCCTAAATTATTTCTCTCCATCTTTGAAACTGTGGGGGTTCTGGTTTAAACCAGTTTTTTGTAATCTGTTTCAAAGCTGCTATTCTGATTACCCTAAATATATTTTGTTCAGTTTGATTTCTTAAGGACAATGGCATTTTACCCAAAATAAGGTTTTATGGATGTATTTCTATTGTGCAGTTAAATATTAAATCATCCTGTCTGATCACTTCGTTCCAATAAGTTGTCAATTTGGAGCACTCCTATATTTAGACTGTAAGAAGCATTTTTTTCTCCACAATTTCTCCAACAATCACCTTTTACCATGCTATTGTATTTACTTTGAATAAAAGGTGTTATAAAAAAATCTCATTTGTATCTTCCAGGAATATTCCCTCCAAACACTGGATTGAGTAGTATGGAATGTATTATATTTCTTCCCAGTCTTGCTGACTAATTTTTATTTTTAATTCATCCTCCCACCTACATATAGTTTTATTCAGAGTGTCCTGTATATCTCTTTCAAGTGCACTCTTTAAAATTCCTAAAAATTTTTATTGGATTAGTTGTATTGGATGTATCAATTATATATAATTTATTAATGCATTTCCTTTTTTATTTCTTTAACTTCTGTTAATAAATATCTTCTTACCTGTAAATAATTAAATAATCGTGAATTTGAAAGCTCATAATTTTTTGCTAGGTTTGAAAAGGTATCCATTCCTTTATCAGTGAACAGTTGGTGATATATTTCAGACCTCTGTCTGCCCAAAACTTTAATGTATTATATAATCTATTTGGCATGAAATCAGGATCTTTAGCAATTTCTTGAAAAATACTATATCTTTCTTAATTTGACTATTTTTATTTTTTCTAACCAACTTCTAAAGTACAATTAATACAAATATTATCTATTAATTTAAATGTGTTGCTTTGTTTGGGTAGGAACAGGGATATACTAATATTCCCCCATTTGATAAATTTCCATCTTTCTCCATTTCACTTTAGATTCTTCATTCATTCAAATCAATATAGGTTAAATTTGGGCAGCTTTATAATAATGTATTACATTTGGGAATTCTAGTCCTCCAAGCCTTTTTGACAACTTAAGACTAATTCTAGGTTTCCTATTATTCCATATTTATTTAAAAATTGTCTAAAACACTTTTTGATATACTAACTGGTAGATTTTGAAAAAGGAAAATAAACTTAGGGAGAATATTCATAGTCTCTATTCGTTTTGTAATCAATAGTAGCCTATATTTATGTATAATAGTTTTGAATTATATATATATTTTCAATTCAAAGAAATATAAAAGCTTTTATATTTCGAAAATTAATAAGCCTGTGTGTTCTTGTTGTGGGCCTACATTAAATCACTTACGCATTGATATGCCAGCTGTTTTATATATATATATATATATATATATATATATATATATATATATATATATATATATATTATCACATTAAGAATTTGTTTGCAGCAGTCCTCTTGAGCTCTGCCGCTGTTTCTTCTTGTTGTGTAAATGTCTTTAATTGCTTCATAATTTTACAGTTATCCCTTGTACTGTGTAAATCGTGTTTTAATTCTTCATGATTTCATGCTGAACTCTTGAGCAGTGTAAATACATTTTATTTGTTTTAAAAACAATGTCTTGCGCAGTTTAAATGAATTTAAATTCCTAATCATCAGCTTTCAGCAGAGGTAAATCCCGCTGTCTCTCTCGCGAGAAGTGAATCGCGTTCTCTCACACGATTGGTTGTGCACTGCAAACGTCACTCATTCATGTGCACGAGCGCGTAATCTAACCTTAAAGTCAGAATCGAAGCCCGAGCTGACAAATTGATGAGCTGCATCATGGTACCAATTAAACCCGATTGGATTGTTTTGAGTTCATTCAGCAACCTTCATGGTACAGGCCTCCGCTCTAATAATGACGAAGATTTGAATACATATCATTTTTTTTTTTTTAAAACCACCTGTCAAACATTTATTTGGAGTAAAATATGTATCGTTTGAGAATTCGATAACTGTTCAATAACTCACTCATGGATGTTTTACTAAGCTTTCAAAAGTCTTGACATCTATCCTCTAAAATTCATTCACATTGATTTTTTGAGACACAAAAATGACTCAACAATAGTATTTGCTCAAAGAAATGTATTAAATTAATATTTTAATTACTTTTACAAGCACAATTTTACAGTCAAAAACAGGCAATGGTCCATTAGGTGTTTCAATTACCAAGGGGTGTGATTTTATAAAACAAATTGAGCTGATAAAATCAAAACCAGCCATTTAACTGTGCTAGTGCTAGAAACACAGGATGCATAACATGTAAATTTGCAATATACACCACTTGCAATTTTTACTTTAGTTTGAGAACTACTGCCTGGCATGGCCGCATTTTTTCTGATTGTGGTGAAACTTGTATTTTAGGTGAGTGTCATCACTGATGAAGCCATTATGTCTTGCAAGTTTTATAAAATATACCAATAGGAAAAACAATACAATAATTTAAATCTGCCTTCTAACGTCCATCTGGCAGAATGTTAAAATTCATTTGAGGGGCATCACACTAGAGACCATAGAGCACTATAGGAAATATATATCAACCTTTGAAAATACAGTCACGTGACGCACCACATGTAATGAGGAAACAATGATTTGGCAAGAGCAGCAATGCTCTTCTATAAAACCATGGAAAATTTGAAGAGAGAATTTGGACAGGATTGCTAAACCAATTACCACTTGCCCACATACTAAGGGTCATGGACTATTTGTGCATATACTACTCTATTGTAATTGAAATTATGCTTTTAACAAATGCATCATGTTTTACAGACAACTCATTTACAAGACTGTCAGTAGGTAATCTATATCTATGTATGTATACATAATAAAATTAAATTAGTCGAACATTTATGTAAACAGTGTTTGATTAAGAAACCCAAGAATTGGGTGCCATCTCCACCGTCATCCATTTTGTTGCATTTGTTGTTATTTCATATGGGGTTTTTTGTCATTCTTTATGGGTGATAAGGTAAGTGAGCCTTTTTGTAATTGTAAGAAACTGAGGTAATGATGTCAATCAATTAGTTTGCCCAATAACATGTCTGTTTTCTTCCCCACCAACACCATTATAATTTTTCCACCCATGACTGTTGGAATGTTGACATGCCAAGTGGTTAATGGACGGAGTTTGGCTCAGTTACAAGCCATACTGGACCAATGACAAGTTTTTCATGGTGTCGTCAAGAGCAATCCCAGCCTCCTGCATTTCAAACCTGAAGAAAACACATCATATTAGCATCACATTAATCCAAAACAACCTTTATCACAGCAACTCTTAAAACAAGAGAGACAAAAAGTCAACCAAAAAGCACAAAAGGTCAAATTCAATGTAGCTGCAACTACCAGTCATCTGTGGAGATGGTGTAATACACAGGTGGTTGGTCTGTGTCACTGAGGGTTGCTGGCCCCTCCTGACCGCTGGCACCTATGTTGCTGAAAATGAGCCAGTCCCCAACGGAGAGCTCCGGGAGGAGACAATGCTCCACCACCTGGTCCAGAGCGTCACATGAAGGACCCCACAAACTGCTAGGGAACACTGGCTTGTCTAGTGTGAGTGACATCTGGGAAAAAAAAAAAAAGCACAATATCCACCTTTTAAGGTGCATTTAGTACATTTTTAGCTGGCTCTTACGTGTTCCACTAGAACCAGTGGTTTTAGAATTTATACTGACACCTATCTTCATGGATGCACAAAGTTTGCTCAATAACTGCTGCCGCTTCACACCAAGATGACTGTTTATCTTCTGTTTTGTTACATCAATACCATCACTCTGAACTACACTGTTGACTTGGGCTCCGTTGTTGTCTGTAGAAAGTATATTGTGTTTGTTATTTTGTTTGGTTCGCTTGTTTTGTTTACATATACTTTTATGTTTGGACATTGGCTGAAAGTGCTATATAAAGGTAAAAATATTTTTATTATTGTCAGTGGTTGTAACCCGGTCAATTGCATGACACAGTTTGTCATGTGTTGTCACAATGCATCTCCCATGAGGGGGTGACCCGCCAAAGGCAAGATTAAACAGCTTTAATTGAGAAACTGACATGACTGGAGTCTTCATCTAATGTGAGTGTGCATCATTTTAAACAGATTTCTAAAAAGTGCTATTCATGTTTTTATGTGTAAATCTTTCTTAATTAGCAAAAACTTAGACTGCACCCTTAAATACTTCACCTCAATACTACTGTAACCCGTCAAATTGTATAAGTATTGTTCATGGTGGTACATGTGTGTTATTTACCTTGGGCACAGAGGGTGCTGTGATTATATTTCCAAACAACTTCCCCACAAAAGATCCATAAACACCATCATTCATATAATACAGAAATTCTGGCTCGTCATTTAGGGTCAGCTCATCTGAAAGTGCAAAAGATACATTAAGAAAATAAGTTAACGGCAGAGAAAGTGCCACTTCAACACTTTATATAAAGTATAAGAGCCCCTTTTACACCTGAAGCTCAACTACAGAAAAAAAAAAAAAAAAAAATCTTAAATGCACTGCAAGACATTGTATACAAAAATGGGATGGGAGAGGACCATCTAAAGAGCAGAAATAAAATAGAATGGTACTCACCATGAAGGTCCTGGTATACTGCTTTCTTGCCAATAACATTGACAGCCAGGGTGAAGGAGGAATACACATAGAAATTTCCTGGTTCAGCAATCACGTTCACTCCAGACACAGAGGGGAAATAGGCCTCCAGGAGTGGTCTGACATTAGAATGTATCTGAAAAAACACACACAAAAGAAGAAATGCTTTTTTTCGAGAAACGAGTTTTGTCAATATTCCATATTCAAAAAGAGTAAAACAAATGAAACATACCTGTTTCAACTGAAACTCAGTACCACTGAATCCACCACCAATATCCAGGATCTTCATGTCGAAGCCTAGTTCCTTCTGTGGAATGACACAAGGAAGACTCAGCATATTTAAATTCCTTAAAGAATTACAATTCTCTTATGATTAGATTCTGGCAGTATAACGTCAATTTATACCCACTCACCCCCATGTCAAAGATGCAGCGAGCGTCTGACAGTGCATGGGTGTACGCCTGGGGATCTCTGCATGAAACCGGTACCTGGAACCTGCAGAAACAGCAGCACATCTTAAAACTCTTAAAAGGATATAGTGAATTATAGATTTTATGTTGACCCTGAAATCCCTTCACTTACGTGACTCCAACCACATCTACGCTCAACTCCTTGGCCATTTCCAAAAGGTGCTTGCAGCCCTTCAGGGAGCAACCAATGGTCACACTTACCTCTTCCACCTGTGCTTCAGTAAACACTTGCAACAAAAGCCTGTTAATCAAGACAAGTGTATAAAGAGAATGACGAATATTCTTCTTACTTTATTTTCACCCTACAAATGGTGCATTAAAAATGGTAAACATAATCTCAAATTGTTTTTAGCACTTACTTGGCTTCAGGATGGGCGCGGGCAATTTTGCGAAGCTCTACCTCATTTTCACATACCAGATAGTTAATGCCATTCTTGGCCGCATGTTTAATGAGTGAGAGCTGCTTGCAAACTCCAGACAGGATGATATTCTCAGGAGGGACATTATGATCGAGTACCAAGGTGGTTTCAGCCTGAAAAAAGTTAATAATTTTCTATAAGACAATGCACCACAAAATCCAAGGGACTCTTCAAGATCGGTGTTTACAGATGTCTCGAATGTCTGCAAGAACATCAGTGAAGAAGGAAATAGCAAAATAGGTCAATTTAAGTCCATACCTTATTTGCACAGACAAAACCAACACCAAGTGCAGACAGGACTTCAATGACTACAGGGCTGCCGTTACAACTGACTGGGTAGAAGGGTCGAATGAGGGGATTGGTAGTCTTCCACAGAACATGCTGTCGCATTAGGGCCCCAAGGTTGGCCACAACAAATGCATTCTTTTCAGCCTGAGGAACAAATTGAATGAACAATGCGATATACCAGCAACAGACTTTCATAACGAGATTTGACATTAAGGCTGGGTATTGCTATAGATTTTCCGGATTTGATTCTGATTCACAAGCTCTCGATTAGTTTCGATTCGATTCTGATATTGATGCATATGGGTATACTTCAGTTATAAATGTTCATTTTGCTAACATATGAAATAAATTATTTTAAAGCTAATACTGTTAATTATATATGGGACCTTGTAACTAGGTACTTTATGAAAATATTAATTTTACCAATATAATTTTTTTTTCTTCATTTTGATCACATTTTAGCTTTTTTTTATTATTATATACAAATCCATGTATTCCATCTACTCACCTTATGCACCAGAGAAACTAGCACGTAGCCATCTTGAAAATTGTATCTTTGAACTTCTAGTCTAGTGTTTTCTATATTGATACTTATGGTGTTGATTTCAAAGTGTAATTAGCTAGCGAAGTGGATTTACAGGTTGTAGAGTTGCCAAAAGTTATCATGAGTATTTTAAAGTGTTGTTGGATGTCATAACAACTGGAAGTAGAGGGGGGATATTTTAAAACAAAATTACTTCATTCATAAATCTACAAGATCCTACCTTCACGCAGTGGATGGACTGACAACACAAAGTCATTAAAATATCTCTGTACGACACTTCTGGCCATCTTCTCGTGTCAGTCACCCTTCATGTTACAGTTAAGGAGAGTAAAACTATATTTATTAGGGATGGCACGATCCTATACCTGGATAGGTATTGGCTCCGATACTGACGTTTTTAGACGGATCGGGTATTGGTCCAACGAGCCCGATCCAAATCCGATACTGTGTGTTAGTTAGGGTTGGGAATCATAAGGAATTTAACGATTCCGTTTCCGATTCCTCTTAACGATTCCGGTTCCAGTAATTCTTTTTTTTTTTTTTTTTTAAGAATTACTTAGAAATGCAATTCTTATTGCATTTAATACCCTCTGCTGTCTGTTACCAAATAATGAGATCATTTCAAATTTGTACAGAGCAGATATAACAAATCAGAAATACATTTAATACAGTTCTTGTAAAAGGTGTATTTGCAGACTTTTTAAAAACATAAATTCAATCCAATAATAGATCCTTACTCTATTTTAAATAAAGAAATCTAAACCAACACGAAATGGCATATTAATTAATTTCTTATTTTATAAAATTCCTCTTATTCCAACAAAACTTATGTATCTTTAATTATACATTGCCATATGAACAACCAGTCAATAACTGCACTGCTTGATTTAATAGAGACACAGGTCATCATTAAATAAACAATAACAGTTCCAGAGACTGTTATGTAGCCTAATGATGTACTTCAGGCATGTGAGACTTTAACAGTTCTTATTTAATTTTGAGCTGGACATTCATAACTTGCACATCAGTATAAGATTACTTGTATACTGGAAGCGCTGTAGATTCAAAAGAACCGGCTCATTAGAATGGTTCTTTCGGGAATCAGAAGCGCATATGTTTCACACTGTAAAAAGAGCCGGCTCCAGACTCGTTCGATCGGGAATTAAATACACTGGTAGGAGTCAGTAGAGGGCAGCACTGCTGGAAACACTGTCAGAGTATCTGAGGACGGTGTTCAAAAAGGTTGCACACTGGAGAACCGTTAACTGAACCGAAAGTCATGAAGATCATACGATTCTAGTATTTTTTTAAAGAATGGAACTGGATCTCAGTTCCCAACCCCAGTGTTAATCATGTTCTTTTCTTTCACGCTCCAAAAATGACATAAACACCATTAAAGTAGTTCATATGACTCATGCATTTTACTCAAAGCAACTTGAAGATGTGTGATAGCTCTGTGTATCACAAAAGGCTGTGTTTAATAAGTGAATATATAAAATGCACGCACAGTGCCAGCACGTTATTAAATGGTGCTGCTGTGAGACACACTCGCAAACAACATTTCAGATGCAGATGCTCAATAGTTCAGCATTTTACCAGAATTTGAATAAGAAGTGAACTTGTCTGTGAACTTTCTGTGAACTTGCCTACAAACAAACACATACAGGACTTCCTGGAGAGTTCTGAATGTCAAAATAAAAGCCAGAGGGTTTTAAAGTTAAAGGTGCATGATTGAGATATATTACTGTTCTATTTAAAATTCTAAAAGTAAATAATAATAGTAACTAGTAAAGTTTGAAGACAAACTTTATGTTGGCTTGACAAAGCCTTGTCTGAAAGTTTAAAATAGTTTGAAGAGTTGGAAGTTTGAAGGTCTTACAGTCAGACAGACAGAAGGAACATCATACAGCCAGCTGCAAGAAGTCCTACACAACCCTACCCCTTGCTTGTTTTTCTGAATGGATAATTGGTAGCTAGGGTAACCCCATTTGGTTACTAGGCAGTTACCAAGGTGATACTGAAAAGGCTACTTGCCATCCTGAGTGAAATAAGTCAACCGGAAGTCTATGATGTTCTGGTACAGAGATATGTGATTTGTTACTTGGTTGCTAGGGTAACCCCATCTGGTTGCTAGGCAGTTACCAAGTTGATACTTAACATGGCTCCTGCCATGCTGAGTGAAAAAAGTCAACCCGGAAGTCTCTACGATGTTCTGGTGCAGAGATGTGTGATTTGTTACTTGGTTGCTAGGGTAACCTTATCTCATTGCTAGGCAGTTACCAAGGTGATACTATTCAAGGCTCCTTGCCACCCTGAGTGAAATAACCCGGAAGTCTCTACGATGTTCTGGTGCAGAGATATTTGATTTGTTACTTAGTTGCTAGCGTAACCTCATCTGGTTACTAGGCAGTTACCAAGGTGATATTTAACATGGCTCCTTGCCATCCTAAGTGAAATAAGTCAACCCGGAAGTCTCTACGATGTTCTGGTGCAGAGATATGTGATTTGTTACTTGGTTGCTAGGGTAACCCCATCTGGTTGCTAAGCAGTTACTAGGGTGATATTTATCTAGGCTCCTTGCCATCCTGAGTGAAATAAGTCAACCCGGAAGTCTCTACGATGTTCTGGTGCAGAGATATGTGATTTGTCACTTGGTTGCAAGCGTAAGCCCATGTGGTTGCTAGGCAGTTGCCAGTGTGATACCAAGAAGGCTGCTTGTTTTTCGGAGTCATACAAGCCAACAATGAAGTTTCTATGACATTCTGATCCTGAGATACCCATCTAAGTGATTTTAAATGGAAGTCAATGGGATTTGGTTGCTAGGGTGCTAGGACGTGGCTAAGTAGTTTCCATGATGATACTTGAAGACTGATTGCTCACCCAATTCAAACAAGCCAACTCTCATGTCTGTACGACATTCTGATCAGGAGATATCCATCTAAGCCATTTTGAATGGCAGTCAATGGGTTTTGGTTGCTAGGGTACACTAAATGGTTGCTAGGCTGTATGCAGTTGCTAGGGTGTTAAAGTGATGGAGTGAAAGAAAGAATAAAGAGAGTGATGGAAAGATAAAAAAAGAGAGTGATGGAGTGATAGATAGAAAGTATGAGTGGTGGAGTGATAGGAAGTAAATTGAATCCTCTAAAGGAGTTATTACTGGGAAATGTTTTCACACCTTGAATGGGAGTAAATTTAAAATCAGTCCTGTTCGGAAGCCCGATATGGGAATACCGGAAGTCCGATCAGTTAGAAAAGATACAGCAACAAACTTCAGAACAGTCCCAAGGTCTGTGGCGAGTTTGGTGGTTGTAGCTTTAGAATTGCCAAGCACTCACCCTCCAAAGGACACTCTGTCATGCTTCAAGGGCTGAGCAAGCGCTCATTTATTAGAGTAGCAGTGTATGTGTGATTCCCGGCGTGCTGCAAAAAAGATCAGCCCTGATTCTAGGCACGAACGGCCGATCACAGATTTAAGACGAATATCGGCCGATTGCAATCGGTGCACCCCTAATTTAAAGTGACAGAAAAACACCTCACTAGCATTTTTTTACATAGTAGAGGGGTGGTGTAGATTCACACCAACTCTTGGTTAAAATACTTCTTTGTGCTCCCACACGTAATTTGTTTTGATTGACTCTTCTCAGTAGCTTCAATGAAAATCGAGGTTAAGAGACAAAACACGGAAGCGCTGAAAAGGGGCGGGGCTGAATAAGGTGAATAAATAATATATTATAATTAGGGATATTCTGATACCATTTTTTTGAGAATGAGCACAAGTACCGATACTTTTTTTATTAGTAATCGCCGACACTTTTTTCTGAACTCAATATCAGCAGTTTATTTAAATTTTATCATCAAAATTGTGTTTAAATAAAACTTTAATCAAATGAAAGTATAACAATTAGTTTTCAACATAATATTGTATTATTTTTTATCAAATGAAGTGCTTATATACAAAACCTCACAGCACAATCCTAAATACAACATAGGAGTTATTTTTGTCAAATAAAGTGCTGTATAACAGAGCATCACAGATGTGAGATATTGCTTAAATATAATACATTTACTACTAATTTATTATTATTAGTAGTAACAGTAGTAGTAGTAGTATAACAGTGCATATTACATAACAATATAGTAGTGATCTAATTCTGTCATACTTTTTTCATTTAAATTGAGCTTTTATTTTGGCAGAGCTTTTATTTTGAAGTGTTTCTGTGTTGTTAAACCACGTAGCTCTGACCTAATGATGGCAGATTCCCAATCCGGAAAAGCAGGTCGTGACGCGAATCACAATAATTATTAAACTGCAAAAGGCTACTATATAAATAAATAAATAAATATGTAGTCTGTATATGAAAAGTGAATTAGCGCTCTGTCTGCTGTCATCTGCTTCAAACAGAGCATGCAATGCTCATAATAGTGTTTTCCGTGTATGAGTCAAGGATCTCTAAAGGTATGAGCAGTTTGTGTCTCTATGCCTGCACAACACCGGCTCCACACATTTACAAGCACTCACATTTAAAACGCTGCACATGCAAACAATCTATTTATCTCATTATATCACAGTTTTTGCTGTTAAATAATCTCACTAGGATATGACGTGATTTTAATCTGTGCGTTGAATGTTTACGTAATGACATTCGTAAGCCAGATGGTATCGGTTTTTGGTATTGGACCATTTTTATGAGTACGAGTACAAGTACATGAGTGTGGCATTGGTGCATCCCTAATTATAATGCATATATTGTAACGTTTATTTTTATGGCAATATTTACAAATAGTTACATTGATTTGTAGAACACGTGCTAAAAACCAGTACTGTCTCTTTAATAAAACCGGCAGTTCTGTAAAGAGCATCTGTAAATGAGCACGTATTAATGAGAGAGGACTTCTTTACCTCATCCGTGCTATTCGTGATAATTCAATGTTTTGTTGTTTTTGATCAACAATTTACTGTAAAAAACAGAAATGTTATTAAAAGGAGACATTATTCAATGACAAATGGATTGCATGGATCTCGTCTTTGGACACATTACACAGAAAGAGTCAAACCAAACTTTTTCTCTCAACACACAGAAAAAGAATGCTGAACATCTTCGCTAATATACTACTCAACTACTGATGAGTGAAATCTGAACATTTTCCATCCAGTGGCTAATCAGACATTCTTAGTCGCATATTGACAAAATTTGGACTCATATGCGAGTGATTTACTCGCATTGTAGAGAGTTGCGCAAATAGTAAAAGATTGATATTGAGATTTAAGTATCAATATCGAGATTACGATGCATCGGAAAACCAATATTTTTACCCAGTCCTATTTGACATTCCATGTAGACTACTTGGGGATGGAATGTAATCCAGACTGTTCCAACACATCTCTCACCAGATTTTGTTCATAGATGTGGCTGTCGACGACATCTTCAATGGTCCTTCCTCCCTCAATTACTTCAATTATGTAGTTTGGTGCATCAACGAATCCTTTCATCTCAACCGTATTCCGCAAATCCGACAATCATAGAGAGTTTACTGAGCCGCTGGGGTATTCTGGTTATGCAACAAACTGTTTGGAGAAACATAAAAAACATGATCGTTTTAAAACACAACATTTCATGAATAACATGACACTTTCAGATGAAACTTTCTGTAAAGGCGGACAACCACATCACCAACCCACATATTTCAAAACACTGGTGTTCTACAAGCAACCACTTAACAGGAAGAAATTGAGGAAATCGTAAGCTTTGTAAGACTGACATTGTTCCATTTTTTGCTTA
This sequence comes from Myxocyprinus asiaticus, assembly GCF_019703515.2. Taxonomy (NCBI): domain Eukaryota; kingdom Metazoa; phylum Chordata; class Actinopteri; order Cypriniformes; family Catostomidae; genus Myxocyprinus; species Myxocyprinus asiaticus. Next base: position 17,606,704 of record NC_059377.1, read on the forward strand.
TCGGACGTGTTTCGACAGAGGCCGAAAGGCTTATTGGTAAAACAAGCAGACAAAACCAACCACAAAACTAGAGTCCAGCTCAGTATGTTTAGAAATAACAACAACACACAGGCTTTAAGAATCTGGGCTATTGGGGGGGGGGGCTTGGTAGCTCAGCAAGTAAAGATGCTGACTACCACACCTGGAGTCGCAAGTTCGAACCCAGGGCGTGCTGAGTGACTCCAGTCAGGCTTCTTAAGCAACCAATTGGCCCGGTTTCTAGGGTGGGTAGAGTCACATTGGGTTAAACTCCTCGTGGTCGCTATAATGTGGTTCTCGCTCTCGGTGGGGCACGTGGTGAGTTGAGCGTGGATATCGCGGAGAATAGCGTGAAGCCTCCACATGCTCTAGGTCTCCACGGTAACACGCTCAACAAGCCACGTGATAAGATGCACGGATTGACTGTCTCAGACGTGGAGGCAACTGAGATTTGTCCTCTGCCACCCGGATTGAGGCGAGTCACTACACCACCACGAGGGCCTAGAGCACATTGGGAGTTGGGCATGCCAAATTGGGGAGAAAATCCCCCCACAAAAATAATACTAATAAAAAAAACAATAATCTGGGCTATTTTTTTAATTTTCTCCCCTTGTAGACATAGCGCGTGTGGAGGCTTCACGCTATTATCCGTGGCATCTACACACAACTCACCACGCGCCCCACTGAGAGAGAGAACCACATTATAGCGACTACTCTACCCTCCCTAGCAACTGGCCAATTTGGTTGCTTAGGAGACCTGGTTGGAGTCACTCAGCACGCCCTGGATTTGAACCTGTTACTCCAGGGGTGGTAGTCAGCATCTTTACTTGCTGAGCTACCCAGGCCCCCCAAATCTGGGAAATATTTTATTTCACTCAGACCCTATCAAGATAAATCCCTGTAGCTCTGAAGCACAATGGAGCGTTTGATGGTATTACCAAAGGATTTGTGCTGTCCAACCGGGGGACAGAGGTGTTACCTATAAGCTACCCATGGTGTTATGTAAATCCATAAACAATCCACCACAGTGTGTTGCAGCATTAATTTATTAATCAATGCTTAATGGGTAAGGTATCTAGTATTTAGGGTCAGAGTGTTGCTACTCACATGGACGACGTGGGAGATGGTCCTCTCCCGCTATCAACTAGGATCCCAAGGCGGCTCAGCGTTGAAGTCAAACTGCTCGCGGTAGAGTGCCTCCCCTAGTCCTTCTGGATAACGCTTATACACTTGCAGAGAGATTGGGGAGCCCTGTGGAGACAGAAATACAGATATATTTTAAAATATTTGTTAAAAGAGCTGCTGCTTGGTTAAAATAAACTATAATACAACAACAAAAATTGTTGTAGAACCAGTGAGTACTCTTTTGATACAGCATAACTTTTACAGGTAGGAAAGCAACAAGTTCTCAAGGAAGCATTACATTTGTTTTGCAATATTTCATTTGTAGGCTTTATCAAATAACTGCATTTACTGTTGTACTTTGTACCTGACTAGTTATGCAGACCTGGGTGATCAGTTACCTTAGAACTGTTCTCATTTTTTGAGCATTAAATAACACTGTCTTATCTTGCTCTCCACATTTAGGATCAATAAATGAAGTAACTTGTGTTTCTGTTGAACATTTATCAGAGGTCATGGTGTTTCTTCATGTACAACATACTGTGTCACTGTCATATGTTTGATAGATGCTCCTTTTGCCATGCTAATTTGTCAACAAATTGTTTTATTTGTAGAGTTCATTGATTAACTGTGATAAAGATAGCTTAAAACGGCATGACGTTGGCTGTTTTGGTAATATAACGTTATTAATGTATAATAAACGTTGTGTAAGGGATCTGTGTCTTGCCATGATGCTATGTTTTACCAATACAAATGTTTAACAAGAACAACAAAGACCTCAAACACACTGTTAGTATAGTCTATTTAGTGAACACACATAAGAATGTCCCATTCTTTGTTTGAACGAAGTTAAACAACACATATTTTTTACAATAATTAACATTGTCATGGTTTGCTCGTCATTTAACGTAAGCGTCTGGGTTGGTCCACTGATTCAGCTACTAACTATGTATCCAACTACACCCGTTACGCTTCGAATAACTACAGATTACTACAGGTTTACATTATTAAAGACCTATAGTTATCATAACTTGTTGTTTTCAAAGTACATTTCTCGTCGTCCTTCACGAAGCACGTTGCCCGTGTTACAAGCGCTACTACTACAACAAGCAACCAACCGCCATGTTGTGTGTCACGGGCTCAACACAGTGATCGGAGACACAAAACAACAACAACTGCTGAACTTACGTGAGATAACGGCTTGAATGATTTGGAAGATCGTCTTCTCTTTTTCGGCGGAATTTTTAAAGAGTGGTGGGGACACAGATAGAAGAAAGAAAAGCGGCGGTATGTGCCATATGCTTGAATGAGGAACGCTCGGTCGACGAACACTGGATCACCGCTGACAGTCTCAAACAGAAATGGTTGGTGAAGGAAGGCGGGAGCGCTGTGAAATAACAAGGGGTGGAGCGCCTACGTTCAAATCCTAGTACGGTGAAGGCTTGTCTTATGAATATTAATTAGGGTACATGACTGAACTCTGATTAATATTCATGATCTAAATGTGCGGTTTAGTGGGCGTGGACAAATGTACTCTTGAGAGAATGATGTTCTTCATTACAAAATTCCTTCTTGTGAACAACGCTCTTCTGAACATGTATGGGCCAAGGTTTGTACTGTTTGTACCATTTGTTAAATTGGCAAATATCCCCCTCCATTTTCTTTAGTTATTTCATCTTAAAGGGATAGTTCACCCAAAATGAAAATTCAGTCATGGTTTACTCACCCCTGTGTTGTTTTTAACACCATATGACTTTCTATCTTTTTCTTAACACAAAGGGAGAAATCGTAAAAAAAAAAAAATAATTGTGCTCAGTGATGTCATACAATCAGTTTATGGTGACCTCTTCAAGCTTCAAAATAACAAAAAAGTATAATAAATAATTAAATGATGCTCATGATTGTTTTAAAAGCATATGATAAGGTTTGGAGAGAAACAAACCGCAATCTTATGTATTATTTTGTGAGAATTTTATCTGAATATTGATCTCTGTGCGCGTTCATGACTGCAAAAGTTCATGCAGTGCCCTCGTGACATTGGGCCGTTCAAAAACTTGTTTATCTAAAAACAGGTTCGCCACAGCGATAGCGACAACAGAACACAACACAGCTGCACACAAAACAGAGAACAGAACTTACTAAACATGTCTGAAGAGTTTGTAGTTGAAGTATTGATGCATTTCTATGCCCAGCCTTATTTTTTTGGGAACGGAGTACTTGGAAATTAAACAGAAACAAAGCGGTGTCTACAGGCAGCCACAGTCACACCATGCCCTAAACTGACAGCAAACGACACGTGATAAAAGGTATATTTTCTATGGTAATCAGAGTTTTTGTCCTAACCAGCAGTGGCGAGTGACGGTACATTCAATCGATCACTTGTTTTCTATTTTTGGCATCGCCTGCGTAACGCTGTCCACTGTGAACTTGCACCAGTCCAAAAACTTTCAAAATTAAAGGCTTGGCATAGAAATCCATCAATTCTTCGACTACAAACTCTTTGTATGCTTTTATAACAATGATGAGTCTCATACAATAATTTTTTATACTTCTGAATTATAATTTTGTGTTGAAGCTTGAAGAGGTGGTCAGCATAAACTGATTGTATGACATCACTGAGCACAACATTTTTTCACAATTTCTCCCTTTGTGTTAAGAAAAAGTAAGTCATATAGGGTCATAACAACACAGGGGTGAGTAAATAATGACTTAATCTTAATTTTTGGTTGAACTAATGTCATGATCCTGCCATTTTGGTCTGGTTTTATTCGTTATGTGGCGGGATTGTGATAGTTTCCTCCACCTCTCTCTCAGGTTGTCCATGTGCTTTTGTTTTCCTCCTTCCCTCTTGTTTGCCACAGGCACTGCTCAGCAGCAATCAGCGTTGTCATGGCAGCTTGTGATTACTGGCAGCACCTGTGTTCAATCCTCCCTTCCTCTTTATATTCTCTCCTTTGTCTCATCTTCCCTGCAGATCTTTGTGTTTGCTCACCAGTCTTGTTAGGCCCATGTGAGTTCCTGTTCTTAGTTAGTTGTTATATTTTCTATCTTGCCTTGTCTTTTCTGGTTTTCTCCCCTGTTAGAGTTTATGTTTGCATTTTTGTTTTATTAGTTTTCTGTTATAATTATATAACAGATTATATAATTATAATTATAATATCACATGCTTGTCTTTATTTTGCTTCCTTCCATTATGAGGTTTTGTTTGTATTTGGTTTTTATTTTAATAAAGCCCAGTTCTTTGCCTGCTGCATTTGGGTCCCTCTTTCTACCATTCTTGACAACTAATCCTTTAACCCAGCATTGAAATTTCTCCCAAAAGTGTTATGATACAGTACAGAGTGTCAGCTACTATGTGTAGTTTTTTTTTTTTTTAAGGAATTATTTAATTGCTTTAACAAATGTTGCAATTCCACTACATGAGTTTCTGATTAAACAGTTAATGTTATCACAAAAGCTGTTGGTAAGTTTTTATAATATTGAAATGGTCCTAGGAATGATAGTATACACATTCATATAAAATAATAAAGAGACTTTGAAAAGACAATCAACAGATCACAGATTCTTGAATGTACAATGGAATTCAGATAATGAAAATGATGAGGTTTATGATAGGCAGCACTGCAGGGGCAGAGCTGTCATAACAAACACATGATAAACGTGCAAAAAACATTGTTTGGTGCAAATGTTTTTATAGCTGTTTGATGGGTAAGGGGTCACATATGGTTTTGGATTCTAGCTTGTTTGCCAAAGAATTTCAGATAAGTCCCTAACCAGATTAAAAAGCTTAATTTCCAGACAAATAACTTATTACAATAAATCAGTACCAAACGCAAGTGCATGCCCTACTCTGAAGGTATGTCTTGTTTGGTGAATTGTTACTTTAGTTGAATATCCTGATTCATTTGTATTAGAACATCTGAAAATCCAGTTCTAGTAAATTCTTAATAGTATTTTTCTAGTTGATTTTTGCCTATATAAAGTGAATAGTAAATGTGGATCAATTCTGAGTCATTGTTTGATTGAAAATACTTTATTCATTACATTTTACCAACCCCTTTTCTACTGTATTATGCTCAAATAACATGTACAATGTATGTGCTGTTGTTAGACACATATTATGTGATTTGCACCTATTTGGCGTGACCCTGCTGATTCCCACTCCAAATCTTAAGGTGGCAGTACATCCAATTTATCTTACAATTTTTTTGGGGAAGACTTTTATTGTTTTAATTCACAACAGGCACATGCAGCCTACAAACTGCAGTACAGGGAATATAGATTAAAACAACAGTTAGAGTATCAGCAAAGCATCATTTTGTAATCCTATGAGATATAAATCAAAATGTTTTGTTTTTTGTGTGTGTGTGTGTGTGTGAATAAAGAATTTACCACAAATAATGAAAATAAATAAATAATAATTACAAAATGAAGGTTGACTGTAGTCAAAGTCTTTCTAGCAATTCAGTCCATTGGCGGCCATCTTTGGAACGCTCCTGGGCAGCCATTTTTATATAAATGAGCGAATACAAGATTACGATAAAATAACATATTTCTTCAAGATTACTATAACATAACATATTTCAAATAAGCAGTCAAATCTGACAACAAATGTGTAATAAATGTTGCTTCTTTTCCTCAGATTACGCTAAAAATTTATTTTAATCGCTTGTATAGTTAAAGCGCATGCGCATTCTGGAGTTGATTGACAAGTGATATCTGTATCTAAAAGGTAATAGGAAGTCCCGCCCTTCAGGTATAACAGCTAATCTATATCCGTTGACCGTTCCAATTTCTCCCATTCATTTTAATCGAAGTGGCCCGTCTCTGCTAAATAGTCTCTGCTGTAGTTCCAAATAAAAGAGAAGGATATAGCTGCAGGCATTGCTCCAAAAGTGGCTGGAGCTCCAAACCGAAATTAAAGATATATGGAGCCCCTCACCTAACTCTTTCTCTAACCTTAGTCATGAGTGGAATGACGCCCCCTTTTGGGGCTCTCTTCTGGAGTAATCACACCCTATTTTGGAGATTCCGCCCCCTTTTGGAGGTCTCCGGCCTGCAGCTATACCTACTTGAAATAAAATGGGAAGCAGATAGTTGCGCTATGTTTACGCAGTTGAAGTCGCTAAAAAATTAGCTGTCAAAAATCCATTTTGCGCATCCTGAACGCACTGTCAACTAAACAAAACACAACGTCCTCCGATCAGCTGACTTGAAGTGTGACGCGTTCGAAGGGTTTGCGGCACATCAACTGAATTAACTCTGTTGTCAACAATGTTTTGTTAAAACAGCATACATTTTAACAGATTATTTTGCAGTTTACTGAAGTGACTTATCTGATAGGTAAGTATTGCCAAGGAATCGTTCAATTATATACTCGTGATAGGCGTAAAAATCCGGACATACGATATTTATAGACTTCTAAAAGCGTGTATAACCCACTGCTTCTAATGTAAGTCACGTATGGAAATTCAGTGGACACTACTGAGATTATAAATGGTGTGATCAGTTTTATGTCCACGATGTTTTATCCTTTTATCCGATAGCACTGCGTTCTATTATTAAAGAATGACTCGTGACCTGGAATGAAATCAAGAAGTGTGAAGTCTGATCAACCTTGAAAGGCCCTCTATAATTTATGTTGCAAATGAATTTTGGTTATGGTTTCTCATCTGTTGCCTTGGGTATCCACCTAATTTAAGGACCCTTTTCTTGATCATTTCAGTAGTTATCATGACAGAGTTCTGGTTGATCTCTGCTCCTGGAGAGAAGACCTGCCAGCAGACATGGGACAAGATGAGCATGGCCACAGCTCACATCAACAACCTGTCCACTAACCACAAGTTCAACATTCCTGACCTTAAAGTATGTTACTCTTACTCGTCTTTTCTGGTTTAATCACTGTTTTATTAACCACACAGCTCATCTGTCTAATAAGTTTGGCTGTTTCTCAATAGGTGGGGACTCTGGATATCCTTGTAGGGCTGTCAGATGAGCTTGCCAAATTGGACGCTTTCGTTGAGAGGTTTGTTTACTTGTAACCGTTTTATTACAGGAAATCTGTTGTCAGTTTCACCAAATTGATTACTATTTTGTGTGTTGTATGTTTATCTAGGTATTTGTACTTATTTCAAATTCATTACCACTCTCATAGTTCCCCTTGAGTTAAAGGAATATTCCAGGTTCAATAAAAAAGTTAAGCTCAATCGATAGCATGTGGCATTATATTGATTATCACAAAATAAAAAAAAATAAAAAACACTCACTACTATTCTGTAAAAAATGAAAAAATCTCAGTTACAGTGAGACACTTACAATGGATGTGTATGGGGTCAAGTTTTGAATGTTAAAATACACACTGTTTCAAAGTTTAGCCACAAAACAGAAACAAAGAGGTAACATTAGGGGTAGACCGATATATCGGTTTTACCGATCAATCAGTGCCGATAGTTGCTTTTTGGAACTATCGGTTATCGGCAAAATTTCTATGGTTATAGTTGCCGTTAGTTCTCTTTTTTTTTTTTAGCATTTCGTAATACAAAATAAGAATCCCCGGTGTGTTTCAGGCTTGTTTATTCTTAAAATTCCTGCGTTATGCACCAAATCTTCATGTTTTCTGGTTTTGGTTAAACAATAAACTGCATCTGGGATTGTATTCATTTTGGACTCCTTGTCTTTGCCCACCATTATAAAGAAAGAATAAGACTTTTTATTTATTTATTTATTTATTTTTTTACATTCTATGAATCGATTTTAAAAACTAACAACCCATTAATCAGTTATCTTCCTTTCCCACCACCTTAGTTATCAGTATAGGCAAAATCCACCTTCGGTCGACCTCTAATTAACATGATTTTGGTGTGATAAAATCGCTTACTAACCTTTATGTGTAAAATTATAGTCAATTTTACAACTTATTTGCCATGATGATGTAATGTCAACAAACCCTAAAATGACTGTAAAAATGACAAATAACTTATTACAATAAATCAGTACCAAACGCAAGTGCAACTTTACAGCTAAGATAAGAGATAAGAGTTTTAACAGAAAAATTTATTTAAGTAGGGGGTCCTGGGTAGCTCAGCGAGTACTGACGCTGACTACCACCCCTGGAGTTGTGAGTTCGAATCCAGGGTGTGCTGAGTGACTCCAGCCAGGACAGATAAGCAACCAAATTGGTCCGGTTGCTAGGGAGGGTAGAGTCACATGGGGTAACCTCCTCGTGGTCACGATGAGTGGTTCTCGCTCTCAGTGGGGTGCGTGGTAAGTAGGCAACTGAGACTTGTCCTCTGCCACCCAGATTGAGGTGAGTAACCGCGCCACCACGAGGACCTACTAAGTAGTGGGAATTGGGCATTCCAAATTGGGGAGAAAAGGGGATAAAGAAAATAAATAATAATAATAAAAAATAAATGTAAGTACTTTTTTTAAAATTTTATTATAAGCTTAGTAAACAAAGAACCTCCAGAAATTGGCCCTGTTCACTTCCATTGTAAGTGCTTCACCTTTACCTTGATTTTTTTTTTTTTAAGAAAAGGATGGACGAGTCAAAATTATTTTTTGTGGTAATCAACATTATGCCACAAATGCTGTTGACTGAGATGAACTTGTATTGAACCTGGAATATTCCTTTATTGTAATCACATTATTTTTCTCTTTTATAGTTAAATGTATATTTACCCCGTGTTGCTGATATTTTTGAATTTCTTAGCGTAATGAGAAAAGTGGCCCAGTACATGGCTGATGTGTTAGAGGACACCCGAGATAAAGTTCAGGAGAATCTTTTAGCCAATGGAGGCAAGTAAACAAAGAACCTCAATACATATTGATAGTAAACTCTTTTTCTCTTGATTATTATCAGCGTCACTATAAAGCATATTTAACAGGTAGTAATGTCAAAGTATTCTTAAAAAAAGCACATGTAATCCTCTAAATCCTGACTTAAAAAAAGTCAGTGGTATTTGAGTGTCTTAACAAATGAGATGGTGTTTGGCAATATTTAAAATTATAATTATTTCCATACAGTTGATCTGGTCACATATATTACACGTTTCCAGTGGGATATGGCCAAGTATCCAATTAAACAGCCCCTTAAGAACATTTCAGAGATCATCTCCAAGGTTAGGATTGTTGAAATCATTTATCATTGTTTGTTGTGTGCAGAGACTAGAGAGAGACTGGTCTTTTATGTAATATCACACCTTGCTTCTCTTTATTACAGCAAGTGTCTCAGATTGACAATGATCTTAAAGTCAGAGCTTCAGCTTATAATAGCCTTAAAGGCAACCTGCAGAGCCTGGAGAGAAAGAGTGTGTAAGTGGGAGGTTTTTTAAATTTCCATTTTTGCAACATAATGAAACTCCTTTTACTAAACAATTACTTTGCTTTTGCAATCACAGTTACGCAGTAAAGATTTCCTTTGTGAAAAGACGTTTTCAAGGGGAAGTGTCTGATACAGATCTGTCATATTAAGTACAAATCCTCAATTCATTTTTGGTTTTAAAGCTGAAGTATGTCATTTCTGCGACACTAGGGTCTGTGTACTTTTGTGTCCATTCTTTTTTACTTTTTAAACCCAAAAATGAAAAATGTGGTTTCTTCTTTATTGGTTTTAACACTGATGAATAGAATAAGCAGATACAAACTCATTTTCTGTTGAATATTTCATTTTCTATTTAAAAATTAATAAAGAGAAAGGGGAGGCTTAATTTTCATTTTCTTTCATTGTTTAAAACATTTATTTACGGCTTGAATATTTGATATGCACATGGAAATGGCACTGAAACGCCCCTTTTATCTGATTGGTGAACCCGCCCCGTCTTCTGTACTGCCTTAATCCTATCAACCAGAATTAGAGTTGGGATTGCTCTGCAAATTTGTTGCTCAACTTTCATTAAATATTGTCCTGACCTGAACCACCACTAACTGTAACCTATGCATGCCATATGTAATAGAAATAGAATCTTGCTGCTTGGCACATCGTGGTGTTGTTGCCTGTTAATGGATGATGCATGAGAGATCACAAATAAAATGCGAATTTGGATAAAAGCAAATGCTAAATTGATGTTTAGGCATCATGAACATGGATTGGAGTGGACATAAAATTCTAATAGCTGAGATTCGGACACACGGCGCCCTGACTGGTCCATAGGACAAGGCGTGTTAAATCAGGACTGTCCCTGTTATTGGGACGTCTAGTCACCCTATCTCCATAAGTGCAATGTTAATTTCTGCAAGCCGTAGATTGCTGATAGAGTGTGCTGCTGACGTAATTGCCTCAGCCTGGATGAACATTTAATAAATATATTATTAAATGTCAAAAATAAGCTTGTGTTAACTCATTAACACGTGGGGCATTTATACAAATTGACGCAACTTTTTAAAATTACATTTATCAATGGGACGCGGCACTACAGTCACTACAAAATCATACAAGGTTATAAAAATAAAAATAATATATAATAGACCAACTCCCAGTCAGCAAATGGCCAAGTGATGTGGCTTGTGATCTCTCATGCGTCGTCCATTAGAGGCAACACCTCGGAACAACACCACGATGTGCCAAGCAGCAAGATTCTAATACATATGGCATGCATAGTTTACAGTTAGTGGTGGTTCAGGATGATATTTAATGAAAATTTAGACAAATTTGCAGAGCGATCCCAACTCTAATTCTAGCTGAAGGCAGTAGGATACAGAAGACGGGGCGAGTTGACCAATCAGATGAAAGGGCCGTTTCAGTGCCGCTTCACATGTGCGTATCGAATAGTTAAGGTGTAAATTAATTTTTTAAACACTGAAGGAAAACAAATATTGAGCCTTTCCCCCCAATCTCGTTTATTCCTTTTTAAAAAGAAAATGAAATGGTCAACAGGAAATTAGTTTGTATCTGCATATTTTATTTATCAGTGTTAAAACCAATGAAGAAAAAAAAATCCCCCACATTTTTAGTTTTTCATTATTGGGTTATAAAAGAAAAAGGAATGGACACAATTACACGGATCCACTAGTGCCACCGAATGGAATTGCAAAAATAAACAATGTTTTCAAAACAGCTTTCTGAATACGTCCCACATTGGTCAAACAAAGAGATAATCCTGCCCCCAACTCACGCCAATGTTTGAGTAACATTGTTGGGACAGGTCTAAGTGAGTCACTCAAAACAAACACCAGAATTTTATAGTGCCATAGAGAGACCGTGTTTACAGTTTTTGAGAAAATGAACCTAGGCATGGCTTACTTATAGTTGTTCTGCATATTAAAAAAACACTGAAAAAGTTACATCAGCTTTAAATCACCTATCTTTATGTTTTACAATAATCTTTCTTGTCCACTAGAGGGAGTCTTATGTCTAGGAGTTTGGCTGATATTGTCAAGAAAGATGATTTTATACTAGACTCTGAATACCTTACTACTCTACTTGTAGTTGTTCAGAAGTAAGTCAAAAAGTATTTGTGCATTTATATTGTAAGTATTTGTATTTTCTGTAATTTATGCTGAAGAAAATGTTTTTTTATTTTTCCTCATTGCATTAACTCAGTATACATTTTGGCTAAAATAATAAGCTAAAACCTTATTTGCTGCTTTATGGCCAAACAAAAAGGACAAGTTATGCTGACTGGCAGAAGACTTACGAAACTCTTGCTGAAATGGTTGTTCCAAGATCCACAGAGTAAGTAACATTCAGAGTCTCTCAAAAATGATTTGTCAAAAGTATTATGAGCATTCTGTGTAGTTATTACATAACTGCAATACATTACATGAAACATGACATCATCATTATGCTATGTCACTGCTCTATTACATGTTACTATATATACACACATATACTTAAACACTATACTGTAAATAGGGGACATGGGGGGCAAATGTAACAATCTAAACTTCAAATCACAAACAAGCTAGAGTTATGAACCAGCTTAACCATCATTTTGGATTGGGTCCAGTATTTTTCTTCTGCTGCCTAAAGTGTTGATACCTTTTGAAGATCTATTTTATATCTAAAATGTTGCTGCTTTACAGGGTAGCTGCCATACAAGCTAACTTATTCAAGTTAGCCTGTGTAATGTAATGAAAATGATTGCATGAAAGTATCGACTGAAGACTATTCTTTACTTTTCAGCTCATCAGAATATTATATTAAAAAGTATTTAACTAAATTAACACTTAGACTTTGCTTTAAACACATAATACCATTCAGCCTATTAGTACCATATAAAAGTGAAAGCTATTCAGTAATAATAATAATAATAATAAGTATTTTATTTGAGATACTGTGGGTTACTCTCAATTTCTCTGTAATGGGGCAATTGTCATACTCAAACTTCTTGCATTAAGATCAATCTTATTATCACAACCTTCTCAATGTAAAGATTTGAATGGTACTGTTACTGTTGGCACATCAATGTTTGTCATAAAAAAGGATGTCAGGTAGATTTGTAATAGTTTGTGAGTTATAAATAATGATAAAAGTGACAATAATCATGCAGACGTCATAAAAATAATTAATAATTCAATAACATTTCAGGAGAATATCTTCATTTTTACATTGAGTGCATTGTGTTGATGAATGGCAAAAATGAATGCATCTTAAAATGTAAGTAGTTGGCTACAGTACAGGTTCAATGTGATGGCACTATAAAACTGTATCATACAGTAGTAAGAAAAAGTATGTGAACCCTTTGGAATTAGCTGGGTTTTTTTTTTTTTGCATTAATTGGTCATAATGTCATGGACACTATGCCTGTTTGATGTTTTCCACATAGTAGACTCATGAGCATAGATGTTAACCAGTTCCAATGATTCCATCAAGTCTTTAGCTGTCACTCTAGGTTTTTTTTTATTTTTACCTCGAGCATTCTGTGTTGTGTCCATTGAGTCATCTTGGCTGGACAGCCACTTCTAGGGAGAGTAGCTACAGTATTAAATAATCTCAGTTTATAGACAATTTGTCTAGCTGTGGACAGATGAATATCTAAGCTCTTCGAGATAACTTTGTAACCGTTTCCAGCTTTATGCAAAGAAACAATTCTTGATGGTAGGTCTTCAGAGATCTATTTTTTGCGAGACATGGTCCACGTCGACAGATGCTTCTTGTGAATAGCAAACTCAAAATGTTTGAGTGCTTTTTATAAGTCAAAGTAGCTCTAACCCACACCTCCAATCTCGTTTTATTAATTGGATGCCAAGTTTGCCAACTCCTGACTCTAATTAGCTTTTGTTGATGTCGTTAGCCTAGGGGTTTACATACTTTTTCCAACCTACACTGTGAATGTTTGAATGATGTATTCAGTTTGTACAAGAACAATATAATAATTTGTGTGTTATTAGTTAAAACCAATTGTGTTTGTTCATTAAAACTTAGATTAAGATCAAACCAGATTTTAAGACAAATTTATAAATGAATGCAGGTAATTCCAAAGGGTTCACATACTTTTTCTTGCCAATGAGATGTGTGTTGTATTGTGTCCCTGTCAACTAAACTAGCAGTTTATTCTTGCACTCAGTTTAATCAGAGAAAATAACTGCTCATTGATCTTATGATTTTCATCTGCTCTCCTATTAGGCTTTTATTTGAAGACCAAGACAGTGGGTTGTTCAGTGTCACACTATTCAGGAAGGCTGTTGACGTCTTCAAACACAAAGCAAGAGAAAACAAGTGAGTCTCTTTAGTCTTTAGCCTTACAGCCTATTCTAACACAGTCAAATATAAAACAGATAATTCCATAAGGTTTTGGATTTATGCTTGGAATACGTGAAATCTATTCCCAGATTGTGAAGAAGATACTGCTGTACAAAGCAAAGACTTATATCATATTGTGTTTGTATGATGCTCGTTGATGCTGCTTTTTTCAGTAGAAACCAGGAAACTGACCCAGCGTTACTGATTTGTTTTTTCAGGTTCATAGTGCGTGACTTTCAGTACAATGAAGAGGAGATGAAAGCAGACAAAGAGGAGATGAATCGGCTCTCCACAGACAAGAAGAAGCAATTTGTATGTGTGCAGCTGCTTAAAATGAATTCACTATTGAATATTAAGATTCCTACACAATTATGTTAATGAGGAACCTCAATATCACTAGCAGCTTGAGAGGCCCTGAGCCTTGATTAGCCTTGATTTTAAGTAATAGATAAGAGAAAAGATACATTTTGATAAAACTGGACAATCTGATTTTGCACATCCACACAGGGGCCTTTGGTACGCTGGCTTAAAGTAAACTTCAGTGAGGCCTTTATCGCATGGATACACATCAAGGCACTTCGAGTTTTTACAGAGTCCGTCTTGAGGTACAGTGTGTCGATGTGTGCTGAAGAAAAACACACATCTCAGTCCCCGTTGTATGTAAGATTGTGTAATGATGTGGGCTTCAGAAATATGACCTCCATATTTGTACCTAACAGATACGGGCTGCCCGTCAATTTCCAGGCCATGCTGTTGCAGCCCAGCAAGAAAAATGTGAAGAAGCTGAGAGAAGTTTTGCAAGACCTTTACAAGCACTTGGACAGCAGTGCTACAATTATTGATGTGAGTGAGCTTTCTCTGACTTTGATTGAAAAATGGGTTGCAGACAGCAGGGAAAAACAATGCAACTAGCCATATAATCATATAGTTTTATTGTTAACATTTTTGTACGATTAAATTTTTCGAAACTGTGTTGGGTCACCACTCAATGTCCAATGTAAAATCTAGGTCCTGATTTACAGCCCTCAAGACAACATAGCTAATTACTTAACTTTTATTGCGTTATAGGCATCTATGGACATCCCAGGCCTGAATCTCAGCCAGCAGGAGTACTATCCATATGTTTACTACAAGATTGAATGCAACCTCCTAGACTTCAAATAGAATTCAAATTCAAATGCACCATTCCATCCTGCCTTTGTGAGACACAAAGACTGGCCTCCTATAATTTATTAATGACTTATTGTTTATTCTGTCTTTACCTTTTTACCTCTCTGCAGGTAACATGCTTTTACTGTCTCATTCCTTTATCATTCCTGCAAATGTCTATTTGGCATTTGCTGTCACATCTGTTGTTTGATTGCTTGTTAAATTGCTTTTACTTTAATATGTTTACAAATGAGGATTTTATTCTTTTTTTTAATCTGTCCTTTGAGGATGTGTGGTCCAACAGTTAACACTGAGGCAGTGACAACACAAGCCCAAAGTGGTTGTGCATTTAATTATTGTTTTTGCTTTTAATTTTCTCAGCTTCTCTGACATGTGCAGATAATGCAGTGATTATCTTTAATTATGTTGTCAAGAACCAATATGTTCATGTTTGTCTGTGTTTGTGCTTCTCCTGTGGGATTACAATTATTTATATATTTTGATGGAAAAGAGAAATACATGGTCACATGCTGGATAAAAAGACCAATCAGAGTCAATAAAATTATAGAACCTAAGTCTGCTTATTTCATTTCATGGTCAAAGGTAAAGATCCATGTTAAAATCACAATTTCTTACTTAATATATATGAATGAAAGGCATCAATTCAATATACCAGGTACATACCATGGTGGTACTAAAAGGCTTAAATGTATAAAAAAAAACAAAACATGGTAGTAGCAGTGTACATATGTAAATCTTTTTAATTTAATTATTTTATTTTTTATTCCTTTTTTTTATTATTTGTGTTAGTTTTTAGTGTGTATTATAGAGCATTAAGCATTATCCCCATTCTGAGATTGTTTTCATGACCATGAAGTTCACCAGTTCTCTTTACCTTAACGCAAAAAAAAAAAAAAAACTATCTTTAATGCGAAAATATATATATATAATATTTGAATATTATACAACAAATCTTGCTTTTTTACATTTTCCTTCTTTGGGTTGAAAATTGAAATTTCCTGGACAGTTTACGTGAGACTCATCTCCTCTATGTTTATTTGTGTGGAACTGATGGGGTGATTCTCACGAAACCTTTAAAAAAAAAAAAAAAAAAGTCCTGGTTCCATTGTGCTCCAAAATGTGTGTGTGTGTGTTTTTTTTTGCATATACAAAAGAAGTCTATTTTTAAGGCCATTAAGATTATTTTACATTGTGAGATTAGTTTCATGACAGATCATGGCACATTTTTACCCACCAAATCCAATTACAGCAATGTGAAAATAAATTATATATTATTTAAATTAAGTATTTATACATCATAGTAGCCTAGTACACCCTTGAACTGCCTTTCATTTTCGATGCTCATAATAAAAAAAATCATTGTACAACAGCTTCCTTTTTTCTTTTTTTAACTTTAATACAGTATAAAATGACTGTTATGGTACTGAGAATCATCATTGAAAACAATGGGAATAATAAAAGTCAGGTCTGTTTCTGAGCAAATGGGGGCCCTAAATGAATTTCTACTTAAAGTGCCCCTCTAGAACCCAATAGGGGAGTCTTCAAGCTTAAGCCTAAAGTATTCACCTTTTTCCTGAACGCGGTAGTGTTCAACTGTTTGCCTGTTTTCAATTTCCGGTCTCCAGTGTTTTCACCCACATCAGCATTTATTCTTAGCAAGTTAAGTATTACATCTGTAGAAGTTATCAAAAAACATATGAATCCATAGCACCGATACTTCACAGAGTCGAGATGGCCGTTTTTTATAGACAGTGCCTCACCCGAGTATGTAGATGTCATGAAGCGATTGTCCGAGGTGAGTTACGTTGCTATCATTAACTACTTTGAGTTGTTATAACAGACAACAACTTAAGCATGAAGTTGAGCGTGAAATTAATTTGTACTCCAAATAACACTTAAATGGTTGTTCTCCGTCTGAATTGCTAGTTTTGGTAGATTTTACATTGTATCTCAAGACCAGAAACACAAAACAGGCAGTTAGAATCATCATGGCACTGCCCAGTGGTTGCTCAGGAAAATTGTGGATAGACCATTACAAGGACTGTTCGTTGGTGACGTCAAATCACCATTGTTCTATGAACATTTATTATGTGTCAAAACAGAGACTATTTAGCAGAGACAGGCTACTTCTATTAAAATGAATGTGAGAAATTGGAACGCCCAATGGCAGCCAACGGATGTAGAAAGGAAGTCCCACCTTACAGGTAAAATAGCCAATCACCTTTTAGATACAGAAATCGCCTGTCAATCAACGTGAGAACACGCATGCACATTAGCTATACAAGATGGTATAATTGTGTTTTTTAGCATAATCTGAGTTAAAGATGCAGAATTTATTATACCAGTTGTGACGGAACAACACTCCCTTCCCATGGATGATCGTCACCAATGGTGATTTTCTCCCGTTTGGCAGCATGTGACGGGGCTCACCTGAACCCAATGAAGAGCCTCATCACCGTTGCCTTTAAACACCCAGTGCGCCTCTCCCCTGGAGTCTCTACCTGCTGGCGTCTTTGCATGTTCCAGGAATGGAGCGGGGAGAGTCCGGTGCGAGTTAGATGCATTGCCGAACCCCAGCGCGAGTTAGATGTGACGTCGGGGACTGGAGCATGTATGCGGCCGACGGGCCAGGATGCCAGGCCGCTCGAGTGAAGCTGCAGCCCCACGCGCCTCGGACCAAGGAGGGGAGCGCGTCACTGCCACCGGGATCCTGCCCACTATCACCTGGACCATCCCCTGACTTCACTACTCTTCCTTCACATAGCCCTTTCCACCGCGAAGGCCCCAGATTCCCCATTGTTTTGGACATTTTAAATAAATGCCTCTCTGAGGCCTGGTGCCACACCCACTGTGTCCGTCTCTTGCACACCCCGCCATACAGAGTTGTCAGATTTTACTTCTTATTTAAAATATGTTCTTTTATCTTGACCAACCATCTTTCCCCATTCAAATAGATAGGAGCTGCACTTTCATGACACTTGTTTACATAGAAAAATAGCTGCCCAAACTGCAGAAGAGCATTCCAAAGACGGCCTCCGAGTGGACTGAATTACCTTGAAAAAGAGACTTTGTTCTAAGGATCCGGAAATACGTTTGGAACGTTCTAATTCCTTTGTTTTTGTTTACATTCTTGAAATGGTCTATACTTTGACAGGCTCGCGTTCGACTTAACGCAGATGCTGAGCGTTCGCATCAAAATCGAAGTATCCACCTTTTTCCTGAACACGGAAGTGTTCCACGATTCGGCTGTTTTCAATTTCTGGTCTCCAGTCTTATCACTAGCATTGGCATATATTCTTAGTGGTAATATAATGTTTAAGGTATTACATTTGTAAAAATTGTCAGAAACATGTGGCTGTATAGTGCCGATACTTTACAGAGTCAAGTAAAGACTCTTTAATAACAGTGCCTTACCTAAGTGTGTAGATGTCATGAATCGATGGTCCGAGATTATTTACGTTAATATCATTAACTATTTTGAATTGTAATGACAATCAACAGCAGCACAAATTAATTTTTACTTAAATGGTTGTTGCTCTCCATCTGGATCGCTCGTTTTGATAGTTTTTAAAGTGCGTCTGGAGACCACAAACAGAAAACTGGCAACTAGAATCATCATAGCGCCTCCCAGTGGTTTTTCAGGAAAACTGTGGATTGACCTGTTTCAGTGACATCACATTTTCCCCACAGCAGCCATATTTGTGACCATCACTGGGAGGAAACAATGGTGGCGAATGGAAAAACAACCGTAAAATGATTTCAAGAAAAACCTCAAAAAATGCTTTTGATCCATGCCAAGTACCAGAAAAGGTATATAAAGGTCTGAAGTAAGCACAAATATTGCCAAATTTGACTTTTGTGGACACTTGAATATATTTTATCAATGATTCATCTCCGTACGCTGGTGAGTCTGTCAGCAGGGGTAAAATCTTTCCGTGGCAGGGAGAGCTGCCTGCGTCGATGGCAGGTCTCTGTGTCAGCTCTCACTCGACCTGCCACCGTCACACAATGCTGAATTCAGCTACTTAACTTCTCACCATCACAGGCAGCTCTCATTGCTCCGTCTCTGTTATTTGCGCCTCTTTAAGCCTAGTTATATCAATCCAAAGTGTTTTTGAATGTGAAAAAAATACGTGAAAAAATAAGTAGGAAGAGCAATCAAAATTCATTTTAAAACACTCCAGCGCACGATTAACTGGTTTATTATATTTATTATATAGAATGAAACTTGCATTATCCTGTTGCAATTTGGCAAGTCTCTGTGTTCGCTCAGTAGTGCCTCTGATTGGCTAGTAATAACCTTAATTACCACCAATAACCAATGAGGTAATTCAAAACACGCACACTGTAAATTTTCAATGGGGCAAGCGCCGTATCGATACATTTCGAGAATGTGCGGGGAGCCGGAGACAGACTGAAATGAAAGACTTTAAAGAGCCCATATTTTTTTTTATTATTAACAGTTTTTATTGTTTCCATTCCACAAATTAAATAAACATAACAGAAAATGTGGAATCAAATTATATAAAATTAACCCTCCACCCCCACCCCCGACACAAACACGCACCCCAGTGGTCATAAATATTTAGAAACATAAAAAAACCCCATAAAAAGTATACTTTCAAAAAAACAATAAAATTGCACACACACATTTAAAACTACAGATCCCTCTCCACTGCCCCTCCCTGAGAGCCATCCAAAAAAGCCAAATAGCTGCCCCATTTTTTATCAAATACACCCAGGTTGCCCAGCCATCTATATGACATCTCCTCAAATGCCGCTACCCTGCCCATCTCTGCACCACTCTCGAAATGAGGGCACTGCAGCTGACATCCATCCCCTAAGAATAACCCATCTGCCAATCATAACACTGACCAGGACCCAATTCTTTATGTATTTATCCCCTATATTAATGACCGCCCCATCGCCTAAAATACAGAATCTGGGGCAAAATGACATTTGAGTGCCCAATACGTCACACATAAAACTCTGAACCCTCAACCAAAATTCTTAGATCTTAACACACCCCCCAAAAACATGGGTTGTGTCCCCATCTTCTGATTGGCATCGCCAGCAGGTGGTTGTGTCTTTTAGACCAAGCCTATACAATCTAGAGGGGATCCAATAGAATTGATGTAAAATCTTAAATTGCATAAGGCGCACCCTTGCATCTCTAAATGTAGACCTGAGGTTTTTTTAGAATCCTAGCCCACACTCCCTCCTCCAATACCAAGTTTAAATCTTTCTCCCATAATCTCTTGAGAGAAGCCGAAGCTCCGTGCCCCAGACTCTAAATTAGTAGGGAGTAATACACTGATGCCTCATGACCTTTTCCAAAAGCAGTAATCACTGCTCCCAGAGTATCTGCCACTTTAGAGGGGTGTATGCTACTCCCAAAAATAGTACAGAGCAGGTGGCGCAGCTGTAAATACCTAAAGAAATGAGACCTGGGAATCCCAAAATGTTGAACTATATTTTCAAAGGATCTCAACACTCCACTCTCATATAGGTCACCGAGCGTATTAACCTCCCTCACAATCCACTCTGTCCAGCAGAAAGGGGACTTATTAATACATGATTTTATGCTCGAGGCTTCATTTAAATAAATGTCAGAATTAAACACTCTGGACACTTTTGTCCATACCAAGTGCAAATGCAAGATAACGGGTGTAACTTAACTTCTCCGGTTAGTTTGACAGAAAGGCTTTGCAATGGCGAAATAGGGGCAAGAACTTCCTGTTCAATACAAAACCAGGGAGGTGCTCTCTCAGGTGGAAGCGACCAATGAGCCAAATGTCTGAGACCGAATGCATAATAATAAAACAAAATCTTGGGTAGGCCTAGCCCACCTTTGTCAATTGGCCTATGTGATTTACTAAAATGTAATCTGGGACATTTACCATTACAAATGAAGGACTTTGCTATGCTATCAAATTGCTTGAAATAAGAGAGGGGGACATCTATAGGGAGAGATTGTAGCAGATAGTTGAATTTTGGAATACAAGTCATTTTAATAACATTAACCTTCCCAATCATAGATTTGACAAGGGTCAAAATGAACTCTAACTAAATCACACAAATTTGCTGGGAATAAAATACCCAAATACTTAATGCCCTGTTTGGGCCATTGGAAGGCGCCCGGCTGAAAAGCCGTTACTGGGCAGTACGCTGTCAGAGCCAAAGCTTCGGATTTAGACCAATTTACTCTGTATCCTGAGAATTTAGAAAAGGAATGAATAATTCTGTGGAGGCAAGGCATAGATCTAGTAGGGTCGGAGACGAATAATAAAATATCATCTGCGTAAAGCAAAATCTTATGTGCCAAACCTCCCTCCACCACCCTTGGAAAAACATCCTCCTTTCTTATAGTGGCTGATAATGGTTCCATTATGCCTCTATCCAGAGTAAAATAATCTGAAATTAATCCATTCGTTTGAACCGCCACTACTGGGTGTCTATAAAGTAACTTAATCCACCCATTAAAAGTATTCCCGAACCCATACATTTCCAAAATCTTTAAAAGATAATCCCATTCTACCATATCAAACACCTTTTGTCAGCTGGCCTAGTCTGTTGTTTCTGGTCAACCTCGTAGAGCGTGTGTCAGAAATGTAACATCCCTTACCATAACCGAGTTTCAGGCTTCCTTAACAGCTGTAAACACTTTTGTAACTATGTCTACAATGGCGTCGGTTTTTGCTGTACCAGTTCGAGTCTGATAATGAATGAAATAATGAAAGTTTGGAAGAACAAGCTGATCGACCCGAACCACCTTCGCAAGCACGACTTGAGCAGGATGTTTCACAGTGGTACGTTTTAATTTAGTAGCTTTCTTACAAGTACACTGTTGATTATTGTGAACCTAAAAAAGCATTAAGTTAGTCATCTTTTGCTGGAATGGGTGTAGCTGAACTTTTGTCACCAGAACTATGAACGGAGAACAGAGGCTTACTCCCGGGTTAGTGTGCAAGTTGGCCGTGGACTACCAATAGTGGCTGTAACATTACAGCTTGTAATTATATAATTATATAAGACTCTTGAGATCGACCATTTTGTTACACAGTTTTAGGTAAAAGCCGGCCCACAGCTAAATAGTAAACCCTTACCAAAACAATAACGTTACATAGCAAGTAAAATGACCATTTGTAAAAATAAATCCATCTCCACACTTGATCACTATTCATGATAATAAGAATGACAAACAATCTGCATAATTCTACACAATTGTAGGTTAAAGTAGAATCGCAGCTGATTAACAAAACTATTAACACAATAACATTATCTAGCAGATTAGCAGAGGCCTACAGCTGTGCATTGGGTGTACACCTTAGCTACAACACAAAACTCTGCTTTTGAACTCTCGGTACCAGATAAATCCACAAATAATCAAGCATACTTACAGGTTGCGATCCTAAAGTGCCAGATTGTCCCAACAAAGTGTGAACTGCACTATCTTTCAGGGGTAACCAACTTGAAAATCTGGCATTGGTTGTCATTGTACTGTTGAGGAATAGTGGTAAAAATAAATTTTAACCACAAATACTTCAATTTGTCTGAATTTGGAAGTCCAAACAAAGAGGTTTTGCTTTTGCAGTGAAGAAAACAGCGTCTTCTCGACATGGTGACAACACTAACCCAACTCATCCTGGCCTCTGCTATAACTATGTTTGTTTGAGGGCGGGCCAAAGTAGCCCTTAGATGGGCATTATGCAAATGTGTTACATAGTGACGTAGATACTTTACTGAAGAAATGGCTGGACTACAATCCAGCCATTTCTTGTAGTTCTTCAGCAGTGTTGTCTGTGGGAGAGAATAACTCCCTTTTGCGTGGACTTTGTGCTTTGTAACTTTGCAGACCTTTTACATGCACAAAGAGCTATGTTACACACTAAAGGAAAGGTAAAATCACAAAAAGCATAATAGGGCCTCTTTAAATTGATACGCAGCTCCCTTGAATGCAAATCTAAAAAGCAGCCTGTAACGCGGTACAATTGGTGTATGAAGTACGTGTCCTTCAGATCTATTGATGCAAATCAGTCCTGAGGATGGATGTGCGATAAGATCTGTTTCTGAGTTAACATTTTGAATGGGCGTGTTGCAAGCACGCAATTCAAGCGTCTCAGAACTAGAATGGGCCGAAACCCACCGTCCTTCTCCAGAACGAGGAAATAACGGCTGTAAATCCTGCTGTGTGTCGCAGTCTGTGCGTGCAACACCGGCACATCCTGTGGTCGACCACAGATTGTGCTCGATCATTGTAAACACCAGTTCTGACATGACAGTGAGGACTTGCCACGCATTCGTGGACTTCACCATTGGGTAGCATTTGTGCAAAATGTGTGGGCTTTGGAGTGGGAAAGCCCTTTGTTGAAAAAGTGTGAGCGTCTCATCTTTGTATGTTCATACATGATATAATGCGCCGCTCACCATTAGGAAGTGGTTGTGCACAATGTGCAAACTTTATTGCGTGTGATTAATGTGAGACACAGAAAACAACATATTGAACAACATTTTGGTCAACAATATTCCTTTCCCGACAAACAGCAGCGCTAAGTCCGTAGCAGTTTGGAGCTCTTTGAACATCTCTGGATTGTAGCCTTGCTTGTTTGAGGAGCTTAGCTTGGAAAACTTGGAGCACCGTCATCATGTGGAGTGCTGAACCAGTTTGGCCTGCCACTGAGTATGCTATTCCAGTCAGTGTGGACGTTAGTCGACACGGCTTAGAAAGATGAACGGAGTGTGAGTTCCACGCCCTGCTACTCGCCAGGCAGAGATGTGCCGCTACCGCCTCTTTCATAACTTTTGTCTTCCCCATGGTCCACTTTATTGAGAAGAGTAGAATCGTTGTGCAAGCGAGCTGAATAGGGTGTGCACCAGGAGTTTGTCAGTTCGTTATGAACTTCCAGGAAGAGCGGGGCAGATCTGCGGAATGCGGTCGCTTGACGGCATCCGGAGTGCACGAACCATTCATCAAGGTGAAGTTTTTTAGGTTTCTCTGGAGATTACAGGGGAGCACAGACAGAACCAGCCAAGGGGGGAGGGTGGGGGAAACCAAAGGGGAGGCTTCAGAAAGGGGGTGGGGTCTGGCGGCCAGGGATGAGGCTCCAGGAAGGGGGTGGGATCCGATGGCCAGGGAGGAGGCTCGAGGAAAGAGGTGAGGTCAGGAGGCTGAGGAGGAGGTTCCAGGATGGGGGCAAGGTCCGGCTGGTCTGGAGACGGGATGAGGTCAGGCAGCCTCGGGACAGGGACGCGACTGGGTAGACCAGGAGTGGAAATGAGGTCCGGCTGGGTAGTGGCCACTAGCGAAGGGTCTGGCTGGGCAGTGGCAGGGGAATGGCCTCCGTGGCCGTGAGCGCTGGCAACAGCAGGGAACTGGCCTCCGGGCAAGCGGCGAGGACGGGCACCTCCTTTTGTTCAGGGTGTTTCCTTCTTATATAAACGGAGTATTTAATAGTTGGATTGTGCGATGGGAGACGGGTGTTCATGAGCTGTGCCATCTTGGTCACTGATGCTCCGGCGCAGATTGACTATTTCCTGTCCCAGCTAACATATGGCTAGTAGCAGCCCACTGCTGGCAAAGTCGACGGCCTACTAATGGCCACCGCCTGCAGATCACCGGCGTTTTTTTCTTCATTTTTCTTGCGGACCATACATTCTTGCTGGCGGCCCACAGTCGGCCCACGGTTCATATTATGTCTTTCCACACACTCATGTCCTTCCAACCAATAATGAATCAAAAACATGCACACCACTCTCAAAAACCATTGCAAATTTATTCATATTTTAATTGAACAGATTAAACATACCAAATTATTGGTAAAATATAGACATGGTAACAAGTTATACAATAAATATCTTTGACTTACAGTAACATCAATGTAAATATATTTACACATTTAAAGTACAATATTATAATGTAAATATATAGAAAATAAAGAATTTCTTAAGTAAAGGAACTCTTTATTTCATTATTTTAGTTCTGTTTTGTAGTGAATAAATAAATAATTTTCTGTTTTGTATATTTGACGCATATGATGCAATTAAGTTAATGACCGTCTTCAGTTCTTCTTTCTTTTTCTACCACCTTTTCTACCAGCTCCTTTTAGAAATGTTGAGACCACCTCTTGGTGGCTCCCCTCTGTTGCCTCTTTTGTTGAGGGGTTCTTTCTTATGGCTCCTGAAATCATAGAACAATTCTCATATATACTTGTACATTATGAAAAATTACTATTAATTTGTGAGAAGAGACCAAAATATAACTCCTTTTCACTGTAAATCTTCACATCAACAGTCTTCCTGGCGATGATTTGAGGCTCGATTATGCATCCTAGCGCCATCTAGCGGTTCTGTGCATGCGTCAAGCACTAGGATGTGTAATCAAGCCTGAAATCATGATCGCCAGGAAGACTGTTGATGTGAAAAGAAGTTCAATTTTGGTCTGTACTTGCACAAAATCCATTGAATTGCTTCAGAAGATATTTATTTAAACCACTGGGGTCGTTTGGATTACTTTTCTGCTGTTTTTGTGTGTTTTTGGAACTTTTGAAGTGTTGGCATTGAATGGACAAACAGCTAAAATATTCCTCTAAAAATCTTAATTTGAGTTCAGCAGAAGAAAGAAATTCACACACATCTGGGATGGCATGAGGGTGAATAATGATGAGAGAATTTTATTTTTGGGTGAACTATTCCTTTAACCGTCACATCATAAAACACAACATCATAAAGTCATGCAGTTCCATCTTTAAATCAACTGTGGAGCGTTACAGGAAGAAACTGAAAAGTATAATCTTTATTTGACATATTCATACAGAAAAGACAGCAGTGTTCATCGGTCCGGTAATACTGAATCTGACCTGAAGTACATTAGAAAATCACCTGCACTTAATGCTCACACACACATATGGCTTGTAAGGAAATGTTTGAGATTCTGTTATGCAGGGCCAGTCCTAGCCTTTTGGGGACCCCAAGCAAAAATTTGTATGTGCAGTATGTTCGTAACATTTATAGGGCTCTGTTTTCATGACTGCGCCAGGCGCAGCGCAACGACATCGGGCTCAAATTGTGAAAGAGTGGTTCAGGGAGCATGAGGAATCATTTTCACACATGAATTGGCCACCACAGAGTCCTGACCTTAACCCCATTGAAAGTCTTTGGGATGTGCTGGAGAAGACTTTATGGAGTGGTTCGACTCTCCCGTCGTCAATACAAGATCTTGGCTAAAATTTAATGCAATTCTGGATGGAAATAAATGTTGCGACGTTGCATAAGGTTGCTGAAACAATGCCACAACGAATGCGCACCATAATCAAAGCTGCTGGTGTGGAGAGTTTGTGGTTGTCGCTGTCTGAACTTCGGAGTTTGCTGTTTTTTTCAAATACAGACCGGTCAATAAATGTGTCTGTGGTGGCCTGGGTAGCTCAGCGAGTACTGACGCTGACTACCACCCCAGAAGTCGCGAGTTCGAATCCAGGGAGTACTGAGTGACTCCAGACAGGTCTCCTAAGCAACCAAATTGGCCCGGTTGCTAGGGAGTGTAGAGTCACATGAGGTAACTTCCTCGTGGTCGCGATTATTGGTTCTCGCTCTCAATGGGGTGTGTGGTAAGTTGTGCATGGATCGCGGAGAGTACCATGAGCCTCCACATGCATGGAGTATCCGCGGTGTCATGCACCACGTGATAAGATGCGCGGATTGACTGTCTCAGAAGCGGAGGCAACTGAGACTTGTCCTCCGCCACCCAGATTGAGGTGAGTAACCGTGCCACCACGAGGACCTTCTAAGTAGTGGGAATAGGGCATTCCAGATTGGGGAGGAAATGGGATAAAAAAAAAAAAAAAAATGTGTCTGTTTTTCCACCACTCTTGTCTCCCTGCATCTTTTATTGCATTTTATTTTTAAAGCATACCACCCATCCACTGATGTACAGATAAAATATTTGTTTATTACAATAAACAGTTATATTTGGGCCAATTAGAAACTGGAACTTCTAAAAACTAGAGGCAAAAAGTCACCACTAAACCAATCAGTCATGTTCTTAATTAAAGTGCTTATCTATGTGTTCATCTACTGACTAACAAAATCCCAAGACTGATAGTGGCAGTTGTAGAGATGAAAGTACTATATTATGTGAAATATTTATTTAAGTGCTTGAATCGGCCATTAAGAATGACTAATTTAAAAGAATATTTTACTGTGCATAAAATAATAAATATTCATGAGTTTCGCAGCACTGGCACCCACAGTACAATTTTCATACAGTTTATTTTTATTTAATACTAACTTTGTGTTAATGTTCACTTTCAAATGGCTTATTCCAGCTGACACAAAGGTGATGGGCCTACAGGTCTTTATTAGCAGAATAACACTGGATGTGCATGCACTCTCTATCCATGAGTACACTTAACAAAATAATGTTTTTTTTTTTTCCTGCATAAGGTGGTGGCGTTTCATCCAAATAGCCAGTTTTACAGTATGTCAAGCTAAGGAACATTTAGAATTTGTTGATGTGTTTAAAATGCAATGTCTTGGTGCTCTGGATAAAGAAATTGTGTTACTCATTTTTGTGTTATGTGATTTTTTATTTTTATTTTAAATTTTAGTTTTTTATGTTGGCAAATCAGTAGCAAAATGGTTACTATGTAGTTCCTGTAAAAAGTGCAGTTGTATCGCAAATTTATGGATATTTATAATTTGATAGTGACTCCAATTAATGAACTAGTACTTATTGCAATGAAGCTTGTTACCTCAATCCATAAGAACTACGCATGGACGCTTGCTTTGGTTTTGCCACCCCTCATAGTCTGCATGCCACCTCCTTGCCACCCCATGAAAAAATTTCTAGATCCGCCCCTGCAGGGCAGAGGAACACATGGACACAAAATAACAGAAGAGAAAGAACAGCACATAGGTGTCAGGATCTTGCCAGTAAACAAGAAACCAGCCAGAAGGCAGGATCCTGACACTTATAGCCTAGCTAGAAACAGCCCTGGAAAGTAAAACATCCAGATGTGTTACGGTCCTGAAAATAATGTCACAATCCAAAAAATCTTAATGGTCTTAAATGTAGGCTTCATTGTCTTTACGCAAAATATAATTTTAAATTTTGTTTGATTGATTTGGGGTTAAAATATGTCTCTTTAGCAAATTTGTTTGTTTGCTTTGGTGCAAAGTGCCTGTGTAGCACAATAAATTGTAGCCTGCCTTCCATGACGTAAGTGATGACACATTTGAAGTTTGGCAGATGCTCAAGTGCACTCACTGCTGCGCGTGGGACTGAGAGCACAAGAGACGCTGGCCGCATCATTTTACCTGCGGATGCTCCAGATTATTTCAATGGGCTGCGGTGGGAGCCGTGCAGGTGCTATCGAACCGCAATATCATGAGAGCTGGACCAGAGAAACTGAATCGACGTGGCTGACCAATACTGATGCTGAAATCCCCAATGGAGTGACTTATAAAAATCATGTCGTTCATGGAGAATGTAACCATACTATTAAAGAGAATGCAAAACCATCAGGTATACTATTTTTGTAAAAAAAAAAAAAAAGAAAAAAAAAAGAAAATCAACTTGAAATGGTAATATTTAACTGCAAACGTCTATAGCATTTTATTATAAGATGCTGAGGTTTTACAGAGTAGCTTGCTATGACATTAAACTTTGTTTGCCTTTAGCAATATGATTTAGTCTTTAAATATTTTGTTATTAGGGGGAACACAGCTTCCACATGTTTGTGTACAACATGATTTCCAATGACTTCTCAGGTAGTGGTATGGTAGTCAAATCTTCAAGACAAGACAGTCGGACGGTTAATGCAGGAACACAATGTGGGAAGCAGACTTTAACTTCAAGCACCTGCACAAATCACCAAAGGACATCCTGTCAATCTATTCATCAGGTTAGTGTCTTGCATCTCACTGAATAAAAACAGGCATCACAATTTTAATGAGACATTACAAATTCAAAAATTCAAGATGCATAACTTCAGGGTTTTGTAAATGCACAGACAAATGAACTATGGTCCATGAAGTGAGCAGCTGTGTCAATGTTTGAACTGGTCTGTTTTTCATGTGATATGGCGACAGCTTGTTTGTGTTTACTGCAGATAAGTGACTCAAAGCAGACAGCATCCAAGGAGGGGTCTACTCATTCAGAGGATGTTTCATCTGTTAGTAATGCTGCCTCTCATCCAGGGGAGCCAAGTGGGAAAACTTCATCTTTGTCTGAGATAGAGAGCACACACTGAAACTCAGAGGAGTTCAGCAATGAGGATTATCGGCTAAATAAGAAATCATAAAGACTGTAGAGAGCTTTATCACAAGTGATGCCATTTTAATATTACACTGTTGAAGAAATATTACACTACCCCAATGGTTTTGTTGTGAAATGGGTTGAAAAGGTATATTTGATCATCAGTTTGCCAGATTGTATAGCATTTAGTGATGCTTTGCTTTACTGAGCAATGCATATGTTCATATTGTTGCAGACAGGAGCTCTGCACCCTCTTTGCAAGAAAACCATTAGTAACAATAGCCTAATAAGGGGTTTCTTATAATTAAAGGGTTTCTTGCAATTGGGCCTGATATCTTGAAATCTTTAAGAATTAAGATTAAGAATGTGTATCAGCATTGCATTGTGCAATTCTAATACTAACACTGATATTAAGTAGCCTACCAAACATTTTTGTCATGCTTGAATGAAATGTAAAATTGACAACATTAAAGTAATATTCTGGGTGCAATACAAGTTAAGCTCAATTGACAGCATTTGTGGCATAATGTTGATCACCACAAAAAATATTATTTGACTCGTCCCTCCTTTTCTTTAAAAAATGGAAGTGAATGGGGGCAATTTTTGGAGTATTTAAAGGCAGAAATGTGAAGCTTATAATTGTATAAAAGCACTTACATTAAATCTTCTGTTAAAAATGTATTATTTAATCTGTGAAGTTTGTTTAAATATTCGTTTTTATGGTCATTTTAGGGTTTATGGCGTTAAGTTGTCATGGCAACAAAGTAGTAAAATTGGCTATAACTTTACACAGAAAAGGTTAGTAAGTGATTTTTATCACACTAAAATCATGTTACCACACATATTATTTATGTCTTGTGGCTATATTTTTGAAACAGTGAGTATTTTAACGTTTACAGATTGGCTCCCATTCACTTCCATGATAAGAGCCTCACTGGAACACAGATTTTTGCTTTTTTTTAAAGAAAAGGAAGGGCAAGTCAAAATGAATTTTTGTGGTAATCAACATTATGCCACAAATGCTGTCGATTGAGCTTCACTTGTATTGAACCCGGAATATTCCTTTAACTGGGTTGTCAAATATTAAAGGCGCTTTTTATTTATCTTTTTTAATTCCTTTGGTGTAAATAAGTGTTTTAAAGGACACTATATTTATTGTTTTTATGTATATCAGACTAAACTAAATTCGACCAATATGGTCTGGGTTTCGTCCTTTCTTTCTAATCTTAATTGCAGAGATTTTATTATTATTATTATTACATACAGCTAAATATTCAAAATGGTTATAAGAAGTCATGTGTTTGTATAACCAATAGATGGCGTAGTTTATCTTCACATTAGACATGCTATTGTAAACAGACCATTTCTGTGATTTAGACCTTCACTTTGACATCAATTGTTTGAAAATGTTTCAAGATAGAAATGAATAACATTTAAGAAAAGTGTGAGACATATGAATGATTTTACCAAATCTATCACCCTGACTGTGATTGCTATAAATAATTAGAAAGACAGACATGGGTGGTTTGCTTTGAAGCTATAAGCAAGAAGTTATGTCTATTTTATAAAAGGGATAAAATATGTATTCCTAGAGTCACATTTTCAACAGCCAAAGTCAATTTGAGTTTCAATAACAAAATAATGAGCCACAGATTAAAATGCTTCCACATTTAGCAAAATACAAAATTCACTTTTTATACATAAATGGTTATGTAATTATATAAGAAATAGGACTAACTTGGCAATCAAAATATTAAATGATAATCCATAGCCTATGATAAACATAATTGTTGCAACGTTTCATTATCCATTTGTTAATTCCTCAAAGATTTGGCGGACACAGCCCACGGCACTCACTTTTGGGGTACCAAATGTTTATTTTTACATTTGGGTTTAACATTTTAAATGGACAGATATATTTAAATGTAACATTTATAGGCTATGTGCATTTAGATTCAGATTTGGATTTTTACACGTGGACCTATAACATTGTGATTTGTATTTATTATTCATTTTTTAAATAACATTTAACTTTTAAAACATATTAACACAATCTTTTGTAATGCTATTTGTTTTGTGTTTTATCTTAATGTGACTTTCTCAGTTCATTTCAGTTTGGATCCAGTGTTGTGGATCAAATGGACATCATGTTAACAGGGGATGTGTGCATGCATGTGATTAATTTTACTTGCCTTTTCAGCAGATTCATTCAATGAGAATTGTCAATGAGTAAAGAAAAGACATTGTGCACATTTTTAAAAAAATTTTGGTATCATTATTAACCCGCTTTTTTTCATCGATGTCTGTTCCAATACATTTCAGACTATGATGCTTTAGTGTTTTTTAAATTAAAGAGTTCCACTTACGATTTACTGCTCTGACAAGTGTAATCGCCAGTTCCCTTTCAAATCAATGTCCCACGTTAACATGGGAAACCAGATGTAACCCTGTGAAACCGCTCAAATCGTTCTTAAACTGTGTCAGATTCATTAGAACAGACATAAATGAAACAATAATGATACCAAAAAATGTTTAATGTGCAAAACGTCTTTTCTTTACTCATTGACAATTCACATCGAACGAATCTGCTGAAAAGGCAAGTAAAATTAATCACATGCATGCGCACATCCCCAATTAACATGATCCCCAGTTGATCCATAACACCGGAAGTAAAAATCCCATTCATTTCATTCAAAGACTAATTGATTTTCAACAATAACTTATAAATCTTTAAAGACAGACCTACAGTGAGCTCCGATGTTGTTTATCAATGGTATATGCCTTTGTTGAAGGTATCAGTTTACAGCTTCATTGTTTAAAAATCGTGTTTAATAGAGTGCAACAGTGCACGCCCACTTTTTGAGCTGTCTGTGTTCCGGAAGTATTTTCCCCATTAATTTCTTCCATAGACTTTTTATACAATCCTTCATAAAAGAGCTGTAAGCCATGAACCAAACCAACCAGCTCTGAGGTGAATCACAACATCACAGACTTTGTTCTGAGGCAAAAAATATTTGAAAATCGAACAAAAGACAAAGGTACAAGGCTGTGTACTTACCGTCCTTCATGAGGGCACAAACTACAATCCCATGAAGCATTGCGAATTATGTCACTGAATAAAAACTACTGTCATATAAAAAAACTATGGATTTTAAGTTATTGATTATAAGTAGCTTATAGAAGCAATATATTTTACGTTTATTGCAAAATATCCATATATGTACAAATATATAAGTAGTTTAAGGGTGAAGGGAGACTGACTGGATTACCTCATTCACAGTAGGTCATGGGAGTGGGCGGTCTCTCAGAGGCATGTTTCACGGGTTTCGTTGGCCGCGGTTCTCTGATTGGTGGATCTTTCTCTGCTGTATCATGGGTAATGTAGTTGTTTACATTGAATTCCGCTATCAAACACGATTTTTAAACAATGAAGTTGAGAAAACACAGACGGACGGCTCCAACAGAAGTATATTCCATCGATGAACAACCTCGTAGCTCACGGTAGGTCTGTCTTTAAAGGTTTATAAGTTATCGTTGAAAATCAATTCATCTATGGGATAAATGAATGCGATTTTTACTTCCGGAAGCAGACTGTTGCGCTGTATAGCGCTCTATGGACTCTCATGGAAGGACTTGACTGCCTTTGAAAAATGCACCATGAGTTAGTTTGCCAACCGTCATAAAACGTCAAAGGAGAAGAAGTCAACTGCCTTTGAGACCATGCGGAAAAGTCATAAAACCGCCTCTCATGGCGAGCACTGACACACCACCAGCACATCCAGATTACAGTTAACGACACAGGCAGCGGAGGCGGGCGCGCGGCGTTTTTCTAGATGACAGACCCAACGTAAACATACGTCTTCCCCTTTAACATAGTAGCATACAGTCATTACCGCTCTCGGGAAACCTGGAGAAGAAAAATGAGTGATGAAGGAATGTTAATCTCACCGTCGGCGCTCGAGAAACCCGGAGATGGAGCGAAAACCGAAGACATCAGTATGGATTGTAAGGATGGGGAAGATGAATTGTCTTTGGAGGAGATTTTAACACTGTACAGTCAACCGATCAATGAGGAGCAGGCATGGGCCGTGTGTTATCAGTGCTGCAGGTGGTTAACGCAGAAACGGAGGCGGAAAGAGAGAAGTGTGAGTCCACCTGGACGCATCGCGGGTCCTGAAGACGTGAGGATCCGAAAGGACGGGACTGTTAAATTATGTCAACAGAGCAGTCCAGGTAACCACCACCATCATATTTACATTAGAAGTCAAATGAAATGGGCAATAAATGGCGCAACAATGAAGGTAGCTTGAAGGCAATGGTAACGTGCTGCATTGTTTACAACTGCCACGTAAATATAACCAGTGCTATGATTTTATGGAGTCCATGAGGACATTTAGATATATGGACGAAATTAATAATTTACCTTCAAGTCAAATCTAACAGAAAAGGCATTTTATTCGAGAATTTATAGGAACTGATTTATATCTTTATTATAAATTAGCGTGGGTTTAATTTTAGTTAAAAGATTGATTTGATTAATGGTTATCCTGATACACTTTCTCTTCACTAATACCCGTATCGTCTGGTTATATCGTGTCGACCACCGTGTCACTGTAAACAATGGAGCCATGTGATAGATTCATCTGTAAGCACCTATACAGTCAAGGGGGAAACAAAAGGGACATGCTCTTTGGCCTAGTACTCGAGTGATACCATGCATACTAAACATCATGATTATATACTTAGTCTCGTTTATATATTGTCCAGAATACACAAAAACGTATGCCACATATGAATAATTTAGACACTGTAATGTTCTATAATATTAATGTTTAAGTACAAAAAAAGTCAACATATAAAATAAGTTTGATGGATTAAATTTAAAATAAATTATAAAAAAAATATATATATATTTTTTAAGTTTTAGAGAAGCACCAAATTCTAGTGTTTTGAGTAGGCAACAGATAACTAGGTTTTAATTCCTCCTAAATGTTTAAGCTTCTTTTTCCCCAGTTAATATATAGAGTGATTTTCACAGAGAGAACTAGTGTAATTAATTTCTCGGCCATTATGTTATTTGGGTTCCTTAGCCTGAGGGCTTTAGGTTTGGTTTCCATCTCTCTCTTTTTCCCTTTGAGAATTAAGCTCTCTGCCAGTCATAAGTGTAATTATTGAAATGACGGTCTCAATCTTTCCATTCCACCCAGTCAGGAATTAGATATGGTGTACTTCATTTACTTTTTGCTTGATTAGACAAGGTTGATTCCATATCGTTCAGGTGAAAGATTTTCCAAGGGACACTTCCGTGGATGTCTTCTGCTTGCCTTATAGTAGTAATGTAGATGTAGGTCTAATACAAACCTGTAAATGAACTACAGTTAGCTGCTGATTACTTAAAGGGATAGTTCACTCAAAAATGAAAGTGTTATCATGATTTACTCACCCTCATGCCACCCCAGATGTGTATGACTTTTTTCTTCTGCTGAACACAAACAAAGATTTTTAGAAGCATATTTCAGCTCTGTAGGTCCTCACAATGCAAGTGAATGGTGATCTGCACTTAAAAGCTCCATAAAGTACAGACAGTCGTGTACTAGTAATCCATACGACTCCAGTGGTTAAATTATTTTATTCTAAAGCAAAATGATCACTTTGGGTGAAAAACAGGTCAATATTTAAGTCCTTTTCACTATAATTCTTTACTTCTGATAGCTCTCCCAATTGGTGTTCATGAGAGGGCTGAGTTCTCACGTGACGCAAGTGCGTTTACATGTTCACGTGAGAATTAACGCGATACAACAGGAAGTGCAGCTCGGTTTATTTACAAGAGAGCGCTGTTCACAAGCTTCGTTAGTTTTGCTTTCATTTGAACAGCACTTACGCCATTGGCTGCGAGAATTTGGTGCTCTCATCAGAGCGCATTGGAGAGCGACCAGAAGTAAACAATTATTGTAAAAAACAATTATTGTAAAAAAGAACTTAAATATTAAATTTAATATCCAGTAGGTCCATACAATCAGGGGCGGTGCCCCTGACTAAGATACTCTTTTAAAATCATTTGTTTGTGTTCAGCAGAAGAAAGAAAGACATACACATCTGAGATGGCATGAAATTATTAGAGAATTTTGTTTTCGGGTGAAACTATTACCGGTAATATTCTGCGTTCAATACAAGTTAAGCTCACAGCATTTGACATAATGTTGATTACCACACACAAAATTTTGTTTTCTACTCATCCCTTCTTTTCTTTACAAAAAGTGAAAATCTAGGCTAAAGTGAAGCACTTACAATGGAAGTGAAGTAAACATTAAAATACTATATTAATAGTACAGCCATAAGATGTAAACAGTATGTGTGTTAACATGATTTTAATGTGAAAAAATCGCTTTTCTGTGTAAAATGTATCCAATTTTACAACTTATTTGCCATGACGACTTAACGTTATAAACCCTACTGTAGAAACTGTAGAGAGTGCTTAACTATAATCTAAATTTTTGCTTTTTTTTTTTTAAAGAAAGGGGAGGGGTGTTTCATAAATATTTTTTGGGGGTAATCAACATTATGCTACAAATGTTGTTGGTTGAGCTGAACTTGTATTAGTATATTGTATTAGTATCAGTATAGGTATGCAGTGGATGTACAATGCAGTCAGTGATTAAATTACCCTGATTATACAAATTTGACGAGTAATGATGAGGAGATATTTTTGGAAATTTGTCCTGTCTTCCTGCCTTATTAAAATCTATATGAGAGCTCTAGTGCCAGATGTCAAGCAAGTAATTAGATCAGAGGATCACTATCAGAGGAGAAATTCAATGCTTATGTAACGTGATGGTCTTCTAAATTCTGCTCTTCAGGGGAAGTTTGCTGGTTTGCTCAAATTACACTGACCATCAGACTGTTAGCTGTGAACTATTCCAATTTCAGTCATGATTTATTCACAGTGAATAGATCTGTCCTTCAGACCTAAAACAGTTTGAGAATTTATTTTTCAGGGCTGTGATGTGTAGAGCCAAACTCTGTCTCCAAGCTTGCAGGCAATGCTTTGTCGATGTTTATTTCTCTCCTGGACAACCCTTGCACTCCTTTTTCTGTTTTGTGTTCTTGCTAAAACTATAGAGATATTCATAGATGTTGCAACCCTGCAAACAGCATGTATCCTTGGTAAATGACATGATGTCATGCAGATTGACCATGTGGTAGGTACTAGAGTTAGAGAGGAGGTAGTGCCCACATCAGATTTAAAAAATTTAAGATTTGCATCACATTCATCTTCAGGTGAGATTGGAACATCTGCAAATATCAGGCAAATTTAAAATTGTGATATCCAGGCCTGGAAAAGTCATACAGGTTAATAAAATACATATACAAATATTCTTGTTATTCTCAGCTCTGCAGCATTTCATCAGCTAAAAATGGCTCTTTGCCAGTGCAAGGAAATTCATGGAAATGAATTGATCAAAAGTTTAGGAAACCTCATTGAACTCAAATGTGTTGTATACTGCTGGAGGGTCTGACGTTCAGGAGCTCTGTAGCTTCTGAGAAGCCTAATTATGAGATATAGGTTAATCTGAGATTGATAGCCTTGCTCTCTGTCTGAAGTGATGCACATTGTTAGTTGTCTGTAGGAATTGGACTGGCTCGTTTGTCATATTGTGATTGCACCAAAAGAATCAGAAAGTGTATGCTGTTTGTTATCTGTCAAAATTATACATATAAAAATGTTAACATATTTAGTAATTGATAGTTCTGGTGATTTGTTTTCTGAATAAACTGTCTGTCTAGAGAGTAAAGGGCAAAAATAGAAGAAAATGACATTGCGATCTGGATAGGTGGGTTTACACCTTTGCTTTTGCTTTGGAGCTTTTAAGTTTCCTACTGCGTCAGACACTCTGGTGAAAAGGTTTCCATGGTAACCAGGTCACTATATAAAGATGTGTGAATTAGGTTCAGTGAGCACTTTTCATCTTTTGAAAGATAATTCGATAGTAGACATTTATGTTTTCATACAATGTAAAAAGGCTGTTTCACTGAAAGACAATGTCTCTAAAACCCCTCGTAGTTCAGGTTGGTGTTCTGTTATTGGTGTCAGACTCTCTGACAAACCAGTGTAAATATCTATGTAATTATATTTGATGTTCAGTTGTTGAAAGTGACCGTTGCAGTAACACTGGGTTCATTCATTGGTGGCAGCAATGAAATGTGGGCCTCAGCCAGTCCCAGGGGAGGCTCTTTCTTTTAACACTGTAACATTACACCCCAGTGCCACTAAAGAGAGGGCTGAAAAGACAGATATTATGGTTCGAATCACAGTATAGATGTTTGGTATCTTGGGCTCAACCAGCACAAACTGCTTTTTGGTTTGCATCCTTTTAATTTGACTTAATTTGTGAAGGTTGTTTGAGGTGGACCCCTGGGTCTCTCTCTGTAATATAGAAATGGGGGAGAGATGTAGCATGGTCAATTTGCCTTCTGTTAAATTTATGCATTCCTGCAACACATACTGCACGCCTCCGTAGAACGATTCTGGGGGTTTTAGTTCACCCCAAAACATAAAATTCTGTCATTATGTACTCATCTTAAAGTCGCTCCATACTCTCATGACTATATTTTTCTATGGAACACAAAAGGTACATTTTTTTTTGGTCTTCAAAGGCTTTGTGGATATTGTGGCTATGCTGATAACATAAAACTCATTGGTTCTTGCAACATGACATCATGACGTTTGGTCACAAGATGCGATGAAAACCAACAAGGTCTGACGTTATTGATGTAGCCACTGTATTTGAATTATAGATAGCATTGCATAAATTACTTAAAAATAATAATCCACTACAAATGACTAATTATTTATCTAAAATTGTAATCCAATTTTTTTCTAATTACTTCATTTAAAGTATTTAGTAATGTGATTACTTTTTCAGTTACTTTCTAAATCTTTTCTGTGCAACAAATTCAAAATAATGTTTATAGTTCTTCCTTTTTCATTGTTACACACAAGTCATACACTCAGCATCTCACATTTCTCCTACACAATGACTCATTATGGGGTCATAATTCATGTATTCTACCTAAATAATATATTATAAATAAGCATAACCCTATAATACACTTAAAAGTAATTAAAGGAATTGAAATTCAGTAACTGTAATCTGATTACAAGAATTAAAAATGTAATGCATTACACTACTTTTCGACTAAAAAGTAATTAGATTACAGTAACAAATTACTTTGTAAATGGATTACACCCAATTGTGACGATATCATCTACAATAATAAAATCACTGAAATCATTCAACTCATCTCTTCCAATAAAACATATTATTCCATGACACTTCCAATCCTCTAAAACCTCAAAAAATCCACTCATTCATCCATTGAATCTTTATATAGTTGCACGAGAACAAAGATGGAGTTAATCCTGGCTCCGAACTTAATTCACTTTTAAACTAGGAAGTGTTGAAATCAAGATGGCGGTACTCCAATTATGAAAAATAAAGTAAAAAGAGGAAAAAGTTACACAACACTGATTATAGAGTATAATAATTATTTGATTTGAGAGTGAATAACGACTTTCGTTCTGTTCTTCACACAAAGTGATCATATGGCATCAGAAGACTTAATGCTTTTTTTGGTTTCATGGTGGGGTTTTTTTTTTTGTCCTCCTTCAAGCTTGACAAACCAAAGTCACTATTCCCAGAATACCTTAGTAATCACCTAGTAATAGATTAGCATTGTCAAAATCAAATCGAGAGCTTGTGAATCGGAATCCAGTTGAATCAGGAAATCTGTATCAATACCCAGTCCAAATTACGACACATTAAATACCCCACAGAACATTCTGGAATCTGCCAGAACTCTCTAGCATCATGGTGTAGAGTTTGAATGGTCAAACACAACTCAGATTTTCAGAAAATGTAAAAAAAAATAAATCTAGATTCTATTCTGTTCTCATTTTCATGAATAAAGTGAATGTAAAAATGTTATGTATTGAAATTAAATATGCTGTTTTTATAGCACTGTTTAGAGTTATTTTGTATATTTAATTGTTTCTCTCACTTCTTTTCTCTTCCCCATTACAGATAAACACATTCCGCCCAGCACATCAATAGAGGTGAGTCATCTCATTTGCTTTTGTTGAGGTGCAAGACTGGTTTTTGACTTTTGAGAACAATGAGTCATTCTGTTACTATATTTGGTAAAGGACATCGGCCTAAAACTATGGATGCAGTGCATTCATTTATTGAGATTTGCTGAGCACTCCTAAGAGACAGACGTAGTTGTCTTCTCTGTATATTTAGTTTCTAGAGGTTTCCAGATGTTGCGGTCACCGAGGAGCAGTGCTTTTTGATGACTCAGGTGAAATTGCTGCTGTCCATGTCAGTAGTGTGGACGTTTGCCAGGGAGATTTTGGTGTAGGTGTTTTCAGGAGTGTCTGTGTCTTTGGCAACCTCATTGTCTCATCTCACTCTCTTGATGGTATTCATCAACAACTGTTTGTACTTTTTTGACGTGACGACAGTGTGGATCTCGGCTTGCCTCAAAGATTCAGTGTTTTTGTCTGGAAAGCTCCCAACCTGTCTGAGAACTAACCAAAGCTAGGCTGTAGACCATTTGGAAATAGTTTTCCCAAGCTTTTCGGCACCAAGAGATCTTCTGCTGTCCAACTCAGACAGAGCATGGAATATTTACTTCTTTTTCATTTAGTTTCCATATAAAAGAGACAGGCATTCATAAAAGCGTGCATGTTATACTATATATAGAGGAGAAAATGAATTTGAGAAATTAGAGCGTTTGGTTTGATGTAAAGTCCCGCCTTTCAGTTAAAAGAATCAGTTGCGTTATTGGCTACTTTCTCACAGTAGCAGAATACAGTTGTCAATCCTGTTTGAGAATGTGATTTGTTCACACAAAGTTTAGAGCTACTCCCATCCATTTTGTGATTTGGGCTCTTTAAACACACACAAAAAAAGTTGCTGTCAGTTAAAGTTTGTTTAGTTTAGTAGGATCTCGATTGGACTTATTTGTGCCAATTATGCTAAGACTTATCGTGGTTACGGAAGTCATGATCTTTGACTTTTTTTTTTTTTACCTTTGTCACTGGTTGTAGTTATTACTGCTATTGCGAGGATAGAAAAGTGACTTGACTTTGGTTTTTCATTCATACAGACAGTATTCAAGTTGCTACTGTATGCTATTGAATGAATAGAGAAGTTTAAGAGACATCTATTAGTATGTACGGTTGTGAATAGAGATTGACCAATATTGATTTTTTCCAACCAAAACCCATTATTTTATGTTTATGTCCGATAACTGATATGCGAAACAGATATTTAAGAATAGTTGTTTTATTTATTTATTTAGCACAGTGGTAACCAAATAATATTTGACCACAACAATAAAACATAGTAGTATTTTACAATGCCCATGAATATTAATAATAAATACTATATAGCCATTTCAAACACACATTTGTTGTGCTTATGGTCATTTTCCTACAAATTTCCCTGTCTGGTGGGCTTAGACAAAACGCTGCACGATGCTGTTTTGCGCATACCTGTTTACATTTTGATGTCAAAAGCAGAGAATAATCTTGAGTTCAAATCTCATGAAAACATGGTTTTCTTGCATTTTGAGTGAATAATCAGATTTTCAGCAGTTATCAGCATACTGGTGTGCATGTTAACACACGCATTGATAAAGCCATTGCCTATTTTATGCTCAAATACATACATGCGCATTAGCTGGCGTAAATTTAAAAAAAATGTTTCGTGATTTTTCCCTGAAGAAGCTTTCCTTATTTTCCTTAAATTCTGAAGATGGGGGGCCTGGGTAGCTCAGCGAGTATTGACTCTGACTACCACCCCTGGAGTCTTGAGTTCGAATCCAGGGCGTGCTGAGTGAATCCAGCCAGGTCTCCTAAGCAACCAAATTGGCCCGGTTGCTAGGGAGGGTAGAGTCACATGGGGTAACCTCCTCGTGGTTGCGATTAAGTGGTTCTCGCTCTCACTGGGGCACGTGGTAAGTTGTGCGTGGATCGCGGAGAATATCATGAGCCTCCACATGCTGGGAGTCTCCGTGGTGTCATGCACAGCGAGCCACATGATAAGATGTGCGGACTGACGGTCTCAGAAGCAGAGGCAACAGAGACTTGTCCTCTGCCAACCGGATTGAGGTGAGTAACCGCGCCACCACGAGGACCTACTAAGTAGTGGGAATTGGGCATTCCAAATTGGGGAGAAAAGGGGATCAAAAAAAATTCTGAAGATGAAACCTTTCTTCACTGCTTGTTTTGGAAATTAACTATGTAAGACTGTCAGTGGAAGGAAGATCTCTTGACTAACTGTGATTTTAAAATGCCCTCAGCAGGAACAGATGGGTCCACACAGGGGATGCACACATGCAAGCATACGCCCACACAGCCACACACTCACAAACTCGCAAACAAAAAGAACACATGTATCCATGCTTGCATACGGACCTTCTCTCAGATTCCTAGACGATAGACTCGTGACAGTAAATGTGAGGCTATTCAAAGATCAGAAAAGCAAGATCTTGTCTCCCTCTGTACACAAGAACTATGGAGTAGATGCACTGCACAGATAAGCACACACTCCATTTGTAATGTAAACATTCATTAGCCCTGTGACAACATTCGATCATTAAAAGTTCTCAGAAACAGTCCTACTAAAAAAGAGCATGGTCATCCTGTGATCACTGAAACTCACGGACAAAATGTACTTTTGGAATAAATATTTCTTGCCTGCAATGAAACTGCATTATGCATTATTGTTTAAAAAAAAAAAAAATACATTATTAAATGAAAAGGCGAAGTGTTTAATTTCTGTGCAGCTAGCTTGGCCAAATGGAATTGCAAAAATAATGATTGGTTTCAAACAGGTTTCCTGAACACTCCCCCCATCTGCCCTTGGATGGACAAACAGATTGTCCCTCCCCAAACACATGCCATTGGCTGAGACAATGTTTCTATGTCTGGCTGTTTGGGATGCTCAAACAAAAAGCAATGATTTGATAGCACCACAGATCACAAGTCAATGTGTCACTCACAGCATAAAATGCTAATCTTTTGTTAAAATGGCACATGACAAAAGACATTGTGATTTCACTCCTTATATTTTTTTATTTTTGAGGCTTAAGATAATATTCTGTATTTTTGATTTTGGAGGCTTAAGAGAATATTCTGTATATATGTCACCACTCACTAGGGCTGGCCGATAGTACAATGTAATCGGATATTGGCGATATCTGACAAATATCCTGATGCCGATTGCGACAGTCATTAACAGACGATGATCGACAGTATCGGGAATTGATAAATCCATGGAGCTGGGAAGTCGGCAAATATATTAAATAGTGGCCCAATATTTATCACTCTCTTACGTTTTTAATATTTAACGTTTTAAAAATATTAAAACGTTAAAAGCATTACGGATTAAAGACTATTCTCTAGACTCAGACATGACTTGTAACAAATGCACTATGGCTTGGCAACTATATAAAAACAGCACATATATTAGAAATGTCATAATTAAGGAAGTACAACCTTTTGGGGAAAGACATTTATGAAAATAATGTGTGACAAAACATCTGTTGTTATGAAAAACTTTGAATAAAAAGTTATAAAAAAAACTTTGCTTTGTGACATCAACTTGTATTCATCATCCACTCCATTTATTAGGCTTACACTTCTGGAAAACTGGTGTTTTCTATTAGTTTAAGCACAGACTAAGTGACATAACAAACTGTTGTAGACGTTTTATGAAAGTAGAAATTATGTGGGTTGTGTTAAACTTTCTAAAGGTAAAGTTTTTTTTTATTTCAATTATTATTATCATTATTATTATGTTTACATTTGTAAAGTGATCATTATATCTTCATTTGCATTGGTAATTTTCTTATATGTATTGGTATTTTTCCGGTGGAGGAAGGTGGAGATGGTGTATGTTTGGATTTGGGGAGTTGGTTATATAAGATTTTTTGACCACTTCTTTTCATTTGAAGTGTAATTTGAATTTAGAAATATCTTGGGGTGAAAATTTTTGTGTTTCAGTAGATTAATTACATTTTAAAAGCACAATCAATTAAGCAAAAATAAACACTGATCCCTCGACAGTGAGGGCAGAGGGGTTGATAATGTAATCGGATATCGCAATATTTTTTATAAAAATATTTCTTTTACATCGCCCAGCCCTACCACTCACTACAAAAAAACTGTATGCATCCTCGACAAACCTAAGATGTTAAATATTAAACTAGAGAAAAAGGAAAAGAGGTACAAGTCCAGAC
Source organism: Myxocyprinus asiaticus (assembly GCF_019703515.2). NCBI lineage: Eukaryota > Metazoa > Chordata > Actinopteri > Cypriniformes > Catostomidae > Myxocyprinus > Myxocyprinus asiaticus. The sequence continues at coordinate 17,650,254 of NC_059377.1, forward strand.
AATCACCGATGTTTTCTTTAGAAGATTTATATTTGTTTTGAATAGCTTGTGTTGCTTACATCAGCGTGTCAGACTGTCGTCTTTCCATTTCGATTTCAACTATGTATTGTGTTTTGTTTCTCATAAATGTACTAGCCAACCGGCAAATAACTGTTTGCTTACTAGCCGATTATACTTGTATTTGGCAAGTGTTAATTTTGCTTCCTGCTTGCTGTTTTATTTGATGTGAACACTAGGGATGCTGCGATTTATACGGTTTTACTGTTAACCGCGATTAAAAATATCACGGTTAATTTAACAGTAAGAATTTTGAATCCATGGTTAAAAACCGTGAAATGCTTTATTTACACGTGAAAAAAATATTATAATGCATAAATACATAATTTAAAATAATTTTTTGTACGATTTTTTAAGCTTACATGTGAAAACTCTTGTGCCTGTGTGGGTACTGGAGCTGTTGCTATGGTTATGGACGGTGACCGTGTGGTGCTTAGCTAGGTGTCGCGGACTGAACGTGAACTTTCAATTCACATGAAACTGAAGCTTAAACACACAAATTCCAGAATATAACAGAGGAATTTGATCTACCAGACTCATATCCACCAAAAGAAGCAGCTGTTTGGGAGCATTTAAATGACTGACTGAAGACGACGGATGTAAAACAAGCAGACAGAAGTCATAGAAAGATACACATTCTGCAAATGGAACAGGATGCTCCACTAGTCGTCTAGCAACAAACTAGTAAGTTTAATATTTTTAGCTGTGGTGATTTTAAAGTGATGAATTAAAGATGCCACTTTTTGTAATGTTTAAGCATGTTGACAGCGCGTGGTGCATTGCGTGTAGTTAATAAAATCGAGTAAACTTGGAAAAGTTGCGTCTTAAATCATCCTCATTATAAATTACAAATTCACCGCATTCAACAATAAATGTCAATTTTAGTCATGATCGGACGTTAAATCGCCTGCTGTAAGCAATGTTCCCGTTATTATGCATAGTGCAAAGTTTACTTGTAAGGTTGTGCAGAGTATTTTTATAGAGTCTGTTACCGATTCTTTATTTTGTGGTGTTTGACAGACAACGGATTGCTTTAATAAACTGATGCAGTAAAAACTGTTGGATGCCTTGAACTATGCTACATGTTGCGCACCCACAATAATCTTACAGTTACGTACTTTTGAAGCACTCTGGTTACTCTGAAGCACATCACTGAGCTTGGGATGCACATAAGCAGTGTCATGCCCTAGATTGGAGCATCTCTAATTATATACCTCCTATTAATTTTTTATTTTAGTTTTCTTATTTTAGGGCTGTCCTTAGCATTGTATATATCCCCCAGAAATACATCCACTTAGACGTTCAGTTGTTGCTTCAGTGCTGTTGCATTATAATTTTTTTTGGAAAATAATCATAAAACCGGTTAACCGCCATTTTAATTTTTTCTCAGATGGTAATCTAACCGTCAAAAACTCACACTGTGGCATCCCCAATGGAGTAGATCAGGGCGTTCTCCTCATCATAGACTCTACCTTGTCTGAGGCCTGTAATGAGGCAGGGTGTGCGTGTGTGTGTGTGTATTCTGTTCTGCATGACTGCAACTCCCTTTCTCAGGGATCATGTGATATGACAGTATGCATGTTTAAGACCTCACCCTCATAGCAGAGTCGAGCGCTGCCTGTTCACTGAACTATGAGTGAGTGTCTGTCTTGCAGCATTGACACACCGCTGCTCGTCACAATCACACCACTTCCACACATCTCATTTTGGCTCTCAAATGGAACTTTGAGGCCTGAAACATACTCTTATGAAAGTATACAAATGGAGATGCTAAGGCTTGAGCAATGCATTACAAGCATGTGGTCCCGTTGTACATATGGTACTTAAAATGCATTCTTGTGTTACTGTAATGTTAAAAAACCTCTGTATTAAAAGGAGCAGTAGAGTTGCATTCAATACCTATACCTCAATTTCACATTGAGTGTAAAAACCTTTACCAGCGTTCTTACTGGCTTATTCGATGTACGCAATTTTGTACTCATATCTGGTTATAGGGCTGTCACTATTATGAAATTTGTCTGATGATTAACTGTCAAACAAATAATTGCGATTAAGACAATTATTGTATGTTTTAGGGCTCTCAAGATTATGAAGATTAATTGTCGTACAAATTGTCATACTTTTGTCATAGGTATATTAGTGTGCTTCATAAACCTTAAGAAGTCTATGCATATTTAACTTTTACATGACTTCCTTACAAGGCTTTAAACACTTATGAAATTCTATTAAAAATAATATTTTAAATATCAAAGTATTTAAAAAAAACTCAAAACATCTGTCTCTCTTTGCGATCAACTTTAGAGTGGGTCCATTTTGCATTTACCCAGTTGATTTTGGAACCCAGCCAACCTGTATAGCTATTATGGTATAGTATAGTACACTACTCCAGACTAAAAAATGACTTGGGAGCCATTGGCTCCTTAACTGAAACATTAAGGAGCCAATTGGCTGTTTTTAGTCACCAAATCATATAATTGCTTGATTTAGATTGTTGTTCAGAAACAAGATAGAAAGCAGAAGAAAAGGAAGACAGCTGAAAACCCATTAATCTGAGGTTTAATAAACAGTATATACACCGATCAGCCACAACATTAAAACCACCTGCCTAATATTGTGTAGGTCCCCCTCGTGCTGCCAAAACAGCGCAAACCCGTATCTCAGAATAGCATTCTGAGATTATTTTCTTCTTACCACAAGTGTACAGAGCAATTATCTGAGTTACCGTAGACTTTGTCAGTTCGAACCAGTCTGGCCATTCTCTGTTGACCTCTCTCATGAACAAGGCGTTTCTGTCCACAAAACTGCCACTCACTGGATGTTTTTTGTTTTTGGCACCATTCGGAGTAAATTCTAGAGACTGTTGTGTGTGAAAATCCCAGGAGATCAGCAGTTACAGAAATACTCAAACCAGCCCATCTGGCACCAACAATCATCCATGTGATTATCTAATCAGCCAATCATGTGGCAGCAGTGCAGTGCATAAAATCAGGCAGATACGGCTCAGGAGTTTAGTTTATGTTCACGTCAAGCATCAGAATTGGGGAAAAAATTTGATCTCAATGATTTGTACCGTGGCATGATTGTTGGTGCCAGATGGGCTGGTTACTCCTCAGTAAAAGGCACATGACAGCCTGCCTGGAGTTTGCCAAAAGGCACCTGAAGGACTCTCAGAACATGAGAAACAAAGATTGAACTCTTTGGCCTGAATGGCAAGCGTCATGTCTGGAGGAAATCAGGCACCGCTCATCACCTGGCCAATACCATCCCTACAGTGCACCACTGCATGGTGGTGGCAGCATCATGCTGTGGGGATGTTTTTCAGAAGCAGGAACTGGGAGACTTGTCAGGATTGAGGGAAAGATGAATGCAGCAATGTACAGAGACATCCTTGATGAAAACCTGCTCCAGAGCGCTCTGGGCCTCAGACTGGGGCGACGGTTCATCTTCCAACAGGACAACGACCCTAAGCACGCAGCCAAGATAACAAAGGAGTGGCTCCGGGACAACTCTGTGAATGTCCTTGAGTGGCCCAGCCAGAGCCCAGACTTGAACCCGATTCAACATCTCTGGAGATATCTGAAAATGGCTGTGCACCGACGCTCCCCATCCAACCTGATGGAGCTTGAGAGGTCCTGCAAAGAAGAATGGGAGAAACTGCCCAAAAATAGGTGTGCCAAGCTTGTAGCATCATACTCAAAAAGACTTGAGGCTGTAATTGGTGCCAAAGGTGCTTCAACAAATCATTGAGCAAAGGCTGTGAATGCTTATGTACATGTGATTTTTTTTTTTTTTTTTTCATTTTTTATTTTTAATAAATTTGCAAAGATTTCAAACAAATTTCTTTCATGTTGTCATTATGGGGTATTGTTTGTAGAATTTTGAGGAAAATAATGAATTTAATCCATTTTGGAATAAGGCTGTAACATAACAAAATGTGGAAAAAGTGAAGTGCTGTAAATACTTTCCGGATGCACTGTGTATATATATATACACTATATTGCCAAAAGTATTCGCTCACCCATCCAAATAATTGAATTCAGGTGTTCCAATCACTTCCATGGCCACAGGTGTATAAAATGAAGCACCTAGGCATGCAGACTGCTTCTACAAACATTTGTGAAAGAATGGGCCGCTCTCAGGAGCTCAGTGAATTCCAGCGTGGTACTGTGATAGGATGCCACCTGTGCAACAAGTCCAGTTGTGAAATTTTCTCGCTACTAAATATTCCACAGTCAACTGTCAGTGGTATTATAACAAAGTGGAAGCGATTGGGAATGACAGCAACTCAGCCACGAAGTGGTAGGCCACGTAAAATGACAGAGCGGGGTCAGCGAATGCTGAGGCACATAGTGCGCAGAGGTCTCCAACTTTCTGCAGAGTCAATCGCTACAGACCTCCAAAGTTCATGTGGCCTTCAGATTAGCTCAAGAACAGTGCGTAGAGAGCTTCAAGGAATGGGTTTCCATGGCCGAGCAGCTGCATCCAAGCCATACATCACCAAGTGCAATGCAAAGCATCGGATGCAGTGGTGTAAAGCATGCCGCCACTGGACTCTAGAGCAGTGGAGACGCGTTCTCTGGAGTGACGAATCACGCTTCTCCATCTGGCAATCTGATGGACGAGTCTGGGTTTGGCGGTTGCCAGGAGAACGGTACTTGTCTGACTGCATTGTGCCAACTGTGAAGTTTGGTGGAGGGGGGATTATGGTGTGGGGTTGTTTTTCAGGAGCTGGGCTTGGCCCCTTAGTTCCAGTGAAAGGAACTCTGAATGCTTCAGCATACCAAGAGATTTTGGACAATTCCATGCTCCCAACTTTGTGGGAACAGTTTGGGGATGGCCCCTTCCAGTTCCAACATGACTGCGCACCAGTGCACAAAGCAAGGTCCATAAAGACATGGATGAGCGAGTTTGGTGTGGAAGAACTTGACTGGCCTGCACAGAGTCCTGACCTCAACCCGATAGAGCACCTTTGGGATGAATTAGAGCGAAGACTGCGAGCCAGGCCTTCTCGTCCAACATCAGTGTCCGACCTCACAAATGCGCTTCTGGAAGAATGGTCAAAAATTCCCATAAACACACTCCTAAACCTTGTGGAAAGCCTTCCCAGAAGAGTTGAAGCTGTTACAGCTACAAAGGATGGGCCGACGTCATATTAAACCCTATGGATTAAGAATGGGATGTCACTTAAGTTCATATGCGTCTAAAGGCAGATTTTTAATCATAGAAAACATTCCCTCTTAGGTCAATTAGGATCACTACTTTATTTTAAGAATGTGAAATGTCAGAATAATAGTAGAGAGAATTATTCATTTCAGCTTTTATTTCTTTCATCACATTCCCAGTGGGTCAGAAGTTTACATACACTTTGTTAGTATTTGATAGCATTGCCTTTAAATTCTTTAACTTGGGTCAAATATTTTGGGTAGCCTTCCACAAGCTTCTCACAATAAGTTGCTGGTATTTTGGCCCATTCCTCCAGACAGAACTGGTGTAACTGAGTCAGGTTTGTAGGCCTCCTTGCTCGCACACACTTTTTCAGTTCTGCCCACAAATTTTTGTAATGGCCACTCCAATACCATGACTTTGTTGTCCTTAAGCCATTTTGCCACAACTTTGGAGGTATGCTTGGGGTCATTGTCCATTTGGAAGACCCATTTGCGACCAAGCTTTAACTTCCTAAATTTTGCTTTAACTTTAAATTTTGCTTCAAAATATCCACATAATTTTCCTTCCTCGTGATGCCATCTATTTTGTGAAGTGTACCAGTCCCTCCTGCAGCAAAGCACCCCCACAACATGATGCTGCCACCCCTATGCTTCACGGTTGGGATGATGTTGTTTGGCTTGCAAGCCTCACCCTTTTTCCTCCAAACATAACAATGATAATTATGGCCAAACAGTTCAGATTTTGTTTCTTCAGACTAGAGGACATTTCTCCAAAAAGTAAGATCTTTGTCCCCATGTGCACTTGCAAACTGTAGTCTGCATTTTTTGCGGTTTTAGAGCAGTGGCTTCTTCCTTGCTGGAGCAGCCTTTCAGGTTATGTCGATATAGGACTCGTTTTCTGTGGATATAGATACTTGTCTACCTGTTTCCTCCAGCATCTTCACAAGGTCCTTTGCTGTTGTTCTGGGATTGATTTGCACTTTTCGCACCAAACTATGTTCATCTCTAGGAGACAGAATGCGTCTCCTTCCTGAGACAGATGAACGTGGTACCTTCAGGCATTTGGAAATTGCTCCCAAGGATGAACCAGACTTTTGGAGGTCCACAATTTGTTTTCTGAGGTCTTGGCTGATTTCTATTGATTTTCCCATGATGTTAAGCAAAGAGGCACTGAGTTTGAAGGTAGGCCTTAAAATACATCCACAGGTACAACTCCAATTCAGTACACCTCCTATCAGCAGCTAATTGGCTAATTGTCTAAAGGCTTGACATCATTTTCTGGAATTTTCCAAGCTGCTTAAAGGCACAGATAACTTAGTGTATGTAAACTTCTGACCCACTGGAATTGTGATATAGTCAATTAAAAGTGGAACAATCTGTCTCTAAACAATTGTTGGGAAAAATTACTCGTGTCATGCACAAAGGAGATGTCCTAAACGACTTGAAATATGTGGAGTGGTTAAATTTTTTTGACTTTAACCTAAGTGTATGTAGACTTCTGACTTCAATTTTATATATATATATATATATATATATATATATATATATATATATATATATATATATATATATATTTCACAACCTTCAGCATTAAATAAATTATGGGACATATGATAATTAATGTTCCCGATCATGCATAATGTGTAGGTCTCTGTTTTTTTGTGAGTACTATGATGATTTTGTGCAATAAAAGCCTATTTAAAATAAAACATTTGTTTTATGAATATCTTTTAAATACCTTATTGAAGGGCTATGCTTGGCATTTAGATATCCCTAAAAACCACAAGACCCATGAGCCCTAACCTGTTGCTTCTTTGGCTCCTCTCACAGAGAGGTTAATGTAACTGTTGACTGGCTTTGATTGAGACGAGTTGAAGAGTTTTGTGTTGTTTTGGCCAAGAGTCAACCTCATAAAGTTACCACATCCTTTCCCAGAGGATGTCAAGGTCTGTGAACAACAGAGTGAGACTAATGGTTTTAGGTTTCAGAAAACCTATTTCTCTCCTGGCCCCTTATATAGATTGTCTGTTTGATTGAGTCTGCTGCTTTGAGCTCACCAGGAGTCGAGTGAGGCACAACTGCAGCGTCTTGCGCTCTTTGATGTTTTCTCTCTGTCATGCTGAGAGGGATTAGAACCATGTGAATGTATGTTTAGACTGTTTGTTTGATCAGGCCTGTAGATGTGTTCTAAGTTTTAAAAAAATGTAATTGAAGAGGACAAAGAAAGGGAGAGATGTAGTTATAGCATGGTGAAACTCTGTAACAAAAAAATCATGTTAGATAAAGGATGAAATATGCTGTGACTGCTTTTTCTCTGATGTTTCTGAACATACCAAGAAGGTATTTTCGTTTAATTTTCACCTCAGATGTTAAAGTAAGGTTAAATTGTTGAGGTGAGACAGTAAGAAGGATCTTTGGATGACATGTGCTAGTGTTTCCTCTCTTTCCGCTGAGTCATTCTCACAGTGTTCGTCTGAGGGAAACAAATGTCCACCTTGCTGTAAGGATTTGGATTTAGCCCAAATCATTATCTAACCATTCATTTACTCTCTTTCATTCACTCTCATTCTCTCAAAGTCTTTCTCTTCCATTCTGTTGCTTTTAGCTATTTATTTCTGTGCCAGTCTAAAGCTGAGTAAATGGCTGTACTTTAGTCCGAATGTTGCCAGTCCTCAATTGCCCCAATACAGGTTTTATTCATACGGTTCAGTGGTTCTCAATTGGTGGGTCGGGACCCTAAATTGGGGAAAAGAACATTGCTCAAGTCATTGCAAATATTAAAATGTAACCGCATATAATCATGCATAGGTAAGTTTATAGCAAAATAAATGGGTTTATCAGCTTTTACAAGGGAGTAGAAAATGCTCCCCCTCTTATATTTAAAAAAAAGATGAACATCTTGCAGTTTCTGCAAGGGGAGTGCAAACTTATGCTCTCAATTGTACATAAGGAGGTTGTTTAAAAATAAAAATAAAAATGCCATTGTTTTGGTCATCTCAAGTGGCTCATCTACATATGATGCTGGAAAATGGTGAACAAAACTCAGGATTTGCCTTGGAGCAATGATGTCATATAAGAAGAGCTATGAGAACAGTAGCTTGTGTGTACATTGTTTTGCATAGAGTGAGACACAGATAGAGCTTGGAATAAAGGAAAGCAACTGCATCTTTCTGTCAGTGTGGAAAGTGGGAATGAAATATTACTCTAAAGTGAGATTGACCGATAATAAAACTGTGAGGCAGGGCTTTGTAGCCTAATTATACAGGTTAGGAGCTCAGTTTTCTTTTGGCAAAGAAATATTTTGGCATTCATATTCTTCGTCATAGTGCTGCTGTGTTCCTTTTTCTCTTCAGTGGATGAGCACAAGAAAAAAAGGAAACACCAGGATGTTTTCATTCCCTCCTGTCAGCTCAGTTCCACATGAGCAGACCTGTATCCCTTCACCCTCACTGATCTCTCTCATCTTGCGGAAATTGTCAGGCCAATACAGACAGCTCAGATTTAGATGTTCAGATGGGAATATTTGCTGAGATCGAGCTGGGTAAAATGAAATTAACAGAGATTTACCGTGTGTTTATATAGGCTAGTTTATGTGTGAGTAAATTCATTTGATATCAATCAAATCCCAATCATCTCTAATCACTTTATTATGTCAAGGTTTCCAAAATTCCCATCCAACAACGGACAAAAATGTTGTTCAGACTGTTGGAAATCCACCAGGTGAATGAATAACTTTTAATGTCTCTTTGGAATGGAAAGTTATTTTGAATGATTAGTCTCGCTCTCGCAGAGCCAGACTTTTGACTATCGGCATAAAGTCTGGTCAATTTTACTGCTTTTTTTTTTTTTGGCCAAGCACTGCCCAACTAGCAGAAGTGGGTAGAGTAGCCAAACACATTACTCAAGTAAAAGTACAATTACTTAAAAAAAAAAAAAAAAAAAAAAAAAGACTTAAGTAGAAGTAAAAGTACTCATGCTAATAATTACTTGAGTAAACGTGAGTATCCAATTGAAAGAGTACTGAAGTAGTGAGTAACTAGTTACTTCCACATAGAACATAATAGACGTTTACTCCCCAATATTACATTACATAATACACATTTAACATGTTACATAATAAAAATTATTATTATTATTATTATAATAATTATAATTACTATTATTATATTGAAAATTCTGTCATCATTCACCATCATGTTCCAAACCATATGACACCACAATCAAGGTGATGTTAGACAGAATGTTACCCTTAGTCACCATTTACTTTCACTTCGTGTTTTTTTCCTCCATATTTTAAAAGGGAATGGTGACTGAGACTGTCAGTCTCTAATATTCTGTCTAATGTTTTTTGGGTTCCACAAAATACAGAAAGTCACACGGGTTTGGAACAACATGAAGGTGGGAAAATAATTACAGAATATAAATTTATGGCTAAACTATCACTTTATGGACGCTTGTCAGATTTAGATGAATCTGTCAATTAAAAGAAAAGTTTGGAAACTTTTCTAGTAATTATTATGGTGAAAAAATGTGAACAATGTTCCACAGGCCCAATTATATATAATGCTGAATAAAATAAAGCAAGATCATGCTTTCTTAATGCCTACTGTTGCTACCTGACAGCATGGATTCTTAGTTTAGTTACAGTATTTCGTCAAAAGAATTTAGATCATTAGTTCTGTACACTAAGGGTAAACTGCGCCTTATCTCTGTGTTTGGAAGTGTGTTAGGCTTATTTAAGTTCAAAGCTTGTTCTCTGCTGTCCATTAGAAATATGCGCTGTGTCTGTCAAACGTAGAAATGCTGTCTGCACGTTTATGGGCAGAGCAAAAGGCATTTACTCTTAACGCGGAAGTTTACATGGATACAAACACAGATGTATTGCAGCACTGATATAATAATGTATACTTATAAACTGAGGTCCTAAGAGCCCATAGATAAAGAATCACCCTGAAAATGACCATGAAAACACAGACAAGCACATGTTATCACAAAATCGGCAAAACTTACCGCAACGTGCTTTAAGTTGGAGCTGTAATTTTAATCTTGAAATATCCGCTTGTCTTTGTGTAAAATGAAGGCATTGCATGTCGAAAGAAAGTGTTTGTTTTGAGTGCTTGCTGCAGCTGCAGTGATGAATTCGGCTCAAGTGACAAAGCGCGGCTGTAAGTTCTGCTGTCGTAAAAGTCCCATTCAAAAAGACTCTTAATAATTTATGCATTTAATAACACTCATTGAATTAAAACCAGTAATGTAATGACAGGAACATCGCCCATTGTAACGAAGTAAAAGTACATTTTTTTCATTAGAAATTTACTTTGAGTAAGAGTAAAAAGGACCCACAATTAAACATACTCATAAAAGTAAATTTTTTCCAAAAAGTTACTCAAGTAAATGTAATAAAGTAAATGCACGTTACAACCCACCTCTGCCAACTAGATCGGAAAAGACCGTCAGATGACTTTTTAAAGCAATCTAAAACAGTGTTTTTTTTTTTGTAATGGCTGGTTAGGGGCAGGAAAATCTAAAATCTAAGCAAATAATAGCAGAAAAATGTTTGCTTGACTTTCTGACCAGAACTTCTCTCTGACCAAATGTAACAAGCCTACTGATTATTTGACAGACATAACTCAGAAGACAAAGCAGAATATAAAGCTTGTTTGCGTGCTACTAAGTGCCTTAAAACTATGAATATATTTTAACATTTTGGCACAAACCTTTCCCTACGTAGCAGTAGGGGTGGGGTTACCTGGCCATGATGCAGGCCTGACAAAACCATAGTAAGTAATGGTGAATGTGGCAACTAGCAAAACCTTCAGTGAAGACAGCATCTTACATATGCAGCCTGATCTCATGACATTTACGTGAGAATGGCAATATTTTTGCAAACCAAAATTACCTGTTTCATTACACATCTGGCTGCAGTTTCCCAGTGAAATGTCCAGCGTGTGACCCCAAACTTTTGAACGGTAGTGTACGTTATTGAGAGGTGAACAAAACAGACATCCTTACCCTTAATCAACACCTAAACTTAACCGACAGTGTTTTAAAAGCAAATTCAACATGAAAATCACATTTACTGAAGCAACCACACCATTTCGTGCTGCTTCTATGACACTTTCACTTCATTTTCACTTCAAGCATCCTTGGCTGGCATCGAGGCTCGGTCTCTGAGTCCAAATCCAACACTCTGTCAGATGAGCTACGGTGCAAGTTAATCGCTTTGGAATAAGTGTGAGAATGTAGGTCTGTAATACAAGCGTTAAAATTTATTGTTTTTCAAATGATGCATTAGATTTGCATAGTGTTTCAATATCATAACCTAGCAGGGTGTGAGTAATACAGTGAAAAAAATACGTGTTTATTTTTTTATTTTTTTTATTTATTTGTTTTGATTTTTTTCCCCTTTTTCACCCAATTTGAAATGCCCAATTCCCAGTGCGCTTTTTAAGTCCTCGTGGTCACGTAGTGATTCGCCTCAATCCGGGTGGCAGAGGATGAATCCCAGCTGCCTCCGCGTCTGAGACCATCAACCCATGCATCTTATCACGTGGCTTGTTGAGCACGTTGCCACGGAGACATAGCGTGTGTGAAGGCTTCACGCCATCCACCGCAGCATCCACGCTCAACTCACCATGCGCCCCACCGAGAACGAACCAAATTATAGCGACCCCGAAGAGGTTACCCCATGTGACTCTACCCTTCCTAGCAACCGGGCCAATTTGGTTGCTTAGCAGACCGGGCTGGAGTCACTCAGCATGCCCTGGGATTCAAACTAGTGAACTAGCGAACTCCAGGGGTGGTAGCCAGCATCTTTTACCACTGAGCTACCCAGGCCCCCAAAAATAAGTGTTTATAACACTTCACAGCCATAGTACCCGTGAATTGTGAAAATGGATAAAACACACAGTTATTGTAGCGCCTCTAGTGGTCATTTCACCAGGGAACTACAGCAAAACGTAGAAAGCAGCACGTAAAACTCAGTTTGCAAAAATGAAGTTATAGTAATGTTAATTCTATGAGACTAGGTTGTACAAATGTTAGTATAATTCTTTACCATCACCCCACGCTGTATGAATATGTGCGCTATTTGAGATATACATTTTGGACAGAGGTTGGCTTAAGCGCTAAAGCTAGCAGCAGCACGTTGCATGTGTTTGAAATGGCACTTCCGACAGCTGAAAAACGGTGAATGTGTCCGCTTAGTAAAAAAAAAAAAAAAAGAAAATTTTTTTTTTTAAATTGAGATGGTAGTACTCTTTGAAAATTCATACTGTAGTTGGCATTCTGCAGGTGCACGGTAAATAGGGCGTCATTTGGGACACAGCTCTGGTCTTTCTGAAAACTGTAGATTTGTGATTTTCTTGACCTTTATACCTTCCTAATTTGCACTCTGATTATTAGCATGTTGAAACTCTGGTGCATAAACAAAAGTGGTGTGAATGAACAGTGACGAAAAGCCTGTCTCATCTTGACTCTACTTGATCTGGCAAACACTAATTTAAAGTTGGTCCAAATAGGGTCAGTGTAATGTAAATGCTAACTAACCTGTAAGCCTTCCCTACTTCTACATAATGTGATTTGACTCAATACAAGCCGTATAATTGATTATGCTTTAGGTCTGATTTTGATTATTTGGCACAGCTGACATCCCCCTAATAATGATTGTTGTATGATCAAGAAGAAGCCATTTGGAATTTTCCAGATACTGTTTGTTTGCATGTTGCCAGGAGGTTACAGGCACACATTGCCTCTTATGTATGTGATTGTGCACACATTTATTCACGCATCATGTGCTTGTGTGTGTGTGTATTGTGAGGTGTGCGGAGCCACATGCTGATGCTTCAGTGGACAGCTGACTGTTGCCCACATCTGTGTCAAGGCAATGGCATGTTAACTCAATAGAAGAAGCAGAGCTGTACTCAACTTTGTGTCTTACAGATAGCCTTGTTACTGTTTGAATTCAGGTCAGAATGTTGTTTGCTATTAGGTGTCTTGATTTTCTCACAGATGATGTTGTAAAGACTGTGTGTACAAAAGATGTAAATAACCATCTGACCTAGGTTTTTAAAAGCTGGTTTGGCTAAATGGACCAAAATAGCTCTTCTTTGTGGTCTGTCACTCTTCACAGTAACTCACTGGTCTGATAGATTCACTAGTGGTTCTAAACAGTTCGTAAACAGTTTCTAAACAGGAACAGTACTGGATTAAAGGGATAGTTCACCCAAAAATGAAGATTATGTCATCAATTACTCACCCTCATGTTATTCAAAACCTATATGACTTTCTTTTGTCCGAGGAACACTAATGGAGATGTTAGGCAGAATATTCATGTATAGAATAAAGATGAAAATGAATGAAAGTGAAAAGTGATTGAGGCTGCAGTATTGTGGGAAAATTAAGTTTTTTTTTTGTTGGTCTCAGCCAAGACCAAAATTATTAATTGTAACTCCTCCTAGGGTTTTAAGCTATATCCACCAAACTCGGCACAGACCTACAGACTATTCTGACTCGTGTTGCTATATCTTTTCTAACTGATCTTTTAGCACAGCAGACCATTAAAAATAACATCCATCCATCCATCCATCGTCAAGTCAACATCAAACTTTACCCATCTAGTTATTTATTTATAATCTATTATCATCATAATTTCTGTGTCCATATGGTGTCATTTGGAATGCTTATAGCCTAGTGTGGCTACATTTCACATCTAACACTCTGTGAATGAGCAGAGGCAATTCATAGGAACTAGCTAATAGTGCCTCAAGCATTTTAAAGGTGGATGTTCAAAATTTTCTCGTGAACCAAGACTGACACATTCAAGAAAAACGAATTTAGGATTTTTTAGGGTTATGAATGTCGTTTATCCTCAAAATCAAGCCTTGAGAAAAGCTTTAATAGAAAGATTGCCTTGGAGCAATGATGTCATGTGAACTGGGCTGAGGAAACAGAAACTTGTGTCTTCATTGTTTTACATAGCTTGAGACACAGATTGCTCAGAATGGAGGAAAGCAACTGCCTCTTTCTGTCAGAATGGACAAATGAAATATCACTCCAAAGTGGGTTTGAGTGAAAACAAAACTGAGGCAGGGGTTTGTGGCCTAGATATGAGGGGTTGCTGGTTAAGCCAGATTTGCTCTTTTATCTTTGTTGTTGTGTTTCATGTAAAAAGTCATACAAGTTTGGAACGACATGATGGTGAATAAAGAATGACATTATTGCCATTTTTGGGTGAACTATCCCTTTAAAGTTGACAAATTTTGCAAATCATTTGTCACGGGGCTCAAATCTTTGTGCTGTTTACCAGACACAGCTCAGTTTTTGTGTGTCAGAAAAAGAGTGCCTGGATGTTTTCGCTCTGTCCTGTCAGTTTGGTTCCGCATGGACAGGCCTCTTTCCCTCCTCCCTCACTGATCTCACTCTCTCTCTCTTTCTTGCTCTCTCTCTCTCTTTATCCTTCTTTCTCTCATTCCTTCCGAGTCACAAGCCTGGAGAGAAGACTGCAGAGAAGAGTCCCGTGTTCTTCCACATTTTTTGGACGTCTGCAGGAACTCCGTGTTCTCTCATAGTCACACTCTCCGCCTGATCCAGATTGTATGTACACAAGTGTACAGCGCCTTGAATCGCCCAAACTTGTACTGCTTCAGAAAAAGTGTTTCAGCTGCAAATACACTGGCACAACTGGGCACATTCAGATTTTGTAAATGAATGCTATTTTTATTGGATTCCATCATAAACGATTTGAATAATGAAGATCTTAAAATGTTCCTTTACAAAAAATTTGCATGGCAGTAGCATGGTACAATGATGGTAGCAGATGGTAATATCATGGCACTTAAAAGTATACCATGGTACTGAAAGATTACCATATTCAAATGCCATGTTATTTGGGTAGTTGAGATATGTCAAGCTGTGACTGCACAGTGTATTGCTGTGTGACATGCTATACTTCATTAAAAATATTTTAAACATTTTTCTAAATATTTATTATTCATGGAATATTTGTACTTTTAAAAATTTGTCACACACAGGACTGTTTAATTAAATGGCAAAAAATTAAAAGGTGATTTAAAAAAGAAAAACAAAAAACACTTTTGGTGAACAGTTACAGCATCTAAGATATACACTTTCCCTTCATGTCCATGTTATTTGTCAATGCACACAACATGGATGCCAGTTGCTATCCAATCAACGTATTATGGATGAAGCCAAGCTAGAGTCTAATCTACATGATCTAAGTCTATTATTCCAATTTCGCAAAAATGGGACTGGTGTGATTTCAGTCGGACTAAAGCATTTACAGGTCCTATTTTAAGAGCGCCAGCACTAAGTGCAGCACTATGCCATAAGTCATAAGCGCAAAGTCAATGGGAATGGCCATTAAGTTTTGGTATTTTCATGCAAGGATAAGTCTAGGCACAAGTGTGTTTGGCGAAATCATGCGCACAGTGCACTAATGGGCTAGGTCAAGTTCAATTTAATTTGTAGGTTCTTCTCCGGTTATTGCAGCATCTGCGTCCTATTATATAGTTCATTCCCTCAAGCACCAGCGATATAAACAAAGATGGAACATTCATAGAGTTGGAAGTATAAATGGACTGTATACAATGAATTAGAAGAATAGAAATATGGACTTACATTATTTTGTGCATTTACTGCGTCATTGTTGTATGTGACGTGCTCCTTTAATACGCATGGAAAATGTGGTTCAGGATATGAATTTATGCTCGGTTAAATTATAGAGAATGTAAGTGTCATTATTCATTTTCATCTACTGACACACAAATCATGGCTAGTATTAACAGTGATTGTATCGGAACGCACTTCTACCAGTCGATTTTGATTTTGAAAATTTGTATTAATTTATTGAAACACTAAATAATTAACCCCCAAAATATTTCTAAATTCAAATTAAACTTTAAACAAAATGAAAATATAATCAAAATAAGGAGTGGTCAAAAAAAAAAAATCACATCAAATGCAAAAATTTTACTCCTACTTCTTCCACCGACCCCTTTTGCAGTGACTTAATCACTTTATGACAATGGGAGCAAAAATACCAATAAAAATTAGATCATAAATACAATTTTAAATATAAACATAATAATAATAATAATAATTGAATCAATAAACCATGACCTCTAGAAAGTTTAACACAAATCTAAAAAATTTTTGTTTCAACAAATGGCTTCAACAGTGATTGTCGGGGACATTATTTGATGTTCTGTACTTTCAGAATTCAGACATGAACTTTATTACCAACTGCTGGTGGAATCTCCAATCTGCAAATGCAGGAACTGACTTTGGACTTTGCGCAGAAAACAGACGTGGTATTGAAATGTCTTTGCACTATGACCTATTTCTCAGGAAAATAGCAAATTGCGCTTTGCGCCACTTCATTAACATACAATACACCCACAGTTTGCATGTAAACACCCACAGATAGCGCAGAGACGCCTATCCATGGGCAGTTGTGCTTTGCAGTGGAACGGAAATTGTGCTTAGAAATAGCGCTCACAAAAATTGGATGAGACATAGTACACAGTCTTTGCATGTAGCGCTGCACTTTGCGTGCTTATGAAAATAGAGCCCTACATTTAAAAAAAAAAGGGGAATAATTGTTATAGTCCGACTGAATCAAACTTTAAAGTGCATGTAAACTTACTGACAGTTGCTGAGAGCTAGGAGTTTGTAGTGCTTATAGTTTCTCCATGGAGGTCTTTTGGTTTCTGGTTTGCCATGAGCCAGTGCTGCTCATGTGGGCTTCAGTTCAAAACAAACAGGCATTATTGTTGTGCCACTGTTGTGCCTGCATGTATTCAGCACAGCCAGCTGGTGTAAAAAAAAAAAATTACATTTTAGCTTTAGGGGCTATTAGTTATTGCCATGTGCCAAACAACCACTTTATTATTTAGCATATGATGAACCACACAATGAGCTGTTACTGCATCTGCATCATCATAACACCTCCTCCTCCTTTTGAGAAAGACTTCTTGTCATCATGACACACTGTCCTTTTGTTACGTAATGTTATGTAAAAGCTTTGCTGACTGTTTCTCCCAGATGTGCATCAACTTGAGCACCATTAAATTGAGGTGGTTCTCTGATGCGTCGTCAGTGTTGACCACACCTGGAAAACTTGGAATAAAAGGAAATCATATCAATGAAAGACTAATTGTGAAGGTTTACTTTCATCTATGTCATACATTTACATTCATCCGTAACAGCCACACTTAGGCAATAACTTACAAAGTCACTCGGGTGTCAGAGCCGTAGCCTAGCGGGCTGCGCTCATGACGTGGTGCTGATGCATCGCAGGTGACCAGAGTTCGAGTCCCGGCTCATGAGGTCCTTTCCCAATCCCATTCCTACTCTTCTCCCTCTCGTTTCCTGTCACCTCTGTACTTTCCCTATCCCATTAAAAAGCCAAAAGGCCATTAAAAAAAAAAAAAAACTTGGGTAAGTAGTGAATAAGGCTGGACAGTGTGACGATGTATACTGTACAACGAAATGTGGTAGAGATGTTGCTACACTGTTTATATTGCAGTAGATATATTTGCACAGCTATAAGTGGGCAGGACTGTTTTACATTATTTACACATGAAAGCGAGGAAGAAACATGATGTAACATGACATTTTTGACATCCGTGCATGAAAGAAGCTTGTTCGTAGACCTAGTGGTGAAGTGTTTTTAAACAACGAAAAGCAAGTCTTGTAGAATTAATTCATTGCTACATAACTGATGCACACTGTTTAGGGCTCTTTCAATCTTGTTGTTGGTGCTTTAGGTCTGAATCATTTAGCGGAACTCTGGTGTGGTGTATTACATGGAGGATTAGATTACATAAGAGCTGGACACTTATGATATTTATTTTCCTCATAAAGACGATTAATATCTGGAACTCGGACAACATGTTGTTAGCAGGTATGAACTACAGCCAACCCACTCCTGGAAATATGTCAATATTTATATAGAGATGAGCTGCTTGGATGAGTCTCAGTTTGTTGAGCATTGGGGGAAGGTACCGAGTACTCATTGAGTAAAATTATTAGGATATGTGGTGTCCATTGGCGAAGCCTCACCTGTTTGGGCACATCATTACGTAACAGTAATTCAACTAGATTTTATCTTCATGCTGATAAGGTGTTTCTTATAACCAGAGGCAGATCCTGGTAAAGGTGATGTAGACCGTCGCCTTGGGAGGCAACATTCCCTTAAGCACCATGGGGTGCCACTTCCGCTTGCCCCTCTCATTGAAAAATAATTGTGACCTATAGCGGTTTACTCTTTCTGATGAGCTCCCTGTGCAATTCTTTCTTCCCCAATGCCTCCTCTCACTTCTGCTTCTATGTGTCTGCATCATAGAAATAGGATAAACAGTTTGCCTTTTGAAAAGTCTCTTTACCTGCTTGAAGCTGGTCAGGTTTGTCAAATTACAAAATTAAATAGGCCTTGGTTCCTTAAATGTATCCACTGATATACAGTTGCAATTTTACTCTAAAATGCAGTCCTCTAACATGCAAGCTCAAGACCTTTATTACTCATTCCCGACAATCACACCTCTGTTATATTTATAGCTTGATATTAAACTACTAATTGTATTATATTGTTAAAGTTTACATTTTAGTTGATCTTTTATTGTACAGAAAACAAAGGTATACAATATATATATATATATATATATAAATAATATTAAATTTTTTTTTGTTGTTTTTTTTTTTTTGTTTTGGTTTTCTTTCGTGTTGTGTATTGAACACACCTAAATTCTTGAGTTGTTTGCTATACTTTGCATGAAAAAAGTTACAGCTCTTTTAGTAACTGCATTATATCATTTACCTACTGTACATAAACTGTTCTCACAGCTCAGTTGTATTAGAGTGGTATAATTGATTGCTCGTTGGCTGTTGGATCATGTCAGTCTCCTGATCTGTGCCTGAGCTGCAGGTTTCCCTGCACGATTTTCAGAGTTGGCTCATGAGTACTTCTGCTCTTGAAATAGTCTTGTGGCCTGAACTTATATTTGACATGATTAAATTGAACTGGTACAAAAACACGATGTCCACATATGTGGATTTTGGGACATTATTCTCTCAAAGGTTGAAAGAACATGTTAGTTATTTTGAATAACTTTCAACATTAACACATCTGTGGGTCATTTAGCTTCATTTTAAAATAAATTTTGTTAAAAAAATGTTTTATCACTGTACAATACGGTTCTATTCATTAACATTAGTAAATGCATCCATATTTATTGTGCATTATCACATTGAGAATCAATGGGTTCATCCAAAAGCTGAAAAATGTTGCTTTCAGAGGGTTTATATGGAGTTAGGATGAAAATAAGGCTCAAACTTTTCTGAGACCATAGCACACTGGAGGTTAAGTCATTCACTAAATAGGGAGCAAAGGAGCTCTAATATAGTTCTCTGTGGAGCTAATTGCATTCAATCCAAACTTCCTATCAAAAGTTCAGTTTCAGGCTGCAGATGATGTTTAGACAACTCAACATGTTTGGCACTGGGACAGTGGAAATCAGTACTTGGATTCAGAATTTTTCATGCAAAATTTTTATTGTAACATGGTTAGCAGTGATTGGATAATGCTGGCCTTTACTTTGAATCAGAATTAATTATGCTAATTTCTGATGTAATGTCTGTAACGTTTCAAAAACATGAATAACCAACACTCCTGGAAACAAACAATTTGATAAAAAAAATCTGACTTTCTATAACTTAGTTTTATTTAAAATTTAACAACTTAGTCCCACTGTCCACCATATGTGGGCATACATTTTTAGGAAAAAATTTGAAAAATTTGCCCTAGATTTTTATTTTTATTTTAATTTTTTATTATTATTATTTTTTTATGTTATTAGGTATAAGAGAAATGGAAAATGCACACAGTAGACACACTTGGGTCTTGGGATGTTAAACAAATAAGAGCAGTAAATAATAATGTAATTTCAATTATTATACAATATGTAACTCAATAAAAATACGATGTGCCACATAAAACGTAAAACATAAAAAATAGCAATAAGACTATGATATAACACATTAAACATATTACATACCCATCAAATACCTACAATAAAAGCCCTTCAGCAAATGGATATGTTTTCAAATATATATCCAACATCTACACTTTGGTACTTAATTAATATTTTAATTGAAGATGGCGTACAAGATTTCTTAAATGATTACACCTTCACACTGGTAACCAGTACTCTCTACCGGAAGGTTATTTATTTATTTAATTGAGCTGGGTGTAATGTAATCTGCTAAAATCTCTCAATGGAAGAGCAAAGTGATCATTGTACCAAAGATCCAGCATTTGTCATATCTGAAATCCCTCACCATTAAACTGTGCAGGCCTCTGAGAGTCATAAGACCATAATGAGGCTTATCCAAGAGGTTATTGAGTCAGTTAGTCTCTTGAGCTAGAGAGCCTCTAATGCCTTTTATAAGTGATGGTCGGTTATAAATCGTTGAGGTTTATATCACAGCACGTGTTGATCTTGCTACTGATTTATGGTTGCTCATTTAAGACCTGTGAAATCATTCGGCACGTGCAATTTTCTGTCCCATGTTGCCATATTTTCTGTTAAATAAGGAAGTTTGGCCAGACCATAATGAAAAATAGCCAGTTGGGTTTAGTTGCATCCATGAAACATGATTTGCTACTTGCTGGTTGGTCATAAGAAGGAACGTTCTCATTCCAGAGAGCATTTGATTGGACAAAGATTTGTGTAGTGCAACATGAGTCATCAGTATTTTTGGTTTGTTTTTCCGGAAGAGAAAGACTGTAAATTTTGAAAGAATATATCTGCTGATTTTTAATTACATCAGTGTATATATTGAACGCATTATGAATGTGAATGTGATCTTGTGTGTTCCAGATTATCGAGTCTCTGGGTATAATGATTTATAAGGCTCTGGATTATGGACTAAAGGAGAATGAGGAGAGAGAACTCAGCCCTCCTCTGGAGCAGCTCATCGACCTCATGACCAACATGGCAGACACGGAGTCAGACCCCTGTCCTGACGAGGGCTACGAGGCTACCGAAGAGGAGGATGAGGGAGAGGAAGAACCTGCAGAAGTCTCCAACATTCGAGGCTACAGTGACATAATATTGGTAAGTAGTGATACATCTGAAGTGATAAGGTAGTAGGGAGGTTTTGTGTGTTGTATTCACCAAATATCACTTACAGCAGCTTTATGAATATTCAAGAATTCAAGAATCAAGAACTAATTGAGAGTATTTGTGACTCTTGGAAAGCATACACATGGGAAGATCTTTCTTACCGATCCTTGCGGCGTCATCTTTCCTCTGAAGATCAGAGTGAGTGGTACTTACTGAGAAATACTCATTCAGCTGGTATTCATTAAACTATTCCCTCAGGCTCACTTCAGTACTGCAATCCACAGAGATCTGTAAAGGCCTTTTAAACTCTTTGTTCAGTTATTCTGAATTACAGTGATATTTGTAATTATGCAAGTATATAAAGCACTACTAACTGCGGGAAAAAAGAATATGGCCAGGCTATGTGTAGACAGATAGTAGGCTTTAATATTTTCTGATATAATTTTATCAGTGTTAAAATACTTATTCCCATCCCAGCTTAATATGCGGAAACAAGTATAAGTAAACCAGAAATTTTACACTTCAGATTTAAACTATTACGTGCAAACAGGCGGATCTGGTCCAGTACGAAATAGCAACTGGTAATGGTCAGTTTGGGTCACAGTACCAGAGGTATTCTGAAGGGCCTTTTCAGGGCAGGTTAGATAATGCTTGTCCTGTCATGTCCCCTTTCTGTCATGCCTTCTGTGTTCAGGTCAAGCACTGAAATGAACTGTGACATTAGATTTCTCTTGGCTGACTGTGTGCATTTATACAGCTATAGAGAGAACGAGGACAGAAATGGAAGATAGTGTTGTACCATTGAGGCATGTGCCTCTGCATTTCTTTGATTATGTAATTCTATTTGTTTGGAATGGAAAAGTAAAGGACTTCCTGGAATATTTCTTTAACTTCCTCTTCGTCTTGCTCTCCGTAAGTGTTTTGCCCATATTCCATTTTCTTCTAGGGATGCCCAATATATCATTACCATATTTATAATCAGCCTATATTTGTTCATTTTTGATTTTCACTTTTTGGTATCAGACAGTATTGCATTTTAAACAGACAATATTGTTTAAATATTGATTGGACAATTAATCCGACAATATTGATTTAAAACTTTTCTGTGTTTAGTGCTGACTCAAAGGGATAGATTACGGCAAAACTATAACCTGTTAAAAGCTCTATTTAAAAGCACTTATTACCTTTTAAGAGTTCTGTCCCCTTAAAGACCATTCATTCAAGATGAATAGTTGTACATTTTTCATGCTGTACATTATTTTATGATGCCTAAATTCACTTTTATTTTTATTTTTTTTTGCGTGTTTAGTGTGTTTTCATCTTGAAATAGTAATAGAGCTGTTCAGGTTGTAGTCCAAAAACCCGGAAGAGAATTTGCCATGGGTTTATGAGTAATCGCCATTGGATTTATGAGTAAAATAAGGTCTGTGTTAAACAAAACAACATAAATCACACACCGTCATACCTCAAACGGGAATTTTGAAGCCGTATAGAACTGCATACTATTTTTAAAAAAAACACACAGCGGCTTCAAAATTCAAGTTTGCTGTGTGAAAGTGTGTAATTTAAATTGTAGAACAAAACGTCCAAGTATAGGTCAAGTAATGTTTAACATAGATCTTATTTTTCTCAAAGGTTGAAAAACTCCATTATAAAAACCCATAGGAAAATCCAGAGGGAACCCATGGCGAATTGGCCTGTTGGGTTCGCCTACAAACTGACGTCACTGCTGAACACTGCTCTATATCTGCCATATATCAGTGCGCCCCTAATTATTTTTGTCTCACTCTTGTCAGTGTAATGATTACCATCTAACAAATTTGTCCCATGAGATGTATTCGCTTTTCCTCGGCGTAGTCAGTATTCTTGTTAAGCGTGATTCCTCAGTGAAACTTGTCAAAGAGACAATGACTCTTCTCTGGGTAAGACATTCCTGAACAGGGCAGAGCAGAGGGGCAGGTGTGGGGAAAAATGCCATTAAGCTGGTTTGAGGTGTCGTTAGTCAGCGTAGTTGTACATTGTGGATACATGTGACATTTAACTAAAGTTGCCTGTTTGTTTGTTTTTTTTTTACCTGCCAGTCATGCAAGCTTTGGGTTTGGCTCTCAGCTATGTGCTAAAACATAATATGTCTAATGCAAGGATTAACCTATCAGATTGAGTCAGAAGATGATTTTCTTGAACAAAGGCTTTATAAAAGTTTCAAGGATTAACTTAACAGACAGAGTCGGAAGATACATATTGTAAAACAGATCCTTTGCAATTGATGTTTTTCATTGACCTAAAGATGCACTTCCCTCCACCGAAACAGATTGAAGTATTTCAGGAAAGAGACTTCTTTACAAACAGGGTAATTCTTTGAGCTGCCAAAGATTATTCATACCTAATTCGCTGTATACTGTAAACAATTTGCTTGTGAATGCGGCAAATCGGTGGAATGACTGGGAGCCATGCTGTTCATATTTAAAGCAACATTCAAATTAAGAAACATCACCACTTAAAGTCCAGCTGTTATTGTACAATATCATTTTATGCTGGTGGTCACAATTAAACAGCACTTTGACTTGGGGATAATGTACAGTCAGGAGGATCCTGACACGAAGCCAAATAAATACCTGAATAAATAAATAGATATGAAATATTGATTGGAGTTAAAATCATCTTATAATGGAAAAAGAAAGAGACTGTAGATTGATATGAGGGACATGAAAGTAGCACAGCTATGTAGAATTCAGTCGCTTGGGACAAATGTCTAACGTAGTTTAGGGGTCATTCAATAAAGATGGATGTATGTCTCACTGTTTTCTCCTCTGTAGCTTTGCACGTCTCACCTCCCCAGCCCGTCAGACGCTCCCAACCACTACCAGGCCGTATGTCGAGCCTTGTACGCAGAGACCAAGGAGCTCCGCACCTTCCTGGAGAAGATCAAGAGTGCCAAAGAGGTAATGACTCTCACATGACTCTCATGTCTGCACTACATCTGTGGCCCTAGTAACACAGCAGTATTCCTGATGCTCTTGTAAGATGTAATTTCTCAGCACCATTGAAACCACTGAAACCATTATACTGTAAGCACACCGAAATGTAATACGAGACAGCTTAGTGCCATTTTCTTCCTCACGCATAAGGGCATTTGTTTACAGGCCATTGTTGAAGCTATCTTGCTTTTTGTTCCCTTGCTACTCCATTTATTTTCGTCTGGTCTAGAGCTGTGACAACTGTGTCCTAAAAGCAATGACGAAACAAATGAAACAAATTACAACTAAGAAGAAACTGTGTCTAATAAACATGTGAAAGGGTGAAAAATAAATCAGATACTAATGTTTGTGTTTATCTGGTTGAGTAGAGTGAGTGGGCTGATGGCAGAAGTGACTCAGAATAGGTTGTGGACTGAGGAGGTGGATTGAAACCAGTAGTTCTTTACTTTAGTTTTGCCCATCATATTGCCTTGCACTTGCATTGGTGTTGGTATTTAAATAGCAGTTAAAGTTAAGCTTAAATTAAAGTTTATGAAAGTGTCCTTATTTGCCTTTTATTTTAATTATTTGTTTCATGGATTGTCTTTAGTCACAGTATTTTGAGTGTTCTTCGTAATATATTCTAGAGGTTAGTATTGCAGGCTGTTTAGTATTACCTTCATGAGTAAAACTTTATAATAACTTTCATTAATAATAGTAACAAACGCAATACATTTTGTGATGCTCATGTACATATCTAATGATCCGTTAAAGTCTGTGTGAAGTACCTTGACCAGCACAGTTTTCTTTGGTCTGTTGACGTATTTCCTACCGTAAAATGCAGTTTGGGCGGGACTTTACCGTAGCCGTTCTATCAGCTCGAACCATTCTGGCCATTCTCTGTTGACCTCTCTCATCAACATGGCGTTACCGTCTGCAGAACTGCCGCTCACTGGATGTTTTTTGTTTTTGGTACCATTCTGAGTAAACTCTCCCAGGCGATCAGCAGTTACAGAAATGCTCAAACCAGCCCATCTGGCACCAACAATCATGCCATGGTTGAAATCACTGAGATCACATTTATTCCCCCATTCTGATAGTTGATGTGAACATTAACGGAAGCTCCTGACCCGTATCTGCGTGATTTTATGCATTGCACTGCTGCCACATGATTGGCTAATTAGATAATTGCATGAATAAGTAAGTGTACAGGTGTTCCTAATAAAGTGCTCAGTGAGTGTAGATGACCTTAAAGCTAGTAGATTTGGGTTTACAGCAGCAAAAATGTCATTTTGATTTAACGGGGTCTTTAAGCATTATATAAGTGAGGGATTATGTACATTCATTATGTACAGTATGGGTATTATTGCAAAATAAGCCACAACAGGGTGAAGGGGTTTAATATGTCATTATTGTGGCTATTTAAAAAATAAATAAATACATTTACATGACATATTGATTTCAATTGAAGTTATTTAATTATGTGAGAAAAGACATCGGAGTGATATGAGAAACATGAAACTAGCACATAATACCTGGAAAAATAGTCAGTTATACAGTTTTACAATAATTAAAGGCTACTAAAATATTTGACCACAGAGCTGACCAATCAGAATCAAGTGTTCCAGAGTGAATTTGTTATAGATAAATAGTGCTTTGATTTGGGCTGATATGCAAATATTCTTAACTCTTAATTAATTAATGCGAAAATCATCTTAAAACTTTTGCATACAGCGTGGCACTCATGCCTTGTGTTGACTAGAAGTCTTGAACACTGTACAGAGACTGAATGTTCCAATCAAGTCATCCAGAAACATTTTTGAAGGTATTGTCTCTGACTTTGTATTGTTATCAGATATGAACAGCTTTACCTGCCAATACTTGATGGCGTTTCATTATTAAACAGTATGCATTGGAGTTTGCACCATCTACAGTACATGCAATGTATTAGTAGGCCTACATACCTCCTTGCAAGGACGCAGAATACATATTCAGGATGTATTCAGTATTCAGAATGCATAAAATATTAGTAGATTTCCTTGGGTTATGTAATTCTTGTCAAAGCTTATAAGAAGCTGTTTTTAAGAAGATTGCTGTATGATCAGCCCAGTCACGCAGGCATGTTTAGCCCTCTTTGGCACAGAATGTTGTTTATTCTGAAAAATGTCATCAACATTTTACAATATGAGCTTTATTCCATTGAATGCATGCTTTATCTTAAAGGCATTCATTTGCATTAGCCTGCTTTCTAAAGCTCCTCATTCTACTGTTCTTTCATTAAAGAGTCTTAATCTATGTAGAAACAAGGCACAGAATGGAGATCTCAGGCAGACGTAGGTGGCTCAAGAAGTTGTTATCAGGTCCCAGTGCCGATTCGAATGCTACCTGTGCCAAATAGTATGCAAGATTAGAATTGGTGCATCCCAATTCATTGTACATTTAAAACAGTGCGCCAAAGTTGGTATTTCTGTTCATTATTTTTGTGCATTCGTGCATGCTTTTTAGTCTGATGTTTCCCATGGCCCCTTGTATTATACAGGAGGAGATTTATTTATTTATTTATTTATTTATTTATTTATTTATTTTTTCAGTTTTAGAAAATGGTAAAAAAAAAAAATAAATAAAAAAAAAAAACATTTCAGTGTATAAAACTATAAGTAATAATGAGTTTTAATGTAATTTATTTACAGTTGTGCTCAAAAGTTTGCATACCCTGGCAGCAATTGTGACATTTTATTGCAATTGTCTTTTATTTAAGGATAGTGATCATATGAAGCCATTAATTATCACATTGTTGTTTGGCTCCTTTTTAAATCATAATGATAACAGAAATTTACATACCCTTGAATGTTTGGCCTTGTTACAGACACACAAATAATTATAATTATAATTTTTTATAATAATTTTATTTATCACACATTTGCACATATACAGTGAAATTCTTTTTTTTCACATATCCCAGCTAAGCTGGGGTCAGAGTGCAGGGTCAGCCATGATATAGCACCCCTGGAGCAGATAGGGTCAAGGGCCTTGCTCAAGGGCCCAACAGTTGCATCTTGGCGGTGCTGGGGCTTGAACCCTTGACCTTCTGAT
Source organism: Myxocyprinus asiaticus (assembly GCF_019703515.2). Classification (NCBI taxonomy): domain Eukaryota; kingdom Metazoa; phylum Chordata; class Actinopteri; order Cypriniformes; family Catostomidae; genus Myxocyprinus; species Myxocyprinus asiaticus. The sequence goes on from NC_059377.1 coordinate 17,677,671, forward strand.
CAGTAACCCAGAGCCTTAACCGCTGAGCCACCACTGCCCAACAAGGTGACACACACAGGTTTAAATGGCAATTAAGGGTTAATTTCCCACACCTGTGGCTTTTTAAATTGCAATTAGTGTCTGTGTATAAATAGTCAATGAGTTTGTTAGCTCTCACGTGGATGCACTGAGCAGGCTAGATACTGAGCCATGGGGATCAGAAAAGAAATGTAAAAAGACTTGCGTAACAAGGTAATGGAACTTTATAAAGATGGAAAAGGATATAAAAAGATATCCAAAGCCTTGAAAATGCCAGTCAGTACTGTTCAATCACTTATTAAGAAATGGAAAATTCGGGGATCTCTTGATACCAAGCCAAGGTCAGGTAGACCAAGAAAGATTTCAGTCACAACTGCCAGAAGAATTGTTCAGGATACAAAGAAAAACCCACAGGTAACCTCAGGAGAAATACAGGCTGCTCTGGAAAAAGACGGTGTGGTTGTTTCAAGGAGCACAATACGACGATACTTGAACAAAAATGAGCTGCATGGTCGAGTTGCCAGAAAGAAGCCTTTACTGCGCCAATGCCACAAAAAAGCCCGGTTACAATATGCCCGACAACAGCTTGACACACCTCACAGCTTCTGGCATACTGTAATTTGGAGTGACGAGACCAAAATAGAGCTTTATGGTCACAACCACAAGCGCTGTGTTTGGAGAGGGGTCAACAAGGCCTATAGTGAAAAGAATACCATCCCCACTGTGAAGCATTGTGGTGGCTCACTGAGGTTTTGGGGGTGTGTGAGCTCTAAAGGCACGGGGAATCTTGTGAAAATTGATGGCAAGATAAATGCAGCATGTTATCAGAAAATACTGGCAGACAATTTGCATTCTTCTGCATGAAAGCTGCACATGGGACGCTCTTGGACTTTCCAGCACGACAATGACCCTAAGCACAAGGCCAAGTTGACCCTCCAGTGGTTACAGCAGAAAAAGGTGAAGGTTCTGGAGTGGCCATCACAGTCTCCTGACCTTAATATCATCGAGCCACTCTGGGGAGATCTCAAACGTGCGGTTCATGCAAGACGATCAAAGACTTTGCATGACCTGGAGGCATTTTGCCAAGACGAAATAGTATACCACCTGCAAGAATTTGGGGCCTCATAGACAACTATTACAAAAGACTGCACGCTGTCGTTGATGCTAAAGGGGGCAATACACAGTATTAAGAACTAAGGGTATGCAGACTTTTGAACAGGGGTCATTTCATTTTTTTCTTTGTTGCCATGTTTTGTTTCATGATTGTGCCATTCTGTTATAACCTACAGTTGAATATGAATCCCATAAGAAATAAAAGAAATGTGTTTTGCCTGCTCACTCATGTTTTCTTTAAAAATGATACATATATTACTAATTCTCCAAGGGTATGCAAACTTTTGAGCACAACTGTACCTACTTACATGCTTGCATGCAACAGTATATGGTATAAAAAAATTTATAACATGGTAGTATGCACTAAATACTGGCACACTCTATTTTTACATACTCAAAAGTACTCTACAAAAAATTGGGCACACCTACAAATTCTTCATTATAATTTGCATATCCGTCATTTTCTGCTCCAGCAAAAAAGAAATTCATGCAAGGGCAACTATTTATATTTGTCTACAAAACTAATTTGAAACATTTAAGCATAAGTTTTTAGCTCAAGGTTTTTACGATAATAAAAAAACATATAGTGATGTGTGTCCAAACGTCTGATTGGTATTGTACTTTCCACCACCAGCAAAGTACATACTTGCTGTGCACAGTAGAAGCTTTTGAATTGGGATGTATTTAGATCAGGGTTAGAGCTAAATTCTGCAGGAAAATGGATATCCAGAAGAATTATTGCACCCCTTTTCTTTAGAATAAAGGTTAGGAGGGGAATGTAAACGGAGAGAGTGGCAATGGGCAGATGGGTAGAGAAGATGTGAAAAAGGCAGAATCAGCTGTGCAGTTCCTTTTGATCTTAAGCAGACTGAGAAAAATGCTCTCGCTCCAGAGATTAAGAGAATACCATGTTTTTTCTTTGTGCATTTCTTTTCTTTCTTACATATGAAAGAAATATTCAATTTTGGGTTGTGTTTTCTAATGCAGTACAGTATAAGAGATCAGACTTTTTCTTTTATTATAAGCTCTCTGTATATGTGTGCGTGTTCATTTATGCTAAAGCAGCATCAGGGCAGGGTAACCCCCAAAAGGACACATCTAGTTCACTTACAGTTCTTTTGAGGCAGACTGCAAGCTTCCCAGAGGAATTTAATAAGAAATCCAGCCGGCAGCAAAATAATGATATATTGTCTTGACCATAAGCCTTATCCTACCTGCCTGTCTTACATAATTCATACTGTAGGTTATGGTGAAAAAATCCTAATTCAATCATACACAGTTTAATTGTCGTGATGCTAAATCTCATTCATTATGGTATGAATTCCAAACCACTCAAATGCCTTTGTTGACAAAACAAAACAAACAAGGTGCAAGTAAATCCTTGGCTGAAGATGACTGAACAGGTTCTGTAGTTTATTAGCTATTGCAAGTGAAAAACTAACTAACACTATAAGAGACAATGCATCAGCTTATTGAAAAAAATCTGACAAAGCAAGAAACCTGCGTTTACATGAGATGCACGGTCGATTGGTTTATTCGCAAAGGAATAGTTCACCCAAAAATGAAAATTCTCTTATCAGTTACTCACCCTCATGCCATCCCGGATGTGTATGACTTACTTTCTTCTAAACACAAACAAAGATTTTTAGAAAAAAAATTCAGCTCTGTAGGTCCATTCAATGCAAGTGAATGGTGATCAGGCTTTGAAGCTCCATAAAGGAGATCAAGTCAGCATAAAAGTAATCCATACGACTCCAGTGGTTTAATCAATGTCTTCTGAAGTGATCCTGCTGGTTTTGGGTCTGAGCAGACCATAATGTAACTCCTTTTTCACTGTACATCTTGATGGCAGTCTCCTTGCCGATCATGATTTCAAGCTCGATTATACTTACACTTCCTATAGCACCATCTAGTGCTCTGCATATGCATCAAGCACTAGAAAGTCATGATTGTGCCTAGAGATTGCAATAGCAAGATGTAAAGTGAAAAAGGAGTTACATTTTGGTCTGTTCTCACCCAAAACCAACTGGATCACTATGGAAGTCATTGATTAAACCACTGGAGTCATATGGATTACTTCTATGCTGACTTGATCTCCTTTTTAGAGCTTCAAAGGCCTGATCACCATTCACTTGCATTGTATGGACCTACAGAGCTGAGATATTTCTCTAAAAATCTTCATTTGTGTTTTGCAGAAGAAAGAAAGTCATACACATCTGAGATGGCATGAGGGTGAGTAAATGATGAGTGAATTTTAATTTTTGGGTGAACTGTTTGTTTAATGAAAGCTGTTTAATGCGTTTACATGACTACAAACGCTGTCGGCTTATTAAGCATAATCATTGTAAGAGTATGCATGTTAATGTGCTTAATGTCTACCATTGATGCAGTTGTCCCAACTTCAATCCATGTGTATTTATCGGTGGATGGCAGCAGTGCAGACAGTTAAAGGCTACATTAGCTGCTTATTGATAATGCCTTAGCATTAATGACTCAATGTTGGCCTGCATGCTTGGACATACTCTCACATGAAAATGAATCGATTTACAAACAACCAGACCCATGATGGATAAAGCGACATTTGACTTTTTTTGTATTTGCCCTCAAGCTGAGGACATTCTTGGGCATTCTAGGTCTCTAAATGATAGATGCACTCGCATGCATTGTGTGGCATACATCTCAAGTTTTTTTCTCCTTGTTTTTTTTTTCTCCAGAATTTGCGGCGAATGGAAGGAGAAACTCCAGAGGAACCCGTCAGAGATCTGAACGAGCTGCAGAATGCTGACTGGGTAATACCTGGAACCAATCCAACAAGCCCATGCTCCATGAGCGTAAATCAGACTGAATATATTACGATTGTGAACTGTTAAGAGGGTGCATTGGTTCAGCATAGTCATAAGATAGTATTTTTTAACTGGTTTTTCTTCAAAACCCATTAGTTTCCATAGTAATTGCCTCACTGTAACCACAATTTTTGCTCTTTTTTTTTTTTTTTTTTTAAGAAAAGGAGGGACGAGTCGAAATAATTTTTTGTGGTAATCAACAGTATGCCACAAATGATGTCGATTAGGCTTAACTTGAAACTGAACCCAGAATAATCCTTTAAAATGACATAGGAAAATGTACAATGTTTTAAATGCATAAAGAGCAGAAGTGTAATTTACCAGGCTAACACATGGAACAAACACTGGGCAAAATGTTGTATTAATGTTAGCTATATTACCATGTTAGTCAAGTAACTGATTAATATATGCCAAATAATGTAAAGGTTGATTGGACGCAGGGCCTTAGACATTTTCCCTTTTAAAAGTTGCTTTATTTTGCTATCCTAACTATGCAAAACTAACCTATATGGTTAGTTGCATTTTATTATTTGCATTTAGCATCCATTTTTTTCCATTGTTTGCAGCTCCATCAAAACAGACTTGCAACCCATATGTTGGTTGCCACCCACCAGTTAAAAACCACTGTTATAGGCCATGGCCAAATACATATTTTGTGTGTATTCCACAGGCACGGTTCTGGGTGCAGGTAATGAGAGACCTGAGACACGGCGTGAAACTGAAGAAGGTACAGGAGCGTCAGTACAACTTTCTGCCCATTGAATACCAGCTTACGCCTTACGAGATGCTCATGGACGATATCCGCTCCAAACGCTACAAACTGCGCAAAGTCATGGTGAGTGTGTGTGTGTGCATGTATTAACAAATCTTACTATGGTGAAGCCTTGGTTCATGAATATCTAGAATCTTAAGAATTAATTTGCTTATGAAAGCATGAACTTTCATAATATTATACAACAGTTAGTTCCGGTCATCTAATTTGATCAGACAAACGATGTTCCAGGAGTGCCGATATTTAATATAACAGGACTGGAACTTTTCAATGTTTGTATGACTCTACACTTGTGCGTTTGCGATGTTCTCGCGACACGCAATGGTTGATCCTGCTTTGGCTTCTTTTGGAACTATTTTCATTTCTGCAGCAAAAAAAAAAAAAAAAGTAACCCATATTGTGTCTAAAAGGTAAGTTACTCAACGTTAGCAGAATGTTATTGTATAAATGCAATACTCTCAGTCGTGCTGTTGTATTGAATATCAGTATGGCTGTAATTTGCCCTCAATACCAAAGGAATTAATAACAATGCTCTTAAAAGGGTGATTCTCCCAAAACCTCTCAAGAAAATGTTCTGGTGCTAACTTACTCCAAAATCAAAAGAAACTAATAAGAAGTTATATTTTGCATATAGAAAATGAAAACAATGAAAATAGTAAAATTACAAAGTCCAGATGCATTACTATAATGTTTTCAATGGTTAAATGTGCTCAAGTGTCCTGAAAATAATGCCATAATGCAAAAAATCTTAATCGTCCTAATTGCAGGCATTGTAGGTATTGCTACAGTATATGCAAAATAAAATGTCATGATTTTTTTTTTTTTTTTTTTTTTTTTGCTTTGGGGATAATTTGACCAGGACATTTTCTTGGTAGGTTTTGTGAGAATCATCCAATACCGTTGGAAAAAGTTGCTATTTTTCCCAGTTTTGGTATCAACTTGGTACTTAAGTACTGGTAATTTTGACTCACAAACTACCATGCTTAGTTCCGGAAATAAAAAATGTATTTGCTTGTTTTTGCATCACAAATATCTGCTAGTGTAATTTTCGAACATTAAGCAAGTTGGAATTGTTGTACTTGAAGTGAACTCAGGCTTTTGTAAATACATTTTTCTTTTCACCTTTCTTTTTTGCCTAGTCCAGAAATGAGCATCTTTTGTCATGTCAGCCTTTTATGAACATCCTCCAGCAAATGCTAATTTTCCCAGAACTAGCATGCATGAATCATTGTTTATCCCTTTGTGAGACCGGCAGTACAGTTGCACAGTTCAATTCACTTTTATTGCGCTTTGTTACAGAGATCATAACCCATAACAATGTTTACTTTGCCTATCAGACAATGACCAGGTTTATTTTTGAAGCTGGAAGGTTTTTATAGGGTTTCACTAAATCAAGGGAGTGTCAGTAGACAAAGAGTGCTGGGGGTTATAGTTTGTGTTTAGAAATAGACCTTGCATGATAGGCCAGCTTAAACTGAGAAAATAGGTCAACTTTTGTTCACCTCGCACACCTTTGACTATGGTTATTAACATGTAGGTATTTGCACGAAGCTATTATTGATATTATTTTGATGCATTTTTTTTAGACAGGACACACGTCTGCAATGCATCCGTCACATTGTTTTGTGAAGAAAAGTCACATTGCAGACTGCTCTGACTTTGTTGGGCAGGAGGTGATATGATTTTTTCACACATTCAAGACTGCATTTTATTTCCATGTCAGACAGAATTTAAAGTTCACTGGCGACATGTGCTAATTGTAAAGACCCTGTCTGACCTTTGACCTCTGTTCTGTCTCCCATTGCTGCAGGTGAATGGTAATATTCCTCCGAGGTTAAAGAAGAGTGCTCACGAGATCATACTAGAGTTCATTCGATCCAGACCTCCACTGAATCCTGTGAGCATGAGAACACACACACAAATACACTTATTAATTTTGGTTATCACTATCTGTATATGGTGATATGTGTGCTGGAATAACATTAAAATACTTATTATTTTGTGATTTTGTTTATTTAATTTTTAATAGTTTTTTTCTGTTTCGTTTTATGACTATTTTCCAGGCCCTTAGAATCAAATGGTCAATTTTGGCTGCTTGCCTTTTAAGAAAAGCCCCCTTCGCAAGTGAAATGAGAAATAGCGCTGACTGAGTGCTTTTTTCGGATCTGTTCACACTAATAAATTCTAATATACGGCTTGCGGGTTTGTTGTCATGTCAGTATATCATTGTTTACGGCCCCATCTTTCAATTAAAGCCTCTTTGCAAAGCCTTCATTGCATTGTGAAATCATAAAACAATCGGTGCTAAAATCAGATTGAAATGATCAGGGATCTTGTTGAAACATTTTCCCACATATTATTGTTAGTTCTTCTGGTGTTTAGGAATAATAGCATCTATCCGACTTTCTCTTCATTTGTCCTAATCCTGACTGGGCAGACCAAGTTTCATCATGATATCCCTTTAATACAAATGTTATCAAAAAAATCCACTCTTCAGATGTGTTGTTAAAGTGACCTGTCAATCAATATGTATTTGTAAATGTGCGTTAAGGTTTCTGCTCGTAAGCTGAAGCCTCATCCTCCAAGACCTCCAAGTCTTCATGAGCGAATCCTGGAAGAGATCAGATCGGAGAGAAAGCTCAGACCTGTCTCACCTGATATGATCCGTAGGAACCGGCTTGGTAAGTATACTTTCACACACTCAAACTGATAAACACACAGACACACTTCAGTGCACAGTATATAGCTGGGCTACATCCATTTTCTCAGTCACTCAACATATACAGTGGGGTCCAAAAATCTCAGACCACTTGTGAAAATGCTACTATTTTACTTTCTTTTTCTGATGTATTACACAATTTTTCATTTCAAAATATATTATCAGCGTAACAATTTGAGAGAGAGGTTCAATTGTCAAATGGACATGACAGCATGCACTCGAGATGGCATGGACTTAACATGTTTGTACAAAACCTGATGATCCATGTTATCTCGGCATGATTTGAGAATGTTTCCAAATTGTGTGCTTCAATGCAAGCAAGGACATCCCAGATTTTCAGTATGGTGTGACTTTTTGTCTCCACTGTACATCATTTAAACATTGCATAACAGAAAAAGCATCTTAGTCCATGTTTATTATTCTCTGAAACATAACAAATATTTTTGCCCAAATGCATTCTATCCAAGTAGTATACTCATTATTCCTAATTGCCTTGCATTTACACTCAAATATCCACACATCCTAAATATCAAATATGTCAGTCATGTGGAAGGAGGTGAGTATGTGAAAATGCCTTCAGCCAGAGAGAGAAAGAGAGAGAAAGAGAGAGAAAGAGAGAGAGAGAGAGAGAGAGAGAGAGAGAGAGAGAGAGAGAGAGAGATTGATTGATTCACTTCTGGTCATATCAGACAGCAGTGTAGAAATGTGACAGTGTGTCTTTCTCATGCATGGCTGCTTTTGTGTCCTCTAATATAAATATCTGTAATACAGCCTTGTATCTGTTCTCCTAACTCAAACTCTACGCTGACATTTTATTTGTGACTTTATATCTGTAATGTCCTCACCTTGGAATGATATGTTTTTAAAAATGTATTGATCTATATATACTGCATATAGTGTACATCCATACCAATGACATTTACAAGGTTAAAGAAAGTACTACTAGTGGATTTGCACAGAGGTTTCAGACGTCTTGTGGTATTTTGCTTTAAGATTCTTTAGTTAAAGATTGTGTGGTTTTAACTGAAGCTGAACATGCACATACACAAACCTCTAGTCTTTTTGTGTGGAAGTTTGTATAATTACACAAGTACTAATATGGTAATCATAATATCTTACAGATGCATTGTGAACAGTGGATAAATATCCCAGATATAGGTCTTTGTTAATGGAGGTTTTAAGGGATGTATACTTTGTTTTTGTGGTAAAAAGAGTCTGTTGTTTTCTCCATCTGCTTAAAGAGACAAAGTTCAGCGTCTACATTCTATAAACCTTTAAACCCTGAAGGAAATGATCATACATAGAGATCTATGTTTTACATAAATAGTTTTTGGACAGTACTTCATTGTATTATTATTATTTTATTTTTTTTTGGATTTTCTCCCCAATTTGGAATTCCCAATGCGCTCTTAAGTCCTCCTGGTGGCGTAGTGACTTGCCTCAATCGGGGTGACGGAGGACGAATCTCAGTTGCCTCCGCGTCTGAGACCGTCAATCTGCGCACCTTATCACGTGGCTTGTTGAGCGCGTTACCGCGGAGACATAGCGCGTGTGGAGGCTTCACGCTATTCTCCGCGGCATCCACGCACAGCTCACCACACGCCCCACCGAGAGCGAGAACCACATTATAGCGACCACGACCCCTCCCTAGCAACTGGGCCAATTTGACTGCTTAGGAGACCTGGCTGGAGTCACTCAGCACGCCCTAGATTCGAACTCGTGACTCCAGGGGTGGTAGTCAGTGTCTTTACTCGCTGAGCTACCCAGGCCCCCACTTCATTGTATTATTAAAGATTTTCTCCAGTTTTTTCCTTATAATTAACAGTCTAAGCAGTAAAGTGGTTGTCCGGTACAAAAATGTAAGAACAAATGAGAAGTTTAACCTTCCTTAATCCTAAAATACAGTACCGGTAGTTAAACTATTTTATTGTAAACCGTTGGTTGTGTGAACATGTTATACACTAAACTGTATGTTATCTAGCTTAAGACATTTCTGAGACATGCTTAAGATAGTCTGTTGTCTGATGTTCTTTGCTTCTGGTGAGTTTATTTATTCTTCTCCCTCTCTCTCTTCATCCGTAACCTCTGCCTCTCTCTCACAGTAATGCGCCCACTTAGCATGTCTATCAGTTTTGACTCATCAGGTAAAGACATCACCGTGGCTTTACTGCTGTCAGTTCACTGACTTTCTGGCTTCTGTGGTTGTGCCAGATAGTCGCTACTACCCTTGTCACGTTCCTGTGGTGATTGGAAGACTCTGCTTTAGGGTCGTGACATTGAACTTGATAGTCCTCAGAGGAGGAAGGGGACAAGGCAGTGCATCCTGCCTTAAATAAATCCCCCTTACATTATTAAGATTGAGAGACTGTTCAGACCATGGTCATGTTCTTTGAACGCAGCTTACTTGGTTAGCCAGAGTAAGTTCAAGATTACTTGGCATATCCCTTTCTGTTCTTTGATGCAAGCTTAAAATTTCTAGCTATGTCATCAGTTCAACATATCTGACTTCTCAGACATGCTTGCAGGTAGGCTAACTACAGTATAGCTTAAGATAGCCCAGGTTTCTGAAAGTTTAATCTGAAACTTATCTGGCTAACTAAGTAGGCTACGTTCATTAAACAGGATCCTGGCCTGATATCGGCATTCAATTTAGAGCATCTGATATCAAGAAAAAATAGCAATTTTTTTCAGTCAAATCCATTTCATTATGAAACTGGAATATAGGCATAATATTTTCACAATTTTTATAATTTATATACAGTATCTGATTATGGTGGGTAGATGAATGTTCCGGATTTAATACAAGTTAAGCTCAATCAACAGCATTTGTTGATAACCATGTTGATAATCATAAAAATAACTTGACTTGTTCCTCATTTTTTTAAAACAAGCAAAAATTTAGGTTGCACAGGGGAAATCTAGGGGGGCAACCCCCCCGCAGGCTCGGCATAATTTACGAATTACTCATTTGTGTCAAATACAATATGCTGTATACTCTACTTTATAGTTATTGTAAATCAGTAGCTCCTACCTAGTCAGACGTCATGTGTCCAGCCTCCGAGGCACAGTTTTCCTGGCTGTTTGCACTGGACTTTCCTCTATAATTCCTCCTACTGTTAGTTCCCTCCACCATCATAACCCACTAATCCTTTGTCAAGAATGGCTGCTGCTTTTGTGTAGCTACACTGTGTTTGTGCTTGTCTGTGCTGATATCACATTCCCAAAATGAACTTCACAGCTCCTAATTGGTTGACCAGTGCCTTTGGTTGAGCTATTGATGTTAAGACAGTGGTTTATAGTCAAATATTGTCTTGGCCTTGTGCTGTTGTTGACTGAGGGATCATATTGAAAAATATGTTCCTTTCTAGGCGCAGGCAAAAGCATGAGCACTCCACAGGACTTGTTCCGAAGCTCAGGTAAAGTATTCATGATGCTAGCATGACTGTCACATCGCTCAGTGTGAAAGAGCTTGTGTATGAATCAAATGCATCAAACTTACGTGAGTGGGCGAAAATCCAGAGCTGACAAAATTATTTTTTTGTTTGTAAATGAGGATTAGTCTTAATATTAGTTATATTAGACTTATATAACTCAGTCTGCAGGCATCAATATTTAATATGCTGCAATTTTTATTTGTATACTTTATCTCTGACCAATAAATATATTGGTTGAGATTTAAATGATGAGGAATAATCATTTTTTACATAGGAGGCCTACAGGTATATTTGTTTTCGTAATATACAATGCATCCGGAAAGTATTCACAGCGCTTCACTTTTTCCACATTTTGTTATGTTACAGCCTTATTCCAAAATGGATTAAAGTCATTATTTTCCTCAAAATTCTACAAACAATACCGCATAATGACAACATGAAAGAAGTTTGTTTGAAATCTTTGCAAATTTATTAAAAATAAAAAACGAAAAAAATCACAAGTACATAAGTATTCACAGCCTTTGCCATGACACTCAAAATTGAGCTCAGGTGCATCCTGTTTCCACTGATCATCCTTGAGATGTTTCTACAACTTGATTGGAGTCCACCTGTGGTAAATTCAGTTGATTGGACATGATTTGGAAAGGCACACACCTGTCTATATAAGGTCCCACAGTTAACAGTGCATGTCAGAGCACAAACCAAGCCATGAAGTCCAAGGAATTGTATGTAGACCTCCGAGACAGGATTGTATCGAGGCACAGATCTGGGGAAGGTTACAGAAACATTTCTGCAACATTGAAGGTCCCAATGAGCACAGTGACCTCCATCATCCGTAAATGGAAGAAGTTTGGAACCACCAGGACTCTTCCTAGAGCTGGCCGCCTGGCCAAACTGAGCGATCGGGGGAGAAGGGCCTTAGTCAGGGAGGTGACCAAGAACCTGATGGTCACTCTGACAGAGCTCCAGCGTTCCTCTGTGGAGAGAGGAGAACCTTCCAGAAGAACAACCATCTCTGCAGCACTCCACCAATCAGGCCTGTATGGTAGAGTGGCCAGATGGAAGCCACTCCTCAGTAAAAGGCACATGACTGCCCTCCTGGAGTTTGCCAAAAGGCACCTGAAGGACTCTCAGACCATGAGAAACAAAGATTGAACTCTTTGGCCTGAATGGCAAGCGTCATGCCTGGAGGAAACCAGGCACCGCTCATCACCTGGCCAATACCATCCCTACAGTGAAGCATGGTGGGGGCAGTATCATGCTGTGGGGATGTTTTTCAGCAGCAGGAACTGGGAGACTAGTCAGGATTGAGGGAAAGATGAATGCAGCAATGTACAGAGACATCCTTGATGAAAACCTGCTCCAGAGCGCTCTGGACCTCAGACTGGGGCGAAGGTTCATCTTCCAAAAGGACAACGACCCTAAGCACACAGCCAAGATAACAAAGGAGTGGCTCCGGGACAACTCTGTGAATGTCCTTGAGTGGCCCAGCCAGAGCCCAGACTTGAACCCGATTGAACATCTCTGGAGATATCTGAAAATGGCTGTGCACCGACGCTCCCCATCCAACCTGATGGAGCTTGAGAGGTCCTGCAAAGAAGAATGGGAGAAACTGCCCAAAAATAGGTGTGCCAAGCTTATAGCATCATACTCAAAAAGACTTGAGGCTGTAATTGGTGCCAAAGGTGCTTCAACAAATTATTGAGCAAAGGCTGTGAATACTTATGTACATGTGATTTTTTTCATTTTTTATTTTTAATAAATTTGCAAAGATTTCAAACAAATTTCTTTTACGTTGTCATTATGGGGTATTGTTTGTAGAATTTTGAGGAAAATAATGAATTTAATCCATTTTGGAATAAGGCTGTAACATAACAAAATGTGGAAAAAGTGAAGCGCTGTGAATACTTTCCGGATGCACTGTATAAATACAGACATGTATTTTGCTGCGTTAATACACCCAAGGATGTAGCCAGGTATTAAAGATTGAGGGGCAAATGTCAAAGTTTATGTATTATGAAAGGGCTAATGTACAGTCAGCCAGTTGTTATCACAAAATAGACACAGACAAGGTGTTTAGGACCCCGACGCAAAGCAGAGTGAACCGATAACAACCGGCTGACTGTACATTATCACCCTTATTACACAGCTGCTAACCAAATAAATAAATAAATGGACATGAAATATTGATTTGCATTGAAATTATGTTATGTGAGAAGAGCGAAATTGCTGAACAGGTAAATTCCACCAGAGTTCTATTTATGTTTATTTTGTGAAAATCTGACTGCTCATTATCCAGCTTATTTCAAGGCTACTTGTCAAATAAATAAGTAAAAGGACATCAAATATTTATTTGCATTAAAATTATGTTATTATGTGAGAAACAGCAGAATTCCACCTCCAGTTTGCATTGGAGTTCTGTTTTTGTTTATTTTGCAAAAATGACTGACTGCCATTATCCAGCTTATTACAAACCTGCTTGCCAGATTAATAAGTAAATGGACATGAAACACTGATGTGAGTTGAAATTATTTTATTAGTTTACATGTAGCAGACTCGCAGTACCCCGATAACTGGTCTGACATGACTTATTCCCCTGATGTGCGGTTGTTACTCAGAAATATCAGACCGCTATATGGCGCCATTGAACAATCAGAATCGAGAATTCCAGAGAGCTGTGTTATCAGTACAGTATAAGGGCATGTCAGGTATGGTATAGCATGAAAAACTGGTTGGTTTTACAGTTGGTCTTGCAATTGTAATTTAATCTCAAATTACCATGGTCCATTGTATTTTCTTTTGTTTTATGAATGAGGCTCCATTATACAATGTGATATAGGTCTATGAGTTTATCTAGTGTCTGGTATTCTTTGCTCTTGTGCCAGAGATCTTCATTTAAACATCAATCCTGATTTTTTTGCACCATTATGTGAGTAGTGACTTTGTTTTTCAGTCACAGAATTCAAACTTAATTGTGTTCTGTTGACTTGATTTTCCTGAATTACATTGTGTACCCTTGTTTTCATTGCTGTGGACATCAATGTTATGTAAGAAATCGATCACAAAATTCTACAGTGTAGAGTCACTCTTTGGTCCGAAGCCATTTGTTACTATAGAAGTATTGTTATTGTGTTTAATTATTATAAAAGTATTATAAATATTACCATGTAAAGCATTTGGCAGTTGGGCAGATTTACTGAGTGCAATAACTTCCAACAGCTTTGTTGTGATGTCTTAAGGCTTTGTATAGACAGAATGTGATTAAAATTAGAATTTTTGGAAAGGCATTTCAGTCTGAGAGGTCAGGTCAGATTTCAAGTGATTAAAATTAGGATTTTTGATGTCTAATTATACGCATCTATGATGTCCATCCTCAAACAGACTTCCCTGATGGACCCCGAAAGTTGGCCATCAGCACTCTGTCTCTGGCCAATGGCATGTCACCAGCTCACAGCCCCATTAATGGCGTGGCCGAAGGGCAACCAGTTTCCCAGAGGAAGAGATTGCTCAAGGCACCAATGCTGGCCGAGCTGGATAGCTCGGACTCTGATGTGAGTGTGTGTATTTTTTTGTTGTACTTTCTATTTCTGTTGTAGCCACAAAAGAGCGAGAACTGTCAAAATGTTGAACAAGAGACTTTACAGAGGAACATTTCCCAATGTGGTGGTAGTAATGGCCTCTTTTCATACTCCAGGAGGACACAACCACTCGGAAGTCAGACAGCAGTTCCAGCTTATCCACTTCAATGGTGGAGGACACGTCTCCAGAGTCCGTCATGGGCAAAAAGAGTAAGAACCATCATTAAATATCCAGAACTTTCTATTGACGGAACAATCAAAAACATGTCACTAACCCCATTTCCCTCTAATTTTCGTTCTCGCTGAGGAAAATCTTTGTCCATTTAGTTTGGCCATGCTTTGAGCTTGAAATCTGTGCACTGTCCTATGATACAGTCGTTATCTTGCATTTTAATCAGTGTTAAGGGTCGTTCACACCAAATGTGTTTTTGCGTCCGTACATGTGTTTTTCAATCGTTTTCCTATGTATATGCTAGACAGACATTTTTGACTGCACAGGAGCACTGCGTTTTGTAGACGCCATGTCAAAAAGAACTTCAACTTTTAAAAGACACTTCATGTCCTGTTCTATTTGTTGTGCTAAAATGTGCTTATTTGGTGCAAGAACAGATTTAGCCTGGTCAGCCCCTTGTGTATTTCTGCACACAAGATTTTTCACAGCTTCAGTTCCATACTGAAAATCAATGGAATCATGGGTGGACTCCAGTTGAAACGCTGCTTCAAGAAATTTCTAGCTTTTCTTCCACACATTTTTGAGTCTGCCTTCTGCATGTTTTTTTTTTTTCTTTTCTGCCTGTACTGAAGAGAACAACAGAATTGCATTGCCATGCATATTCACAGCTTGGAGGGGACATTGGCACTGACCATCCAATTAATCTTTTTCTCTATATTTTGTTTCTCCCAGCTCCCCCTCAGTTCCTGCCCATATCCTCCACCCCTCAACCTGACAAGCGTATCGCCCCACAGAGGAGACACTCCATAGAGAAGGAAGCTCCCACCAGCGTTCGGCCTTTCCTTCCTCCATCTCGCCAGAACTCCAAATCTCTGGTACGACCTTCAATAACTGCAAAACAAACTAACCTTTTTTTATTACAGAGCAGTTTGTTTTTGACTTGTTGCCTGAAAGCTGCTGAAGTACAAACACGTCTTTGCTGGTTGATGTAGACCCAGGACAGTAAATAAGAGTAATTTAGTGTAGTCAAATGGCCGCAGGGTGTGGTCACACTTAGCTGAACTGAGTCTTGTGAAAAGATAATTTGATTCTCAGGATTCAATGTAGTGCTGCAGTCACAGTGAATGTGGCAAGATAAAGTTAAAGGAAAACTTGTGCTTTCATTTTCAACCCAGAAGCCCAATTAAAAGCAACTCTCATTTACTCACCCTTATGCCATCCCAGATGTGTGTGATATTCTTTCTTCTGCTGAACACAAACAAAGATTTTTAGAAGAATATTTCAGCTCTGTTGATCCTTTCAATTCAAGTGACTGGTGTCGAGAAATCTGAAGATTCAAAATCCACACAAATGCAGCATAAAAGTAATCCATACAACTCCAGTGGTTAACTCCATGTCTTCAGAAGTAATATGATAGGTGAGGGGGAGATACAGATCAATATTTAAATAATTTTTTACTATAAATCTCCACTTTCACTTTTCACCTGTTGTGAAAGTGAAACAAAACAGGCGCCACAAGTACTTTCAGATGTGAAAGCGAAAGTGGAGATTTATAGTAAAAAGGACTTAAATATTGATTTATTTGGATTCTTATGGGTTACTTTTATGCTGCCTTTATGTGAATTTTGGAGCTTAAAAGGTCTGGTCACCATTCACTTGCACTGTATGGACTTACAGATCTGAGATATTCTTCTAAAAATCTTCGTTTGGGTTCTGTAAGTCATACATATCTGTGATGGCATGAGGGTGAGTAAATGGTGAGAGAATTTTCATTTTTGGGTGAACTATCCCTTTAACTAGATCTCGTATAGAGCTTTATCTTTTATTAAAAACAAATGGCTTTATTTAGCTTACTGCTAAGTGCATGGTGCATCACAGTAACTGATGAACAGTAATTGTGAAACCGGTTTGGTCTTTGAGCGGTTGTAAATTTGACAATCACAGACCTTATACAGGAAACCATTCTAAAACAGGTATACATACTGTAAATAGAGTTGTACTACAGAGTCATTGCAGTACAGATAAAGGGCTGTAATTGATCTGCTTTATTTTCCTGCTTCACACTAAAGCTGCGTTCCGACAACAAGGTAAATCACAAAATCTACATTTTCATACACAGATTCTGCATGATTATTTTGTAAGAGCCTCACACATCATTGTTACATCTGCAGTTTGAGCTGGCTTTTTCAGTGACCCAACAGTGCGCTTGCTTAATGTGAGCATGTTGCACAGTGTTGCATGGCCAGTAGGGAAAGCTATTGAGGGAACCGGCCCACACTATAATCAGTTCACTTAGACGTCATTTTATGATCTTAACGGAACTGTGCTCTGCAAACTTCTTCCTCCTTCCTGCATCATTCAAAAAGAGAATACATTTTTTTATTGATTTTTTTTCAATTTGTTTATGTAAATAAAAATAAACAGCTGCTAGTTTTTGACAAACACAAATAAATTCCCTGTTGTTGTTTTCTTGGACGGTTAGGCTCGAGCATTAGGCAGCGGTCGTGTGGTATGTCCCATCAAACAAATCAAACTACATATTATTAACGCTGGGATACAGTGTGCATAAAAGCCAATATGAGTCTCTTGTTTGATAGCTTTTGACCTGATTACATGAAGAGTTTGTTATAAGGTAACTTTTAGAGATGTAAATTGGCTTTTATGCATGCTTGCTTCAGTATGCCCTATTTAAGTGCATTTGAGAGAGAACTAGCATTTGGGTGCTATACATTGTTACATGCTTGTTTTGCATATTGCTTTACCTGTTGTGGTGAAACTTGCATAGTATAAGCAGAAAGTTTAACATTCCATTTACATTTATGCATTTGGCTCTACTTTTTCTCCGAAGCGACTGCATCAAATACATTTTATCAGTTTGTTCCTTGGGAATCGAACCCATGACCTTGGTATTACTAGCGCCACGCTCTACTAATTGAGCTACAGAAACATTTAATTCTTATCATATTAATGAATTAAATGTTCTGCTCTATCGCCATCATCATTTTGTTGTGGATTTTGTGTGTTGTGTTTGGTAGAGGGTGTAACCGGAGATCTAGATTTCAGATCTAGCATGAATGTTTTGGTTTTACATCCATTTTTAGCCATCCATCATTATCGGGTGTGAACACGTGGCATGTTTAAATGTACAATGTGTCCTTTGGCATGTTTGTGATGGTGGAATGTGATGTGTTTATTCCAGGAGGAATTCTGTTACCCTGTCGAGTGTCTTACTCTAACTGTAGAGGAGGTGATGCACATCAGACAGGTTCTGGTTAAAGCAGAGCTGGAGAAATTCCAGCAGTATAAAGACATCTATAATGCACTAAAGAAAGGAAAGGTAAGCCGTTTAAATGAACAAAATGTACAGTACTGTACACACTCAATGCAAGAGCTCTGTTCTAAAACCTAGCAAGCCGCACTGCTGACTACTGCCTACATAGGCAGCTGCTGGAATCTCATTAGTAACTGATTTGAAACGCTGTACTGTACATAGTCAACAACTCTGTGCATCACAAAAACAACTCGCAGTAAAGGAATATTCCGGGTTCAATAAAAGTTAAGCTCAATTTGCAGCATTTGTGGCATAATGTTGATTACCACAAAAGATAAAATTGACTCGTCCTTTTCTTTAAAAATAAAAAGAAGCAAAAATGGAGGTTACAGTTAGACACTTATAATGGATGTGAATGGGGCCAATTTTTGGAGAGTTTGAAGGCAGAAATGTGAAGCTTTTTATTTTATAAAAACACTGACATTAATACTTCTGTTAAAACTCATGCATTATTTGAGCTGTAAAGTTGTTAAAATCATAATTTTTGGGATTTAGGGTTTGTTGACATTACATCGTCATGGCAACGAAGTTGTAAAATTGGCTATAACTTTACACAGCAATTTTGTCACACTAAAATCATGTTAATACGCATATTACTTGTGGCTATACTTTTGAAACAGTGAGTATTTTAACGTTTACAGATTGGCCCCATTCACTTCCATTGCAAGTGGCTCACTGTAACCGTAAAACTGTTTATGCTTTTTTTTAAAGAAAAGGAGGGAAGAGTCAAAATTAGTTTGTGTGGTAGTCAACATTATGCCACAAATGCTGTCCATTGAGCTTAACTTGTATTGAACCTGGAATATTCCTTTAAGCATCTGCTAAATTATTAAATATAAAAGTAAAATGTAACTATGTAAAAACACAACATGTACACTGCCTACTTTTTTGGAACAGCCTTCACATTGGGAACATGTCTGTGATGCCTTAAAATGCTGTCTAGGTAGGCAGCTAACTAAGTTTCAGCTCAACAGAGCTGAGGAGTGTGCAAGCTGTCTTTGCCTGATTTTAGACTATAAGAGTATAATTTTGAAATCTCCCCTGTCAGCTTTGCTTCTCATGTCGGACGAAGAGGTTCTCCCTTTTCACCTGGTCCTACACCTGTCAGTTCTGTAAGAGGTATGTGGAGCTTTTTATTTCTGACTTACAATAAGGAACACAAAAAGTGCAGTAATATAATTACTGTTGTTCTTTATTTTCCTTCTTACAGGCCTGTTTGTTCACAGTGTTGTAAGAAGGTAAATGTGACGTCCTTAGCTTCTTGCTACTTTTGCATTATATAAGTTGAAGTTAATTTACAGGACATTTGTCTGTTTGCAAATGACATCATGTCCTCTTATCTCAGATGAAGATGCCTTCCAAGCCCCATGCCAGCCTACCCATCTCCTCTCTGGGCCCCAGCATTTTGCCCAAAAAGGATTCAGGAGCATCAGCTAAAACAGAGAAAACCTTTTCTACATCCGGCCACAACCGTAACAGCCTTCAGCGTTCCATGTCCAGGTAAGCACAACAGCACTCGCATCACTATCATTGCTGAGGGCGTTTGTATTATTATCATTTAATTTTCAAGGAATTACATTATTTGTTTCATGGTGCTGCGTAGGACATTTTCTATAGGTTGGCAGCAGTGACTATGTTTACATGGACACCAGAAAGCAGCTTATTGCTAGAAAGTAGCTTATTGCATGAAAACAGCATTCTGGTTTATATGCACTGTATAAGCAGCGTACTCTTTACTCCCATATACATGTGGCTCCGTCATTAAGCAGTTTTCTCCACAGCAACGTAATTTCCCCGTGAGGCTTGTGCAAAAAACAAACATGGTATCTGAAGAAGACTTCACTATTTTATACCCCATTGCTTCTCCTTTTTTTCCAGATATACCAGAGTTGTTGCTGTGTTTATTTCCTTAACTTTCTATCACAACCTACTGCGGAATTGCGCTGTATTAGTGGGGTAAATCTCCAGACTTCCCCTAATGTACGATAACATATACTGTACGTGAATGTGAGGGACCGTCGATATTTTCCAGTGGTGTTTATAAATGGGTGTAGTTTATAGTGTATGTGCCCCCACTGTACTCCTAGAAATGTTGAATTCTTTCTGCTTTGTTGACTTATTTTTGGGCTCTATATGACATTTGTTATCCGGTCTGTTCACGCATATGCACACTCCTCAAAAACCTGTTAGAACGGCACTTATGTGATTACATGACCACATACGCTGCGTTCTCCGGGAGAAACCTAGGTGTGTTAAACCGCTTTCTCGTAATCCCTTAAATGACGTAAGGAAATCAGCGTTATTGTTTACATGACATTTCAGAATGTCGCTTTCTGCAAAAACCCTGGACTAAACCGTTTTCTTAAGTGTATGTAAACGTAGTCACTGTCAAATAGAATTTTACATTAAAGGAATGCGCAGAGTGCTGGATGGTGCTATAGGAAGTGTAATCGAGCTTGAAATCATGATCGATTAGATTAGACTTCAGAAGACATGGATTTAACCACTGGGGTCTTATGAATGACTTTTATGCTGCCTTTATGTTTTTTTGAAGCTTCAAAGTTTTGGTCACCGTTCACTTGCATTGAATGGACCTACAGAGCTGAAATATTCTTCTAAAAATGTCCTGTTACCCTAAGAATTATATTTTATGCCATAATATGTATAACTAGGACTATAATAGAATATTAAGAACTATATCTGTTACAAAAGAAATAAATTAAAAAGATTCCCCATTAATTTCTGACCTTGGTTGGCAGTAAGATTGTTACTTGTAATGATCCCTTTCAGACTGTCCAAGCACGGTGAGCGCTCATCCTCCAAAGACGAGCTGGAGCTGCCTCAGCAGTTCACCGAGGACTGGAGCACCATGGATGTCTGCGTGGACTGCAAGAAATTCATTAATGACATCATCAGCAACAGCAGGCGCAACCTGTCCACCAAACGTGCCCGTCTGCATCGCAGGACCCATTCCGTCTACATGTCCTCTACCAGTTCTTCCAACTACAAGCCATCTGAACGGACTATCAAAGAAGTTTAGGATGATTATGACCCGCCTCTTAACCCCGCACTGAGTGACCACTGTCTTAACAGATCCAAAGTGCATGGAACTCTATTGGTGTGGTCCTCTTTTTAAAATGGCCCTGTTTATACTGTTCTCACCTGTCGCAAATGCTTCAGTCCTGGTGGCCAGAAAAATCTACTGAAAGTGCCAGACAGAAATAGAGGGTTTTTGTTACGTATGACAGTATGGCCACTGTTAGTTTTGTCATGTACCTTCGATACCTCTCCTCTTCCTTTTAAAAAGTGCCAGAGGTGAAGGAATAAAGCCGTCCCTCTTCTAGCATGAGCCCTTAGGCACCAGCTTTCTCAGGAAACATAGGTTTCATTTGTAATCAAAGCTTTGGAATGTAGTTTAAGACTTAAAACTTGTTTCGACTGGCCCTCTCCATGGCAAAGATGTACCTGGATTAACACCGAATGATATGAGGGTAAGAAAAGAGCTGTTTAGAGATTAATTAGTGAAAAAAAACGTAAGGCTGCTTTGAGCACTACAAGGCCTGAATGTACATTTTTCAATATAGAAAACTGGAACTCTGCAGTTGTATGTAAATAGTAAGCTGAATGATCAGCCTAAATGTTATAGATGTAAATAGGCATCCACCTCTGGTTTACTTTCTCCTCTTAGGAAGAACTTGTCGATCGCTGGAAGACAAAGAGACACTGTAATTAATGCCGCAACAATTCAAGATTAAGTCTTACCAAATGTTTTTTCTTATTGTTCGCTCAAACTGCTGCTGTGACGGTAACATGGTCCAATTGAATGAAGTTTTAGATAATTATAGAGAGTCCTTACAGATATATATTTTTGTCTGTCTAATGAGATGGATCGTCTGTGCCAAAACAGATCTTCACAATCTGAACAATATGTGTCTTGGACCTGATGTACATGCTCAATAACACTTACCGGAGGTGGGGGATCCAATTCACTCTCTCAGATAGAATGTAACTTATGTAGGATATGTTTAATGTACATGCTGCATATCCAAATCTCATCTGATCTACTTATCTAATATTAAAATCTGCTTTATTGTTATAATACTATGATTAATATTAATGGTTATTTTATTTTTCAGTGTCTTTTTTTTGTTGTTGCAAATATTGCTCTCTTCATGGTCATTTTTGCCACTTTCACTCAACCTTCATGTCTTAAAAATTGTAAATTAAGTTTAAGTATTAATTACCAATTACTAGTGCAATGAAACATTCTTCTCAAGCAGAATTTAACAACTCTTAATACAAGCTATTTAAGTCATGTCTGGGTTTTTGAAGGAGTATTTCTATTTTCTCCTCAGTTAAAAATAAAACACACATACCAATAGAAAAACGCAGTGCAATGGTATAAAGGCCTGTTGACTTGTTCTTCTGTTTTGTGCATAACTGACTGTACTGCCTTCCCCTGAAGAATGATTGGTGTGCATGATGAAATCTATGATTTTTTTTTTAACAAGGAGAGAATTGCCAATAAATAAAGCATTTGAATTTGAAATTATTGCATTTGAAATTGTATTGGATATTATAGCACATTTCACACCAAAGTGACACTGACGCCTCAATGAAATAACATCAGCAATGACATCATTTGAGCCCCTTTGGATATACCCCACCAGAAATATCTCTATGAATAACAGGATAAGCCACAACATTAAAACCACCTGCCTAATATTGTGTAGGTTCCCAGGGCATACCAGTAGAGGGCAGAAAAGCTTCAGTTTTAACAGCTGACTGTAAAACTTCTGGAATAGTTGACATATCTGAAACTGCTTAGGAGCAGCTATACATAAGATATGATCGCTCTGTTATATTAAGACAAACAACTGTTTTCTAAAAAGTTAAATGATTTTTTAACAAACTATTATCCTTTCCTTTTGAACAGATGTATGGAAAATAGCTGTAAAGAGCGACAGAGCCCTATGTTCCTGATTGTGATACAAGATACTGCGTGTGCAAAATTGCAATTTGACCCTGTGGCTTAGTGGCACAGATTGTCATTAATAGAGTAATATATATATATATATATATATATATATATATATAATTTACTATTAAACTCCACTTTCACTTTTACTTCCACATACTTCTTTTGTTTTTGGCGATTTGCATTCTTTGTGCATATCGCCACCAACCTGGCAAAAAAGTAAAAAAAACATTTCCACCCACACCTATCATATAACTTCTGAAGATATGAATTAAACCACTGGAGTATTATGGATTACTTTTATGTGGCCTTTGTGTGCTTTTTGGAGCTTCAACATTTTGGTCACCATTCACTTGCATTGTATAGACCTACAGATCTGAAATATTCTTCTAAAAATCTTTGTGTTCAGCAGAAGAAAGTCATACACATCTGGGATGGCATGAGGGTGAATGGTTGAGAGAATTTTTAATTTTGGGTGAACTAACCCTTTAATATTTGACGGGAATGAAAATGAGGCTGTGAGGGGTAGTCTGTTCAATGGATTTTACTGTTGTTTAACTTTACAGAAAACCCCCAGAAACATCAAATTTGATGTGACCTAGGAGCTTTGTGTGGATGCCACTGAAGAGACTGAACTACTATCCCTCACAGCCTCGTTTTCATTCCCACCAAAAAAATTTTATATGACGCTACTCTGAATAAGGTGAATTGGAATATGTACAGTAATACTGATATGGATGTTCTGATCAGAAAAAAGAAAAAATATGTGACATTTCCAACTTTATGTGGTGCTGTTTTTGTCCAAAATACAGCACTGACATATACAGCCACAAGTTTCAATTTACAGTATATACACCGATCAGCCACAAGCCACCAGTCTGGCCATTCTCTTTTGACCTTTCTCACCAACAAGGCGTTTCCATCCACAAAACTGCCGCTCACTGGATGTTTTTTGTTTTTGGCACCATTCAGCAGTTACAGAAATACTCAAACCAGCCAGTCTGGCACCAACAATCATCAATGCGATTATCTAATCAGCCAATCATGTGGCAGCAGTGCAGTGCATAAAATCACGCAGATACAGGTCAGGAGCTTCAGTTAGTGTTCACGTCAACCATCAGAATGGGGAAAAAATGTGATCTCAGTGATTTGGAGCGTGGCATGATTGTTGGTGGCAGATGGGCTGGTTTGAGTATTTCTGTAACTGCTGATCTCCTGGGATTTTCACACACAATGGTCTCTAGAATTTACTCCGAATGATGCTAAAAAAAAAAAAACATCCAGTGAGCAGCAGTTCTGTGGACAGAAATGCATTGTTGATGAGAGAGGTCAACAGAGAATGGCCAGACTGGTTCGAAATGACAAAGTCTACGGTAACTCAGATAACCGCTCTGTACAATTGTGGTGAGAAGAAAATCTCAGAATACTATTCTGAGATGATGGATGGTGCTGTTTTGGCAGCACGAGGGAAACCTACACAGTATTATGCAAGTGGATTTAATGTTGTGGTTGATCGGTGTATATATATTCTTTTGTCAAAACAGAACATCAAACAATGAACTTCTTGAACCTTTATTTGAACCACATAAGACATGCTTTTATTTTTTGCAAAATAATTATATTACCATAGTAGTTCATCGTGACTGATTTATAAACAATCTTGTTCACGCTCAGTTCAGATCTTGTGTAGCTAATGGGTTTGAGTCTGTGAGAGTGGACAATATAACAAGATGATGCTGGCAAAACAAGCCTGTCGTGTTGTCTGATTGGTGGTTTCTATGCTGACAGTTGTCAAGGGTTATCTACACTTGAGGGGTGTACTTTCAATCGAAAAGCTTGTGGCTACAGTTACTGGTGAGATCTAGCTTGAGACCAGCTGTGTTTCTGATCGCGCTGTCCCTCCAATGGTCAAGCCCCTTTGTTATGCTCAGGATGTAATGTGCAGTTGTTTATTCACTATTGTACCATGTAAATGACAAAGTGCAGTGAAAATGTATATGAATTGATCCAATTGTAGGAATGAATAGCCTGTTGATTTTCCAAACCCCGTTCAACCTTTCATTTCTGTATAGTCCAATACAGTAGAAAAAGCAATATTTCTGATATACCTCATTTTTAATCACCAAATCTAAGGTCACAAGACATGAAGTAAACAATTGAAAAACCAGCAGCATATCATCGAAGCCACGATTGAGATGTACTCAGCCCACAAACAACTGTAACCTTCCTCAGACGTTCGCCAGTCGCAGCTGTGGCCCCATATTTCTCATTTCCCTTAATGAGCAGGGGAGCGAATAGGACGCCCCAGGAGAGGTGCTGCACCCTCATGGTGGGTTGGGGCGGTTGGAGAAG
Organism: Myxocyprinus asiaticus; assembly: GCF_019703515.2. Classification (NCBI taxonomy): domain Eukaryota; kingdom Metazoa; phylum Chordata; class Actinopteri; order Cypriniformes; family Catostomidae; genus Myxocyprinus; species Myxocyprinus asiaticus. Next base: position 17,702,981 of record NC_059377.1, read on the forward strand.
CAGATCAAAGATAGGGAACCGTGATCAAACAGCTTGTACGGTAAAGAGCCTTTAGAAGTCCATATATCTGTTTTAGGGTCATAGTATTCAAAGCAGTCAGAGTCCTCTATGACATAATGGGTGTTGAGGAAGCGGCCTCCGGTTACATAGAGTTTATTATTGATGACTGTGGCTGCATGGTGCATTCTCCTCTCCTTCATATTTGCACACTTCACAAATTTATTGGCTTTGGTGTCATAGGCAATTACTCTTCTTGTGTATCCTAAAAATAAAATAAAAATAAGTAAACAGTATGTTTTAAGTCAACATTAAATTAAAAACCTATTTATCCCAGTCTCACCTCCAACAATATATATCTTGTCCTCTATGACCGCAGCAGGTGCGCAGACATTCTTCACTGTCCTGGTCTCCAGTCTAGATCACAAGTTCCGGGAGATTTGATAAACCTTGCAGGGATTAGAGTCATTTGTTATGTCATGTGAGATCACACCATGAGCGAAGCAAAACAAACCATGGATTAACTTTTCTGAATGACCTTTGTTACCCGAATAGGACTGACTAGATTCTGCAAGGCATCCTTTCCTCCAAACACGTAAATCCTCTGGTCGTTGGCAGCGACTGCAGGGTGTAGTACCGCTGTGGGCATCGCCGCCATGGCCTCCCACTGATTGAACATGCTGTTGTAGCGCTCCACCATATTTGAGATCTGTTTGTCTGCCCCTATTCCTCCCAGAGTGAAGATGAAGCGAAGGTAGGAGACGCTCTGATGGGCGTAACGTGGTACCAGCATGGACTCAGCAGTCCTCCACTGGTTGGTCTTTAAAAAGAGGGTGTACATTGTGGTGCTGACTGCACTTTCTGCAGACACTAGGCTTAGGGCTGCTGGACACCAAGACGTTCCTGTGGCAAGGGATTTCCTTGTCTTCAGTGCACAAGATTACATCAGTGAAGATCTGCTCCTGTCTTAATAAGTTCAACTGAAACAGAAGGTGGGCAGGGAGCTCTTGGTCCTTAAAGGGAAAAATCTCAACTGATGTACTAGCCATCCTGCAATGGCAAGGGTGGTTATTCAGCTATGTATTCTGTAAGAAAGGCAACCAAGCACATAATGCTAAGTTTAATCTCTAGTTTGCCTGGCACATAAACCTCATATTGCAGTTCAGTGACAGTGAGTAACATGTTATAATTTAATGTTTTCATGGACACCATACAACTTGTCCTCCCTTTAAAAGGTTGTTCACTCCAGCATAATCACATTTGAACACAAAATATTGCTACCAAATGTTCCAGTACCCTGACATTGACCGCATTCTGCCAAGTAACTGACAAGCGGCATCTCCTAATATACATCTTGCATTAGTTCGTGTTTACCTTTCCTGTGGCGTGATCCACACCATGTTGTGTAAAATTAGCTGGCTCTCTAAGATTATATTTATACTGCACTGATTATTAGGTTAGGTGAGCTAGTGAACTCCAGGGGTGGTAGCCAGTGTATTTTACCACTGAGTTATCCAGGGCCTATCAAAATGACAACCTTAATCCATGAAAGCTCCTGCATTACACCTTCCTCACAAATCAAAGTCTCAGTATTTACACTGGGCTCGTCCGGGATTTGAACCCGGGACCTCTCGCACCCGAAGCGAGAATCATACCCCTAGACCAACGAGCCACATATTGAAAGCACACATTCTCAAAATTCTCAAACATTGGGCATTGTAGCTACATTATGTTAGACAACTAGATGTTACGTAAATTTAAACCTAACGCTTCATTTTATCAATGTTTTCGTTGTATGCTGCCTCTCTCTCTCTCGCTCTCAATTTAATTAAATTCAAGTTGCTTTATTGGCATGACAAAAGTACATTTTGTATTGCCAAAGCATTAAAACAACATAGAAAATAGTTTAGAACAGTTTCTCTCTTTCCTTCTGTGTGTGTGTGTGTGTGAGAGACAGAGAGAGAGAGAGAGAGAGCGAGAGAGAGATTTCTCCTGTATTTTTGCATCTTGCAATCAGCTTGCGTAGTTTTTTGTGGACTTAAAACAGCTGGCAAGTTTTTGTCAAATTTATACATAATGATATCGCATTACATTGCTTGCGTGCATGTTCTGAGCCTTGTTGAACTGATATATATATATATATATATATATATATATATATATATATATATATATATATATATATATATACACATACACACACACACGCACGCACACACACACACACACACACACACACACACACACACACACACATAACAGTTAGTTCCAGTCCTTGAATCTGATTGGACGAGAGACGTTCCATGAGTCTCACACCATCAGCACTCGGACGCTTCACTGTGTATCACTCCGCTTCTGTTCATGCCGTTCTAAACTAAAGTGTAAGAGCAGTGCATATGTGTTAAGAGCTACTATGTGTGTCTCTTTTTACATCTATTTTTTTTTTTTACATTACATATGTTATCCAGAAGGTGGTGGCAAAAGATCATTTTTGTGTGTAATATGAGCCAGTCAGGTGACGTGAAGTGAATCTGCGTCAGCCAGTGTTTACATACAACAGCGCTCCATGATTGCTCGTATTACTACTACACTACTAAAGCTAGGAAATAACTTTAAATGGCTTTAAACTAACAACTTCAGCATTACAGCTCATCACAGCTGAGAAACAACAGACTGATTAATTACACAATCTCAAAGCGCTTACCTCTTACCGGACTTTCCACATTGGAGAGGACATGCTGTTTAAAATGCGGAGGACATTAGGGTTTCTATAGTAAATGACTCTTGCGCACAGGCTACCGCAAAATAGGGAGAAATACCCCCGCTTGGACGGCTACTTTTCCACTGGGAAAGCTGATTTTCAGAAAGCTGACAGCATCTGTGCTTGGGTGTAGCAACAGGTGATCACACACGCTCCGTCTCTCTCTCTCTCTCACACACACACACACCCTTGTTTATCCAATAACTTGTTAGAAACAGCCCAAGCCGTGACACTATTTCTGAAGTGACATTTTTTAATTACTAACAAAGGCTTGGACGCATCATTTGGTTTGAACCAGCAACGGCAGATTCTGATCCGTCGCGTAAGAAAGTAGTTCCACACACAAATGTGTTTTTATGACCGTACTCAGTTTTTCCTAATTTTTTAAAAATGTACTTGTTCATTGAACTGTTGTATATAAGCAATATATATATATAAAGTTGTGCTCAAAAGTTTGCATACTCTTGGAGAATTGGTAATATATGTATCATTTTTAAAGAAAACATGAGTGAGCAGGCAAAACACATTTATTTCTTATGGGATTCATATTCAACTGTAGGTTATAACAGAATGGCACAATCATAAAACAAAACATGGCAACAATGAAAAAAATGAAATGACCCCTGTTCAAAAGTCTGCATACCCTTAGTTCTTAATAATGTGTATTGCCCCCTTTAGCATCAATGACAGCGTGCAGTCTTTTGTAATAGTTGTCTATGAGGCCCCAAATTCTTGCAGGTGGTATAGCTGCCCATACTCCTTGGCAAAATGCCTCCAGGTCATGCAAAGTCTTTGGTCGTCTTGCATGAACCGCACATTTGAGATCTCCCCAGAGTGGCTCGATGATATTAAGGTCAGGAGACTGTGATGGCCACTCCAGAACCTTCACCTTTTTCTGCTGTAACCACTGGAGGGTCAACTTGGCCTTGTGCTTAGGGTCATTGTCGTGCTGTAAAGTCCAAGAGCGTCCCATGCGCAGCATTTCATGCAGAAGAATGCAAATTGTCTGCCGGTATTTTCTGATAACATGCTGCATTCATCTTGCCATCAATTTTCACAAGATTCCCCGTGCCTTTAGAGCTCACACACCCCCAAAACCTCAGTGATCCACCACAATACTTCACAGTGGGGATGGTATTCTTTTCACTATAGGCCTTGTTGACTCCTCTCCAAACATAGTGCTTATGGTTGTGTCCATAAAGCTCTATTTTGGTCTCGTCACTCCAAATTACAGTGTGCCAGAAGCTGTGAGGCGTGTCAAGTTGTTGTCGGGCATATTGTAACCGGGCTTTTTTGTGGCATTGTAAAGGCTTCTTTCTGGTAACTCGACCATGCAGCTCATTTTTGTTCAAGTATCGTCGTATTGTGCTCCTTGAAACAACCACACCTTATTTTTCCAGAGCAGCCTGTATTTCTCCTGAGGTTATCTGTGGGTTTTTCTTTGTATCCTGAACAATTCTTCTGGCAGTTGTGGCTGAAATCTTTCTTAGTCTACCTGACCTTGGCTTGGTATCAAGAGATCCCTGAATTTACCACTTCTTAATAAGTGATTAAACAGTACTGACTGGCATTTTCAAGGCTTTGGATATCTTTTTATATCTTTTCCATCTTTATAAAGTTCCATTACCTTGTTACGCAAGTCTTTTTACATTTCTTTTCTGATCCCCATGGCTCAGTATCTAGCCTGCTCAGTGCATCCACGTGAGAGCTAACAAACTCATTGACTATTAATACACAGACACTAATTGCAATTTAAAAGCCACAGGTGTGGGAAATTAACCCTTAATTGCCATTTAAACCTGTGTGTGTCAACTTGGATTACTTCTTCAGCACTGGTAGATTTTTTCACTTGTTTTGACTATATAAACTCTGCCAGTACAGTAAGACAAAATACACATGTGAAAAATACATTCTCTGAAAAACCTAAATATCTTATGCAGTGTTGTTTCTAAAACAAGATAAATCAAATTGATCTTGTTTTAAGGATTTTTAGATATTTTTACAGGAAAACAATACAAAAATTATCAAGAATAAGATTTATACATATAAATGATGCGATCCAAAGTGCATTTGAACAGCGGTGAAACACTTTCTTATGATGTGTTACATTCATACGAGCAGACAGAGAAGTACGTTTGAAGTAAGTTTGGAGCAGAAGAAATAGAAATAAACCTTGTGTAAATTGTCAGCTTTACGCTATGCTAAAATGCTATTTCTAGCCATTTTACATGCACATGTTACCAGGCACGATCATAATTTTTTATCAAAAAAATTCACGTTGGATCATACTTTTTTTCTAGTAAGACCTTTGATATTAGGGCAAAAATCTTATTCTTTATAATAATTTTTGTATTGTTTTCCTGTAAAAATATCAATAAATCCTTAAAACAAGATGTTTAGAAACAACACTGCATAAGATATTTAGGTTTTTCAGAGAATGTATTTTTAACATGTGTATTTTGTCTTACTATACTGGCAGAGTTTTTATAGTCAAAACAAGTGAAAAAATCTACCAGTGCTGAAGAAGTAATCCAAAGTATTTAGAATACGTTACTGACCTTGAGTAATCTAATGGAATATGTTACAAATTACACTTTACAGCGTGTATTCTGTAATCTGTAGTGGAATACATTTCAAAAGTAACCCTCCCAATCATGTGTATGTGTATATGTGTATGTATATATGTGTGTATGTATATGTGTATATCTGTGTATATATGTATGTGTATGTATGTATGTATGTATGTGTGTATATATATAGATAGATAGATAGATAGATATTTTGTCTTATTGTATATTCTATATATATATATACTTTATTTTCTATTCAATTTTTATTTTTTTATTTTTTTATTCAATTGTAATTATTTTTTTATTATTATCTATGTCTTGTTGCTGTTTTTGTATTGTTGTACACTGGAAGCTCCTGTCACCAAGACAAATTCCTTGTATGTGTAAGCATACTTGGCAATAAAGCTCATTCTGATTCTGATTCTGTTTTGTATTTTAAATACGTAATCTCGTTACATGTATTCCGTTACTCCCCAACCATGTATATATATATTATGCAGAGCTCTTCAACTACTTTCTTGCGTGTGCCAGATTATCCAGGTGAAAACTTGGCGGGTGCCAAATTGTTTTCCGTATTCATCTTAACTAGCACTTTCTTCGCAAGTAACGTTACTTAAACACACTTGATACTATGCGTTTATTTATATTATGAAAACTGAGGAGGAACATTTAGATCTGCTAAAGCCCTCTCACAATATCAACCCACTTGAAAACAATGGCCATATAGAAATGTCATGTTTACTTAAGAATACATTTAAATGTAATAATAATAATAATAGCAAAAAAAAAAAAAGCTAAAATGTTCTTCCATTTTCTCTATAAATTATCATACTATTCAGTGAGGGGGAATCCTGCAGATAATCACAGGAAAAAGAACAAACTGAGTTGATGCTGTTCATGATTGAAATTACTCACATTTTCTTTGAACATTCGGTTTTCATCATCAATGTATGTTTTGTTGCCTGAGATGTACACGACAACATTTCTGTAACAACTGCGGTGATCATTTTTACATCTGTAGATTTGACCGCACTCTGCAACTAAGCAATTTATGTAAATACATTTAATTGAAAAAGACAATATCAGATGCTCACCTAAACGGTGTGATCCATGTTTAGCAAAGCAGCGTAACTAAACTACTGCCAGAAAATTCCTTTAAGTTATTTTATTGAGTTTACTTTGCATGCAGACATAAATTGTAGTGTACTATAAGTTCGGTTTGAATAATTTTTATTTGCTTTTGTGTATTTTCTATAATCTCCTGATTATTTTAGTGTTGTACTGCACCCAGAACCGCTGAGCTCAGCGAAAACCTGAAGCTACAGTGGGCCTACCATCTGTATACCTCAGCAGAAATCCAGATTTGTCAGACCAGGTGATGTTTTTTCAATTGTCTAATGTCCAGTTTTGGTGAGCCTGTGCCCACTGCAGCCTCAGTTTCCAGTTCTAAGCTGACAGTAGTGTTACCCGGAGGGGTCTTCTGCTGCTGTAGCCCATCCGCTTTTGACGTGTTGTATGTTCAGAAATGCTATTCTGCATAGCACTGTTGTAACGTGTGGTTATTTGGGTAAATGTCATCTTCCTGTCAGATTGGACCAGTCTGGCCATTCACCTCTGACCTCTGCATTAACAAACCGTTTTCACCCACAGAACTGGATGTTTTTGTTTGTTTTTGGCACCATTCTGAGTAAACTCTAGAGACTGTTGTGCATGAAAATCCCAGGAGATCAGCAGTTACAGAAATACTCAAACCAGCCCGTCTGGCACCAACAGTCATGCCACGGTCCAAATCACTGAGATCACATTTTTTTCCCCATTCTGATGGTTGATGTGAACATTTACTGAAGCTGATACACTGCTGTCACACGATTGGCTGATTAGATAATCACATGAATAAGTAGGCAGACAGGTGTTCCTAATAAAGTGGTCGGTGAGTGTATATATTGTATATACCCTATAAAAGATGTAACGTTTATTGACTTGAGACTTTACTCAGACTCGTGACGAAAGACTCGAGACTTGACTCAGACTCCAGCTTAAAGTCTTCAGACTTGACTCGGACTTCAGATGAAAGAATCGTGAACATCTCTAGTCTCTCTCACTCTTGCACACTTACCTGCACGGAACAGAAAGTCGTTTGCACTCTTTGTAAGTTGGAATTTAATCATTATTTAAGCTCAACAAGTAAAATATTGCCCATGAGTGCAACACTGGCATTAATCGTGAACACCATTGGAGTGGTAGGCCTACTGCGGTCAGCAACATCTACAGCTTACAATTTTAGTAACTTGCCAGTCAGACACTGCGAACTGTGTCTATATTGTGTAAAAGTTTACAAAAAGAGAGTTTTAATGTTTTTTTTATTTTTTATGATTTAGGCTAAATGCTATCATGAAGTGGGAGAAGATGACAGGTGGCTTTCACTGTCATCTTTTTATAATTTTTTTTTCAACACAACAGCATAAAATGTTTTTCTGCATAAGTTTTCCATTTCCCCTTTATTATGTATTGTAAATTATAATGATTTTAATACATTTATAATATTATATATTTATAAATATCTTTCCTGCATGAGTTTCCAACATCAGAAAAAAAAAGAGACCATCTGAAAGTCAATGTGGAATTTGCACACTGATTTCGACCTATGTCGCCAAATTCAAAGTGAGATCAGTCTGTTTACCTATAAATAAAAACTCTGTCATCACCATATACAAAAAAGAGATATTATGCAAAAAGTTATTGCATTTTTATTTCCATACAATGAAAGTAAAGGGTGACTGAGGCTGTCAGTTTGCTTAACATGTCCTTTTGTGTTCCACGAAACTAGCCCTTTTAGCTCTGTCTCCATTATTTTATCACCAGTATGTTCAGTGCCTCAAAACAACTTTCTATTCCCGTGTCTCGTAAATCATTTAAATGTATCCATGTGAAGGACTTGGCTACATTTCCCTATCAAAGCTAAGTTTATCAACACAGTTGTATCATTTCCCAGATATTTCTGATCCCCTCAGTGGGTTTGCCCTTGACAGCCTAACCATTTAGTCGAGGGCATTTCACTGGGCTATTATCAACACTAAGTCATCTAATCACCCCAGAGACAGCTACCCATTTTATTTCACTCCAGATCACGTGGACCTGTCTGACATCTATTTTGGGATGGTAACTGTATTGTTCTTATTATTAATCTTTATTCTGTGACACAACAACAGGGCAGAAAGTATTCCCAAAAGAAAAACATATTACCTATTACATAAAACATATTTCAATGGCACTTGTATAAAAAGACAGCATCAAAATAGAAAGTAATCGCTCAGCTGCCCATGCAGTTTTCTAAATGACTGAGCAAAAGTAATGTGAAATACGTCTTTTACTCCTATTTTGCTAAAACAACATGCAACATAACATAACTAAACCTGAACTACATAACAGTCTGGTTCAAAAAGCTCTGAAACTCCTTTAAAAAAAAAAAGCCACATGAATGCATCACTGCAAAACAAAAACAAAACCATAAATCATATTTTGGAATTAAATGCACTGTTATTAAATGTTAACAACTGTTCTAAAAACATTTTTTTAATTACATTACCAGGACAATTCAGGACCTAATAGAGAAAAACTGTAAATGCCTTATATCATAATACACAATATATATACAGTGTATATATATATAGTATATAAATATAAACATTTCATTAATTAAATCTAGTTGCTTATAATTTTAAATGGAGACAGTACAGTGTTAGGTGACTATCACCGCTGCAGGATACATTTTCAAACTCACCTCTGTTTGCTCTTTACACTCAGGACAGAATCAGGCCCAGTTCAGCAGCATGAAGGCAATTTCCCCCAAATATCTCCCTCAAAGACAGATAAATGCAGTCAAAGATTGGCATAGAGGCTCTGCAAAGTTTGAAGTTTGCCATGAGGTTGCTGTGTACATTCCAGTTACCTCGAATAGGCTGGAGGGCTGCTGTCGTCCGGGTCTCATGTCACCCTCCCCTTGTTTGTTCCCACAGCGGTGGGCAGTTCACCATACTTTTTTTGTGTTTACTATGGCTGTGATGGAGAGCCCAGCTTATCCAGAGGACAGAGGCAAGGGTCAAGGGCTTGTGCACACTCTTTGGCAGGGTTGTGTACCCAGGAAGTTGGTAAATATAGTGTAATGCTGATGGCTGGGCTAAGTGGGGTGAACAGCTGTCTATTGAACATGTCTATTAAAAAAAACAAAAAAACATCTCAGATCTTCAAATTTAACACTTTAGATGGTAGTGTAGCATAAAGACACCTGACATGATGATTTCAACAAATATTAGATTTTTAAAAAAATTGCATTAAGGACATAAGAACCTAATAAATAAATAAAAATAATACATTTATTTATATAAAATATTTTTAAATAAAAAAAACTAGAAGTTGCTCTTGCATAAAATGATAAAGACCTACAAAGAATACAGAGCAATGTCACATCTTCTCTGATTTCATCGGATATCTTCACTTCACTTCTCTGCTCTCATCTTTGTTTGCGGGCAGCTCATTCTCGGTCTGTTTTGTTGATACTTATTATAGCCCTATCATCAGCTGCACCCAGGAAGAAGATGAATTACTGTCATGTTTAGATTGCTGCAGAGGCAAAGAAAAACAAACATGCATCCAGGCAGATTGACAGTAACGGAATGCCATGGAGTCTGGAATGTCAGAAGGGAACATCATCTTTAGCAATGCCATTTCCTCTCTAGGATGCACACAGCTGTGTTTGCTTTATCTGGACTTTAGATTTTAAAGGGATAGTTCACCCAAAAATAAAAACCTCTCATCATTGCTCTCCTTTAAGCCATCCCAGATGTGTATGATTTTCTATCTTCTGAGAACACAAATAAAGATTTTTAGAAGAATATCTCACCTCTGTAGGTCCATACAATTCAAGTGAATGGTGGCCAGAACTTTGAAGATCCAAAAAGCAGGTAAAAGCAGCATAAATATAATCCATATGACTGCAGTGGTTAAATCCACATCATTAGAAGTGATATAATAGGTGTGGGTGAGAAACAGATCAATATTTAAGTTCTTTTTTAATATAAATCTCCACTTTCACTTTCAGATGTAAAAGTGAAACTAAACAGGCGCCACATCATGTTACTTTAAGATGTGAAAGTGAACGTGGAGATTTATAGTAAAATAGGACTTAAATATTGATATTTTTCTCACCCACATCTATCATATTGCTTCAGAAGGCATGGATTTAACCACTGGAGTCTTTTGGATTACTTTGATGCTACTTTTATCTGTTTTTTTGACCTTCAAATTTCTGGCCACCATTCAGTTCAATTGAAAGGACCTACAGAGCTGAAAATATTCTTCTATTAATGCTACTTTGCGTTCTGCTGAAGAAAGAACGTCAGACACATCTGAGATGGTATGAGGGTGAGTAAATGAGAGAATTTTCATTTTTGGGTGAACTATCATTTTAAACAAACAATGTTGAAATGTGCTCTCCTAAGAACAATTTGATTAAAACAAAGTTAGAGCCTTGAAACGTCAAAAAGACAAAAGACACTTTTATAAGAATAATAATAATGAATTGTGAATTTATTTTTGGATACACCTTCATTACTTCTGACCATAATGTGCTTTGATATTTGTTCAGCTCTGCATAGTGCACTACTAATCCCCTTTCGTCACGCGCTGAGCGGAAGTGACGTAGACAGCCAAAAGCGTGACGCATAAAAATACAACAAGGAAGTGGACGATCACTGACAACGGTAAAATAATATTCCTGAAGGAGATACTCAATAGCTTAACGGTGTCTAAACACTGAATAAGTACCGGGAGGGTATAGTCGTGTGGGACTTACCCGAAAGCCCGTTTCTATCTGTGTGAATAAACGTGGAGCTCGAGCCTAGAAATGAACACGGACGTTGAATTTCACATCAGGCAGAATTACCCGTGGAACAAGCTGCCCGCTAATGTCAAACAGGTACAGTAACACACAGCAACACTCACGTCTTCATCAAACAACATCTGAGCTCACTTGCCCCTGGAGTAATGTGCTTTCGACAGCTGCCTGCCTGACCTACCGACATCCTAATCCACATGATCATCATGATTTCCAGTGATTCTGTCATTCATCCCATTCATTCATCCGTGAATACACACACACACACACACACACACACACACACACACACACACCCACCCACCACCACCACCACCATCATCATCATCATCATCATCATCAGATTCTTCTGCAGGACATTACTAGCTTAATGTACCAGCAGATCCATGTGGGATGCAGTTAACAAGATTATGTTACGAATTGTATGTCATTTTAAGCTTTTTATAAACACAACTGCAGTTGCCTTTCAATTTGAATAAACAAATTATTGCTTAAAACATAAAGGTGGTGTGATATTAGTGAAAATGTGACTTGCTCAGAGAATGGAAACTAAAAATGTAAACAATTAAGACCATTGTTGACATACAGTATGAGTATTATACAATGAATGTGGCTGGCATAGTCTAGATAATGTGGATTTGGAGCATGTTTGAGTTCATATTAAAATTCTCTGACATTTGTTTGCAGTTTTAGCACAATTTGAAACATTGTTGAGATCTCTTCTTCAGCTCACATGTGAGATTACTGGGGGGTTTTGACTACATGAAAAAAAAAATCTGAGAAGCAGGAGACTTCAGAAAAAGTCTCCATTTAATCTCATTGCTGTCTAGGAAGAGGTGCCATTTGTGATTTTCTTTACTATAGACCATGGTCAGAAATTAAGGCAGGCTCAGTGCGAAAATGCCACCAAAAATGACACCGACATTCATAATGCATGGGCAAAAAATGCCCTTGTAATGAATTGTTCTTGTATTGTTTTTGTTTTTGTTTTTTTATTTGTAACATCTGATATAGTTCTTAATATTCTACTATTGTCCTAGTTATAATACATATTATGGCATAAAATATTTGTTGATGTTGATTTCATGTTTAGGGTTTGAGGTAATAAATTGTCAATCTTGAAAATGTGCATTAATGAATTGATTAAATTAAAGTCAACGGATGAGACACATTCTGTTTTAAATGGTTAGAAATAAATATGCCCTCATAAAGATAAAAATGCCCTTAAAAAAATCAAATCCAGGGGCAAATATTACCCTTCAATAGAAAAAATATTTCAACAACAGACCTTCAGATTCACTCCTTTCTTATAAGTAGTGCCATGAAATATAAAAATCATGTGTTTACTGTTCATGCATACTCTAACTTAAACCCTTTGTGAGTAAATTTTAATGCACCTCATATCTATATCTATAATGCCATTTTTGTATTGTGTTATTCATTGATAGAGTCTTGGAAACTCGCAGCGCGAGTATGACAAGCAAGTTCTTCTCTACAGTATCCGAAACCAGCTACGCTTCCGCAATAACCTAGGTAAGCTTTATATGAACTGAGAAGTCTTTTGCTTTCCTCTTCCACAACTGCCATCTTTCATTCTGACAATGTGCCAAGCCGTTTGTTTTTGCCAATCAATCTTTGGCCTGGTCTCTCTACGCATATAATAGCTCTTGTTATTAGGTGTAATTACAGTGAAATAATCATCGCAGTTTCTCTGATTTATAACACCAGTAAACCCTTGTCTCTAACAGTCAGGCATGTGAAGAAAGATGAACGCAAGTATTACGAAGAGCTGTTGAAGTACAGCCGAGAGCATCTGATGCTGTACCCCTACCACCTGTCTGACATCATGGTCAAGGGTCTGCGGGTCACCCCTTTCTCCTACTACATCAGCATTATGGAGGTTTGGTCACTATTTTTATAAATACACAACATATTTTAGACATGGACTAGCTGCCAAGCATTTTACTGGTCTAAACTGAAAGCCATCAAGTGTTTTCCCCTTCTAATGATAGAGCGATAGAGAAGCATTTAATGTACCTATTATTGTTGCTCTGTTGCTAATGCACATTATTGTAGAAGTTCTGCATTCTGACAATGCTCCAGGCAGGTGCACTGGGTTCCAGTGAGGCATTTACAATGGAAGTGAATGGGGCCGATCCGTAATGTTAAAATACTTACTGTTTCAAAAATTTAGCCACAAGACATAAATAATATGGATATTAACATGATTTTAGTGTGATAAAATCACTTACTAACCTTTTCTGTGTAAATTTATATCCAATTTTAGAAGTTTGTGACGTAACGCCGTAAACTCTGTAATATAACTTTACAGCTCAAATAAAACAAGTTTTAACAGAAGAATTAATGCAAGTGCTTTTATAAAATCATAAGCTTTACATTTCTGCCTTTCAAAACCTCCAAAAATTGGCCCCATTCTCTTCCATTGTAAGTTCCTCACTATAAACTCGATTTTGCATTTTTTTTTGAAGGAGGGAAGTACCAAAATTAATTTTTGTGGTAATCAACATTATGCCCAAATGCTGTCGATTTAGCTTAAGTTTTATTGAATCCAGAATATTCCTTTAACCCTTATGTTGTGTTCCAGTCATTCTGACCCGGACGACTTTTTTAAAATAATTTTCTTTTTACTTAATCCAATTGGAATAAAATTCCTTGACTTTGTTCACTTATGGTATCTAAAAAAAGAAAGAAAATTTTGGACCATTTTCTTTACATTTTATTGCATTTATTTCACTTTATTACACCTTTTGTGTTCCCGTTCAGAAATGATCGGCCATTGAAAATGAATGGATTAGACTACAAAATACAGAAATATTAAGTGTTCAGGGGCTCCCAATCCTTTAGATGAGCACATATGTGGATGTGTATTTGCACACACAAAGTCCTCGGACATGTGCGCACGCACACACAAACACACAACGTGTGTTGAGTGCCCTTTTGTGCATTGTCTTTCCACGTACACTCTTTGAGGAATATTTCTACATCTTATCATATTATGTTGTTTGGGCTCATTTGAATCGGGAAAGTCAGCTGTAAGTTACTATATGTCATTGTCTATGTTATACAGTTGTGCTCAAAAGTTTGCATACTCTTGGAGAATTGGTAATATATGTATCATTTTTAAAGAAAACATGAGTGAGCAGGCAAAACACATTTATTTCTTATGGGATTCATATTCAACTGTAGGTTATAACAGAATGGCACAATCATAAAACAAAACATGGCAACAAAGAAAAAAAATGAAATGACCCCTGTTCAAAAGTCTGCATACCCTTAGTTCTTAATACTGTGCATTGCCCCCTTTAGCATCAATGACAGCATGCAGTCTTTTGTAATAGTTGTCTATGAGGCCCCAAATTCTTTCAGGTGGTATAGCTGCCCATTCGTCTTGGCAAAATGCCTCCAGGTCATGCAAAGTCTTTGGTCGTCTTGCATGAACCGCACGTTTGAGATCTCCCCAGAGTGGCTCGATGATATTAAGGTTAGGAGACTGTGATGGCCACTCCAGAACCTTCACCTTTTTCTGCTGTAACTACTGGAGGTTCAACTTGGCCTTGTGCTTAGGGTCATTGTCGTGCTGGAAAGTCCAAGAGCGTCCCATGTGCAGCTTTCATGCAGAAGAATGCAAATTGTCTGCCAGTATTTTCTGATAACATGCTGCATTTATCTTGCCATCAATTTTCACAAGATTCCCTGTGCCTTTAGAGCTCACACACCCCCAAAACATCAGTGAGCCACCACCATGCTTCACAGTGGGGATGGTATTCTTTACACTATAGGCCTTGTTGACTCCTCTCCAAACATAGCGCTTGTGGTTGTGACCATAAAGCTCTATTTTGGTCTCGTCACTCCAAATTACAGTATGCCAGAAGCTGCGAGGCGTGTCAAGGTGTTGTCATTTGTGGCATTGGCACAGTAAAGGCCTCTTTCTGGCAACTCTACCATGCAGCTCATTTTTGTTCAAGTATCGTCGTATTATGCTTCTTGAAACAACCACACCATCTTTTTCCAGAGCAGCCTGTATTTCTCCTGAGGTTACCTGTGGGTTTTTCTTTGTATCCTGAACAATTCTTCTGGCAGTTGTGACTGAAATCTTTCTTGGTCTACCTGACCTTGGCTTGGTATCAAGAGATCCCCGAATTTTCCACTTCTTAATAAGTGATTAAACAGTACTGACTGGCATTTTCAATGCTTTGGATCTCTTTTTATATCCTTTTCCATCTTTATAAAGTTCCATTACCTTGTTACGCAGGTCTTTTGACAGTTCTTTTCTGCTCCCCATGGCTCAGTATCTAGCATGCTCAGTGCATCCACGTGAGAGCTAACAAACTCATTGATTACACATACACAGACACTAACTGCAATTTAAAAAGCCACAGGTGAGGGAAATTAACCTTTAACTGTCATTTAAACCTGTTTTTGTCACCTTGTGTGTCTGTAACAACGCCAAACATTCAAGGGTATGTAAACTTTTGATCAGGGCCATTTGGGTGATTTCTGTTACCATTATTATTTAAAAAGGAGCCAAACAACTATGTGATAATAAATGGCTTCATATGATCACTATCCTTAAATAAAAGACATGATCAGTGCATGATCAGTCATATTTTCAAAATCAATACCAAAATTTCACAATTTCTGCCAGAATATGCAAACTTTTGAGCACAACTATATGTATGTTTCAGGAAGTAATAAGGAAAAATGAGACAAAAAGACACTCCTATTTATTATATTAATGTGTGTCAGTGGGAATTTCATACAGTAGTACTCGTAGTTTGGCCTCAGAGTGAAACAAATTTGCTCATTGCATTTTACTAATTGAGACCTTTCCAACGATATAAATAACACAGGGCTATCTAGGCCAGTCGCAATTATTAAATAACCGTCTGATTGTGGTTATTTGATCTAACTGCGGTTATTTGAGACAACCGCGATTATTGGGCTTTCAAATTCCAATCACATTTTAATGCCCAAATAAGGAATTTGAAGCGAATATACTGTATAAATGCCATGAACAGCACGTTTTTCATTCAGTTGAACGAGTCCAAGCATCACTGCCACAGCCGCACCGTGGAGGTCATTCAGCTCCTGTCCTGAAGAGCGTGTGAAGTGCTCTGATGCGCATGCTGTCAACAGAGGCCAATCTCCCACGAAAATATAAACTAACAAGTATAAACTTTGATAGTGAAAGCAAAGCGTTCCGGTTTCGCTATAAACGATCATGTAATGGCAAATGTTCCTGGTTCATACACGCTGTTAATGACACACAGTGTCAAAGAGGAGGAGACGCACGCTTACTCCATTTCTGTGGAGTGATAAAATGATGAAACTGAATCTCAAAGGTTTTTGCCTCATGACAAATAAGGGCTTGTAGGTTTAATCAGAGCATTAAAATAATGTATGAAAGTGGAGAAATTAGGAAAGAAATGTTTTACTGTTGTATAGTATAATAAAAATATAATAGTAATAATTATTTTATTTTTATTTAATAAATCATAAAATACATGAGTTCAAAAAAACATGTGTAAATGTAAAATTGATCAAAACTAAAGTTGAACAAAAAGAGAGACATATTTTAAGTATTTAGAAATATTTTTATATTTAAAACATTATTTTTCATGTCATTCATAAGTTTTTAAAGCCTGAAAAGGAAATCATAGTTCATTCCTATTTTATTTTTTGATTTATATATTTGAAGTTAAATATGTAAAAATAACTTCTTAAGGTGTATGAAAAAAATATATATATATAAAAGAAAAAAAGCACACCTTAAAAATATGACAATTTATATGACAATTAATCGTTAAAGCCCTTAACGAGACAATTAATCGCCACAGCCCCAAAACAGACAATTTATCGTCAGAATCACAATTATTTGTTTTACAATTAATCGTCAGCCAAATTTCATAATCATGACAGCACATTAAAAAGCATTATTTAAGAACTGGTAAGATAAGCTATATGCATTGTAAAGTACGGATTTTGTTAGTATCAAGCAAGTAGTTAATAAAATTATTATTATTTGACATTTTTTCTGCAGGGAGTGCCCCTCACTAGCCCGTTATAAGCTCAGTTCAGTGAATCTTCTATCAATACATTTTTTTACTTTTTTTAAATATATATATAAAAAAAAGAAGTACAAAACCTGTAATAATTACTAAACATTTGACAAAAAGATTTAATGTAATATCTTAGTATAATATATGCAATGTGAGAGATTTATTAACAGTCTTATTGTAGTTATTCAAATGCATTTACAAACATTCTATTGATGTTTCTTTATATTATAATTAATTTCATTTGAAGTGCTTGATGATACCATACTGCCACGATAAAATATTTAACCCTCTCTTTCCACTTCATTCAGGACATCATGAACTGCGAGAAGAGTTATGATTCCCTGCCCAACTTTACTGCTGCTGACTGTAAGTTCTCTTGCTGCTTGTGCAGAGAATCATTATTTGCCACTGTTGATGACCGCTCATGCACAATAACAAGGCTACAAGCCACATGAGACAGCTTAACAGCACTCATTCAGAACGCAGTGGCACAGAATTGCTCTGCCTTATCGTGATAGTACATGTTGTAATGAAAGCATTTTGCTATTGTGTGAGTAAAAATTTGGTAAGCTACTTTATCACCAGAGTGGACTTTTAAGAGTAATCTCAAATTTAATTATGCTGTCTTGTGCAGCTACGGTTTCATTAAATAGAATAGTGCTGTTTTTAATTTAATCTGATCAAGATACAGGGTGGTAAAACTAAAAAAATTAATCCATCAATTGATCCAGCCATAAATCTGTGTAATTTTTAACATTTTTTTCAATTCACAAACAAGACCCTTCCAATTATGACTGCACAATTAAGTGAAGAAATAAGTGAGATTACAATTAAAGTTGCCACAATTAACTGATCATTAACATTTAACATTCACATTTCACATTTAACAGATCAATTAACATTTTAGGTTTACTCCTGTAACGTAAATTGATTTATATATATATATATACAGTGGTGTGAAAAAGTGTTTGCCCCCTTCCTGATTTCTTATTTTTTTGCATGTTTGTCACACTTAAATGTTTCAGATCATCAAACAAGTTTAAATATTAGTCAAAGATAACACAAGTAAACACAAAATGCAGTTTTTAAATGAAGGTTGTTATTATTAAGGGAAAACAAAATCCAAACCTACATGGCCCTGTGTGAAAAAGTGTTTGCCCCACCTGTTAAAACATAACTTAACTGTGGTTTATCACACCTGAGTTCAATTTCTCTAGCCACACCCAGGCCTGATTACTGCCACACATGTTCTCAATCAAGAAATCACTTAAATAGGACCTGCCTGACAAAGTGAAGTAGACCAAAAGATCTTCAAAAGCTAGACATCATGCCGAGATCCAAAGAAATTCAGGAACAAATGAGAAAGAAAGTAATTGAGATCTATCTGTCTGGAAAAGATTTTAAAGCCATTTCTAAAGCTTTGGGACTCCAGAGAACCACAGTGAGAGCCATTATCCACAAATGGCAAAAACATGGAACAGTGGTGAACCTTCCCAGGAGTGGCCGGCTGACCAAAATTACCCCAAGAGTGCAGTGACGACTCATCCAAGAGGTCACAAAAGACCCCACAACAACATCCAAAGAACTGCAGGCCTCACT
Source organism: Myxocyprinus asiaticus (assembly GCF_019703515.2). Lineage (NCBI taxonomy): Eukaryota > Metazoa > Chordata > Actinopteri > Cypriniformes > Catostomidae > Myxocyprinus > Myxocyprinus asiaticus. Next base: position 17,721,881 of record NC_059377.1, read on the forward strand.
TGCCTCAGTTAAGGTCAGTGTTCATGACTCCACCATAAGAAAGAGACTGGGCAAAAATGGCCTGCATGGCAGAGTTCCAAGACGAAAACCACTGCTGAGCAAAAAGAACATTAAGGCTCATCTCATTTTTGCCAGAAAACATCTTGATGATCCCCAAGACGTTTGGGAAAATACTCTGTGGACTGATGAGACAAAAGTTGAACTTTTTGGAAGGTGTGTGTCCCATTACATCTGGCGTAAAATTAACACCGCATTTCAGAAAAAGAACATCATACCAACAGTAAAATATGGTGGTGGTAGTGTGATGGTCTGGGGCTGTTTTGCTGCTTCAGGACCTGGAAGACTTGCTGTGATAAATGGAACCATGAATTCTGCTGTCTACCAAAAAGTCCGAAGGAGAATGTCCGGCCATCTCTTCGTGACCTCAAGCTGAAGCGAACTTGGGTTCTGCAGCAGGACAATGATCCAAAACACACCAGCAAGTCCACCTCTGAATGGCTGAAGAAAAACAAAATGAAGACTTTGGAGTGGCCTAATCAAAGTCCTGACCTGAATCCTATTGAGATGCTGTGGCATGACCTTAAAAAGGCAGTTCATGCTCGAAAGCCCTCCAATGTGGCAGAATTACAACAATTCTGCAAAGTTGAGTGGGCCAAAATTCCTCCACAGCGCTGTAAAGACTCATTGCAAGTTATCGCAAACGCTTGATTGCAGTTGTTACTGCTAAGGGTGGCCCAACAAGTTATTAGGTTTAGGGGGCAAACACTTTTTCACACAGGGCCATGTAGGTTTGGATTTTGTTTCCCCTTAATAATAACAACCTTCATTTAAAAACTGCATTTTGTGTTTACTTGTGTTATCTTTGACTAGTATTTAAACTTGTTTGATGATCTGAAACATTTAAGTGTGACAAACATGCAAAAAAATAAGAAATCAGGAAGGGGGCAAACACTTTTTCACACCACTGTGTATATATATATATATATATATATATATATATATATATATATATATATATATATATATATACACACACACACACACACACACACACACACACACACACACACTCTCACACATTATTTTTCTTTTTTTGCCGCGATTTTGCATTGTAACCAATCACAGATTTCTGTGTAATTTATTAATAATTTGAAGAACGGTTTTATTTTTCATTCTGCTAAAAGGAACAATGTCTTGATTTACCAATGTATAAGACAGCAATAAATTAATTTAGGAGCATAGCTCTCAGTTGTTTTAGATGTGTACCCTACATAAAGAATATGACATTCATTTGCCCCACACAAAAGAAGTATTTTAATGTTAATTCTATTAAGCCGAAATTAATTGCAATAACAATATCAAGGGGAATAATTGACAATTATTATGTTTCTCATAATCATGCAGGCATTACTTCCATTTTCACTGAAAAAGCACAGTATGTCTCAAATATCCACAATTATTTATAGCATTGAAAACAATAGTGTCTGAGTTTTCAGGGTAAAATACTGTCAAAATAGTCAGACATTAACATAAAATGAATTTGTGTTTAGACTTTGGACTGTAGTAATTCCTACAGCATGGTTATGTATGGATTTTGCATTACTCTAAGTTTTGCAGTTACCATGAAGGAGGACATCTTAAACAAGTGCACTAGACTAAAGACAAAAAGGTCCACCATTACATATTATCTGGTGTTCTTTGTGGAAAAAGTTATGGCATAGAATTTTTAAGTATGTACATTTTATGAAGCCTTTCTGGTTGCCCACACGTCTTTATAATTCTTCAAAATAAGAATATGTGCTGGCGTAATGACATCCTATTGGAATTGATGTCAACATTCTTACATGGATTGCAGGCTCACATTAAGGTGAATTGTGTAGAAGACTGCATTACAATGTAACTACTCATACATACATACATTTGTACTTCAAAACATATGAGTAAATCAATTAGAGAGCTCACTGATTGTAGAAATTTTCTCCATAAAAGCTCAACATTAAGCTAAGATATGAAATAAATACGGGCAAATAACAAATGCAGCAACGTGTAGAGAAATTCATCCATTGTTGCTGTCTACATGTGCTAATTGTTCTCAGATTTAGCTCCTGTGGGTCTTCCTTGCACGTGGGTGGTATTGCCCTATAGCAGGGGTTACTTGCTCTTTAGATTGGGAAGCAGAAGTTAGTCAGCAGGCTATGCCTGGGGTCTCTTTTTCTAATCTCTTTGCTTGAAGTGAAGCCGCTCTCTCTGCCCTTCGCAGCTTACCCAGTTGCCTTTGGCATCATGCCTGGCACGTAGTGGTCAGCCTTAGCCTTGTCTAATGGTCTTAGACCTCTGTGCCTTTGTGCACGGGGAGAGACAGGCTGCTGAAGCCCCAGGAGGAAGGATCTGGGGAACAGAGGAACATGAGCTTCCTTTAGAAATATAGATTTTGAGTGATCTAATCATAAGCGGACAGCGCTAAATAGAGGTGCAAACAGACTTTTTTTTTTTTGTTTAAACCGCATTTGAATGAAAACAATGGGAATGGACACAGAGGCTGACAAATAGCAAATTGTTGATTGATTTCATGTATACTAATGTTTAAAGAAAGGAGTATAGGGCCTGGGTAGCTCAGCAAGTAAAGACGCTGACTACCACACCTGGAGTCACAAGTTCGAATCCAGGGCGTGCTGAGTGACTCCAGTCAGGCTTCCTAAGCAACCAGTTGGCCGGGTTGCTAGGGTGGGTAGAGTCACATTGGGTTAACCTCCTTGTGGTTGCTATAATGTGGTTCTCGCTCTCAGTGAGGCACGTGGTGAGTTGTGCATGGATGCCGCAGAGAATAGTGTGAGCCTCCACATGCGCTAGGTCTCCGCGGTAACACGCTCAATAAGCCACGTGATAAGATGCGTGGATTGACGGTCTCAGACGCGGAGGCAACTGAGATTCATCCTCCGCCACCCGGATTGAGGCGAGTTACTATGCCACCATGAGGACCTAGAGCGCATTGGGAATTGGGCATGCCAAATTGGGGAGAAAAGGGGAGAAAATCCAAAAAAAAAATTAAACAAGTGTAAATTGGTGTTTAGTACACTTAAAATAAGAGATTCATCAAAACATGTAATAAATAATCAGAAGGTCTGATTAGATTAATCACTTAGATTACATTACCTAAAAAGTGTAAGATTAAAGATTGCATTACTGATTACAATTTTAGTTGTGTAATTTGTAATCAGTACCAGATTACATTTTAAGAAGTCATTTCCCAACATTGTTCTGAAACAATGGTTTTAATGTACCCTCAAAGGTGGTTACAGCCCTGCATATGCATGAATAAGTCTTCATAGATCTTCTCCAGTTTGCCTGACATCAACATGTAATGACACAGATAATGTGAATCATGCATATCTGAATTAACAGTTTTTCTTGGAGCTAAAATAACAACAGTAATCAGCAAAATAAAATAACAATGAGCATTCCCCTGTGTCACAAAATTAGAGAGAACCTCACCTGGAAATCTGATTGAAGGAGACACATTTGAGAATCTGTCTCGCCTGACCATTTGTAATTGGATCACATGTTATTACCAGGTGTAAAGAGAGCTATAATAGTATACAGTATGTGGTATTTACAATAAATAATTTGGTAGTTAAGGGTCCATTAGCTTGTTTATTGATCTAATTGTTGATCTTTCAGGTCTGAGGCTACTCGGGATTGGCAGAAACCAGTATATTGACCTGATGAACCAGTGCAGGTCTTCCAAAGTAAGTAATTCACGGTTTTATGCTGCAGATCAAACTCTTGCAGGTAACTTCCCTAGAAGCTCTCTTGAGATTTCAACATAATGTTTATTTCAAATCTGGATAGTTTATGGGTCTCTTTGAAGATCTAAGATGTAGTAGTCCATAGAGAGCAGTTCTTTGTACACCCCATGGCAACCTCACACTGTTGCCTAAGAAGCATCTGTCTGTGGCTAGAAATTCTTCCGGAGGAAATCAGCCCGGGATCTTCTGCCATCAAAACCTGTGGAGATCACAGTGGAGCCGTGGTGGGTGGTGCAGACTGGATACATCACCGAGGATGACATCAGGGTGAGGCAGATCAACGTGGCAGGTTTAAAATTTAAAATCGAATTAATCCTGGAATTAAACAATGTTAGATAATTAAAAAAAATTCAAACAAAGAACGTTATGATGTAAAATGGAGAAGAAGCACTATTTCTAGGTCACTAAATAAGCAAATTTGTGACAATGTTTCCTAGCGTTTTAACTTTGTACACAAGATCAGATATTCTCTCTGGAAAATTCTCAAATCATGCTGGGATAACATGGACCTTGAGGTTTTATACAAATGTGTAGAGTACATGTTAGCTCGAATGCATGCTGTCATTAAAACAAAAGGGGGCCAGAAAAAATATGAAGAAATTAATATTGATTTTTCTATGCAACTTTTCACTTAAATTGTAATGCTCATTATATAATTTATAATGATTACAAATAGTACTAAACATAAAGAACTAGAACTATAAAACTACAAGCTTTGTCACTAGTGGTCTCAGACCACTTTGACCCCACTGTATATTAGGCTTCTGAGAATGAAAAATTACAAAAATACTTCAAATGGAATGACAGAATAGAACTTAATTATTCATTCAGTTCAACTAGATGTATGAAGTTAAATCAATCAGTGCTCTTGTTTTTGGCCAAATTTTTCCTCTTGCATGAATCATGCAGACAAAAGCTCTCATAGTTGTTCAACTGAAAGTTTACATCTGGATCAAAATACATGTGGCCTTGAGTTTTGGTGCCTTTTTGCTGGGTTGATTACAGATCTGCTCTGTGGCAGAGAAGACGGCCATTGATAAGATGATAGATTCTGGACCCCAGCTGGCTGGATCAATGGAGTACAATGTGGTTCTGAGTGAGTGTTGTAGAGGCTGTTTCAATCAGTTAGAAGCCCACTTAAATAAAAATCAATGTAAAATAATTAGGCTTGAGACAGGGCATGGTTTATACATGAACAGACATTATGTACTTTATAAATGGTTATGTTTTAAGAAGTATGTTTAAAGCAAGATGCACTGTTCCTACAGTCATGGAAAACCTGAAAATATCAGGGTATTTAACCTCTTCAACTCTGGCGTTATGTTGTGAAAAAGTAAACTCTTAAAATTTTTAAGTCTCCGAATACATAAGTCAGGCATGTGGGGTATCGTTTGAAAGCTTAGAATCTCAGCTTTTCAGAGATAACCATCTCTTCTGCATTTTTGTTACATAAAATAACAAAATAAGGCCTGAAAACATTTGCATTGCAAATCAGCGCCCGTTATAGGTAATGGGGTTGAAATATTAATATGAATATAAAAGTCTTTCAAATAGCATGTAAATAGACAAATCATATATCAAATGAAAGCTCTCATTCTCAGGAATGTGGCTGTACAGTTTCTTTTGTTGCTTTAATACCACAGTTTGAAAGATTAAAAATCATATTCAAAATATGATTTCTGTAAGACATCAAATACCAACTTCTCTTTTTTGCACCGATCAGTAAAATAGCAAAAAATGTTAAAACTGCTTTTACTTTAGGCAGTTGTCTAACAATCTAACAAATTAGCCATTTTTTACTCGTTTGTGTGAATAATCCAATGTTATATCTTAGCTGTCCAGAGCGAAATATGCGGTCCAGCAGGAAAAGCGTGCTAAACAAATCATCAGAAATATGTGTTAAGAACTATTTATGATAAAATGTTTTACATCAAAGGGGAGGATCTCTGCTTTCTAATGACACCTATATTGAGCTTCTAGTCCACTCAGAGGCAGAGATATTCGATGAAATAATGGGGGTTGTGCGTGAACTGAAAATTAGACTGAATGTCTATGGATGAGCACATCTGTGAGGGCTAAAATGCAGTTTTGTAATGGAAGGTGATAGAGGAAAAAATTATTTTTCTAGTACTTGCTGCCATCTAGTGGAATAAAACAAGACTATTTGGAAGGAGATGACTTGAACAAAACCAGAATTACATGCTTACAAAGTTAAGACAACAATATATATACACTACCGGTCAAAAGTTTTGAAACACTCATTCTTTATTATAATTTTTTTCACATTTTAGAATAATAGTAAAGTCATCAAAACTATGGAATAACATAAATGGAACTATGGGAATTATGTTGTGACTAAACAAAATCCAAAATTCAATCAAAACTGTGTTATATTTTAGCATCTTCAAAGTAGTCACACTTTGCCTAGAATTTGCAGAAATGTACTCTTGACATTTTCTCAACCAACTTCTTGAGGTATCACCCTGGGATGCTTTTTAAACAGTATTGAAGGAGTTCCCATCTATGTTGGGCACTTATTGGCTGCTTTTCTTTATTATTTGGACAAAGTCATCCATTAAAAAAAAAAAAAAAATTTAAATTACATTTTAGTTTTATAATGAAATACATTTATATGGTAGCACAATTATATTTTTGTCTACAAAACTAATTTCAAACATTTAAGCATACGCCTTCAGATCAAAAGATTTTTAAGATCATGAGAAACATTTCAGTCAAGTGTTTCAAAACTTTTGACCGGTAGTGTGTGTGTGTGTGTGTGTGTGTGTGTGTGTGTGTGTGTATATATATATATATATATATATATATATATATATATATATATATATATATATATATATATATATATGATGAGCCAAAACATTATGACCACCTGCCTAATATGCTGTTGGTCCTACTCGTGCCACCAAAACAGTGCCGACCCGCCGAAACATGGACTCTACAAGACCCCTGAAGGTGTCCTGTGGTATCTGGCACCAAAACATTAGCAGCAGATCCTGTAAGTCTTGTAAGTTGCGAGGTGGAGCCGCCGTGGAACGGGCTTGTTGGTCCAGCACATCCCACTGATGCTCAGCCGGATTGACATCTGGGGAATTTGGAGGCCAGGGCAACACCTTGAACTCTTCAACTCTTCATTTTCCTCAAAACATTCCTGAACAATGTGTGCAGTGTGCATTATTCTGCTGAAAGAGGCCACTGCCATCTGGGAATACCATTACCATGAAGGGATATACCTGGTCTGCAACGATGTTTAGGTAGGTTGCACGTGACAAATTGACGTCCACATGAATGTTCGGACCCAGGGTTTCCCAGCAGAACATTTCCCAGAGCATCACACTCCCTCCAACAGCTTGTCATCTTCCCACAGTGCATCCTGGTGCCATCACTTCCCCAGGTAAATGGTGCACACATACACGGCCGTCCACGTGATGTAAAAGAAAACAGGACTCATCGAACAAGGGAGAAAATGAGACAAATTTTTGGCAGTTAGGCCACAGTGTGTATAAATGGTGAGCTTTTAAATTTAAGTGTGAAAAATTGCAGACAGCAGCCCAAACATTCCCCAGAGTTGAAGATGTTAAAAATGGGGTTTCTAGGCCTGTACAAATCATGGAAATAATTAAAATCTTAAAGTCATGGAAATTTCTATAGTGAATTTGATTATTTATTTGTTATTAGTTATGCAAAGCTCTAAAATATTTAATTAGCTGGAAATGTTCTATTTCTCTATTTTCCTCTAAACTAATCCAGGCGTAAAAAATAACTGCAAAAATCATCAAAATTCATTGGTTAGAAAGGTGTGAAAACTCTGAAGATAGTGATTACTTTGCTGAGATTTGTCATCCTGTTTTCAAGGCTTACGTATTTAATATAACAAATTCTAATCCATTTAATCCACTTTTTTTCAGGTTTGTACAATCGGGGCTATATATATCTTGATGTGCCCATATCAGATGACAGCTGTATATCAGGTATGCGCTGCAGTTCATCAAATAAAACTGCAGGTTTTATGCTTTATTTGTAGTTGATACCAGACCCAAAGGCTCTTTATATGATGCTACCCTTTTAAAAGGATTTAGCAGGTCCATCCCAAATCTCTTTTAGCCACAGATTGTATGTAATAGCGGATGGGAGCATCCTTGATCAGAAATGGATAATGGGATAATCACAAATCCATTTGGAGGAATGGCAGAGAAAACATTTAGGGTGGACGACTCACCCCCTCGCCTATTGCTTTTTATTTTCAGTGCCGCCACTCGAGGGGTTTGTCATGAACAGAGTCCAGGGAGATTATTTCGAAACGCTTCTCTACAAAATCTTCGTTTCCATTGATGAGCAGACTAATGTGTCTGAGGTACATACTCAGCATTATGATTTTCTCTTTGCAGTGCACTACTTCTGCTCTTTGGCTGCCTCTTAGATGGTTTTACACCACTTTTCTATTTGTCATTTCAGCTGGCTAATGTACTGGAAATTGACTTGGGCCTGGTGAAGGTATGTGTCATGCAGGGATGAAAATTTAAGGTCATTTTCATAGAATGCTTAATATAAAATTATGCCTGTATGGCTTACTGGGAGGGAGTTGAATCCAGTATGCACCGACGCTAGCTGCAAAAGAACTGAGAGGCAATTTTCTAAATCCTTTGGATGGCTTGTGAATTGAGTCCTTCTTTGAATGTATAATGCAGACCACAGAGAATAAGGACTTAGCCATTGTATTCACACATTTCCTTTGTAGCTCTTTGGCCCCATTTCACTCTTTGGCAGAGTGAAAAACAAGCTTATTCATGAAATCCATCATGAAAAGCCATTACTCTCTTTATATTAAAAAGCTAAATCTGATGTGACTCAAAGAACACAATCTTTGCTAATGAATTTATTTTTATATGGCATAGTCACTATTCATTTTCTTTATCTCATTGACATTTTACTGATGAATAGAATGAAACTGGTCCTTTCCTACAGTCATCCTATTAGTGAAAATCTATTTATTTTGGACAAATGTTGTTGACATATGGTCTCAACAATGTGTGTGGCCGACATTATTTTTATGCGCAAACACAGCCATAACCAGTGGAGTCTGAGTCCAGTCCACATTAGAAATCTGGGATACAAAATCTAATTTAAACCTGGAAATAAACAGCAATTTTAAGGATAAAAAAAAATAAAAAAATGTCTAGGTCACAGACATGACAATGGATCCTTTTCACAGCGTAAAAGTAGCAAACGTTTTTATATTTTCAGTTTTACAAATATTTAGTGTAAATGTATAATATTGTACTTTGTATTATTGGAATATGTTTTAGAAAATCAGTTACCACAGCTGTGATGAGGCTTCTAACATAGCTGCTAAGGGAGTGACAGAAAATTTGGCCTGTTTCTCTCTTCTTACTGATGTTATCCAGCGCGTTATATCTTTATCTTGTTTTGCAAAGCTGTGAAAGCATAATCATTGATTTTTTTTCTTGTGCTGTTGAGCAAACTGGTAAGCATAAATTAAATTAGCTGTGGTCCCCCATTCACGGCCTTTCAAGTTTAGCCAACTATGACGACTTGACGTGTGAAAAGGGTCCATCAAATAAGATTTTTTAAATCATAAAATCATGTTGGAATATCATTGATCATCAGGTTTTGCACAAACTTGTGGAGTCCATGCCAGCTCGAGTACATGCTGTCATTAAAACAAAAAGGGGGTTTACCAAATACTATGAAATTCTGAAATTCATATTAATTATTCAATTCAGCGTTTTACTTCAGTGCTGATAATACAGTATAATTTGTAATGAAAAAGACTGTATTACATTAGAAATATTCACAATAGAAGGACTTTTTTATACATACGTACATTTAAAGCAGTATTTGTGGTTTGATACTCCCATACATGTGCACAGTTGAGATGCATTCTCATTCACATAGCAATATACAGTATAGTCACAATGAGGGAATATAGGATGATGTTGAATTGTGCCCATGTCACATCTAGCCTGACCTACTTTCTCCATATCATTCACTCCATCTCAAGAGCCAACAGAGTTTTATCTCCATATGTGACAGTTTCCCAATTTTCTTTTCCATTCCACTTTACCCAAAACCATTCTGGCCTGTGCTTATAGCTTCATAAAGAATAACCTCTGGAAAAAAACAGGGAATATGTATTCATGACCTTAACTTTGGTTTGCCCAGCCATAGAATAAGTCAGATGTTACAGATTGTTTGTTCTTGTTGTCAGTTGAATATTAAGTTTTTGCTGTGCTTTTCCAGAATGCAGTTTCCATGTATTGCCGCCTGGGGTTCGCTATTAAAAAGGGTCTGGTGATCAGCCCAGATCAACTGCACCTCTCGTGGAAGAGTGCCCCTTCGGTCAATAGACTCAAGTATGTTGTCTTTTATCTGGAAACAGACCTGACACTGATGAATAGTCTTTCAATTTTCTGGTCTATGTCTGAGAAACAAACAAAACCCTTGCTGTTCTGGAACTCTCAAGCCCGATGAGGCGTTCACACATGACATGGTTTTTATTGCTGTATGTCACTATGTATTTTATTTTTGGTTGTAGTGCCTGTTTTTACTGCTAGATGCCCTAATGTTACTGCCCATGAAAATTTGATCACAAATGTAATGTATTGCTGGTGAAAATAATGTATACAGAATATATTCTAATTTGACAATAAATTAATTCTCACTGCTAAAAATAAACATCCTGGAGGGGAAGCATTTGAAAGTAAATTGCTAGAGTGCATAATGCATCATTTCATGAACAAGATGAACGATTTTCAATGCATGAATCAAACTCTTAGAATGTGAAAAGTTCCTGACATGGTTTTCCATGCTTTTTATATATATATATATATATCTGCATGTGGGCATAAACAAATAATATTGAACAGTGTAATCAGCGAGACTATCTGTTTGTAGAAAGTTCGGGAAACCTGTTTGAAAACCGTCATTATTTTTGCAATTCCGTTTGGTACCATATGCAGAAATTACACACTTAATCTTTAAACACTGTCACCAGAAATCGCCAACTCTAACTGAAAACAAATGACTTCTGGTTGCTTTGTTGCTACAAATCACTGTTTATGTGAACGCCCCTTTACTCTGCTGTTTCTTTGGGTTTAATATGTGAGAGTCTGGGGGTCACCTCATGTGTCTGCTTTGACCAGGAGCACTATGGATCCCCAGAAGATGCTGCTATCATGGGAGGGTGGCAGTCCAGTGATGGAGGCAGGTTCCTCAGCCACTGATACGGATACCACCAGCCTGGAGGACCAGGGTGAGAACAGCTTTCCCACTTAACCTTTAGACATTAGCTCACTCTACTGCAGTGTTTTATTAAAGGTGCAGTATGTAAGATTCAGAAACCCGTGTTATTAATGACACCTGTGGCCGTTAAGTGAACTGCAGCCAGCTACCTGTTGCTCGTGCTCATGCACACAATCCATAGGGACGCGAGCGAGTGAGCATCGGCCAAAACAATGAAGAGACTGAATGTGATCCACCGGCATCATGCTGACAGATGAGGTAGCATAATTAAAATTAAATAGTTATGATTGTTTTACTACAAACTTTGAGACTAAACTAAAACTACTTATCAGCTAACATAGCATACTGATACACACATACAGCTACATACTACCGAAATATACCAGACAGTTTACTGTTGCACTGCACTGTTATGTTGCACTATTGTATGTTTTGTATGTCATATGTTGTACTACGATCAAGAAATCAGTGTATTTGCTTAAATTTATCCTGTATACCTGGCTTTTAGTATAAAGAGAAGATCGTTGAAATTATTTAAAAGTTACGAAGCAAGGTAGCTTGCAATTCGTCAGCGTTAGCAGGCAAGATCAAGTTAGCTAAAATTACACAGATCAATCCTTATGGCACTATATTTCACATGCTTTGCAGTTATGTAAGCTTACCTGTCCAATAAGAAGAACGCCAATTCAGGGTCGGTTTTGATACCCAAAACCGAACGAAGGTCCCTCCAGGAATCAAATGCCCTGCCGATGTTCACTCTTGTTTTCGCTCGACCACGATCACGTTCCCGCTTAGCCTGACTGGATTCAGTAGATAAATGTTTTTTTGTTTTGCTTTTTTGGCTTACTCAGAATTTGTGTAGGAGTCGGTGTTGTGCTGGGAGCCGGACGTTTGCTGGATTCCATCTCTAAGATAACATTACCTAGCGTTGCAGTTTGTTGTCGCTGTTGAATAGCAGAAGAGACACTATTACTGTCTGAGGCAAGGGTCTCAGGAGCGTGCATAAACGTCACATCCTTTGTATTTTCCCAGCAAAAGCGACCTGCTCCCTTTGCATGAAAATCAGTCTACAGGCTTTAATAGGCAACCTAGGAAGTCTGGGAAGGGCTCATTTTTGAAGTTGCGTTACAAGCCGTTCATACATTGGCAAAAAAAAAGGTGAATATTACTTGAAAATTGTTACATACTGCACCTTTAATCATTAGTCTGGCTTTGAACAGTACATACATCATAATAATGGGGATTAAATAGACTATGTGATTTTCTCTGTCATCCAGACACAGCAAGTGTGAGCAGTCTAAGTATTCCGGCGGCCCCCACTAAAAGGATCGCCTTCTTGTTTGACTCCACCCTCACCGCCTTCCTTATGATGGGCAATCTCTCCCCTGTGAGTGTCTCACTCACAGATATATGTATTCCTATTTCATACCCAATGTATATGTGATACTCTGCAAGTGACTTTCCAGTGTATTATAAAAGTGCTTGATATTATTTATTGAACTACAAGGAGGATGCATGTGTAACGATGTTCCAAGATTGTCTTTAATTTGCCATGAAGGAAGATGTTTTGTAGATTGTCTATGGCCACAAAAAGCATTTGGACACTTAAGCCACACTTAAAAATTTATGAATGTCATTGCATTAAAATAAAAATATTAACATTTTTTAGGCATTTATTTGAAAGAAAGTTGGCCCAAGCACACTTTTCGAACAAAACATTTCACAAAAGACATATGTTTGGTTTTAAACGATAAAACAATATATACACTGTTCAGAAGGGATTTTGGACACATTCTCATTGTGAAACTCAGTGGAACATGTCTTTAGTTAATGCGATGACAAGATACTACACTTGTTGTTACTCTGCTAGGACGGCTGTTTGAAAATAAGGGGAACTGACTTCATACATCCACTAAAAATCACCTTGGGACAAATTGGTTTAAAGTGATTTGTTCAGTTCTGAGATATGGTCATTTGTTTCATTGTTCTGAGAAACATAATTTGTTTGCAGATACCATGTGGTTTAATATTTTGTTATCTATGCAATAACATTCATACATATTTACATAATGCACAGTGTGCCTTAAGTGTCCAAATTCATTTCAGAGCCACTGTACCTGGTTGTTTTGTGATAAATTTCCCTCTCTCTTTTCATCTTAGAACTTGAAGAGCCATGCAGTCACGATGTTTGAGGTGGGGAAGTTGTCTGATGAGACCCTGGACAGTTTTCTCATGGAGCTGGAGAAGGTAATACCTCTATTATAGCACACAAAGAAGCCGAAGGACACACAGTGGACAGAGTATCTTAGCCTCTGTGCTTGCATTGAGACAGAATGGGGCCACCGCCACAGGCTGATTATACAACACACACACTCACATTTCTCTGTGGCACTGCTCTCTCATCTCTTCTACACACATAAAAGAATAAAGGTTACGGCATTTCTCCCTTAAAATCTCTCCAACCTTTAGTTATTCTCTTTTTCACATATGCTCTCACACTCACAAGCATGTTGGCCATCTTTGTGTGATGAGGCTGATAGGGATGCTTTTGTGTTCAAAGGTGGAGAGCACCGCTGAAGGAGAAGCTCAGAGATATTTTGACCATGCGCTGACCCTCAGGAACACAATACTTTTTCTGCGCTACAACAAAGATCTCACCCCCAACCAGGGCCCTGATGTACCAAATATAGGTATGTGTCAGTATCTGAGGGCTGGGCAGTACACTGTATATCGTATATTTACGATTCATCCAATATTTTGGCAGATATAGAAAATTAACCACCATCAAAAAAAATCACTGTGGTTTTAATGCACGTTTTCTTTGACTGCAGCCATATGCCACATTAATGGCAGCTCAATTTGACACGACTTGTGGGTATACAGTGCATCTGGAAAGTATTCACAGCGCTTCACTTTTTCCACATTTTGTTATGTTACAGCCTTATTCCAAAATGGATTAAATTCATTATTTTCCTCAAAATTCTACAAACAATACCCCATAATGACAACGTGAAAGAAGTTTGTTTGAAATCTTTGCAAATTTATTAAAAATAAAAAACGGAAAAAAAAACCACATGTACATAAGTATTCACAGCCTTTGCCATGACACTCAAAATTGAGCTCAGGTGCATCCTGTTTTCACTGATCATCCTTGAGATGTTTCTACACCTTGATTGGAGTCCACCTGTGGTAAATTCAGTTGATTGGACATGATTTGGGAAGGCACACACCTGTCTATATAAGGTCCCACAGTTAACAGTGCATGTCAGAGCACAAACCAAGCCATGAAGTCCAAGGAATTGTCTATAGACCTCCGAGACAGGATTGTATCAAGGCACAGATCTTGGGAAGGGTACAGAAAAATGTCTGCAGCATTGAAGGTCCCAATGAGCACAGTGACCTCCATCGTCCGTAAATGGAAGAAGTTTGTAACCACCAGGACTCTTCCTAGAGCTGGCCGCCCAGCCAAACTGAGCGAGCAGGGGAGAAGGGCCTTAGTCAGGGAGGTGACCAAGAACCTGATGGTCACTCTGACAGAGCTCCAGCGTTTCTCTGTGGAGAGAGGAGAAACTTCCAGAAGAACAACCATCTCTGCAGCACTCCACCAATCAGGCCTGTATGGTAGAGTGGCCAGACGGAAGCCACTCCTCAGTAAAAGGCACGTGACAGCCCGCCTGGAGTTTGCCAAAAGGCACCTGAAGGACTCTCAGACCATGAGAAACAAAATTCTCTGGTCTGATGAAACAAAGATTGAACTCTTGGCCTGAATGGCAAGCGTCATGTCTGGAGGAAACCAGGCACCGCTCATCACCTGGCCAATACCATCCCTACAGTGAAGCATGGTGGTGGCAGCATCATGCTGTGGGGATGTTTTTCAGTGGCAGGAACTGGGAGACTAGTCAGGATCGAGGGAAAGATGAATGCAGCAATGTACAGAGACATCCTTGATGAAAACCTGCTCCAGAGCGCTCTGGACCTCAGACTGGGGCGAAGGTTCATCTTCCAACAGGACAACGACCCTAAGCACACAGCCAAGATAACAAAGGAGTGGCTACGGGACAACTCTGTGAATGTCCTTGAGTGGCCCAGCCAGAGCCCAGACTTGAACCCGATTGAACATCTCTGGAGAGATCTGAAAATGGCTGTGCACCGACGCTCCCCATCCAACCTGATGGAGCTTCAGAGGTCCTGCAAAGAAGAATGAGAGAAACTGCCCAAAAATAGGTGTGCCAAGCTTGTATCATCATACTCAAAAAGACTTGAGGCTGTAATTGGTGCCAAAGGTGCTTCAACAAAGTATTGAGCAAAGGCTGTGAATGCTTATGTACATGTGATTTCATTTTTTCTTTTTAATAAATTTGTAAAGATTTCAAACAAACTACTTTCACGTTGTCATTATGGGGTATTGTTTGTAGAATTTTGAGGAAAATAATGAATTTAATCCATTTTGGAATAAGGCTGTAACATAACAAAATGTGGAAAAAGTGAAGCGCTGTGAATACTTTCCGGATACACTGTAAGTGTACTAAGAAATAAATATTTTAAAGCATCTGATTCAAACCTCATTAAAATGGTGATACAGTTTAGAAGCAAGGTTCCCACTCGTGCTGGAAAACCTGGAATTTTGCAGTATAGTTATCCAGTCATGGAAAATAATTATTTGTCCTGGAAAATATTTTTGTATAATAGAACTGTTTGAATGTGTTGCTAACAAGGTTTTTATTACATGTAAAAAAAAAAAAAAACATGGTAACGATTGGGACTTTGGATAGGTGTCAAATACACACATTCGTATCGTTTTGTCGCTGCCGGCGGCTGCACATTGTGAAACGATGTCAACGGCCAACTGTCATGAACAAATCCCTTGCACGTATTTTCTCTGCTCATCTGCTGTCATCTCTGCTCTGCTCCAATGAAATAGTTTATGTATTGATATAAGCACAAAATAAGATTTTTTGTTCCAACATAGCTGTTGTGTTAACCCCAAAACATTTGAGTGATAAATTTCAGTCAACGATGTCGGTTGGACCATTGAGATTTAAAAAAACAAACAAATTCACACCGAGTTGGTAGTGTGGTTGGTAACCTCAGGTTGTGAATTAATTTTCAATAATTCAGTGATCGGAGTCTGCTTATACCACGTTACCACATGTAGAATGCAGAAAACACAGACGTAATCATGGAATCTAGTCATAAAAATGTAATTTGCTATAAAAGGCAGAATGTCATGGAATATGATATATTTGGACGAAAATGAATGTTTGAATGCACAGTTAATTAAATTAAAATTGCAATATGTCCTAGTGTGATAATTAAACTGCAAAAGTCTTTGATTTAATTGAATAAATATATCATCTGCAGGTGATGCACGCTTCAAAATAAATTTGTGAAGCCGGCCGCTCATACCCTGAACACATCTCATTATGATCATCACACGCACTCTTGTGTGTGTGTGATATGACAGACAGAGAGCACTCTGAAGTGCGCAACACATAAAGACTATGTATGTATTTAATTAAATCACAGCTTTACGGGGATTAATGATCACACTGGGCCATGTAGCAAACTGCTTATATGGATATGAGTACTACCATCAAAAAAACGCAGAAACGGCAAAATTAATGCTCGATTTAAAAAATAATCTATTTTTGCTTAAATATTACAGCTGTTGGCACATAAAATGACCTGGAAATGTCCTGGAAAATTGTGCCCTGAAAAAAGTGGAAACCATGAGAAGTTTGGTTTATTTACACAATTTAGTTTTGTCGAACTGTCCGTTTCAATGAATCAGTTCAACAATTCGTTTGCATAATTGCTTATTCAAATGGCAATTTTGTGAAATTTAAAATTATACCAAGCTATAGAAAGTCAGATTTTATATCAAATTGTTGTTTTGTTTCCAGGAGTGTTGGTTATTCATGTTTTTGAGACGATACAGACCTTGCATCAGAAATAAATAATTCTGATTCAAAGTAATGGCCAGCATCATCCAATCACTGCCAACCATGTTAAAATAAAATTATACATTATAAATTCTGAATCTATGTACTTATTACCATCGTCCCGTGTCTGCCAAACATGTTGAGTGGTCCAAACATCGCAGCCTGAAACTGAACTTTTGGTCGGATTTTAGGAGTGAATGCACTTAGCTGCATAGGACAGATATAGAATGCTCCCTTGCTCCCTATTTAGTGAATGACTTAACCTCCAGTGTGCTGTCTGTCTGTACTGGTCTCAGAACAGTTTGAAATGCACCTTATTTTCATCCTAACTCCGTATAAAGCCTCTGAAAGCAATTTTTTTCCACAATGTAGCAATTGCACAGTAAATATAGGATTTCCATTGAAAACCACGTGCTATTGTACACATTAGTGTACATTGTGTTTAGCAGCGTGGCGTTTAGCGATAAATCTCTCATATTTTATAAATGCCATGTCATATGTAATTTTAGGAATTCTTATTATAGAGATAAATTGTGTCATCTCTGTTTAATTCTGATTGGTAGTGCATGACATTTTTATGTCCTTATTTCAACCTTATCACTGTGTGATCTTTATTAATTTGCTAGCACTTTACAATAAGGTTTCATTTGTTAACATTAGTTAATGCATTAGGTATCATAAACTAACAATGAACAATACATTTTTTTGAAGTATTTGTTAATCTTTGTTAATGTTAGTGTACAAAAATACAGTTGTTCATTGTTAGTTCATGTTAGTTCATAGTGTATTAACTAATGTTAAAATAATATACAACTTTTGATTTTAAAAATGTATTACTATATGTTGAAATTAACTAAGATGAATAAATGCTTAATGTTTTGTTCATTGTAAGTTCAAAAAATGGAACTAAAGTATGGAGCGGTACAAGTACACACATGTTCCCACGTCCTGGTTGGCAGTAATATGTGGGTCTGTTTGTCTCTTCAGGCCTGCCTCTGGACCTCCTCCGCTGTGAAAGCCTGCTGGGATTGGACCCTGCCACCTGCAGCCGTGTGCTGAACAAGAACTACAAACTGCTCGTTTCCATGGCACCACTCAGCAACGAGATCCGACCAATCAGCAGCTGCACGCCTCAGGTAGCCCCAGCTCACCCAGGAGACTGCATTCAGACCTGTAGGGAGGGAGGCGCGATCGCTGGGACTTACAGAACTGTGTGCATGCTCAGTGAGCAGTCAGATCGCTGTCCTCTCGAGAGGATGATTCAAACTAAATAGCTTTTTTGTGCCCCTGGGTTTCTATACAAATGTTGCACCATGTATGAAACATTACCCACCAACTACATCTCTGGATTTGCATGCTCTTTAACATTCTGTTCAGGTCTCTTATTTCTTTTTGAAAAGCACAAACAAGGCTAGCAATTCACCATGGGAATAAGTCTCATAATGGTGTTCATTCTGTGTTACTTAGTTGCAAGTTGACAATCTATGTTGTAGTAGCTTTATTGTGTCCTAACCGACAAGCGATAAAACTAGCCGCGACCACCTTGAGCAACAGGACATTTTATCGATCATTTAGATTCTATTTCTGTGGTGTCACGCTGGGAAGCCTGCCCACTGTGAAATCTCATTGGTCCAAAATCCTGCTGTTTATAACTGTAGATTAAACATAAAATATCCTCTGATTGTGCCGTGTCGCACAACAGTTTCGCATTCAGCGTGGACAGACAAATTGTTTGTCTGAAAACTGTGGCCTTGCACCTGGTTAAGGACACATTGTTATGTTGTCTGTCTTCCAGCACATTGGCCCAGCCATTCCTGAGGTTAGCTCCATCTGGTTCAAACTGTACCTGTATCATGTCTCTGGTCAAGGCCCTCCTTCACTGCTGCTGTCCAAGGGTTCCAGGCTTCGGAAGCTGCCAGAGATCTTTCAGGTCAGCCTTGCCATTCAAATAATAACTGATGCATTTATTTTTGATAATTTATATGATGCTTATAGAATTTTGCTATTTTACTCAGGCCTATGACCGGCTGCTTATTACATCATGGGGTCATGACCCAGGGGTCGTCTCCACATCCAATGTGCTAACAATGCTGAATGATGCCCTTACCCACTCTGCTGTACTTATTCAGGTAAGGGCATCATTACTTATTCAAGAGTTACATATCCTCATATTCAGCTTAGCCAGAAACACTTGCGCTCTCTTGATCCTTACACTAAATTACACTGCATTTAGATGTTGACTGATATGTCAGCCAGGCCAATTAATCAGTCGTTATTTGGCCAATTTGGGATTATCAGCTTTGGCTGATAACTGTGCGAGATGGGTCAGTTAACAGAAATATTTTTGGTGAATTTAGAGTAAATATTGTGTCAAAAAGTTTCAATGAAGCCCATATTTATAATGCATTGTAAAGGCATTATAAATACTTTATAATGCATTCAGAAAGTCTCGCAATACACCTTATAAAATGTTATAACTTATCAAAAGTAATTGTAACTACAGTTGTAATACATTATAATACTTAACCTTTATCATAGTTATACCTTAAAGAGTATAATGCATTATAACACAATCAACATCCAATTTTATCGCAGAAGTTGTAATGTTTAATGTCTTAATTGGACTATACAGTACATTACTTTTTTTATTTAGTGTATTTACTGTAGATTGCATTTTTTGCATATGAGGACAGCAGCTCTGTCGTTTTCATGGCTCCAAATAAGATGCACCAACATTCAGGGCTCCAGACTAAAATAATTACCAAGGAGCCATTGGCTACTAAACAGAAACATTTAGGAGCCAAATGGCTGTTTTAGTTGCCACATAACAGATTTGCTCGATTTAGATTGTTATTCAAAAACAAGATAGAAAGCCAAAGAAAAGACAACTGATAGCTCATGAATTGGGTGTTTAATATACAGTATATACTGTATAGTTGAGTGCACAAATTTGCATTCCCCTTTTGTCTCATAAGTTTTCACACCCCTTTCGGAACTTATACAAAATAAGAGATAAAAGATCTTTTTTTTTTTTATTTAGTACTGCCCTTCAGAATTTACATAACAGGTATTTACATAAAGTATAGTATGGATACAGTAGTGTGTTGTCATCAATGAATGCTTGCACCTTGTGTAATAGATGTAATAGTCCCTAAATGGTCCTAAGTATCAAAAGCTGGATCTCTCATCACAAATAAATAAATACATTTTATATATATATATATATATATATATAATGTATTTGTGATGAGAGATCCATTGATGAGTTTAAATGTATTTGGCTAAGGTGTATGTAAACTTCTGACTTCAACTGTATATAACTTCCATTTTACAAGCTTGACTTGTAATGTCTTATAACCACTTAAAAATATCTTATGGATGTTCATAAAATGACTGAAAACTTCTTACTGAAAGCATGCCTGTTATATATAACACATTACATAATATAATTTTGAAAGGTTTAACTATGAATAGGTAAGTATTATAATGTATTATATTTGTGGTTAAAATTATTTATGAGAAGTTATAACATATTATCAGGCGTATTATAAATATGAGCTTCAGAGAAAGTGTTACCAAAAGATTCAATTCAGCAATTTTGTGTACATCTTATCTGCTATCATTAAATTATATTATCTATATCAGTGTTATATCAGCCTATTGGCTCTCTAGATCAACATTGGCCATTAAAAAAAAAACATTTTGTCGATAACTAGATTTGTTATCTCTTTTCAGGGTCATGGAATGCATGGACATGGTCAGACCGTCCATGTCCCCTTCCCATTTGACGAGGAAGACTTTAAAGCAGGTAAAATCTAAACTCTCTTTATGTAGATCTGATTTCATCCCTCTTTTTAACACTCTGAATAACCCAGCTATTCTAACTGCCTGTTCTTTTTGTTACCTCTCCCAGAGTTCTCTTATTCCAATATGTGTGCGCACAAAGCCCTTAAAATCCTGCGGGACAAAGTGGATCTGGCGCACCAGTGTGGCTACATCACCATGCTCAACCACAACAACAGACATCGCAGACGACCCAGTGACGCCGATGGTGAGGCTTAGAATGTCTTCCAAATCCACACTGCCCATTTAATCAATCATTAAGAGGCCTGATAAGGACGGCCTCTATGCGGATCATTAGCCACACTGGGCTATATTGATAAGTGCTGCAATTAGATTAGAATGAGAGCACGAGAACAACCGGTCCAAGCTTTCACCACTGTGTTTTATTAGAGCAGTTGTTTTGGACTCTAATCCAATTAGTGTTTTAATTGTTGTCCGTATGTTTGATTGCATCACTAATCAGACTGAAAGCTGTATGCTACCTCTGGGGTCTCAAAGGAACATTACAGTATTTTCATTCTCTTTACTTTCCTCACAGGAGATCCTGAGCTTAGTGGAGTGCTTGATGCCAATGGAAGCAATGAATCTTTCGAGCTGGTTACAGAGGAGAATAATGGAGATAGCAGTAAGAAACAGGAAACAGAAGGTATGTGTTCCTGCACTAATGGTTACGCCCAGACAGAGTCTGGAGACTTTTTTCCGCATTTTCTTAGCTGATTTTTGGGTTTAAACATTGTCAAATGTGTTAAAGGGATAGTTCAACCAAAATAAAAATTCTGTCATCTTATATTCACCCTGATGTTGTTTCAAACATTGTTCCAATGTTCCTGAAATATTTAATAAATGAACACATAAGGGAGGGAAGATGTGTAGAACTATGTGAATAATGGATTTTCCAATTCTGTGGAAATCTGCTGAGCTTTCTACACAGTTCTGTGGGCTCACAAAATTTCTATCTGGGCCTGCTAATGGAAAAGCCAGTCAACTTGTGTCACCGAGTAAATACGATGTACTCAGAAAATTCCATTTGTACACAGGGTCGTTTAGTGAGGATGAGTGGGTTCCTCTGGAACTGTGCTTTGGAATGCCTCTCTTCAGCTCTGAGCTTAACCATAAAGTGTGTCAGAGGATCGTCTCCCACAAACTCTGCAGCACAGACAGGTGTCAACCATAGACAAGTGCATTTAAACATCCATCCATCCATCCATCTCTCCGTCTGTCTGTCTGTCTCTTTTTCTCTTTGAAAATATCTGTCTGTCTGTCTAAATACACATTGTTGGCCTTTTTTGACACTGTTACTGATATAGATGTACAACATGTACAATATAGAGTATACAATGCATTACAATGTTATCGTAATACTGTCATTGGACTAAACAATATGGACTGTTTTTTTTGCAGTCTTCAAGAGTTACTACATTCCAGTCGCAAACTGGCATTAAAAGTTCTCAGTTTTGTTCAATCATTCCAGGTAAATCTTCAATAACTATATTTTTCATAATATATAATGGGTTAAGGTTGATAGGAGCCATGCTAATGTACTTATTTTTAAGGTTACATTCAACTGTAGTTCAGGGTACATGTAGTCATAGAAATACCAGAGAATTTTTTTAAACTGTAATTTCCATGCTTGGAATAGTCCATCGAAATGTATAAAATCTAAAAATGTAATGGAAAAAGTCATGGAAGTTTCTGTAGTGAATATAAATGTTAAGAGTTTTGCTCTGCTGTAAAATACTGCATCAGCTAGAAATTGCTCTTCATTCGTACAGTCTCTATAAAATGCTATTTAACAATCCATTAATCATAAGCCACTGGAAAAGTCGTCATGGAAATTAATTTGTCCAAAGGTGTGGGACCCCTGGTATTTTTTCACTGTCAGATGTTCTTTGAATTTGTAATGGGTTTACTATTTTTCATCTCTCACAGGATGGCAAACAGCCTGCAGACCCTGACAGCGGGGTTTCGGGTCCCCTGAGCCAGCCCCCAGCAGAGTCTGGTGTACCCCTCCCCGCAGTCAACCTGCTCTTCAAGGACGGCAAGCTGAAGGAATGGATTGGGCGAGCGCCACCCTCCCTACACATCTCTGCCCCACAAAAAGATCAACCCACATAAAACATCACCCTCAAAATCACTGCATTCAGCCCTACACCATATTCTGCTCACTTCTGATTGCATATGTCTTGAGTTACCATGTTATTTCTGTGTCTCTGAAACACACAACCATCAAGTGGATGCGAGCATCCAGATATCAATAATCCAGAGTAGCACTGATAGTCCTAGTTCACTGAGATGGGTTCAATCACTTGTCCTAACTTCCAACACTTTTATTCATCAGATATCACTTCACTCAAAGTACAAAATGGTTCATTATAAATAGAAAAAATTATTTGCAAAAAGGTATCCTATTGTGACCTTTTAATGTGTATATAGACTTTGCTTGGGAAAACATCCAAGGACCAATCCTATGGTTGGATGAAGTCACCCAGGTTTTCTGTATATGAACCCCCGCCTACTTGTATTGTCATGTTTTGTGACCTGATGCATGATATAATTGCACAGAATCTCCAAAAACTACTTGACTGAATCAGCAGGGTTTGAAAACATGAAGTTGAGGTTTACTTTTGCACAAAGCTTGTGGATTTTTTAGATTTCTTTTGGAATTTCAATAAGTATAATCAGCCCATGTCCACACTAATACATTTTCGGTTGAAAACGCATGGATTTTGCTATGTTTACACATTTATACTTTCGAAAGCGCTCTCAAGTACTGCATACTTTGGAAAACTATGACGTTAGGAAACCGAAAACATTTTCGTATGGACGTAGCCTCAGTTATTGGGTCGTATTCCAGCTGGAAAACATGTCCATCTCATTTCTGCTGAGCAGAGGAGCGTTTCTGCTTCACTGAGACCAAAGACCAACTTTTTTGGTTCTTTTTTATGTTGATCTTTTATCATTATTTAACTTTTTTGCTGCCTTATTTGCTATGTGCCCAGTAGACTGCCGATCACTAAAAGCATTTCATACACTAGTGTGGCGCTCATTTTCTTGGCCAGTTTAAAGAGTTCCCGCTTGGACTAACCGTAGTTATACACAGATTTTACAATAAAAGTATCTTCTGCTTTAGTCCAGAGGGAACGACAGCATGGACACAGCCACACAGAAACCTGCAAGTAGTGACAACAAGGTTATCCATCAGTACCATCAGTTCCTAGATGTGTTGAATATCAGTATAAATGTATAGTTTATTGTGAGAATTTGCAGTACTGCTGCATTATACAGTTATCCCTCAGTGGCCTGACCTTTTTTTTCTTGCCTTTACTGAGGTTGCTGACAGTGTTTCCCCAATCAAACATTATAGTGGTGTTCAGCGATGATGATGAACACATTTTAGAGATCTTGGTGCTGCATGATGAGTGTGTACAGTTGTGTGTATTGTGCGCCATTCTCTCCTCATCTGTTCTTTTCCACTCCGTTGAATCCTTCCTGCATCTGTACTATCCATAAAACACCAGCCCCCGTGCCAGCCCCTGTCACAGTGTTAGGAAAGAATAAGTGACAGTTTTATAAAGTCACCCTGCATTTTAGGAACTCTCTGTTGTAGTGTACTTGATGGGACTGTGAAAATGCTCTTGTAATTAAATTTGTACAAAAGTTACATTTCCCCTCTTTCGCCATCACATTCACCAAAATATATGTTATAACAAATGAATATGTAAAAATTATATGAAAGGACTAATAAATATGTTACATAAACACCCATTTAAAAGGCAGACTGTTTTGCTTTTCCCTGCCTAATGTAATTACTATAGCAACACATTCAGGGTATCACCAGGGGGCAGTGAGGCCCTGAAATGGGACTTGTCATTTTAGGAATAGCACAACTCTAATATCATTTAACCTGCTTGAGCTAAAAGAAATAATGCTGTGTTAACAGTTGGAATGTTCTTAATATTTCATTATTTTATGCTGGGTCAGTCTGGTGGTTTGAGTATTTGTTGTCACAAATTATATAATTAATCTTGTAGCTTAATAATTGAAATTGGTTTTATCTAGAGACTTGCTCTTTAAAACTAGGTCAGTAACTGAAGTAAGGAACATTCAATTTTCACAAAACTGAGAGGAACTTTGTCACAGTGGGTTGTTACCGTATCCATTTTCACCAGCATTCACATAATATTACTGATAATTTGTAATACCCATTAACAGGTTATAATAAGTTAAGTAAAATGATCAATGGCTTAATTTGTTAATAAGAGTTCGTTAGGAAGTTTAGAATAAGAATACTTTTTTACACAATAATTGCGAATACTCTGGAGGTGAGGTCCATTAATAAACTGACAGCTGATTGAGCTTTTGTGCAAGACTTTCAAGTGATTAGACAGATTATGATTATTAGATGTTGTCATGTTGAGCATTATTTTTATTTCAGTGACATCTTTTATTCAGTTATATTCAGAGACAGGGCCACTGTGAGTAGGTTTTCTTTGTTTTACTTAGTTACAAATATAAGTTATGTTCAATTGTTTCAGTATAGTTTACATAAATACACATTTGCTTTCGCTGTGTTATTATGAAAAGGACCCAATTATCAAAAAAAAAAAAAAAAAAAAAAAGCCTTTAACTGGTTGCCAGAAATTTACTGTAAAAAAATGTGGTGACCATGTTTCAGGCTTTACGGGGTGTAATTTTGATGCCTGTATATTTTATGGTTCATATACTTTAATGTTTATATTATTAATTGATATAAACTTGATATACTAACCTTCTAGAACTATACAAGTATGATTTTCACTTTAAAATGTATTGTTAATCACCGTAGTAACTACAATAGGCCACATAATGACTTAAAGTTCATCAACACAAAGTAAAGCAACCAGCCACAAAGCATTTTTGAGTTTACTCAACTTCAGGAAAATTTGTTGCACCAACATAAACATTTTAGTTGGATTGGAAGTTCCATGAACTCAGCAAGAAGTTCAGCAAACTCAAAAATATTAATATTAA
Organism: Myxocyprinus asiaticus; assembly: GCF_019703515.2. NCBI lineage: Eukaryota > Metazoa > Chordata > Actinopteri > Cypriniformes > Catostomidae > Myxocyprinus > Myxocyprinus asiaticus. The sequence goes on from NC_059377.1 coordinate 17,747,763, forward strand.
ATAAACATGCAAGTACAGCTGACCATAATTTTCAGTATTCTTGATATAAAATTAAGCAGATCTACATTTCTACATAAGATTATGTGTTAGCCCCACCAAGGTACCAAGTAGTTGGTCCAACTTAAAAAGTGGCGTAAATAACAATTACATAAAACATCTGGAAGTCCTAATAACTAAAGAAACTTCATCAGAGGGGACACTAATCACTTATTGATTTAAAACATATTCATATTATTATTTTGCCACAAATGGCCTCCTTAGGACTGAGCATCAGTGATCAAACTGAGCATGATCAAAAACCTGTAAATTCTATTTTCATCACCAAACTTGACATTGTATTTGCTTAAAATTTTAAGTTGCTCTGACAAAAATGGCATAAAAGTTTACTATTGTTTGTTTTAAGTAATCTCAATTAAAAATCTCAAAATCTTTCTACAATAGATAGTTTAATCAACATTTAAAATTTAGTTTATATGACAAATTTGAAGTTGAATTTTTTACAGTTAAGAGTGGCCCTTCCAGGAGCAATACTGAATAAACATGGAGAGACAGTTCACAGTGTTACCCACACAAACACAAAACACCATCATGGTAACACGTTACACTTTATAGTGAAAAAGGAGACCGGCACACTGCTACATGCTCCCATACAATTTAATAGATTATACAGACAACATTTCAACCACTAAGGTCTTTGTTAGGCTAATCTACATAAAATGTAACATAGAACACCCCAATATACATAACTGATATAAAACATAAGAAGAAATATAAATATAATCAAATGCGGCCCCGCAGGGACGTCTGGGAACCATATTTTTAACAGTTTACCGTAAAAGATATGTATTCTCTTGTTAAACATAATATAATTTTTTTATTGTAAATTATTTGGTAAAAAATAAATACATATTTTACTGTAAAATATTTTTTTTTGTCTTGTTAAATATATATTTATATATACGTATATATTTCTGTTTTTTTACTGTAGCATTTTTTCCCGTTAAAATTACAATTCAAAATACCCTTCAAAATTACAATTACAAAAATGATAAAATTATGTTTTTATATAATTATTACCAGCTATTTTTACCATAAAATTAACAAATTATTTTGTTGATACTTTACTGCATTTACTCATTAAAAATAACCAACAGTCTGGTTAAGGAAATACAAATCCCATTATTTTTTCCATAGACTAATTGAATTTTCAACTATAACGATAAACCTTTAAAGACAGACCTATCGTGAACTCCGAGGTTGTTAATCAATGGTATATGCCTTTGTTGAAACCATCAGTCCATGTTATTTGAACTTCATTGTTTAAAAATCATGGTTAATAGTGGAATTCCTGATGAACAACTACATTACCCATGGTCCAGCAGAGAAAGATCCACCAATCAATGAACCGCAGCCAACAAAGCCCACCAAACAAGTCCAGCAGCGACCGTCCACATCCATGATGCACTTTGAATGACGCAATCCATTCGGTCTCCTTACACCCTCAAACTACATTTATATTTGTAAATATCTGAATATTTTGCTGTAAACTTTAAATATATTGTTTATATACTTATAATCAGTCTTGGGTAAGTTACACAAAAAAGTAATCCACTACAAATTAATAACTACTTCTCTAAAATTACTTTACTGATTACTTCATTGGAAAAGTAATCATATTACTAATTACTTTAATTTTAAGTTCCTTTCTAAAACACTTGTCACAAGCAGTTTTTTGTTTTTTTGTTCAACTAATTCAAAATAATATCTATTTTCTCCTTGTTCGTTGTTGCACACCCCTCAGCTGTCACAGAAATGCAAACAGACGTACATATGAACATATGAATTCACATTTTAATTGTATTACACAAATAATATATTTTTTAGAAATATTTGTAAAAGTAATGTACTTAAAAGCAATGACTTTCATTGAAAGTCAGTAACTGTAATCTAATTACAAGAATTTAAAACATAATGGGTTATACTACTTTTTTGTGCCTAAATGTAACTGGATTACAGTAATTTATCACTTTGTAATCCAATTACACCCAACACTGCTTATAATCAACAACCTAAAATCAATAGTTTTATATATTTCCATCCTTTTTTATTCGATTACATCATGCGCAATACTTCATGGGATTGTAGTTTGTGCCTTTGTGAAAGGTGTTAAGTACACAGTCTTGTGCCTTTATCTTTATGTCCGATTTTCAAATACTTTTTTGCTTCAAAGTCAAAGTTTGTAATGTTGTAATTCACCTTTGCAGCTGGCTGGTTCGGTTCATGGCTTAGAACTCTTTAATGGAGTATTTTATGAAAAGCCTATGAAAAAAATTAATGGGACAAATACTTCCGGAACACAGACGGCTGAAAAGGTGGGCACTGTTGCACTCTATAAATGTATAAAATGCATTATTATGTAATTATTAGCATATGTGTAACATGAACACTGTAATAATAATATTCATACCCTGGCTTTTGTATGAGGCTCTTGATGATGTTAAAAAGCTCTGTATCTCTTTAAATAAGGAAGCTAGTGTAGTGTGTGTGGTTGGTTTTCCTCAAGCTCTTCACATTATATCTGCTGGAGCTGACAAACACACAGCAGGTACACTTCAAAACAACGAGAACAATTTGACCACAGCTGTGAGAGAGGGAATAAAAACAGTAATAGGTTTTATTGTTTATCTTTCTCTTTGGATACGGCAAGCAACATGTTATTAATTCCAGCCATCTGTAAATGAAGAACTTTCTGCTTGGAGGTGTCAGGTGTGAGAAGACTACTAACTGCATGGATTACAGTCAAACTACAGTACTGGAACCGTTTCCATCTGGATAGCACATTTTAAGGAGTTAATGATAAAACGGCTTGCCATATATATGTGATTTGTAATTGAAATGCGAGTGGATTGGACGTAGAGATGCAGGTTTACTATTAAAGTATCCGCGTATCTAGAGCATCGCAGTGCACTTCCAGATGTCCATATCTGTCTGCTCGTAACAGGTGGAGCTCATTTTACTCCATCAGTCCGAAGTGAAGTGGCATATATGGGCAACCAGGTTGACAAACTGTCACACCTAAGTTACGCCGAAGTTCCCACGACCGACCCTAACGGATTCGACACTGAAGAAGACGTCCCGCGTATTGGGGTCTCGTACATTTTCGCGACGGATGACGACGAACTGGACGATCATCATGTCGATGGATCGGAGCAGAATCAGGAAGAGAAGCTCTACGACAAGTGGAACGAGCTGGACTGCGCCGTTTACCATCGCGACGAGTGTATTTACGAGAAGAGTGTCAACGCTGCAGATACAGAGACGTTCAGCCCGGAGAATTTATTGAACAAGTGTAAGCCCGGGGATCTGCTGGAGTTCGTGTCCATCGGGCAGTACCCGCACTGGGCTGTGTACGTCGGCGACTTTCAGGTGGCGCACCTGCACCGGGCGGAGGTCAAGAACAGTTTCCTGACCGATGCCAGCCAGGGCAGGAGGGGAAGGATCGTGAACGAGCTGTATCAATTCAAAGCCCTCAGTCCTGATGTGGTGGTGCAGAACGCGATGGAGCAGGTCGGGGCGAAAGACAAAGAACTGAGTTGGAGGAATTCCGAGTGTTTCGCCGCCTGGTGCAAATTCGGTAAACGCGAGTTTAAGATGGGAGGAGAGATACGCATCGGAAAACAACCGTACAGATTAAAGCTGCTCTTGTCTGATAAACAGTCTCATGTGCTGGAGTTTCAGAGTTTGGAGGATGTGATCATGGAAAAGAGGAGAAACGATCAGATCGGTAAAGCGGCTGTTATTCAGGAATTGGCTCATCATTTGAGCAACATCGGAAGCAGCAGGAGTGAAGCCAACGTTCATTGACATGCAACAGGTTGAGGAGACATGGAGCATGTATCATAACACACAACTGATATCTGACATTACGCGTTATGGTGATGAGAAATACATGCATTTTCCTTGTGATGGAAATTTTAAGTCTTAAAAATGTATTTCAAGTTGTTTGAAACAGACTGACCATCTCTATAATGTAAAATTAAGACTCTATGAGTTCCATAAATAGCCATAAATCATTCTGAAAGTTTTAGCACAAGATATTACAACAAATGGTTCAAAAAGTAAATTCACCAGTCTGCCCTCTTACTGAGTAATTCCTCCTTTTCTCACTTTATGCATTTTATAAGGAAAATTATATTTCGGGGCTAGTTGTCACACTTTTTTACTCCAGTGAATATTTCTCAGGGTAGGTTTGTTATTTGAAGTCAATTTCTGCACTGCAACATAACTTAAAGTCTTGGCTACAAAAAAGCTATTAAACATTTTCATGGTTCTTGCCTAGGAGTAAAGTTACAGTTCACTGAACACATGTTGACCATTCGCGACAACTTGCCCCAATCACCACTACCAAAACCAAATCTATGCCTCTCTTTAAATCTATGCCTGCCTTAAACAGCACCTTTTTTTAAGCTTATTCAGCCAAATTTATAAGGTTAAATAATAATAAGCACAACACGATTCATGAAACGCCAACAATGGGAAAGGCAATGAACAAAAATGTCAAACCATTGTTTTGGCCAACAAATATTGTAGTTGATAAATTATGACATTTAAAACATATGTGACATCCTGCCACAATCTGACACTGAAGGATCAATACAAGTTAAGCTCAATCGACAGCATTTGTGGCATAATATTGATCACCACTAAAACTTCCCCTTCCAAAATGGAGGTTACAGTGAGGCACTTACAATGGAAGTGAATGGGGCCAATTATTGGAGGGTATAAAGGCAGAAATGTGAAGCTTATAATTTTATAAAAACACTTACATTAATTCTTCTGTTAAAACTCCTGTATTATTTGAGCTGTAAAACTGTTTAAATAGTCGCTTTTACAGTCGTTTTAGGGTTTACAGTCGTTTTATGGTTTACAGCGTTACGTAGCCATGGAAACAAAGTTGAAAAATTGGCTATAACTTTACACAGAAAAGGTTAGTAAGCGATTTTATCATGGTAAAATCATATTAAAACTAGTGCTTTCAGTCTATTTAAATTTTTTTATCACAATTAATCACATAATTTTTCTTAATCGCATTTATTTGCAGATTTTGAAAGTGCTGAAATTTGACTCTATATATACTTCAAAATACTGTCAAAATGCACTTATTCTCTCTAAGGAAAGAAAACAAAACAATGTGAAACAATATAATACTTTATTTATATATTCCAAACAAAGCCTTCCACAGTATAAAGATAGAAATAGACTAAAATATCACCAATTCAAGTAACATTAAAAGTTTCCCAAAGTCTAAATGGGAGTTTGACTAATTGAAAGAACTTGTTTACCCATAGGTTGCATATCCATTGCAATGGGCATTACATCTCTTAAACTCTTATCCTCCGCAATGTTAATCTGTCTGTAGACTGTGGTTATCTGCTTTGTTACAGCAATCATGAAGCTGCGTTCACTATTTGCATGAGGGTGTCAACGCCAGCATCAAGCATCGCTTTGAACTCCATGTGAAAAATCACTTGCTGATAAAAACATCTCATTCTGCACTTTGGTGATAGTTAAGACTTTGCGTGCTTATGTGGTAATTAAAATGCACCTTACAGAGGCTAAAAATACTTTATTTTGCCCTTCCAACCAGTGTTTCTGCTAGTTTATGCTTTATTAATGGTAAATGTGTTAATCGCGATTAAGAAAAATGAACGCGTTAAACTTTTTAAATTAATCGCATATGTTAAAACTTAAATTTTGACAGCTCTAATTAAAACATATTTTGTTTACATCTTGTGACTATACTTTTGAAACAGTGAGAATTTTTGTTTATGGACTGACCACATTCACTTCCATTGTAAGTGCCTCACTGAAACCCAGATTTGAGGGTTTTTTTAAAGAAAAGTAGGGACATGTCGAAATACATTTTTGTGGTAATCAACATTATGCTACATTTGTTGTTGCTTGAGCTTAACGTGTGTTGAACCTAGAATATTCCTCTAATGAAAAATACCTTTGTCCTAAGAACACATTTAAACCTTTCGGTAAAAATCTACCTTCATAATATAGGTAACCCTTGTCTTAATGTTTGTCAGTGTGGTTTTATTGTCTTCGCTTGTTTAACCAAGAGCTATAACAAAAATATGACAGTGAAAATTTACTTTGGAAGGTAGAATCCACAAAAATGTAATTCTAATATAAGACACTTGGAGACTGTTGTATTAGAGCAGATGGTGGGCAGGGTTCCCCTGAGCATTTTCCTTTCCGACCATGAGCGTTTCACGGGAGTAGGACACCGTACCGGCTCTTATACAAGCATACACTCACAGAGCACTTTATTAGGAACACTATGGTCCAAATAGAGTGCCCGACTTGGTCTTCTGCTCTTGTAGCCCATCCGCCCAAGGTTCGACGTGTTGTGCATTCTGAGATTGTAGTGAGCTGTTCTGCTCACCACAGTTGAACAGAGCGGTTATCTGAGTTACCATAGCTTTAATGTCAGCATGAACCAGTCTGGCCATTCTCTGTTGACCTCTCTCATCAACAAGGCGTTTCCATCCACAGAACTGCTGCTCACAGGATGTTTTTTGTTTTTGGCACCATTCTGAGTAAATTCTAGAGACTGTTGTGTGAGAAAATCCCAGAAGATTAGCAGTTACAGAAATACTCAAACCAGCCCGTCTGGCACCAACAATCATGCCCTGGTCAAAATTTTCCCCCATGGTTGATGTGAACATTAATTGAAGCTCCTGATCCGTATCTGCATGATTTTATGCACTGCACTGCTGCCACATGATTGGATGATTAGATAATCCCATGAATAAGTAGGTGTATAGGTGTTCCAAATAAAGTGCTCGGTGAGTGTATATAGGCTGCCCTGTGAACGTGCACAATGATTAACAGGCAGAAAGTCTTCTTATTGGCTAAACAAACGATCTGAACGCCGCCCCTGACATATTTCTTGCCGCTGTTTACCAAGCCAAGGGCAATTACAGAGATAGGTGTGATATTTTATGCCACCTATTTTAATGATATCTGACAGGTAATAAGGACATTGTCATTTAATAAAATCACTTACAACACCTTTAAAGTGGTTGTACTGGAAAGCCACAGGTGACAAGATGAACTCATTTTTAAAATGTGACGGGTATCATTTGATGTGGTATTTTAAAATTTGCCAAACGCTCTAATCCTGCCCTTTCAATACCCTGCAAACTCTCCACTTTATAAACTTTCATTTGCAAGGTTGCCAAAGTTGGATTATAGAGTAATTGTCCTCCCAGTTGTGACGATGAAAAAAAAATTCTGTGCCTGTTTGAATTGAATTAGATCTTGTGAGACTATAAAAAAGAGAGGCTAAAAGCAACACTTTGCTAAGACTGGGATTACTTATCAAGCTGGTTAATAATCAAAGTCATAAAATGGCCTATAGACTATGCTTTTATATATCTCCTCACACTGATTCAAAACACTAAAATAAAGATCCTAAGAAATGCCACAGTCATTAGTTCAACTCAATGAGTTATTCAGTCATAAGATCATGAGATGTTGAGCTGTCAAGTATTTTGTCCAAACTGCACTTTGTCCTCCAATTTTGCTTAAGGGTAAGCACCAGGTAGACATTCTGAATGGTCAACACACAATGGCACATAATGTCACAGTGACTTATCTCACTAAACAGGAGACTTGCCTTTGAGATACACCATATATGACGTGTTTTGTTGGAGGAGGAAAGAGTGTTTTATGATTTGCGCCCAATCGCACTGCCACAGGGCCACACTGGGTAAACAAAGTGATGCTGAGGAATAAGGAAGTAATTACAACTGCCATACTGTGAGTGAGTAATGGCTGCCCACAATGGCAACAAGACACTCCTTGTGAGTCATTGGAAAGCCAACACTATTGCCAGCTTGAGACAACAGCCCCCTAATGAGCAGTTAGTCAGTGATGTTTTGAATGTGATCTGACTCAATGACACTGATCTCTGTGCACTGAGGAGTACCGGTTTCTGCCTCTAGCTTTTCTGTGTTGTTTGGTGATATTTCACAAATAGTATGTGCTCTCATTTTTGATCTAGTGTTGCTTTTCATTTTTCAAGTATAGCCTAATATTGGGGCATGGATACAGATTGGATACTGAGAGCTTTCATGTTCTTCTGAGGTCCAAAATGACCTCATAGATATCAAATTACCTCATTGAGGTTTATTGATTTAATAGATTCTCTAAACACTTCCATTAAAGGGATAGTTCACCCAAAAATTACAATTATGTCATCATTTACTCACTGCTATGTTGTTCCAAACCGGTATGCTGCAATTTTTTACGTGGAACACACATTTTTTTAAGAATCTTACGCTGCTCCATTAGGGATGTGCACAAGTAATCGATTAATCAAGTACTTGTTCAGCTTTAAATATTCAACTAGCAAAAACACTACTCGAATATTACAATTAAATTTTCCTTTGTACCCTTCCCTGCCGTCAGCAACATTTTTTATAATTTAATATAGATCTTGTTGTTTATGCATAGTGCTCATTTTTTCATAAGAAAGTTGAAGATTGAACTTAAATTCTAAATTTCAAGTAATTGATTACTCGTTTTTTATGTTAGAGTACTCGATTACAAAATTACTCAAAATGCCCATCCCTATGCAATTACAGTTCAGTTGCTTTTAAATAAGGTCAGTCATGGGTTGTTTTGTGTGTGTGTGTGTGTGTGTGTGTGTGTTTCACAGAAGAAAGAAGAAAAAAAGCATATTGGTTTGGAACGGCATCAGGGTGAGTAAATCATGACAGAATGTTCTTTTTTAGGTGAACTGTTCCTTTAAAGGAAAAAAGTAGCCATGTGTACCCAGTGACACATTTATCAAATCTGTTTGTCCTTAGTTAGCTGCATGGTTTCCAGCAGACCTTCACATCAGATGACCTGGGTTGAGGTGAACCTGAGCATCTCATTTCTCAATTATTAAATGGTTTGACAACTTTGTCAAACATGCATACCCCACACCAAAACTTTTCCACACTTCTCATTGTCTCATTATCTCTTCACACCTGAGTTATTATGTAAATCCACTTTTATTAGCTGTATTGTCTGAAGCGTTACATCCACTTTTATAATATTTAATTATGTGCTGCAGTCACGATTTTCTTGCAAATTACCATGCAAGGTACCAACGTGTCCTTTAATAATATACCATTGACATCCTTAGGGCTTTACAAAGTGCCTTCTTACATTTTTAAAGCCACGTTTAAATGATGCAAATATTGGAGATTAAGGCACTATCTGCATTTGTTGTCATAAAGGTGGTTGGAAATTATTCAGAATACTGGCATGATTGTATTATGGTTAAACCAAGTTAAACACCCCTAACGCCAGCCTCCCATGTGTTTCACTAGACACACTTGAGAAACTACAAAAGATACGAGTTTATAATCAGGAAGGAAGTACTTTCAGTCAATTTGTGTTCTCACCTCTCATACTGTTGAGTCCTGTTTTACAGAGGTAAACATGAAGCAGCTGCTGTTACTGTAGTAACGCCTGTTTCAGCGAATGCCAAATTTCCAAACAATTCCTTTAATTATGCAACCCAACTCAGGATATGCTCAAGAACAGGTTGGCACATGTCCTCTAATAGCAAAACAAGTCATTTATTGTGGCTATACTTTTGAAACAGTAAGTATTTTAGCATGTATGGATTGGAAACATTCACTTCCATTGTAAGTGCCTCACTGTAACCCAGATTTTTTTCTTTTTTTAATTATTTTTTAGGAGAGACAAGTCAAAAATAATTGTTGTGATAATCAACATTATGCCACAAATGCTGTCAACTGAGCTTAACTTTGAATATTCCTTTAAAAATTATAGAAAAAAAAAAAATGTATACAGAATGTTCACCCCCTTAAATCTTTTCACATTTTGTTCCCATTACACCTTCAATCTGTGATGCATATATATATATATATATATATATATATATATATATATATATATATATATATATATATATATATTCAAAAACAGCAACGAAAAACATACATTTCTCTCTTACTAAAGTAACCGGAGGTAAATTCTTTGTACAGAGTCCCAAACAGCAATGACAGCTGTGGATCTTCTTGGGTATGTCTGTCTGAGCATTGCACATTTAGATATGGAATTTTTGCCCATTCTTCAATGCAAATTTGTTCTGCTAGATTAGATGAGAGCGTTGGTGGACAGCAATTGTCAAGTCATACCAAAAATATTCAATTGGATTCAAGCCAGTGCTCTGGCTGAGCAATTCCAGAACGCAAACCTCTTTTCAAGCCATCCTTTCATCGTTTTTGTTGTGTGCTTTGGGCCATTGTCCTGATGGAAAATTAATCTTCACCCTAGACACAGATCTCTGTCTAACTGAAACAGATTCTTCAGTATGTGCTTGTGTTTTGCTCCATATGGTGACCTTGATGAAAACATATACAAACAATACACAATGTTCAGTTCCTAGTGCAGAAAATCAACACTGCAGCATGATGCAATGGGTTGCATTTGGTTTGCGGCAAATAGTGCTTTACTCTCAGGCCAAAGAGCTCAATTTAAGTCTCATCAGAGCACAATGTTTTCTTCAAAAGGTTTCAGGTTTTGTCACATGGCTTGGAGCAAACTCAGGAGATGATGAGTTGTCCTTTTTTCAGAAGTGGCTTCCTTCTGGCCACTCTCAATAACACAGAATCTGTGAAGAGCAGAATAGAGTGCTGATGTCTGTGCACTTCTATTTCTTCTATTAGGACACCTGCAACTCTGTTAGTGTTGTAATCTTCTCTGAAAGTTGTGATTCTTGTCCAGTTTCTCAGTTTGGTACAGTCTGGTGGTAGAAGTGTCAAGGTTGTGCCTTGCTTTTACACTGAGTTACAAACAGGGGTTAAATTGGGATTTTTGAGGTGGCGGAACCCTTTTTGGAATCGTAGGTGCAGGGATACCGTACCGTACTGTTCTGCCCCAATTTAACCCCCGTTTGGAGACGCCAATGTGCCCTTTGATCTGGATTGATTGACAGCTTTGGCTGTGAATCACTGATCGAGGAATGGGAGGTGTCATTGTTTTTTTTTTTTGGGATCCTCTACAAAATACAGGAGATGTCGAGTTTGATCGCTGGAATATATCCATATTTTATCAAAAATAGACATTATCGATTATACGTAACGCAGCTGTAAACAACGGAAGATCAGTCTGATTTTTTTCTTTTTCCTGATGTTTTGGATCAAATGGTCAGGTGCATTTTGTTAAGTGGACTCTTACATTGAAATCTATGGTGGTGTTTCTGGGATTCTACAGATCTGTTCATAACAAGCGGAGATGAAATGTAAGTAACGATGATTAATTTTTTCGCGATAAAATGTGCGATTCTCATGCTTATTAAAATAGTATTTCGGCTATAATGTTCTGATTGAAAAACAGACACAACAGGTTGATTTGTGAGGCTTTAAGCTTTCAAATAACATATAGCGTGTGCAGAATGCTCGTAAATCTGAGGAAATATATGTAATCATTTGGCGCTAAATTAAAAAAATGGGACACTAGTGACCCACACGTCGTTAAGAGGTTAAGGGCTAAAAACAAGGCAAGTTCTCGCAGTTCTTTTATGGTTAGAACATACAGAGTGTTTTATTAAATATTTTACGAGCTAACAAATTTATGTTCTTTAAATGTTTTTCAAATGTTACATTGAGGTTTTGGGAACCTTGTAACGTCCCCATAACATTTAGAGCATAACATTACTGAAAACGTGAAAACTTCCTGAAAAATTAACTTAAAATAAAAAAAAATTAATAATGTATAGAAATATATCTTAAAATATTACTGTAGCAGCAGTTGCACTAAGAATGTGTTCTCCAAACATTTTACTTTACTGAATACTAATAACATCATAAGGATGTTCCATTAACGTTTTTAACAATGTTTGTTTCTAACCTTTACATAACATTAGCCAAAGTTGATAGGAACGTTCCTTGTTAGGTGCACTCAAAAAAAGAATTTTTGTAGGTTGATCAGTTTACTTAATTAAAATGAACTAAAGCAACACAATTCTAGAGCATTTGGTCACAACTTGATTTCATTGCATTCTATCCAATTAAAGTTGTAAAATTGAAGTTTAATTAATCCATTTGAGTTTGGACTACATGAATACTTTTTGTAGCACTGATGAAACTGGGCAGGGGATTTCCATTTTCCTGAATGTTTGCATGGGACTGGATGGGGTGAACAAGTGTTGAAATTTAGTGTTATTTAATGCAGTTTTGAGCTAGATGAGAATAGGAGATTTGTTAATGTTTAATGTTCTGTTATATTGACACTTAAAAAGAGTGTCTGTTATGCTGGAATTTTGAAAGTTTCCATTGTGGTGAAGATTTTGCTTGTGAGTAGGTTGAGGATGGACTTTCACTTTAAAGTGATGCTTGATTCGAGTGTGGCATATCTCTATGAACAGTTGCTATCAAATTGACAGTGCAACATTTTCACTGTCCTTACACTTGCTCACCTGGCATATACTCTTGATTAATAAAATAAATTAACTTGGACCAACATAAGAAAATTTATTAAATTAAACATGATTAAATTTAGTTGGCCAAAACTAATAAAGTTTAGTTAAAACTGCTATAGTACATTGATTTGACCTAATCCAACTAAATTATGTTGGCTGAATGAAATTCAGTTTACTGCATAATGCATTTTTAATGCATGCTTTTCCTATTACACTTTTGAAACTTTTTATTACACAGAACTTTTTATGGGTCATTTTGTTAGGGAGATCTGAGACAAGGACGTTCTGAACATTTTAATCCTTGCTTGTTATTCCACATGAGGCTGCCTGGATGAAAGGGCTTTTTAGTCCAGAGGCAAGTGGCCTTAAATAAACCAAGACCCATCTTAGATCTACAATTCTGCTGTGCATTTCTATAAGAACTGATAGTTATTATAACTAAATTGTCATATCTTTTGTAAGGACAGTCACTAACTGACTTATTAAGATATAAACTTGTGTCAGAGTTAAAGAGAACAAAAATATTTTATTTAAAGCCGAAGTGTGTAATTTCTGTGCCACTAGCGTCACCAAATAGAATTTAAAAATTAACCCAAACACTTCCTAGTCTCCCATTGATAAACAAACTGATAGTTCCTCCCCAAACTCACTCCATTGATTAAGCAAACGTCTGTCTTTTCGGGACACTCAAACAAACTGAGCAATGTTTTGATAGCACCACAGAGCCAAGGTTTTTACACTTTTTATTACACCTACAAATAGCCACTTGTTGTTGACTCTGCATATTAAGTTGGGATAGGAAAAAGTGTTTAAAAAAAGACACACTTCAACTTTAAACTAATAAGAGGAATCTTAAAGACTTTAGTTAAGTGTGACTGAATACAGTTTTCTTATTAAAATAAAAATATTTGTGCAAATCTGCATCGTGCCATTCAAACATTTGCTGCAGTGAGATACTGGAGCCACACAAGAAATTATGACAGCTTCTGGCGATGATAAGAATGCTCACTTATTTTTCTGATAATGCAGCATTTAATTACTACTTTTTCTACCACATGAAAGGCAAACCAACTCATGAAACAACTTTACAGCAAAATTAACTTTTCTTTTAACCACTGTCTATCTTCTCTTTTGAACAGCCTAGAAAAGGGAAAGACTGTTTGATTATTTATCTTTTTTTTTTTTTCTCCAGAAGAAAAACCTATTTGATCAGCAACATAAAAGCTATCATATAAGAACATGGAAACCACTGCTGGACTCATAGTTTGTTGTTTTTCCTGGTCTCAGTAAGACAACATCAATCCAGTTTTTATAATGGTAGATTGAATTCTGTCCCTTCACTGCATTGCAGACATTTAAAAGAATGCTGATATGTTTACTGAAAGCTTTTAAATGTTTTAGAATTTGTCCTTCAGAACTGCCTTTTAAAGATGGCATAAAGACACAGAATTTAAACTAATGTGTTAAAGCTGATGTGTTTTTTAATGTTAAAATTCTTTCTTATATCCCAGGTTAATATACAGAGAAAACTATGAGTAAGCTATTTGTAGGTTGATTTCACTTAAAAGTGTAACACTGTCCCTGCTTCTGAATATCCATACATCCCTATGGTCTGAGTTTGGGGCGGGACTATCTGTTCTACAACCAATGGTTTTTGGAATCTGTTTGAAAATTGCTGGGTGCAACTACAGTAACGCCTTCCAAATCGGTCAGAAATCTAGGGGTAACCATCGACAACAAACTAAATTTCACAGACCACATCTCAAAGACCGCAAGATCATGTAGATTTACACTCTACAGTATCAGGAAGATAAGACCCTTCTTCTCTGAACATGCCACACAACTGCTTGTCCAGTCACTTGTCATAACTAGACTGGACTACTGTAACGCTCTCATTGCAGGCCTCCCTGCATGTGCAACTAGACCCCTCCAAATGATCCAGAATGCAGCAGCATGTCTGGTCTTTAATGAACCAAAGAGAGCGCATGTTACACCACTCCTTGTCTCTCTCCACTGGCTACCGGTTGATGCACGTATCAAATTCAAGGCTCTGATGCTGGCATACAGAACAGTTACTGGGTCTGCTCCAGCATACCTAAAATCATTTATGCAGAGCTACGCGCCCACTAGAATCCTGCGGTCGGCTAAGGAACGTCGCCTTGTTGTACTAACACAAAGAGGCACCAAAACAATTTCCCGGACTTTCAGCTTCATCATACCACGTTGGTGGAACGACCTTCCCAACTCCATCCGTGAAGCTGACTCACTCTCTGTCTTCAAAAAACGACTAAAAACACATCTTTTCCATGAGCACTTAACCAGTCATTAAAAAAAAAAAAAAAAAAAAACTTTATTCTGTTTTGAATACTATTATGATGCTAGTGATACTTTGTAATACAACACTTTTCATACTACTGTCTCCTAAGATGATTCGCTTATGTTTTCCTCTCTTGTAAGTCGCTTTGGATAAAAGCGTCTGCCAAATGAATAAATGTAAATGTAAATGTAAAATAGTGATTACTTTTACAATTCCATTTGGTGACGCTAGTGGCACACTTCAACTTCAGCTTTAAAAAATACAATTGCGTCTAATTAACAAAGGACCTAAAGCTTAACAAGGTGATATACAAATTCTATCAGCGTTTGCGAATGCCAAACACACCTGTCAATCATCCAGACTCCATGAGTTGCATTTTTATTCTTGATAGCAATGAACATACACAAGTATATTTTGATCACTCTGAGCTTGAGTACCTGCTGAGTCAATCAAAGCAATGGAAATTCCAGGGCTTCAAGAGGCCTCATTGTAATGCTGGGCAGCATCATAACACTGGGTACACAATAAAAAGTCACTGCATGGGGTGCTGATAGTCGTGAGTGCCTTATTCTAATTTGATTAATGTAGTTTTTATTTCTTCATTTTTTGGCGAGCCAAGTGTGACATGTTTGAAAATATACATTTTATAATATGCATTTGTAATGCTTAGAGTCTAGCCTGCATTAGACTAAAAATTAGCATATCAAAAATATTAGACACCTTTGTCAGTATTGTGAGCTGATGTATTAAACATTTAATGATGTAAATAGCAGTTTAAGAATGGGATGATGAGCTCATTATTGTTTAGTGTTACATCATTAACTAATTTACATGCATTGATAATCAGCACACTGTATATGGTAATATTAAGACATTTTAATGAGCTACTTCACATGCACGATCTTACACCGATTATGCTTAATAGCCAACAACATGTAAGGTCATGTAATTTAATCAGAGAAATGCCATAAATATTTTAAGCAAAAAAAAGCAGTTTGGCACATAGATTTTTGCTTATTACTCCTATTTCACATTGCAGTGAAAGCACCTTTAGCAGCGTTCTGGCAGCTTATCCGATGTGTGAATGTCTGTTGAACATTTTGACGTCAGATCCAAAGAAAAAACTGATAATTTAAGATGTCATGTAATGGTTTTCTTGCATTGTCGGTTTTTTAATATGAGCTGATTTTTGACAGTTATCAGCATATTATTGTTTTTTTCATAATATTTTTGCAAAACAAAATTATGAGATTCATTACACGTTGGCTGCAGTTTCCCAGTGAAATGCCCAGCGGGGGGGCGCCAAAAGGGAGTGAAATGATGTTGTAATCAGACAAAGGTGAATATTAGATGGATGTTTTAATAAGTAAAACATACCTCCCTAACCTAAAACTTTAACATAAACCTAACCAATAGTGACCTAAAAGATAAATGAGATATGAACAAAACAGATATCCTTACCCTTAATCAACACCTAAACCTAACCGATAGTGTTTTAAAAGCAAATTCAATATGAAAAGCACATTTACTGAAGCAACCACGTCATTTCGTGTCGCTTTTTTAGCACCAATGCAACAAAATGAGCAAAGCCATGCATTAGGTGTGTTATTAATACTATATCTATCTGTTTTATCATTCTTGTACGGTCACATATAATAATGGGAAATGTAGTTTTGTTGCAAAGCTTGTCGCTGCATTAACCAGCTAAATGAGTCTTATTTTCTGGTTTTATCAATATTTGTCATAAACAATACAAAAAATACAAACTGCATACAAACTGAAATACAGAGTCAAAATAGTCATGAAAAACTGAATTATTACCAATAACAATTTGTTCCAGCCATGATTCTTAAATTGACACGCCAAGTCGGAAAGTCAGATTTTCCCACTCGTAATTACGACTTTGTGGTGTCGTTTATGTGTTTTCAACTCGTAAATATAATAATTCTGACATGACTTTTATGTACCAACTGTCATTTACTTTTGTACATTAAACAAGTTTGATACAGTCTTGGGCCGCCACTTGATGTCCAATGTAAAATCAGAACTGCTGCATTACACATACTTAATGATCCTTTGACTGGATTTGTACACCAGCCTAATGAATTTGTTAGAGGCCTTAAATGCATTGGTAATATTCAAAGCTTTTCTCTGAGCGTGGAGACAGGAATTATGCATTAGTGATACATCTAAGAGAAGAGGGAGTCTTGAGGTCTGCCTTATGCAGATAAGTGCTGTGTAAGATTGCCCTTACCCGGCATTAAAGCACTCTCACTACTCTTGTCTGACACAAGTCTCCTCCAACCCAAACCTGCCATCCATATTAGTACACCTTTACTACTAAGAGGATCTAGTGGTCAGTGCGTTAAGTTATATGTTAGAGAAGCAAATGGCTTAAGGAAGGTTGCTGCTGTCCACATGGGAGGACTGTGAACATGAGTCGATTAAAACAAGGACGAGTTTTGGGCACTAAATTGGTTCTAAACATGAGGGACTACACATGCTTGTGCACAACAGATAAAATTATGAAAGAGCAGCATTATTTATAACACCTTTTATGCATCTTGTTTTCACAGAGAGTTACATTTTATAATCCTAAACAACTCACATTTAGGAACAAAGATGGCTTATTGTAAGAAATTAACAGAGAAGAGCTTTAATATTAAAAAAGTAAATTTTTTAAGTGTTAAAAAGTATATGCATGTAAACTGGAAGCGGTGACCAAAATAAGACAAATGTTGGTCAAATATAATATTACACTTTTTTAAAGGAATATAAAATTCTGTTTAATTCATTTAATTCCAAAAATGAAAATTCTGTCATCATTCATGAGTCACTGATACCAAACCTGTTGTGACATATCTTGATACTTATACGCAAATGAGATTTGAATAACAACTAAAATTTTAATCTGTTTCTTACTTAAAGCTACACTAAAAATTGTTTTGGTTTATCTTAATTCAATTGTGGTCATTGGTTCCACACAACACAAATGAGTTTCTTTGATATGAAATTAAAATGTAGGATCTACACAAATATTTTGTGTAGCAAATACCTAAATTAATTGAGTTAACTAAACAAAAATGTGACTTACAGAATATATAACACATTAGCATATATATCGTTTTGTACTATAACAAGTATAGTGCTGCTGTAAGTTTACAGATCCCCAATCAGTCATTATACTGATGATTCCTCAGTATTTGCTTCATTAACAGTAATAATGTAACCAACCTCGATCTAACCATTAGTTCCACTCTTCTCCACAATGGTAACCTCCAAAAAAATTCAACATGAAAGAAACTCCTTTAAATCCCAACATAACAGAATATTAAACACTAACAAGTCCCCTACATGTTTCATTTAGCAGAGAAATACATTAAAATAACACATCTCATTTTAATGTACTCCCTGAGTCCTATCCCATGCAAAGCATGCTGGGAACTGGAAACCTCCTTCCCGGATTCAGCAATACATTGATGCAACAAATATTATTCACATTGTCCCGACACAACTGGATTAATTGAACATAGATGGATTGTGTGCAATGAAATTAAGTTGAGACCAAATGCTAAAGAATTGTGTTGCATTAGCTCATTTTAAATAAGTTAAATGAGCAAGCAGTAAAACTCACGTTGAGTGAACAGCATCCATTAGAAGTCTGAATACATCTGAACATTTCATAGCAATGTGATCACATCACTTTTTGATGACTGTGTTGAATATCACTAGGACTTTACGTAATATATTTATGTTCTCATCTCAAACATAACTGTATAATGTTGATTTCAAGTGTACTGGTTTAGTATTTTCAATAGAGCTGCTTTCCCTTGTATCGTATGGCTTCAGAGGACTTTGAAGTTAGCACATGAGTCATATCGACTACTTTAATGGTAGTTTTCTTCAAATTTCTTCAAAACCCTTCCCTTCATTTTCCACAGAAAAAGAAAGTCTGTTGTGTTTGGAACAACATGAGGGTGAGTAAATGATGACAGAAATTTCATTTTTGGGTGAACTATCCCTTTAGCTGTAAAAGTGGTTTGGTTGGGGTTTTTTTTATGTTTACCTACATGCTTCTAACACTACTCAGGCTTAGCAATCATAACAAAATTTGACATGGCAATACCTATAAGCAGTTTGCTGGGAAATGAGGCTCGTTAAGACGCCAATGAGTTTAAGGTGAGATTAAAGGGTTGCCAAGATACAAAAACACTGTCTGACACAAAACATCTAAGTATGTGCTTAAGTGAAAAAGCTTTATTTTGGCAGTGGAGAAATGGCAATACTCACATACTCCAGGCTCTAATCAAGCCTTTCTCACTGATGTATGATTTCACTGGGTAATTTGCTTTGCATTTAATTACAAGGTTACAATATATTGGAGCATATTCTTCCTCCACAGCTTGTTTCTTAGTCATCCATTTCACACTTGCCTCACAATGACAGAATGAGTGGAGGAGCAACATAAACAATGCTGTCAACTTATTTGAACACTGTTGAAACGATTGCTTAATGAACTTGAATCAAATTGTGGATCAGTCACTGGATGAGTTTAATCCGGTGTGCATTACATAATTAAACAGTCAGTTGAGTTTATTATGGCCTGAATTCTCTCTATGATATCTTGTACAAAATGAATTTAATTTTAAACAGAGTTTGTCTTAATTTTTGACCCTTACAATTCCTAATGGATATATATATATATAAATAACTGCATTTGAATAAACAAAATAGACACTTTCTATTTCAAAGGGATTTCAAAATGTGTTCCGCCTCAGAAACAACTTTTCTTTTCGTCGGACATAACAAATCCCTGTTACTTTTCAACCCCTCTCCTCCCAAACTTTGGCTCCATTTTGGTATGTACTGTAACACCTGTCCCTCCCAACATTTTGTCTCATTAAATATCTTGTTTCTGTCAGTAATATGTCTAAATACAAAAGTATATGATCAAATACCATGCCTAATATTTCCAGCTTCTCTGCTACCCTTACTGTGTTTATCCTGTCGGACTCTCTTTTGTGATGGTTGTCATGTTAGCACTCTGCTAAAACTCAGAACTGAAGTGGTCGTTTCCTCTGAGCTCAACTTCAGGAGCCACTGTGATGAATTTCAAATTCTGAATAATACATCCCTCAATTATACCACACACAAAATCTCTGCCTACTTGTAAAATTCTGGGTGTCATTGCTGGTGCCACAGATAAGGCTTGAATGATTGGATCACTTGATCAGTTCTGTCTGACAGGAGTCTATGCAAATATAGATACCTCTATAATCTATAACAACATTACACTTATTTACATTTCATGTCTTCTCTAAATGCTTACTTGAGTGTCAAGACGGGCACATGAAAGATCAGAGAACTACATTCATGAATTATGTGTAGCACAAAAAAAAAATTCAACAGATCTCGGAGAGAATTACCTGTGTAATTCTGCCAAAATCAAGCATGCAATTTATAGGAATTTGCATATGGGGTTCAACAGGTCACACAAATATTTTAACCTCCTGAGACCCAAGCATGACTACTGTGTGAATTTTCCATTTCCATTTAGTTTTCTTAAAAATATATGGCCTCATACAGTGCATCCAGAAAGTATTCACAGCGCTTCACTTTTTCCACATTTTGTTATGTTACAGCCTTATTCCAAAATGGATTAAATTCATTATTTTCCTAAAAATTCTACAAACAATACCCTATAATGACAATGTGAAAGTTTGTTTGAAATCTTTGCAAATTTATTAAAAATAAAAAACGAAAAAAAAAAAAAATGAAAAAAATAAATAAATAAATAAAAATCACATGTACATAAGTATTCACAGCCTTTGCTCAATACTTTGTTGAAGCACCTTTGGCACAAATTACAGCCTCAAGTCTTTTTGAGTATGATGATACAAGCTTGGCACACCTATTTTTGGGCAGTTTCTCCCATTTTTCTTTGCAGGACCTCTCAAGCTCCATCAGGTTGGATGGGGAGCATCGGTGCACAGCCATTTTCTGATATCTCCAGAGATGTTCAATCGGGTTCAAGTCTGGGCTCTGGCTGGGCCACTCAAGGACATTCACAGAGTTGTCCCGTAGCCACTCCTTTGTTATCTTGGCTGTGTGCTTAGGGTCGTTGTCCTGTTTGAAGATGAACTTCCCCAGTCTGAGGTCCAGAGCACTCTGGAGCAGGTTTTCATCAAGGATGTCTCTGTACATTGCTGCATTCATCTTTCCCTAAATCCTGACTAGTCTCCCAGTTCCTGCCACTGAAAAACATCCCCACAGCATGATGCTGCCACCACCATGCTTCACTGTAGGGATGGTATTGGCCAGGTGATGAGCGGTGCCTGGTTTCCTCCAGGCATGACGCTTGCCATTCAGGCCAAAGAGTTCAATCTTTGTTTCATCAGACCAGAGAATTTTGTTTCTCATGGTCTGAGAGTCCTTCAGGTGCCTTTTGGCAAACTCCAGGCGGGCTGTCATGTGCCTTTTACTGAGGAGTGGCTTCCGTCTGGCCACTCTACCATACAGGCCTGATTGGTGGAGTGCTGCAGAGATGGTTGTTCTTCTGGAAGGTTCTCCTATCTCCACAGAGAAACGCTGGAGCTCTGTCAGAGTGACCATCAGGTTCTTGGTCACCTCCCTGACTAAGGCCCTTCTCCCCTGATCGCACAGTTTGGCCGGGCGGCCAGCTCTAGGAAGAGTCCTGGTGGTTCCAAACTTCTTCTGTTTACAGATGATGGAGGCCACTGTGCTCATTGAGACCTTCAATGCTGCAGACATTTTTCAGTACCCTTCCCCAGATCTGTGCCTCAATACAATCCTGTCTCGGAGGTCTACAGACAATTCCTTGGACTTCATGGCTTGGTTTGTGCTCTGACATGCACTGTTAACTGTGGGACCTTATATAGACAGGTGTGTGCCTTCCCAAATCATGTCCAATCAACTGAATTTACCACAGGTGGACTCCAATCAAGTTGTAGAAACATCTCAAGGATGATCAGTGGAAACAGGTTGCACCTGAGCTCAATTTTGAGTGTCATGCCAAAGGCTGTGAATACTTATGTACATGTGATTTTTCTTTGTTTTTGTTTTTTTAATAAATTTGCAAAGATTTCAAACAAACTTCTTTCACGTTGTCATTATGGGGTATTGTTTGTAGAATTTTGAGGAAAATAATGAATTGAATCCATTTTGGAATAAGGCTGTAACATAACAAAATGTGGCAAAAGTGAAGCGCTGTGAATACTTTCCGGATGCACTGTATGTGGACAGCAGGACTAAGCTGTGAAATTTTAAATAATACCAAGCTATAGAAAGACAGATTTTTATTATGTTTCCAGGAGTGTTGGTTATTTATGTTTTTAAGACGTAACAGACATTACATCAGAAATTAGCATAATTAATTCTGATTCAAAAGTAATATCCAGCATCATCCAATCACTGTCAACCATGTTAAAATAATTATATAGTTATATTATTATAATTCTAAATCTAAGTACTGATTACCATTGTCCCATGTCTGCCAACCATGCTGAGTGGTCCAAACATCATCTGCAGCCTGAAACTGAACTTTTGGTTGGATTTTAGGAGTGAATGCACTTAGCTGCATAGAGAGCTAAAGCAGTGGTTCTCAGCTGGTTTTGCTTCAGGACCCAGATTTTACATTGGAAATCAAGTCGCGACCCACCATAGTAAAAACGTAACCTGTATTTATTGTGTCCTGGGTCGCATTTCCTTTTATGTTGCATAGTTTTGTTCATGGTTTTCAAGTACAAGGACATGTATCAAGCGACAGGAAATTTTCTCTCCCTCCTTTTAAAAATTGAAGAGCATATTTACTTATATGAGCCTATTATTATCCCATTTGTTTCCTAATTTCAAACAGAACATGCATATTACACAGGAGGAAATGCTCCTCATTACCATGGTTGGGTCAGTGTAGCTAGTCTTAAATAATAGTAATAATAATAATAAATTATAAAAAAAAAAAAAAAAAAATACTAGCTGAAACACATCTTGAAACTTTAACTACAACTGCCACTGTTGATATAAAATGAGGTCCAATAGATTCTACTGATAGATTAATTCATATGAAACTATAATATGTTGTCAAAATATAACAATTACTTTTACTCATGTAAAATCATGAAACAATTTTGTAAAGGTGATGATGTATAACGGAAAAAAAATTAGCGCATAGCACAGTGTTGCTCTTTTCCTCCTCACTGCTGTTTGGCATGTCGGGGCTGCTTACTGTTTGAGAGGTTCGACTTGACTTCCTCCGTAATGCTTTAAACTAGAAAAGTCTCACTAGAATTGAAATTGGTCACACCAGTTTTGAGGTCTGCGCTCCGCAATATCGAGGGAAGCCCGGTTGTTACACGCGCTCCAGAGAGAAGAGCAGATCATGATCGCGAGCTGGTTCTGTTACACTTATGCTAAAGTGCAGATAAGAAGCCTTTAGCTGATTGCGAATTATCATAATATCTGCCTCGGCAGTCCTAAATAGGCTATCACTTGGGCGGTCGCCGAAAAATCTTCAATGGGTGAACCATGGCATTGTTCTTTCCCTGCTGTCCGCGACCCAGTCCGAATAGACCTGCGACCAGGGTTGGGGAGTAACGAAATACAAGTAACGGGAATACGTATTTAAAATACTAAATATAAGTAACTGTATTCCACTGCAGTTACAATTTAAATCATTGGTAATTAGAATACAGTTACATTCAAAAAGTATTTTGATTATTGAAGAGATTATTTTGCATTTTATTGTCATTTGTTTAATTTAATATTTAGTCCTTTCAGATGGAAAACATTTATACATATAAATGATGCGATCCAAAGTGCATTTGAACAGCGGTGAAACACTTTCTTATAATGTGTTACATTCATACGAGCAGACAGAGAAGTAAGTTTGAAGTAAGTTTGGAGCAGAAGAAATAGAAATAAACCTTGTGTTAATTGTCAGCTTTACGCTAAGCTAAAATACTATTTCTAGCCATTTTACATTCACGTTACCAGGCACGATCATATTTTTTTATCAAGAAAATTCATGTTGTATCATAATTTCTTTTTTTCAAGTAAGACCTTTGATATTAAGGCAAAAATAATATTCTTGATAATCATTTTTATATTGTTTTCCTGTAAAAATATCTAAAAAATCCTTAAAACAAGATCAGTTTGATTTATCTTGTTTTAGAAACAACACTGCATAAGATATTTAGGTTTTTCAGAGAATGTATTTTTAACAGGTGTATTTTGTCTTGCTGTACTGGCAGAGTTTTTATAGTCAAAACAAGTGAAAAAATCTACCAGTGCTGAAGAAGTAATCCAAAGTATTTAGAATACATTACTGACATTGAGTAACTAATGGAATATGTTACAAATTACATTTTACAGCGTGTATTCCGTAATCTGTAGTGGAATACATTTCAAAAGTAACCCTCCCAACACTGCCTGCGACACACTTTTGGGTCACGACCCACCAGTTGAGAAACACTGAGATAAAGCATGCTCCCTTGCTCCCTATTTAGTGAATGACTTAACCTCCAGTGTGCTGTCTGTCTTCACTGGTCTCAGAACAGTTAGAAATGCACCTTATTTTCACTCTAACTCCATATAAAGCCTCTGAAAGCAACATTTTTCAGCTTTTGGATGAACCCATTGATTCTGCTGGCTTGCTAGCTAATGCCGACATAGGCTATCGTATAAATGCAGTCAGTGTATCATGCAAAGAAAAGTGATTACTTCAAACTACAGTCTCGCATAGCCAGACCTATATCCACACTTTGTTTTAGCCCTGTTCCAGCACTGGAGAGTCAAATATAATATGCAGTCTCAAAGTTTGTGGTAAAACAATCATAACTGTGTAATTTTAATTACGCTACCTCATCTGTCAGCATGATTCCGGTGAATCGCGTTCAGTCTCTTTGTATGTTACGTCATTGTTTTGACCGATGCTCGCTCGCTCGCGTCCCTATGGAGTGTGTGCATGAGCACGAGCACGAGCAACAGGTAGCTGGCTGCAGTTCACTTAACGGCCACAGGTGTCATTAATAACAAGGGTTTCTGAATCTTACAACCTGCACTTTTAATGAATAGAACCATATTGTACAGTGGTAACAAAATAAAATACAATTTACATTAAAATGAAGCATAATGACCCACAGATGTGTTAATGTTGAAATCCATGTGGGGAGCCACGTGACGCCATGCGAAGGGCAGATGTGTGAGAGACAGCTCTGCGCACTTTGCTAATTTTTTTTTATTATTTTCATGATATAATCCGGTGAAATTCGATACACCCAGTTACACATTTGCTGTTTGTAAACATGGAAAAGAAGTCAAAATCCTCAGGCTCTGGAGACATTATAAGACACTTATGGGTTCAAGATGAAAGCCCAGACAGGCCTGTGGACCGGGGACTCGATTTGGATGGCGCGGCGGGAGAAGGAATCCAGCGTCAACTGTCCAACATGTCCATGATGTTGATGAAGGTACTTGCGGACTTGGAGGATCTTGCTGTAATACGTCGATCGATTATGGCGATGGAGAAAAAATTCTCTGAGTTAGTCACAAGAGTGACAGATGTTGAAAGACGAATCGATTACTTGGATTCATCAGAGAGGGAATTAGCTGCTAATCTGCCCACGACCAAAGTTGATTTGGAACGTGTTCTTGAAAATCTTGAAGATCTTGAGAATAGAAGCCACAGGAATAACTTTAGAATTGTTGGAATTCCTGAGCATGAGGAGGGCAGAGATATGGTGAAATTCCTTGATGAGCTTTTCCTGAGTCTGCTTGACATAACAGGCCACAAGCTGGAAATTGAGCAAGCTCACAGAGTCCCGGCTCACAGATCTGCTGAGGGAGAAAGGCCCCAATCAATTCTGGCCAAATTTGTTACATCATCCGATAAAGATCTCGTGTTGCGCCAGGCAAGGAGCAAAGGAAAGCTTTCTTGGAAGAATTACAACATTTTCTTGTTCCCGGACTTTGCGAACTTGACGAGAGAAACGCGATCGGTTTCAGGAATGTAAGAAACACTTACATCAGCGGAAGATCACTTTTGCTCTGATGTTTCCGGCCAGACTGAGAATAAACACCAAGGACAGCAGCAAAGTATTTACATGTCCCAATCAGGCAATGTCTTTTATTGAAACAATGGGTGAGTAACCACTGGGTGTTTTTCTTGTGACTGGATTGATTCACTGTACATACTCTGGCTTTCGGAGGAAGCTGGGCACCATTTTTGTTTCTTTTTGCGTTGGCTCCGCCGAGCGGCTGGAGTTTGTTTTGTTTTGTGGATTAACACTTTTCCTTAAAGAAACTTTTGCATTGACGGAAGATCACATTTACAATGAAGTTCCCGGGTAGATTGAGAATAGACACTACGGATGACCGCAAAATATCTACATGTCCACACAAAGGATGTCTTTTATAAAGTTGGTGGACTGTGTAAATCATGGGATATACTTTTATGCGGCCTCCGAGTGAATTGACTCTTGACCCTCCGAGGAACCGGGATGTGTGTTTCGTTTCCTTTTGTGCTGGTTCTGCCTTGCGGTTGGAGCTTGTTTTGTTAAATAACACTACTTCGGGACAGTTATGGATGAATCTGTCAGTTCCTTGTGCTTATGCCTCCTGTTGGCTGGAGTATGATTTGTGGAGTATTTTCGTGGGACATTGGAATGATTACGTCATCTGCTGCACTCATCAGCTGGCTCACTGAAGATTCGTTTGTCTGTCCAAGGAAAATGAAAGGCTTTATATCGGCTGGAATTTGTTTTGTGAAGGAACACACCTTCGAGACAGTTCTGTGAATGAATCTATATGTTCTTTGTGTTTGTTCTGCCTATTGGCTGGGGTCTGTTTTACAAAATATTTGATGTTTTGTAATTTTGCCTTACAAATTTGCATCTCGAAGGTTCAGAATTTTGTGTGTGACGTGGTGGGCACTGTGGGGTTTAAATGTTGATATATATATATATATATATATATATATATATATATATATATATATATATATACACTATATTGCCAAAAGTATTCGCTCACCCATCCAAATAATTGAATTCAGGTGTTCCAATCACTTCCATGGCCACAGGTGTATAAAATGAAGCACCTAGGCATGCAGACTGCTTCTACAAACATTTGAGAAAGAATGGGCCGCTCTCAGGAGCTCAGTGAATTCCAGTGTGGTACTGTGATAGGATGCCACCTGTGCAACAAGTCCAGTCGTGAAATTTCCTCGCTACTAAATATTCCACAGTCAACTGTCAGTGGTATTATAACAAAGTGGAAGAGATTGGGAATGACAGCAACTCAGCCATGAAGTGGTAGGCCACGTAAAATGACAGAGCGGGGTCAGCGGATGCTGAGGCGCATAGTGCGCAGAGGTCGCCAACTTTCTGCAGAGTCAATTGCTACAGACCTCCAAAGTTCATGTGGCCTTCAGATTAGCTCAAGAACAGTGCGTAGAGAGCTTCATGGAATGGGTTTCCATGGCCGAGCAGCTGCATCCAAGCCATACATCACCAAGTGCAATGCAAAGTGTTGGATGCAGTGGTGTAAAGCACGCCACCACTGGACTCTAGAGCAGTGGAGACGCATTCTCTGGAGTGACGAATCACGCTTCTCCATCTGGCAATCTGATGGACGAGTCTGGGTTTGGCGGTTGCCAGGAGAAAGGTACTTGTCTGACTGGATTGTGCCAACTGTGAAGTTTGGTGGAGGGGGGATTATGGTGTGGGGTTGTTTTTCAGGAGCTGGGCTTGGCCCTTAGTTCCAGTGAAAGGAACTCTGAATGCTTCAGCATACCAAGAGATTTTGGACAATTCCATGCTCCCAACTTTGTGGGAACAGTTTGGGGATGGCCCCTTCCTGTTCCAACATGACTGCGCACCAGTGCACAAAGCAAGGTCCATAAAGACATGGATGAGCGAGTTTGGTGTGGAAGAACTTGACTGGCCTGCACAGAGTCCTGACCTCAACCCGACAGAGCACCTTTGGGATGAATTAGAGTGAAGACTGCGAGCCAGGCCTTCTCGTCCAACATCAGTGTCTGACCTCACAAATGCGCTTCTGGAAGAATGGTCAAAAATTCCCATAAACACACTCCTAAACCTTGTGGAAAGCCTTCCCAGAAGAGTTGAAGCTGTTATAGCTGCAAAGGGTGGGCCGACGTCATATTAAACCCTATGGATTAAGAATGGGATGTCACTTAAGTTCATATGCGTCTAAAGGCAGATGAGTGAATACTTTTGGCAATATAGTGTATATATATGTTTTGCATTTCATTGTTATTGTATGATTTAATAATAAATGTGAATTACAAAAAACAAAAAACAAAAAAAAAAACCATATTTTTTCAACTTTTGAGGGAATAATGTCCCAAAATCCACTTATGTGGACATCATGTTTATCAGCGTGCTGACGCTTGAAAAATGAATTAATTTCTTAAAGCGCTATATCAAAGGAAACTTGAGATGCTACTCTTTACACCCAAACAGGTTTCAATGAACAAACTTAAAGAGGTTTCTTACCAGAGGAACATTTGTCTTCAGGTTAGAAAAACTGCAGGATGTTTTTGATGGCTACCTCTCAGTTTAGTGCTCCGAAAATCAATAATTGTTAAACACATGTAAAGGTGAATCCAATTGTAGGGGAAGGGGAGGATGCAGTTGACACTAACTGAACAGTAATTACTGTAAACACCCCTGTGTGTGTATCAGGGCATGAAGAATAAGATAAACTGGAGTTTCTTTTCAGAGTGTATTGACTTAGTTGTAAAATGGCAGTAGCATAATCACACAAACATATAAACAAGAATAAGAAAACCAGTACATGACAAGCTACACTAGATATTGCAAACTACAGTAATGTAAACTAAAGGAAAGTAAAGATGAATAAGATGCAATCATGCTTTTCCGTTGTGGTTGCATGAGAGAGCAACAGAACAAAAGCTTAAAATGACCACAAAAAGAAACTGATTGAGGAAACTAACCAATATGAACATAAAAAAACTAAGAATGTCCAAATAAATGTCCAGTGAGTAATAATACCATATAACGAGTAATGCACATTCAGTAAAGCAGTCCCAGTCCTGGTCCTCTTTCATCGAGATGTCGCCACTGAATTCTCTCCATTTCCCTGTCACGTAGAGATCGGCGAGGAGTACCACGTGAACTTTGCCCCGTGTATGTGTGTTATTGTATTTTTATCCCCTCTGGGCTTCCCATAGAAAGCACATGCCCTTACGCAGCTTCAGTCAGAAAATGATTTATGTTCAATAAACAGACTGTTCTGATTTTATTGTCAAGTATCATTATTTTAGTATATGAATTTTGTGGTGTCGTGTTGTGTCTTGTGTGGACAGACAGAATGCTTGCCGCTGGAATCTTATTGCGTTGTGTCTGGTTAAGAAACAATACGTGAAACTCACCTTACAATTTAAGTGATTTATAAAAACTGACCACCGTCCATTAACAACAATGCAGGTGGAATTTTGTTATCCCTACTAATCAGAACTGAATGTGATGACAAATTGTGATAAAGATTTATTTGGTGAGGACCTCTTCTTGATGTTCTTGGTCTTCATCAACACCTGATTGCACGATATAGTGGTGAAGCATAGTAGCAGCAAGTGAAGATTGTGGACTGGCACCCTACTGCTTTTCCTGCAATGCCAGGATGTACAGGGTTGAATTTCCAACTGAATTTTAACCACTGAAATTTTAGAGGTGAATTTGCAAAGCGAAATTTAATTGACTGAATATTACCTGTTGAATAAAAAAGATTAAATATAAAATAAAATAAAATAAAATAAAGAATATTTTGGAACTGAATATTTATTATTGAATTTTTAATTATTACAGGTGTGAAATGTTTTCAACTGATATATTCACAGCTTAAATATACAACCATATAAAATGGCATCCCTGCAAAAATCTAAATACTGTTAAAGCAATGCGTTTATTTTTCAATTAGTGCAATTCTGTGTGCTTTTTTCTTTCAAAGACATTTGTCATTAATATGCTTCCATACTCTGTCAGCATGGTCTCCCAGGAGCTGGTCGAGTGGGAATGTGATGAAGCACCTCTCACTGTGATGATGACTTGGAGAAAGAGATGAGAGTGATGCACTCAAAGCTCTGCAGCAGCTGTTTGAAGCCTGCTGTTCACCCGGAGGGACCCGGTGTCCACAAAGGTGAGGGGAACTGAGGGATGCGGAGCTTCGGACACTGCTGGACATCAGTGAACACCTGCTGTGTGCTGTGGTCCAGTTGAAAGCTATTCTGAGACATAAGAGGGTAATCTAGATGAGTAAGAAATGACACCAGCACTGTAATACAGTGGGATATATCTATATCTATATATACATATATATTGTATATCGTAAAAAATCAATTACAACTTCCAAAAGTCTTATATTTAATCTGACTGGTTGACATTGGAGTGGACATTTCTTTACAGTATTGAAAGAAAGAAAGAAATTGATGTATTTATATCCTAGCTTATATCTTTGCTTTATGGTAGCTCTGTTTGTTTCAAAGGGATGGTGCACCCAAGCATGACCATTCTGCCATCATTTACTCATCCTCATGTTGTTCAAAACTAGGGTTGCTAGTATCACCATGATAACCATCCCACCGCGGTGACAGAGTGCCACAGGTGGATATGCACGTGACGTAAATATGTCATCTTACATAAAGACCTTGCGAAAACTTGAAATAAATTCCTAAAATAATACAATTTGATGAAGATAGTAAAGTATTAGATCCTTAGTAACTGTGTTGTGGATTCTTCATCCTAACGGATTTTTAATTTTCCGTTTTTTGAAACTTCTTAATTTTGCACTACATAGCGCATTGTTATGGCAATGGCCTATTCACAACTTGAGATAAGTATTTAGAGCACAACTCAAGTCAATTGCAAACCTAACAACTCAGTGTAGAGTTTTGTATTCGGTTGTGCTGATGTGCAAACTACACGACTGATCGCAGATAAGGTGTATCAACAACACTTTCGTTAGTCCCCGACTTAAGCTACAATCCCAAAATTCCTTCACAAATTCACGCAGAGTTTATATGTGATAACGTGTCAACAAACAACAAGAAAGAAAGAAAAAGTACAATTAAAAAAAGTCAAGCTCCGTTGTCCAATTGCTTCTGCACAGATTTAAGTTGTAATATTATATATTTGTCAACAATGTTTGAATTAAAATTGTGAAAATTATCCTAATAAACACGCCTTTTGAGAATTTTAATTTTTGAGTGAACTCTTCCTTTAAGCCTTATGATTTTTAAACTAAGTTCTATTGCGTAGCTGCTTCTGGCTGAAAGGATGACGCACTTAAAGATGTTTTCACTCTGCCCATCCTCTGCACTTTCAAGTCTTCCTTTTATCTTTGAACTCAATAAAAGCCAGACCACTTTTGACCAAGTTGCTACAAAATTGAATATATCTTACAGTTTCTTCATACAGACTTTGCACCATGCTTTGACATTGCAGTAGATGAGCTATTTGCTCTTGAACCATGAAATTTGACTCAAATTTCAGCTTAATTTTACCGCCCACATCTCATCCACCACCCAGTCTTGTAGATTCACGCTTTATAACATCAGGAAAAGTAGACCTTTTCTGTCTGAATATGCTGCACAGCTCCTGGTCCAAGCAACAGTATAGCATAAATATATTCAAACATGATGCATAAAAGTACATTAAAGTACATTTAAAGCCAGTATGAATTAACCCTTTTATTATTATTAATATAAAATAATAACAATAATAACAATAATAGTGATCTATTTGTTAAGAAGACCTATTGCATATACAACAAATGTTTTTTATAGCTTTCTTTTATGGTCTTTTGTGTCCCATAACATCACCCTGATGGAAGGAGCTGGAACCATTAAGAGGGTGTGTTGTGTCTTTTGCAATTAACAAGACCTTCCTGAATGCCACACTTTTATAAATATCATCTAGTGATCTTAGGTCGACACCCACAATTTTCCCTGCTGTTTTTACAATTCTGTCCAGTTTAATTTTATTCTTCAAAGTTAACTGTCCGTACTACACTGTTATATTAAAAACCAGAATACTTTCAATTAAATTGGTATAAACTCTTTGCAGAACACTTTGGCTGACGGCAAAATACCATCATTTATTTTAGTATTTATGTTACATAAAATAACAAAATAAAGCCTGGAAACCTCTGCATTGCAAATGAGCGCCACCTTGAGGTGACAATGTTAAAATATGAATTTGAATCTAAAAGTTTTTCACATAACACTTAAATAGACAAGTCACATATCAAACATATCAAATGAAAGCTCTTGTTCTCAGGAATGTGACTGTACAGTATTTTGATGTTCTAATACTACAGTTCGAAGATTATCAAAAGAATCATGACATGAAATATGATCTCTGTAAAACAACATAGACAAACATCTCATGTCTGCTCCAGTCACTGCTTATGCAAGCCCCAAGTAGCCACAAACTCCATATAAGCACTTACCTAGAAGCTGTTTTCTTCAAAATGTGACATTTTATTACTTGACTGTGAGTTTTCTTGGTTAAAGAATCCAATGTTATATCTCAGATGTCCAGCATGATAAACAAATTATCTGCAAAAATGTTATCAACTGTTGATTTTCACAAGATTTGGTTTGCCATAAACATCGGACAATATTGTGGATGATAAAAAATCCAAATTAAACAGAATATTGGTAAGACGTGTCCTTGTTGACTGTTCCGAGATGGTGGCACGTTTGATTAAATCCAAACTAGCCAAATTAGGTATCTACATATGTATATCTATGCATTTTTACAACAGCTTTGAAAGTGGAACTATCTGTTTTATATGTCTATTTTGTTTATTTATAAGTCTATTTTGAAAATCTCTTATGTCCCTTTAAATATGGATTTCAATTTGACAGAGCAACATTGAAAAAGCAAGGCAAGCAATGTGTGGGTGTAGAAGCTAATAGCATTTTTCTAAGGTTCTTGCATTCTGCCTGACAGAGAGGAACAAAACTCATTTTTCATATCAATAAAATAATGCATTGAGTCTTTAATACCCTCTTTATAAATTGCTTTGGTAAGAAAGCATTTGCCAAATGAATAAATGCAAACACAGACACACACCAATACCGCTATTGCACAGATTTGTTGTTCACAAATATAATTTTAGAGAAGTCAGATCTATCAGCCATAACATATTTGTAATGACCAACCTAATGTTCCCATATTTAATATCCTCATATTTTTCTTACTTTTTTCAGCCACGTTTATTTATACTTCTGTTAACACATCATGGCCCTGTAGTTGTAAGGGGAGAACAACAGTCAAGGCTGCCAATGAGATCTATGGGAATTGAAGTAAACACAATAGGTGTTATGTGCTGAGAATCTAATCTTGTTGCCAGGATTCTCTCTTCGGTGGCTTTACAGAAGGGGAAAAATGCACAGTTTGCTCACCGAAGCTGCCTGTGCACTCGGCTATAATAATGGTCAATTTTTGGAAACTGCAGTTAAGCCTCTCACAACGTGGTGTAAGATTAAGATTAGAATTAATCTTCCTTGTTATTTTGGGTGGGTTTTAAAAAATGCTGATTAGGTATTTGCTGATAGAGCCTGGATCTAAGCTAGGAGCTAAGCTACTTACAGCTCTTGCTTTACTGTGTAACGTTCAGTACATCTAATATGTACCATTTTATCATGTACTTGATAAAAAAAGCTCTGTTTGCACCAAACAGCAACATTTGCTTAATGTTAGCTGTCTCCAAAAACGTTGTGCTTTGTAGCTTTATGCACCTCTTTCCACAAAATTCTGAAATCTTTCTGACAGTAGGCCTCTGTTATGTTAGGGTCATACTATTTTCTTAATAACTTGTATAGTTTCATCCTTTCAGGTGCCTACATTGGCCTATAAACTGTGTCCAGTTCCAACAAACACCTTAAAGGTGGTGCTGCATCCACACCAATAGGTGTCAGTATATGTCCAAACTACAACAGCAAGCAAAACATAAACAAACACTGGCCCTGTCCCAATACCCCCACTTAGTGATGGGAAGTCCGATTCTTTTCCGTGAACCGATTCTTTATGATGGTTTGTTTCAATGAACTGGTGAAAAAAAATTATTCACCAGTTCACATAATGACGTCACTATATATAATGCTAATGCGCCGGCATCATAGAATACACGCACAAACACATTCAATAAAGCCATATGTAAGGGCATATTGCTGATTGTAACATTTTATTTAATTAAGTTATAATAATAAGGGTTTTTATTGTCATCAGTGTTTCATTCAGTGATCATACAATACATCCTACATTAAAGTTTTGCACCTAAAGCACCCAATACTGACACTGATATACAAACATGGATGTTCTACATGTTTAAAGCATAAAAAGTGATTAAACTTGTCTTAATCAACTCACCTTTTTTTTTTTTTTACAGAAACCATGATCCAGCTCATCACAACTTCAGATATAATCTGCATGCACAATACTCAATAGTAAAATTTGTTTACATCTCTCGACTGAAATGTTTCGCCCCCTCACTCAAGATCAGCAGTTCTCAGTATTATGTCCGAAAGAGACGATTCTGTGTTCAGTGTACTGGTGACTTGCAAACTGCAGTAATCTACTCAATGTACTGTTGACTCAAGAGCTGCTGTCCTCAGATCAGTGTACTGTTGACTCGAGAACTGCTGTCCTCGGTCAGTGTACTGTTGACTCTAGAACTGCTGTGATCGACTCAATGTACTGATAACTCGAGAACTGCTGTCCTCAGATCAGTGTACTGCTGACTCAAGAGCTGCTGTCCTCGGATCAGTGTACTGTTGACTCGAGAACTGCTGTCCTAGGGTCAGTGTACTGTTGACTCGAGAACTGCTGTGATCGACTCAATGTACTGTTGACTCGAGAACTGCTGTCCTCGGATCAGTGTACTGTTGATTCAAGAGCTGCTGTCCTCTGATTAATGTACTGCTGACTCGAGAACTGCTGTCCTCGAATCAGTGTACTGTTGAATCGAGAACTGCTGTCCTCGGATCAGTGTACTGCTGACTCGAGAACTGCTGTGATCGACTCAGTGTACTGTTGACGTGAGAGCTGCTGTCCTCGGATCAGTGTACTGTTGACTCAAGAGCTGCTGTACTCGGATCAGTGTACTGTTGACTCGAGAACTGCTGTCCTCGGATCAGTGTACCGTTGACTCGAGAACTGCTGTGATCGACTCAATGTACTGTTGACTCGAGAACTGCTGTCCTCGGACCAGTGTACTGTTGAATCGAGAACTGCTGTCCTCGGATCAGTGTACTGCTGACTCGAGAACTCCTGTGATTGACTCAATGTACTGTTGACTTAAGTGTTGCTGTCCTCAGATCAGTGTACTTTTGAATCGAGAACTGCTGTCCTCGGATCAGTGTACTGCTGACTCGAGAACTCCTGTGATCGACTCAGTGTACTGTTGACTTAAGTGCTGCTGTTCTCGGATCAGTGTACTGTTGACTCAAGTGCTGCTGTCTTCGGATCAGTGTACTGTTAACTCGAGAACTGCTGTGATCGAATCAATGTACTGTTGACGCGAGAGCTGCTGTCCTTGGATCAGTGTACTGTTAAATCATGAGCTGCTGTCCTCGGATCAGTGTACTGTTGACTCGAGAACTGCTGTGATCGACTCAGTGTACTGCTGACGCGAGAGCTTCTGTCCTCGGATAAGTATACTGTTGACTCAAGAATTGCTGTGATCGACTCAGTCTACTGTTGACACGAGAGCTTCTGTCCTCGGATCAGTGTACTGTTGACTTGAGAACTGCTGTGATCGACTCAGTGTACTGCTGACACGAGAGCTGCTCTCCTCGGATCAGTGTACTGTTGACTCAAGAGCTGCTGTCCTCTGATCAGTGTACTGTTGAATCATGAGCTGCTGTCCTCGGATCAGTGTACTGTTGACTCGAGAACTGCTGTGATCGACTCAGTGTACTGCTGACATGAGAGCTTCTGTCCTCGGATCAGTGTACTGTTGACTTGAGAACTGCTGTGATCGACTCAGTGTACTGCTGACGCGAGAGCTGCTGTCCTTGGATCAGTGTACTGTTGACTCAAGAGCTGCTGTCCTCTGATCAGTGTACTGTTGACTTGAGAACTGCTGTGATCGACTCAGTGTACTGTTGACTCAAGTGCTGCTGTCCTCGGATCAGTGTACTGTTGACTCGAGAACTTCTGTCCTTGGATCAGTGTACTGTTGACTCGAGAACAGTTGTTTTTGTAGTTGCACTCAGAACACTGATTGTTGTTAGTAGTGGTGACTGTTATAGCCTACTTAAAATAATAAATAACTGAATAGTTTACCCATCCTTTCATTTATCATTACACTACTGGTGTGGTATGTTTTTTACAATGTATAATTGTGTGAAATTAATTGTAAAAGTTAAGTATTTTTACTCATTTTGATTTTCAATACTTTGCACATTAAAACTGTAAAATTGTGTCGTCCATAATCGCTGTAAAATATTAAAGCCATTTCTTTCTACGTTGTTTCTCAATACACTGCATAAAACTTTTCTAAACCTATGTGATCCATTAATAGCTACTAATACAAACCATTTAAATTATATGCGTTGTGTATTCATGTATTTAAGACAACCAAAGACTACTTTACACAACTTATCAGTATGTGGTTTCATACAACAAATAAAACCATAGGTTATACTTTAAATATATAAACGCATGTACAGATGAGACAGAAACAGTGGTAGTAGTTAATAACATTTTAAAAACAACATTTGCAAAATCGTATATTGCATGCCACACTGGCTGATAAATGACCAAAATCACCAACAGCTGTAGGTGAGAACAAACAAATCAGGTGATTAGAAGGAGAACAAAGAGGCATATAAATATACACATAAATATTTTGTAATAATGATGATGCTGTTAAGTAATCCCAACCAGTTGTGAACATTATATTGGGCTTTATGTTGAATTTTTTCATATATACAACAATAACATATGCTTTACTTATGTTTTTACCATCTGAGTATAATAAATAACTTGTATTGAAAAGCATAATTTCCCTGACGTCATCATGGCGAAGATACGGCGATCACTCGGGTAGGTGGGGTGTCGGCTCCTGAACGTGATGAACACTGGGATAAGCTTAGCCTGAAATACTGCTCCGGAACGGTATTCAGGCCAGTGTGGATTTAGTGTGGGTTACGTGCACCAAGCTTTGGCATGTTTCAGACATGGGATAGTCTTGAACACTTTCTCGGTGCTGCGTGTACACTCACTTAAGTATCAAGACTGCAAGTGTGGGTATTGGGACAGGGCCATTACTGACTGCACCTTTAGGTGAACTCAGTAGCTTTTGTCCTTGTGTCATCTTGGACTTACACTGACACTTAGCAGCTTGGATGCAGCATCATTTAAAATCAATAGTTTTCAGTTTCAGATGCCATTGTAGAAATTTTGTATTCACAGTCAGCCATGATAACTTTAATCAATGAGTGAAAGAGTCAAATAACAGGACGGTTACTGAGATTAAGTGAGTAGTATTCGGCTGGTCATGTGATTCTAACATGGCAGCCCCCATGTGCGGACCCTCTCCATGTAGAATAAAACAGCATTTATAATGTTACTGATATGACTGGAGTCTTCATTTCAATGTGAGTGCTCATGATTTCCTACATATATTGCAAAATTACAATTCATGTCTTCAGGAGTTATACTTTTTTAATAAGGAAAAATTACTGAGTGCACATATAAGAAAACCCTTTTTATAGCTACATTAAAAAGTATAAAACTACATAAAGCATGTGTCCTAAAGCACACATAACAATTGAAACAGTATTAGTGTCTCAGTAAAAAAAGAGAAAGTAATCTGTCAAACAGTTTGACACATCCATAAGTCATTAACTGTCAAAATGGGCAGCTCTGTTCTGTGTTACCATTCCAGTGGTGTACACATTACATGATTTCCAGAGCAGACTTCCAGTCTGTAGCAGGTCTATTAGCAGATGTGACTGCTGATGAAGAAGCGAGCTGGAATAAACATGACATTTAGAGGGAGCGTCAAATAAAATAATGAATGAGTGTGACTCAAGCGTCATCTGTCTGAGCAGAATTGAAATTATGGCTGTTTTGAAACTTTCAGTTCCATCAGGAGTAATGATATAACACTGCCAGCAGAGCACTCATAAACATGTGATCTCATGAGGGGGAATAGTGTACCACAGATCTGGTTCAGAGCAACAGTGTTTAGATTATTAAAAGATTAGCTTGCTTTCAGATTTGTTGCAACATTCCTCATGTTATTTGCCACTCGCAGGGGACAAAAAAGCCTTTTGAAATGGCAAGGAAGCAAGTCCAAACCTACAGTAGCTTGGAAAATTGTCATATTTGGTACAGTAATGCATTACAAAATGTATTCTAGCTGTGAAATTATTTGAACAGTAACATCAACAGAAGAACATAAAAAAATAAAAATAAAATAAAAATAGATTTGACATTTTCTGAAGGAAATCTGAATAAAAAATGAGTGTTTCTTGCCTGCTATAGAGCTGTTCAGGTTGTAGTCCAAAAACCCAGAAGAGAATTAGCATTTTCGAGCCATGGGTTCCCTATGGATTTCCCTATGGGTTTTTATAATGGCAGTTACAAAATTTTGTCTTTGTGTCATCTTGGAATTACACTGTCACCTAGCGGCTTGGATGCAGCATCATTTAAAATATCAGATGCCATTGTAGAAATGTAATATTCACAGTCAGCCATGATAACTTTAATCAATGAGTGAAAGAGTCAAATAACAGGACAGTTACTGAGATTAAGCGAGTAGTATTTGGCTGGTCATGTGATTCTAACATGGCAGCCCCCATGTGCGGACCCTCTCCATGTAGAATAAAACAGCTTTTATAAGGTTACTGATATGACTGGAGTGTTCATATTAATGTGAGTGCTCATGATTTCCTACATACATTGCAAAATTACAATTCTTGTCTTCATGAGTTATACTTTTTTAATGAGGAAAAATTACTGAGGGCACCTCATCTCCATCTCTGACTTGTTGATACAACAGTTGCATTTCGCCCTTTAGTGACAATCATGTTTAAAATATAATTTGCTCGTTATGGATAATATTCGTTACGAGGGAGAACATATACGCCGATCGAGATGTCAGAGCATTCACCTGCCCCGTTGTTCAGTCTATCAGTGCAGCACAACAATCACCAAAAGAAGCGGCAAAACTGTCCACAAGTTGTATTGTAAGTAGGAAAATCTGTAATATCTGCTAGTTTAGGGTGACAATATGTCCGTACCCCCGAACAGGACTTTAAAAAAGTCAGACCGGGATTTCTAAATTGCCTTAAATGCCCGGGATTTGCTTGTTTTCATATTGAAGTGCTCTCTGTAGTCATACATGGATACATGTCATAAATATGTGTTTGTTCGCCATTTAAATCTAGCATATCAGTTTAATTTTAACCAGTTTTGCATGTCTCCCTCAGGTGCTGCGTGTGAGGGAGAGAGAACGTGCGCTCTTATTCAAGTGACTGTGAAAAAAATGCACATTTTGTTAAGTCTGAAAATGTCTGTTTGTAGCTTACCTCAGTTTCAGTGAACTTGTTCACATTCAGCTGATCTCAGGGATGATCTCCCCCCAATAACCAAAACAAATAAGTACAATCCCCCCCCACCCCCCCCAATATTTATACCATGATGAAGTTTGTTAGAGGTGGATACTGTTTGATATAGATATGTATAACTCGCTCGGGCTTTCAAGAAACAGGAAAAACTGCCGACTTTAAATAAATAAATAATTACATTTGTGGGGCATTTACGTTGTAGGGATGTACATGCAGATTTCAGATATAAAATCGGTGATTGAATGACTAATGTTTACTGAAATGAGATGATTTCCTATTAAGTCAATAAGGACATTGGAATGTTTGGGCATAGGAATATGGCGGCGTAGTGGCTTAACTGAGATGACCTCATGAGCAATCCAGTTCTATATTATATATCAGTGGTTTGCCTACAAATTGACGTCATGACTAAACAGCTCTGTTACAGCAAGATACTATGCAATTGTTAAGTTCTTCTGGGTTGTTTTTAGCTTGTTATTATGGGAATGCTTGGTAATCCAGATGGCTGCTTGGGCGCTGCTAGTGTGTTGGTGTAGTTTATATGGTACTGCTCTAAGTCAAGTAATAGGCTAGTACACCTCTCCTCGAGATGAGGAACACATATTAAGGGAACAAAACTTGTGAACACTACTGGGAATTAATGGCCACATCTTCAGCTCAAAAGGAGGTGGAAGGCGCTATGTGCAAGCTATACACCCGGCTGGCTATCCCAAGCTTATCCGCTTGTATTGCGTGCCACTACCTGGGATGAAACCGGTTGCACCCGGAGGTTGTAGAACCTTGCAAGGGTGTTGGGTGTTGCCCAGCCTGCTGCTCTGAAAATGTCTGTTAGAGAGAGACACCCCTGGCCAGGGCCCAGGAGGCTGCTACACCCCTGGTAGACAGGGCTCGTAGCCCAACCAGGGGTGGCATGCCCTGGGCGTGATATGCCATAATTATGGCGTCAATGAGCCAGTGGGCGATCTTCTGCTTGGAGACAGTGCTTCCTTTCTGCTGTGCACCAAAGCAGACAAAGAGCTGCTCAGAGATCCTAAAGCTCTGCGTGCAATCCAAATAGATGCATAAAGCGCACACCGGACACAGCAACGACAGGGCTGAGTCTGCCTCCTCCTGGGGCACTGCTTGCAGGTTCACCACCTGGTTCCTAAAAGGGGTCATGGGAACCTTGGGCACATAGCCCAGTCGGGGTCTCAGGATCACGTGAGAGTAGCCCGGACCGAACTCCAGTTATGTTTCGCTGACAGAGAATGCTTGCAGGCCTCCTACCCTCTTGATGGACGTGAGCGCAGTCAGGAGGGCAGTCTTCAAGGAGAGTGCCTTAAGCTCGGCTGACTGCAAAGGCTCAAAGGGGGCTCTCTGTAGACCCTGAAGATCTACAGAGTGGTCCGATGAGGGAACGAGGCACAGTCTGGGGGGATTCAGCCTCCTGGTGCCTCTTTGGAACCTGATGATCAGGTCCTGCTTCCCTAAGGATTTACCATCACCTGCGTCATGGTGTGCTGCTATGGCGGCAACGTACACCTTCAAGGTGGAAGGGGACAGCCTCCCTTCCAACCTCTCCTGCAGGAAGGAAGCACTTATCTGACTGCGCATCTCTGGGGGTCTTCCCGTCGGGAAGAAACACCACTTAGCGAACAGACACCACTTAAAGGTATACAGGTGCCTCGTAGGGGGGGCCCTAGCCTGAGTGATCGTGTCTACCACCGCAGGTGTCTTCTGCGTCCCGTCCAGGGGCCAGACATGGAGATTCCAGAGGTCTGGTCGCGGGTGCAAGATGGTGCCCCGTCCCTGAGAAAGAAGGTCCTTCCTCAGGGGAATTCGCCAAGGGGGTGGCTGTCGTGAGGAGCGTGAGGTCCGCTCTTGCTGAAGGAAACTGCTCTTGCTGAACTCTTGAGTACTGCAGCCACTTGGGCATGCAGCGCAATTAAATGCAATGGTAACAAAAAGATGGAGAGGTCTGCTTACCAGCTCCAGAGCAGCGGGTTTCATCATCCCTGGGTCGCCCGTCTCAAGGGCGCTTTGAAGCCTTTCATGGGTTCTGGGCGGCCGCGAGACGGGTGGCGTCTGCTTCCTGCGGTGGGCTCCACGCCGGGGCCGGGCCGAAGGGGCAGGCTGTGGTGGAACCGGTGCAGTCACCACAGGGGGACGCCCTTGGTGACGAGCAGATGGGGTGCGGGATCTTGAGCCACGCCGGGGCAGGATATGCTGGATAGCCTCCGTCTACTGTTCCACCATCGAGAACTGCTGGGCAAAGTCCTTGACAGTGTCGCCGAATAGGCCAGCCTGGGAGATGGGGCAGCAAGGAATCGGGTCCTGTCAGCCTCACCCATCTCGACCAGGTTGAGCCAAAGGTGGCGCTCCTGGACCACTAATGTGGACATCGTCCACCCGTGAGACCGCGCCATGACCTCCGTCGCTAGGAGAGCGAGGTTGGTCACCGAGCGCAGCTCCTGCATCAATCCCGGGGTGGAACTACCCTCGGGCAGTTCCTTTAGCGCCTTGGCGGACTTGCAGGAGAGCCATGGCGTGCAGGGTGGAGGCGGCTTGTCCAGCGGCATCGTAGGCCTTGGCCGTCAGAGACGACGTAAACCCACAGGCTTTGGATGGGGGCTTTGGGCACCCGCACCAGGTGGTGGCGCTCTGCGGGCATAGGTGCACAGCGAGCGCCTTTATCCACCGGGGGATTGCCGATAGCCCTTGGGTAGTGAGGGTGGGGAAGCTGAAAAGATCGGGATCGGGCAGTAAAAAAGTGCCTCCCATGACCTTGTCAGCTCCTCATGCACTTCCGGGAAGAAAGGAACGGGGGCGGGGCATGGCTTTGAGCGGCGCCGCGAGCCCAGGAACCAATCATCGAGCCGCGAGGGTTCAGTGAAGAGCGGAGGGTTCCACTCTAGCCGACGCTCGCAGATGCCCGGGAAAGCATGTTGTCATCTCTGTGTCAGCCTGTGACTGGGCAATCGTCCCCGAAGGGAGGAGCCCAGCTGAGGCTTCTACGTCCGACTGGACGAGCCCGCTCTCCGATGCTGCGCTCGAGAGCTCATCACTTTCACGGGCTCCGAATAAGAGGTCGAACTCGCCATGAGACGAGCCGGCGGACTCATCCGGAAGCCCGATCGGGGTAGATGAGCATGCTGGGGAATGGGAGGTCCGCGGGGGGATACCCGGCGGAGGCAGTCCCATTGGGGTCCCCAAATCGCCCCCAGTGCTAGCCGCGCTGGCCTCATACCTGTGGGTAATAGGACCGAGGCGGGGAGCCTCTGGGGTGGCTTGCTTTCTTACGAAGGCGAGCCGCGACCGCATCATTGCCATGGACATGTCCTCGCAATGAGAACATGACCATCCACGAACGCTGTCTCCGTGTGAGCAGTGCCCAGACACGAAAGACCGTGACCGTCAGAAGGCGAGAGATAACGAGCGCAACCAGGAATAACACACAATCGGAAAGGCATCTTTAAAAAGACACGTCTTTAAAAAGACGTTCCGTGTGTGCCGCTCTTTTAGAGAAATATACTCTTTTAGAGAAATATACTCTTTTATTTCTGCCGAAGCACCCAGGGGCATTCTCTGCAGTGCACCAGTGCAGAGGGGGGAAGAAGCCGCTGAAATGCGCCGTCAGATCCAGCAGAGGTGAATGAACAGTTGTGGGAATTCAGCTCAATGAGCATGACCGTTCGGCTCCGAAGAGAAAATCTGAATGAGTGGTTGCATACCAGCTCCTTTTATACCTATATGTCCGGGGGAGTGGCATGCAAATACCACTCACCAATTTTCATTGGCCTTTTAACAAAGACCAGAGGTGTCTCGGGCTCCCAAGAGTGACCCCTAGTGTCACTACATCGACACAACGAGTGAGTGACAGATAGGGAACTTGTGTTTAGGGGTTTGGTTCAAAAGTAACCAGAAATGAAAATAATAATTGACTCATGAATTATTCACCCTAATATCGTTTCAAACCCATATGACTTTCTTTGGGTTTTGTTGAACAAAAAATGAGATCAGGTGCTTTTTGGTGTTCATATTCATTATTATTTTTTAAGCATAACAGCCATGTTCAATGTAAAGAAAATTCTTCTTATTTCCTCATTTTAATGTGTTCCATTGAAAAAATAACTGTATACGGCTTTGGAACGACATGAGGGTGAGTACAATCCTCATATTCGGTTTTTTTGTGTGTGTGTGAACTCTTTCTTGAAGCGTGAGCAATAGTAATTGTTATGCTTGCTTTAGTAAGCACCCTTAATTAAAACTGACTGAGGTTGACAGGCTATCCCATAACTTCCCTTTGATGCCGAGTTACAGGGTAAAATGATCTACATTTTGTGTGGGTGAATGGCACTTTTTTGTTTGTTTTGAGAAGTGATGTGCATACTTTAGTATACTCTGATGCTTAAACATGCATGGACAATCATCAAACCACCATAAAAAGACATCTTTACTTTAGATGGTTAAAATGGTTCTTAGAAAGATGGCTGATGTATTTATGATGGAATATGTTTGACATGATTGCTTGATTAATTGTTTTATGACTATGTATTCCCCTGTTAAATATCATATAATGTAACGGGATTATGTATTTAAAATACAGAATATAAGTAATTGTATTCCACTACAGTTACAATTTAAATCATTGGTAATTAGAATACAGTTACATTCAAAAAGTATTTTGATTACTGAAGAGATTACTTTGCA
This sequence comes from Myxocyprinus asiaticus, assembly GCF_019703515.2. Lineage (NCBI taxonomy): Eukaryota > Metazoa > Chordata > Actinopteri > Cypriniformes > Catostomidae > Myxocyprinus > Myxocyprinus asiaticus. Next base: position 17,791,929 of record NC_059377.1, read on the forward strand.
TTTTATTGTCATTTGTTTCATTTAATATTTAGTTCTTTCAGATGGAAAACATTTATACATATAAATGATGCGATTCAAAGTGCATTTGAACAGCGGTAAAACACTTTCTTATGATGTGTTATGTTCAAATGAGCAGACAGAGAAGTAAGTTTGAAGTAAGTTTGGAGCAGAAGAAATAGAAATAAACCTTGTGTAAATTGCTATTTCTAGCCATTTTACATTCACGTTACCAGGCATGATCATATTTTTTTATCAAGAAAATTCATGTTGTATCATAATTTCTTTTTTTCTAGTAAGACCTTTGATATTAGGGCAAAAATAATATTCTTGATAATCATTTTTTTATTGTTTTCCTGTAAAAATATCTAAAACATCCTTAAAACAAGATCAGTTTGATTTATCTTCTTTTAGAAACAACACTGCATAAGATATTTAGGTTTTTCAGAGAATGTATTTTTAACATGTGTATTTTGTCTTACTGTACTGGCAGAGTTTTTATAGTCAAAACAAGTGAAAAAATCTACCAGTGCTGAAGAAGTAATCAAAAATATTTAGAATACGTTACTGACCATGAGTAATCTAATGGAATATGTTACAAATTACATTTTACAGCATGTATTCTGTAATCTGTAGTGGAATACATTTCAAAAGTAACCTTCCCAACCATGTGTATATATATATATATATAAAGATCAAACCATCTGTTCAGCAGGCCTGAAAACTTGATCAGCTTGTGCTGAAATACTGGCCTCTGGTGTTGATTCTGGTATAGCTAAGTTCTTGGCATAAAATACTTTTTCTGTTTTTGTAGATTTGGCAAGGTGTTATCTTAAACAAACACTAAATTATAATGTTAATTCTAGTTATTAATTCTAGTTTCTTCAGAATCCCTCAACAGTGCAAATGAATGAGCAACTAAAGTCAGATTGTTAGATTTATTTGTTCTTGGTGGGTGTGATCTTTAGGATATGTCCCGTTCGAAGCCTTCTAGCTGACCTTGATTGAAGCAATCATGCTTTAAGTGATGTACGTAATTCAAGAGCGAAAAGCGTAAAATCAAGCTGTCTGACGAGTCGGCTGTCATCACTGCTGGTATTGCCATTGAGAAAGAGATCCTTATGGATTTAAAAACACGAGATGTTCTGCATGACTGTGTGATTGCTTACTTTATTAAACAGGAAAGGAGGACTGATTTTCACTTCAAGCAAACTGATAAGTGCTTTTTGCATTGTTATAGCAACATCAGGAGTAAAGTGTAAATTAGGCTGCTTGAGCATTCAGTGTCGGATCAAGTTTTGAAAAGTAGTGCTGCGTTCCATTCAACTCAGAAAAAACAACTTCCTTCTAGGAAAAGTGAAATGGAATGCATCTTGAAGTCAGAATTACAACTTGTAGGCTCGTGCATAAATTCTCAACTCCGATTTCAATGAGATGCAGGGGCATGATGTCACACAAACATGTGGACACTCAGGGAGATATACAAAGTAAGTGATAAACATTCACTTTATTAAGTAATATCGATAAATGAGTTCGTTTCCACATTACATGATATTAAAGCTTGTTTAATAAACGCCTGCAGAAACGGGTGTATAAAACATGGTAAATTATAATCTCTTTTGATAATCATACACCTGTAGCACAAATGCTAGCGCTGCAGCATTGTTTATCAGTTGGGTTGCTAGGAGACATCTCAACAGAGTCAAACCCCTGTTAAGCTAATGGGAGCGTTGCAGTTTTGTTTCCTTAAACGTTATCTTCCGAATATTTGGGAATGGAATGCATTTATGGTCGGAGATAACAAGTAAGAATATCCCACATCCATCTTGAATGGAACGCAGCATAACCGTGTACCCTGACGAAACGAAATTTATTGCAAGCAACATTTAAATTGCAAATATTATTAGATAGATTTTTCCAGGTATTATAGACCTCCTTGGTAGATTCATATGAACAATTATGATTTTTGAATGTCTGTTCGGGAGACGTTCATTTCACAAAACAGTCATGCTGCAGTTAAAATTAGGCTTGCTTGAGCATTAAGTGTCATTTCAAATTCTGGCTTTCATGCGTGGACGTGTTTTTAAAATGTCAATTGGTATTATTAGTTAGCTGCGACATAATGTATGATGCCCAAAGGCATACGGTGTCTTATTCATTGTGAAACTGTGTTTTCTTAATGGCATGAATCACACTGAAGGCCTAGACTTTAAATGCACGGCCTGCCACTGATGAAGTCGTAACAGAGGGGCGGAGATATCGGACTCTCAGGTCAAAATGCACATTAAGCTTTCTCTTTCAGCCGCCTGGAATCTAGCACAGGAGGTGGCTTTATACCCGCCAATCATTAAAAGGTTATACTGACACCTAATCTTCAAGGGATGGGCTAGTTCACCTAAAGATGAAATTCTGTCATTATTTACTCACCCTTATGTTGTTCCAAACCTGTATGACTTTCTTTTGCAGAACACAAAATGAAAAAAAAATGTAAAGAATATCTTCATTAAATTGTCTTTTGAATACAATGGCTGTGGATAGTGATTCAAGCTAAAAGAACACAAAAGTATCATAAAAGAAGTATATGTGACTCATGTGACATATTCTAAGTCTTGTGAAATCAAAAAAAGCACAACCCAAAATGTAAGTAATTTTTCAGTAAAAATCTTGACGTCCATTTTGCCTTCATGAATGCTACGAGATAAACTTGTTTTTAGCAAACCACTGTAAACAAGAGTCTCTAATGTACTTAATTTTTCAATAAAAAAAATGACTTAAAGGGGTCATGACATGCCTTTTTTATTATTTGAATATGTTACATGAGGTTCGCTTATTATATTAATAAAGTTTTTTTGCACAAAAAACAGTCATATATTTGTAAAACATGGTCAGAAACACTCGGATTTTGGTGCTGCTTCTCCTTTAAGACTTGACAGTAAATGCCCACTGTTATGATTTGCTCACTGCTCTTGACTGACCTGTTCTCTCTACTTGCCGTCTCACTGCTCACCAATACTGGGCGGGGTAGGGAAGTGATTTGATAAAGTAGGCGTTGATGTGAAGTTGTGGAGGCGGTCAGATGCAAATGTTTACCACAGTGTGACATCACAATGTGGAGGAAGTAGAGAAAGAGTCGTTTTGGCAGCTTGGTTTCAACAAATGCTCTTTTTTTTTTTTTTTTTTTTGCAGTGAGGAGGAAGTTTTGAGTTCTGAAACTTACAGTATGTTTTTATGGTACAATGACCTTTTATTTGCCAAAAGATCAAGGAAAATGTTATTCTTCATGTCATGACCCCTTTAAATTTTGGACTTTGAATATGATATAAGAGTCGTATAGACTACTTTTATAATATTTTTGGTCCTTTTATAAACTTTGAAGTGAGTCACTATCAACTTACATTGTACTGAATAGACATACTGAGATATTCCTAAACAAAAATTCCTTTTGTGCTCTGAAAAAGAAAAGAAAGTCTTATGGGTTGGAACAACATGAGGGTGAGTAAATAATGACAACATGTTCATTTTTGGGTGAACTATCCCTTTAAGGTCTTTAGGCTTTGAAAAAATGACGGAGGTCACAAGGATTTAATTATGGAACTAAACTTGCACTAAGTAACTTCTACACTGTACAAAAAAAGTTTTAGCCCTAAAGGCATGACTACTTCTGACTTATATATTTAAAATAATGCTCACATGGGATGAAGACTCATATCAGTGGCCTAGAAATTCAGTTTTATTCTACTAAAAGCGAGTCAATATGCAGAGATCACATGACCAGCTGAAAACTGCTTACTTCATCTCATTAACCTCCTTATTAAGTGTACCTTTAAACTGCACAATTCTTCTATAGCCATGCATTGTTGTTTGCTATCACTCAAAAAATATTTTAGTCTATATTAAAAATTTACACATTTCAATAGTATGACACATTTTCATTAAACTGAACTGAGTAATCTTTTAATAATATACATTATTATAAATTAAACATACTGTACATGCACCGCAAAAACAATTGTCTTACAGATTTTTTTTTTTTCAGTAAAAATATGTACACATCCTTAAAATGGGTAAAAAATTACTTAAAGGTGCAGTATGTAAGATTCAGAAACCCTTGTTATTAATGACACCTGTGGCCGTTAAGTGAACTGCAGCCAGCTACCTGTTGCTCGTGCTCATGCACACACTCCATAGGGACACGAGCGAGCGAGCATCGACCAAAACAATGACGTAACGTACAAAGAGACTGAACGTGATTCACCGGCATCCTGCTGACAGATGAGGTAGCATAATTAAAAAAAAAAATTCTTACTGATTTTGTTTTCTTTTTTCCAGTAAAAATATCTACACATCCTTAAAATGGGAAAAAAAAAATTACTTGAGAAGCTAAATATAAGGTAAAATTATAAATATAACATAAGGTAATGCAACATTTTAGAAAGGCATACTTGTAGCTGAACTGGTGGAGCATGATGCTAGCAAAAGTTTTTGGGTTCAATTCCCATTTAGGGATCGCACTTAACGACAAAATATATATCTTGAATGCACTAAAAGTTGCTTTGGACAAAATCATCTGGCAAATGTGTAAATCAAGAAAGATTCTGTGTGTTTGGTCACGTTTTTGTTTTTTGTTTTTTCAGAAACCACTTTTCAGTCAACCACAAACTTAAATATTAAAAAAAGTGATCTTTATTCCATTTTATCCACACACTTAAAATGTACATATTTACAATGAATTTTAACCGTTAAACCCTCGTGGTCAGCCCTAGGGTTTGTGTCACATATACATAATTGACAGTGCAATATGAACTTTGTGCACCTGTGTCAGCTTTCTCCATGTGCATGAGACAGACATTTTGCATGCCCTGCAGCCTCAGAGAGACTTTGCTTAAAAAGAGCCTTTCAGAAGCCATAAGAGTCGCATATAACCATTATCATGTAACTGATCCTGCCATAGGCGATATAGGCAGGCGCCTAGGGTGGCAACGCTCTCTGGGGCGGCACGACAGGATACTTAATCGATCGTCCCTGCACTGAGCTCGGAAGATTGTGATAGGAGAGAGGTGCCCCAAATCATGCCACCCTGTGACCCGCCCCCCGCACAGAGCTCGCAAGATTGCGATGGGAGAAAAGTGCCCCAAATCATGCCACCCCATGACCCGCCCCCAGCAAAGAACTCGCAAGATCGCGATGGGAGAAAGGTGACCCAGATCGTGTCACCCTGCCCCAGCTTGCAAGATCGTGATGGGAGAGAGGTGCCCCAAATCATGCCACCCCATGACCCGCACAGAGCTCGCAAATTTGTGATGGGGGGAAGGTGCCCCGAGTTGTTCCTTACAGGCTACTCAGCCTAAAAGGCTCTAAATGGTTAGGATTATAGATGGTGATCATCAAAGTCATTGATGATTTTGCATCAATGAAATCTAAGGGGAGGGTTCAATTTGAAATTAGGAATTATGTGTAATAGCACAAGCAGCAATCTGTAAGTATTCTTTATTTATCTGAATTCCATTATTAAAAAACAGTTATGATATTTAGTGTATATATATATGTAGGCTGCTGGCAATCAAAAGTTTGGAATAAAATGTTTAATGTTTTTGAAAGAAGTTTCTTCTGCTCAACAAGGTGGCATTTATTTGATCAAAAATAGTAAAACAGTAAAATATTGTAAAAACAGCAGCAAATCAGCATAGAATGATTTCTGAAGGATCATGTGACACTAAAGACTGGATTAATGATGCTGAAAATTTAGCTTTGAATCACAGGAATAAATTACATTTTAAAATATATTCACATAGAAAACAGTTATTTTAAATAGTAATAATATTTCACAATATTACTGTTTTTACTGTATTTTTGATCAAATAAATACAGCCTTGGTGAGCATAGACTTCTTTCAAAAACATTACAAATTTAAATTATTCCAAACTTATTACCATCAGTGTATATTATAATATTATTTATATAATAGTATATCTATATTTTATGGGAATTTTTAGAATGATGGTGACCTTATCACCACAAAATTATGATGCCATTTCAAACAGTCAGCTGGATGACATAGAGACATCACTGCACACACTTCAAATATTGGTGAAAGACTGGTACAAGGTAGGCTGCACATTATTTCATTATAAAGCAGTATCTGTTGTTTATAAGCTATGAATATTTTTATAATTAACTAAATAATCTTTTAAATAGTCTGTTTTCAATTATATTCATGTAAATCATATTTCTGAAATTTATTTTATTTTCATATTTTCATTTTCATTGTTTCATTTCAAGGAAGCATTAGAGGAAGGGGGATTAGAGTTCAAAGGCATCGGGTCAGAGAGAGAATCCATTTTATGGACCCAGCAGGAACTTTGATTCACAGAAGACGTCTCATTAGAAGAAGAGTGTACAATGTAAGAGGAACAAACCATTTATGGTTTTATAGTAACACTGATTCTGACAAAGCAATAGTAAGAAAATATATTTTTTTGTTGTTGCTATTGTAGCGTGTCCCAACATTTGTCTCAATTTCATTTATCAACATCACTGACAGATTACACAGATGGTTTGTGGTTTAATATTAAAAGTTGCCTGAAAAATGATATGTTGTTTACAGTTATAGTAGTAGTAGTATAGTAGTAGCTTTAATTGCACAATAATAGGAAGTAAAATAATTAACCCCACATTACTATGTCTTCTGAACAACATGTGAATAAATGTCATAGCTTTATGACAGTTACTGTATCTCAAATTTTTAGGCAGCCAAGCTACTGAGATTTTTAAATATAAAATCAAATCATGTTTTTTATATACTGTAAAAAGTGGTAACCTGCAATTATTACTTTGAAGAGCTATTTCTACCTATGCTTCAATTGTTTAAATAAACCTCTTTTTATTTCTCCTCAAGGCATATTGACTCTAATCACAAACTGATTGCATGGAGATTTTTCTTCATGGCTGCATTGATGGATTCAGCAGAACAGTTTGTGGCAGGACGGAGGGCGGGGCCGGGTGTGCGGAGGCTGATTAAGCCCGAGAGGGATAAGGCCAACCAGAGGCGACAGAGAGAGAGAGTTACGGACAGCTGTCCGTCACCTGTGTGTGTGTGTGGTTCAGTTTATCATTAAACCTTTATTTATTTTATCAAGCCGGTTCTCGCCGCCTCCTTTCCATTGAGAATGTTACACTGGTGCCGAAATCCGGGAAGGAGGAGGGATGCGCCGTAGTAGAGTCCTCGCCACTACCATCCACCCCAACGGAGCAGCCGCAGCATCTGCCGGGGGACGTAGGAGCCCAGCCGCCTGAGAGCGGTGGAACTGCCGCCGACCGCGAGGGGAGGAGGGGCTCCTAACCGACCGCCTGGAGCGGTCAGGGGCGGGGGAGACTCCTTCCGTCCACCGAAAACGCAGGGGCCGGAGGACTGCCTCCGATCCGCCCGGGGAGGTGCGGCTGTCGTCCACTAGAGGGTGGAGGAGTGGCCGAGGACCAGGCTACGGCGTATCGGAGAACCGTAGAGTACTTTACAGCATTTTACATCGGCGTAACTGTCTAGCTCATGTTTAGACAGACCAACAATATTTGGATATTTATTTGACATTCTTCATCTGGAACTCTTCACTTCTGCAGTAGACAGTGTGTTTCAAAAGCATAGACAACTTGTTATATTAAAATATATTATTATAATTAAATTCCACCATGAAAGTCTGCACATGACATCCCCGTTCAGTCGCGAGGATTTAATGTATAAATGATCTTTTCGTTTAGAAATGAGATTACTCAATATTAACATTACCAGATGTACCCCTAACACTTCAAAAGGACAGACATAATAATAATTTCCCCATGTTTCCTGTTTTCCTCAATACATTCCTTCCCTTCCACCATGTAACACTGAGCAAACGATGGTTTAGAAAGACCAACAATTTCAAACAAAAAAATAACTCCAGTTATTACATGACAACGAATGCCATATCAAACATATGTAACCTGATTTTGTCTTGATTAAGGTTTGCAAACCCTTAAATAAATAATTCAGCTATATAGCAACAGCGAAAGCATTAAAAGCATAAGATTACATGTTTACTGATAGTGGCACCTGGTGGCCAAGGTTGGTACCTCATGCATTTTTTTTGAAGAAAGAAAAAAAAATTTGAAGAGAGAGAAGAAAAAAAATGTAGGAAGAGAGAAAAAAATTGAAGACTTAGGCTCAGAAGGAACTGAGACACTATTCCCCCCCTTGCGGTTCAGATCTTCCGTATGAAATGTACACCGTAGTACGCGTGGTATATCCGGATTGGCTTAACTGCTTGGTTCGCACTATTTGCACGGATGCCTACACAAAAATCTACAGGGCGTGGTGATTTAGTCGTGCTTTGATCGAAAGAAAGTACAGCCATTGTGGCAGGTCTGCATCAACGCAGAAGTTTTACAGGAGCTCACAGGACATCGAATACAAACAGTAAGTTTTTAATAATTTGTGTGATAATTTATGATAGCATAACTAGCCCAGTATCATGTGATACAACCACATCGAGCATTACAATTCACACATACGAAGGGTGTCTATATATCTAATTTATCACCATCTGCATATTTAGTGTTTATCAATTTAACATTTGACAGTTGACTTCGTAACACTGCAAACTGTTTATCACTAATTTTTATTTCATATTATTCAACAGATGTCAAACTGGCAAAACTTAAACGAAGTGGGTGAAGATTGGTGGGAAGTGGCATATAAGTTATTTCTTATAAATAATCCAGTAGAAGTGATTCTGAATCATGCTGCATTTTATATGAGGGGCGATAACTGGAATGATTATGGATTCAGCTGTGACACACACGTTCCTCCAACTGGGAAATTCCATGATGTTTCTAGAAGGGCAATTTTGGTGGTGATTTCAAGAAAAAGGAGAATGCATTGGGGCAATTGGAACAAGCTGGATTCGGCACCTTCTGAACCTGTTCCTGATCTACAGGAAACTGACAAGAATGTTATCAACTGTGTTATTGACCTGATATATAAGGAGGACGGCAGCCCTAGACCATATGATAGATAAGCTGAACAATATTGATGAGTCTGAACCAGTGGCGCGAAATCACGCTGTCTCCATCACCTTTTCAACTATGTTTTTTTTATTTTATTTACTCAGCACTCAGTATTTCTGTCAATATGTCAGCGATCATTTCGTGTGTTCCGTACTTTCTGTCGGTTGTTTAAAAAAAAAATACGCACCAAAATTCAAACGAAGATATCAAGGGAAGATCACTTTACCATAGCGTAAGTAAAATTTCACACAGACGTTAATATTCAGCTCTCAGTTATAATCTCTCATTTATAATCCTACATAGTCTCTAAATGCTTATATAGCCTGCAGAATTGCGCACAGGGGACACATTGTAACGCTGTGTTAAAACTTTCCCCGCTATTACAAGAAACTATGCTATTCCGTGCAGTTAGCCATGCAAATTCACACAATTCCCTTTTATGATTTTATTTACTGCAGCATGAGAAACAGGCCAAGACAGACAGGTGTGTACCTGTGTGTGTGTGTCTGTGTGTGTTATCTCTTTGTCTTCATTATGTTGTCTTTGGCTTTCGCTTTGTTCTGTGTTCATTGTCAAGCATTAAAATTTGTTGTATGTAAACTGACATTATTTCATATGACTTTATGATTTGATAAGTTAATAAATGTTTTTACTGACATAATATCATAGTTTATCTTGTATGCTTTTTAAGTTAAATCAGATTTAATTGTAGAGGGGGATTTTAAGATGTTTTATGGTCATGTTTCAAAGTGCCCCACCTATACGTTCTAACATTTCACTTCTCTTCTTTCCAGTTAAATAATTAAAAAAGTATATGTTTTATTAAAAAAAAACAAGACCAAATATTTGTACCAGACATGTGTAAAATTCATGTGAAAAAATAAAAATGCTTTGAACCCTAAGTACTTTTCCACAAACTTGAGAAAACAAAAAGTGTTAGGTTGTGCCCCGCTCTCCCCTATACCTGCCAAGAGAGCAGCAACACTGCAAAGACTTGTTTGCCATGTGCAGGCACCTGCACACATAGACATCAAAGAGGGCTTGAGCACCTGCCCTTTTTCTTCCTCGAGAGAAAGTGACCTTTTTTCTGGGGTGCTTTTTTTTTTTTTTAATAAACAAATATATATATTCCTTTTTGCGTACAACTTCCCTGTCAAACAAATATATTTACTGAATAAAAATTAAAATATCAGGTCGATAGATGAGACTTTGTCGAGTTCCAATGCCCGCCCTACCTCCCTCCCTCCGCCCGCTTCTCCATGCAGCAGTGCAGCACACATCGGCACGTCAGACACGCAGGCAGCAGCCCCTCCCAGCTCCTATCCCAGTTGTGTTTATCTTGGCTTGTGTGGAGGTGAGTGGTGATGAACAAAAGACTAAGCTACCAGTGCCTCGACTTTACAGCTAATTAGCCAAAAGACAAATATAGTTAACTTGTGTCTTGCTAACATGCATGACTCATGAGCTACTAGCTAATGTATTAAGTTTGCTAAAGTTTAGCTAAGGCAATAGACCCTTTTAGTGCCGATGTCACAATTACGTCACGGCATTAGCTGGAGGCAAAACAAAGGGAATACTGGAGGTGACCAAGACAAACCAGCACAGAGTCGGCTACATAAGGAGCTTAAAATGTCATCTTGTTGTGTTGTTGGGTGCCAGAATCGACAGAGTACAGGCTCCTAATTGGAATTTTATTGCATACCTGCTGCCACTGCCAGACAAAAAAAAAAAAAAAAAAAAAACGATGACAGCTGTGGTTAAAAGCAATAAAACGAGCGGACTGGACAGAAACGGTCATCAAACATGCTTGCGTTTGCAGCACGCACTTCATATCAAGTAAAGTTAAATAAACTATTGTCTTTTGTTGGTATGGATTATGGTTTGGTTACGTGTCTAAAGATTTCTCATGCATGCCCACCTAATCAGAAATCGAGGAACAAGTTAAGTGATTTCTCACGTAACGCTAACTTTTTTTTAGTGCATAAGTTAGCTAACTTTGTTAGTCGTACAACTAGCAGTTAGCTAACTGCTAGCTAATGACCAGAGACTAAACATAAAGGAAACTGTTTGTGTCATCTCCCTTTCTACAGTTGCCATAAGTGCAATTGTAGAAAGGGAGAGGGAACAGTGAGAAGGCCCATGTTATGTGTCAGGTGTGCATTCAAATAACTGCATTTGCTAACGTTTGCCACTGTTAGTAGCCAATCAAAAGGATAGCGAAGTAGTAAGCTAGGCTGACATTAGCTTCAGTTACATCTTATTTTGTAGGAGAGGCTTCTATGGAAGCGTCCCCTCTGTGTTTTCTTATAAACGGCATAGTGACAGGCCTGTGGAAAAGCCGGAGAGGTAGGTGAAATTGAGTTTTCTAAATGTGGCTACGTGAGTGTTACCATAGGCTGTAATTCATGTGTGCAGTCTTCTTCACTAAAATCTCTATGTTTTGTCTCTGTTTTGTCCTGCTTTTCTAAGGCTGGAAAGGAACAGGGAAAGTCTGACAGTGGACCAAGAGGCTCCTTGCCATGGTAAGAACATTCAAATGATGTTTTATGAACTGTACAATGTTTTTGTCATACAGAATTATCAAACTGCTTTGTCACTAATCTTTGACATGTCTTTCACAAATGTCTTCCAGCTGATGATGATCCAATGACACCAGAGGAACCAGTGGAAGAAGCTGAGGCTATGGTCCCTCAAGCAGCATACAACAGTCTCAGTGAGAAGTGACCAACTCAACACGGAATATGTCAACTTGAGAAATGACTTTTACCAACTCAAAGAGGAGAATGAAAGACTGAAACAGGAGCTTCAGAAATCACGCTTCTCATTCTCCACGGTCAAAAACAAGGCTGCACACTTTCTGTTTCTCACTGGGCTAACTTCAGTCATCTTCAGTTGGGTAATGTCAAAAATAAAAGACAGTGTGCAGAAGCAAACTGAAAGTCTCATGCTGGAAGATCATTTATTAGTGGTCCTTATGAAACTGAGATTGGGGCTCAGTAACAGAAATATAGCATATAGATACAAAGTTTCTGAAAGCACAGTGTCAAACATTCTAAGATCCTGGTTGCCTGTAATGGCAAACATATTAAAATCTATTATTAAATGGCCAAGTAACAGTGCTGTCCTTAAAATATGCCCAAAGGTTTCAGGCGACATTTCAAGAGATGCAGGTGTATAATTGACTGTACAGAGAAATTCATAGAGAGACCTACTAACTTGACTGCTAGAGCTCAAACCTGGTCCAACTACAAGCATAACAACACTGTTAAGTACCTGGTGGGAATAACACCTGTAGGGGCAGTTTCATTTCTGTCCACAGGCTGGGATGGGAGAGTGTCAGATAAGCAAATAACACATGAATCAGGATTTTTGCACCTGTTAGAGCCAAAAGATGAAATCTTAGCAGACAGGGGATTTTTGATCAGGCATGAACTTGCTGCTTATGGTGCCACTTTGCATATGCCAAGTTTCACTAAAGGAAAGAGTCAGTTACCTGCTTGTGAAGTAGATTCATCCAGACAACTGTCTCATGTGAGAATACACGTAGAGAGATTTATAAGCAGATGGAAGTTACAAAATTTTGCATTCTGTTATTCCAATTTCCCAAGTTAGCCTCTTGGATGACATGGTGATTGTGTGTGGTGCTCTTACCAATTTCTGTAAATCTGTGGTGCCCAAAAAAGAAAGAGTATGTCGTGTATGAAATAATGTCTGTGTGCATGTGTGTGTCTGTGTGTAAAACAATGAACTGACAATTTATATGCTTTTCACTTTGAGAATTGAATGTTTTTTTTTTTCTAAACTATTGTGATTGTAATTGTGAATCACCTGTGATTGTATATACATTGTTGTGATTGATTGTAACTAGAATTTTAAAGAACCTAGTAAGAAAGAATAATCAAATACAGAAAGTTAAAAAATTAATTTGCAGTGTCTGGAATTTGTATTTCTAGAAAATATTCACATCTTTACAATTGTAGTGTAATGTAACTCTAAATTTACATCATTTACATGAGGCATATACTTTAAAATAACTCTTTGGCCATTACATACATACATCTTCAAATAATACCTTAGCCATCACATTGAATGTTGAACTTTTTTTGAATTTTAGACCGGCTGTCCTTCCTCCACATGTCCCCATGGAAAGGTGATGGGATCGATATCCACATGTGCGATTAGTTTTCTACATAAGGCTGTGAAAGATAGAGATAATCCCTGCATAAATCACGCTGCTGCAATGTGCGTTTCATCAAGACACTCTGGCCATCAATCACTTGCAAGGGTGGTTACATCCTGCCACCCTGTCATCCAATCAGAATCCAGCTCTCTGTGACAGACAGGTTGGTCTGCCTGACGACCCAGCCCAATGCTTCTGTTGGACCAAAGAGGCACATTCAGGTCAGCCAAAGAACAATGTGTGTATCTCCAAAATGTCCCAAAAGCATTTAAATATAATTTTCCCTAATTCTTCTGCCACAAACCAGATGAAATATCCTACAGCGTGTTCTGTTTGAGGAGGAATAAGATATTTCACAATTGAGTCTTGAACCAGAGAATGGCAGAGATCTACGCTGAAAGAAACACAGTCCTGCAGCCCTGGAATCTGGTTGATATGTTGCCACGGAGACAAGAATGGCATGTTGTGTTTCTCATTGGGTGAAGGACTAGCTTGACTCTCATTTGACATATGGAGGCTGGAAAATAGAGACAGCATTCTCTCACAACGTGGTGTAAGATTAAGATTATAATTAATCTTTCTTGTTATTTTGGGTGGGTTTAAAAAAATGCTAATTAGGTATTTGCTGATGGAGCCTGGATCTAAGCTACTTACAGCTCTTGCTTTACTGTGTAACGTTCAATACATCTAATATGTACCATTTTATCATGTACTTGATAAAAAAAGCTCTGTTTGCACAAAACAGCAACATTTGTTGAATGTTAGCTATCTCCAAAAAGGGAAAAACATTGTGCTTTGTAGCTTTATACACCTCTTTCTACAAAAAACATTCTTAAATCTTTCTACAAAAAACATTCTTAAATCTTTCAGAATGCCTATGTCATGTTAGGGTCATACTATTTTCTTAATAACTTGTATAGTTTCATCCTTTCAGGTGCCTACATTGGCCTATAAACTGTGCTCAGTTTCAACAAACACCTTAAAGGTGGTGCTGCTTCCACACCAATAGGTGTCAGTATTTGTCGAAACTACAACAGCAAGCAAAACATAAACACTGGCCCTGTCCCAATACCCCCACTTGCGGTTTTGGTCTTGCCTACTTACCCACTTGTCTTACGTATTTCCGGTGTTTGGCCACAGTGTGCAAGTAGACGTGAATACTGTTAGTGCGTGTATGATTTTTGAATGCACATGGGACACTCGTAGACTTGTTGACAAACTATGTTGGTACCAGTTGCAACAGCTGTTTTTGTAGTTGCACTCAGAACACTGACTGTTGTTAGTAGTGGTGACTGTTATAGTCTACTTAAAATAATAAATAACTGAATAGTTTACCCATCCTTTTATTTATCATTACACTACTGGTTTGGTTTGGTTTTTTACAATGTATTATTGTGTTAAATTAATTGTAAAAGTTAAGTATTTTTACTCATTTTGATTTTCAATACTTTGCACATTAAAACTGTAAAATATTAAAGCCATTTCTTTCTACGTTGTTTCTCAATACACTGCATAAAACTTTTCTAAACCTATGTGATCCATTAATAGCTACTAATACAAACCATTTAAATTATATGCGTTGTGTATTCATGTATTTAAGACAACCAAAGACTACTTTACACAACTTATCAGTATGTGGTTTCATACAACAAATAAAACCATAGGTTATACTTTAAATATATAAACGCATGTACAGATGAGACAGAAACAGTGGTAGTAGTTAATAACATTTTAAAAACAACATTTGCAAAATCGTATATTGCATGCCACACTGGCTGATAAATGACCAAAATCACCAACAGCTGTATGTGAGAACAAACAAATCAGGTGATTAGAAGGAGAACAAAGAGGCATATAAATATACACATAAATATTTTGTAATAATGATGATGCTGTTAAGTAATCCCAACCAGTTGTGAACATTATATTGGGCTTTATGTTGAATTTTTTCATATATACAACAATAACATATGCTTCACTTACGTTTTTACCATCTGAGTATAATAAATAACTTGTATTGAAAAGCTTTCCTTGACGTCATCATGGCGAAGATACGGCGATCACTCGGGTAGGTGGGGTGTCGGCTCCTGAACGTGATGAACTCTGGGATACGCTTAGCCTGAAATACCACTCCGGAGATGTATTCAGGCCAGTGTGGATTTAGTGTAGGTTACGTGCACCGAGCTTTGGCATGTTCTTCTTCTTCTTGGTTTTTAACGGTGGGTGGCATCCAACATAAATGGCGCATTACCGCCACCTTCTGTTCCGGAGTGTGGAACAGAGCTTAAATTCTACCTATCAATCCTGTTTTTCTTATGAATTCAAAGAAAGTTCTACTGCTTTTCCAACTTGACATATTTGTTAATTCCTTAATACTGCACTCCTTAATTCCTTTCTTCATCAACTCCTCCATCATATGTTTCCATTCTTGTTCATATTTATTGCATTCAGTAATTACATGTGATATATTCTCCTCAACCTGACAGTATTCACACAACCCATCTGGATGTTTTCCTATTATTTTTAGTGTACTATTTCAATTGGAATGTCCTAACCTTATTCTGTTGTAAACAACTTCCTCTTTCCATGACTTACCTATATTTCCTATTTTCCGATTAACTTTATTGGTTATGCTGTAAATAAATCTACCCTTTGTTTTATTGTTCCACTTTCCTTGCTATTCTTCTATTGCTTTACCCCATATTACTGCCTTAACTTCTGACTTACTAATGCAACTTGTAATTCTATTGTTTCTCTTTGTAATGCTTGTTTTGCTAATTTATCCACCTCCTCATTTCCCTTTATACCTACATGTGCCGGAACCCACATAAACCTAATTACTGCACCCTCTCGAATGATTCTTGTATGTACTTGTAAAATTCTAAACAGAATATCTTGTCGGCTGGATTTGAAAGATCTCCGGCTCTTAAGGACTGAAACGGAGTCAGAACATATTAAAATGTATCCTGGTTTGTGTTCTTCTACCCACTGTAAAGCCATGAATATCGCCAGCATTTCCACTGTATATACTCCCATATAATTTGAACTTCATTTTATTCCACTTTCTTTCCATTTTGGTACTATAAATGCTGCTCCAGTTGTCTGATGCTCTGGATCTTTTGACCCATCTGTAAATATTTGTATATATTGGGGGTAATTAACACTGACATGAATTGAAAATTCTGTTGGTAAATCTATTTCCCCTCTTCCTGCTTTCTTTATTTCCAACATATGCATGTCTATTTGTGGTGTCTTATGTACCCACGGTTCTGTTTCTGGGCTTAAAACTGTTGGGCTCATCTTGACTCTATTAATCCCCATTTCTTTTGCATATATTTTACCAGCCCACCCAAAACTATTTCTTTTAACTTGTTCCCAGCTTTCTTGTATCACCATTTTTGTAGGATGTTCCTCTTTATGCCCTTTAAGATTGACCCAGTAATTAATCATTAGCTGTTTCCTCCTTATTTCTAGTGGCATCTCTCCTGTCAGAACTTGCAGAGCTGATGTGGATGTTGTTTTTATTGCTCAACTGCACTACCTCAGAGTTTGAGAGCTTGTATCTAATTTATTTTTTCCAAAAAAGTTTTTGGCACTGACCCATATATTATATTTCCATAATCACAGACCTAATCACTGTCACATATATAGTTTTTAATGAGAAGTTTGCCCCCCCCCCCATTCCACTCCACTTAAACTCCTCGTGATGTTTATTACTTTCTGACATTTTCCAACAATTTTATTTATATGATCTGCCCATGTTAATTTTGTGTCAAATAAGATTCCTAAGAATCCAAAAACTTTCACCCTGTCCAATGTTCTTTCATACATTTTCAAGTTAATTTCTGGGAGAATTATTTTCCTTGTGAAAACTACTGTATTTGTGTTTTCTACTGAGAATTTAAATCCCCATACGTATGCCCATTTTTCTACCTTTATTATTGCTTCTTGCATCTTTCTATTTATATGCAGAATGTTCCTTCCCCTTTACCAAATTGCCCTATCATCTGCAAAAAGAGATCTTCCTATATCTGGCTGAACTTGGGAAAAAACATCATTAATCATTATAGAAAACATTAATGGACTTATTACACTTCCTTGTGGAGTCCATTTTTCTATTTCATGTCTATTTGATATTTCATATCCTACCCTTACCTGAATGTTCCTATTTCCCATAAAATCCTTTATCCACTTGAAAATTCTTCCTCCTACATTCATCATTTTTAGTTTTATCAGAAGACCATCTTTCCACATCATGTCATATGCTTTTTCAACATCAGAAAATACCGCTATATCTGATTCTTTATTTATCTGTGCTTTTCTAATTTCATTTTCCAGACACACAATAGGATCCATTGTTCCTCTTCCTTCTCTAAATCCACTCAGGTATTTTGTTATTAGTCCTCTCTTTTCTAAAGAATATGTTAACCTTTCTGTGACCATACTTTCCATTATTTTACATATATTCGATGTAAGGGCAATCAGCCTATACTTGTGGGCTTAGATGGATCCTTCCCAGTCTTCCTAATAGGAATTATTAAAGCTTCTTTACATGCTTTTGGAAGCCTACCTTCCTCCCATGCTCTATTATATAGTGTCAACAGTTTCCTCATTGCTCCATCCTTAAGATGTCTCAGCATTAAGTACCCTATTTGATCCTTCCCTGGTGATGTACGAGTATTGGCTGATTTACTTAAAGCTCTTCTCATTTCTTCTAGAGTAAATGGAAAGCTGATTGGGTGATCTTCCATTTCCCCACTCCTTTCCAGTATTTTTAAATATTTTCGCTTTGTTATTTTTCTCCTGCTTCTTCCTTCCTCATTTAAGTTCCCTGACCCATGTATCTGGACCAATGCTTTAACCAACATTTCTGCTTTATCTTTGTCTGTAACTGCTACTTCACCTTCTACTTCTAATACTGGATACTCACATTCCTTTCTATTACCCCCCCCATTCTCTTGATCATATTCCACACTTCTACTGGAGTTGATCTTCTCATTGCAAAAACTTTGCCAGCTTCCTCTCTTAGCTTGTCTTATTGTTTTCCTCACTACCACTTGGGCTCTCTGGTATTCAATTAATTGTGTATAATTATGTGTTCTCTTAAGATTTCTAAAATCTCTATTTCTGTCTCTTATCGCCTTGCTACACTTGTCAGTCCACCATGGAACAGCTTTCCTTTTCATTTTCCCTTTCCTTTTTGGTATTGTTTCTGATGCTTTTACAAAGTTTCTCATTTAATTTCTCAATATCTACCTTTTCATCAATTACTGTCACTATTTCCTCACATATTCTCTCAAATTCAATCCAATCTGCTTTTTTATAAATCCATCTTCCCCCTCCTTGTGTTGCTATCATATCTGTGTCAATATCTATTGGTGTGACTATTGGATAATGATCACTCCCTATGCTATTCTTCCCATACCTCCCAATTACATTTTCTAGCCAAATTATTGGACAATAATGTTAAATCCAGCACTGTTTCCAATCCTGTATTAGCATCTAACCTAGTCCCCCTACCATCGTTCAGACATACCAGTTCCTTTTTCTCTATAAAATGTTCTACTACCTTGCCATTTGCATCTATGTTCCTATCACCCCAAAGTGTATTAAGTGCATTTAAGTCCCCACACCATATTACTCTTTGTCTTTCTTGTCCATGTACTTCCAAAAATCTGTCTAACTCTAATCTTTTACACAGATTATAATAATTTATAATCACCAACTCCTGTTCCCTGCACCACATTTCCACCACAACATATTCTTGACCTTTTCCCTTTCCCAGTACTCTATATGGTGTTTCTTGTTTAATAAATGTTGCACATCCCCGACCATTCCCTTCTTCCCTATCACTTCTTATTACTATATACCCCTGTATAACAAAATGTATATAATGTTTCAACCATGTCTCTTGAACACAAATTACATCTGGCTTTATTAGTAATCCTTCAATAAAATGCTTAAACTCTTGACCATTTGCTATTAGAGTTCTTGCATTCCATTAAAGTATTACTACCATAACTAATTATTACCCACATGTTTCTTGACTGGATCTTATCTGGAGTTCATCTCTTACTTCTTCCCATGTTAACCCTTCCATTCCTAGGTGATGTATTGCTGCTATGACTATCAATTGTATTTTTTGTGTTTTAGACTCAATCCCGGCTGTACTGTGTATAACTCCTGCAATAAATATTTCCAAATTTCTCTTTTCAGTTCTTATATTTTCCCTTGTTACTTCATTGTTTCCTCCCATCTGTTCCCATGTTTGTACATTATGACCTATCTCTTGTCCTCTAATCTGTTTTGCAGCCTCAGCATATGTCATTTATTCTCTACTCACCTTTTCTGTATCTCTATTTCCCGTTTCACTACTTCACATCCTCTATATGCAGCACTGTGGGCCTCTCCACAGTTACAAAACTCTGGTTGCACTCCCTCCCCACATTTACCATATTCATGATTCCCTCCAAAGCATGCACATCTACGTTCTTCTCTACACCTTGAGGCAACACGTCCAAACTTTTGGCAATTGAAACATCTCATTGGCCCTGGTGTATATTCTCTCAAAGTAGAACTCATCAACCCTAACATCACTTTTTTTTGGTATTTGTTCCCCTTGAAATTCTATCATTACTGTTTCAGTTTTTCTCCTATTTCTTTTCACATTTGATTTCATTCTTTGCGCATTCATTATTATTCCTCCCTTTACGTTACTTTTAATTTCATCCATGTCTATGTTAAGTGGTACCCCAGAAATAACACCTCTTTGTGCCGTTTCTACTTTTTTCTCCTACTTTGTTTGTACTAACCACTTTAATTCTGGCGATTTCCTTAAGTTTAAGAGCTTTATTTGCCTGTTCTTCTTTGATACATCACACAAACAAATATCCATCAGATAGTACTTTTGCAAAATCTATATTTCCAATAGATTTATTTATCATCTTTGTCAATTTTAATGGATTAATTTTACTTACCCCAAATTGATCACCAATCCTTATGATGCATTTAATATTTTTCTCACTCTGTTCATCTGGTTCTTCTGAACCACTTCTATCCTTCCTTTTTTCCCCTCGTTTACCCTCTTACCTCTTTCCAACTTTCCCTATAAGAGCCACCATTTTCTCCTTCACTTCCTACCCCCATACTTCCCTCGCTATCCCCCCATTCACACCTCTCTGTTCCATTCCCGGAGCAGTTGTGCCTCCCCGCCTTTCCCTTTCTACTTCCCGCTGACGATGTCACCATCAGCCTCTCCCCAATGGTGATTGTAAATTCTCGCAGACAACTCTCTGTAGTCACTAAAGAAAGGCGTTGAAGTTCCCGCTCAGTTTGTTAAAAAACTTGAAAAACTTGAAAGTCTTGAACACTTTCTCGGTGCTGCGTGCACGCGCACTTAAGTATCAAGACCACAAGTGTGGGTATTGGGCCAGGGCCATTACTGATAGTAACTTTTGTCTTTGTGTCATCTTGGATGTACACTGACACCTAGCGGCCTGGATGCAGCATAATTTAAAATCAATAGTTTTCAGTTTCAGATGTCAATGTAGAAATGTAGTATTCACAGTCAGCCATGATTACTTTAATCAATGAGTGAAAGAGTCAAATAACAGGACGGTTACTGAGATTAAGTGAGTAGTATTCGGCTGGTCATGTGACACTAACATGGCAGCCCCCATGTGCGGACCCTCTCCATGTAGAATAAAACAGCTTTTATAAGATTACTGATATAACTGGAGTCTTCATTTTAATGTGAGTGGTCATGATTTCCTACATATATTGCAAAATAACAGGAATAATTACTGAGTGTACCTTTAAGAAAACCCTTTTTATAGCTACATTAAAAAGTATAAAACTACATGGAATAGTAGTGGAGCTGGAATAAACATTAAATTTAGTAAAATAATGAATGAGTGTGACTCAGGCATCATCTTTCTGAGCAGTATTGAAATTATGGCTGTTTTGAAACTTTCAGTTCCATCAGGAGTAATGATATAACACTGCCAGCAGAGCACTCATAAACATGTGATCTCATGAGGGGGAACAGTGTACCTTTTGAAATGGCAAGGAAGCTAGTCCAAACCTACAGTAGCTTGGAAAATTGTCATATTCGGTACAGTAATGCATTACAAAATGTATTCTGTGAAATTATTTGAACAGTAACATCAACAACAGAAGAACATAAAAAAAAAAAAAAAAAAAAATGAGTGTTTCTTACCTGCTATAGAGCTGTTCAGGTTGTAGTCCAAAAACCCAGAAGAGAATTAGCATTTTCGAGCCATGGGTTCCCTATGGATTTCCCTATGGGTTTTTATAATGCAGTTTTGTTTTTATGAGTAAAATAAGGTCTGTGGCAAACATTACTTTAAAGGTGCAAAAAATTACTGAGTGCACCTTTAAGATACTTGGAAATTTTGTTCTACAACATAAATAAAACACTGTTATACTCTAAACCTGAATTTTGAAGCTGCCGTGTTTTTTAAAAAAAGTAAGTTGCTAACAAGTTGCTAAATAAGGACTATGATGATATTCCATTCCGTCAGGCACATTCACTCTTGCTTGTCGTAGTTGTAGTCCTAGTTTAGCACTTATTAGCAACATAAGCTGATTCTGATAATGTTTTTAAAAACACGGCGGCTTCAAAATTCACGTCTGAGGTATGAATGTGTGTAATTTATGTTGTAGAACAAAATGTCCAAGTATCTTAAAGTAATGTTTACCACAGACCTTATTTTACTCATAAATCTATAATCTGCCATTAAAACCCTTAGGGAAATCCAGAGGTAACTCATGGCGAATTAGCCTACTGGGTTCACCTCACTGATGTATATGTGTGTGTATATATATATATATATATATATATATATATATATATATATATATATATATATATGCAACAGTAAACTGCCAGCAGAAGGTGAAGCCACCGGAAGTGTTTGAGCAGCCATCTTGGTATGCCCAAACTCTCATAGAGCATCAATGACTTACAGGCGAAAACACCCCCGTTTCACCATCTCCGGCTTGTGGATACGACAGTTGCATTTCACCCTCAAGTGACAATCAATCGTTATGGATAATATTCATTACGAGGGAGAACATATACGCTGATCGAGATGTCAGAGCATTCACCTGCCCCGTTGTTCAGTCTATCAGTGCAGCACAACAATCACCAAAAGAAGCGGCAAAACTGTCCACAAGTTGTATTGTAAGTAGGAAAATCTGTAATATCTGCTAGTTTAGGGTGACAATATGTCCGTACCCCCGAACAGGACTTTAAAAAAGTCAGACCGGGATTTCTAAATTGCCTTAAATGCCCGGGATTTGCTTGTTTTCATATTGAAGTGCTCTCTGTAGTCATACATGGATACATGTCATAAATATGTGTTTGTTCGCCATTTAAATCTAGCGTATCGTTTTAATTTTAACCAGTTTTGCGTGTCTCCCTCAGGTGCTGCGTGTGAGGGAGAGAGAACGCGCGCTCTTATTCAAGTGACTGTGAGAAAAATGCACATTTTGTTAAGTCTGAAAATGTCTGTTTGTAGCTTACCTCAGTTTCAGTGAACTTGTTCACATTCAGCTGATCTCAGAGAAACATATTCTTGATATAAAAAATTGAATTTCAACTAGTAAAAACCATCAATCTTGATATCTGTGACTGAATTCTTACATGTAAAAAAGGAATTGTTACATGTTGAAATGTAGTAATTTTTACTAGTTCAAATGGTCATTTCAGATTTCATAAATTCCTTTTTGCATATGTGCATAATAATGAGGAGTGCTTACGAGTTCCTTACGTACCTTATGAATATTTAAAAAAAGAAAAGTATGGAACCTCGAAGGGGATACACAAGGGGAAAAGAGAACTTTCTTCATCCACACGATCCGTTTACTCTGTCATTTATAAACCACACTTTTATATTTCATATCAACACCACAAGGTGTATATTAATTTGATATTTAATAACATTGTATGATTTTGAAATGTGTATCGAGATACGTCTATTTGCAGAGCCGCAGAGCCACAGCAGTCTCAGGACCAATGCAGTGTTAGCGCCATCTATAGTTTGGAGCATCATTTCTTACGTTTGTTTGCTTTTATAGATTTCAAATGTGCTGTTTTTACATCGATTTTGATTTGATTACTATGTAAAACATTTAATGGTAGTCTTTTCAACACTTTTCAATAAGGTTCCATGTTAACAACAGTTAATACAGTAGGTTTCATGAATTAACAAATACATTTTTTAACAGCATTTATTAATCTCTGTTAATGGATAAAACATTGTTCTTTGTTAATTTATATTTTATGAACTAATGTTAACATTTACAACTTCTAATTTTAAAAATATATTAGTAAGTGCTGAAATTAACATTAACCAAGATTAACAAATGCTGCTCATTGTTTTTCAAGTTAACAAATGTTACCAAATGAAACTTTATTGTAAGGTGTTACCCATTTGACTATATTATATGTGATCATTTGATTTCCTTCCTGTTCATAATGTTACAAAGAGTACTTAAAAAAGACACAAAGAATGGGCATTTAATGCCATATTTAATCAAATCAAATTCAAAATAAACACTCAATTACAAAGCCTAACAAAACATATACACTGCAAAATAAAAATAAAAAACCAATTACATAATTGATAAGACATTTAAATAATAATAAATTAAACTAAAATAATTATTTAAACAACAAAAGCTTGAGTGATTCCAAACCAAATCATTTAAAAAAAAAAAAAAAATACAACCCGATCGACAATCGAACTGTTTCCAGAATAATATTCATTATGAAATACATCTAGGCTATACAGATCCAGTAGTTAGCAGATAAATACTTATCTTAATAAAGTAATTGTTTACCAAAAATTCTAGATTTAATAAAACTTTACAAAGACAACAACTTACCGTGCTCTCCGGCATGATTGTTCTGTCATTAGCTCCGCCCATAACATCTGTCCGGAGACTGCGGGCCTGAAACTGCTGTGACTTAAGGCCCATTTATACTTCTGTGTCAAACCACGGCTCTGTGGCTCAGCACATGAATACTATTGTGTCTAATGTATCTGTGTGCTCAGTAGCAGTTTTAACCACCATGCAAACCACGCAATTGCATGGGGCCCCGGACATCGAGAGGGCCCCCACCCTGGTAGGAAAGGTCAGCAAAAACCGCTTGAAGTGACATGTTGTTCTGGGTACACACGCGAACACGCCGTTGTCAGCCTTCTCAGAGCATTTCACGTTAGAAGCTGCTGGGTTCAGGTCAGTAGGACTTTGGGTTTGTAATTTATGAAAAAAATATATAGGCCTTCCGAACTCGTTTCACTCACACATATACGCGCGAAAGGATGAGTTAGGGGTCGTTCACACCAAATGTATTTTTTTGTGCGTCTGCTCTGTTTTTTCATTGTTTTCCTACGTAAACACGCACTGGACGAATGTCCTTGACTGTTGCACCGCGTCTCGCTGTTTCTTCAGTATCTCACGCAGTGTCCGGCACATTTTTAGACACTGTGTCAAGTTAATAAAAACTTCAGGTTTCAAAAATGTATGTCGAGACACCAGCGTTCAGTGTCATTCGTTGCGCTGTGTCTAGATTGTTTTTAGCCCAGGTGTCACAAAGATTTAACGTTCAGGTTGCAAAGAGGTGACTGTTACAATTTTTAACATTATTCCAGATTGTTCTGCACCAAGCAAAGTTTCAGCACTTGATAAACGGCAATGTTTTTTCCCTTCTGCTCTAGTGTGCTGATGGGCCGCACCTTGTGTGTTTACTGTTACTGTTAAGAATGTTGCCTACGATGCTTAGCCTACAGAAAATACAGCCTTCTGCAACATGATGAACAATACACTGCAGAATCAGAATATAAACTCCAGGTGAAAGTGAAGTAAATAAGACAGGAATATATATTGTACACAACAAATCCTCAAAGTTATAATACTAATACTGTATCATATTATAATGACAGACTGGACAACAATAAATACTGTAATTGATGGGTTAT
Source organism: Myxocyprinus asiaticus (assembly GCF_019703515.2). Lineage (NCBI taxonomy): Eukaryota > Metazoa > Chordata > Actinopteri > Cypriniformes > Catostomidae > Myxocyprinus > Myxocyprinus asiaticus. The sequence goes on from NC_059377.1 coordinate 17,817,150, forward strand.
AATGTTACTGGGTGAAGTAGTAGGTTTTTGCACACCCTGTTCAAAAAAACAAAAACAAATAAATAAATAAAATAAAATAGATGTAGGCTAGGTAAACATTGCTTTTTTACCTGTGGAAAATCTGGAAAACATGCATTCATTATAGTTAACTAGATTTTTATTTAATTAAACATTTTGAATGTACTTGGCTACAACAGTTTATAGGATGAATTTAAAATTATGTAATTTTTTAAGCAAAAATTTTCAAAATGGGGCCCTGGGTTGGTCGGTTTCTTGAGGCCTCAGAAATCGTAAACCCGCCCCTGTGTGTGCTGTTGATAAATGTATGAAAACGTGTTCCATCACTTTGCATAAAATCGTAGGCTAAATTAATGTTTGGGTATTAGGATGAACAAGGATGAGTAGATATAAAATCTAACAAACTTGTGTGCCTGTGTGTGTAAAGAAGCCGTAAAAATAATGGTTTTCACGTTTTACTTTTTACTTAACCTTTGAGAAAATAAATTGGCTAAATCTATAAATTTTTATTATTATTATTATTTTATACACTTTAGTTTAAAATGAAATGCACTAATTTAACAGCCGGGGCCTCCTTTCCCAATGATGATTGATCTTAGCGGTTAAGAGCATTTTCTACCAACGATTTTACGAATGTTTTATGAATATTTTTTACGTGCGTTTCCCAAAACTGCACTTAACATGAACGTGCGAGGACGCGCTTTAAGTGCTACTTAAGAGAGTCACTGTCCATGTGGCAGTGCTGAAATGTGACCATAGTGCTGCTTGTCATTGCCACTTCATTATATTTGTGCGTAACTTTAAAAATGTTGTAATTTACCTCGCTGGGAATATTGAAAAATATTTTCTTAAATGTACAACTTAATTCACCACATAATGACTGCATTTTGTTTTGCAGAACGATAGATTTATTTTACACAATCATTTTCTGCATTTATTATTGTTATTATTATTAGCCTTGTTGGTTAATAATAATAATAAAATCAAAATGAATTTATACTGATATTAAATGAGCATAAAGTGTAGCTATAGGTATTTAAATTGTATTAGGTGTAATTTCACGATTGTCCTGCAGGTGTCTGCATAAGTCTGTGTCCTTACGATGTTCTTAGTGCTGTACGATTACTCCAGAGCACTTTTTAATCTAACAGCATTTTCAAGTACTACTTAAGTTACGATGCTTTTGGGAAACAAGGCCCAGGAATGGGGGGGGTGGTTAAGGAAAAATGATAATTTAGTCTCTTTTGACAGCACTAACAATTACCGTGGCTATCTAACTAAAAATGACAGACCTCATATATATATATATATATATATATATATATACACACTATATTGCCAAAAGTATTCGCTCATCTGCCTTTAGACGCATATGAACTTAAGTGACATCCCATTCTTAATCCATAGGGTTTAATATGACGTCGGCCCACCCTTTGCAGCTATAACAGCTTCAACTCTTCTGGGAAGGCTTTCCACAAGGTTAATTTTTGACCATTCTTCCAGAAGCGCATTTGTGAGGTCAGACACTGATGTTGGACGAGAAGGCCTGGCTCGCAGTCTTCGCTCTAATTCATCCCAAAGGTGCTCTATCGGGTTGAGGTCAGGACTCTGTGCAGGCCAGTCAAGTTCTTCCACACCAAACTCGCTCATCCATGTCTTTATGGACCTTGCTTTGTGCACTGGTGCGCAGTCATGTTGGAACAGGAAGGGGCCATCCCCAAACTGTTCCCACAAAGTTGGGAGCATGGAATTGTCCAAAATCTCTTGGTATGCTGAAGCATTCAGAGTTCCTTTCACTGGAACTAAGGGGCCAAGCCCAGCTCCTGAAAAACAACCCCACACCATAATCCCCCTCCACCAAACTTCACAGTTGGCACAATGCAGTCAGACAAGTACCGTTCTCCTGGCAACCGCCAAACCCAGACTCGTCCATCAGATTGACAGATGGAGAAGCGTGATTCGTCACTCCAGAGAACGCGTCTCCACTGCTCTAGAGTCCAGTGGTGGCGTGCTTTACACCACTGCATCCAACACTTTGCATTGCACTTGGTGATGTATGGCTTGGATGCAGCTGCTCGGCCATGGAAACCCATTCCATGAAGCTCTCTACGCACTGTTCTTGAGCTAATCTGAAGGCCACATGAACTTTGGAGGTCTGTAGCGATTGACTCTGCAGAAAGTTGGCGACCTCTGCGCACTATGCACCTCAGCATCCGCTGACCCCGCTCTGTCATTTTACGTGGCCTACCACTTCGTGGCTGAGTTGCTGTCATTCCCAATCGCTTCTACTTTGTTATAATACCACTGACAGTTGACTGTGGAATATTTAGTAGCGAGGAAATTTCATGACTGGACTTGTTGCACAGGTGGCATCCTATCACAGTACCACGCTGGAATTCTCTGAGCTCCTGAGAGCGGCCCATTCTTTCACAAATGTTTGTAGAAGCAGTCTGCATGCCTAGGTGCTTCATTTTATACACCTGTGGCCATGGAAGTGATTGGAACACCTGAATTCAATTATTTGGATGGGTGAGTGAATACTTTTGGCAATATAGTGTATATATATATATATATATATATATATATATATATATATATATATATATATATATATTGCTTATATTTAAAATTTACACATTTCAATTTCATAACATAATAATTGTGTGATCTTTAGCTAATATTAATACAACTTAAATGTATTCAAGTTTTATTGATTTAATATTGTTAAAGATTGCTAACTTTGATTACATTTTGTTATGAAATTAAAATGTGTAATTATAATACATATAATACTTTCCATAAAATAACTGAGAATTTCCATAATGTTTATGCTTGGATTAAATGCAGTAATTTTGGTTGAAAGGGTGCACCCGTAATTTTAAAAAAACATTTTTGCGCTGTCTTCTTATGCACTTAATTACCATACAGTAACACACACAGACGTACAATATTAGCATTCTAGAAGATTTGTTTATGTTATTATGTGCTATTGTAACACCCATTCCTCCACGATTTTGGCTTAGCAGGTAAGAAGACTTTTTCCTTTGGCAGACAGCAGCAGACATGGGAGGCATTTAGCGCAGGGAGTGATTTTTTTGTTACTGGTTTCTCATGTCAGAAAAAGCATGAAAGAGCAATGTCAATTTTAAACACATTTAAAACCATCAAACTATAGCTAAGACTAATTATTTGGACAAAAGGCATCCCGACTGTAACTCCATCGGCACGCAGGACTGCACAACGACCATTATTTATAAATAATGAGCAGTATATTGCAGTTGGAATAATAAAATTTACACCTACTCCTTCTGTACTCCCTTAATCCCATTTGCCATTACATTTATTAAAACGCCATGAAAACAAATGTATTACAAAATCATAAAATTTATTCAATATAAAAATAATATATTATAAATATGAGACTAAACTCCCAGTCAGCATATGATGTGGCTTGCGATCTCTTACACATCGTCCATTAGAGACAACACCTTGCAACAGCACCAGTTTTGTGCCCAGCAACAAGATTTTTCTGCGTATGGCATGTGTAGTTTACAGCGAGTGGTAGTTCGGGACAATATTTAATTAAAATTGAGCCAAATATGCAGAGCGGTACGAACTGTTATTCTGACTAAAAGGATTAAGGCAGTAGAAGACGGCGCGGGTTGGCCAATCAGATGAAAGGGGTGTTGCAGTGCCACCCACATATGCAAATCTAATATTGTTTTTATTTTATTTTTTTAACAATGGACAAAAAAGAAAAGTTTAAATGAATTCTCATTTTCCGTTTCTGAAGCATAAAAATAAAACTGAAAAAAAACCAAAAAAAAAAAAAACAAGCTGTTTTTACCTACATTGAATGTCTCCCTCCATTTTTTAACCTGCTACTATTGGCTCCAAAAGTGGATTCATGGAAAACCAGGTCTCATTAATATTCATAAAGTCATTACCATAGCTATTCTTACCTGTTAAAATTGTATTTCTAGATATTGATAATACATTTAAGATATCAGTTATTCTATTTTCACTAGTTGCAAAGGCTGTTTTAGATATCAAGGCAATAATTGTTACAAGTAGAGCTCCCTTTACTGATATCAATAATTACATTGTTACTAGTAAAATGTTCATTCTTGATATCAACAACTGAATTACAACTAGTGAAAATGATAATTTTTGATATCAGTAATTTAATTTCAACATGTTACATTTGGTATTTCTGATATCTGGAAGTGGATGTCAAATATTAATAATTTGGAGTGTATTTAATGATATCTAACAAGACTTTCTTACTAGTAACTCCAAAAGATATTACAGATATCAGAAATTAAAATTGTCACTAGTGAAAACCGAATTACTGATATCAAACATTTTTATTCATTGGAATTCAGTTTTTGATATCAAAAATTGGCATTTCCACTAGTAGAAATTACATTCTTGATATCAAAAATTCTATTTACTAGTAAGAAAAGAATTGTTGATATGTGAAATTGAACTTTCAACTAGTAAGAAACTAATTTTTGATATCAATAATTACGTTTTGAATAAGAGTGAATGACATATCGGTGTGAAACTTTACTAATAAAAATTAAATTATAGATATCAAAAATTATGGGTTTTACTAGTTGAAATCCCATTTTTGATATAAAGAATGTGATTTCTGCGAGTGATGACGTCATTTTTTATATCAAGAATTCACATTTTTACTAGTGGAAATGTAATTATTATCAACAATTGGCAATTCCACTAGTGAAAAATACATTCTTGATATCAAGAATTAGCATTTTAATAGTGAAAACTGAATTGTTGATATCAACAATTCATATCCTGCAAATGAATAAAAGTAAAGTCGGCTTGCCATAGATATCAACAATTCCTATCCTGCGAATTAATAAAAGCTAAAACGGCTTGCCATACCTGCATCTCGGCGAACTCGGTGTTGAGAATTTATGCAGGAGCCTACAAGTTGTAATTCTGACTTCAAGATGCATTCCATTGCACTTTTCCTAGAAGGAAGTTGTTTTTTCTGAGTTGAATGGAACGCAGCACTACTTTTCAAAACTTGATCTGACACTGAATGCTCAAGCAGCCTAATTTACACTTTACTCCTGATGTTGCTATAACAATGCAAAAAGCACTTACCAATTTGCTTGAAGTCAAGTAATAGGCTAGTACACCTCTCCTCAAGATGCTGCACATATTGAGTTATCATTCATCTCTGTAGCCAAAAATAAATAAAAAAATGGTGAGGGATGATTTATGCACAGAAGTGTAATACTTGTGTTTAGGGGTTTGGTTCAAAAGTAACCAGAAATGAAAATAATAAATGACTCATGAATTACACACCCTAATATCGTTTCAAACCCATATGACTTTCTTTGGGTTTTGTTGAACAAAAAATGAGATCAGGTGCTTTTTGGTGTTCATATTCATTATCATTTTTTAAGCATAACAGCCATGTTCAACGTAAAGAAAATTATTCTTGTTTCCTCATTTTAATGTGTTCCATTGAAAAAATAACTGTATACGGCTTTGGAACGACATGAGGGTGAGTTCAATCCTCATATTCGGTTTTTTTGTGTGTGTGTGAACTCTTTCTTGAAGCGTGAGCAATAGTAATTGTTATGCTTGCTTTAGTAAGCACACTTAATTAAAACTGACTGAGGTTGACAGGCTATCCCATAACTTCCCTTTGATGCCGAGTTACAGGGTAAAATGATCTACATTTTGTGTGGGTGAATGGCACTTTTTTGTTTGTTTTGAGAAGTGATGTGCATACTTTAATATACTCTGATGCTTAAACATGCATGGACAATCATCAAACCACCATATATACTAATAATACTTACATAATACTTTTGAAAAAAAAAAAAAAAACAATTAATAATAATAATAATAATAATAATTAAAATTGTTTGTTATGAAGATGGCTGATGTATTTATGTTGGAATATGTTTAACGTGATTGCTTGATTATAATTGTTATTTCAATTATTATACAATTATCCATTTTAAATTTTGCAGTACCTAACATATCCACATGGCTGTGACATAACATTGATAATCAAACATGAAATGTCCTCAATGCGTGTCAGGAAATACTAATGCACATCTTAGAATTGATCCATATTTTTGAATTTAAGAGCAACTGAAGTAAGTCTTACAATATTGTTGTCCTTGAGCACGTCACTTTGCCTCAGGTAGGCCCAGGAGGTCTGTCCTTGAAATTAATGTACAGTAAGTTATTTGTATGAAAAATCTTCAAATGGATGAGCAACAAGTGCAGCTTGGATTAATTCTTGATGGTTTTGTACTATTTGATCATCAGTCTAAATCTCTTTTTAATTTGATTTATTTGTCAATGCAGAATGTAGTTCCTGTAGCTCAGCTGGTAAAGCATGGCAAATGCAAAGCCAAGGTCACAAGTTTGATTTTCAGGGAACAAACTGACAAAGTGTACTACTGTATAACTTGAAAGCACCGTACTGTAGAGTTTGCTAAATGAATACATTTAGAATTTACTGTATAACTGACAATGAATCTGGTGCATTATTTGCCTCAATGTGATAAAGAATTTCTAGTTAGATTTAGATGCAGGTAATATACGTTTAACATAGTATAATATGAAGGTAATATATAATTAGCAACGTTATCAAGTCTCTAAAGGCAGTTGCTGCCACTAAGGGCTGTTAACATAACCATCTCTCAAAAGAGATTCATAGTTAGGGCAGCTGTACAGTGACACATTGTGTCGCAAGTTGCTCACAGAGCCGCTTTATACCCCTTTATCTATCCCCATGTTTATTGCCTGACTGCATATCACAACTAAGCTGCCTAACAGGACCTTAAATATTACCTATCACACTATCACATCATCCTTTGATTTGGAGACATCTTTATACAGCATGCACACTCATCATAATGTCACTTAGACAGACAAGAGTCAAGATGGCACATCATTTGAGTAGTTCAGGCACAGTGGTACTTTTTATCAGAGTGTCACCCAAGGCCAGCTCTGACATGTTTAGCAATTGCATCCATGGCGTTCGACACTCCTTGGCTGCCACCCAGCAATGGAGATGCTCCAGCTACTCTGTTGATACCCAATCAGCCGCTTACGCAAGCCTCTATGAAGTCGTAACAGAGGGGCGGAGATACCTGACTCTCAGGTCAAAATGCACATTAAGCTTTCTCTTTCAGCCGCCCGGAATCTAGCACAGGAGGTGGCTTTATACCCGCCAATCATTAAAAGGTTATACTGACACCTAATCTTCAAGGGATGAGCTAGTTCACCTAAAGATTAAATTCTGTCATTATTTACTCACCCTTATGTCGTTCCAAACCCATATGACTTTCTTCTGCAGAACAGAAAATGAAATTCTTTTTTTTAAAGAATATCTTCATTAAATTGTCTTTTGAATACAATGGCTGTGGATAGTGATTCAAGCTAAAAGAACACAAAAGTATCATAAAAGAAGTATATGTGACTCATGTGACATATTCTAAGTCTTGTGAAATCAAAAAAAGCACAACCCAAAATGTAAGTAATTTTTCAGTAAAAATCTTGACGTCCATTTTGCCTTCATGAATGCTACGAGATAAACTTGTTTTTAGCAAACCACTGTAAACAAGAGTCTCTAATGTACTTAATTTTTCAATAAAAAAAATGACTTAAAGGGGTCATGACATGCCTTTTTTATTATTTGAATATGTTACATGAGGTTCGCTTATTATATTAATAAAGTTTTTTTGCACAAAAAACAGTCATATATTTGTAAAACATGGTCAGAAACACTCGGATTTTGGTGCTGCTTCTCCTTTAAGACTTGACAGTAAATGCCCACTGTTATGATTTGCTCACTGCTCTTGACTGACCTGTTCTCTCTACTTGCCGTCTCACTGCTCACCAATACTGGGCGGGGTAGGGAAGTGATTTGATAAAGTAGGCGTTGATGTGAAGTTGTGGAGGCGGTCAGATGCAAATGTTTACCACAGTGTGACATCACAATGTGGAAGAAGTAGAGAAAGAGTCGTTTTGGCAGCTTGGTTTCAACAAATGCTCTTTTTTTTTTTTTTTTTTTTGCAGTGAGGAGGAAGTTTTGAGTTCTGAAACTTACAGTATGTTTTTATGGTACAATGACCTTTTATTTGCCAAAAGATCAAGGAAAATGTTATTCTTCATGTCATGACCCCTTTAAATTTTGGACTTTGAATATGATATAAGAGTCGTATAGACTACTTTTATAATATTTTTGGTCCTTTTATAAACTTTGAAGTGAGTCACTATCAACTTACATTGTACTGAATAGACATACTGAGATATTCCTAAACAAAAATTCCTTTTGTGCTCTGAAAAAGAAAAGAAAGTCTTATGGGTTGGAACAACATGAGGGTGAGTAAATAATGACAACATGTTCATTTTTGGGTGAACTATCCCTTTAAGGTCTTTAGGCTTTGAAAAAATGACGGAGGTCACAAGGATTTAATTATGGAACTAAACTTGCACTAAGTAACTTCTACACTGTACAAAAAAAGTTTTAGCCCTAAAGGCATGACTACTTCTGACTTATATATTTAAAATAATGCTCACATGGGATGAAGACTCATATCAGTGGCCTAGAAATTCAGTTTTATTCTACTAAAAGCGAGTCAATATGCAGAGATCACATGACCAGCTGAAAACTGCTTACTTCATCTCATTAACTTCCTTATTAAGTGTACCTTTAAACTGCACAATTCTTCTATAGCCATGCATTGTTGTTTGCTATCACTCAAAAAATATTTTAGTCTATATTAAAAATTTACACATTTCAATAGTATGACACATTTTCATTAAACTGAACTGAGTAATCTTTTAATAATATACATTATTATAAATTAAACATACTGTACATGCACCGCAAAAACAAAGTTTTTTTTTTTTCAGTAAAAATATGTACACATCCTTAAAATGGGGAAAAAAATTACTTAAAGGTGCAGTATGTAAGATTCAGAAACCCTTGTTATTAATGACACCTGTGGCCGTTAAGTGAACTGCAGCCAGCTACCTGTTGCTCGTGCTCATGCACACACTCCATAGGGACACGAGCGAGCGAGCATCGACCAAAACAATGACGTAACGTACAAAGAGACTGAACGTGATTCACCGGCATCGTGCTGACAGATGAGGTAGCATAATTAAAATTAAATAGTTATGATTGTTTTACTACAAACTTTGAGACTAAACTAAAACTACTTATCAGCTAACATAGCATACTGATACACACATACAGCTACATACTACCGAAATATACCAGACAGTTTACTGTTGCACTGCAGTAATGTTGCATTATTGTATGTTTTGTATGTCATATGGCTTACTCAGAGTTTGTGTAGGAGTCAGTGTTGTGCTGGGAGCCGGACATTTGCTGGATTCCATCTCTAAGATAACGTTACCTAGTGTTGCAGTTTGTTGTCGCTGTTGAATAGCAGAAGAGAAGCACTGAGGCAAGGCTCTCAGGAGCGTGCATAAACGTCACATCCTTTGGATTTTCCCGGCAAAGGCGACCTGCTCCCTTCACATGAAAATCAGTCTACAGGCTTTAATAGGCAACCTAGGAAGTCTGAGAAGGGCTCATTTTTTAAGTTGCGTTACAAGCCGTTCATACATTGGCAAAAAAAAAAAGGCAAATATTACATGAAAATTGTTACATACTGCACCTTTAAATAGCTGAATGACAGAAAAGGGATAGTTCATCCATAAATCCATAAAATTCTTTCATCACTTTCTCACCCTCCATGCCATACCAGATGTGTATGACTTTCTGTCTTTTGTTGAACAGAAACAAAGATTTTTAGAAGAATATCTCAGCTTTGTAGGTCCTCGCAATGTAAGTTAATGGTTGCCAGAACTTTGAAGGTCCAAAAATCACATAAAGGCAGCATAAAAGTAATCCATAAGACTCCAGTGGCTAAGTCTATACTGTATCTTCAGAAGCTATATGATAGGTGTGAGTGAGAAACAGAATTTTTACTATAAATCTCCACTTTTACATTCTTCATTTTTGGCGATTCGCATTCTTTGTGCATATCGCCACCTATTAGGCAGGGAGTAGAATTAATAGTAAATACAGATTTAAATATTGGTCTGTTTCTCACCCACACCTATCATATCACTTCTGAAGATATAGATTTAACCACTGCAGTCATGTGGATGACTTTTATGTGGCCTTTATTTGCTTTTTTTTTTTCACCATTCACTTGTATTGTATGGACCTACAGAGCAGAGTAGGTTTTTCTTCTAAAATCTTTGTGTTCTGCAGAAGCAAGAAAGTCATTCACATCTGGGATGGCATGAGGGTGAGTAAATGATCAGAGAATTTTAAAATAGACTGAAATATTCTGTTGAGCATACATGTGCACAAAAAAAAAAAAAAAAAAAAAAGGTAATGCAACATTTTAGAAAGGCATACTTGTAGCTGAACTGGTGGAGCATGATACTAGCAAAAGTTTTTGGGTTCAATTCCCATTTAGGGATCGCACTTAACTGACAAAATATATATCTTGAATGCACTAAAAGTTGCTTTGGACAAAATCATCTGGCAAATGTGTAAATCAAGAAAGATTCTGTGTTTGGTCACATGTTTTTTTTTCTTTCTTTTTTTTTTTCAGAAACCACTTTTCAGTCAACCACAAACTTAAATAATAAAAAGAGTGATCTTTATTCCATTTTATCCACACACTTAAAATGTACATATTTACAATGAATTTTAACCGTTAAACCCTCGTGGTCAGCCCTAGGGTTTGTGTCACATATACATAATTGACAGTGCAATATGAACTTTGTGCACCTGTGTCAGCTTTCTCCATGTGCATGAGACAGACATTTTGCATGCCCTGCAGCCTCAGAGAGACTTTGCTTAAAAAGAGCCTTTCAGAAGCCGTAAGAGTCGCATATAACCATTATCATGTAACTGATCCTGCCATAGGCGATATAGGCAGGCGCCTAGGGTGGCAACGCTCTCTGGGGCGGCACGACAGGATACTTAATTGATCGCCCCTGCACAGAGCTCGCAAGATCACGATGGGAGAAAGGTGCCCCGAATTGTGCCATCCCACCCCTGGCTCGCGATAGGTGAAAGGTGCCCCAAATCGTGCCACCCCGCCCCTGCTCACAAGATCGTGATGAGAGAGAGGTGCCCCAAATCATGCCACCCCGTGACCCGCCCCACACAGAGCTCGCAATATCACGATGGGGGGAAGGTGCCACGAGTTGTTCCTGACAGGCTACTCAGCCTAAAAGGCTCTAAATGGTTAGGATTATAGATGTTCATAAAGTATTCTTACATTCTGAACAAACATACGATAACCATAATCAACAGTGTAGGTACACCGTGACACAGGATCGACTCAGTGGTCTTGAGAAAATAAGTATCAACCATGTAATTGCTGGGCAGATTTGACAAAGTCATTGATGATTTTGCATCAATGAAATCTAAGGGGAGGGTTCAATTTGAAATTAGGAATTATGTGTATTCTGCCATTTTCTTTATTTATTGACTTTATAATTTAATTGTGCAATTTAAGTTCTGTATATATAATGTACATGTTAATATAATTTGCCATATATACATAGTTACTTAATTTATATATTAATTGTCTAGTTATTCCCTAAAAGTCTCTCATCATGTACTCATCCTCATGCCATTCCAGAAACATGGCTTACTCTCTTTTGTAGAATGCAAATGAAGATTTTAGAAGAATATTTCAGCTCTGTAGGTTCATACAAGTGAATGTTGGCCAGAATCTTGAAGCTCTAAAAAGCACATAAAGGCAGCATAAAGGTAATCCATAAAACTCCAGTGGTTAATGTCTTTAGAAGTGATATGATAGGTGTGAAATAGATTGATAATCCCTTTATACTCTAAATCTCCATTTACACTTTCACAGCTGAAAGTGAAACTAAACAGGCATCACATGTGACATTAAGATGTGAAAGTGGAGATATAGAGTAAAAAAAATGACTTAAATATTATCTGTTTCTCACCCACACCAATCACATCACTTCTGAAGACATGGATTTAACCACTGGAGTTTTATGGACTACTTTTATGCTGCCTTTATGTGATTTTTGTAGCTTCAAGTTTCTAACCAACATTTACTTGCACTGTATGGACCTACAGAGCTGAAATATTCTTCTAAAAATATTTTCATTTGTGTTCAGCAGAAGAATGTCATACATCTGGGATGTCATGAGGGTGATTAAATGATGATAGAATTGTAATTTTTGGGTGAACTAACCCTTTTATATATTTTGTGTTAAAGCATATTTCTAAGTTGTTAACATCGTAAAATCCATAATATTGTTCATAATATTGGGGTTGGGAAGTTAAAGGGGGTGCCATGTCGTATCTCGCCTTGGGCACCAAGTAAGCCAGAACCGCCACTGACCATTATGCTTGGAATCAGAGAAAACATACAGTTCCCACAACATGAGGGGAAGCAAAAAACAGACAAGAGTTATGATTTATGGGAAACACAACTCTACCCTAACTGTCCACTATTGTAGTACTGTTCTCTTTCAAGTGTGAGTAAAGATTCACACACATAGTCATACTGAACGCACTAATCGGTTTCAAAGCCCTTTTCTCTTCTGCACACCAACACCCAGCTGTTGAGTCATATTATATCCTACCCGCAGTATAGACTGAACTGCCGTATTGAATCCTTGTATTGTATAAGGATTCCTTGGATTCAAGTATGACATAAAAAGGTCAGGATACAGTCGGGTAAGGGGTCTACTGAAATAAACATTTAACTCAGAATAAAAGCAACCTTTACATAAAAAAAAAAAAAAAAAATGGTAATAATAATACTTTTCCTAATGAGTATTTTTGTCTTGTTTCCCAGTTAAAACATCTAAACATCCTTAAAACTAAATTAATTTTACTAAAAGCAAAATTGTGTAAGATAGTAAGAATCAATCTTCAATTAAGTTAATTGAAGCTAAAGTTAAGTAAATAAATAAATAATTTAACATAAATTCTCTTAAATCAAGTCTTAATATCTTAAGCAATTTTGCCTACAAGACAAACGAAACAAAATACTCATAATTTAATTTTTTTTTTTTTTTTTGCTGTTTAAAATCTATAGGCTCACCATGAACATTTAGAAAGCCTGAGTTTATTTGAAATTCATGCAGAATTTAAGAATCTATGGCTTTTACCATTACATCTATGACTCACAGGGCAAGTATTTCAGTATAGCTTACAGTACCATGAGTCTTACTTCACTTTTAAACACCTTTCCTGTACAGTTTGGCAAAGCGCAAGTCAGATTGACACACAGTATCAGTGATTTAGAACAACTTATTGCATGAATGCATGTATAGAGAGAATAAATGTGTGGCTGTGTGTCTCCATTCGCCTCATATCTTATGGTACCACAATATTCAATGGGTGAGTCAACATACACTTCTGGTTTTGAGAGTAAGAGTGAAGCCACAGGTCTGGCGCATGTCTGTCAATGCCCCTCCTTTGTAATTAATACTGTATGTTCTGATTCCTCTTGATGAGGTTAGTCACCATGTGACATTCGCTTTCACGTGAACCGTAATGCCAAGACTCAGCATTCACTTCATACAGCACAACAATGGTTACTAGCACCAAACAACTTCAAAATACACTGGCTTTGCACGCTGTCCTTTAACCTGACACAGATGATACAGTACTTTGAGTGAGTATTCACTAGAAGTTGACCGATATGGATTTGTTTCAATGGCTGATGTCGATATATATGGCCGATAGCCATAATAATGCAGATATATAAAATTGTAATTTAATTATAGTAAATTAGATAAACTATTTTTAGAATAGTTTTTTTTTCTTTTTTTTTTTCTATTTAGGTGTGTAGTTAAAGGAATAGTTCTTTCTTCCATGGAATGTAAAATGAGAATGACAGCCTCAGTCATCATTCACTTTCACTGCATCTTTGTTACATACAATGAAACTGAATGGTGACTGAGGCTGTCAGCCCCTAAGAAAGACATTCCAACCGAATTTTCATTTTGGGGTAAACTAACCCTTTTACATTACTTGAAGAGACTTGCATGTTTTGTTCTACAAAATAAATTACACGCAGTCATACCTTAAACTTGAATTTTAATCAGCCTATGCCGATAATCTCAAAATGGCTAAATATCATCCGATTAGTCGGCCTTGTCGATACAGCATATTGGTCTATCACTAGTTTTTACTGTGTGTATACTTCTTTATCTATACAAAATGCATTTGAAACAAAACAGAAAACAAAACACAAAGAGAATGCTGAACAGTGTTGGTCCATTTTCAAGCTATATTGGTTTTCTCAGGAGAAAAGATCCTCGTCCTGCCCCACTTCTATCTGGGGCACTGTCTGTTCTCTGAGGATGACTTCATTTCCTGCATTTCCTGTATCTTGTATTTTGCCATTGAACCACGGGTGAATAAGCACCTCTGCAGCGGTGAGTCTTTCGCTGGGGTCCTTTCTGAGCAGACTGCGAAGTAGACAGCGTGCCCTTAAAGACAGCCCCTCGGGGAGGCAGTATGTGCCCCGGCGGATCTTAGAGAACAGAGTAGCGGGGTCCGGGTCGTGGAAAGGGTAGCGGCCCACCAGCATTGTGTACAGCATAACGCCGAGGCTCCACGCGTCAGCCTGCTTGCCTGAGTAGCTCCCTCCACCATTCAAGATCTCAGGACTCACGTATGCTGGGCAGCCGTGCGTGTCGCACATCGAGTCGTCCTCACCAGACAGAATATGGCTGTCCTCAAGACCCTCTAACATCAAATGGGTCCTAAAACAAACAGATCAGTGTTGTTAATAATGAGTAGCACACAAGAGTCATTGTGATATGGGTGTAAAGAAATTAATAGGATTGGCCTAGGCCAGAAACATATTTTACACAAGTACGTGTACATAAATGCACATGCTTGGCCAACGCAATGCAAGCGCGTTGTCTGGTTTAACATTCTTAACGTGCGGTCTTGTGCTACTGTGGTGGTAACAAACCTCAGTACAAAAGGGATTTCAGTACTTTGGATTACTTCTTCAGCACTGGTAGATTTTTTCACTTGTTTTGATTATAAAAAACTCTGCCAGTACAGTAAGACAAAACACACCTGTTAAAAATACATCCTCTGAAAAACCTAAATATCTTATGCAGTGTTGTTTCTAAAAGAAGATAAATCAAACTGATCTTGTTTTAAGGATTTTTAGATATTTCTACAGGAAAACAATACAAAAATTATCAAGAATAAGATTTATGCCCTAATATCAAAGGTCTTACTAGAAAAAAATAAATTATGATCCAACGTGAATTTTCTTGATAAAAAAATATGATCATGCCTGGTAACATGTGCATGTAAAATGGCTAGAAATAGCATTTTAGCTTAGCGTAAAGGTGACAATTTACACAAGGTTCATTTCTGTTTCTTCTGCTCCAAACTTACTTCAAACTTACTTCTCTGTCTGCTCATTTGAACATAACACATCATAAGAAAGTGTTTCACCACTGTTCAAATGCACTTTGGATCGCATCATTTATATGTATATATTTTTCCATCTGAAAGGACTAAATATTAAATGAAACAAATGACAATAAAATGCAAAGTAATCTCTTCAGTAATCAAAATACTTTTTGAATGTAACTGTATTCTAATTACCAATGATTTAAATTGTAACTATAGTGGAATACAGTTACTAATATTTTGTATTTTAAATACGTAATCCCGTTACATGTATTCCGTTACTCCCCAACCCTGCTAAACTGGATGTATAATTATTCAGGTAAATTGCTAATAATACTGTATATTAACTTTAATTTAATTACTTAGCAATATTCTCTTCAAACTGTTGATCTGCCATGACAGTAGTTGGTTTGAATGAGGAAACTCACAGTAGAAGCGGACAGTTCACACTAATGTCAGCTATAAAGCCCCTTGTGGCAACGTTGAGACTGCAATGCACATTTGTGCTTATGAATTGGACATATTTTGGAATGCAACAATGCACAAAATCGAGCTTGCTTAGAGTTTTGGTCTTTGCACTTTACAACCCATTCAGATACAGCAAAATGTGTCCAATGATTAGGCCCAGATGGAATCTACAGACTTTTATTCTTATTTTCTGCACTAATTTTGGGTGAGAAATCTGTAGAATTTTGCAGAATGGATTTAAACATGTTAAAAAGTGTTAAACAGAGCTGAGAGTTCAACACTATTATTAATAGTACTGAAGGTGACAGTGATTTTGACAAGTAAGGGGCCTTTCATACCGAATGTGTTCTTGTGCATGTTCTTGTGTTAAAAAAGCTAGACGAAATGCAACGAATAGAATAGAACGCAGGTGATATGAGATGCATTTTTAAAAGCTGAAGTTCTTATTAACTTGACACAGTGTCAAAAAATGCAGGTGTCTTGAGATGTTTTTAAAAGTTGATGTTCTTCTTAACTAGTCAACATGAGATGCTGCACCAGACTCTGAAAAAAATTACTACAGTTACATTACTATAACTACATCTTTGAAAATTGACTTTACGTACAGCGTTCCACCTTTAGCCGCAGTTTACTGGTGAAATTAACACTAGAGACAACAACTGTGCGTTTTATTCACTTTCACACAAATCACAACTAAAACAGCTAATTATGACTTTATAAACACTTATTTCTCGCACTATTACTCACACACTGCTATTTTATGATATCAAAACGCTTTTACTCGAAAACATCATTAGAAAAAACGATACATTTTAACACTTGCATTACAGATACCTACATTTACATACGTAATCCAATGTGGTTAGCTTCCGCAGTAGCTCAACTCATTGAGTTTTGTACTTTGACCTCAGAAGACCGCAGTTAGAAACCAGTCAAGCATGCAAGCTGACACATGAGAAAAGAGTGTCATAGAAGTGACACAAGTTTAAATTGTTGCTTCAGAAAATGTGATTTTAATTTCTCATTTTGTTTTTGGACACTATTGGTTAGGTTCATGAGTTGGTTAAGGGTAAGGATGTCTGTTTTGTGTCTGTCTCTCATTTCTTTTAATATCTGTATTGGTTAGGTTAAAGTTTTAGGTTAGGGACGTATGTTGTACTCATTAAAACCTCCATCTAATATTCATCTTAAAAAACTTTCATGTTCTTTTTAATTTGACATGGCATCTTAACAACGTGAGATGTTACACGAGACGCTGAAAAACAGCAAAACGTGTCGCAATGGTCATCAACCATGTTAATAAAAAAAAAAAAAATAAATATATATATATATATATATATATATATATATATATATATATATAAGAACAGTGCAGATGGATGCAAAATCGTGAAAAAATTCTGGTTGACCAATCAAATTTAAGGGGGGCTGGGGATGTACACCATTCTAATCAACCTATCATTATACTCTTATTTTAAGGGTTGTTATTGTTAGAATTGGGATTAGGAATAGGGTTAGGACTTTGTTACTTTGGCATGAATGTTATTCCAGTGCCAACAAAAGATGTTGATCCAGAAATATGTCTTACTTGACAAAATCACCGTTCCAAAATATTTAATAAACAAACGCGTCAGCCGTTGACATGCGTTCCAGTTCTGCAGAAATCTACGGAGCTTTCTGCAGAGTTCTGCAGGTGCTGATTCCATGTGGGTCTGCCGATGATGGATTTAGTATCTTGAGAGAATTCGCTCTTCCACTGCTAAATAAAGCAATGTCTGGAAGCCCTCCTTTATTGTACATTAAACTAAAATAACTCTCTGTCACTTTTGTTTAGATCACAGATTGCAGTGCATTTAAATCATGGAAGAGACAGGCACAATACAGTTAGTGTTCTGACTCTCAAACAGTGCTACAACAACAGCTAAAGGACAGAGCCTTGTCTAATTATGGCCTTCGTTTAAACAAAAGCATGCACCAGAGTTTCCACAGCGCACACGCACAATAAACAGACTTCCTCTCTCTGTAGAACTCGCCAGTGAAATCTTGTAGACTCGTGGGTAAGTTTAGCTCAATTTCCAATAGGACACAATCTGCTACTAGTCTAGGAATATCCCTGTGGAAATTAACACTGTCTAGAGTTGATGACATATGAGTTTGTGTGTGTGTATGTGTATGGGTGTCTGCTGGTATCCCTTTCAGTAAAACATGAGCTGCTATGCATGGTATTGTGTTTCATCACCAGCTATCAGCCTCAGTTTGGGGGGTTTGTAGATGACACAACAGCATTCTGCCAGAGAGCTGGAGAAAATGAGTCATAGCCCTGTGTGTGCCGATGTGTGTGTGTGTGTGTGTGTGTGTGTGTGTGACAGACAGAAAGACTGAGCGATAGGACAAATGATTGCCATGCTGCAGGTCTACTGTGTTCTTGCTGCACCTGTATCTCATGCTCACGCATCTGCAAGCCCTTGATTACCCATGAACACTGCTCATACATCAGTGACGCATGAACAGCCCCTACACAACCTGTGTCTGTTTCACAATCTAACTACAAACACATTCCAGGTCAGCGAGCGTCTTTGTGTTTGTGATCACGCACCATATCTCAGTGTTATCAAGGTTTCAACCTTATTTGCCTATCACTTATCCAACACTCATCATCGTTGCATTTCGTAAAAGCTATTCCAGGTATAGGAATTGCATTTGGCTCACGGAAACGATTTTGGCTCAAAGTTTCAGCTCAAAAGGACTATATACTATATTTGTAATGGATAATGTACAGTCAACTGGTCATTATCGCAAAGTAAACCCCAATAGGACTTGTATTATCTGTACTATACATTACTGTGATTGTAGATTATCCTGAAATATTGATTTGAGTTTTGAATTATTTCATTGTGCAACAACTTTTATTCACTAATACTTGTCTGTGAGTTTACTTGGGTGAATAACACAATGTTATGTCTAATATGTCCAGAACAAAATATGCAGTCCAGCAGGAAAAGCATGATAAACAAATAATCTGAAAAATATGCTATCAACTATTGGTGATAAAATGTATTGAGCTTCTAGTCCACTAAGAAGCAAAGATATTTGATGAAACAATGAGGGTGGTGCATGAACTGAAAATTAGACTGAATTTCTATGGACGAGCACATCTGTGAGGGCTAAAATGAGTGCCACCTACATTTCAGATCGGCATTTTGTGATGGTAGGTGAAAAAGTCTTTTTTCTAGTACTTACTGCCATCTAGTGAAAAAAAGAGATTTTTAAAAGGGAGATAGAGTGAACAGAACCTGAATAACATGCTTACAAAGTTAGAAAATCAACAACAAAAAAGTTTTCAGAAATTTTGGTTCATCATAAGATTGTGAACATATACAATATTTATTATGAATAATTCGAGTCTTTTAATAATTTGGGGGGTGTTCTGAAAAAATGTGACAATTTTTTGCAATTAGTCCACAGTACGGGTGAATGGAGAGCTTTTAAATTTGAGTGTGAAAAATTGCAGGCAGCAACCCAAAAATGCACCAGAGTGGTTATGGTTTAAGACAAGGAGGTTTTTGTTGATTTTAAACTTGATGCATTAACCTTAAAAATCTCATCTGCTTGGGAGAACATTTAACTCATTTTTAACATTTAACTCGTGGACATTTCACAACGGAACTGTCGCTATACATGTAAAGAACAGAACTGTAAAGAAAAAAAATTTAATTTTGCAAACATGTCACCACAGTCATGAGTAATTTTAATGAGATCATGCTCAAATAGACAGTTCAGCATTCATTGTCCTAAAATATTAGACTGCAGAATTGATAAATCAGAATCAATTATTGCAAAGAGTCACATAATTCAGCGGCAATAACCTTTGCATGAGGAAATGTTTTCGCAGAGTTAGAAAAACCTGTTATAACACTTTGCATAACCTGTCAGTGTGTTATTCTTCTTGGTGCTGCACAAAGTGAAAGAAAATAGAGATAGCAGCTTTGCACTTCTCGTCCCCCCAAATGTCATCATGACCTGGTCACATCTAGACGCGTCTGCCAGACCAGACTGCCAGTTTGCCATTGTCGCAATGTCCATAGCTGGCACTGCTTGCCTACAACTGATGCCGTCTTTAGGAGCTGAGCATTGCGTCTGTAAGTACATGATCCTGAATGGTACGTTTCCCCTCTGTAAGTGCATTGCTATGACTCATCTCACTGCACCCGCTGGCTGCTATGAAAGAAGGGTGACTACATCCTCTTACACGTTCTTGTCTATTTCCATTCACTCACAAGCACGCCGATGCCCAAAGGTCAGCCTTTAAAATGTTGCCCCAGAAATGACAAACCTATCTACTTGTGACTGCAGATGGACTGTGATTATATTGTACTACACGACACAGGCTTGGTGTAGATTATTACAGGATGTTCCATCGGGGACCAGATAAAAATTTAGGCCATTTGCTTTTCATATATATATTTATATATTTTATATATAATTTACTTGCATAATTTAGAGGACTCCTGACAAAAAATCGGTGACACAGATCCAGAGATCTCATTTCTTGTGTTGTTCCTCTTACAGAGAAACATGAGTAAGTGAATGTTTTAGGTTTGTTCCTTTGAATCTTTTGGGAAGTGGCACCAATCACCTGCGATGTGTCACAAATGTGTAAGGAAGTGAGAAACAAATTAAACAAGAACTGACACTATTCACCCAATATAACACTACTGATGTCACATCATTATGCATGAGGTACTGCACCAGGCAGATCCCAAAAACACCCACTTTAACACAATCACATACACATTGACTTCATTGACTCATTGCTACCTAAATAGGAACATATCATAGACTTTTATTGTTTTTATATAAAGCTTATTCTAATTACTATAGACTTATCCTAACCCACAACCTAATCCTCTAAGAAAACTTTGTTTATTATTTATTATTATTATTATTTTTTTTTTGCATTTTAGATATAATAATAATAAAAATATATATATATCTTTATTTACTTCATTGTTTACCTACAAACGAGGACATCCCAAAATGGGCCCAAAGGAGGTTTTGTCAAAATGATGTTATTTATGGGAAGGGATGAACCGATACAAAAAGTTTTGACCGATACGATACTGATATTTTGCCACTCACCTTATTTTGTCATCAAATCACTGGTTTTCTTAGGAATTATGCTTTAAAAATGTGCAAAGAGGTAAACAAGCTTTTTCACTGTTCTAACAAAAAACAATCACCGTTGAACATGGATTGGATCTGTTGAACACATGACAGGCCACAATTTTAAAGAGAGCCACAATGAAATATAAATAGAAGATACAAATATATATATATATATATATATATATATATATATATATATATATATATAAAAAACACTAAATCTGATAACATGATTGATATTAATTTATTTTATTTTTGCATTTTTGTCTTTTTTTGCAGTTCAAAACAACAGAACTCACATTTTACATGTATGTATTATATACTGTATGTACTATATATGTACTATGTACCATATATGCATATGTTAGGCAATTCCATAGACAGGGTTGGGGAGTAACGGAATACATGTATCGGGATTACGTATTTAAAATACCAAATATAAATAACTGTATTCCACTACAGTTACAATTTAAATCATTGGTAATTAGAATAGAGTTACATTCAAACAGTATTTTGATTACTGAAGAGATTACTTTGCATTTTATTGTCATTTGTTTAATTTAATATTTAGTCCTTTCAGATGGAAAACATTTATACATATAAATGATGCGATCCAAAGTGCATTTGAACAGCGGTGAAACACTTTCTTATGATGTGTTACATTCATACGAGCAGACAGAGAAGTAAGTTTGAAGTAAGTTTGGAGCAGAAGAAACAGAAATGAACCTTGTGTTATTTGTTAGTTTTACGCTAAGCTAAAATGCTATTTCTAGCCATTTTATATGCACATGATACCAGGCATGATCATATTTTTTTATCAACAAAATTCACACAGGATCATAATTTATTTTTTTCTAGTAAGACTTTTGATATTAGAGCAAAAATCATATTCTTGATAATAATTTTTGTATTGTTTTCCTGAAAAATATCTAAAAATAAAACAAAATCAATTTGATTTATCTTGTTTTAGAAACAACACTGCATAAGATATTTAGGTTTTTCAGAGAATGTATTTTTAACATGTGTATTTTGTCTTACTGTACTGGCAGAGTTTTTATAGTCAAAACAAGTGAAAAAATCTACCAGTGCTGAAGAAGTAATCCAAAGTATTTAGAATACATTACTGACCTTGAGTAATCTAACGAAATACGTTACAAATTACATTTTACAGCGTGTATTCCGTAATCTGTAGTGGAATACATTTCAAAAGTAACCCTCCCAACCCTGTCAATATATATGTCAACCACATCATGGGGAAAAAAAGTTTTAACCAAAGGAAATCAAAACCTTTTTAAAGTCTTTATTATAGTGGTATACTTGATAACGGATAATGTCATCCAGACTGCTAGAGGGCGCCACTTGCTCACACAACTCTGAAAGAATATCTGAAAGCAAAGACAGCCTTTTAAGTTTTAGTAATCATGCAAGGCCATATTGTGATTTTGATCTTAAATGCAGCATTAATGGTCAAAATCTACTTTTGATGGTTTGCCTCATCATGTAGCCTGAAGGTAATTCTTTCACAACTGTCATGTCAACTTATGGCGGTTTTTCCACATTAACGTGAAAACGAGAAAGAATAAAAATGAAATGAAATGAACATGTTCTTCGGAGTGCCAACCCTTCTAACTTTTTTGGTGCTTTTATTATTTCTGGATCATGCATGTGAATTCACAGATTTTTAAAAAAGTGTGATGATAATTAATTATAAATAAACTATTGATTTTTCATATCCGTGTTTTCATGCTTCTAACCGATACCCGATGGTTTTAATTTGGTCAGTAATAAATATCGGCAGCCAATGCATAGGTGCATCCCTTATTTTGGGTACAATTTTATCCCCAAACTATAGTTAAGTATGTGCACACACGTTTATTTATAACAATGACTCTCACCTTTTCTCATTTGAGAACACAAACTTGCGAAGCTTGAGGTCCCCCAAAACAATGCCAACTTGATGGCAGTGGTTCACTGCGGATGCCACCTGGAAGAAAAGCTTGGAGGCCAGGTCTTCAGGAAGCCTCTTGCTGCTTTTTACAAATGTGTGCATGTCGCCAAAATCCTTCTCCTGGAACACATAGGCTTTGCGCTCCCCAAGAACTATGTCTTTGATCTGTGCAATGTTCTTGTGCTTTGACAGCATGCTGTAGGAGCTTATCTTCTGCTGGTATTGGCTCATATCAAACACCTACAGATGGCAATAAAATACCTGTGTTCACATTTTCATATAAGTTTTGAGAGGGTAAGTCAATGAAACCACAATACAAATTAAAAAACACAACACTGGTGCTTAAAATGATATAGCATGCAATTATTTGTCATTGCCTTTACGACACTTATGTGAGGGTCACTCATAAGAATAAGTGAATTCACTTAAATGAAAGTCAGACCTGCTTAATGAAAGCACCCTGACAATGAAACACTCTTGAAAGCTGGATGGGAATGGATAATACAATAAGAGAACAAACAAACATATTTTAATGGTTCACTTGTGAAGCTTGAGCTCCTAGAACACAATCTCTTTGAGCGTCATGTCAGCTCTGTTTTGTCTCTCATATTACTGAAACAAATGCTGGACCCTTTTTCAAATAGTTGATATTAAATCAACATGACAGGGAATACATCTATTTAAGTTTTGGTGTCTATAGATGACACTCTGGGGCTGGGCTTTAATGTGATACTAAATAATATAATGCTTATAATAATAATTTAAAAATCTATGAAATATAAATATAATTTCGTAATACGTTTTATGTACCAAATACAGTAATGATGTTAAAAATAAATAAATAAATAAATAAATACATGGTAATTTTTGCTAGGTCTCAGATTGATAACGAGGTTGCTCCAAAGTAAATGGGTCGTGTACATTATTGTATACAGTCACTTACCTTGCAGACCAGTTCCTCTCCTGTGTCCATGTCTAAAGCGCTGTGCACCCCCGGTCGATCGGTCAGGGGAACCAGCAGGAGCTGCCCGATGCGAGTGGGACCCTGGTGGGTTGGAGTGACGCTCAGAGGAGCTCCGCTGACCGGAGATCCCGGCGAGGAACCCAAAAGACCCGCATCAGCCGAAGACTCGCTGAGCCTGGGACATTTGGCCACTGGCTCGTCCGTGTCAAAGCGCTTGTGTCCGTGTCTTCCCGGTACCGGATTATGAATCCACTGCACACTCATGCTTACAAACTACAGTCAACCTAAAACTGACAGTTCTCTAACAGAGTCCGTGAGTCGGACTATCCGACTAATCTCACATGCACATATTTCCAGAAAAAGATATGTGTCCCGCGCTGCAAAACGAGAAGATCCTAGTTCCTAATCAATGGAAATAAATGCACAAAAGGTGTGTGTATCATGGATTTGCCGTTCCGCTTATCCATCCTTTTTTCAGTGTTTGCATTTATCAGTTTAAAGCTCGTTGGAGAATTGTAGCTTGACCGAAAGATGCTGTATATAGGAGCAATGTGGAATTAAAGCCCGACTGAAGGGCTATCTGTCTCAATGAACTACTGATGCTGTTGTCTGAGCTCTACTTTCAACCGTGGTGAAATCTGATTCGCTAACGAGTCGTTCTTTTGAACGAGTTCTTTTTGATCCGTTCGAACCGACGAGAGTTTGTGAATCACTCCACTCTCAGGGAGAATTGTGAGATGAAATGTTTGATAGAAGCTTAAACAACGGCATTTGTGTCATATGTCATTCATCTAATCGAAAACATAGCGATAAATAGCAATATTTAAGTAAAAATATATTTTACTACAAAAATAAAATGTTTTAATGATTCGTTCGAACCAACAAGCGTTTGTTAATCACTCCACTAAAAACTGAGGTGACACGGAAGCATAAAAAACACAGCATTTGTGTCACTGACGATCATTTAATCGAAAACATAGCGATAAAGAGCAATATTTAAGTAAAAAATATATTTTACAACCAAAATGAAACGTAAAATGCTTCGACTTCAGGTGACACCTTTTTGACGGATAATCAAAAGAATGGGTGAATCGCTTTTATCGAACCATTTCTTTTAAACGAACCGATCCGAACGAACCGATTCGCTCAAATGAATCGGGCTTCTCAATGCTGCTGGAACTCTGCCCGGTTCAGAGTCTTTAGTGACACATTCATGGAGCATTCGGCACATGCTGCTCAACCCGCTTCCAGACGAAAACTAAAACGCTAGACTTCATTTTTTCCACCTCAGAAGTCATAAAAGCTGCACGCAAAGGATTTTAGTCACGTTCATGTAAATTTGTACTCTGCATTCTTGTACAATCTTGTAAATGTTGTGTACTTGCACAAATTGCTCCATATGTTCGACATTGTGTAATCCAAATAACTTTATGCATTCATATTTTTCCCTCTACATCAAAACACGTGGCTGGCAATGATTAACTTGCTTTATTTCGACATTCAGGCTATGTTGTGCTCATTAGTTGCACTAAGCCTGTGCTTATTTTCTCACCAATATGTTAAAGACTTTACATCTTTCTGCCAGTGTGTCAACCATAATGACATATATTTGCCTTCTCTTCATTACTGCTTGGTTAAAAAAGGTCAGTGTCTGATGGATCGGGGTGTCGTACTCTATATTTGCAGTTCATTTTTGATAATGTGCTGATGAGTCATCGCCATAAAGAGAAAGACAAGGGAGTGGTTGTGCCCTTTGTAAAATAACCATAGATCTTTCTACTAAAGGGATGTTTGATTAATTTAAACTGAAGGGGGTTATGCATGAAGAGAGGTCAGAAGGAATCTTGCAAAACTGCAAATGACTCACAAAATCAATTTATACCTCTACCATGTCCTGTAGCCCATTATACTTTAGGAAATAGTTTACCAGCCTTCAGGGCACACAAGACAGTACAGTTGACACAGTGTGATGGAAAAAGAAATTGTGTGGCTAGAATAAGATTTGTAATCATGTACAAATGACTGTACGCCCCACAAAGTCAGTATTGGAACCTTTATCCCCATTGTCACTGCTCTTAATTTGGTAGAGTAATTAAACAAGCACCTGTTTCACCAGCCAGAGAGCTATTTTAGAATAGACTCAAGAGAATGCAGACTGTTTTTGATGCTTGAAATACCAGATCTTTATCAGATTGTAATTAATGAGAAAGATAAACAGGTATTTTTAGTGGGCTATTGATGCCCAAAAGAAAGGAAAATATGTGCCCATTAAAATTATTCTGTCGGGATACTGCATTACACTGTCAATATTTTATACCAAGAGGAAGGTTCCTGCAGTTCCAACAAAAAAGTGTGGAATATTTCAGAATGCATTGTAGAGTACTGTAGACAGCGAGGCCTTCAGGTTTGGAGTTCCAACACAGCCAGGCTGAGGATTTAACATTAAAGACTGATTATCTTTAGTAGTCATTTTTTTTTTTTTTTTTGACAGTAGAATATCTCAGTGATGACTCAGTATCTGATGTGTGCTTTTGTCATGTTGTTAAGCAGGAACAGAACAGGTTTTCTGCGCTTCCTCTCCCTTTAGAGTAAAACAACCTTCTCTCCGAGCATGGGAAATGTCTACTTCTCCTTTGTTATGACATAAACAGGTGTCACAGAAACCACACTGGACAATATTTGTGTTGTGTTTGCATGTGATTTAGACAACATGGCTATTTGAGGTCATTCTAGCTTGGGAGTTCTAACAGCGCTCTTTTCCACCGTAATCAGCTGACTCATTGCCAGTAGCAAAGACAAAGGGAACTGATCTTGAGAAATTCTTGAGATTCTAATCATACTGTGCTCAGCCTAGGAACAGGTGTAAATTCTCCATAGATAGCTTTTATGCAGTCTAAACACTGGCTAGTTGGAAAAAATAAATCACTGGTGAATCTGACCTTGACAGTAATGCTACATCATAATTGCGGCTGAACTTTAACCATGCGTATGACTGTCAAAATGGGGAAATGTTGTGAATGGTAAACATGGGCCAAAAGGTTTATAGAAAGCCGTAGGATTACTCATGCAAGGAAAACACTTCAATCACTTGATAAGACTAAAATTAGACATGTAAACAGTCGTTTAACTTTCCCATAAATATTATTTTTCAAGGTGATGTGTAAAAGTTTTTCTATATTAAAATGCTATCTCCAACCCCAGCTTAATATACAGAGACTAGTCAGCTAATTGTAGGAATATTTCCCTGGAGAGTGTAAACACTGCAGCTTTGTTTGCCAGAAAACCAATGCTGAGATTTGGATGAGAGTATCTGTTTGTCCAAAAATGACTGATGGGGTTGCGTTAGGGAAAACAGTTTGAAAGTCATTATTTTGCTGCTACATTTGGTGAAACTACAAACTACATCCTCCAAGCAATCAAGAATTGTTTTAGTAATGTTAAAAAAATGTTGCGTAAATGTCATTTTATAAAATATATAAGATGGCATGTTTATATCTCATCTCACCTCATCATGCAGTTCCGAGGTGAGATGTCGACTGTGTGGCGCTAAAAGTAAGTAAAATTTTCTCCTAAACAGATGAGGTTTTTAAAGCTTAGAGTATGTCATTTTTGTGCTACTAGCACCACCAAACGGAACTGCAAACAAACTTTGTTTTTTCAAAACAGCTTTCTGAATACTCTCCCCATCTGCCGTTGGTCAAACTAAGTGATAGTCCCGCCCCCAACTCACACCATTGGTTGAGTAACGTTGTCAGTATGTGTCTAAGAGGGTCGCACAAAACAAACAGAGCAATTTTTATAGCACCACTGAGACACAGTATTTACAGTTTTCGAGAAAATTAACCTATAAATGGCTTACTTACAGTTGTCTCTGCATATAAAGCTGGGATAGGAGAAAGTATTTTAACACAGAAAAAGTTACATACTTCCAATTTAAGGTTAATGCTCAATCCAGTTTTAAACCAACAAAATCTACCTCCCTAACCTAAACCTAACTGATAGTGTCATAAAAAGCAAATGCGAGGTGAAAAACATTATTGCTAAAGCAACCAAATTACTTTTGGTGTTTCTATGACACTTTCGGCTCATGTGTCGACTTGGATGCTCTTCTGGACTCATCCTTTGCATCGTAAGTCCAATGCTCAATCAGTTTGCTACCGTGTACCGAAAGCGCTTGTAAATGTAGCTGGTTATGTAGCGTTAATGTTAAAATATATAGCCTTACAAGTCATGTGCTAAAAGTGTTTGGATGTTATAAGATAGCATTGTATGTTGAACAGAGCAAAAGTGTTTATGACCTCATGATTTGTGAATAAAAGTCATTGTTTTCATTGTTATTCAACTGTAATGGTTACAACTGTATTAGAAGTATAGTCTAGTACAGTCTTCTTGGAACCTGTCAAAGAGTGTTATTCCGCTGGAGGTCAGGAGGTCAGGAAGGTCAAGGGCTTAGGTTAGCAGATTATGAAACAGACAACAACACAGTAACTCAATCGCAGACAAGCCTTTCCACTTCAGTGGCTTTGGTTTAGTCCCAGCTGTGCGCAGGAACTATTGAAGTGTTGCCTAGCAAAATACATCTACTGCTAGGCTAATAAAATCTCAAGTGGCACGATTTTGAAATAATGGTTTACCAGACATAATATGTTCAGCCACGTTGGCTCACAATCAGCACCACTAAAACTCTCTTGTAAACATTTTATGGTTCAAACAGTATCAAATTTCAAACAGTCCAAGTTGAAGCATCATCAAATTTCCACGCAGCTTCTGTTTTCTTACTGTGAATTTTTGCCCTGAGATGTAATGTATAGTGTTTTGAAAGTCTTGTTACACTTTGTTTCTCAGCATCCAGTTAGTCCACAGAGTACCGAAGAGATTGTTGTGGTGAGTGTTATCCTCAACAATAAATCATGATGATTCAGACTTCATTATGTCAGCTTGAGGAAATAAAGAGTGATGTGGTGGCTAAGGGCAGTTTTCTTCACCATGCAGACGCCAGTCTTCCACTTCAGTCAAGTCAATATAAGTACAGTCATTCAGAGAGGCAGGGCTCAGCTGCTTACTTTTGTATGACCTTAAGAACGAGGTTTGGAATGTGGAGCTGTGCTGAGAATCTCAACTGTTACCTAAATGAGAGGTTAAATGGTGAGGGCAATGTCTGTGAGGACTGCAAAGTGGACTTTAAAGTGATAGTTTACCCAGGAAAAAAAAAAAAAATTGTCATGATTAACATTCTGTATGGCATTCATTCTTCCATGAAACACAGAAGTAGATGTTAGGCAGAGTGACATCCTTAAGCCCAAAGTATACTTCAGTTTTGATGTGAACGCTTAGTGTCTCCATGCAGTTGAACCCGAGCCTGTCAAAGTATACTTCATTTGACTGTTCCAACATAGGCAGGCAGTTGGCAAATGCACGCTACAACTGCTATGAGATACTAGACTATTTCTCCACATAAAGATATGTTTATATTGTTTCAAACTCGAATTATACAAATGCAAGTATCTCCTGACCTTCTCACACATGTGCTCGTCATGCACATCCATTGTTTTTGTTTCCACATTCGTCTCCTGTTGTTTAGTGGTGATTATATCCTCTTCTAGCGCTTCTTCATGACAGCAATGACTCAAATGTGAGTGTTAACTACTTATGGACCCTCTAATTAGTGCAAAACTTCCAGGCGCAAGTGTATTCTGCGTGTTCACAGACACGCGGTTAGAAAATCGTACTGTGTGCATTCAGTGCTTGAGCACTTTGCTGATGACAAAATTTGTGTCATGCATCCTGTCTGACCGAAGTATACTTTGGGCTTAAGTCATCATTCACTTTCATGGAAAAAAGAACATAATGCCTAAAATCTCTTTTTGTGTTCCATGGAAGACAGAAAGTAATAGGGGTTTGAAATAACATGAGGGTGAGTAAATGATGACCGAATTTTCATTTTGGGGTGAACTATCCCTTTAATCTTGTGTTTGCTAATCTTTTTTGCTGGTTTGAAAAGGACAGACTTGTAATGGATATTTTTATCCTATTAAGCAATGAAATAGAAGAGGGGAACCTTCAGCAAAGGTTCGTATACTTAAAACCGCATTAATGCCACTCAAGTACAGGCTTACAGTTTACACTCGTCTTGAGACTGTTGGCGTGAAACCTTCCGAAAGCTTTCAGTCATCAAGAGTGTGTCAACTTTACTGAAATTATCAAAGGGAGAGAGAGCTTTGCATTTCAAAAATAATTAAATTGCAGCATATTACGCACATGTAACAGGATTTCAATTGCCCTCAGCATTGTATTGCAACAGAGGAGATTTACTCCAATAATACCATGAAAGGAAAGAGCAATAATTTCAGAGACATTATGGCATGACGCCAAGGAAGACCAGGAGAAAAATGTTGGAGTATGCGTAGAGACTCACCCTCTTGTCATTCAAAGCTTGCCTAACCAGGTTTTCTAACAACATTAGGGTGAGTAAATGATGACAGAATTTTCTTTTTAGGGTAAACTATCCCTTTAAAGATGATATGTGTAATTTGTTCAATGCTAAATCACTTTCTTCTATCCTATTTTATGTGCAAAGACAACAATTAGTAAGCAATGTTGGCTGATTCCCTCAAAAAATGTAAACACTGTGGCATTATTAAAACATTTCCCTGTTTGTTTGAGCATCCTGACCAGCCAGACGTAGTAACATTAACTCAGCCAATGGCATGAGTATGGGATGGGATTATCTGTTTGTCCGAAAAATGGAGGGGGTGTTTTCAGGAAACCTGTTTAAAAACCAACATGATCACACGGGAAGTCAGAATGTTTTTTCAAAGAGTTCCGGTACCCTACGATCAGCGACATTATGCCAACTCACCGACAAGCGGCATCTCCTATAAGAAATTTTTGCATCACTTCCAGTGTGTTCACCTTTCCTTGTGGAGTGACTGGAAGCGTGTTGCATTAGCAGCGTGTGAGACCCAAGTTTGGATCCCATGAGGAAACCAGCAAATAATCGCGTTCGCATAAGTGACAAGCTTGATTCGGAGGTTGCGTTTTCCCCTCTAACATTACATTTTTACTCCACTGATGGTTCGGTTTAAATTTGGGGGTTGGCTTGGGGTTCCGTTTATAAAATATGCATTCCTCCTCACTAAATTACGTCCTGTACAGCTGAAAACAACTCGAGTCACAACTCACTTTTGGCACCCCTCCGTGGACATTTCACTTGGAAAATGGAGCTCACACGCCCAACAACAGTTACCACTTTGGCTACTTAGGGCAGTGTTTTGCATTTCGGTAAACACAGACCGATTTTAGCTAAAGAAAAGAAAACCTGCAATTTCGTTTTGTGCCACTAATGTTAAAATACACACTTCACCTTTAAAAATGTCTCATGCCCATTTACTTTTATTTCACCTGATGATATGAAGACTGTCATAATATTCCCAGCAAAACCTAATGTCAGTAGAGATTGATAATTTAATTTCTAAATTGTGGCGTACAATAAACCTAGCTCTTTCTCAATTTCAGTACAAAAGAAGTACCCCTTTTAGCTTTGTTCAGAGGTGTGCAGGGGTTATGCAAGCATTATTCCCATAAACATGGACTTGTGAGATTGTGTTGACTAGCACTGTGTTCAGTGTCATTGACTGGTTTGTACTTGTTGAGGTAGCATGAATTAAGTGAGTGCTGAAAGAAAGGTGTTATGTTAGTATGTAGGCGGAGGTAATTAAGTGCAGGAAACATGCATTATTAATGGTAATGGGTTATAATAATAGGCTGCAGCGTGATCTGTCATGCCCACCACTTTGGGTCATTGGCATGTTGATGTACCCGCTGTTGTTCCCTGGACCTGTCAGAACTCTCACTCGCCTGATGGAGAGCTCTCGAGTCGTGATGCTTTCAGGACACAGAGATGCACATGCCATATGAGGAGCAAAGAGCAAAACTAGCTGAATTTATTTTGTATGTCAGCATTGTGCTAATCATACAGTGACTTTAAGGGGGTTTGATGTTTTGAAGGGGGTTCAGAGGACTTTCTGTAGGTAATTTTTAGGCCACAATCTATGTGGGTTTGTCTCGTACAACACAAATAGTCTTTGGGTGCCCTAGCTGTTTTGTGCTTATCTTTTGAGCCTGATTTCATGAAAAAAACTTGACTGTGGCGTCATCTTTACAAAATGATATTACGTGGCTCCTTACATGTATAGTGGAAGTTCCGAGGTGAAATGTCCAGTAAGTGGCACAAAAAGCAAGTTACATTTTCTCCCAAACAGATTAGGTTTCCCAGCAAACAGGGGACGCCCCCTGGCCATTTGACAACATCCCCTCAGGTCTGCATTTGCTTAATTTTGTAACGTTCAATGCAGGACATTCCCAAGCCATTTTGCACATTCGCTACAGGTCCCAAATGGATAGTGGTAAAATTTAGACGTTCATTACGAACAATAATGACTATGCGTCTCAATGTTGACAAGTCCGATGTTCTTTTTTAAGTAAAATGAAAAGGACGTTCAAAGGACTGGTATATTGTCATATAATGTTCATTTCAACAGGAAACGAGCCACATAAAAAGTGAAATGCAAAATGTAAATCTATAATACTGTAATAATGAGTTGCATAATTGTCATGTTTTGTGAATGTGCGTGCAAACGTGCTCAAGCGCTGTATTTTGCTATGGATACCTATTCAGATGAATACTTAAGCATTGTTTGAAAACACTGTTAAAATCTACACTGAAAAACAACAGACCCCGCATAATTTGCACACTGTATATCACCCAAAGATGAGGATGTGATTAGTTTTACTTTAAACAGGATGATGAAAGCTTTCAGACAGCTCTTGCTGACACCAAAAACAAACATATTATGTAAATTTCCTCACTGACTGCAACACATTGCTACAGAGTGCCAAATTTCCCACAATAGGCAAGTAATATGAAATGGGGCTGTGAATGATATCTTCATGGAAACTAAGCAAGCCAGGACAAAGGTAAGCATAGCCCTATATGGATGATGATACTCTATCTCCCAATACCGAGAGGAACCAAACAGACAAGATCTAATATCTTCTGCTTCATTCCAAAGTAGAATTAGCAATTCTACACTCTGAAGCTATGAAGAGGCCTGGGTGTTTTTGGACACACTGTGCTTGATAAATGGCAGGAGAAAAAGCTCATAAGTAGCATCTGTGCTATTGCCTGACAGCCAGCTCTGCATAGTTTAGCATGTTATTGAACTTAGAATAAACCACATATTTCTACTGAATTTCTTAAATGGATAGTTCACCTAAAAAAATAAAAAAAAGAAAAGAAAATAAGACCTGTACAGCCTTTTTTCTGCTGTGGAAAACAAAAGGGGATGTAAGGCAGAATGACACTTCAGTCGACATTCATTGCATGGAAAAGGAAAAAAATGCAATGAAAGTGAAAGTCATATTTATTTCATGCCATGACAACCGTTTTGTAAGCTCATGGCAGCTCAGTGCCTTTTACGAACAAATCACTGTATTAGAATTATTATTCACTTGATTTTTTGGTAAAGCAAACAATGATGTCTCAATGTCATGAAGGGTCATTCTAGGTTTAGGAGTTGACTGAGCAGACATTCCTCAGGTTTTGCCAACTCACACAAAAGCTCTTAACACAGTCCAGATGCCTCTGGAACAAAATCAGAGAGGGAAAATTATCCTCTTGGTTTTCAGGAGTAAATATTTTCATCAGTTTGGAAGGTTAATGGAAACAGCCGGAGCTGGCCGAGGAGAAGAGACATTCCCCTGCTACTTCTCGGACACTTGCTTGGTGGGAGAACAAGGCAATATAACATGCCAGCTTCTGCAACACTCATGATGGAAGAAAGGAGTTAAAATAATAGACCACAGTGCTCATTTATAGGTCTGTCAGCAACCATTTTGGATCATACTCAGAAGATGTAAAGATATTTTATAAAGTTTGGCTTCATGTTCTGCCTGAAGCCTGTTACTCTCACAAGTTTAAACCAGAAAAAACAGGACATCCCAATAGGTCAACCAAAAAAGGCTTATGTGTGAACATTTCTCTCTCCAAAATGGCCCTTGGTCAGGGTAGACACCATATTTAATTTAACACAAATGAAGACAAGGCTGTGAGAGATAGGTGTCTGTTCAAAGGGTTGTACTTTGGTGTTGATTGTTCAATCGATGAAACCATGGGTTGTGGAAATTAGACCTGACCTGGAGCTCAAAGGGTTAGTTCACCCAATAAGGAAAATTCTCTCAACATTTACTCACCCTCATGCCATCCCAGATGTGTATGATTTTCTTTCTTCTGCTGAACACAAACAAAGATTTTTAGAAGAATATTTCAGCTCTGTAGGTCCATACAATGCAAGTGAATGATGACCAGAATTTTTAAGGTCCAAAAAGCATATAAATGCAGCATAAAAGTAATCCATATTACTCCAGTGGTTAAATCCATGTCTTCAGAAGCAATATGATACGTGTGGGTGAGAAACAGATAAATATTTAAGTGATTTTATTTTTTTTATTTATTTTGCTGGTTAACAATATGGATATGCTGGTCCACAAACTAGACCAGAACTAAGACAGAAATAACCAGCATGAACCAGCCTATAGACTAACATGGGAACTGCATGCTGATTAAGCTGGCCTTTTTTAGCAGGGTTGTTATTTTTAGTCCATGTCTGTTAGCTTCGATGCCATTTATATGCTAGAGTCCTTCTAAAAATTGTCAAATGTAACTTTTAGCAGATATATGCATTTAAAATTAAATGGGATAGCAAACCAAAAATATTGACTTATGTTGCAGTTGCACTAAACAGATTTTTGTCCAATCAAATTCTCTCTTGGATGAGAATGCCCCTCCTCCCAAAAACCACCTTTAATCCAGTAGCAAGTAGTAAATCATTGTTTGCTTGAGATGTTACTAAATCTATGATGAGTCCTGCAATTTGTCCCACCCAAAATTCCTAAAATAAGCACAACAGTCTGGTTCAGGAAGTAAGAATCTCATTAATTTTCTCCATAGACAAATGGATTTTTAACGATAACTGAAAAACATTTAATCTATCGTGAGCTCTAAAGTTGTTAATCGATGGTATATGCTTCTTTTGAAGCCATCACTCTGTGTTATTTTCAATTAATTTTTCAAAAATTGTTTTAATAGTGGAATTCCTTATTAAAAACAACACTACCCATGATCCTTAAGGGAAAAATCCATGAATCGGAGAATTGCGGCAAACAAACCGCTGCAAAATAGCTCTTCAGCGACTGCCCATTCCCATGACGCACTGCGAAAGATGCAATCAAGTCTCCCTGCACTCTCAAAATATTTAGACAGTAATTAAGTGTGCTTGGCATCAGACCTGAAGGACACCAGAGAACATGGAGGATACACAGTTTAATAGAGCACACACTGGAGCTCTGCTTTGTGTGATATTATATATCTTTGTATAATATATTCTTATATTTGTATATATCTGAATATTTTGCTAAAAAATTATTTGTATTTATAATCAACTACTTAAAATTAATAGTTTGATATTTTCTATAGTGTATATCATTTTCAGTGCTTCATGGGATTGTAATTGATTCCTTCATTGAAAATGTCAAGTATACAGTCTTGTACCATTGTAATTTCATATATGTAAAGGTTCCAACAGGAAGGAAGCGGGAAGCGGGTTAGCAGTCCAGGTAAATCAGCTTTTATTCAAGGGTTCAGCTTCACAGACAAAGTATAGGCTTTTCAGTTTCATAAACAAAGAGCATCTCCATCGTCACTATAACGAGAAACAGGTGTTATGCATCATTAATCACCAGGTGATGGCCCTTACCGCTTCCTCTCTCCCCAGTGACAGACACACAACCATGTACCGCTCCACATATCCCCACCGCCCGACTCAGGCCCAGACAACGTCCGGCCTGCCAACTCCCCCCCCATTCCTGGAGACACAACCATCTGTGGCCCCGGCCTGTGGACTACCTTAAATATGAAGGGCTGAAGTGCCAAGTACCAACGAGTGATCCGCACATTGGTATCCTTCATGCGGTGGAGCCACTGAAGCGGGGTGTGATCCGAGTGGAGGATGAAGGCCCGCCCCAGCAGGTAGTAGCGGAGGATTAGGACCGCCCACTTGATGGCAAGACATTCTTTCTCGATGGTGTTGTACTTAGTCTCTCTCAAAGAGAGCTTACGACTAATGTACAGCACAGGGCGCTCCACACCCTCCACCTCCTGTGAGAGCAAGGCCCCCAACCCCCTCTCTGATGCATCCATCTCTAAAATAAAGGGGAGAGAGAAGTTAGGAGCATGTAAAAGTGGCCCGCCACAGAGTGCAGATTTCACTCTCGTGAAAGCCTGTTGGCACACCTCCGTCCACTGGACCGGATCTGGTGCCCCCTTTTTAGTGAGATCAGTCAAGGGGCTGGTGACATCAGAAAAATTAGGAACAAACCTTCTGTAATAGCCAGCCAGCCCCATGAACTGCCTCACCTCCTTTTTGGACTTAGGATGTGGGCAGGCCGCTATCGCTGCGGTCTTATCAATCTGGGGACGTACCTGCCCATGATGCTGTACTTCCACCTGCCCAATTGCACACTTTTTCGGGTTTTCCGTGAGCCCCGCCCGCCTCAGCGACCTCAGGACAGCTCTCAGATGCTGCATATGCCACTGCCAATCATTACTGTATATAATGATATCATCTAAGTAGGCAGCGGCATACGCAGCGTGTGGCCGGAGGATCTTATCCATGAGGCGCTGGAACGTGGCGGGAGCCCCGAACAAACTGAACGGAAGAATGATGAATTGGTGTATTCCGAACGGTGTGGAAAACGCAATTTTTTCTCGGGATATTGGAGAATATCCCTTAATTAAATCCAGTGTCGAATAAAATTGAGCTGCACCCAACCGATCAGTTCGTCAATTCAGGGCATTGGGTACACATCAAATTTAGACACCGCGTTTACTTTCCAGTAATCAACACAGAACCGGACTGACCTGTCACTCTTAGGTACAAGAACAACCGGGCTCGCCCAATCGCTGTGCGATTCTTCTATTACCCCCATCTCGAGCATTGCCTCTAATTCATCCCGAATCACCTTTTTCTTGTGTTCGGGTACGCGGTATGGCCGACTACGCACTACCACTCCCGGTGGGGTCTCAATATTGTGTTGTATGAGTTTAGTCTGACCGGGAAGAGGAGAGAACACATCCGCAAACTCTTTTTGCAACCCGACCACCTCCTTGAACTGGGACGGTGAGAGGTGGTCTCCACAAGGGTGAATGAATCGGCTTTGAACTTCACCTCTGGCCCAAACTCCGCCCTCTCCGGAACTACCATCGCCATGGACACAGGGACCACCTCTCTCCACAATTTAAGGAGGTTGAGGTGGTAAATTTGACGTGCCCCACCTCTAGCCATTCGTTTAACTTCATACTCAAGATCCCCGACTCGCCGTGTAACCTCAAAAGGTCCTTGCCACTTGGCGAGTAATTTGGAGCTCGATGTGTGGAGTAATACAATTATTTGTCTCCCGGTGCAAATTCCCGTAGCTGGGCACCCCTATTATATAGCCAGCTTTGTGCCTCTTGAGCTTGGAGCAAATTCTGTTGTAACAAATGAACCAGTGTGTGTAGCTTTGCTCAAAGATCAAGGACATACTGAATTTCATTTTTGCTCTGGGAAGGTCCTTCCTCCCACACCTCCCATATGACATCAAGCACCCCGTGGGGCCGGCGTCCATACAGGAGCTGAAAGGGGGAAAACCCCGTGGAGGCTTGCGGTACCTCCCTGATTGCAAATAATAGGGGGTCCAACCATTTGTCCCAATTTCTAGCGTCCTTGTGTACGAACATACGAATTATGTTTTTAAGGGTTCGATTAAATCGTTCCACCAGCCCGTCAGTTTGCGGGTGATAAACGCTGGTGCGAATCGATTTAATCCCCAGCAATTCATAAAGTTTGCATAGTGTTCGTGACATAAATGTTGTGCCTTGGTCAATGAGGATTTCTTTCAGAATCCCCACCCGAGAGAAAATTTTGAAGAGTGCCTCCGCAACCCCGTGTGCTGTGATGTTGCGTAAAGGCACTGCTTCCGGATATCATGTTGCATAATCCACCAGGACTAATACAATACATGCTGACCGTTCTAATGGCCCGACGAGGTAATGGGCACTTGGGGTGGCCGGTGGATTCACCAACTGACATTCACAGCATGCCGCACACCATCTGCGTACATCCCCGCGAATGCCCGGCCAATAAAAGCGGGCCATTAAAGGTGTAGTGTTCTCTCCGGTCCTAAGTGACCCGCCATAGGATTGTGGTGAGCCGCCTGGAAAAGTGTTTCCCGACGGGTCCTCGGGACTAATAACTGGGTTGTATTTTCATGGGTTTGAATGTCCTGCGTAACTAGATACAACCGGTCCCTAATAGTTGAAAAGTATGGGTATGTGAGGACGGTGTCCGGCTGGAGCTGCTGGCCATCGATTACTCTCACTTGGTCAAAGGCATGCCTAAGGGTTTTGTCACATGACTGCTCTAGAGGGAAGTCCCCCTCCGGGAATTCCCTGAGGGTGGGAACACCGGAGCATTCCCCTCCTGCATCATTCTGACGCTGAGAAGACATGGACGGCCCCGGCTCAGCCTCCCCAGCCATCACGTCACACATCACACACCGTGTTTTTGGTTTGCAGGACCCATCCCACACAATGCTTTTAATAATCTTTTAAACCCTGGCCAATTTGTTCCCAAATGTTCCCACTCTATGTTTTACACCCCGAAATTGAAACATCCCCGTGCACACACCTCACCAACACCTTGTGATTTGAACCCAAAGACACGTCATGAACCAAGCCGTGATGGATCGAGGTTTGATTGCAACCCGAATCCACCAGGGCTTGGTATGTATGCCCCTTAATCCTTACCGGTATATCTTACGTCCCAGTCGATCAGGGGTGGCCTGTGGCGTGTCGGGTACCCGGATCCACGTCCCCATTTCCATTACCGGACACCGGTCCTGGACGTGTCCCCGCTCCCCACAACTCCAACAGACTGTGTCCCAGGCTCCCCCACTGCACCCATGGTGGCGGAGACATCACCCTGGGAAGGACAATGGAGAGGGGTAGGGGAGGGGGTCGGCGCGTAGTGCAGCCCGCGGAAGCGGGGCGCCGGTTTGGGTAAATACGCCCTCCGTTTCCGGGGGGAGGGAACAGGTTGAGAGGGAGGAGAGGGAGGAGAGGGAGGGGCAGAAGGGGGAGTAGAAGAGAGAGGGAGAGAGAGACTTGGACTGCTCGCCGGCTTCTGGGTAGGCCGCCATGTGGGCTTCGGCCAGCTGGACGCCGTCATCCACCGATGTGGGGTGATGGCACTGGACCCATTCCGCAGTCTTCTTGGGCAGATGAACGGTCAGCTGCTCGAGCACCATCAGCTCTATTATGTCCTCCATGGCGTGCCCTTCCCCGGCTAGCACCCATTTTCGGCAGGCATCCCGGAGCTGCTGGGAAAATGCAAACGGGTGGCTGACCTCACTCAGCATAATAGAGCGGAACCACTGGCGATGTTGTTCGGGGGTGCAGCCCACCCGTTGCAGGACAGCGGTCTAGTCCAGGTGGTCCGCAGCTGGCAGTTGTTGCGCCACAAGTTGGGCCTCCCCAGAAAGCAGCGGTAGCAAGTGGAGGGCCCACTGGGGCTCAAAGAGGCCCAGGAACACCTCTGGGTCATCCTGAGGGCCCATCTTCGTCAGGAGGAGGTGTGGCTTCATCGCTGCCTCCGGGGTCGTGGCGGAGGATCTGCCTGGAGCTAACCAGCTCTGAAGAGCCTGCCAATCCTTGGTCTGGGCCCGGAGGAGCTCCAGGAAACGATGCTCCTGGGCGAGCAGGGCTTGGTGATGGGTCTCCTGGACGCTAGCCAGGGCGCAGATGACTTTGCCCAGCGGTGAGGTGTCCATGGCGACCAGTTTTCTTCCTTCGATGTCCTGGGTTTTGGCACCAGTGTAAAGGTTCCAACAGGAAGGATGCGGGAAGCAGGTTGGCAGTCCAGGAAAATCAGCTTTTATTCAAGCGTTCAGCTTCACAGACAAAGTATAGGCTTTTCAGCTTCATAAACAAAGAGCAAGCTTTTCAGCTTCATAAAACAAAGAGCAGCTTTTCAGCTTCACAAAACACTAAACAGGCTTTCGGATACAGACGTGGCTTTTCAGCTTCACGCAACTCTCTCTGCCTCACTGGCATTTTCGGCGGCCTTTTCAAGCCCATCTCCGTCATCATCCTCTCTCCCCAGTGACAGACACATGACCACGTCCTGCTCCACAATATACTTTTTTTGTTGCTGCTTCAAATCAAAGTTTGTAATGTTGCGATTCACATCAGAGCTGGTTGGTTTGGCTCAGGCTTAGAACTCTTTAGAAACAATTAATGGGAAAATACTTCCGGAACCAAGTTGTCAGAAAAAGTGGGAGGGCACTGTTGAGCTCTACAGGAAATATGTCAACACATGACAGAAAACTATGCAAGTCAAGTCATTTTTTGGGCTCTTTAAGCCATTGAAAGGACTATACCTCTATCCCTCACAGCCTTGTTTCGTTCATGTCGCATTTAAAATTACGTCAACCCATACTTCATGAGCACCAACGGTGATAGTTTGACTTAGAACAGTTGCTGAACTCTCTGCTTTCTTCTCCTTGACTTTGACTTCTGGTTAATTTAGTATCTCATGCCAAAGAGATATTACCATGATTGGACATGTGTAGGTCTTTGACTGAGAATCAGAGCCAGTGGTTTCCTCTTCATGACCATCCATGCTCAAGAAGCCCTCAAAAGTACTGGGGATGAGCAATAAACACCGGGTTGATTTCCTCCAGACGATCCTCTACATCCTGTCCTGCCCAAACAAATGCTCAGAACAAAGGCAAAGGGACACAAAGCAGAGCTCCAGTGTGTGCTCTATTACACTGTGTATCCTCCATGTTCTCTGGTGTCCTTCAGGTCTGATGCCAAGCACACTTAATTACTGTCTATCTGTTACTGCACATCTCCTGTTTACAGGACATGTTTTTTCTCGAATATATGGCACTGTTTACATCACTTTGATTCATGTCGTAAGATTCTTGGACTGTGAGAGGTCAGCTGATCTTGTAAGCCTCTGGTGATTTTGTTCATGAGACTACCAATAGGAAACCAAAATCACAGATGAGATCTCTGTAATATTTCAGTTATTTCTCCTAGACAACAATAGGTTTAATAGGATCTTGTCTCTAGGTAAGGCTTAGCTGATTGGGTGCTAAATTGTAATTTAAAAAAAAATTACAATTAATTAATACTTTCATAGACATTTAGTTGGCTGTTGGTGAAACAAATCAGCTTTACTAGCTGTTTTGCCTGGGGTAAAAAAAATGTTTCCAGTTGTGTCTGCATTCAAACACAGTTTTTCCCTAAACATTGTTAAAGGAAAAACATAAAAGGTCTGTAAGGAAAAAAAATCGTATTTTGCAATTTCTGTGGAAACTTTGGTTATTATCTCTACACAAATATTCATGATCATGTAACAGTTGTTGCAGTTCCATGACCAATTAACCGCATGGGCCCACCGGAATATGAAAAGATAATTATTAGTGTGATGAAAGTCTTTCACTTTAAACCATTAAAGTGAGAGATTTACTGTCTGTTGACAGCACCCTTGTTGGCTTTGAGAAAATGCCTCTGATGTGAAATAACATTTGGCTGGTTGCATAGACAGTTACACATAAATATGAATGAAATTGCTTGTTACGACCTGAGATGCTTATTAAAAGGAAAAAATCCTCTGAATGTTCACCCACTGAGTGTGTGGTCTGCTGCATTAATCAGAGCACTGGCTGAAAAGAACATTTTTACATTTCAAATTTACAGTTTTTCAAAGGCAGCTCTGTTTAAGGGAAATTACACAGAGTTCTGTTAGTGGTCACACAAAGGAACGGATGCAGTATGACTCAAATTGACTAATTAATTTGTGGGATTCCATCCTACAGTACGTGACCATCTCATCTCTCAATAGACAATCAAAAAGATTTTTCAAACAAAAACAAAAAACTTTCACTGAGCACCTTGCATGTCTGTGTAACAAGGAAGGACACCGGGAACTGGATTCTTCAACACAGGTAGGGAACTTTTAACTGACCACTTCTCTGGTTTACAGTTTCACAATAACACATCAGCTTTACACTAACACATCAGCTTTACACTAACACATCAGCTTCACAGTAAGGCTCTCGATCCAGTCTCTCTCTCTCGATCCGGCGCTGGCATGGTCCTTTTATGCCGCTCTCCCCAATCTCACTACAATTAGAGACAGGTGTTAGCCATAATTTGGCTCAGGTGTATGCACCCTTACCACTCTCTCTCTCCCGACGGACGCTCGACCACACCCCCGCTGCCAAAGTCTGCTTGCACTTATTTGTGCAATACAGCAGGATTCAGCGCTCTTGTTTGCATAGACCTTAATTACAGAAGCGCCATCTTTGACGGGAATGACAACGAGGCTGTAATGGACAGATGTACAGTCTCTTCAGTGGGCTGAACTGCAGTTTAAAGTGTTTTTGGATCGTTCCGCAGAAAAAACTTTGAAAAAATATCTTTCCAAGAACATATAGTTGACAAAAAACTCCAGACAACATGAGTTGTGGAAAATCAGATGTGATCTAGGAGCTTATTACAGCTTTATACCATGCATGCCATTGAGGAGATGGTAAGTCTATCCCTCACAGCCTCGTTGTCATTCCCATTAAAAATCAAAGATAGCGCTACCATGAATAAGGTCTATAAAGCCCAAAAGCAGATCCAAGTTGCATATTGTATAATAACAGCAGAGATGCGCTCTTTCAGCTATGAACCCTTTTCACAGACTGTGATGATATATTTTCACCTTATTTAGCAGTCTAAATCTAGCAAATAATTTTATATTTTACGTTTTTTTATTATTTAGTAGAACTGTCAAAATTAACATGTTAACGCATTTGATTATTTTAAACAAACACACAGCAGTAATAACCACACAGCAGTGATAAAGTGATGGGGAATGGAGCTCTTGATGCTATTTGTTGTACAAAACTAGCCTAGATGGAACTTGTGACAAAATTCAAGTATTTTTCGGCCGAAGTAAGGTGCATTTTTATTACCACAGAAGCACACCAAGACTTAACTATCACCAAATGCAGAATGTTTTTGTCTGCAAGCGCTTTTCATGTGGAGTTCAAAGCAGCGCTTCACGCTGGCATTGACGCCCTGGTGCGAATCATGAACGCAGCTTCACGATTGCTGTAACAAAGCGGCTAGCCACAGTCTGCCGCCTGATTAATATTTGTGGAGGATTTGAGTTTAAGAGATTTAATGCCCATTGCAATGAATATGCAACCTATGTGGGGACTAATTCTTTCAATTAGTCAAACTCCCACTTAGACTTTGTGAAACATTTAATATTACTTGAATTTTAGTGCACTTCTATCTTTATACTGTGGAAGACTTTGTTTGGAAAATGGGTTCCACTTTATATTAGGTTTCTTTAACTACTATGTACTTAAGCATTTGATAAAATGTACTTATTATGTACATAGTTGTTGTTGCAGTGTACTCACATTCAAAGTACCTGCATTTAATTACATTTGTAGTTACCCAGGTAACCTTACCTCTAAACTCTTCCTCTTGTGGAAAGTTGTGGAAACGCACTAGTGGATTTTTTCTTTTGCTGTTGGATTGGATCAAATGGAAATGCAAAATTAATATTTGCTGTTGACTCCCATTCACCCCTATAGAAGTTTACCTTGCAATAGTCTACTTCCGTGTTCCAACTACTGAAATATGAAACAGGCCCAAAAATGGACAATGACACAAGACACTTTTGTGCGTTCAAAACAGTCAGTGTTTTTTGAAGCTGAATTAACTACTTGACTCTGCATCTTAAAACACCACTATCAAGGTGTGAGACATCAACAGAAAGGTTGATAATTCCCTGCTCTAAGGACAAGTTTAATTTAGAATTACCACTGGAGTTTGCTTATCTTTGTGAAAAACTACATACCCAGCACAGCAGCAAGAGGAAATTACGAAATTAGAGCCTGCCAGTTCCATTCAGTATATATAGGCCGTGCTCTGAATCAGATGAACTAATCTCAATAAGAAAACTGGACAGTCAGTAAACACAGGATTCCCACTATTCCAAATTCCCAATCAGATGGTCTGCTTATCATTGGCCATCCTTCAGCTGTTGGTAACAAAAAGGGACATTTGTTTATATGAATGTGTTTTCCCTCAGTCATATTGACACAAACTTAACATTTTCTGCCTTTGCTGTGTAGTCCAGTGGACTACTTCTTAATAAAGAAGGGACCCACTCCATGGAAAGGTCAGGATTGCTTCCGTCTCTTACACCAGTTGTTCCTGTTCTTTTACCTGTGCTCAGAACATATGATAATCCATCCCAACTGGGCTTTCTAAAGACATCTTGCACCATTGCATCCCATATCTGCCATATATGGAGTGGGGTCCCTAAATTTTATCTAACTATAAAAAATCATTCTATATTTTTTAATTTAATACAAAAATAATTATAAATCAAAATACAATTTGTGAATAAATAAAAATAACATAACAATAAAAATAAAAACAAGAACTTTTTCCTCTGTTTTGCTTTAATGACACTAAGCACTCGAGCTGACATGGACTCCACAAGTTTGAAACCTGATAATCCATGTTAGTCCAGCAAGAAAATC
The DNA here is from genome assembly GCF_019703515.2 of Myxocyprinus asiaticus. NCBI lineage: Eukaryota > Metazoa > Chordata > Actinopteri > Cypriniformes > Catostomidae > Myxocyprinus > Myxocyprinus asiaticus. The sequence goes on from NC_059377.1 coordinate 17,861,907, forward strand.
TGGCATTTTGTAGAGTTAAAATAGTTATTGTCACAAATTTTCTTATATTTGATTTGTGACGTAGAAATAGTGTAGAATCTTAAATATTTTGCATAGTAACGTTACTTTGCATTTTCAATATCCTAATAATAATACATTTGTAAAAAAAATCCCACAATTACATTGTTGTCTCAGACCTTTGGAACCCACTGTTTTTTTTTCTGTTTTAAATCGAAAAAAATAAAATACAAATATTATATGCATCATTATATTTAGATTATTTTTCAATTGAATAACATGCTGGAATTCCTGCATTGCAATTCTCTCACTCACTCTCTCGCACTCGATTATACTACCTGACTCACAGTATTTCTTACCTGCAGCCCTTATAGGTGTTAAAAAATTTGGGAATGCAGGTTTTTACAAGCACGAATACAGTTACTCAACACTGGTTGTCTATGTATGTACACATTATTTAAACAACCCCTTGTTGGTGGTGACCTTTAAAAGTTCTCATGCAATGTCTAAAATGATTCACAAAGAGACATTCCATAAATGAGAACATGATTGTGCATAATAAGGTTATAATGGGTAGTGCGTGAGTCATCGGCAAACATCGGGTCCGTCGGTGATGGTTTTGTGTGTTACATTTCTTTTGAAACCTTTATCAACACATTGCACAATAAGAATTTTATGAATTGTGCAGGAGTCAAGGAGATTAAAAGCGATGACACTAGTGGAAAAAAGCAGAGACTCTATATGAGGCATTGCCTCCCCTTCTTAGAGGGCTGCTATTTGCTCTGGGCAAATGGGCCAGTTGCACAACTGTTTTACCAATGCTGTTCAAACGGCTTCTCACAACAACCTGCAGTAAACAAAAGGCACAAAAGCAAGCTGTGCCGGTTTGCAAAATCCCCCCACCCCCCAGGCCCTAGCAAACAGACCCTCTTTGCCCCTCTCTGCGACACTTATACACTTACACAAAACGTCAGCCACTCTCTGATGCAAATAATAGATCAGAGTTAAAGCCCATGGAAACAGTTTGATTACGAAATAACGAAAGTTCAATGAAACCTGTATATTTGAACATACCATTGTCTTGCATCACTCAAAGCTGCAAATTGTACAAGCTTTACTCCTGTGGTAATATACTATGGGTTTATGCTGTGGTTTTAGCAATAATCCTCTCTTACTAACTCCTATCTAAAGACCTACGTATGTGGTTTATGTGATTTGGGGGAAACCAGAACTATGCTCTTATAGTGGCCTCTTAATAGATATTTTTGTAGGCAAAAAACACAAAGACCTGTTTTAAACAGCTCGAGGCAGCATTGTCAAAAATTTATTGCAATTCTGTCATCATTTACTCGCCCTCATGTTGTTCCAAACCTGTATGGCAAAATGAGTTGTTAGCTGAATGTTAAGGTGCCAATACACTAGCGGAATCTAAGAAAGAACCAGCATGACTTCATTTAAAATGAAATCTGACCAAAAAGGTGTTTTTGAGTTTGTTGCAGTTGTTTGAAAGCTTTGCCAGTGGGAACTTTCCTACATCTGTACGATCGTTCGCATTAAGACATTTTCAAGGACCATGTCATGTGATTTTTTTTTTTTTATAATTAAGTCTCCAAAAGTGCATATTATCCCATATATTCTTATAAGTCCTTTCAAGGCAAGTCAGTTTACTCGGCGGCCATCTTGGGAGCACCCCGGGCAGCTATTTTCTATGGATACAAGTGGCATAAAAGTACAGCTCCTATCTATTTAAATGGGGAAAGACCAAAATCTCCAAAACGATTGGTCAAAATCATGATCAAAGAACATATTTCAAACCAGCAGTAAAATCTGACTGCAATGATATCGTAAATTGTGCTTCTTTAGCTAAGATCACATTACATAAGATCACTTTTTGGACTCAAGATGGCGCTGAGTATGGCTGCTGCGTTGCGAGCTCCGACACAACATAGTAGTGTTTTGTTTGTTTTGTTCATAATTCTTATGTTTTTTGTCTTGGATGTTGTCTGCCTTATTGTCTATTACAGACAAACACTTTTGGACATTGGTTCAGCAATTTCACACCGTAAACCGGACTTCAAATTTCTCAATGCCGACCCGCTGTTTACAAACACGCAAGCGGAGCCCTATATCTGGGCAGCACGGCCGCGGAAACGCAAAAGGAAAAGGGGAAACAGAGCCGGCTTTCTCATCAGAGTAAGACGCCGCGCAAATCGACCCCCGCTACCCACTATTCTACTGGCAAATGTTCAGTCTCTGGATAACAAGCTCTGCAAGCTGAAAGCGCAGATCTCTTTCCAATGAGATACAAGGGACTGCTGCATTATCTGCCTTACGGAAACTTGGATGTCTGCGGAGATTCCAGACTCAGCCATTGAACCTGTGGGGTTCTCCGTGCACCGAGCGGACAGAGCCAAAGACCTCTCAGGTAAAAGCAGGGGAGGTGGTGTATGTTTTATGATCAACAAATCCTGGTGTGATCAGAGGAATGTACATTCTGTCAAGTATTTCTGCTCTCCTGATCTGGAATTTCTTATGCTTCTGCGTTGACCATTCTGGCTACCTAGGGAATTCACAGCAGTCATTATCACAGCTGTGTACATTCCCCCACAAGCCGACACAGACCGGGCACTCAAGGAACTGTATGGGAGTATAAGTGAGCTGGAAACCGCGCACCATTCATTGTGACCGGGGACTTTAATAAAGCCAGTTTAAAATCAGTCGCACCAAAATACCACCAGCACATTAGTTTCAGCACACGAGGGGACCGGGTTTTGGACCATTGCTACTCTCCCTTCCGGGATGGCTACAAATCCCTCCCCCGCCCACCATTTGGCAAATCGGACCACTCTTCCATTCTGCTTCTGCCCGCTTACAGGCAGAAACTGAAACAGGAAGCACCCACCCTCAGAACGATCCAGTGCTGGTTGGACCAATCAGATTCCATGCTACAAGCCTGTTTTGATCACACGGACTGGGAGATGTTCTGATGACAACATCGAGCTTTACGCTGATAGCGTAATGTGTTTCATCAAAAAGTGCGTGGAGGATGTGGTTCCGACCAGAACAGTACGGATTTATCCGAATCAGAAACCATGGATAAATAACAATGTTCGCACGGCACTTAATGTGCGGACCTCCGCTTTTAATTCCGGGAATGCGGAGGAGCATAAACAAGCCAGTTATCAGAACCGCAAAACGCCAGTACAGGAGCAAGATTGAAGGACAGTTTAACACCACCAACTCTAGAAGCATGTGGCAGGGAATTAACATCATCACGGACTTTAAAGGGAATAAAAACTCCGCCATGAACACCGCTGCCTCTCTCCCGGATGAGCTAAATAATTTTTATGCTCGTTTTGAGGGAAATAACACCGCCCTCATGGAGAGAGCTCTCGCGGCTGAAGCTACAGAGGTTAGTTCACTCTCCGTCTCTGTAGCGGATGTAACCCGATCCTTCCGACGGGTGAATATCCACAAAGCCGCGGGCCCAGACGGCATTCCGGGCCGCATCATCAGAGCGTGCGCGAACCAGCTGGCTGGTGTTTTGCTCTGTGCTGCCTCTCTCTCTTGACCCGTTGCAGTTTGCTTACCGCAACAACCACTCCACTGATGATGCCATTGCATCTACAATACACACTGCTCTCTCACACCTGGAAAAAAGAACACTTATGTGAGAATGCTGTTTGTAGACTACAGCTCAGCATTCAACACCATAGCGCCCTCCAAGCTAGATGAGAAACTCCGGGCTCTGGGCTTAAACAGCTCGCTGTGCAGCTGGATCCTGGACTTCCTGTCAAGCAGACGCCAGGTGGTTAGAATAGGCAGCAACATCTCCTCATCACTGACCCTCAACACTGGAGCCCCGCAGGGCTGTGTTCTCAGCCCACTACTGTATTCCTTGTACACACATGACTGTGTGGCAACACATACTATAGCTCCAACGCCATCATTAAGTTTGCTGATGACACGACGGTGGTAGGTCTGATCACTGACAATGATGAAACAGTCTACAGAGAGGAGGTGCACACTCTGACACACTGGTGTCAGGAGCACAACCTCTCCCTCAACGTCAGTAAGACAAAGGAGCTTGTGGTGGACAACACAGTCCCATCACCATCAATGGAGCACCAGTGGAGAGAGTCAGCAGCTTCAAGTTCCTGGGTGTCCACATCACTGAGGAACTCACATGGTCCATCCACACTGAAGTCGTTGTGAAGAAGGCTCATCAGCGCCTCTTCTTCCTGAGACAGCTGAGGAAGTTTGGAATGAACCGCCACATCCTCACACGGTTCTACACCTGCACTATAGAGAGCATCCTGACTGGCTGCATCTCCGCCTGGTACGGCAATAGCACCGCCCACAACCGCAAAGCACTGCAAAGGGTGGTGCGAACTGCCAGACACATCATCGGAGGTGAGCTTCCCTCCCTCCAGGAAATATATACAAGGCGGTGTGTGAAAAAAGCTCGGAGGATCATCAGAGACTCCAGCCACCCGAGCCATGGGCTGTTCTCACTGCTACCATCAGGTAGGCGGTATCGCAGCATCATGACCCGCACCAGCCGACTCCATGACAGCTTCTTCCCCCAAGCAATCAGACTTCTGAACTCTTGATCTCCCACGATCAAAATACATCAGCACTGCACTTTATTACCCTTACTCTTATATCTCACACCGGACTGTCATAAATTATATTATTATTATATTATATTCTCTCTTAACAACTGACTATCAACCGACAGCCTGAATGTCAATACAGTACAATACTGTACATTCTATATATACTATATATACTTTTTTATATATTTTTATTTTTGATTTTTATTGAATAATGTTTATCTATATAGTGCGTATTGTATACTGTACAGTGTATGTTATTATTTGTATATTGTTGAGTGTAATTATGTGTATATCAGATGTTTAAATTGTGCTGTGTTAATTTGATGTTATTGTAAATTGGTACTGTCTCATCTCTGTCATGACTGCTATGTTGATCGGAACTGCATCCAAGAATTTCACACATCATTGCACTTGTGTATATGGCTGTGTGACAATAAAGTGATTTGATTTTTATTTTTGGTTTAAAAAACGCTATTTTTCAGGTTGGTCTAGCTAATGCGCATGCACATTCTGAAATTAACTGACTGGCAATGTCTGTATATAAAAGATGATTCCCGGATAGCACACGTACAGTTCATCTCCGTGATGTCTGTTAAAGAGCGTTTCATCTGGAAAGCATCACATTTTAACTAAAACCTGCTAACCATCTAAAAAAAAAGGATCAGATTTACTAACATTCTGAATTATAAACATCTCAAAGACATCTGTTGAATGTGACATCCGAGAGGAAATGTCTTTTTAGACGTATTGCAGATGAGCTCAACGTAAAAAAAATATGTCTTCCAGATGTAAATACAACCATCAAATAAAGTCTGGGTGATGTACGTGTGCTATAAGGGGGCTCTTTCACCTGTAATGCCCAAAATCCTTTTCTACACCCACCACATTGAATGTTCCAATTTCTTCCATTCATTTTAATTAACTGTCTCAGGCTAAATAGTCTCTGGTAATATGGCCACATGTAGCGTGTTAGCATTAGCGCCATGTATGCAGAATGCAAATATGACAAATTACACATTATCTACTGCATATATATTACTTTATTACTTCGAAGATCAAAGAACAACTACGTCATGAGTGTATCAGAGCCTTTAGCCTCCTTTCATTGCATCTTTATTCCCTACAATGAAAGTGAATGGCAACTGAGGCTAACATTCTGCCTAGCATCTTTTGTGTTCCACATAAGAAAGTCATACAGGTTTGGAACTAAATGAGGGCCAGTAAACTATGACAGAATTTTCATTTTTGGGTGAACTATCCCTTTTTGAATACAACTTGCAGTTACCATAAAGATGAGATGCCAGTGGCTTCCCCATCATTCGTGTGAATGTAAAAGCAATTGCACAACGAAACCCTCTCTGCTGTGTTTCCTGTGTTGATTATGAGCTGTTTAAAGCTTAGGTCAGGCATTGTGGTGGCAGTAAGTGTAAATAGAGGCACGTTCCTGTTGATGAGGCCACTTCGCAGCCATTGAAGAGGATGTTGTGCAATCAATGAGCTAAGCTAATTATCATGGGATGGGATCAAATAATGGCTCCATGGAAACCTCTCTACTTTTTCCAAAACAGACCACAGTGACTGTCTCTCTTTTCCGTTCCTTTGAAATGATCACCATCATTTCTCTGTCTCTGCCTATTCTGTTTATTTCAGATGACACATGGCCCAGCCGCCCATGTATGGAGTTTGAGGAGCTGTATCAATCTAAGGAAATCCTAGCAAAACTTTGGCTTGCATAGAAGCAGACTGCAGTGAAATATGAAACTACTTTATCAAACTTGTCTTTATGAATTAAGTTTCATCAGTATAATACGGTGCCTTGATCCCACCACGGAATGAAAATAAATTAAAAAAGTTAATTCTGACTTTATATCACAAAATTCTGACTTTCGGAGATATAATGTTGTGATTGCATGATATAAACTTGCAATTGTGAGACTAAAGGTGCACGCAGTAACTTTTGTCTTTGTGTCATCTTGAACTTACACTGACACGTGGCTTGGGGGCAGCATCATAATAAAATCAATAGTTTTCAGTTTCGGATGCCATTGTAGAAATGTAGTATTTACAGTCAACCATGACTACTTAAATCAATGAGTGAAAGTGTCAAATAACAGGATGGTTACTGGTCATGTGATTCTAACATGGCAGACCCCATGTGCGGACCCGCTCCATGTAGAATAAAACAGCTTTTATAAGGTTACTGATATGACTGGAGTCTTCATTTTAATGTGAGTGGTCATGATTTCCTACATATATTGCAAAATTACAATTCATGTCTTTAGGAGTTATACTTTTTTAATGTCTGAAAAAATGACTGAGTGCACCTTTAAGTCACAATTGCTTTCTACTTTATTTCTTGCAACTGCTACTTTATTTCTCGCAAAAAACAAAAACAAAAAACTTGATAAAAACTAGCAATTGGATCTTTATTTCTCACTATTTCTACTTTATTTCTTGCAATTGCAATAAATAAAGTAGAACTAGTGAGAAATAATTTTGCAATTGCAAATGAAATAAAACTTGCAATTGCTACTTTATTTCTTGCAATAAAAACTTGATTAAAACGTGTAATTGCGACTTTATATCTCGAAAGTGCAAGTTTATATCACTTGCAAGAAATAGTCAAAATTTTGCAATATGAAGTCAGTTACATTATTTTTTTTTATTTCGTGCCATGATCCGGCTTCCATAGTATAATGAAAAGATATTTCACCCAAAAAAATGAAAATTCTGCTATAATTTACTCCCCCTCATGTTGTTCCAAACCCTGTTTGACTTTCTTCTCTTTTTTCCATTTTATTGAAAAAGATTTAATGATGCATTTCTTTTTGTGTTCTATGGAAGGAAGAAAGTCATCCATGTTTGGAAGAACATTAGGCTGAGTAAATGACAAGAGAATTGTATTTTTGATAGTGAACTATCCCTTTAAGCATTGTGAGAATGTAAACATGGAACTTTCAGTATGATAAAATACATTTTTCCTCAGTGTCTCACCTGTTAGACAACAGACTGTGAACTCAAGCACTGGGGAAATACTTTCTGTTTCTTTGGATGGAGCACTCAAGTCCACACAAAGTTGGCAGGTCTGATGGAAACAGAAAATGTGCTTGGCTGACAACATGTGTGGCCATAAAGAGTTGGGACACACATTCCTCTTTGTTGTATAAATCCTAGGGGATTTTCCTAATTAATGCACTGTTCCCAGACATTAGTAAAACCACTGGCTCCATACTGTGGGTAATGAATTCCTCTTATATCACAGCCTATAGCTTAATCATACAGCCAAACAACATGTTTTTGCATGTCATATAATTCAAATGAAAAGACTTATGTCTTGTAAGGTCAAGTTCAATGATAGGGATCTTTTTGGCTTGGAAGGCCCCTGGAGGTCTGGCTTCTTCACCTATGACCTCGTGAGAACTTCATGAACTCCTAAACTAAAAATACCCAGTACATTTCCTTGCAGACCTGCCACAGATTTTGAGTTTAAAAACCTTCAGACAAAATTCTTGCCAAGTGTGTCTTGTGACAGAGGGAAACTCTTTTGTGAACTGCTGACAGCTTATTTTTTGTCACCTCCCAAAGCAGTGTAGGTGTGTACTAAATATAACTGACCCAGCCTCATTTAACAGTTTCAAGTGTCTGTTTTAATCAACATTTTTGACTCATATCTTGACTCATATTCTGTTCAGCAGGCAAAGCCACTCCTTTCTACTTCTTAAGATTCATACGACACCTTTTTCCAATGCCGCACTGCCACAGGGAAGCTTTATCTACCTATGCACACCTGCAACCTGTAGAAAATACATCCATACATTTACAAACACAGGCTCACATGGCCATGAAGATTTGCATATCCTTAATGAAGCTGAATGGGCCATGACCAACACTGACACATGCCTCTGTTTTCCTTTCCGCCAGCAGTAAGCTCATAACCCCAAGGCATCTCTGGCAGACTGTACATCATAGACTCAGATAAGCCCTTGCGCAATATTATACTGTATGTGGCAGCATATGCTTTTGAAGGTACCATTAACAAAAACAAGCAGTGACAGAGAACAAACCTGGAGTACAGGTACTTCTACTCAGAACACAGTATATGGTTAACCATTTGTGACCAGCTTCATCATTTTGAGTTTAATGCATTGAAGTCAAAAGAAAAGCAGTTAAATGATTATATAATTTAGTTATATTAGTAGAATCACACAAATTATAGGCTATCATTAGAAATACTACTATAGTGCATCAAACTCAAAATGTGTGTCTGTGTCAAAGTGACTCAAAATGAAATTCACATTTTTCCTTTCATTGGAATTGGAATGAAATCTCACTAGTTAATTATATTCAGTAAATCTCTTGTTTGGACATGCTTGTTACTCGGTTCATCAAAGAAAAATTCCAAACCATTATAATAAAAATATACTCTATGTGCATATATTAAACATAAATGAAGATGCAGAAATATAAACACAGTTATCCAGTAATAAATGACAATTTTGCAGTAATTCAGAATCATTGACACCTTTGCAGAGGTCACCAAGGCTTTTCCTAGAGTGACAGCCAAACCTCTGCATTTGCTTGATGGATTGAGAGATTGCATGTATTGGGGAATGTATACCCAGAGCCTGCAACACCTCTTTCTCTCTCTCTCTCCGTGAGTCACGGTGACTCACGCTGTAGTTATGATGCCTTTCTCTCTCTCTCTTTTATAACCGCTGCGAGGCAACCGTCGTGTTAATATTCAGTACAGTCAGGCGCTACAGCACACACAAACACACACTGGTTCCCATTATGGCCCCTGTAAATAATGAGTCAGACGGGTGAGGAGGGAATCCTTTCCTCAGATATTATCGTCCCCAAGGCTATTGAATGAATGGTCGGTTTGTGCGTCTGTCACGAATATGCCACGTACTCACAAAGACTTTGGAGATGCCATAACCATTCATTTCACAAAGGTGCAGCACGTCAGCCAGTCATTGCTTCAATTTATGATGTTTCATGAACTATTTTACATGATAAATATTCTGGACCTTATAGAAATGATTTATGTATGATTTGATAATTATACACATTTTAATATTCTTCAATATTCATATATTCTTATGATATGAATTCAATATCCTATATGATATTCAAATTCTTGCCGATTTTAACAGAGCCAACCTCACCTGTGAACTGCCAAAATACAGACAGCACATTACATGTGCCACCAGAGACAGAAATACACTGGATCATTGTTACAAAACATTAAAGGTGCATATCGCTCTGTTCCTAGTGCAGCTTTAGGACTCTCTAATCACTGTCTGGTTCATCTTGTTCCAACCTACAGGCAGAAATTTAAATCAGCTAAACCTGTAGTATAGACTGTAAAAAGATGGACCAATGAAGCAGAGCTGAAACTATAAGCCTGCTTTGACAGCACTGATTGGAGTGTTTTTGAAGCTGCAGACACCAATCTGGACGAGCTCACAGATTCTGTATCTTCATATATTAGTTTCTGTGAGGATATGTGAATTCCTACTAGGACTTATTTAATGTTCAACAACAACAAACCATGGTTTACAGCAAAACTCAGGCAGCTTCGTCAGGCCAAAGAGGATGCTTACAGAAGTGGGGATAAAATCTTGTATAATATTTGCCAAAATCACACTGACAAAGGAGATAAGAGTGGCTAAAAGAAGCTACTCTGAGAAGCTGGAAAACAAGTTTTCAGCTAACGATCCTGCATCAATGTGGAGAGGCCTGAAAGACATTACTTGTCATGGTCCTGTCACTCTGTCAGTCTGGGTTTTGGTCTGACAGGACCGTGGCATTATCGTCCCAGGTCTGTCTTGCGTTTTGTTGTCTGTCTTTGTGTGAGCGCACGGTTTCAGTTGTATTCCCTGCCGTGCACTCTTCAGTCTGTCTTGTTGCATGTCGGGAGCACGGTGTCTGGATCCTGCATCCTGTCTGGTTCGGTTTTGGTCGGGATCTGGACACTTGTGCTCCATGTCTGTCTGTTATTGATGTGGGTGCATCGCGCTTATGTCATCTTGGCAGCATGCACTCGCGTCAATATTTTGTCTGTCTCTCAAGAACACAGGTGCGCCTCACGTCGTGCTCGAGTTGCGCGCCTGCGTCGCAAGCTGTTTTCATACTGTGCTTAGGTTCGGTCACTTCGGTCTAAGGTGTCGGGTGTGTGTGGCCAAATTCTCGCACAGGTTTCCTGTCTTGTTTTTGTCGCCTGTTGCATGCATTGCGTGGCATTTGCCTCGCGATGTATGCTCAGGTTTTGTTTAGTGCGAGAATGTGTGGCATTGCTTTGTTTGGCGTTGCTACGCATTCTCTCGTCTTGTTTGTTGGTTGGCATGGGCATATATTGCCTCATTGTCTTGACGATGTGCGCCCATGCCATTCAGGTGTTTTGTTGTCTTGTGAGAGCACATAGCTTTGTTTTGTTTCTGTATAGCTGTGTGTCTCTGTCTTACGTCATACCCCACCTCCTTGTTTGCCCATTATTAGTTTATTAGTCTCACCTGTCCCGTTAACTCGGTTGATTTCTCTCCCTATTTTAGTCTCCTCGTGTTTGCTGTCCAGTGCCAGTTTGCCTTGTTTCCTGTCTTGTTGGTCCTGTCAGTCGGTCTGTTTACTCCTTCCCTGGTTCCTATAGCCCAGTCAGGTCGGTCCTCTTCCCTGTTTTCCCTGCCTGGATTATTTACTTTTTTAAAGTAGTAGTTTTTTATTTTTCCCCCTTGTGGGAGTTTATGTTGTTTTTTTTCTTTTATAAATAAATCCCCTTTTTACTCTGCAATTGGGTCCTGCCTCTGCATTCCATGACATTACTAACTACAAGACACCATCCCCCAACACTATAGGGAATCAACAACTGGCTGACGACCTGAATGTGTTTTACTGTAGACTTGAAAAGCCCAGTCTCACACTCCACACCCAATCTGACCTTCACTTCACACAAACACCAACACCTCCTGTAACCCCCCTCCTGGTACTTAACCTGCACTTAAGATCTGTGAAGAGGATGTGTGCCGGGTCTTCAGGAAACAAAAGACAAGGAAAGCACAGGGCCCAGATGGTGTTTCACCCACTTGTCTAAAAGCCTGTGCCAACCAGCTGGCCCCCATCTTCACACAGATCTTCAACAGATCACTAAAGCAGTGTGAAGTTCCCAGCTGCTTCAAATGCTCCACCATCATCCCTGTCCCAAAGAAATCCAAGATCGCATGACTTAATGACTACAGACCCATCGCTCTGACATCTGTGGTCATGAAGTCATTTGAGAAAATGGTGTTGGCCCACCTGAAGTACATCACTGGACCCTTTCTGGATCCCCTTCAATTTGCTTATAAGGCAAACAGGTTTGTTAGTTTGGTTGGTTCAGCTATGAATCATCAGAAGACTTCAAAGGACAGTTCGGAGTGCTGAGCGGATTATTGGTTGCCCCCTGCCCTCCCTTCAAGAACTGTACACTTCCAGAGTGAGGAAAAGGGCTGGACAAATCATCCTGAACCCCAATCACCCAGCCCACTTCATTTTTGAACTGTTGACTTCTGGCCAGCACTACAGAGCACTGAGCACCAGAATTGTCAGGCACAAGAACAGTTTTTTTTCCCTCAGGCTATCCATCTCATGAACAGTTAAAACTGCCCCATTGAGGAATAATTATGTGCAGTACACAGCTTTGTCTATTTATATTTATCCAACATATTCTACCTCTTCTGCCATTACGTTCCCTTGCACTATCTGTATATAACAGATCTGTATTTATATAAAGTATATATATTGTTTTGTCTTATTTTGTATATATATATATATATATATATATATATATATATATTCTATTCTTGTTTTATTTTTATTCTTTTTATTATCTCTGTCTTGTTGTATTGTTTGTGCACTCAAAGCTTCTTGTATGTGTAAGCATATTTGGCAATAAAGCTCATTCTGATTCTGATAGAAAAAACATTTATGATTGGCTGATTGAAATTGGACCCTTTTCAGAAACTGTGATTTCAACTTGTAATATGATTTAAACAAACTTGTATACTGTACAGTGTATTACTAAGCCTTCTTTCTGACAGTTTTTTTCATGCCATATCTCATAGTGTGTATAAATAACAAATAACACTCATTTTAGGCCTACATTCTGAATTGTTGCATTTAGGAGAATTAGATAACCACAACAACATGGCACTCTGTATTATATGGCATATAAATAACAGAAAAAGTCTAGTTAGAACATGCATATATTTCCTAACTGATCTTTGCTCACTCTGAAAAGTGATGGACAACTCTCAGACACAATTTTCCTATCATATACACAGTGCAGACAACTCATGTTGCCAAAAATCTTTGTCTACACCAACAACATGCTGTCAGATTTCATACAGCGACACCATAATTTCCGATTTCTATGTTAATGATCTGTATTTTACACTTCTGCTCCTGTCAGAGCTTGTCATAGTTACACCAGCATTACTGGTTACTGTTTCTGACTCACTCATGACTGACATAAAAGCACTGGGTGGGTCAAGTTCCAGGGAATCACTATTGTTTCTACTTACAACATACCCATAGTGTGTCTTTTGTTATCTACACTTTGCAAACAGATGAATGCATGCAAACACTCTGTTTAAATGCACACAATGGTTTTGAGATCATTGAAATGGCCCAATATGCAAGAGCCGGCTTTATTGGTACAATGACGTTACAAAGGCATGTTTTAAACAAATCACCATATTGATAACTGCTTGGCACTTTAAACACAAAATACATGTTGGCATTTGTAAAACTATTTAAAACGATATTTCAAGTAATACCTGTACCCTCTTTGAAGGTGTTCTCTGGTATATATAATTTACAAGAAAACATTTATTGCTGGTGGTACTAGTTTAATTATGTCATCTATTCATTAAAAATACTGTAGAGTTCAAGAATATCGTTGTCTAAAAATACTGTGGATCAGACATATTTGACAGAAGGGCAATGACATTTCATCTTAATGTTCATCATCTGTCACTTCCTCCAAATCATCATCATCTTCATCCTCCTCCTCCTCCTCCTCTTCTTCCTCATCCCTTTTCCTCTGTCTGCTAGACATTCTTGACTACACCAGAAAAAAAGCCTTTTAATTGCAGTTGAGAATCAACATGTCTGAGTTATTCTAACATGATTGATGTATGGCAAAAAAAGAACAAGACTTCTCCAGCAAAAAAGATACAACAGTGCTGCCTGATGGAAAATCTTCTGTTTCTGTTAAGTCAAAGCATGACATGTTATGCTATTTGCATGTCGGGAATAATTTTGCTCTTATGGGCATGGAACTATATTGAAATAAAACATGTTTTTATTTAAACTAACTACATAGCCAAAAGTATGTGGACACCCCCTTCTATTGAATAAGTTTGGCTAGGCCCCTTACTTCCAGTGAAGACAAATCTTTACTCTATTGCATACACTGGCATTCTAGAGAATTGTGCCTCTAGTGTTGTGGCAACAATTTGGAAATAACAATCCATTAAACAGAACTTGATTGGTCTGCAGAAACCGCAGATCTGAACCCCACTGAACACCTTTGAGATGAATGAGGGCAAATACCCTCAGCCGTGTTCCAATATCTAGTGGAAAGCCTTCCCTGAGGAGTGGAAGCTGTTATGGAGGACAAACTCCCAATTAATATTAGGGATGTGCATGAGTAATCGAGTACTCATTCTGCACCAGCTAGTCGATTATTACACTACTCGAACATCATTAACTGATTATTCTTTCTGCATTTGCCTGACATAAGCAGCGCTGATTTTGACTATACTTTCCCTCTGAATCTCCCACCACATCTCACAGTTACAATAGAGTCCACTGGGGGGCAGTGTGGATGTTTGTCATTGAGGTTTTTGGATGAGAGGAGATATGATACCGACATTTGTGTTCTTTCGAGCAAAGCAAATTGTGGCAATACTTTAATATTTTGATTCTTATTAAATTCTACTATATTGGTAATTGGTTCTTGTTGGAGTCACGCATACCAATGGACAAGGATCTGCTTTTATGGTGAAAAGAAAATGTGAAGCGGTACGAGAAATTTGGAAGCCAGTATGTGTGTATGTGCGTTAAGTATCTGAACACTGACAGAGCACATTTGATAAAAAGCCTACTTTCACCACTTGTTTTTCTGAATAATAACATGTGAAATGATAAAAATATGATAGCCTTTATGTAGACTCTATATGCACATTACACTAATGCCGTCAGTACTGGTTTCTATGTAAGCTCTGGGTGAGTTCAAATGTTTTTACTATAATAATTTTTTTATTTTATTTTTTTCATTTTTATTAAAGTATATTGTTTATTTATTTTTCCCCCTCAAAAGAAAAGCAGAGTTTGTTAAAGATACCTAGTGGTGTTTGGGTGTCCACATTCTTTGGTCATATACTGTAGTGTAACATACTTCGAAAAGTAATTGCTTGAACAATATGATGATATGAGTATACTGTTCTACAGTTTGGGATGATTATTATGGTATTTCCAACATCCCTAAACAAAAACCAAAATTATTTAATGTAACAACACCTACTGCTTTAAAGCTACATCTGCCAAATTGGTACAGACCTTCAGACTGTTCTGACTTAGTTTGTCATGACTTTTTGTAATTAATCTATGTGTCTGTCCATCTATCCTTCTATCTATCCATCTATCCATCCATCCATCCATCCATCCATCCATCCAACTAGCTGGCTATTTATCTTACTGTAAGGTCTGTTAAACCTTCAAATCTCAAGCTTTTAAAACTTTTTATACTTTCAGACCAGGCAAACATAAAAGTTTGTCTTGACTTGTCTAGTTTTAGTTGTACTATGAATTATGAGGCATACTACACAACCGCCATTCCATTTTTCAAAAAGCACTTACCTGCAGCGTTCCTGATTTACTCATTGATGTACCAGTGTGATTCAGGGACAGTTTAGAATTGGCACGAACTATTTCTAACCGTGACTGGTAATCAGGGGGGTGCAGGGAATTCCTGAATACCTGTCAAGACAACAAAAGGGGATGTAGACTGCAATTCCTATGGACCATCAAGAACCTATTGCTATCTATCTCAAACTCTCTTCAGATAATAAAATAATAATGGCACAGCCGAGCTCAAATAAGAAACATTAAAAAGAGAAATTACTTAACATAGACTAGCGCCACATGCTGTGCTCTACCAACACGGAAACATATGTCGTTTAGTTTGAAAGGAAAAATGTTTACACAATCTGTCCTGGTAAGGGTGTGCCAACAAACATGGTCACCTCACTTTATTAACTCCAGTTAAATATTACAGGAATATTATTTACTTCCTGAATATCTCTGTATTCTACGGTTGTCTTCATAAACCTGTCACCGTGCACCATCATATGACTATTACAATTTACAGATCCAATTACAAGCGAACAATGTTCAGACAAGAACAAGGAAACTTTTCCCTTAAAACCCCTGGGGAAACAATATTCATATGATGCTTTTCCCAGCAAGACAAGATAAAACAAACAAACAAACTAAAGAGTTTTGAGAATAAAATGAGTTTTGGCATGCCAAACTATGAATGCAGAAATAAATGCATTAGCCAGTGCGAAAATTCCACAGCTGATTGTACACGCTTTGCAAGATGCCTCACAAGTTCTTTTACATATCGGGCTTGGAGGGAGCCTCATACTCCAGCTACCACAGCTTTCATCATTATGACAGTGGGGA
Organism: Myxocyprinus asiaticus; assembly: GCF_019703515.2. Lineage (NCBI taxonomy): Eukaryota > Metazoa > Chordata > Actinopteri > Cypriniformes > Catostomidae > Myxocyprinus > Myxocyprinus asiaticus. Next base: position 17,878,250 of record NC_059377.1, read on the forward strand.
GATCTCGAGAGGAGAAAGAATATAATGTGATTAGACATTAAGACAGACAAGCTCCAACCAGCAGGACTGCCGGGGTAGCATTGCTGGTGCAGGGTGCTCACCTCAAGGTCTCCCTCCTCATCAACATTCTGAATGTGTTGGTAAGCTGTTGTGTAAATTTCCAAAGCCTTGGCATGGAACGCCATCTCCACTGTCACATATTCACCAAAGATTTTCTACATGGGGAAACAAGAGACCAACAGTCTCAAGAGTCATTTATATGTTATTAAAATTATGTATGAAAATGTGTCTTGTTGAATTAAAGGGATACTTCACCAAAAATGAAAATTCTGTCAGCATTTATTCACCCTTATGTCGTTTTAAACCTGTATGACTTTCTTTCTTCCATGACACATAAAGGAGAAGTTTAGCAGAATCACCAGGGTCACTATTCACTTCCATTGTATGGCAATGAGCAGCTCTAGTATAAATGACTCCTTTTGTATTTGATGGAAGAAAGAAAGTCAACATGACCTTGGAAAAATATAAGGGTAAGTAAAAGATGACAGAACTTTCATTCTTGAGTAAACTGTTGCTTTAAACACACAGTATATAAAATATACTTCCTTAATACTTTAGTTTTAAGTAACACACTTTAAAATTGCTCAAAATAAGCTGATTTTTCTTCACAAATAATAAAATGTGTAGCCTGAGGAACCTTGATGTCACAAATTTTCTGCTTCTCAAAGTCATCTATTGTTTCCTCCAGCTGGCGAGTCGTGCGTGTGGCGTCCATTGTGGCTCTTTGGAGTTCACTCTCAGCCTTTCGTGACACAACAGACAATCAAACGAGAAGCAAAAAGTGTTCTGAGCAGTGGAGATGTACACGATGCGAGTTCATGTCTCGGCATTAGCTCACTAAGAGGTTTTTAACTAGTGCAATGAGATGTCCCACATCAGTTGAGCATAACTGACATATTAGTGCCAGGTTGTTTTTGTTTGGCTGTTCTTGAACCTACTTGGTAAAAATGATAACACTTTACTATAAGTTAACATACAGTTAATACATTAGGTATCATGAACAAACAATAAATGTTTTTTTTAACATCTATTAATATTGGTTCATTTTAATTCATAAATATACTGTACTAATATTCATTGCTAGTTCACATTAGTTCATAATGCATTAACTAATGTTAACATACAATGTTTAATGTTAGACATGTATTAGTATATGTAGAAATGAACAAGATTAATAAATGCTGTATTAGAATTAGTCATTGTTAATTCTTGTTAACTATGGCATTAACTAATGTTAATGTATACAACCTTATTGTAAAGTGTTACCATTATAATTATGTTAAATAACAGTATTTTTTAAGATAGTATTACATTTGTTGGATAAAAGGCCCACCTGTGACTGGGAGAACATGTCAAGGAAATATCTCTAACACCGTGCTTTATCTTGAGGCAAATACCTTTAGGCATGTGACTATTTTTGTATTAATATTATTTTTACATTATTTCAAATACTACGGAGTCCCTTAGAGGACAAGGTGGGAATTTTTTCTGAAATAGTTTTGCGTGCCCTTGCAGTAAGATTTGTGTTCCCTCACAATAAATGTATCATGGTTTTACTAAAATAACCATATTTTAACCTTGATATTTGAAGTAAAACCATAGTAATAATACAAAAAAACAAAAACTATAGTAATAAAAATAATAATTTTGTGGTTATTTTGATTTAACTACAAATATCATGGTATGTGTAGTAAAACGATAGTAACCACAGGATTAACCATGGTTAATCTAAATTAAAACCATGGTTATTATTTGGATACAATAGGCTACACTGTATTAAAGCCATGGTTACTTAACTTACTTTTCATAGTTACAACAATATTACTATAGTAAAACCATGGTTTCTGTCAAAAAAATAAATAAATGGTTTGCCTACAACAATCATGGTTACTACAATATTACAATAGAAAAACATGTTTCTGCCAAAACTATGGTTGCTTCAGTCTACAATATTTGTAGCACTTTATTATATGGTCACATTTGTTAACATAGTAAATGCATTAGGTATTATTAACTAATAATGAACAATTTTTTACAGTATTTATTAATCTCAGTTAATAAAAAATACAATTGTTCATTGTTAGTTCATAGTGCTTTTACTAATGTTAACATGTACAACTTTTGATTTAAAAAATGTATTAGTATATGTTGAAATTAACATTAGCCAACATGAATAAATGCAGTTAAAGTATTGTTCATTGTTAGTTCATGTTAACTAATGTTAACAAATGGAACCTTACATTAAAGTGTTACCACAATATTACAATATTATTAAAACCAGTTAAACTATGGTATTTGCATTGTAAAACCATAATGCCCACAAAATGAAAAAGTTTGTAACCATAGTTTTTGTTTTCCTGGTATATCACTATGGCTTCACTACGAATATCATGGTTAAAATATGGTTACTCTAGTAAAACCATAGTAAATGTATTGCGAGGGAACACAAAACTATATCAGAAAGAAAATTCCCACCCTGTCCTCTAAGGGGCTCTGTAGAATACACATGACTAGAAGGCAATTTGACTAAAACCTGGGGCATCTTTCATATTATGCTAAATTAATCTATGATCATGAAGTCAGTAAGAACTAGTGTTCTGCTGCAAAGCTATGTAAATCTAATAAATCATGAATTTGGACCACAAGGATACAATAATCTGTCTGTCCGAGGGGTTTCTCTGTCTCATCCTTTCTAACTGCTGCATCTGCTTGGCCTCTCTGTTCCTTGCACTCTGTGTTAACTTCAGGTCCTCCTGTAGACAGAATGGATAAAATCACAAAAGGTTGGAAGAACAGTGTCCTATGGCAAGATATATTTATATTCATCTGGTTCTTGGGTTTAACCTATGACAACAGTCATTGTACATCATGCTTACTGGGAGTGTGATGCAATGCTGCCCTCATGAGATCACTGAGATAAGATCATTTGTATATTTGGACTATAAACTATGAGCACTATGAGAACCCATTAACCCGCACATTAACACTAAAAGACATTCGGAAAAATAAATAAATAAATAAATAAATAAATAACTCACCCGTTTTGTTTTGACAATGTTCCCATATGCTTTCAAAGGCTCTATAACTTTGACTTCTAGCCTCTCGACCTGTAAACAATACTGCATGTTTGTATGTTAATGATAAAACACAGAGAAGCTGAAGCATGCTATTAAGGTTTTAAACAAACCTCTGCTTGGCGGTAGTCCTGAATCTTGGCCAGTTGATCTGCAAAATTCTTCAATCCACTTTTTAGGTTGGGTGTCTCTGTGTCGGCATACAGGCTGATTTCTTTGACCAGCAGGTCAGCTTTGTCCCGCAGTCGTGCTGTTTTACGGACATAAGCAGCAAACAGTTGGCACAGATCTCCAAAGTGCTTCTCTACATTGGTGATGTTCTCCTGGATCTGCTTGGTCTGGGTGTCCCTATAATGTACATGCAATATGAAGTATGTTTTCAGTGTGAATTAAAAAAACAGTGATTGCCCTACATAAGTATGGTAAAAGTGTTGTGGTCTGATGTACTGTTTAAGATAACAATAATGTGTATTACAAAGCTATCTGTTGTACAGCCTCTACAGACATATGCATTTGTAAACACTGAATTCCTTAAAACAAGCTGCTGTTTTATGTAGTTAAAAGCGTACATCGGAAGAATCAGAAACTATCATACAAATCTTAACAGGACAAGACTGGCTTGACAAAAAAGAAAGGTTAATACAGCAAACGCTTGAAATGAGCAGAAAAGCAAAAGTATTATTTCTAATTTAAAGTGCAGTTACCATGCATGTTATCCCGTTTAAGCGATGTCGCAAATTAGGTGTTTCTGGTTTAAAATAAAGACTAGTTCAACTTAAAAAGTAAAAGAAAAAAAAAAACATAAAAACACACACGCTAACTTAACGACTACTGTTGACATTACTTAGCTTAGCAAGCTAGTTAGCTTCCCAGCTTTCATAACAAATCTAAATAACATTTACCTCACTCTTGCATCGGGGGTGCGGCTCATGATTACTTGAAGCCAATATGAATGTATTTAGTTCTAGCTATATAGTAAATTATACAACTAATAGCTTATTTATAACCATAAGAACGACCTGTGTTTCGTGCTAACGTTAGAAGTAAATCTGAAAGAACGCAGTGCGCCGTTACCATGGAGCTAAAGATGCGCCCTCTACGGGTGAAATAAAATATATGGAGGGCCACTCAAAATGAAATCATTAAAATATTTAAATACATAATAAAATACATAATAACATCGTTAAAAATGAGATTAGTTTATACTTACATTAATCATTAAACGTCCTTTGTATTTCATTTTAGTATTATCTTTGGGTTGATTTTTCATTTAAAGGTGCACTCAGTCATTTTTTCCTCATTAAAAAAGTATAACTCCTAAAGACATGAATTGTAATTTTGCAATATGAAGACTCCAGTCATATAAGTAACCTTATAAAAGCTGTTTTATTCTACATGGAGAGGGTCCGCACATGGGGGCTGCCATGTTAGTGTCACATGACCAGCTGAATACTACTCGCTTAATCTCAGTAACCGTGCTGTTATTTGATTCTTTCACTCACTGATTAAAGTAATCATGTGAATACTAAATATCTACAATGGCATCTGAAACTGAAAACGATTTATTTATTTATTTTTTTCCTCCCTTTTTCTCCCTAGTTTGGAATGCCCAATTCCCACTACTTAGTAGGTCCTCGTGGTGGCGCAGTTACTCACCTCAATCCAGGTGGCAGAGGACAAGTCTCGGTTGCCTCCACTTCTGAGACCATCAATCCGTGCATTTTATCATGTGGCTCGCTGTGCATGACACCGCGGAGACTCCGCACGTGGAGGCTCATGATATTCTCCGCAATCAACGCACAATTTACCATGCGCCCCATTGAGAGCGAGAACCACAAATCACGACCACGAGGAGGTTACCCCATGTGACTCTACCCTCCCTAGCAACCAGGTCAATTTGGTTGCTCAGGAGACCTGGCTGGAGTCACTCAGCACGCCCTGGATTCGATCTCATGACTCGCTGAGCTACCCAGGCCCCTAAAACTATTGATTTTAAATGATGCTACATCCAAGCCACTGGGTGTCAGTGTAAGTCCATGATGACACAAAGACAAAAGTTACTGAGTGCACCATGTAACATACATAATAAAATACATCAAATCATTAAAAAAGTAGAAAATAATTAACTTAATCATTAATTATGTCCCTTGTATTTCATTTTAGTATTAGTTTGTGTCCATTTTCATTTAAGCATTATCTGGGCTGATTTTTCATTTAAGCATGTGCTTAGTCTCTTCATTTTCAGGGTTACAACTCTCAACATGTTACTTGGCGACAGTGGGCATCACCTTTTATAATCAATTTCTTTGGACTTTCCGGTTAGAGTTTAGGCACATTTTTCCCCCACACTGCAACTATGGCTGAGCTTTATACCAGATCAGATGAAGTTGCAACATTGACAATCACTTAATTTTAGTCCATTTATAAAATGTAAGGGAAATGTTGGCAGACATAAATATTGTAATTGACCTTAACAAATGTACTGATTCTGTGAGAGAAGGTCATTATGGAAGAGGACGCCTACTTTGAAAGGTGACACCTACTGTTGTTGAGTGATGTAACCCTGGAAAAATAAAATGAAAAGACATGAACAGGGTCACTTCTAGCTAAGTGGTATTAGCGGCCGCTTAGGGCCACTGAGCCATCAGGGAGCCCCACAAAGAAAGGTCGCTTTTTTATGTCCTTTTTTATTAATTATTTTTGTAGATATTTATTGTTATCTATAATAATTTATTGTTAACTTTTGTAGTTATTTATTGTTAATTTATTGTTAATTTTAACCATTGTTAATCTAACAAGTATGAATTCGCTTTAGGCCCCCATATGCTCAGAAACGGCCCTAGACATGAAGCTCATGCTTACATAAGAAATCAGCTTAAAGGTGCACTCAGTAACTTTTGTCCTTGTGTCATCTTGGACTTACACTGACAACTAGCGGCTTGGATGCAGCATCATTTAAAATCAATAGTTTTCTGTTTCAGATGTCATTGTAGAAATGTAATATTTACAGTCAGCCATGATTACTTTAATCAATGAGTGAAAGAGTCAAATAACAGGACAGTTACTGAGATTAAGCGAGTTGTATTCGGCTGGTCATGTGATTCTAACACTGCAGCCCCCATGTGTGGACCCTCTCCATGTAGAATAAAACAGCTTTTATAAGGTTACTGATATGACTGGAGTCTTCATTTTAATGTGAGTGGTCATGACTTCCTACATACGTTTATTGCAAAATTACATGTATTTATGTCTTTCAGAGTTAAACTTTTTTTAATGATGAAACATTTACTGAGTGCACCTTTAAAGAAAATAGACGCATAATAATGCTAACATGAAGTACCATGGACATTTATTATTATTATTATTATTTTTTTTTAGTAATTAAATTATTAATTTAATAATTGTAACAATTTTAACAATTTAACAATTTTATTATGTATTTAATCAGTTCTTTAAATATTTAAATAATTATTTTATAATTAATTTTGAGTAATTTGGCCCGACATAATAACATTGTTTTTTTAATAATAAAAATAAATAAAAAAAATAATAAAAATTGACGCAATTATTGCGTAAATATGAATAGCATAGGTCTGAAATAATTATTTAAGAAAGAAAGAAAGAAACAAAGAAAAAAAAAGAAACAAAAACAGAAGAAAGATTTGTAATATGTAAAAAAAATAAAAAATAAATAAAAAAAATAAATAAAAAAAGAGGGTGCATAGAAATAGGATTCATAACCTCTCAATGTTTTTACGTAAATGTGTACGAAAAGCACGTGACAATGTTTGCAAGCACATTTAGACTTGCCATCTTTTAACGATGAATAAAGCATTATGACTTTAATTCTCCTCTCCAGGCACACATATGGCACACCTTAGCGATTTTATTAGTTTTGTAACATTGCCAAAAGCAGGCTTCATGATCATTGAAAGTAATGGGAATTCATTGTGATGCGCTCATGAATGTCACCAGCTGCTGTGTCTGCGCCTCTGTGGAGAATGTCCAAAAACCTTCATTATCACGCTTAATCATCCATGGAATTGATCCCACTGTAACAGATTGCCTGTGTAAAACACGTCGCGTTAAGCTATATGCATTGAATCCTATTTAAGAAGTCTGTGGTCACTTACAGGAGTGTTTTAGTCATTGCTTGATGGATATAGAGAACTCCGCACACACGTGCACGCTCCCACCTGCTCCATCCACTAGCATGGAGTCAGAATTAGACGGACGGCCGGACAGACAGACAGACAGACATAGATTGAAACATACATACATGCATACATTGTGCACGTGGCGGCTGACTGTATCGATTGTCCTCTACTGCATTAACGTTTATCATCCGCTAGATGACAGGCGATGTCTTTCTTATTCTTCTTATCTGTCTGACTGGATAAACTTTCAAGTAGGCACTTATGTTCAAAACAATCCATATGCATTTCCTCTAATTAAGATTATAGTTAAATAAAAGGGTTATAAAATGTTGAATATGAGACTTATTTTCTGTCCCAAGTTTGTATTTCTATATTAATGCATGCATGAAGTAATATCTTGCACCTTCGGAAGAGTGGTTAGTGATATAGGTGTGCTGAGATTATATTTAAAATGTACATAATTACATACATTCCACATTCAGCCATTATGTGAAGTGAGGAATAAACAGATTTAGAACACAGTTCTTCTTCCTTTTTCTTTTCTTTTCTTTCTTTCTTTCTTTCTTTCTTTCTTTCTTTTTTTCCCCCAGTTTTTTTCAGTCTTAAAGGATTTAAGGATATAATATGAGTTTTTAAAAGCAACCTAAATGTGTGTGGCTTCAACAAAGAAAACTGACGTGAGTTTAGTTATGCTGTCACTTCATTTCTTCAAAAATTATTTTTATATTCTATAAAATATTCTTTATATTCATTTTATATATTCATTTTTACATATTGCTGTGCTTTGCTGTTTAATCTTATGTTGTGTGCTGTATTGTCTATAGTTAGATACAAGGGAAAGTCTCCATTTCAAGGTCTTCAACATCCCAGGATGATATTGTGAAGTAATTATACCATTGCCTTTTCTTAGTATATTAACATTTGTTGAATGTGTGCTGTTCAGACAGAGTTAACATGACAAAGTTTTGACTGACTTTGGATATTAGACAAAATCAGATATTTTCCTATCTTCTGACAGACAGAGATCTAGTGAAGGGACTGGATCCAATAGTCTTCACCTTGTGGATGCAGCTCACAGCCTGAAGATCCTGCATTGTTTATCTGGTGTATTCATATGTTCTGGAAGAGTGTGTCCTCTTAGAGACAGAGTCTGACTTTCTTAAGAAACAGATGGTGTTATTACAAAAACACCAATTAGCAGGAAGTGGGTTGCATCAGCACAGCTCTCCTAGCTTCAAGTTGGTGGCCGTCTGTGCCGCACTGACAGGTTATGTCAGAAAGAAGTGTTCCCGCCGAACAGATTGGGAGTGACATATGTCAAGAGCCCTGGCTGTCTAGGGCGCAGTGAGAGAGGTACTGTGAGCATAGCTTTCCTTGCCTGCAGGTGAGACCTCATCAGTGTTGAGCTCTCCAAGGGTGTCAAGTCATCTCTGCAGTCCCTACACCCCACCAATCACAGACAGCAGTCTGTCCGCACGCCTGCCTGCCTCTGTCATTATGTGCTCTGTGGTGTCTGTCAGCAGCTACATGAAATTAGAATAAAACCTTCTGCTGATTAGTTTCATTCTGCTCTCATTTAAAATGCAAGGCCCACATTATGCTGATGTTTTAGGCCTGCATGATGTCAATTTATGTAGAAGAATGCAATATTCTTCCCTAAAACTCATTAACATACAAACAACATCCTTGTGTAATTCATTTGAATCTGATTTTATTCTGATTGCATATCTGTAAGCCACACTCCTTCATTTATATCCTCTTTTTAATCATACATTTTGGTTAGCCTACTTAAAGTCTATTGTGTGGTTAACAATTAGAAATAAGGACAACAAGGATTCTTCTACAGTAATTAAGTTGGAAAGATTGGGGCAAGTTGTCACACTTTTTCTCCAGTTAATAATTCTCAGGATAGATTTATTTTTGAAAGTCAGTTCCTATATAGGCACATCCCTTTATACACATATCAACCATTATTGGCCTGGAAAAAGACAGTTCATTTGCTGGAGGTAATGTTGTGGGTTATCACAGTAAAAATGCTGTTTATTGACACTGATTTGAGAAGAATGCCCTTTTTGATATATGCAATAGTATCTAAAGGGGAACCTCAACATGTTATAGGCGATTTATTGGCTTTTCTGCAGAATTTAAACAGTAAAGCAATTAATAAACACAAAACAATTAATTAAACAGCAAAAACTTAAAAGTTAAAATACAAAACATATGAATTAAAAGTTTTGTGCAACATTATTTGTAATGAATGAACTATATAAAATAATAAAAATACAATTTCATACAAAAAAAAAAAAAAAAAAAAAAAAAAAACATTTGAAATGTGGCATCTTCCCCCAACCAACATTATATATATCATTATATATTATTATTGATTGGTCCCAGTTTATATTAGGTGTCTTTAACTACTATGTACAAACCTTAAAATAAATACAATATAATGTACTTACTGAGTAACTACATGTTGTTCTAAATAAGATTTACATTTTCTGCTACTGAGGTTGCAGTGTGATTATATTTAGGAGTAGGTTTAGAGGTTAGGTTTAGGGTAAGGGTTGGCGTAGGGTTAGATTTAGGGTTATGGGTAAGGTTAACAGTGTAACTACATACAGTATGCAGTTAAATGCAGGTACTTTAAATGTAAGTACAATGCAACAACACATATGTACATAGTAAGTACATTGTATTAAATGCTTAAGTACACAGTAGTTAAAGAAACCTAATATAAAGTGGGTCCCTGAGATATATTGTAAGCCCCGGTCTCCCCTATGCATTTGCACAGTAGCATGCAGACTATGCACATGTCCTGTCTTAACATATATCATGTACTCTTAGCTACCTACCTGTCCTGGTAATTGCCACTTAAGTGATATGTGCGCATTACTGTAAGAAAGTGCCAGCTAAGAGCATAAATGTGCATTTAAATTAACAAAAGTGCACGTGTATTAGACCAGAGTTGAACCATGTAATTCTTATTGTACCCTTTAAATTGACTGTACTTTTTAAGCCCACTCCACTAAAGTGTTATGTAGGTATAATTTATTTATTTCTATTTAATATTAATAGGAATCTTTATTGTGCTTAAACATCCTTTGAGCCAGATTCTCCCCCCTGCATATTAATGCATCTCCAAGCTGGTGATGTTCCAGACTGTGGCCGTCACACAGATACAAACAGCTGAGTACATCTTTACTTCACATTAACCTCTTCGCTGTAATAGACTGCCCCTCCTAAACACACAATATTTATCACTTCCCCAGAGAGGCCATTTTGGAGTGCTTCCAGAACTCCTTGCTTTACCGACTAATTGAGGATGACTTCAGACTACTAAAACACTGCACAGGCCTGTGTGGTTTATGTGTGTGCAGTTTTTAATTGTAAACGTAGTTTTTATTTTTGTTTAATTTAGTTTTATTTTCAGTTAGGTTTTATTTATTTATTTATTTTTAAAATGTATTTTAGCTTCTTTTTCCTTCTTCAGCATATTAAAAAAAAAATAATTTTTTTTTTAATTTGAGGTCTGCCAAAGTTAATGCATTAACTTTATAATTTAAATATGTTTAATGAGGTAAAATTTTTCAGGGCCAAGTAGAGTTATTACAATCTAGTGGCATTTTCATGCTTAAAGGAAAATTCTGGATTCAATACAAGTTAAGCTCAATTGACAACATTTGTGGCATAAAATTTATCACACACACAAAAAAATAAAAAATAATAATAATAATTTTGACTTGTCCCTCCTTTTCTTTAAAAATCGGGGTTACAGTGAGACACTTCCAATGGAAGTGAATGGGGCCATTCAACACACTATTTCAAAAGTACTGCCACAAGACATAAACAATAGTTTAGTGTTATAAAATCACTTACTAATCTTCTCTGTGTAAAGTTATAGCCAATTTTACAACTTTGTTGTCATGACGATGCAATGTCAACAAACCCTAAAACCCTAAAATGACTGTAAAAATGAGGATTTAAACCATTTTACATCTCAAATAGTATGTTTATTTGAATTTTAATGTCAGTGCTTTTATAAAATTATAAGCTTCACATTTCTGCCTTTAAACTCTCCAAAAATTGGCCCCATTCACTTCTATTGTAAGTTCCTCACTGTAACCTCCATTTTTGCTTTTTTAAAGAAAAGGAGGGATGAGTCGAAATAATTTTTTTGTGGTAATCAACATTATGCTACAAATGCTGTCGACTGAGCTTAACTTGTAATGAACCTGGAATATTCATTTAATGAAGCAACTTAAGTTTGATAATATATATCAAAAAATAAAACAAAAATGTATTAATTCATTGTGATAATTTTTTTAATTTAATTTTAAGTTATGTTTGGAGTCATGAAAATTAATTTTAGTTTAGTTTCAGTTTTTCCAAATATGTTAGTTTTTATTGTCATTTCAGTTATCAATAATAACACTGCTGTACATAAGTGTGTGTGTGAGGTGTGCATGAGAAATGGATCGAATGTGTTTTTATAAGTCAACTTGAGACACATAATTTTCGGTCTATTTCTCCTTTGCATTGCAAAAGCTGTCCTTATGTCATCAATATGCAAATGGTTAAAATCGCCAAGAGTGCAGCCTTGGTTCCCTGAAGTGCATTCGTTAGAAACTGTTAGCATAATTGATTCTCAGCACAGCAATAAAACTGGTCACTTTGTGAAGCTTCTTGGTCCCTCGGGTATGCTGTTGGAGTTCATGGACTAACTTCCAGCATTAATCATTATGAAGTAGTCATGCCTGATAGACAGTGTTCAGTCCCCTGAGATGCACACACACCACAGTATTCCAATCACTGATGTCTGTATAATAACAGTATGACAGTGGTTCGATTGACCGTCATCCTCATCGAATGTTTTCCAGTAAATGCTGACTTCTATGGTTGGCTAACCTCTTTTAAATATATGAATTTTTAATAATTCAGTTTAAATACATTCTTTTATGTATGTATGTATTTAAAGGGACAGTTCACCTAAAAATGAATATTCTGTCATCATTTAGTTGCCCATAAATTGTTTCAAACCCATATGGCTTTACTTCCATTGAACACAAAAGGAGATGTTAGGAAGAATGTTAGGTGCTGACAGTCTCAGTCACCATTCACTTTTAATGCATCTTTTTCCATACAATGAATTATACAACAGTTAGTTTCGGTCCTCGAATCTGATTGGACGAGATTACAGAACAGCAGCATTCGGACACTTTACTGTTTGTATCACTCAGCTTGTGTTTGTGGCATTCTAAACTAAATTGTAAGAGCAGTGCAGATGTGTTAAAAGCAACTAGATGTGTCTTTTCATATTCCCCTGGTGGCAAAAGACCATTTTTATGTATTGTGAGCCAGTTGAGCCGACAACGTTCATTTGAGTCAGCACTGCCAGTCAGCAAGCGGTTTCATTGAAGTCATCGGGATTGTCTCTCACTCCATGATTGCTCGGATTACTACACTACTGCTGGGAAATAGTGTTAAACTAACAGCTTCAGCATTAAGGCTTATCACAGCTGAGAGACACAACAGATGAAGTAATCACACATACTCAGGGTGCTTATTCTGCATTGCAGACGAAGTTAGAGGTGGGAATACCCAAATTGAAATTTCCCATTTCTGACATCACTGCATTTCAGTCAATCACATGCCACAGTCACATGAACACATGCCAAATGCATAAACATATGCAGTCTAGATGCTAGCTGGCTATCTAGTAGCTATTTCACGAGCAAATAGGTGAAAACCTAGGCATTGATTGATACACAAACAATTCTTCTTAACATCCTCTTGTACATTTATTGTATATTGCATATACAGACATTTCCTGCAGTGAAAATACTTAAAAGTTTGGTTTTATGCTTCACAAAACCCAGCTCCAGTTTATGCTCACAGGTCACACCATCTTAAAAATGCCGTCAAATGACGCTACTCGCTGAAGTTGGGGTTGATCGATCTACCCCGAGTTCACATGTCGGATGTATTTTCAAGAAGGAGGTGGGAAAATCCTGAGTTCCGAGTTTGTCTGGAACGCAGCATTACCTACCGGAGTTTCCGCGTTGGAAGCAGATGTAAACATTCAACTTGGAAGAGAAATGAACTGACTACTGCAATGCTCATAGAGGACCCCTCTGGGATGGCATTTTTTTAACATAGAGAAAATAGGATGTATTTGTCCAAAATTCCATTATCTTCAGCAAGCTGACTAACACACGTGGCTCCTTATTCGCCAGCTTCTTATTCACGCTACAGCTAAAGCTTACTGTTCATTTCTGCTTGGGAGTCACGACAGACACAAGTAATCGCATGCAATCACTCTCACTCTCTCTCTCTCTCTCTCTCTCTCTCTCTCTCTCTCTCTCTCTCTCTCACACACACACACACACACACACACACACACACACACACACACACGCTCAAACACACACACACACGCACACACACCCTTGTTTCTCCAATAACTTGGTAAAAACAGCTGAAGCCGTCATTGCTAATTCTAAAGTGACATTTTTTTATTTAGTAACAGAGGCTTGGGCACATCTTTTGAACTATGGCAGATCCTGCTCTGTGGCATAAGAAAGTAGTTCCATGCACAAGTGCTTTTTTTTTGTGTTTTTTTTTTTTTTTGTGACAGTCCTTAGTTTTTCCTTATTTTTTATTTACTTGTTTGTTGAACTGTTGTATAAAAGCAATATCACACCTCAATATCACACGTGCTGTACGGCCTATGGCTATGTGTCTGCGGCTGAATCACAGCCATGCTGAGGGGTATTCCAGAAAGCAGGTTAAGTGACTTACCCGTGGTAAGTTTACTCAGAATAAGTGGATAACCTCAGCTTTCTGTTCCAAAAACTGAGGGAACTGTCAGGGTATGTTAGTAGCCATGGCAACTTACTCTCTGAACATAACCTGTTAGTTTATTTCAGGTAGATGTTAGTACATTTCAGAGGATGTCAGTGCAAGTATGCCCTTTTAATAGCTGCACAGTGGGCAAGAAAGTTCAGATTACGCACAATATTATACTTTTAAAACAATATTACGGTAAATTGCAATCTTTACCTCACAAATCTTCTTTACTCCGGCATTTCCAGTCTAACACCGCAGATTTGCATTCAAAAGTGAATAAACTGTGTACATTGTGCTTTAACTTTTAATGGGAAGGTTTTAATACTGTAATATTTTTTAACGCAGAACACATTGGAAAGTCCCCCACACTCTTCACTGTGAAGACAGGGCTTTATTTATTTATATTTAGCCCTTCTAATAAATCATTTTTAATCTATAAATTTCATAGAATAAAATTATTATAGCACCCGCATTCTATTTACAGTTCCTTCAGTCAATGAATATTAATGTTATTTATAAAATGACATTCCATAGTATCAATATGTATGTAAACAATTAATCAAAAAAAAAAATTAATCAAAAAGCTTAAACAATTAATCACTCATTATTCTTCTTCACTAACTAGATAATATGTGATAATTTCACAGACCACAGATTAGAGATTTTATTTCTTATCACTCTAATTCATGTAGGCTATGGTACATATAAATGCACACATTTCCAGACTTGTACATTACTCTGTTATCTGAAAATTTAAATGAGACATGCTGTCATTTAGAGTCACCCACAGTACCCTCATTTAGCTGGTGGTCAGGTGATTCAATGAAAAGATGTATCTTTCTGATGCTCAGCCTCCTCTAGCATCAGAAACTGTACATGATCCATCTTTAAATTACATTTTTGTTCTGCTTTTCAATAGGGACCTTTTACAGCTTCCTATTAACACGGGAGAGATGAGTTACTTTTCCCTAATGCTGAGATTATGAACGTCTATAATGGATAGTCAGACACATGATCTTCAATTAAAACAACATAATTTAATTCCGTACCAAGTTGCTGGAGGCAGATGGACCCTACTGTACATGACAACACAACATGACAAGTTTTAATGCCACATCAAATGTGAAAAGAACACAATGGACAAGTAACTCCTATCACTGTCCACCTCTGTTACAGCAGATCTTCATCTTATAATGCACATGAATAATCATGTGTGGCCTACTAAAAAACATTACATTAAATCAATGGAAAATTATGACAACTGTGGGAGATCCTACAATTGAAAGAGGGTCTATTAATGCAATGAGACCATCAGCAACTGTGGGAAATTAAAGGTGATATGATTCTAAGTTCCCTATCTGTCACTCACTCGACGTTGTGTCGATGTAGTGACTCTAGGGGTCACTCTTGGGAGCCCGAGACACATCTGGTCTTTGACAAAAGGCCAATAAAAATTGGCGAGTGGTATTTGCATACGGGTATAAAAGGAGCTGGTATGCAACCACTCGTTCAGATTTTCTCTTCGGAGCTGAACGGTCGATGTTATCTGAGCTGACTGTTCATTCACCTCTGCTGGATCTGACGGTGCATTTCAGCGGCTTCTCCCTCCTCTGCACTGGTGCACTGCAGAGAACGCCCCTGGGCGCTTCGGCAGAAAAAAGAGAGTATATTTTTCTAAAAGAGTATATTTCTCTAAAAGAGCGGCACACACGGAATGTCTTTTAAAGATGCCTTTCCGATTGTATGTTATTCCTGATTGCGGTCGTTACCTCTCAACTTCTGACGGTCACGATCAATGTCTTTTGTGTCTGGGCGCGACCCACGCGGAGACAGCGTTCGTGGATGGATCATGTTCTCACTGCGAGAACATGACCATGGCAACGTTGTGGTCGCGGCTTGCTTTTGTACGGAAGCAAGCCACCCCAGCGGCTCCCCGCCTTGGTCCTTCTACCTACGGGTATGAGGCCGGCGCGGCTAGCACTGGGGGTGATTTGGGGACCCCAATGGGACAACCTCCGCCGGGTATCCCCCCACGGACCTCCCATTCCCCAGCACGCTCGTGTGCCCCGATCGGGCTTCTGGATGAGTCCGCCGGCTCATCTCACAGCGAGTTCAACCTCTTGTTCGGAGCATGTGAAGATGATGAGCTCTCGAGTGCAGCATTGGAGAGCGGGCTCGTCCAATCGGATGCAGAAGCCTCAGCTGGGCTCCCCCCCTCGGGTGCGGTTGCCCAGTCACAGACTGATGCGGAAATGATGGACATGCTTTCCCGGGCAGCCACAAGCGTCAGGCTAGAGTGGAACGCTCCCCTGAACCCTCGTGGGTGCACCTATGCCCGCAGACGTGGACGCCCAAAGCTCCCGTCCAAGGCCTGTAGATTCACATCCCTGACGGCCAAAGCCTACAGAGCCGTTGGACAAGCCGCCTCTGCCCTGCACGCCATGGCTCTCCTGCAAGTCCACCAAGCCAAGGCACTGAAAGAACTGCACAAGGGTAGTTCCACCCCAGATTTGATGCAGGAGCTGCGCTCGGCGACCGACCTCACTCTCGAAGGTCACGGCGCAGTCTCTCGGGCGGCCGATGTCCACCTTAGTGGTCCAGGAGCGCCACCTTTGTACAAGGTCCTCCTTTTCGGTCTGTCTTTGTTCCCTCACATCTTCACGAAGGTTGCAGAGGCAGCTATTGCCCCGTTAAGGGAAGTGGGTATTCGCATTCTCAACTATCTCGACGATTGGCTAATCCTAGCCCACTCTCGGGATATGCTGTGTGCACACAGGGACCTGGTGCTCTCGCACCTCAGCCGACTAGGGCTTTGGGTCAACTGGGAAAAGAGCAAGCTCCTCCCGGTTCAGAGCATCTCTTTTCTCGGTTTGGAGTTGGACTCAGTCTCATTGACGGCGTGCCTCATGAATGAGCACACACAGTCAGTGCTGACCTGTTTGAAGGCGTTCAAACAGAAAACAGCGGTTCCACTGAAACTCTTTCAGAGGCTCCTGGGGCATATGGCATCCTCAGCAGTGGCCACTCCGCTCGGGTTGATGCATATGAGACCGCTTCAGCACTGGCTTCAGACTCGAGTTCCGAGATGGGCATGGCACCACGGGACATATCACGTGGCCATCACGCCGATCTGTCACAGCCTCTTCAGCCCTTGGACTTACCTCACATTTCTACGGGCAGGCGTTCCCATAGAGCAGGTCTTCAGGCGTGTCGTGGTTATGAAAAATGCTTCCAAAACGGGCTGGGGCACTGTATGCAATGGGCACGCAGCCACCGGCTTATGGACAGGCCCGCGGCTGTGTTGGCACATCAACTGCCTCGAGTTGCTGGCAATTCTGCTCGCCCTGCGGAGGTTCCCGCCGTTGATCCAGGGCAAGCACATGTTAGTTCGGACAGACAACATGGCAGCGGTAGCATATGTCAACCATCAAGGCGGTCTACGCTCCAGTTGTATGTCACAACTCGCCCACCGTCTCCTCCTCTGGAGTCAGCAGCACCTAAAACCGCTGCCAGCCACTCATATCCCGGGCGACCTCAACACTGCAGCAGATGCGCTGTCATGGCAGGTTACCCTCTAGGGAGACTCCACCCTCAGGTGGTCCAGCTGATTTGGAGTCGATTCGGACAGGCACAGGTAGACCTGTTTGCCTCCAAGAATCTCTCGGTATAGACGCGCTGGCACACAGCTGGCCCCCTGGACTTCGCAAATATGCGTTTCCCCCAGTAAGCCTACTTGCACAGACCCTGTGCAAGGTCAGGGAGGACGAGGAGCAGGTCATCCTGCTAGCAAATTCCCCTGAGGAAGGACCTTCTTTCTTAGGGACAGGGCACCATCTGGCACCCACGACCAGACCTCTGGAATCTCCATGACTGGCCCCTGGACGGGATGCAGAAGACCTAAGCGGTCTACCACCTGCAGTAGTAGACAAAATCACTCAGGCTAGGGCCCCCTCTACGAGGATTTTGTATGCCTTTAAGTGGTATCTGTTCGCTAAGAGGTGTTCTTCCCGATGCGAAGACCCCCAGAGATGCGCAGTCGGAATCAGTGCTTTCCTTCCTGCATGAGAGGTTGGAAGGGCGGCTGTCCCCTTCCACCTTGAAGGTGTACGTAGCCGCTATAGTGGCACACCACGACACAGTGGATGGTAAGTCCTTAGGGAAGCACGACCTGATCATCAGGTTCCTGAGGGGTGCCAGGAGGTTGAATCCCTTCAGACCCCGCCTTATTCCCTCATGGGACCTCTCTTTAGTTCTTCAGAGTCTACAGAGAGCCCCCTTTGAGCCTTTGCAGTCAGCTGAGCTTAAGGCACTCTCCTTGAAGACTGCCCTCCTAAATGCGCTCACTTCCATCATGATGGTAGGAGACCTGCAAGCATTCTCTGTCAGTGAATCGTGCCTGGAGTTCGGTCCGGGCTACTCTCATATGATCCTGAGACCCTGACCGGGCTATGTGCCCAAGGTTCCCACGACTCCTTTTAGGGACCAGGTGGTGAACCTGCAAGTGGTGCCCCAGGAGGAGGCAGACCCAGCCCCGATGTCGCTGTGTCCGGTGCGCGCTTTATGCATCTATTTGGATCACACGCAGAGCTTTAGAGTTTCTGAGCAGCTCTTTGTCTGCTTTGGTGGACAGCGGAAAGGAAGCGCTGTCTCCAAGCAGAGGATCGCCCACTGGCTCATTGACACCATAACTATGGCATATCATGCCCAGGACGTGCCGCCCCCGGTAGGGCTACGAGCCCATTCTACCAGGGGTGTAGCAGCCTCCTGGGCCTTGACCAGGGGTGCCTCTCTAACAGACATTTGCAGAGCAGCAGGCTGGGCAACACCCAACACCTTTGCAAGGTTCTACAACCTCCGGGTGGAACCTGTTTCATCCCGTGTAGTGGCATGCACAAGCAGGTAAGTCCGGGACAGCCGGCCGGGTGTATCACTTGCGCATAGCGCCTTTCACCTCCCCTGAGCTGAAGACGTGCGCCGTTAACTCCCAGTAGTGTTCACAAACTGTGTTCCCTGGTTGATTTCCTCCGAGCCCTGTGACAGACGAGTTTTCGGAGAGACTCACTGCTGGCCCAGTACACATGCTAACTAAAGCCCTGTACTGGGGTAGGTGTTCCGCATGTGTCCGTTCCCCGTAGGTAACCCCATGCGACGTATATCTTCCACTAATTCGTTTCCCTGTTGGCAATCACCGTCTTCCTTGGGCAGAAGCCCCTCTGCTCCAGTCTCCATGCTTGTAGTAACTCCTCCCCCGTAGGGTAGGACCTACCATGGGACTTCTCCACATGGTATACTTCCGACATAGCTCGGCAAAACCATGTGACGTATTTCCACTTAAATATCCCCCCCTCTCTGGGCAAGGTGTGGTCTCCGCGGTGTCCTCCCCTTGGGAGGGACACCCCCCCCGACTAGACCTGGTCGGCCCAGATGGATAATCCCCCATTTTTTAGGGAGTGGGAATAAGGAGGGGATAAGAGGCCACGACTGGGCTAGCCCGTCTCTATCTTTTGGGTAGTTGACTTGTCCCAAAGGGCCGTTCGACACTCATAACAGTGTTGGGGGAGGTTACGTGTCGGCCTGGTGCGCTGGCTACGAGGCACACAGTGGTCTGCCCGTCACACACCGCCAGTTCACATAACACAGTTCAGCCAGTTGTGGCGTTTTTGTATGGGGACCCCTAGTGTCACTACATTAGCACAACGTCGAGTGAGTGACAGATAGGGAACATCCTGGTTATTTGCGTAACCTCCGTTCCCTGATGGAGGGAACGAGACGTTGTGTCACTCCTGCCACAATGCTGAACTACCCGCTGAAATGGCCGGGACCATTGTCTCGGCTCCTCAGCATAAAACCTGAATGAGTGGTTGCATACCAGCTCCTTTTATACCCGTATGTCTGGGGGAGTGGTATGCAAATACCACTCGGCAGTTTTCATTGGCCTTTTATCAAAGACCAGAGGTGTTTCTGGCTCCCAAGAGTGACCCCTACAACGTCTTGTTTCCTCCATCAGGGAACGGAGGTTACACAAGTAACCAGGAAGTTTCTGAAACCCCAACTGGGTACATACATTTTTGGTGAACTATCCCTTTAAATATAAGTACAAGATGGCATGAGTGATTGTGTTGTTGTTGTTGTTTTTGTTGTTGTGTTTGATTTCTAGTTAGAATTGCAATGAGATGCATTTCACACAATATTGCATTTTATTTTACAATTCTTCACAACTTGAGTACTCTACAAAGTGAAACATGAATTTATGTATTTTTTATACAATAAAATAATTAAAAGCAGATGTGATTATGTGTGTGTCTATGTCTTAGACATATATGTGTGGGTATGCTTAAGTTTTTCCACAAGAAAGACTGGAGGGAGATGGGGGCCCCGATGAAGCCCTTATTTTATTCTCTAATTAAAATCCTCCACTTTTTGTTCAGGCACTCCACAACACTCCGACGGTGAGGGGAATCCATCATGTATTGCTGCCTTGCAAATAAAAAAGGATCCATCACCTCCACCAGCCATAACCCATATGGCCAGAAAATTGGCTTTGTGTAGAGATGTGGATTCAGGCATGAATATTTATAGAAGACAGATGTAAACGCATATTAATATGCTTTCAAATTTAGGACAGGCTGAAAATGATAGTGCACTCACTTGGGAGAGATTAAAGGTTGCATCTGGAAAAATGCAACCTTATCTCTTATGTGATGGCAGCCTATTGCTGTATATGTTCTTGTTTGTTTGCATGTGGGGTCCAGTTCAAGTGTTACGCACTCCACAGTGAAACTGTTCTGCAGAATGCTCATAAATGGGTGCTGTCATACAGTACATGTTATATTTATTCAAATTAAGAGCACAGAAGGTTCCCAGGGTTATCAGAGAAATGTCTCCTTTATTTGGCTCTGTCTCAAAGTAATGGACAGAGCATCTGTATAGTATGTTTTTCATGTTTGCAGCCTGCCTCCTCAGTCTGAGTGAAATGAATGGAGAAGAGCACCTTCACATCAGACACAGATGGTAGAGTAATGCGATACTGGTTTTGAAAACAAAAATGGAAAGCCTTTACAATCTTTGTTGAGTAGAGGCAATAATTTTAATGTTTTAACTTGAGCACAAAAAAAAAAAAAAAATGTCAAAATGACTAAATCCTCAAGCAGGTAACTGTCCATCTGGTAATCATGTGAAAAGTAGAAGTTTAATGCATAACATGTCCATGGATACTGTAATAACTGCTGTCTAAAATAGTTCTGGATGGAGTACAGCATGCAGCATGTCAACTTCCCAAAGGTATTTTCCCAAAAGTAGAATATCAGCTACCCATATGTATTAATTAGTTGATTTAAAAGACATTTTGACATTTTTATTTAAGTGCGCAATAAGAATAAGGTTTCCTGACAAATAAAAATCAAACAATCATCAGATTAATAAACCTGTGTTGATAAACTCAGTAAGGATTTTGTGAAATAATCCATATGGTGATTTTTTTCTTCACCATTAGATGGCAATAGTGCTCCTCTAAAAAAAATTTGTTTCCTTTATTATTTTCTTCTTCTTCAGGTATGTTTTTTCCATAATTGTGGAGCATATGGTGCCTTTCAATGCCACAGAATCATGGTAATTAAAGAGTTCTACAAAATATGCTCTCTCTACTTAAAAGTAGTCTATAATAAAAACCATTAGCATGTCTAAAATGTCACATTTTGGTTTTGTTATTATTAGTACACAATAATATCATACTTTAGAAAGTTTAGATGATCCTATTGAAATTCCATCTTCTCTCCAAATCATAATCAGAGGCGTACATGTGAATGGTGTTAAATTATGGGCAGGGTGTGTGAGTATTGGCTGGTGGCAAAGTGAACATGGCAGGTCTGAAGTATCGCGATAGTTTCTAACATCCACAAAAGAACCAAAAGGCTCAATGAAACTCAATTAAACAACTATCCCCTCATTTCTTTAGCAGTTTTACCGCATTTACATCACTGTGCCCATGAGACTGAGATTACATTGAGAGGCTACTTAAGGTAAGCTCTTTAACCAAACTTCTCAATGGTTAGTGTGCTGTCATGTATGTCCAGTTATTACAGGCTTTCTTTTCCTAATTGGCTAAGTGTATATTTCTCTGCTTAAAAGTAATTAATACTTGACTTGAGTTGAATGCTTGAATGAATACTTTTATTCACTTATAGACATTCAAGCAATCTGTTGGCATTGGCGGTATGGTTCTGATCTTGGCAAACTCTCCGCCCCTCCAGGCAGCCATGCATGGACAGAGCAGGGAGTGCAGCGAATATATAACCAGTGTTGGGTAAGTTACTCAAAATAAGCAATCCACTACAAATACCTAAAATGTAATCAGACTATTTTACTGATTACTTCATAAAAAGTAATCACATTACAGATTATTTTACTTTTAAGTTTCTTTCTAAATCACTTTTCCTAGAAAAGTTTTTGGTTTTCCTCTCAAGTTCAAAATGTCTATATTTCCTCCTCATTCATTGTAGCACACCCTTCAGCTGTCACAGAAACGCTAACAGACGTACATATGAACTCATATTTTAAATGTATTATACATATTACTTTAGCGCAAGTAATGTACTTAAAAGTAATTACTTTAATTGAGAGTCAGTAACTGTAATCTGATTACAATAATTTAAAATGTAATGTGTTACACTGAATGTTTTTGACTAAAAGTAATTATATTACAGTAGCTAATTACTTTGTAATTGGATACACCCAACACTGTATATAACCCCCACCCAGGGGTAACAGAAGGGTATTAAGTGCAGCTTGGATCCATGCAATGGAAAAGCAGCTAAAGCTATGAATAAATGGAGTACTTTGACAAGCGTCTGAATTGTATTTGTAGATGTCATGATCAGCAGAGCATCAGATTGCAGCTTTACTAACGTGACCTGCCTGAACTGACGCTATGCTTGATTTCTGTCATCATTAATTCACTATCATATTATTTCAAACCCGTATGACTTTCTGTAGGCAGAATTTTTGGAGGCCTACAGCACCAACAGTTTCCCAAACACCAAATGGAAGAAAAGCATAGAGTAGGGTTCATTTAAATAAAATGTTTTTATGTAGAATTTTTCTCATTTAATAACGCCTTTTTCCCCAATGCGATTATATTACCAGCATAACAAATTGAGTGAAAAAAATACAATTCATATGAATTTTAGAATTTAAAAAGGAAATCTGACCTTTTTGTAGAAAGAAGTTCACATGGTCAGTATCACAAATTTGCTTATTTCGTTAGTGACATAGAAACAATGCAGATTCTTTGATATTTCTTAATGAATTTTACATGAAAGAGTTTCTTTGCTTGAAATATTTCAGAATCTGAAAACTTTGCTTATTTCCAGATTTACAGTAAATACACATATAGAGTATGTATAGACTTTATAGGTCCCTATACATTTTCAGTGGACTATTGAACCCCACTCTATAACCCCAAATATTACAAGCAGGTCTGTCATTTTTCCATTGCTTGCAGAAAGGCAGAGAAAAAAAGGAGGTGTGCCTGATTGTAGATCTTAATGACAGAATGGCACACCATGCCATTGCCCCAGTGCTGGGCATGCACAGTACGATTGCTAGTCATACGCCTGGCACAGACGGCAGCAGAAATGGCTGTCTCACGAGCCACTCTCATAAAGGCAATCTGTCTCAGGCTCCCATAATCACCATCTGTCATTCCCCTGAATCAATAGAAATGACAAACGAGGAGCAGAAGCCCCGTTGACAGGCACAGAGGGCAGAGTGCTGGACCAAAGCTCTCTGGGATCTTCAGGGGGAGATCTATGTGAAGGAGCAGGTCAGCATCACCCCTCTCCTCCTGGGACTGCAGACCTGCTGAACTCTGGCCTCTTTGAGACCATTAAGACTCAATTCTAAGCCATTAGTTTAGAATTGATGGTTTAGGGTAATTCGGGGTCAAGAGAAATCAGATTCTGACTGAATATGTATTTAAGTTTTGTTTTAAGAATGATTTACAACCTTATAGTGACTGAGATTTTTCCAGTTACAGTATACTTTATTCTTCATGTTGGTCTACTTGACAAAGTGCCTTTACAATTTTGAGAAGGTGATTTTTCATGTAAAAGTAAAGATCTGTAAAAACAATTATTTAAAATTGTAAACATTCAATGCTGGTTATTACATGTGTCCTAAGTATTTTATTTTCTTGAAGTGTGCATGTTTCTGTGTAATTTGATGTGTTTGTTAGAAAGTGTGACAGAGTTGGAGAAAATGAGTGGGTTAGAGACACATTTTCCATATTGAAAAGGTGACTTTTAAATAAATTTTTAAAGAGAATTCTGTATACATTTTATCAAACAAAGAAAGTCCTTCAGTATTAATTTATTGCATTGTGTTATCTCAAGCTACATAAATATCCTGCATATATTAATGTAATATTTGTTGGGATATATTATGCATTCAGAAAGATAACATGGTTAATGGTTTTTCATTTAGCCATTTCTTGCCAAGAAAGAGTTAGAAAGAGATTTTAAGTTGGTATTTCAACAAATATCAACTTCTTGATAATCAGTTATTTAGTAGGCCTACACATAATACACATAAGGTAACAGGGTTGATGCATAACGCGAGGATGCAACTTCTTTTAATAATTCAGTCTTAAACTCCTGAGCCCCCACGTCCACATGCGTGGACATTATGTTTTGGCTTTGCTATAGGCTATGCATAATTTAATTTAATTTAAACCAATTGATCTCAGTTCAGGAGACTCTAGGCCAGGGGTCGCAACCTTTTTGACATTGAGTGCCATTTTTTATTTTCCTGGTCAACGGCTGTGCAATGATCCTGCATGTGAATTTTCACAGAGCATCTTAAGTGCTTTAATGAAAGAAAACCTGAAACCTTAATGTCACAAATTTGCTTATTTGATTACTGATCACGAAATTGTGTCGAATCTTAAATATTTCTTATGTCATTGTAATAATGTAATCACTAGCACATAAGCAACAGCGAGAGAGAAGCAGGCTGTTTTATTTATATGACGTTTTTCGCACCTGCATTACAATGTTTTCATCAGCTGAATGGGAGGCTAAAAACTTTTAAAGTGTGACAACACTCACACTGCGTGTGCAAGCCATTCAATCAACTATATGGCCCTTTTCGGAGAATCGCACCTGCAAAATCCTAAAACTTTATTTCCAAGTTTAATTTATATTTTGAATAGACTTGAAAATTTTTGAACCCCACGATGTGGGTTTATTTTTTTCTCTTTTAATAGCTTAATGGAGCTTAATTTTGAGTGTGACCATGGTTTTAGGAGGGTGTACCTGTATGCTGTGTTGGAAATCTCAAGGATTAATAGTGGTGTTTTCCTTACATCACGTGTTGTTCTGAAAGCAAAAAGAAACAAATGAAACACAGAATTTAGGCTGTCATCCACACAGCCTGACCGAAGCAAAGCGGGCACGTTTACTTGTGCGATTAACCAAAAGTGAAGCGCTGCCGGCTTGTGATGCATGAATGGCTTGCACGGGCTGCACGAGTCTGTTGGGAATATTGCAGTCTTGTCACATTTTAACTTTTTGTTTAGCCTCCCATTCAGCTCATGAAAACATGCTGCGTGACCAAGATGTAAATTGGAATGCAGGTGCGGATTTTATATAAATAAAATAGTCTACTCCTCTCTCGCCCTTGCTGGTATGCCACTGCTATCACGCGTGCCATAGGTTCCTGAACCCTGCTCTAGACTGCCATTAAAGGGTTAAAATTTCGACGCACCGAGTCTATTTAACTCCTAATTAAGGAGCAAGGGAGCAAGGGAGCACCCTATAGCTTTCCTATGCAGCCAAGTGCATTCAGTACTAACATCTGTTCAAAGGTTCAGTTTCAGGCTGCAGATGATGTTTGGACAACTCAACATGTTTGGCAGACATGGTACAATGATAATCAGTACATAGATTCAGAATTTATAATGTATAATTTTATTTTAACATGGTTGGCATTGATTGGATGATGCTGGCCATTACTTTGAATCAGAATAAATGATGTAATGTCTGTAACGTCCAAAAAACATGAATAACCAACACTGCTGAAAACATAAACAATTTGATAAAAAAATCTGAATTTCTATAGCTTAGTTTTATTTAAAATTTCACAACTTAGTCCCACTGTCAACACATGTGGACATACATTTTTGGGAAAAAAAAATCTTTTGGCATGTTTCTTAGGGGCTACTTGTTAAAAATGAAAAAAGGGAAATGGAAAATACACACAACAGTCACGCTTGGGTCTCAAAAGGTTCAATTTTGTGAGGTAACCTAAAATTGTGCTTCATGTGATAACATTATAAATTAAATGGTTTAATTAAATTCATAAAAGTTATTTAATATGACAAAATGTACCTGAAAAATTAAGTTACACACAGGAAAGTAATTTATATGGGAAATATATAAGTAGAAATAAAACAATAGCAGGTTAACACATTTTTCAGGGAAATATCTATAACAGTACCTTTTATTTATTTATAATTGTTTTAAATAAAAATTGCTAATATGGCAAGAATTTGATAACAACTTCTGAAAAAAATATTTGCTTGATTTTATTTTATGTGTTTAGAAAAATACTGCATAGTAAAATATGGCATCCACTACCTATTGTTAAAGTCATTATTTACATATGCTAATGAAAGACCCAATAGGCACCCATTGCACTGAAGGACATGTATTGATCATGAATGTTGGACAGATTATTTTGGACTGGTTATTGAATAAGTAAAGGATTAGATTTCCTATGACATAGCTGGATTCAATTGCATTAGTTGTACAGCTCCATCATGTCTGCAGTCTCTAGTGAATAACCAAATTACATTTCAGTCTTCTCATCACAGCCAGATTTGTCTGTGCGGGCTCCGTAAAGCCGCATGCCATGACAGAGCCCCTAATATCCCTGAAGGTGCGCTGCATTGATGAGGAGCTTTACTCCTATGCATCAAAGCAATAGTGATTGACAAAATAGTGTTAACGCGCCCATCACGGTGCAGGGCCTGGAGACCCTTGGGCTTACAAATCCTCAAAAACCTCAAGATTGGATCCAAGCTGGGTATAAAGGACACACCGATGATATATGAGAGAGGCTTATCCAAGCTCTGACCACTAACAATACCTTAGCGTCGAAGGACTGAGATTCACGTGAGCACACAATCAACTACACCCACATAAATACGTACACACACACACACACAC
Organism: Myxocyprinus asiaticus; assembly: GCF_019703515.2. Classification (NCBI taxonomy): domain Eukaryota; kingdom Metazoa; phylum Chordata; class Actinopteri; order Cypriniformes; family Catostomidae; genus Myxocyprinus; species Myxocyprinus asiaticus. Next base: position 17,905,610 of record NC_059377.1, read on the forward strand.
ACACACACACACACACACACACTGGGATTGCTTGGAAACAGCACCTGCTCCTCCATTTGAAAACTATTTAGGGAGGCATCAAACTCTATCAGAGCAGGTCTGATTGCGGTCACTTCTTCACAGTCCTCCAATCACTCAGTGAGTCAATTAGCCCCCGCCCCAGACTGCAGCCCTCCTCAGCTGTGCGCTCCGAGCCTGAGCGGGAATCCATTCAGTGCCACCGAGCAACACCTGAGGCCCCCCCAGCCCTCTTCTCACTCACCCACCCCCTCTTCCGCTGGCTAATAGTTTGGCTCCAAGGGCAAACACTGCACAATGGCATTCAATTCACCCCATTGTCCTCTTTTACTCCTGGAGAAGAAGCCCACCAGTCAGAGGTCCAAAAAGCCAATTTAGTCAAACACCACATCAGCTATTGGAACCGAGGGGTAGGGAAGGGCCCTCCCGCAACTTGCAGAGGGCAACTAAAGCATTTTACCATAGCCATCTGGTTGCTTGTGTGCGTTTTAGGTGTTTTATTGTGTTTATAAGACAGAAAGTGAGACAGAATGGGAGAGAAAGATGGGAGAGAGATGCATTTCGCCATTGCTTTAGGTTAGCCCATGCTCACAATTGGTTATTTATTCAGGGCTCTTTTGAAATAATCGAGTTGACACATCTGTCAGATGGTGAGGGAAGGAATGCTAAAAGGTCATGGGGAAAGATACCAGCTGCTCCAGATGAACCTTTCCTGCCTTCAAATAGCACAGTCATTACACTGAAACAGATGGGGTCCCTGAGCTTTCATTTCAGTCTTCAGGTACAACAACAGGACTGCAAGGTCAGTTTAAGCTGTCTGGAGGTAAAGCAGCCCACACCCATCCAAAAAAGCAGACAACCCTCATGCATTGGATTCCTGATTAGATCCTTTTTCATCAGTGGCATCTAACAGAAGAGATGATGGTAATTGGAAACTGAACTTCATTCATAATTTAGAGAAAGGTTTTTACATGATGTCACATCCAAAGCTGGAGTGTGTTAACGCATGCTTAGAAAGCCTGAGGATGAACTCTGCCAGCACCCTTTGATGAACACACAAACATATATCAAAGACCTGTAGAAAGAAAGGAATCTTTGGTATCTATATTGGCATCATCTCTGTTCTAAAAACTTGTTTTAAGAAGGCCTTGTTTTGGTAGCCCTCAAGATTCACTTTTAAAGAAGGACAGCTAGTATGGTACAATTAAGCATACAAAGAATGTCAAAAGGTGAAGTAGGTAATTTCTGTGCCATCAACGTCACAAATCGGAATTGCAAAAATAAGGATTGTTTTCAAACAGATTTCATGAACACTCCTACCAGGGGCGTAGCACCATAACATTTCTGAAATGAGAAGGGTACCAGGTTGTTCGGTCTATCCTGAGACATTTCTGCTCTCAGGTAGTTTTAGAAAGTCTTAACTTGCTAACTGATATTTACACAGGGTCCAAAATTAAATTAAAGTTAGGGCTGTGTACTCTTAAAGATTTCCAGATTCGATCTGATTCTTATTCACAAGCTCTCGATTCGATTATAATTTTTATTTGATTTTACATGGATTCATGTAGGTTTATTTTAGTCACAAGATCAATTTAACTTAAATTTAAATAAATAATTTCTAATCTCATGCTGTTAATTATGAAGGGACTTTCTAAACTTCTACGAAACCCTTCTAGGTACAATTTGAAAATATTAATTTTACAAATTATATTTTGTAAATTTTTCATCATATTGGTTGCATTTTAGCTTTTGAAAAACTGTCAAATTTATAATATTCCATCAATAAATGTCTTGAAACTGCATTTATTATTTTGCATATATATTTGTTACATGTCTACTGTGTACATGCATAAATTGTTCTGTTTACAGTTATTTACATTGATACTCAGAACACATGCTAAATCGGTACTGTCTCTTTAAATAGACAACGGCATCTGAGCGCGATGACAGGTAATATTGTTCCTCACATATTTATTTAGTGGAGCACATTATTAATGTGAGGAAACATGCACATATATCTCATGACGTTCTGGAGAAAAATAACATTTAGGCATCATAGATAAACATCTGATGGTAAACTTTACACTGAAGTTAAATATGTTTATACAGTAGATGCATCAGTAGCAGCAGATGTTGACAGTTTGATTTTAATTGTGAACGTCACTTTATTAAGCAAACATCTGATTGTTGTTCACTGTTTAATGAAGAGCATGTAATGATGCAGTTGCTAATAATGTCACCTACCACCGGGTGAATATTTCTGTTTTATTTTCTCGCCAAAAGCTATTTTCTTTTCTCACATTTGGCACATGCCAGTTGTTAATTTTAGACCATGTTTACATGGATATCAAACAAATATTCACCTAAGCAGCTACATTTACAGGTATGGCTCTCTTCTGTAAAAAATCATAAATTGTTAGCTACCTCCAGCTCTTTCTCTGCTCCTTTTTCTTTTGAAAGTCAGATTTTGGATTCATTTCTGTAGATACATTAACGGAGCAAACATGGTAGGAGACAAGGCAGATTATAGGGGAATTTCCCAAAACAGAGTTTTGCGACGTTTTATTCCAACCAATAGCATGTTATTACTATATACATGTATATATAACAAATTATAATATAATACAATATCAATGAAGCCTTTCTGTGGGCCCCCTCCAGCGAGGGCCACTGTTACTCAGGTCCATACCCGCGACCCGATGCCTCTGACTCCTACTGTCTTCCGTTGGTCCTGCCCAAAATGTAAGCCATTTTTTGAGCCAATTAGTACTGTTACATGCAATTTAAACTCGGAAAGTCGGATTTTCAAACTTCCTACTAGGAGAAGTGCAATGGAACGTCACTTGTAGTCGGAATTCCAACTTGGAAACTTGTGTGGAAATTTTCAACTCAATTTCACAGAGATGCAGGTGCATGACGTCACACAAACATGTCAGCACCCAGGGAACGGTGCTGAGGAGTAACAGATTACATATGGATTACATAACCAGATTACAAAATTGAGTACTTGTAATTAGTTTAAATTACATTTTAAAATATACATAATGAGATTACAGTTACTTTTTTAAGGATTACATGATTACACATTAACCAACAAACAGCAGTAAATTGTTCATAATTTATTGATTCTCCTAATTCTTCTTTTTTAAAATCTTTTAAATATTTGTGCTGATATACGTTACGCCATGCCTTCTCATGATGAATAATTATGCAAGTTACTAAAAACTGCTGATGTATAGCTGTGAAATACTGTCTACATCATATCCAGTGACCTTCATAGCTTTTTCTGCCATCTTTGCCAGAAATAACGAGTAAAACACAAAAAATCTAATAATTTCTGATTCATTATGCATGTTTTCTTAAATGCATATAAGCAACATTAGGCTATGTCTAAATAGAAGCCTATAGATTATCCTGCTCAAATGCATGTAACAAAATATGTAATTAAAGGTCCACTCAGTAACTTTTTGCTTGTGTCATCTAGGATTTGCAGTGACACCTAGTGGCATGGATGCAGCATAATTCAAAATCAATAGTTTTCAGTCACAGATGCCATTGTAGAAATTCACTATTAACAGTCAGCCATGATTAATTTAATCCATGAGTGAAAGTGTCCAATAACAGGCTGAAATTAAGCGAGTAGTATTTGGCTGGTCATGTGATTCTAACATGGCAGCCCCTGTGAGGGGACCCTTTTCATGTAGAATCAAACAGCTTTTATAAGGTTACTGATATGACTGGTATCTTCATTTCATGCGAGTGAAAAATTACAATTCATTTCTTTAGGAATAAAACTTTTTTAATGAGGAAATATTACTGAGTGCACCTTTAAGAGTCAGGTCAGAGGTAATCCAAAAGTAATCAGATTAGATTACCTAAAAATATAATCCAAGAGATTACGTAACTGACTGCAATTTTAGTCATGTGATTTGTAATCAGTATTGGATTGCAATTCTGAAGTAGCCTAATCTACCCAGCACTGCCAGGGAGATATACAAAGTAAGTGATAAACATTAACTTTTATTAAATAATATCGATAAAGGAGTCAATGTTCCTACGTTACATGATATTAAAGCTTGTTTAACAAACATACACCTGTAGCACAAATGCTAGCGCTGCATCATGTTTATCAATCGGGTTGCTAGGAGACGTCTCTGGTGACAGTCGGACCCCTGCTAAGATAACTGGAGCATTGCAGTTTTGTTTCCTTACACGTCATGCTTCTTCCGAGCATCTGGCAATGGAATACCTTAATGGGCGGAGATATCAAGTAGGAATATCCCATATCTGACTTGAATGGAAAGCAACAAAAACTTCGACTTCAGCAGGACAAAAACAACCATTTATATTTATTTTTTTATAAATGCATTGAAAACACTTCAGTCTGACATGATTCTGGCAAAGTCGGACTAACAGACATAGATAATGCAATTGTAGCTCCACTTTGTCCAGCATGAATACACGTTAATCAGACCACACCTGGCCTCAGCGTTGTGTGCTTGAGGTGACACGTGATTTGTATTTAACACTTCCTCAGCTGATGTCCTTCCTTCAAATATTCAATTACATATCGTGTCAGGTTTACTTGGACAGACAGATGAAGACTGTAGCTTGACTACGCAAAAACCCACTGTAGCCTGATTATAACTGCACATGTAAACGTACGTATGTAAATAAGTGTATGCATGTGTGTACAATAGACTTCACACACAGACCCATTTCTCTGTGTATCTGTTCTGAATTAAATGCTACACTACAGATGTTATCTCCAGTCATGTTTACAAGAGATAATGCATATTGTAGTGCTAATGGTGGATTATACTATTTATTTTATGTGTTTTTAATGGTTGGGAAAGAGAGCTGCAGCTGTAGGTTACCAGGCTATTGATAAAGAAGAGGATGAGAAGATAATGTTATCAGTAACAATAATGGCAAATACTTTTTCAACTGGATGACTGCAGAATATTTAGCAAAATGAAAAGATGTATTTGAAGTTACAGTAATTAGTCAGCATGTGTTATTTGACAGATTGTGGTTGGGTGCATACAAATTCTGTACAGTATTTACAATCTCTCTCTCTCTCTCTCTCTCTCTATTTTTTTAATTACACCTTTTAAACATATTTAGAACATGATTAGGAGTCTAGGAGTCTATGATGATTACCAGGTGTCCAAAACATAATGACCAATTCGTTTTCATGACTTTTCAAGTCATTTGTAATAAGTGGATAAGAATTTTTAAACTGTTTTATAGCAATTTTGCTCACAAAAAGCAGTTTCTAAATGATTAAATGTTTTAGGGCTGAGCATAACTAGAAAAATTTTTTTTTTACAATTTAGCCTATATGTTTATAATTTAGCTTAAACCATCATTCAAATTTTCTCAAGAATTTTCTTGTTTACAGAACTACTGAATAACTTGTTGATAATGTGTCACATATTAAATGCAAAGTCACACCAAAACTAACTTTATGGTCAACACCATGAAACATCAGCAGTCTTAATTAACCTCAATGGCCCAGGGCAAATAATAATGAATTATTCATAACGGCATAATGAACACAGTACACTTTAAACTCTTCATAATAACAATGACATTGTCATCAGCCTGTGATCCATTTTTGGAGGGTCTTGTGAGATGCACATTGTGTTGTATTAAGGGTATCCGCCATAGACAGAGTAAACTACATATATAATATTGGCAGACTCTGAGATTGTTGGATACTTACAGTAAGTGATTACCGCACACAGAATGTCTCACATTAATGACTTTATATTAGTAAATTGACATTCATTGTTGATTTAATGAGTAAACACACATGTGACTTCATTGATCACATCAAGTTTTGCTTCATTACTGTAACTGATGGCTAATGAGACAAATGTACTTTTCATTACCATTTCAGTTAGCTCATTAATTAATTTTCTGAGGACTGCATCATTATTGACCTCATCCATGAGCTTACAAATAAGCTCTTGGGTAAAGTGAAGGAGTGACCTCATTGGCTGGCTCATCATTGAGCTCATTAGTGCACATCAAAAGGTACATCAATGACATCACCAATTAACTATTTGGTATGAAGTAGTGGGAAGTTAATTGTAGGGCTGAACAATTTGAAAAAAATATATGTAATTACGATTATTTTGAAAAATATTGCGATTGTGTTTTGAACTACGATATGATAATTAACATAAAAAAAGAAAAAGAAAAAAGAACTAGTACGTGTTTTTTGACCAAAGTTAAGTCATGGGCAAACATGATCTACTGCCAAAAGAAATACTGTTCAAGAAAGGGTGTTCATATCTGAGTCCTCTTAAAAAGAAGCAGACTAAAAGAAAATAATAATAATATTAAAACAGAGGGAAAAAATTCAAAACAGATTCACATCGCCTTCACAATGTAGGCTATTTGTTCAGTGTGTACCAGTGGCGGACAGGTCATTGGGAGAACCGGGACATTTCCTGGGGGGCCGGCCACTAAATGGGGCCGCATGGGATGCCGCGTTATGCAGAAAGCGCCACAAAACAGCGCCGCAATATGCGGAAGGGGGCAGCGATATGCAGAAAAGGACAGCAAATCCCCCCCCCCACAGGGTTTTGACTTTTCATTAAGCACAGAACAATTTCAGCAGCAGAACTTTCAACCTACTGCTTTTGAATTCTTTGACTTCTTAGAACAGTCTTCTTAATGCTCTCATATGTGCGAATTGCAAGACAAGGAAACTTAAAGGAATAGTTCACCCAAAAATGAAAATTTGCTGATAATTTACTCACCCTCAGGCCATCCAAGATGTAGCTGTGTTTCTTTCTTCATCAAAACTCCTCCTCCTCTAAACAATGCAAGTGAATGTACTAAATTTTTTGACTTTCCAAAATGCATATTTAGGGTGGATCAAAATAATCCACACGACTCCAGTTGACAAATAAAGTTCTTCTGAACCCAAATGATTGATTATTTTTAGAAACAAAACAATACTTATACTACAAATATTCGCTTCCGTACATCTGTGACGTGCGCTCATGAGAGGGATGACGTAAACTCGTTGGTAAGGTCACACGTCACGTGGAGGAGTCAGGAAGCGTGTTATTGTTTACAAGAAGAACTTAAACAGACCACAGACCAAGCGCGGTTCACAAACCAAAACAGTCCAAAACTATTTCAAAACAATATAAAATAAAAAAATAAAACATTTCCAAATAATAATAATAATAAAAAAACATTACTGCAGAAACTAACCATCCTTTATTTGGGAGCAATGCCATTGCATTATCTACTTGTGCTTTTTCTTTAGCAGAAATATGTAGGCTATATGACTGTCAGGAATTCAAGCCACACAAGTTGTAGTTAGTGAAACCAAGTGCGAGAGCATTTACTGAGATTTACAGGATTTACAGGGTTTACACGGTGAGATCAATGGTACAGGTGATATCACACAGAAGAGAAGCTTCACAAACTGAAGAGAGATAACAGGCAAAACAGAAAAGTAAGCACTAAACAGATATCGACGAAGATCAAGAGCAAATACAGACAGGTAAATAAACACTGCGAGTCCTTTGTGTGAGACTTGACAGTGAAGTGGCGTGAAGGTGAGTTATTTATGCAGGCAGTGATGAGCGAGTGAACTGAGTGCAGGTGCGGTGAATTAGAAATCGGGCGATGAGGAGCGGAGCGCTGAGGGAGGTGCAGAGCCTGAGAGAGGCGTGACAATGACAACGTTTTCACACGTACCTGAGTTTGCTGGAAAAACAGCACGGGCACAGCCGATGAATTCAGATATCGACCCTTTGTTTCTTTTGATGGTCTGAAATCCTAAGGGGTAAAATGTTCACTGAACACCCTCCAATATTTGAGACAATGTAGGGGTGTACTGATATCCGGGTTTAGCACGAGAAGCCAGAGCTTCAATCGCTCATGATCATGGATAGGCAATTGATGAAATGTTTATATTTTTCCTGGCGTGCATTTTCTTTATGGTTTCTGAAGGCTGAAGCATCCAGGAACACATGTCAAATGACCATTTTGAACAATACACTTATACAAATACAAATCTACAGCAAAGACAATTAAACCTTTGTATAGCTCTCCTTCTCTTGTAAACAATGACGCGCTTCCTGTCTCCTCCTCAGGGTTGGGAGGGTTACTTTTTAAATGTATTCCACTACAGATTACAGAATACCTGCTGTAAAATGTAATTTGTAACATATTCCGTTAGATTACTCAAGGTCAGTAACGAATTCTAAATATTTTTGATCACTTCAGCACTGGTAGATATTTTCACTTGTTTTGACTATAAAAACTCTGTCAGTACAGTAAGACAAAATACACATGTTAAAAATACATTCTCTGAAAAACCTAAATATCTTATGCAGTGTTGTTTCTAAAACAAGATAAATCTAACTGATCTTGTTTCAAGGATTTTTAGATATTTCTTTGTCTGTAGTCCCCACATGCTTTAAAACATCCACCATTGTGCCTGTTCCAAAGCAATCCAAAATCACTTGCTTAAATGACTGGCGTCCTGTTGCTCTGACCCCCATCATCAGCAAATGCTTTGAGAGACTAATCAGAGATTACATCTGCTCTGTGCTACCTCTCTCTCTTGACCCGTTGCAGTTTGCTTACCGCAACAACCGCTCCACTGATGATGCCATTGCATCTACAATACACACTGCTCTCTCCCACCTGGAAAAAAAGAACACTTATGTGAGAATGCTGTTTGTAGTCTACAGCTCAGCACTCAACACCATAGTGCCCTCCAAGCTAGATGAGAAACTCCGGGCTCTGGGCTTAAACAGCTCGCTGTGCAGCTGGATCCTGGACTTCCTGTCAAGCAGATGCCAGGTGGTTAGAATAGGCAGCAACATCTCCTCATCACTGACCCTCAACACTGGAGCCCCACAGGGCTGTGTTCTCAGCCCACTACTGTATTCCTTGTACACACATGACTGTGTGGCAACACATAGCTCCAATGCCATCATTAAGTTTGCTGATGACATGACGGTGGTAGGTCTGATCACTGACAATGATGAAACAGCCTACAGAGAGGAGGTGCACACTCTGACACACTGGTGTCAGGAGCACAACCTCTCCCTCAACATCAGTAAGACAAAGGAGCTTGTGGTGGACTTCAGAAGAAAAGACAGAGAACACAGTCCCATCACCATCAATGGAGCACCAGTGGAGAGAGTCAGCAGCTTCAAGTTCCTGGGTGTCCACATCACTGAGGAACTCACATGGTCCATCCACACTGAGGCCGTTGTGAAGAAGGCTCATCAGCGCCTCTTCTTCCTGAGACGGCTGAGGAAGTTTGGAATGAACCGTCACATCCTCACACGGTTCTACACCTGCACTATAGAGAGCATCCTGACTGGCTGCATCTCCGCCTGGTATGGCAATAGCACCGCCCACAACCGCACAGCACTGCAAAGGGTGGTGCGAACTACCAGACACATCATCGGAAGTGAGCTTCCCTCCCTCCAGGAAATATATACAAGGCGGTGTGTGAAAAAAGCTCGGAGGATCATCAGAGACTCCAGCCACCTGAGCCATGGGCTGTTCTCACTGCTACCATCAGGCAGGCGGTATCGCAGCATCAGGACCCGCACCAGCCGACTCCATGACAGCTTCTTCCCCCAAGCAATCAGACTTCTGAACTCTTGATCTCCCACGATCAAAATACATCAGCACTGCACTTTATTACTCTTACTCTTATATCTCACACTGGACTGTCATAAATTATATTATTATTATATTATATTCTCTCTTAACAACTGACTATCAACCGACAGCCTGAATGTCAATACAGTACAATACTGTACATTCTATATATACTATATATACTTTTTTTATATATTTTTATTTTTTATTTTTATTGAATAATGTGTATCTATATAGTGCGTATTGTATACTGTACAGTGTATGTTATTATTTGTATATTGTTGAGTGTAATTATGTGTATATTAGACTTTAAATTGTGCTGTGTTAATTTGATGTTATTGTAAATTGGTATATGTCTCATCACTGTCACGACTGCTATGTTGATCGGAACTGCACCCAAGAATTTCACGCACCATTGCACTTGTGTATATGGCTGTGTGACAATAAAGTGATTTGATTTGATTGATATTTTTACAGGAAAACAATACAAAAATTATTATCAAGAATACGATTTTTGCCCTAATATCAGAGGTCTTACTAGAAAAAAAGAAATTATGATCCAACGTGAATTTTCTTGATAAAAAAATATGATCGTGCCTGGTAACATGTGCATGTAAAATGGCTAGAAATAGCATTTTAGCTTAGTGTAAAGCTGACAATTTACACAAGGTTTATTTCTATTTCTTCTGCTCCAAACTTACTTCAAACTTACTTCTCTGTCTGCTCGTATGAATGTAACACATCATAAGAAAGTGTTTCACCACTGTTCAAATGCACTTTGGATCGCATCATTTATATGTATAAATGTTTTCCATCTGAAAGGACTAAATATTAAATGAACCAAATGACAATGAAATGCAAAGTAATCTCTTCAGTAATCAAAATACTTTTTGAATGTAACTGTATTATAATGACCAATTATTTAAACTGTAACTGTAGTGGAATACAGTTACTTATTTTATATTTTAAATACGTAATCCCATTACATGTATTCCGTTACTCCCCAACCCTGCTCCTCCTCCACGTGACGCATGACCTTACCAAGGAGCTTACGTCATCCCTCTCATGAGCGTGTGTCACAGAGATGTACGGAAGCGAACATTTGTAGTTAATGAGTTAATTTGTTAAGTATATAAGTATTGTGTTGTTTCTCAAAATAATCAATCATTTGGGTTCAGAAGAACTTTATTTGTCGACTGGAGTCGTGTGGATTATTTTGATGCACCCTAAATATGCATTTTGGACCGTCAAAAAATGGAGTACATTCACTTGCATTGTTTAAAGGATGAGGCCTGAAATGAAATCCTAAAAATCTTAAATTCTGTTTTGATGAAGAAAGATACATCTTGGATGGCCTGAGGGTGAGTAAATTATAAGCAAATTTTCATTTTTGGGTGAACTATTCCTTTAATGACAAAATAAAGTGGTAGAATCATTGCAGTATTTACAATGTTTAATATTTTTTTTTTAATGTCATTGTGAATATATATTGTGAATACTTGATAAATCACTCAGCCCTAGAAAAAGCACTTTGATTAGGAAACAAAGAAAATCTAGCTTGATTAATGATGACAATCCCTTTAAAGAGGTTTCTAGTGAAGTGAGGAACATGTAGGACTCCTCTGCATGCCACTCAATGTGTTCTCTCCTCCAGATGAGTAAATGCTCTTTGGCAGGGGTTAGATGGCTGTGCCCATGGTCATAGGCGGTGATCACTACTGTTTAAAGTTTATTAGCTGCAGTCTTGAGTCTGTCATACTTTGAGTCCCCTAAATCACTCTGATCAGGCCGTTTCTTCTCAAGCGCGCTGCTGTCTATCTTTAAGGCTAAGGCACAGCACTGATCGGCTCTGATCATATGTGACAGTTTCACATAACTCATGACATGCACTTTAGAGCTGTGGGCTTTTACAGTTACACAAAGCTAACTGACGCTGTCATGGGTCAGCTGGTTAGTGTGTCAATTTGAGAGTGTCTAGGTACTGTATAAGTGTGTGAAAGTGAGAGAGAGAGAGAGAGAGAGAGAGAGAGAGAGAGAGAGAGAGAGAGAGAGAGAGAGAGACAGAAAGAGACAAGTTCTGTCTCAAAATCTAGTTAACTGTCTAACTAGACAGAATTTTAGGTCAGTAGCAGACAGCAAAATTAGTCAATTAGTTCAAATTCTAGAGGATCCTTCATGGGCAATCTCAGAATCTATTTTGAAGAGCTCAGTGAAAAACATTATCCAAGATGGCTAACAGAGTTGAGAGAAATGTCGATTAGGCTATAAATATACTTACATTTAATTAAAAACATCTTGGTTATGTGAAGTGTAACCCTGGTTCCCTGAGTGGGAACGAGACACTGCGTAGTCACATTGGGACATGCCCTGAGTGTCACGTGGTCTGAAGCCCTTATACAATCATGGCAATTTATTGGCTGATGGCGCTTAAGCGACGCTCCTAGGGAGCTACGTCACTGGCTCCATAAAGGCGCTTGCTTTGCGCCATCAAGTCAGATATTCTGCATGAAGGCACGAGCATATGCAGCTGTTAGACAGTATGGCCAGCTTACGCAGTGTCTCTTTCCCACTCAGGGAACCAGGGTTACGCTTCACATAACCGAGACATTCCTCTTCGTAGGAACTTGAGCTGCATAGTCGCACTGGGAATGATATAAATTGACGCCATGTGAACAGTAGCTGCCAACTCTCTACACCCATGTCCAGACAGTTTATTTACCAATATTTCCGCTTGCCCATCGAGACCCCTTAGGCTGGATGACCCTAGTATACAGTGTCCCAACCCATGGAGGAGGCATCTGTCATTATAACTTTGCGGCAACACACCTGTCCCAACGGAACGCCCGACATCAGGCGGTTCCGTTTCCATGGTAACAGAGTTCAGTAGCACCTACGCATCATTTTGAAGAGACAGAATGCCTGTGTCAGTGGTTGAATTCCCTTTGTGGAGTTTATCCAGCACTGAAAAGGTCTTGCATGCAACATGCCCAGGGGAATGACAGTGGAAGCCACAATCATGAGCCCCAAAAGCCTGTGAAATGTTCTTGCAGGGAGAATGCATCCCGCACTGAACATCACTAGACACTGGCAGAATGACAGAATGCGAGCTGGAGACAGACGCACCTGCATCACCTGCGAATCTAGATCCACCCCTAGAAACAGAATCTGTTGCCTTGGCAATACGATACTCTTGTCCAGGTTTACACACAGCCCTAGATTGCTCAGATGGCTGAGAATGATATCTCGATGTTGGGCAGCCAAAGTCTTCGAGGGGGCTAGCACCAACCAATCATCGAGATCATTCAAAACGCAGATGCCCTGAAGCCTCAAGAATGTCAAAGCCGCATCCATGCATTTTGTGAAAGTACATGGTGCCAGTGCAAGTCCGAACGGAAGGACACAAAATTGATATGCTTTGCCCCCAAAAGCGAATCTGAGAAAGCACATGTGCTTCAGCGCAATCTGAATATGGAAATAAGCGTTCTTCAAATCTATTGTCACAAACCAGTCCTCTATTGCCCCCTTTTTTTAAGATAGAATGAATTTCTGAATCAAAAACGGCTTCTCAAACAGAAACATCTGTCTGAACGACCCCGCTAAACACTGGCAGAGTTCACCTGAATTGATTTACGTAACCATGCTTTATCGTCTGAAGTACTCAGTTCGAAATGCCCTTCAGCAGTTGCCAAGCCAACAGATGGGCAGACAGAGGGATTAATGCATGGCTTTTGCCTACAGTGCGACCTGTGACCAGTGCGCTTGTCTTACTTTTGGCGACTGCCCCCGAACCAGCGGCACAGTAGAGGGAAGCCTTTGTTCCTCTACTACTGAGGCTGGTTGAAGGGAATTTGATAATATTTTTGCCTTTATTATACTCAGGCATAAAAGATGAGCACCCTGAGATGTCTTTGCAGCAGGGATGCTGACAGAATAAACCTTTTCCCTGGTATTTTGAAGGTGGTAAAATTTATGAACATTGGGGGAAATGTTCATTTGGGAAAACTGGTTTGCCACAATGGCCCCAGCACATACATTTGTGTTTGATGAACATTGAATTCTGCTATGCATGACTCAACATCCTTGGTCACGGAGACAGAGGCTGAATTTGTAATGTGAGTTTTTAATGTTTGCTCCCCAACGCAAGTTGTGGGGGTAAACTGAACTATATTCTGGCTGTCGGATGTTCGAAGCATGAACAACGGCGAACTCAACCTGATACTCTCTGAAGGGCAAACAGGAACGACACGGATATGTTTGTACGGTCCGGTTTCTTTCACCGAATGGGGGCTCACCCTTTGTTTCACTGCAAGTCTGGCAGGCTTGCTTCTGGTGTCCTGCCGGCTATTTAAAAGAGGCCAGTCAAACATCCAAATGCCTACGTGGACGCGCCCATGATGACAGGAATGAACGAGGACCCCAATCCTTCTGAGGGGGTGCAAAACTTGCGCCTTATGCGGCTCTCTGGTTGGATGTTGTGAAGATACCGAACGTGAACGCACTGGAGCTGTGGCAGGCTTTTCTCTCTCTCCACAATGAAGCATCTGCTGGAACGCAGCAGTGTGCTGCTTAACAGCGCGAATCAGAAGCTCGCCGCAGTTCTTTGACAGCCTCAGCATCCAGTCCAGCTCTCTCATCTAAATTCCTTATAAAATGGGCCTGGTAGGCTTGCAAAACCACCAGCGTATGCAAAGCCGAAACCGCATAGACCGAAGCCTAGTAGGCCTTGCTCAACAAGGATGATGTAACTTTGCATGGCTTCGAGGGATGAGTAGGCCTCGATTTCCATTTGGTCACCGAAGAAGGAGAGAGATGGGCAGCCAGCATCTCTTCCATTGCCAGGTTCGACGTATATCCGTGGTCAGAAGTTCGACACAAATTAGAAAATACTGAGGCCGATTGATTTGGAATCCTGGCCGAATAAGTTTGATCCCAGGACTTCCAAATCTTACGATGGAGGTCCGAGGAAAAAGGGAGCAGCCTCACACGAGTCAAACGGCCACACGGCACTGGCAGACACACGGTCTGCACCAGCATACGGCTTGACAAAATTTCCAAAGGATCCTTTCACGGAGCGTCCTGACGTTCATTAAATCACACTGTGGGCAATCCAAATCTTCCAACGGTGCCTCCCAGACAGGCAATACACATGTTGTGGGAATCTTCACCGATGATGAACCGTGTGCACGGAGGTAAGCACTTCCTAAATTCCATCCTGTGTTACCACTCAAAAGGGAGAATAATAATGATCCTCGCTTCAATGTGAGTTGTTGGTACAGCACCAGCCAGATGAGATTGTGCACTGAAGAACAGAAAATCTGATTTGATGGCGTGAAACGAGCGCCTTTATGGAGCTGTGACGTAGCTTAAGCGCCATCAGCCAAAAAATTGCCATGATTGTATAAGGGCTTCAGACCACATGACACTCAG
This sequence comes from Myxocyprinus asiaticus, assembly GCF_019703515.2. Lineage (NCBI taxonomy): Eukaryota > Metazoa > Chordata > Actinopteri > Cypriniformes > Catostomidae > Myxocyprinus > Myxocyprinus asiaticus. The sequence goes on from NC_059377.1 coordinate 17,920,712, forward strand.
AGTGTGTCCCAATGCGACTACGCAGCATGAGTTCCTACGAAGGGGAATTGAAATGTTGCGATAAAAAAAGTTTCAAGAGTATTGTATCACTAATTTAGCAATATGCTAACCTGCTAACACCAAACTTGATTGCTAACAGTAATTCTAATAGGTGCTTTTTTTGTGGCAATGTAGACAGTTTATTTTAGTCACTTTTGTTGTTCCACGATGGTTAGGATGCTGCGTTAGAAGGTAGCTGCATATAAAACTCTCTAGATTTTAAAACAGTCTTTGTACAGAGACTTTGTAGGTTTGTGTGTATGAGTGAGTGTTTGAGAAGATCTTTGGGCCCATTCACTCTTCTTTAGATTTTGTCCCAGTAGTATTTATGCTCTTGTGCTGAGTTTTCCCCACTGGCTGTGATGTGACAGGGATCCAAACAATGCTCACATTGCTGTTGGACACACTCATAAATCTTCAGATGAAATAGTGGCTTGTGTGTTTTGAAAATATTGTGTTTTGTCTGTTTCTTTGAGAGTTTGATAGTAAAACTAAGCTTGAGATTTTTCTCAAACGAGTTCATAATACCCTGCAGATGGCATAGACCTGAGCATTGAAGGTTGATTGACAGGCTGAACTCTTGCGGTGAGGCTTCTCTGAGGGAAAGCATGCAGAGACTACTTCCAGTTGCGTTCAGGATTGTTGTTACTGTCATTGTGCAAAATATGCATATTACTTTGTATTTGGGTTACAGTAAATGCTAATTTACATTTCTTTCAACAATTTCTGCAAAGTTCACCCCAAAAAAAAAAAAAAAAACTAAAAAAACTAAAAAAAACTAAAATTGAAGTTATTTACTCACTTTCATGCTGTTCCAAACTTGAATGATTTTCTTTCTTCTGTGGAACACAAAAGAAGATCATTTTTATGGTAATTTGATCCAGTCCTGTTGGTTGAATTCATTACAATTACAGTGCAAAAGGACTTCTTTTAAAGCTTAATAAAGCATCCGAAATTGTCATATAAGAAGTTCATGCAACTCTTGCATCATATTCCAAATCTTCTGAAGGCATACAGTCACTTTCCATAATGAAAACACCATACTTTAATAAAATAATTCAAATCATACAACAACAGTATGTAAATATGGCAGCAAATGTCATTGGTTCTAACTCGTCACCATGATATCATAGAACAATTTTCATTAAATTATCTCCTTTTGCTTTCCACAGAAGAAAGAAAATCCTACTGGTTAGGAATAACATGAAAGTGTGTAAATTTTGAAAGAATTTTTCCTTTTGAAAAATCTTGCCCTCTGGCATAGCAATCTGAAGTCTCATTTGAACATCCACATAAACTGGTGCATCACATTTGGTTGCAACACATGCAAGAACCAATGCGGTTTGGCATTATTGATTGGAAAATATTGCCAAATTATGAACTACTTCATGGTACAGTATACTTTTATGTCATTTTTGGAGCTCGACAGCACCCCATTCACTTCAATTGTATGGAAAAGAGCAGAATAAACATTCTGCTTCACACCTCCTTTTGTTTTCCAAAGAAGGAAGAAAGTCATAAGCTTTTTAAGCAACATGAGGGTGTGTAAATAATTAATGTATTTTAATTTTTGTTTGAACTATTCCTTTAAGTATTTGCACAACACAATAGTGTTGTTAAACAATAGTATGACATCTTAATTTTCCATTTCCTTTGTTCTCAAGCATTTCTTTAAACAACCCCCCACCCAGACTTATAGAGACACACAGCACCTGTGTACACCCCAAGGGAAGAAAGCAGCACGAGAGGACCTAGAGGCACAGAGGAAGGGTGGATGGAAGAATGAAGAGAACAGAGGAATGTGAGACCGCATGGCTTTAGGGGTTAGAGAGAGATTTGTCTCTGTGTGCCACAGAGAAGGGCAAGTTGGAGATGGGAGGAAAAAGACACCATATGGCCCCTGCCAGGGTTGGGTTTGGGGTGACAGGAGGGAGGAAGATTGAGAGGACGAGGCAGCAAGCAAAGGAGACGATGAGAGGGAACACTTCCTTCTGCAGTGTAGGGCAGAAAGACTAGGGCTGAGGGCAAGGCAGGGACCACTGACTGGCACCAGATCTGATTGTATTCAACACAGAAATGCCAAACATTGACAGGTGCCAGCACTGTAAGTGCAGAAAGGAATGGTAGGGAGGAAAGACCAGATGATGAGAGGAAGAATGTGAGGGGGGAGAAAAAATGAGGATTGCGGAACTTGTGTTTCATTGTTGCATGTAACTTATTTTTGTAGTTTGGTTGGCTCAAAATGTCACCAAGGTGGGGAAATATGACATTTCTATTTCTGGATCTGTGGTGTGCGGATGTATTAAGTAGTTTCCTCTAAAGTTCATGCAGGTGTCCTAGCAGAGTAACCACAGGTGTAGTTCACACATGAAAATATTATCACATTAACTATGAACACATTCCTGACAACCAGAAAGTGCTTTTTGTAAAATGTTTTGCTTTATAGTTGTGCTGTCAGGATAAGTACACACACACACACACACACACACACACACACACACACACATATATATATATATATATATATATATTTGCAATGACATTTGTAACTATGGCTTAAGTGTGACACATTTTTTATGCCACTGTATATGAAATACACAATGAAGCACACACTGTTTTAAAGGTTTATATTCATTGCATGTGCCAGATGATTTATCTTATTTATCTCAGTCGGGCACATGATAGCTTGAGCTTGTTTGTTTCCTCAAGTGCACCAACACACTGTGTACGTGCTTGCAAGCATGGACGAGGAATTATGTGTGAGTATGAGCAAATGGGGCACGTTGGAGAGCAGGAGTGTTCGGAGAAGAACGAAGAGCATGTGCGTGCATGAGCCTGTAAGGCTGGGGCTCAGGAGGCCTGCAGCTGCATCACCCAGGTGCCACATGGCACTCGCGCTTTGGCCTTGGTTGCTACATCCCTGTAGGCGGTCCTAGTCAAGAGACTCTCATGGCTTATCAATACATACACACACAAACACATAATTTCAGCTTCAATATCTGCAGTGCGAAGACATGAAAATAATATGTCAACTGAAAATTCTGGTTTTAGGATTTAAACACACTTGACACTTTGCACTATGCATTGTAAAGGCAGCTATACATTTTTAAGTATAAGCAAGGAATGCAAGACCAAACACAATTCAATATGTGAATAGATGTATGAAAGATGTACCACTATTATGATGGCGCCATTGCTGTTGGCTACATTTTGAATGCAAACATTTGTACAATGTAAGTAAATACATACAGTATGCATAAACTGTGTATGAAATACACTCACTGAGAACTTTGTTAGGAACACTATGGTCCTAATAAAGTGCCCGATGTGGTCTTCTGCTGTTGTAGTCCATCCGCCTCAAGGTTCGACATGTTGTGCATTCTGAGATGCTATTCTGCTCACTACAATTGTACAGAGAGGTTATCTGCATTACCGTAGCCTTTCTGCCAGCTCGAACCAGTCTGGTCATTCTCCATTGACCTCTCTCATCAACAAGAGACTTTTGTGCGAGAAAATCCCAAGAGATCAGCAGTTACAGAAATACTCAAACCAGCCCATCTGTCACCAACAATCATGCCATGGCTGAAATTACTGAGATCAATTTTTTTCCCCATTCTGATGGTTGATATGAACATTAACTGAATCTCCTGATCTGTATCTGCATGATTTTATACATTGCACTGCTGCCACACGATTGGCTGATTAAATAATCTCATGAATAAGTAGGTGTACAGGTGGTCCTAATAAAGTGCTCAGTGAGTGTATACATATGCATTTGCAGACATAATTTGATAATGCGCTCAAGCAGGGACATAGTGCAGGGTATACGCAGGTATACGGCGTATACCCACTTCTTTATCAGTCGGCATTGCGTATACCCACTTCTAAATCCCCTCTGATGCGCATCATTCAGTAGTGTCCTGCATTAGCCTAAATCATGACAGTCCAGCACATGAGTAGCTAATCCAATCGCATGTGAATAAATGCAAATATACCCTAAAAACACCTAGTAAAGACAGTGATGCGGTCAGGACCGAGGCGCCGGCTTCACTTGAAATATGATTGCTCCGTCCCCCACCCCAGTCAGAGAGGATGCCGACAGTGACAGAGATGCTGCCTCTTCAACTACAACTTCGAATGTAGTCATCGAAGACGTCAACCAAGGTGTGCACTTTTTAATAGCAGGACCTTGTAAATTATGTTAATAACACATGTTAGGGCTCGAAATTACCATTCACTGTATGTCATGGGAGAAACAGTCAGTCACACATAGGAGAAGGATAAATTGACAAAATGTTAATTGCTGCAGTCTATTTAATTTTTTTAATTTTAATTATTTAAAAAATCGGTTTTAATGAATGATTCAATGACTCACTCATAGAGACTTCACTTGTTTCATTACTGGATGATTTAGTGTTTTTGAACGAATCTCTTGAATGAATGATTCAATGACAAATACATTTAGATTTCGCATTGTTTGTAAATTCTTGTGTCAATGAACTAAATTCAGTAATGTTCAGGTTATGGTAATTGTTTCCATTGTTACATTTATAGCCCATAATTCAATCACTCATGTTGTTGTTGTTGTTGTTGTTGTTGTTTTTGTAGACACCAGTAATGACTGGCCAGACCTGTGGACAGCCATACAAAAAGAAGATTTTAAATCCAAGAACCCCTGGTTAAGATACAAAAACAAAAAATTGGAAAGTTTAGGTAGATTGTTAGTTTTGGCAACTTCTAAAACAGTGGACACAGAGAAATATACAGTGCGTGTGTTTGTGTGCTTGTATGTATGTGGGAGAAATGGACACTACACACATACAAATATGAATACAGTAGTTACATTTTTTGTTTATGCTTCACAGGATGTCTGGTCTATTGCAGTGTGAACTCCATTGGAATCATCAAGGAGCAAGGTGTATTTCTCGAGAGAGAATGGATGAAATTTGAAATTCAAGCGTCTGGCCAGGGAAGTAGAGAGACAAGTCTGACAGTCTTGAGAAATAAGGTGAGGAAACATGCTTTGTCTAAGGTCCACATTCAAGTTGTGAAGATGGCAGAACAACAGAAAGAAGCTGTCATTGAGAATGTGGCGGAGGCTATGACTGAGTCCTACATGAAGGAAACCGAAGCTGTGTTTCGAACAGCCTACCATTTGGCCAAAATTAACAGACCCTTTTCTGACCTTGAGAGCCTCATTGAGCTGCAGGAATTGAATGGTATAAAGATGGGCTCAATACTTCATTCACATTACAGTGCAACACAAATAACCAAACATGTTGCTAATGAGTTGCAGAGCAAAATCGTCAGTAGCATAATAGCATCATCAAGTAAGTTAGCTGTCCTAATTGACGAGGCCTCTTCTTTAAGTCACAAAGCTGTCATGACAGTTTCAGTTAAAGCATCAGTTCAAGAAGAAGAAAGCCCTGAATTCATATTCCTTGAGCTTGTTGAACTGGAAAATCAGAGAGCAGATGGCATAGTAGAGGGTTTACTCACTTGTTTAACTAATGCTGGCTTTACAGAAGAATGGCTTCTTGAAAACTTGGTAACATTTGTCACTGATGGCGCCAGCGTCATGTTAGGAAAAAAGTCAGGATTAGCAACCAGGTTGACCTTGAGATTCCCAGAGCTTTTTGAATGGCACTGTGTGAAACATAGACTTGAACTAGCTGTGTCAGATGCAGTTGATGAGGTAAACACTGTCAATCACTTTAAAGCTTTCATGCACAAGCTATATTCTCTGTATAGTATGTCAAACAAAAATGAGCGTGAACTCAAAGATCCAGCAGCTGAATTAGGCTCACAACTTCTTCGCACTGGCAGAGTCTTGGATGTTCGCTGGGTGGCCAGTAGCTTTCAGACTGTTCATGCTGTTTGGACATCATTGGGAGCTCTTGTGCAGCACTTTAAGAATGCTTGTTCTGATGAGAGGAGGTCCAACAATGAGAAGCAAATGTACAGAGGTTTATTGGATCGTGTTCAAAGTCCTGAATTTCTTTGTGACCTTGGGCTCATGTATGACACACTCCATGAACTAAGTGTCCTGTCACAGGAGCTTCAGGCTCGTTCTATAACTCTCCTCAGAGCAGAGCATCTGCTGAAATGTACAATCAGAGTGATACATTCATTTAAAGAGAGTCCAGGAGAGAAATATGGTGAGGCTTTAGAAGCAAAAGAGAGTGGGGTGTATCGATCTATAGCCTTGAAAAGAAATACAAAGCTCAAGTTTATCAATCCAGGCCAGTCCTTACAAAGCCTTGTGAACAATCTTGAGCAACGCTTGTCTTTCGAAGATGAGACCATCAAGGACCTCAGCATCCTTGCTCAGAGTAAATGGCCATCAAACCCCAGCATCCGCCATGGTGAAGAACAAGTTAAGCGACTGTGCAAGCGATTTAACTTGTGCACAGACCAAGCACTGTATGGGATGCGGGACCTACTGGAAGAGCCCAACAGTGAGCCAAACGACCTAAAACCGCTCATTAACTGTATGAAAACATTCCCTGTCAGCACAGCAGAGTGTGAAAGGAACTTTAGCCTTATGAACAATATCAGCACAGACAAAAGGGCTGTCCAGCTGGCCTCAAACATATCAAACTTAATGTTGATTAACATCAACGGACCCCCTACTTCCAAGTTTGATCCTAGAAAGTATACAAGGACCTGGTTGAAGAGCCACCATGCTGCCTCTTCTGTGCATTCTAGACAATGCAGTGTGAAAACCCCTGCAGAGAGCAAGTTTGTCTTGAATATACTGTAGTACAGGGGTAGACAGGCTGTTGACAGGTTTCAAAACCTGCACTGATAATATATCTTGTGTTCAAAATCAGTTATTTGTTATTTCATATTTATATAACTATTTCACTACTTACCTACCTGAAGATAAGTCCCTTGAGCCAAAAATATGAGCACTTATTTAGAAACCCTGCACTGGGTTGAGAGAGTATTTCACTGTGGTTTTCATAAATATGTTGTAAAATGTATATATTTTTGTTCATATATTTAACTAAATATTGTTATTTTTAACATATTATTTTGAATATATTGTTGAATTCTTTGAATGATGATGATATTTTAATGTTTGTTAAAAATAAACTGACTGAAACACCATGCTTGACTCATCTTGAAAATATTTTATATTCATGCATTAGGCCTGTGTAGGACCAGTAATATTTGCAAAATGCCCCTTAAACTTATAATGGTGGCACATTGTGGCCTACACTATCTGTTGCAAATCAGCTGTTCCAAGAGATAGTTTACAAAAGAAACTACTGGCGCAGACTTCTTGCAAGGTCAGAAAATAGTTGTCCAGTTTTCATGTGTGGATGGACTAAGGAATAAGGAATAGTTCACTCAAAATTCATAATTATGTAGTTGTCTCTTCCTAAAGTCTTTGGGCCAGTATTGACTGCAAAATCTGCACCTCTTCTGTGGCTAATATTAATTGCATAATGATCCTTACTCCGTGAAGTCAAGCAGCAGAAGTTAAGTGACAATTTGCAAATACTACTGGCCCATTTTGGGGTGAACTAAATATGCAAGGCTAGTCTTCCATGTTACTGTTATAACACAAGGCGTTCATCCTTTGCTGGGCCGCTTTAAAAAAAATGGGGGGCATAAATTAAGAGTATACCCACTTCTCCAGGCACCACTACACCACTGCGCTTAAGCATCTGCATAGTGCACATTCTGCAGTACAAGAGTGATTGACGGTTGTATCGCTAGGCCAATGGTTTCTTTGTATCTTCGTTCTTTCTTCTCTTTTTTATGTGCGGGTTAATTTTAGAGCCATCTAATTCAAAACAGGGATCCTCAATTATGCAATGTGTCATTTACATATGCTAATTAGTATCATATTAATTATCTTTAAATTGGGTAATTAGGCAATCTCAATTAAGACATTGTTCATTACACTAAATGCACAGGAAAGGTGTTTGAAGTTTTTTTTTTTCTGCCCTCCCAGTGCCTCATCTCCCTTCATCAGTGTGTACGTGTGTATGAGTGTGTGTGTGTTTGGGAGAGGAGCTTGACTGGGCTCGCTGCCACATCTGAATCGGGCCTTGCCAGCACGGCACGTTTAATAATTTAGCCGTCCCACATCATATAAGGGATGCACCCACAGCTTTCATGATTACCAAGCATATGGTTCGGTAATGAAGCTGCTGCTTGTAAAATAGTAATGACTGCAGAGAGAGAGAGAGAGAGAGAGAGAGAGAGAGAGAGAGAGAGAGAGAGAGAGAGAACAGCTTCTTTATTTCATTTTAGCCATGCAGAGAATGCATTATGTCTTGTTTGGATTTTGTGTGTAGTGAAGGTGCCATTGAGAAGACCCTGTTTGCCTTCTCTGCATGAGTGAAGGCCAAAAAAATGCTGGCAGGGATTCAGGGGTACTAGAGCCGCAACAGAAACGGAGCAGAGGTGGGTAGAGTAGACAAAAACTGTACTCAAGTAAAAGTACAATTACTTAAAAAATGAATTACTCAAGTACAACTAAAAGTACTTGTAAACAATTACTTGAGTAAGAGTAAGAAAGTATCCAATTAAAAGAGTACTCAAGTAGTGAGTAACTCGTTACTTTCACAAATGACATAATAGATGTTCCCTGTCTGTCACTCACTCGACGTTGTGTTGATGTAGTGACACTAGGGGTCACTCTTGGGAGCCCGAGACACCTCTGGTCTTTGATAAAAGGCCAATAAAAATTGGTGAGTGGTATTTGCATGCCACTCCCCCGGACATACGGGTATAAAAGGAGCTGGTATGCAACCACTCATTCAGATTTTCTCTTCGGAGCCAAACGGTCATGCTCATTGAGCTGAATTTCTACTGTTCATTCAACTCTGCTGGATCTGATGGCGCATTTCAGCAGCTTCTCCCTCCTCTGCACTGGTGCACTGCAGAGAACGCCCCTGGGCGCTTCGGCAGAAAAAAGAGAATATATTTTCTGAAAGAATTTAATTCTCTAAAAGAGCGGCACACACAGAATGTCTTTTTAAAGACGCGTCTTTTTAAAGATGCCTTTCCGATCGTGTGTTATTCCTGGTTGCGGTCGTTATCTCTCAACTTCGGATGGTCATGATCGCAGTCTTTCGTGTCTGGGCGCGACCCACACGGAGGCACGTGGTTCCTTGCTGCCCCCATTTCCCAGGCTGGCCTATTCAGCGACACCGTTGAGGACTTTGCCCAGCAGTTCTCGACGGTGAAGCAGCAGATGGAGGCTATCCGGCATATCCTACCCCGGTGCGGCTCAAGATCCCGCACCCCATCTGCTCATCGCCAAGGGTGTCCCCCTGCGTTGACTGCACCGGCTCCGCCGCAGCCCGCTCCTTCCACCGCAGGAAGCAGACGCCACCCGTCTCACAGTCGGCCGCTAAGAACCCATGGAGGTCATCAAAGTGCCCCTGAGATGGGTGACCAAGGGTCGAAGAAACCCACTCACCTGGAGCTGGTAAGAAGACCACTCCATCCCCCAGTGGAGGGCCAGGTGGAGAATCTTTTGTTGCCTTTTTGTTTGATTTTGCCGCATGCCCAAGTGGCTGCGGTACCCAGCAGTTCAGCAAAAGAGCGTTTTACTTCTTCCCTGGTCACATACCCAGTGTGCACGGTCGTCATCATGACTACCGTCCACGGGTTTTTCCTTGCAGGATTGGCACTCCAGTGGTGGTCTTCCTGCCCCTGAGCGCCCAGCTGTGGCAAAAGCCACCCCCGATGTGACAGTCTCCACGGGTTACAAGGACAGGCCTCTTCCTTCCCATCCCAGGCTGTTCCGGGGGTGGTCACAAGGAGCCAAGTAAGTGCTTCGATGTCCCTAGACTCAGCACGGCCACAACGTGGTGTGGCACCTCGAGCTCCGCCCCACCGTGAGGCCCTACCTGCCGGTACGTCCGACGACGTTGTCCCCTTGGTCCCCCTTGCGCGGAACTTGGATGCATGGTTTGCACTTTCCAATCCGTCGCAATGGCTGGTCCAGACCGTCCGACTCGGCTGCACAATTCAATTCGCCAGGCACCCACCCAGGTTCAGCAGTATCCACTTCACCTTGGTGAAGGATGAAAACACTGCTACCTTGCATGCGGAGATCCCTCCGGCCGAAATGAAGAAGGGGTTTTACAGCCCCTACTTCATCGTACCGGAAAAAGGCGGTGGGTTGCGGCCATTCTTGGACTTGTGAGTACTGAACCGGGCTTTACACAGACTCCCGTTCAAGATGCTGACGCAAAAACACATTCTGGCGAGCATCCGGCATCAAGATTGGTTCGCAGCGGTAGACCTGAAGGATGCATACTTCCACGTCTCGATCCTACCTCGACACAGACCCTTCCTGTGGTTTACATTCGAGGGTCAGGTGTATCAGTACAAGGTCCTCCCTTTCGGCCTGTCCCTGTCTCCTCGCGTCTTCACGAAGGTCGCAGAGGCAGCACTTGCCCCGTTAAGGGAAGTGGGCATTCGCATTCTCAACTATCTCAACGACCGGCTAATCCTAGCTCACTCTCGGGACATGTTGTGCGCACACAGGGACTTGGTGCTCTCACACCTCAGCCAACTAGGGCTTTGGGTCAACTGGGAAAAGAGCAAGCTCCTCCCGGTTCAGAGCATCTCTTTCCTCGGTTTGGAGTTGGACTCAGTCTCTTTGACAGCATGCCTCATGAACGAGCGTGCCCAGTTGGTGCTGGCCTGTTTGAAGGCATTCAAACAGAAAACAGCGGTTCCACTGAAACTTTTCAGAGGCTCCTGGGGCATATGGCATCCTCAGGGGTAGCCACCCCGCTTGGGTTGATGCATATGAGACTGCTTCAGCACTGGCTTCAGACTCAAGTCCCGAGATGGGCATGGCGCCGTGGGACACATCGCGTGGTCATCATGCCGGTCTGTCACCGTCTTTTCAGCCCTTGGACCAACCTCTCATTTCTATGGGCAGGTGTTCCCCTAGAACTGGTCTCCAGGCGCATCGTGGTCATGACAGAGGCCTCCAAAATGGGCTGGGGTGCTGTTTGCAACGGGCACGCAGCCGCCGGCTTGTGAACAGGCCCGCAACTGCATTGGCACATCAACTGCCTCGAGTTGTTGGCAATTCTGCTCGCCCTGCGGAGGTTTCGACCGTTGATCCAGGGCAAGCACGTGTTAGTTCGGACAGACAACACGGCAACGGTAGCATATGTCAACTGCCAAGGTGGTCTGCGCTCTCGTTGTATGTCACAACTCGCCCGCCGTCTCCTCCTCTGGAGTCAGCAGCACTTCAAGTCGCTGCAAGCCACTCACATCCTGGGCAACCTCAACACTACAGCGGACATGCTGTCATGGCAGGTTACCCTCAGGGGAGAGTGGAGACTCCATCCTCAGGTGGTCCAGCTGATTTGGAGTCGATTCGGACAGGCACAGGTGGACCTGTTCGCCTCACAAGAATCCTCCCACTGCCCGCTCTGGTACACCCTGACCGAGGCCCCCCTTGGTATAGATGAGCTGGCACACAGCTGCCCCCTAGCCTGCGCAAGTATGCATTTCCTCCAGTGAGCCTACTTGCACAGACCCTGTGCAAGGTCAGGGAGGACGAGGAGCAGGTCATCCTGGTTGCACCCTACTGGCCCACCCAGACGTGGTTCTCGGACCTCACACTCCTCGTGACAGAACCCCACCCCCCCCCCGGCGAATTTCCCTCAGGAAAGAACCTTCTTTCTCAGGGACGGGGCACCATCTGGCACCCACAACCAGACCTCTGGAATCTCCATGTCTGGCCCCTGGATGGGATGTGGAAGACCTAAGCGGTCTACCACCCGCGGTGGTAGACACAATCACTCAGTCTAGGGCCCCCTCTACGAGGCGCCTGTATGCCTTTAAGTGGCATCTGTTCGCTAAGTGGTGTTCTTCCTGACAGGAAGACCCCCAGAGATGCGCAGTTGGATTAGTGCTTTCCTTCCTGCAGGAGAGGTTGGAAGGGCAGCTGTCCCCTTCCACATTGAAGGTGTACGTTGCCGCCATAGCAGCACACCACAACACAGTCGACGGAAAGTCCTTAGGGAAGCACGACCTGTTCATCAGGTTCCTGAGAGGTGCCAGGAGGCTGAATCCCTCCAGACTGCACCTCGTTCCCTCATGGGACCTCTCTGTAGTTCTTCAGGGTCTACAGAGGGCCCCCTTTGAGCCTTTGCAGTCAGCTGAGCTTAAGGCACTCTCCTTGAAGACTGCCCTCCTGACTGCACTCACTTCCATCATGAGGGTAGGAGACCTGCAAGCGTTCTCTGTCAGCGAAACGTGCCTGGAGTTCGGTCCGGGCTACTCTCATGTGATCCTGAGACCCCAAACGGGCTATGTCCCCAAGGTTCCCATGACCCCTTTTCAGGATCAGGTGGTGAACCTGCGAGCACTGCCCCAGGAGGAGGCAGACCCAGCCCTATCGTTGCTGTGTCCGGTGCGTGCTTTACGCATCTATTTGGATCGCACGCAGAGTTTTAGGATCTCTGAGCAGCTCTTTGTCTGCTTTGGTGCACAGCGGAAAGGAAGCACTGTCTCCAAGCAGAGGATTGCCCACTGGCTCATTGACGCCATAGCTATGGCATATAATGCCCAGGACATGCTGCCCCCGGTAGGGCTACGAGCCCATTCTACCAGGGGTGTAGTGGCCTCCTGAGCCCTGGCCAGGGGTGCCTCTCTAACAGACATTTGCAGAGCAGTGGGCTGGGCAACACCCAACACCTTTGCAAGGTTCTATAACCTCCGGGTGGAACCGGTTTCATCCCAGGTAGTGGCATGCAATAAAAGCGGATAAGCCCAGGATAGCCGGCCGGGTGTATTGCTTGCACATAGCGCCTTCCACCTCTTTTGAGCTGAAGACATGCGCCATTAATTCCCAGTAGATTTCACAAACAATGTTCCCTGGTTGACTTCCTCTGAGTCCTGTGGCAGTCGAGTTTTCAGAGAGACTCACTGCCAGCCCAGTACACGTGCTAACTAAGAGCCCTGTTCTGGGGTAGGTGCTCTGCATGTGGCAGTTCCCTGTAAGGTAACCCCATGCGATGTATATCTTCTGCTAATTCGTTTCCCTGTTGGCAAACTGCGTCTTCCTTGGGCAGAGCCCCTCTGCCCCAGTCTCCATGTTTGTAGTAACTCCTCCCCCGTTGGGTACACAACGTCTCGTTCCCTCCATCAGGGAACGGAGGTTACGCAAGTAACCAGGATGTTTACTCCCCTATATTCCATTACATAATACACATCTAACATGTATTACAGAATTATTATTATTATTAGTGGAAATTCTGTCATCTTTCACCATCATGTTGTTCCAAACCCGTATGACTTTCTTTCTTCCATGCAGCACAATAAGGAGATATTAGACAGAATGTTTGTCACTATTTACTTTCAATTAATGTTTTTGTTTTTTTCATATTTTGAAAGTGAATGGTGACTGTCTAATATCTTTTGTGTTCCACAGAATACAAAGCGTCACACTGGTTTGGAACAACATGAGGATAGGGAAATTATGACAGAATATTAAATTATGGTTGAGCTATCACTTTAAAGAGATAGTTTACTCAAAAATGAAAATTCTCTCATCCCTCACCCACATCTCATTCACTCACCCTCATGCCATCCCAGATGTGTATGACTTTCTTCTGCAGAAAACAAATTAAGAATTTTTAGAAGAATATTTTAGCTCTGTAGGCCAAAATTTTGATGCTCCAAAAAGCACATAAAGACAGCATAAAACTAATCCATAAGACTCCAGTGTTTAAATCCATATCTTCAGAAGTGATATGAGAGGTGTGGGTGAGAAACAGATCAATATTGGTCATTTTTTGCTAGACAGTACGGAGCGATATGCAGAGAAGAATGTGAATCACCAAAAATTCAAGAAGAAGAATGTGAAAGGGATGTGTTTCCCTGTTTCTCATCCACACCTATCACATTGCTTCTGAAGATATTGATTTAAACACTGGAGTCTTATGGATTACTTTTATGCTGACTTATGTGATTTTGTTTAGCTTTAAAATGTTGCCACCCATTCACTTGCATTGTATGGACCAAAAGAGCTGAGAAATTCTTCTAAAAATCTTCATTTGAGTTCAGCAGATGAAAGAAAGACATACACATCTGGGGTGGCATGAGGGTGAGTAAATAATAAAAAATTGTAATTTTTGGGTGAACTATCCTTTTAAGGGCTCTTGTCAGATCTGGATGAATTTGTCATTAAGAGAGGTTTGGAAACATTTCTAGTAATTATTACAGTGAAAATGTGAAAATGTCCCACAAGGACATTATATATAATGCTGAAATATAAATCAAAGCAAGATCATGTTTTATTAATGCCTACTTTAGCTTTTGTGGATTCTTATTTCAGTGTAGTTACAGTTTTCAGTGTCGAAAGAATTTAGATCATTAATTCTGTACAGCAGTACCACCACTGTCTAAATGCAGAGTACGCAGCCTAGTGCGTAGGGCACCAACCCTGGTCGTGGAACACTCGCTGTGTCTGAAATGCCTCCTATTCACTATATAGTGCACAGTTTTGGTTGTCTGCCATTTTGTAGGAGTTTTTGAATTTTGAGCAAGCCACTCGTTCCCTACTTTTGATCACTCATTATTACCCACAATGCACTCTAATTTCGAGTGTACATTTGATGTACACTTGACGACGGTTAATTGCCCACAGTCCACAATGGGGAAGACGTATGAGCAGGGAGATCACTGCTTCCTTCACTTCTGCAATGTTTTATTTCATGCTGAATGTAGTAAATTACTTTTTGACAAATCATTACTTGATTAACATAATAACATACAGAGAGGCAAAACATACAGATACATTTAAAAATGTACTCTTTATTTGATAAAATGTGTTTACTTTTTATATTAACACACAGTATAAATTAAAAATAACAAGCAGAATAAAGATTTATTGTATTAATATATTATTTAATAAGAATAACAAGTAAGGCCCAAGTATTTTAAAATTTCATATGTGATGTTATTTCTGCAACAGCCCCAGAGCTCCAACACTCGGTGTATACGTCAGCATCCAAATCACTTATTTCGTTCACTTACTGCAGAGATATAGTGAACTAACTGCCATTCACTATATAGGAAATAGTGAATGAGTGAACGATTTCCAGTCTCTCTTCGCCATATGATCGCCTCGCACCCACACATCTCTCATGTGCGCGCCCTGCACCCCTCGCTGTGCATGCGCAGAAATGCTGTCTGTTTGCGCTCCAGTTGTCAATCACGTGAATGGCAGAGCAAAAGGCATTTATTTACACTTAACTTGGTTGTTTACATGTTTACATTTATACAGTTAATCCACCCAAAGTAGCTGCGATAGTCTCCAGTACCCCCGCGAGAGCACGGGGTAAATGCATAAATACTGCTCATTACAGCGGGACATGGGACAAAGCGCACTGATATATTGCTGCACTGATTTTAAAATGTACACTTAAAAACTGATGTCATAAGAGTCCAATTGCAGAATCACCCTGGAAATTACCATCACATTACACAGAAAAGCCCACGTTAGGATTAGAGCCAAAACTTATCTCAGCGTGCTGCCTTAAATTGGAGCTGTGATTTTAATCTTGAAATATCAGCTTGTCTTGGTGTTAAATGAAGGCACTGCATGACAAAACTATTCTTTTTTTCACTGTGCGGAGTGAAGAAAGTGTTTCACTTTGAAGAGTTTGATGCTGCAGCAATGATTGAGTGACAGTCTGTGACAGAAGCTCAGCGCGCGCAGCAGTATGAACTTCCGCTCTCGTAAATTCCCATTCAATAATCTCTCAATAAATTACACATTAATTAAAAATAATCCCAGTAATGTAACGACAGGAACGCCACCCATTGTAAAGAAGTAAAAGTAAAAAAAAATTCATTAGAAATGTACTTGAGTGAGAGTAAAAAGTACCCACTTTTAAACCTACTTTTTTTTTTCAAAAAGTTACTCAAGTAAATGTAACAGAGTAAATGTAGTGCGTTACTACCCATCTCTGACTGGGAGGGTGCTGGGAGGGTTTCTCCTCCTCAGCATAGTCAGTCTGTGGAAATCGGGAAGACAATAGGACTTTATTGCAAGTTTAAGAACTTGATTATGTAGTTGAATTTGATAAGGAGGCTATATTAATGGTGTGTTGAAGCTTGGCCAGATTATGCTAATATTCCTTTGGGGTTTTTGGTCTGTGTACAATGGCAAAAACAGGGATGCACTTAAACCACTAATAGAGACTTTACCCAAATCAAGCAAGCTGTTTTAGTACCATTACTTTTACCCCTTTTCTTGATCTATTTTTTTTTCTATTGTCAGTCATGTGATGCACAGCACAGCAGGGTATTGGTTAATGTGACAGGTCAGCAGCTTTGCATTTCCTGAAGGGAACATAATACAGAATTGTTTCAGGCATTTCCGACCCACTCGGATAGCTCAGTGTGGAAGATGAGGCCACAGCAGGGAGTCCATCTCTACTAGCTTCCTCTGAAAGAGGGATGTATAAAACATACATTTTTTGACCTCTTTTGAAAATTTAACACATATGCACCAACATACACAGTACAGCATTCTAGGCTGTATGCTACTTTTTCAGATGCTCATTCTGAGATGCTAAATAATTGACAGGTACTGCTCTCAACTTGTGCACATAATATCTGGTATATACAGTCACCTATTCTGGGCCAAGCATGAATCTCAATGATTGCCTTAAGGGAAAGGAGAAATAAATAACAATGCAGCCACTGTGATGTGCAGCCAGGAGAAGTCATAATATAAATCCAATATTTGATTTCTTCTCCATCAGAAAGTGTGGCACGCGTCTTCCTGGCCCCATGTGGAAGACAATAGGCTTCACAGCTGTATTTACTCCCACTGAACTTGTGGTCATATATACAGCAAGCCCAGTTCCAAAAATGTGTAAGCTTCCTGCTGTCTGCTGCCTTCTAATGGTCTGTTCAAACTGAACACTTTCTGCTTTCTACAGTTTTTTAATTGCTTTACTGGGTAAACATGTGTTTGTGGGACATTTTTAACCATTGCGCAGCGTCTCAGTGTTTTTGCATTTCAAATTAAAAGAACTTTAACTGAACTTTAAAAAAAGGCTCATGACACTTTTGCATTCTGTTCCAACTGTTTCTCTGCGTCTAACAATTACATTTTTATCCATGACGGCAAAGCTCAATTTTCAGCTGCCATTACTGTACTTCAGTCTACTTAGAAAATAATATGTCACATAATCCTTAAGACATAATTTAATATGTTAAGTTAGTACTGAAGTAACATTTCTTTCTGTTAAACAGTTAAAATGGTTGTGCTACTTAATGAAGTGTGGAAATCATAATATAGTGTCTTTTTCCAGCTGAAGTATTGAGTACACTTGCATTTTTTTGTTACTTTACACTTGCAAGTCAAATTTCAATTTTAAAAATAACCAAAAAGAAACATATTTCTTCTTTTGAGAGATGAAGGCTATTCAATGTATTTCTGTTTTGAATGAATAAAACAAACTTGATCTAACTGGGACAGAGAGAGAAGTGGACAATCCAGATGCACAACAACAAGAATACAAGTACATCAGAGTCAGTTCAATTCAATTCAATTCAGTTCAGTTCAATTCAAGTTGCTTCATTGGCATGACAAAAGTACATTTTGTATTGCCAAAGCATTAAAACAACATAGAAAATAATTTAGAACAGTTGACCAATTGAATTAGTATTTGGACAAGCAATTTAAAAGGAAAAACAATTAAAATCATAAAAAAAAAAAAATAAAAAAAAAAAATAAAAAAAAACAGATAACAAATAATGATTTTGATAAGGAAATAATGTAACAAGTTAACTTTAACTAATGAACTATAGAAACTGAATGGGGGGGGGGGGGGGGGGGTTGTACATTGTCAACACTTTATTTAATTTCACATCAGTCACTGTGCTCAGGTAGTTTGCCACAATGTACTCTCGATTTAGTGCCAAATAACATTCTAATTTGTGTTGATTTTTAATGGTATTTGTCCAATGGGTGATGTATTTGTCTTTTTCTGTGTTTATAATTTGGTTGGTCCAAATGATTGTAATTGTGAGTTTGTCCTGAGGTTGGCTGATCTCCGCAGGTGTGAGGGTCAGTCAGTCTCAGCCTAGTCTCTAATCTGAGAACCAGACTCCTCACAGGTCCTAAACTAGCAGCTTTAATGAACAGTATATGCCGAACACTTGCACTGCTGCAAGTAGAGGATTCAAGAAAGTTTGAAGAATACATTATTTATTTGAAAAGAAATAGTCAGTTGTAAAATTATAAATGCCTTTACTGTAAATGTTCAATTATTTTCAATCAATTTAATGCATCCTCTGTGACAAATCACAATATATATTGATAATCATCGGGAAAATCTCAGATTATCGATGCGTGAAAAAGGCATCGATCCCAAGCCTAGTTGCAATCATGGTTTTTGGCAGAAACTATCATTTTACTATTGTAATGTTGTAACCATGAATAGTAACTACGACTGTAGTAATCATGTTGTTTGGCAGAAACCATGGTTTTACCACAGTAATACTGAAATATCCATATAGTAACCAAGGGTTTAGTATAGTAATGTAGTAACCATGACTATAGTAACCATGGTTCACTTTAAGGGATGTTTTTTTTTTTTTTTTTTTTAATTATGAAACTGTGATTACTGTAGTAAAACCATGGTTACTTTTTGTAAGGGGAGTATCAGGAAATGAGATGAGGTAGGAAAAATGAATGTAAGAAGATCCTGAAGGATGAAATACTGGGGAGTAGAGAATAAGAGAAAGACAGTGATATGTGAATGACTGAGAGAGGGCCTTGGCTCCCTTCATATGGGAATAGAGAGAAAATATGCTGTATAAAAGATGAGAGGTTCAGTTAGAAAAATGGACAGGAAAAGTTAATTGGCTTTGCATTCCTCTCTATGCACCTAGGTTGCCTAGGTGACTGTAACTAGAGATGACAAATTATTGGATATTGGATGAATGCCAATGTCAGGGGTTAGATTACCACAACAATAGAAGGTGCATTTATGCCGTCCACTAGGGGGTGCTGTGGTATTCCTTTTAACACACTTTATGGGAGAGAACATAACCATTCCCATTGTGTGTGTCTGTAATCAATATTTTAGCATGTGATTTTAACAAACGTTCCTAAAAGTACAAATTTTATGAAAGACCCTGATGATATCAGTACACTAACCTTGTTGGGTTTCTTCTAAGACCTTTCTTTTATTAGACCCCCCCATAGGAACATGGGATGATGCAACCACTGACAAGTTTCTCCACACACACTGTTCTCCTGTCAGTCATTCTAGCTAGGATCTTGGCTTCATTCCTTCTCTGAATAACAGGCTTCATACTGGTTTGCTTGGCTGGGAGAGGGTGGAGCAACTCTGAACTCAGATTCCTCATCTCTGTCTGGTCTCATCTGGTTGGGATCTCAATAAAATGAGGCCTTACTGTGAAGTGACAAATTTATTCTTCTTTTAGACATGCTAAGCGGGACCAGTTTTCATACCATGTGATACTTGGGTGAGTAAAAGGAGTATGTCTGTGTGAAGTAAACCACTGGGCAAGACTTCTTTGCACATCTGAGGTTGTGATGGTGTATTGTTGTAAAAACAGTCTGTGACCAGGGCTGTAAGAGGGGCACATACCCTCTAATACTTAGATTAGTGGTAGGCTGATTGTGGTGAGGCAATCAGCATTGCAAAGCACGGGATACCAGAAAGGACAAGTATTCTCTGGTCCTGGGGAAGAATCAGCTCTCCTGAAGACAAGCGGTGTCACTGGAGGGGAGCAGTGATGCCTTCCCTCAGCACACAAAATAGATCAGGTGATGTGCGAACTGTGGCAGTCGGTAGATAGCTTAGAAGTGTCGTTCCAGCTGCCTCTGTTGTCACTTGAGGACTCTGTCCAAACAACCACACCAGTCCTAACTCTCCGCATTCCTACATCTAGAAATGTGCATAAGGTACAGAGATACGATGGTAGTGTTAACTGGCTGGCCTATCGTAGGCAGTTTGAAATGATTGCCAAAGCAGCCGGTGGGATAACGCCGAGCGAACGGTTCACCTGGTGACTGCCTTGGATGGGAAGCTCTATGATGGTGAGACTGAATGGGGACAGTTAGTGGTTGTGTTAGAGAGAAGGTTTGGTGAAAAATTTGGGCAGTTCATCTCAAGGAGAAGTTACACCAGTATGAGTGGAGGTGTGGTGAGCGCCTGGGTCCTCTGACTGTTGACATAGAGGGCATGATTGGAGCCGCATATCGAGAGCTACCTTCAAGTGTGAGGGATAGCCTATCACTTGACTGTTTTCTACGGGCATTGCACCATTTGCAACTACAACAACAAGTCCACCTATGAAATCCTCACAGCTTGGCAGAAGCCATCGATATCGAAAAAGAGATTGAGGCCATTTTGGGAGAGGCTGTTCAGCAGGTACCAGTCAGAATGGCTGATGGCTGGTTGGAAGAAGTCAGTGAAGATGAAGAAATCACCATCAGGGCAGCTCGGGAAGCAGTGTGTCATTTTTGCAAGCGCCTTGGCCATCTTATGGCACAGTATAGAAAGAGAAAGAAAGCAGATGGGACCCAAATGCAGAAAAACTCCGTTGGGCTGGTGTGATGGAGGCACCACCAGCCCAAGTCAAAACAGCCTCTGACAGTGTAAAGGTGGGACGACTGGGGTGGTCTGGGCAGTTGGTGGTAGAGTGCAGGCTAAATGGGCAACCCATAAAGGCTCTGGTGAACACTGGCTCTACCGTCAGCCTGATAAGACCCAAACAAGTTCCAATCAGTACGATGTGGCAGACCACAGTGCTGTGCCTTGAGACTGTCACAGGGAAGACAACGAAAATAGAAGGTAAACAAAAAATGTGCCTACAGATGGGCCCCATGACTATAGAACAATGGTTTTATGTTGCTCCTGTATTTGATGATTGCATATTGGGCTTTGATGCCTTGGAAGCCCTGAAAGCAGTGGTGCACTGGGGCTTTGTGACAGTGGCTGGGGAGCGGGTAGAGGCCCTCAAAAATGGGCACACTTCTGAGACAGTGGCGGTGACATGGAGTCGTGGCCCTGAGACTTTTTAGCTAAGACCTCAAATGCAGCAACACTTTAGAAGGGACCCAACTGATACAGCTGTGTCCTCATCGGAGTCAGCAGGATCTGATCAAGGTGAATGGGGCGGGGTATACCAAGATCTGATGGTGGCATTAACTCCCCTATTTGAGCGCAGCAGTGTAGGCCTTAGGTAAGAAGACTGTTTACTGTTACACTCACTTCTGTTTGAGTTCAGAGCCCTGTTTTCAGTAAGAGATGAAGACTACCATTGCACCCTGTTGCACTTCATTGACACAGGTGACAGTCCCCCTATTCGACAGCGTATCCGTCACCTTCCTTTGCCGTTGCAAAAATAAGCAGTTGAAGATAGCAGAAATGGCAAAGGCGGGCGTCATCCAGCCGTCTTCCAGCCCATGGACATCGCCAGTGGTACTAGTGAAGAAGAAAGATGGAACTTTTCAGTACTGTGCGGATTATCGTCAACTGAACGTGGTAACAAGAAAGGACTCATACCCTATCCCACGGATAGATGATGCTCTTGATTGCCTTGCCAAAACGGTAGTTCAGCTCACTTGATTTGCGTAGCGGGTACTGGCAAGTTCTCCTTGCTGACGATGCCTGTCCAAAGACTGCGTTCATGGTGGGGCGGGGCTTATGGGAGTTCAAAGTCATGCCGTTCAGGCTTTGCAATTGTCCAGCAACTTTCGAGCGATTTATGAGAAGGTGTTGGGGGAATCCCCAGAGAGGACTGTATCGTGTACTTGGATGACATCTTAGTCCATGCGACTGCTTTTGGCGCAGTCCTGCACAAATTGAAGAGGGTCTTTGAGTGCATATAAGAGGCACAGCTATCACTGAACTCGAAAAAGTGTAACCTTATGCAGAGGGAAACAAGATTCCTTGGAAACATAGTGGGAGAAAGGGGTGTGTCGACTGATTCAGCAAAGGTGAGTGCTGTAAGTAGCCTGTCCCCACTACAGTTCACCAAGTGCACAGTTTTCTAGGACTGGCTTCGTATTACAGGCGATTCATCAAGGGTTTTGCTTACATTGCTCAACCACTCCATGGACTGACAAGGAAGGGCAACCGCTTTGCTTGGACAGAGGCCTGTCAGCGAGCCTTTGACCATGTTAAGACAGCACTGGCAAGTGCCCCTGTCCTGGCATTGCCTGATTCAGACCGCACCTTTATCCTAGACACTGATGCCAGCAACACCGGTGTGGAAGCAGTGTTGTCACAGCTGTACGGGGATGGGGAGCGGGTTGTGGCATATTACAGCAGGGCCCTTTCGAAGCCAGAACAGAATTACTGCGTGACACGCAAGGAACTGCTGGCCGTGGTGGTAGGGATAAAACATTTCCACCCTTATCTCTACGGAAAGCACTACAAAGTCAGGACTGACCACTCCTCCCTGCAGTGGTTGTTGAGCTTTAAGCAACCGGAAGGTCAGTTGGCGATATGGCTGGCAGTATTACAAGCCTATGACTTCACTGCAGAGTATAAAGCAGTGAATATGGCAAAAGCCATGCTGACAGTTTATCTTGTGTATCATGTGTATCAGAGCACTGTCGCCGTTGTTTGGCCTCAGAGAAAAAGGAGGAGTTTCAGCTGAGGGCGAGAGCGACAAACATTTCCCTGGAGAATGACAAATGGACAGCAGAAGAGCTGAGAAAGGAACAACATCAGGACCCACATATCGCTGCAGTAATAACATGGTTAGAGAGTGGGTGCTGTCCTGATCATGTCATGTTGGCACCTCACAGCACTACCATCAAGAACCTTGAGGCAATGTGGGAGACCCTCCTGCTCCATGAAGGAGTTCTCTACTGCCGGCAGTACAGCGCTAGTGGAACGGCAGAGTAACTACAGCTGGTCGTGCCCAGCTGCAAGCTGGAGCTCCTATGGAGAGGGCTGCAGTTGACATGCTTGGACCCTTCCATTTAACTGACAGAGGTAATCGTTATGTGTTGGTGGCAATGGATTACTTCACCAAATGGCCTGAAGCCTATACTATCCCGAATCAGGAGGCAGCAACTGTAATGGACTGCTTAATGGAGGGTATGTTTATCTGGTTCAGCATTCCAGGTGAGCTCCATAGTGACCAGGGCCGTAATTTCGAATCATGGTTGACCACTGAGCTTTGTGACAGGTTGGGAATTTACAAGACCCGAACAACCCCCTTGCACCCTTAAAGTGAGGGTTTGGTTGAACGGTTCAACTTTACGTTAACTACCCAGCTCACTGTGTTGACCAACCATCATCAGCAGGATTGAGACCAGCACATTTAACTTCTTCTCTTTGCCTATCACACTCCGGTACAGAAGTCAACTGGATGCACCCCAGCTGCACTGATGCTGGGGAGGGAATTGCGCATGCCGGTGGAATTGAAATGGGGCCGGCCTCCGGACAGCACACTGCCAAACTGTCCTGACTCAGATTATGTGGCCCTACAGCACAGGATGGAGGTAGTACACCAGATTGCAAGAGAACACATGAGGCAAGCGGGGGTGTGTCAGAAACGCAATTATGATTTACGGCAAAAGGCAGAGGGTTTCAAGTTGGCGAACGAGTTTGGGTCTGCAACCCCCACCGGCATTCATGATGCATTGCATATTTTTTAAAGAATCATTGTCAGAAATGTGGAAATCAAGGGTATATTAAGAGGTAAACAGATGGAGATCAGCAGGACTTTAGCGATGGTCCATCAAGTTCATCATGATCCACTGACCATCATTATGGAACAGAATTGCAGAGATGAGGTCCTGCAGTTTCATGCTTTCATGCTGGTAACCTATGGGCCATTGAGAATCTAACGACATATTGTTCTCACACTCTCTGCATGCATTTTAATGTAAGCATTACATTTTGTTTTGCATGGAGAGTTCATGGTCCGTCACTCTCAGCACACTAGCTCCAGCAAAGCTCTGGCATAAAGGACCAGCAAGCAATGTGTTCTTCAACACTGCTCATATCACAGAACAGATGAATGTGTGTGTGTGTGTAAATGTGTGTGTTACTGGTGTCAGCCAGCATTGCCAGTGCCAGTCCCACTGTGTCTGCTCGTCTGTGGACATGGCTTATTTTGCATGGCAACTCACAAGCCACACTTCACAGGGACTTCATAATAACACCCCCTGCTGAGGTGACAGCCTGATTGGATTTCTGAAGGAGTCACTTGCATGCATTTGCATACTAATTGACAAATGTTTTTTTTTTTCGGCTCCCCTTCTTCCTTGACTCTCCCCATTCTTTAACTCTCATTAAATTGTGGGAGCATCATCCATCCATGACACACAAACTCCCCATTTTTAAAAAATGATTCAACCAACATATTAAAACGTTTTTGATTTTTTTTTTCCTCCTGAAATGCAATTTTGGTTCCACAAGGAGAACACATACATAAATTGTGAATGTGTGTGTGTTTTATGACTAAAAAGAGTAAAAGAGGATTTCTTTCACAGCTCAGAGATAAGAGCTACACCAGCAGAGAACACGTCAAGTCGGCAAAATAAGCCTCCCAAGAGAGCAGACACCAGACAAGGCAGAAACAGCAGTGGCAGATGTGCCCCACTATAATGCAGTATATATGGGACACACACACTCCCAAATGCCCTCTGCCCTTCATTACAGACTCACACGCACACACACTCAAACACACCCATGTTCCCCTCCCACATACCAGCACACACAAAATTGAAGTGGATGTCGACAGATGCTGCTCTTGCAGCCTGTGTTACTGAGGCGGTTGTTATTTTTTTTACTCCTACACACATGTAGCTTTGCCACCGTTTTAATTATATGGTGTAAAAAGAGCTCATAGTCTCTGCTGGATGCAACCAATTGGAAGGAGACCACACAGAATCAAACTGCAGGATTGTTTGTGCAAGTGCCAGTGTTACATACAAATGGCTCAATGCGTCAAGTGGCAGAGAAAGGCCGTGTTGGTGGAGTGCCAACGTCTTTCATGAAACAAAAGCGGCTCGAGTCAGGTGTGCAACACAGTGAGAAATTAACTAATTTTACCTCAGGCGCAGGGATAAAAAAAGGCTGCAAACTAATGATTTGATTTAGGAATTTAATTAGTGTAATACATATTGCTCTGGCTTCTGCCCCACTGGTCTCCCACGGAACTAAGGTAAAAAGATGCTCTCGCCCCAGCCGACCAGTTAAAACAAGTCTCTGTGGTTTATAGAGCTGAGACACTGGAATAAAATATGGATAGATACATGCCCCTCTTGCTTCTGAAGGAGCTGTTTCAAAGGCACTGAAGGCTACTGAAATGTTCATGAGGACAGCGCACTTCACTGACATACCTTGGCTTGACTTTCTCTACCGAACAAACAAAGTAGCACTCGGATCAGGAAGCTGCTAATGTGCAGATAACATACTCAATGAACATACTCAATGAGTAAAAGCATGCTTGATGATCTAAGTAATGTAATTCCGATTGATGATTTAAACAATCTTAGCAAATCTTAGCATAAAAGCATGATCATATGTTTATCAAAATGAAACATATACTCATGCTTCATTTCCACCACACCAAAACAATTTTGACCCTAAAAAAATCTTTTTCAAATGCTAGTGTACTTGTTAACAAAATATTTGTCATTGAAGAGCTTGCTTGAAATGAAATATGAGACAAGTGATGTTTGATGAAAAGAAAGAAAAATCAAAGTACGTAAATATCACTTATGAGCAGATTATTTTTATTGGGCATAATTTTCAATCAATTAGTGGCAAATTAGTGGCATAAATATTATTTAATTGTGTGTATTTAAGATAAATAAAATGTTTGCTCTGAATTAGCCTCAGCAAAATAAATGAGTCAGACATTTTATTTCAAAAATGTTAAAAATTTCATTTCCACCACTGTCATGTCCATCACAGAATTCCAATAAACACAATTCAGAATATAAGATGTGATGGAAATGACAGGTTGGTGAGAAAAACATTATATAAATCTCCTATACTGTTGGACATTGTTAAACAAATTAAATAAGAGTGTAAAAAATGTTTCAACTAGACTTTACTTTATAGACATTCACAGAGCTAAAAGTGCCAGAAGTTGAAGAAACACCCATCAGTTTTAACCATAAATTCTGATGTTCAAGATACTGTGGTGACCTTTTTAAATAGTCATTGAGTAAACAAATAAATTATATTTCAAAACATTTAAATCCCTTTAATTAGAATTTCATAGAAATATAATGATTCATAATTAAACCCAGGGTACTCAGGGTGGGATGTCAGATTTGTGTGTGTTGTTTCCTCTTTATCAATAACAGTCTGACACATTTAATTTCAGGGATCATCAGTGCTATATTCTCCAAATACCATACTTTTTTACAAACATCTCTCACACATCCATTTTTACTTTTGGACAGAGCCACAATGGAACAGAGAAAGTGAGTGAGAGCTTGAGTAGCACCAAACGAGGGCCCCCTGGAGACCGTATGTTTGCTGCTGTGCTTGTTGTGTGCTGGGAGAGATGTGACATTGACAGTGATAGCCTCGCTGCTCTCTCTTTTGTAAAGTGGTCGTTGCAGGTGATGGATTCACTTCTAATGGAGTGCTACTCCCTCAGAGGTCTAGCGTTCTGCCACCCACAGAAAGCACCTCTACACTGCTTGCACATGAATAATTGCCCACTAGGGACTGATTTTGCTGTAGATACCCCAGTATGCCCCCACTCCCTCCCTCCCTCCACTCCTCTAGGGAAAGGGGAAGGGAGGCGGTGCGTGGGCCTGGTGTCAGCGTGCTAAAGGCATTTTCAGTTCTGTATTTTCTTTTCCCCCCACATCTCTGATACTCTTTCATACAACATTTCATACAAATGGCATTGGTTTCTCCAGTGTTTGTTGTGTGGAGAGAGCAGTGCCCTTGGCTTTTAACAAAAACCATTAATGTAAGCCTGAGAGTTAAGAGAGAGAAATATATAGACAGAGAGAGAGAGAAAGAAAGAGAGAGACCAAGCTTTTTATTGTCCTTTTTTATTTGTCATCGTGTGGCTGCCATGAAAAACCAGTTGAACAGTGGCCGTCACATATACATACAGTACACACAATGTTGCACAACTCAACAGCTTTCAAAATTAGTATTATGTCATTCTTTTTCTCTTCTTTTCAGCTTTTAAAACCAGATTTGCCTGAACCACTTACAGAACAAGCAATAATTTTACAAAAATGCATCATAGCAGTGATTCAGGATGCAGATCATGCCAGTATTTCATTTGATTTCATATCATGTGAATTATGATCTTTTCATATAAAAAAGTAAGAGAGATTCATACATATCTCAGATTCATACATATCTTGGTGAGACTTTTTTACAATTTTTAACAAATGTAGTTGTATATATGCATATACATACAGTATATACATATACACTACCGGTCTAAAGTTTTGAAACACTTACTCATTCTTTATTATAAATTGTTTTTCTTCACATTTTAGAATAATAGTAAAGTCATCAAAACTATGGAATAACATAAATGGAACTATGATAATTATGTTGTGACTAAACAAAATCCAAAATAAATCAAAACTGTGTTATATTTTAGCATCTTCAAAGTAGTCACCCTTTGCCTAGAATTTGCAGACATGTACTCTTGACATTTTCTCAACCAACTTCTTGAGGTATCACCCTGGGATGCTTTTTAAACAGTACTGAAGGAGTTCCCATCTATGTTGGGCACTTATTGGCTGCTTTTTTTTACTATTTGGTCCAAGTCATCAATTTCAAAAACCTTTTTTATTATTTTTTTTTTTGTTTATAAAATTTTAGTTTTATAATTAAATTAATTAATATGGTGGCACAAATATATTTTTGTCTACAAAACTAATTTCAAACATTTAAGCATATGCCTTCAGATTAAAAGATTTTTAAGATCATGAGAAACATTTCAGGCAAGTGACCCCAAACTTTTGACCGGTAGTGAGTGTATATATATATATATATATATATATATATATATATATATATAACCCCCCCCCCCCCCCCCACACACACACACACACACAGCACCCCCACCACTTTAAAATAAATAAATGAACACAAATCAAAAGAGTTTAATATTTCAAAAGTTTCATATTAATATAAATATTAACAAATTAATTTAAAACAATGTTGCCTTTAAGTGTTTCTTAAGTAAACATTGCTTCAAGCTATTAAATATTCAAAAGCCAGTAATAAAATAGATTAATAAAATAGAGAACAGAGTAAACAGTGCTCTATTTTTCTCAGTTACAGCAGCAATTAAACATAAATAAATCATAATATATTATAAACATTAAGTAATCTAATGCAAACTGTTGACATAATCTTTACTGTGTAGATTATAAGATATCGTTATTTTAACAGAAATTATTATATAGGTATGTTAAAGTTAATATTGATTCCATCCAGCTGAGGACTTTTTCTTGTAAATATAGCTGTATGATTGATATTAATGATGTAACAGACAGCAGGTCTATTAGGTGGCATTTACACATTGCACAGATTGGATATTTGAAAATATATACAAGATACATTTTCATAATACATTAACAGCTGTGTTTACATGAATATCGCATCAAGAGGAGCATTCTGACAAAGAAACGCATTTGATTGTTCAGTGAGTGGTTTGTTGCCTTTTCAGATAGAGTTACTGCCCCCGGCTGACTGAGACTCGAAAAAAATGAAGGTGAACGTTCCTTATTATGGTCCGGGGGCATGATTAATTTGTATTTTCTTTAACACGTTTTCTTTAACACATTTAACACATATATCATATATTGCACTGAATTAACTTGTTAAATTGACAGCCCTAAAATATATTCTTAGTGTAAGTCGTGGGTTAATTTAACTTTGTCAAAACCTAATATTAGCTTTTTTTTATTTATTTTTTTAGGTCTAACCCAATATTTAATTTATAATGAAATAGCAACTGAACTTATCAGCTAGTGAGGCACATGCATTTAAATTGTATTGAAAAGAGCCGCATTTTAATAATGTTTAATTTAACTCCTTATATATATATACAGGGTTGGGAGGGTTACTTTTGAAATGTATTCCACTACAGATTACAGAATACATGCTGTAAAATGTAATTTGTAACGTATTCCGTTAGATTACTCAACATCAGTAACATATTCTAAATACTTTGGATTACTTCTTCAGCACTGCTAGATTTTTTCACTTGTTTTGACTATAAAAACTCTGCCAGTACAGTAAGACAAAATACACATGTTAAAAATACATTCTCTAAAAAACCTAAATATCTTATGCAGTGTTGTTTCTAAAACAAGATAAATCAAATTGATCTTGTTTTAAGGATTTTTAGATATTTTTACAGGAAAACAATATAAAAATTATTATCAGGAATACTATTTTTGCCTTAATATCAAAGGTCTTACTAGAAATAAAAATTATGATCTAACACGAATTTACTTGTTAAAAAAATATGATCGTGCCTGGTAACGTGCATGTAAAATGGCTAGAAATAGCATTTTAGCTTAGCGTAAAGCTGACAATTAACACAAGGTTTATTTCTATTTCTTCTGCTCCAAACTTACTTCAAACTTACTTCTCTGTCTGCTCATATGAATGTAACACATTATAAGAAAGTGTTTCACCGCTGTTCAAATGCACTTTGGATGGCATCATTTATATGTATAAATGTTTTCCATCTGAAAAGGACTAAATATTAAATGAAACAAATGACAATAAAATGCAAAGTAATCTCTTCAGTAATCAAAATACTTTTTGAATGTAACTGTATTCTAATTACCAATGATTTACATTGTAACCTTAGAGGAATACAGTTACTTATATTTTGTATTTTAAAAACGTAATCCCGTTACATGTATTTCGTCACTCCCCAACCTTGCATATGGCATTGTGCTGCCCATCACTGTGAGATCTCCAGCCCATGAGCCATACAGTAGACACATTTGTGTACTGGCAAGAATCATGTCATAAATATTAGATCTGCTGATGATGGCTCCCAAGATGGATTGCATTCTCCTTCCATAAAACAGCCACAGGACACATGAATTATTCATATGGGCTGAAGCCACCCGCCCACCCCACAGCATATACTCAGCACACATTTATGGAGTCTATTTACCTTAATTAGCCCTCTACACACTTTTTATAACCTGTGTATGTGGGGCCAAAGAAAATGTATAATCAAAATGACAAAATAGACATAGAGCCGTGTGCATGAAATGTGCTTGGCAATTGTTTGACTTTGAATGGTACCTTCAGTGTTGCTTTTGGATATCATCATTCCTGAAAGCCTAAAGTGTTAATACCATAAGGATGTACTATGGCTGCCAAAGTTAGCATGCCAACATTTGCAATTGATTAACAAGTTCCATTAAATTTATTTTATACAATTAACACAATTATGTAATTTAAAATTAACTTCAGCACACCTAGTGTCACCAAATTGCAAAATTATATGACAAACAGGTTTCCCGAACAGTCTGTTGATTCCATTGATTGGATAAATAGATCGTCCTACTCCCCAACTCCATTTGTTGAGCCAATGCTGACATGTCAGACTGGTCGGATGTTTTGAAAGTGCCACATAACCACAGTTTTTACACTTTTCTGAGAAAATCAACCAACAAATAGCTTACTTATTACAGTTTCTGTATATTAATCTGAGATAGTAGTAATACATTTAGCACCACATATCTGCCCTATTCTTAAATGCTGCAAACACGTAGACTCAGATAAGTTTGTACAGTTGACAGTAGTTTCAAGAGAAAAGTTTTTCTCGCTCTCCGTCTGTCTCCCTTTCTCACTCTTTCTCTCTCTCTTGTTCTGTCTGATGCAGCTGACATCTCTTCACTTCCTCTGTGCCTGCTGTCTTATGTTATCTGTCAGTCTGCCAATAACAGCACATGTTGAGTTATTGGAGCTTTGCTCAACATTAAACAATTAACTGGGTTTTGTTGTCCTTCCTCCCCCGAAAACACATGTACTGCACTTGCTGCAGTTCACCCAAAGCCTAGATAAACTCACTGTCATTACAAGCATTACAGTTTGAGACAGTGCCAGCGCATGAGTCTCTTGGCAGCACGTAACTCCAATTAGCTTTGGGGCGAATGAAATGCATGGTATTCGTGACTCATGTAGGCATTTAAAGAGGGATCTACTGTATTTTTGAATCATGGAGGCTGTGAGTTGGACTTGGAGGTCAAGCTTGTTAGCGAAGTGTATCCTGAGCAGGTGAGTCGACTGAATTTTAATAGGGATGTTGACAATGTTGCAGATACAGAACTGTGGGCAGCGAGAGAGAGGGAGAGAGAGAGAGAGAGAGAGAGAGAGAGAAGAGAGAAGAGAAGAGAAGAGAAGACTCCACGAGTAAGGCTCCATGAGTACACAATTGGCCTTGTCTACTGTTAAAACATTTTTTTTTGTTATTTTTTTTTTTGGGAAGAAACAAAGAAGTTGTTGATTCAAATGAATCAACATCGTAAACATATGTGCAATAACATGAATGACTATCTCTACAAAGTGTATATTTTAGGAGCTGTGATTGGTCACCATTTTCATTATTTGTTTCAAAATTTTTAACCACCTTTAATTTTTGAATCACCTTTAACAAGTATTACGTAATAAATACATTTTTCAAAGTACAGATGTTTTAGTCTCTAAATTAATATAAGTTTAAGCCAATTTAAACTCTTTATTGCCATTGTATATGCACAATAAAAGTTTTGTACTGCACATTAAACTGTTGCATTAAATTATGTGCATAAATAAAGTATATTGTATATGTATAGTGTAAATATATATATAGTTATATATAGTATAATAAAGAAATAAACAGAAGTGTGCACATACACACACACACACACACACACACACACTTGTTGGTGCAGCTATCATTATGAGGACTCTCCATAGACATAATGATTTTTATACTTTACAAACTATAGATTCTATCCCCTAACCCTACCCCTAAACCTAACCCTCATCGTTTAGTATGTTTTTTAAGCGATTTGAATTATGGGGACACTAGAAATGTCCACATAAACCACAATTAGCATAATACCCTTGTAATTACCAGTTTGTAACCTAAAAAAAGACCTCATAAACCACTTAAACCTGCAACCCCCCCCCCCCCCACCCCACACACACACAACAAAGTACAACAAATTTTAAATATACATGAAGTCATAAAAACGACATGTATACTAATTATAACTATAACATTAATTAATGCATAAGGTGTCATTATGTAACATTGAGTGCATTTACATACACATTCTTACACCGATTATGCTTAATAATCCGACAACATATGTGGTCATGTAAACGCGTTAAACAGCTTTCCTTTAGCGGTGCACAGTCATAAACCACTTAAGAATAAAACAATCGACATGGTTAGATTACCCCGATTTTGCATTGCATGTAAACATCTTTACCAGCATTCTTACTGGTTTTTCCTATGTACGCAAGTGTTGTGTGCATGCCTCTACATGGTTTGACATCAAAAGAAAAATGTAAATGCGGTTTTCTTACTATGTCTGATTTTTAAAATAAGCTCATTTTTGGGAGTTATTGGCGTATTGGTGTTCATGTTAACGAGTTCATTGAACAATTTTTTTTTTACAGCGTTTATTAATTTTGATAAATGTTGAATTATCAGAAATACTAATGTTCATTGATTGTTTGTTACTTCACAATGCATTAACCAATGTTAGCATGCACACATTTTAATGTTGAAGATGTATATGTAGAAATGAACATTAATCAAGATTAATAAGTGCTCTAAAAGTATTGTTCACTTTTAGGGCCTGTTCCAAAACCTAGGGAGCTTCCTTCGTTGGCAGCATTTTGAGGCATCATAGGCACGCTCCCGGCAGTAAGGCTGTTTCAAAAGGTAGGTATCTTAATTCTGCAGCCTCCTAAGATATCTAGTTTTGGCAAAATTCTAAGGTATCATCGTGTGTATCCTACCCCGGGTAGGCGATCCCAGAATGCACCGTGAAAAGCTTGGCTGAAATATCCAAGATGGCGGATGAAGTGAGATAATGTCATGGTTACTTGCGTAACCTCCGTTCCCTGATGGAGGGAACGAGACATTGTGTCGATGTTTCGACACTAGGGGTCACCCTTGGGAGCCCGAGACACCTCTGGTCTTTGATAAAAGGCCAATGAAAATTGGTGAGTGGTATTTGCATGCCACTCATTCAGGTTTTACGCTGAGGAGCCAAGACAAGGTCTGGTCATTTCAGCAGGTTTCAGCAGTTGTTGCAGGAGGGACACAACGTCTCATTCCCTCCATCAGGGAACGGAGGTTACGCAAGTAACCATGACGTTCCCTATCTGTCACTCACTCGACGTTGTGCCGATGTAGTGACACTAGGGGTCCCTATATGAAACACCACAACTGGCTGAACTGTGTTACATGAACTAGTGGTGTGTGACGGGCTGACCACTGTGTGCCTCGTAGCCAGCACACCAGGTCAACACGTAACCTCCCCCAACATAGTTATGAGTGTCGAACGGCCCTTTGGGGACAAGTCAACTACCCAAAAGATAGAAACAGGCTAACCCAGTCATAGCCTCTTTTCCCCTTCTTTTTTTCCAAAAAAGAAGGGGGATTATCCGACTGGGCCGCCAGGTCTAGTCGGGGGGTGTCCCTCCCAAGGGGAGGACACCGCGGAGACTACACCTTGCCCAAAGAGAGGGGGGGATATTTAAGTGGAAAAATACGTCACATGGAGAGTCTCCATGTGGAGAGTCTTCAAGGTAGATCCTACCCAACGGGGGAGGAGTTACTACAAACATGGAGACTGGGGCAGAGGGGCTCTGCCCAAGGAAGACGCAGTTTGCCAACAGGGAAATGAAATAGCGGAAGATATACATCGCATGGGGTTTTACCTTACAGGGAACCGCCTCTTGTGGAGCACCTACCCCAGAACAGGGCTCTTAGTTAGCACATGTACTGGGCCGGCAGCGAATCTCTCTGAAAACTCGACTGCCACAGGGCTCGGAGGAAGTCAACCAGGGAACATAGTTTGTGAACACTACTGGGAATTAATGGTGCACGTCTTCAGCTCAAAAGAGGTGGAAGGCACTATGTGCAAGCGATACACCCGGCTGGCTATCCCAGGCTTATCCGCTTGTATTGTGTGCCACTACCTGGGATGAAACCGGTTCCACCCGGAGGTTGTAGAACCTTGCAAAGGTGTTGGGTGTTGTACAGCCTGCTGCTCTGCAAATGTCTGTTAGAGAGGCACCCCTGGCCAGGGCCCAGGAGGCCGCTACACCCCTGGTAGAATGGGCTCGTAGCCCTACCGGGGGCGGCATGTCCTGGGCGTGATATGTCATAGCTATGCCATCAATGAGCCAGTGGGCGATCCTCTGCTTGGAGACAGCGCTTCCTTTCTGCTGTGCACCAAAGCAGACAAAGAGCTGCTCATAGATCCTAAAACTCTGCGTGTGATCCAAATAGATGCGTAAAGCATGTACCGGACACAGCAACGACAGGGCTGGGTCTGCCTCCTCCTGGGGCAGCACTTGCAAGTTCACCACCTGGTCCCTAAAAGGGGTCATGGGAACCTTGGTCACATAGCCCGGTCGGGGTCTCAGGATCACATAAGAGTAGCCAGGACCGAACTCCAGGCACGCTTTGCTGACAGAGAACGCTTGCAGGTCTCCTACCCTCTTGATGGAAGTGAGTGCAGTCAGGAGGGCAGTCTTCAAGGAGAGTGCCTTAAGCTCAGCTGACTGCAAAGGCTCAAAGGGGGCTCTCTGTAGACCCTGAAGAACTACAGCGAGGTCCCATGAGGGAATGAGGCGCGGTCTGGAGGGATTCAGCCTCCTGGCACCTCTCAGGAACCTGATGATCAGGTCGTGCTTCCCTAAGAACTTACCGTCGACTGCGTCGTGGTGTGCTGCTATGGCGGCAACGTATACATTCATGGTGGAAGGGGACAGCCGCCCTTCCAACCTCTCCTGCAGGAAGGAAAGCACTGATCCGACTGCGCATCTCTGGGGGTCTTCCCGTCGGGAAGAACATCACTTAATGAACAGATGCCAATTAAAGGCATACAGGCGCCTCGTAGAGGGGGCCCTAGCCTGAGTGATCATGTCTACCACCGTGGGTGGTAGACCGCTTAGGTCTTCCAAGTCCCATCCAGGGGCCAGACATGGAGATTCCAGAGGTCTGGTTGTGGGTGCCAGATGGTGCCCCGTCCCTGAGAAAGAAGGTCCTTCCTCAGGGGAATTCGCTGGGGGGGGCTGTCACGAGGAGCGTGAGGTCCGAGAACCACATCTGGGTGGGCCAGTAGGGTGCTACCAGGATGACCTGCTCCTCATCCTCCCTGACCTTGCACAGGGTCTGTGCAAGTAGGCTCACTGGGTGAAATGCATATTTGTGCAGGCCAGAGGGGCAGCTGTGTGCCAGTGCGTCTATGCCAAGGGGGGCCTCGGTCAGGGTGTACCAGAGCGGGCAGTGGGAGGATTCTTGGGAGGCGAACTGGTGCACCTGTGCCTGTCCGAATCGACTCCAAATCAGCTGGACCACCTGAGGATGGAGTCTCCACTCTCCCCTGAGGGTAACCTGCCATGACAGCGTGTCCGCTGTAGTGTTGAGGTTGCCTAGGATGTGAGTGGCTCGCAGCGACTTGAAGTGCTGCTGACTCCAGAGGAGGAGACGGCGGGAGAGTTGTGACATACAATGAGAGCGCAGACCCCCTTGGCAGTTGACATGTGCTACCGTTGCTGTATTGTCTGTCCGAACTAACACGTGCTTGCCCTGGATCAATGGCCGAAACCTCTGCAGGGCGAGCAGAATTGCCAACAACTCGAGGGAGTTGATGTGCCAATGCAGTTGTGGGCCCGTCCACAAGCCATGGCGCCATGCCCATCTCGGGACTCGAGTCTGAAGTCAGTGCTGAAGTGGTCTCATATGCATCAACCTGCTGAGGATGCCATATGCCCCAGGAGCCTCTGAAACAATTTCAGTGGAACCGCTGTTTTCTGTTTGAACGCCTTCAAACAGGCCAGCAATGACTGGGCATGCTCATTCGTGAGGCGTGCTGTCAAAGAGACTGAGTCCAACTCCAAACCGAGGAAAGAGATGCTCTGAACTGGGAGGAGCTTGCTCTTTTCCCAGTTGACCTGAAGCCCTAGTCGGCTGAGGTGTGAGACCACCAAGTCCCTGTGTGCACACAACATGTACCGAGAGTGAGCTAGGATTAGCCAGTCATCGAGATAGTTGAGAATGCGTATGCCCACTTCCCTTAACGGGGCAAGGGCTGCCTCTGCGACCTTCATGAAGATGCGAGGAAACAAGGACAGGCCGAAAGGGAGGACCTTGTATTGATACGCCTGACCCTCGAATGCAAACCGCAGGGGGTCTGTGTCGAGGTAGAATCGAGACGTGGAAGTACGCGTCCTTCAGCTCTACAGCCGTGAACCAATCTTGATGCCGGATGCTCGCCAGAATGCGTTTTTGCATCAGCATCTTGAACAGGAGTCTGTGTAAAGCCCGGTTCAGTACTCGCAGGTTCAAGATTGGCCACAATCCACTGCCTTTTTCGGTACGATGAAGTAGGGGCTGTAAAACCCTTTCTTCCTCTCGGCCGGAGGGACAGGCTCTATTGCACCCTTCCGTAGGAGGGTGGCAATCTCCACGCGCAAGGTATCAGTGTTTTTGTCCTTCACCAAGGTGAAGTGGATACCGCTGAACCTGGGCAGACGCCTGGCGAACTGAATCGCGTAGCCGAGTCGGACGGTCTGGACCAGCCATCGCGATGGATTGGAAAGTGCAAGCCACCCATCCAAGCTCCACGTAAGGGGAACCAAAGGGACAATCTCATCGGATGTACCGGCGGGTGGGGCCTCGCAGCGGGGCTGAGCTCGAGGTGCCACACCATGTCGTGGCCGTGCTGAGTTCAGGGACATCGAAGTACTTACCTGGCTCCTTGTGTCCACCCCCGGAACAGCCTGGGACGGGGGAGGAAGAGGCCTGTCCTCGTGACCTGTGGAGACTGTCACATCGGGGGCGGATTTGTGCCACAGCTGGGCGCTCAGGGGCGGAAGACCGCTGCTGGAGCACCAAACCTGCCAAATAGAGTGGTGGATGGTGGTCGTGATGACAGCCGTGCACACCGGATACGTGACCCAGGGAACAAGGAAACCACTTTTGCTGAACTCTTGGGCATGCAGCGCAATTAAATGCAAAGGTAACAAAAAGATTCTCCTCCCAGCCCTCGACCGGGGGATTGAGTGGTCTGCTTACCAGCTCCAGAGCAGCGGGTTTCGTCGTCCCTGGGTCGCCTGTCTCAGGGGCGCTTTGAAGCCTTTCATGGGTTCTTGGTGGCCACGAGACGGGTGGCATCTGCTTCCTGCGGTGGGCTCTACGCCAGGGCCGGGCCAAAGGGGTGGGCTGCGGTGGAGCTGGTCCAGTCACAGACGGGGTGTGGGATCTTGAGCCACGCCGGGGAAGGATATGCCGGATAGCCACCTTCTGCTGCTCCACCGTCGAGAACTGCTAGGCAAAGTCCTTGATGGTGCTGCCGAATAGGCCAGCCTGGGAGATGGGGGTAGCAAGGAACCGTGTCCTGTCGGCCTCACCCATCTCGACCAGGTTGAGCCAAAGGTGGTGCTCCTGGACCACTAATGTGGACATCTTCCGCCCGAGAGACCGCGCCGTGACCTTCATCGCTCAGAGAGCAAGGTCTGTCGCTGAGCGCAGTTCCTGCATCAATCCCGGGGCGGAACTACCCTCATGCAGTTCCTTTAGCGCCTTGGCGGACTTGCAGGAGAGCCATGGTGTGCAGGGCGGAGGCAGCTTGTCCAGCAGCACCATATGCCTTTGCCGTCAGAGACGACGTAAGTCCACAGGCCTTGGATGGGGGCTTTGGGCACCCGCGCCAGGTGGCGGCGCTCTGCGGGCATAGGTGCACTGCGAGCGCCTTTTTCCACCGGGGGATTGCCGAATAGCCCTTGGCCGCCCCACCATCGAGGGTAGTGAGGGCGGGGAAACTGAAAAGATCAGGACCGGGCAGTAAAAAGTGCCTCCCATGACCTTGTCAGCTTTTCATGCACTTCCAGGAAGAAAGGAATGGGAGCGGGGTGTGGCTTTGAACGGCGCCGCGAGCCCAGGAACCAATCATCGAGCCTCGAGGGTTCAGGGGAGAGCGGAGGGTTCCACTCTAGCCGATGCTCGCGGCTGCCCGGGAAAGCATGTCGTCATCTCCGCATCAGCCTGTGACTGGGCAGTCGTCCCCGAAGGGAGGAGCCCAGCTGAGGCTTCTGCGTCCGAGTGGACGAGCCTGCTCTCCGATGCTGCGCTCGAGAGCTCATCACTTTCGCGGGCTCCAAATAAGAGGTCGATCTCGCCATGAGACGAGCCGGCGGACTCATCCGGAAGCCCGATCGGGGCAGACGAGCGTGCTGGGGAATGGGAGGTCCGCAGGGGGATAACCGGAGGAGGCGGTCCCATTGGGGTCCCCAAATCACCCCCAGTGCTAGCCACGCTGGCCTCATACCCGTGGTTAAAAGTACAGAGGTGGGGAGCCTCTGGGGTGGCTTGCTTTCTTACAAAGGCAAGCCGTGACCGCATCGTTGCCATAGACATGTCCTAGCAATGAGTACATGACCCATCCATGAACGCTGTCTCTGCGTGAGCAGTGCCCAGACATGAAAGACAGTGATCGGGACCGTCAGAAGGCGAGAGATAACGAGTGCAACCAGGAATAACACACAAAGGAAAGGCATCTTTAAAAAGATGCATCTTTAAAAAGACGTTCCGTGTGTGCCGCTCTTTTAGAGAAATATACACTTTTAGAGAAATATACTCTTTTAGAGAAATATACTCTTATTTCTGCCAAAGCGCCCAGAGGCATTCTCTGCAGTGCACCAGTGCAGAGGAGAGAGAAACCGCTGAAATGCGCCATCAGATCCAGCAGAGGTGAATGAACAGTCATGGGAATTCAGCTCAGTGAGCATGAACGTTCGGCTCCGAAGAGAAAATCTGAATGAGTGGTTGCATACCAGCTCCATTCGCCAATTTTCATTGGCCTTTTATCAAAGACCAGAGGTGTCTCGGGCTCCCAAGAGTGACCCCTAGTGTCACTACATCAACACAACGTCGAGTGAGTGACAGATAAGGAAATTTGGATTATAAATATACTTATTGTATAAACCATTCAATATTAAAAAGTATCATAAAAAAACTTTATTATCATAGAAAACTGACTATTTTATCCAAAATATTTGTACTATAAATATTTATGCTCATTAGAGTATTGCATTGTTCCTCTCGCATCACCTGTATTGATATCAGTTGCAAAGCAAGTCTCACATGCACTGAACGTGAAGAGCGCTATTTGAATGATGCGCTAAGTTGCTACATATGAAGAGTGTTCCAAATCGGTCCCTTCTGAGGCATTATTTCAGTAAGGATGCTGCCAGTTGAGGGCATCTGCCTATGTAGGCAGGAGACAGCAAGGCAGCTCACTAAGTTTTGGAACAGACCCATAGTTCATGTTAGCTACTGCGTTACTAATGTTAATGAATACAACCTTATAAAGTGTTCAAGTGTTACCAGAACAGTTTTAGATGAAGTATAACATACATGGCTCTCTGCAAGACACTGCTGTCACTGCTTTATATTGCATGACAACTGCCCCGTGAAGGTCAGCTGCATGGCAAAGAGAGATTGTATCTTTATCCCTGCGTCCTTCATTACAGATTCAGTGTTTGCATAAGAGGTCCCCGTGGCATTGTCAGGCCTTTGAACCAGACCTGAAATTGAGAAGCAGGGCAGCGCTGTAAAACTTTCACACAGAGACATTTGCACTAATTGCCTTCTTGAGCAGAGAGAAGCTCTGATGGAGGTATGAAGAAACCAATGAGTTTTCAAAGGGTCAGGGAGAGCATCTTCCCTCATTACATAGACACTGAAAGGCTTACTTAACCATTCGGTCACACTGAGCACAGTATAAGAGAAAGGGAGAGAGAGAGAGAGAGAGAGAGAGAGAGAGAGAGAGAGAGAGAGAGAGAGGAGCACTTTTAGTGAGCAGACGGTCTGATGCGTCTTGACTAGACAGACATTAAATTTGCATAGAGTTGGGTTTAAGTGGCTCTGCCTAAACACTTATGTTCACATGACATATTTTACTGCTGTTTTAATATTACTTCAAAGAGTCTGTGAATTATTAAATGACTAAATATTGCCTGAGCTGAAAGAGCTTTTTGAGCATGTTACACAGGTACAGGGTATAATAAAAAATGTAAGAACTCTTTGTATATATATACAGTATTATATCTGAGACACAGACTCCATTATTTTGAATAACTTGCTGTGTATTGTATATTTAAGCAATAGAGTGCAATATGGCCCTAATCACAGCAGTGCTGATTTAGGGCCATATAGCATGATTGTGAGTGTGCTATTGCTTATATACAACAGTTCAATGAACAAGTAAATTTTATAAAATTTGGAAAAACTGAGTACGGTCACAAAAAATGCATTTGTGCATGGAACTACTTTCTTACACGACAGATCAGAATCTGCCGTTACTCGTTCAAACCAAATGATGCATCCAAGCCTCTCATTAACGTAACTTCAGAATTACTAGTATCACAGCTTGGGCTGTTTCTAACATGTTATTGGAGAAACAAGGATGTGTGTGTGTGTGTGTGTGTGTGTGTGTAGAGAGAGAGAGAGAGAGAGAGAGAGAGAGAGATGGAGCGTGTCCAATCACCTGTTAATGATGCTGTAGTCTGTTAGTCAGCTTTCTGAAGATAATTTCATTTTGGTGAAATGCATCCTATTTTCTAAGTGGAAAAATAGCGTCCAAGTGATGGTATTTCTCCCTATTTCACGGTAGCTAGTGCGCAAGAGTCTTTCACTATAGAAACTGCAATGTCCTCTGTCATTTTGTCCTCTCCAATGTGGAAAGTCCGGTAAGAGGTAAACGTCTTGAGTTTGTGTAATCAGTTTGTTGTGTCTCTCAGCTGTGATGAGCCTTAATGCTGAAGTTGTTCGTTTAAAGCTGTTTAAAGCTATTTCCTTGCTTTAGTAATGTAGTAGTAATACGAGCGATCACGGAGTGCTGTTGAATAGAAACACTAAGTGATGCTGACTCACTTAACGTCACCAACTGGCTCATATTACACACAAAAATGGTCTTTTGCCTCCACCTGCTGGCTAAAATATGTAATGTCACAAAATTAAATGTAAAGAGACATATCTCTTAACACATCTGCACTGCTCTTACACTTTAGTTTAGAATGGCACAAACACAAGCGGAGTGATACACACAGTGAAGCCTCGGAGTGCTGATAGTGTGAGACCATCAGCACTCATGGAACGTCTCTCGTCCAATCAGATTTGAGGACCGGAACTAACTGTTGTATATTGGTAATTATACAATGGATAGGTCCAGTCTTGGATACTGATTGCTCAATTTACCAATTCAGGTGTGCTTTAATGAATGATATACAAACAGCATGATGTGGAACACCTGTTCACCTACTGACTGTGTACAGCAAAGCTGATTATATATTTTTTAATTAATTCCAGGCTAATATAAAACAAAGAATAATGTTATAAATTTACAATAAATAATTTAAAGATTAAAAATATTAAATTTACAACACAGTTAATTAGCAACCAAGCAATGGTGACAGGTCAATTTTATTTAATTTTTTTTACAATTTAAAAAATTTGACAATGGATTTTATTGGAATGTGTTGAATATCCAGTGCATTGACATGTGATTGCTGTTAGATTCAAAGGATTTAGAGCCTCTGTGTCCACAAGAATAACACTGACCAGCTTAATCAGGAAGGAAAAGGAAAAAGAGAAGTCAGAGGAAGAGAAAGATAAAGTAAAGGTGAAAAAGAGAGACAGAGAGAAAGACCAGGTGGCCCATCCACCCCAAAACGGCTCAGAATCTGCACAGCTGCTGGCATACGATTGACTTTCAACAGGCATTTCCAGCATTCTTTAGTGCAACAGGCAGAGGAAAGTGATTGGTTTTGCCCCAGCATAATGGCTGGCCATGAATGCTGAGTGTGATGGTGGGAGCCCATTAGAGCCTCAATGGCTGACAAGACACTTAGCACTCCCAGGAGCTCAAACGGCCCTTTTATCACCGGCCTAAGGCTGGGCTGAGGTCTGAGAACTGGTGGCCAGCTGGGTCTTTACCCACACACACACACACACACACACACACACACACACACACACACACAAAACAGCACCTGCTTCGTATTACCCAAGGGCTGAGATTCCCAGTGTTGCCCTCAGCTGGCATGGAGACGCAGAGGAGAGCATACTGAGAAGCAGCTGTGAGCTCTGAAAGTGGGGAGATATGGAAAAGAAAAGCAATGGCTTTGTAAAGATTATCAGAATGGCAATGTGCTGGTATGAAGCACTGGGACAGAATGACAACAGTATATTGACATTTTTAGTAAGGACTTTATTGACTGGATTTTGTTAGTGTTGTTTCGGAAATATAATCTCTGTTCCAAAACCTAGTGAGCTGCCTACCTAGACAGCGTTTTAAGGCATCATAGGCACTCTCCCCACACAATGGCTGTACAAAAAGCTAGGCAGAAAAACTATGCTGCTATCCTACTGTACAGAAGGCAATAGCAGAATGCACTTCGCAAGAAATTCTAGTTATAAATATACTTATATTTAATTAAATACTAAAGGTTTTGATAAAATAATTATTTAATCTAATCTAATATATCTGTATATTTGTCCTTATTTGAGTACCACGTCATTAGCTTAGAATCATGCTAACTTCAAACTCTATTGGAATCTATCGTGAGTCAAATCTCTTGTACACTTACCATGCATAGAGTCGCTGCCTATGTAGAGCATCCAAATCAGTCACTCGGTTGACTGAGGTTCCATTTCAGTTAGGATGCTGCTTTAGAAGCTGCCTATGTAGCCAGCAGACATCACCTCATGAGGTTTTGGTGATGCAAAACCTTTATAAGCACTCAAGTTACCATTACCTTCCAAATCATGAAGTTACTTTGAAAAATGGGGAAAAATACTTTCCTGGAAATTGAAAGAAGGTGCATTTCATTCTGGGTGGTTTTCACACTTCACACTGGTTTTTACAGAGCTTGTCACTGCTAACTTGGCTGTCTTCCCACACCAAGCTCAAGCCATGCTTTGGGACAAAATTAATTAGTCTCACTCAGAGGTGAACACTTATCTCATACAGACTCTTTTTCTTCACTGCTCTTTTCAATCTGAAACAGCACTAAATGAGTTGCATAAAAAGTTCCTTTGGTTGGAATAAGTGGTATTATGGAATTTTGGTCACAAACATGGCGGCATGGTTATACAGTGACGTCACATGACATTACATTATATGTGTTAACATGATTTTAG
This sequence comes from Myxocyprinus asiaticus, assembly GCF_019703515.2. Lineage (NCBI taxonomy): Eukaryota > Metazoa > Chordata > Actinopteri > Cypriniformes > Catostomidae > Myxocyprinus > Myxocyprinus asiaticus. Next base: position 17,964,176 of record NC_059377.1, read on the forward strand.
TGTAATAAAATCGCTTACTAACCTTATCTGTACAAAGTTATATGGACTGGCTCCATTCACTTCCATTGTGAGTGCCTTATTTTTATTGTGATTATTTTTTTTAATAAATAAATGACGGACGAGTCAAAATTATTTTTTTGAGGAAATCAACATTATGCCACAAATGCTGTTAATTTAGACTAACTTCTATTGAACCTGGAACATTCCTTTAAATGTACACTGTAAAAAAAAGTCTGTAATTTAGAATGTAAAAAATGTAAAATGCTACAGAAAAAACACGTAAATTGATTAACGAGTATTAACTGTAAAATATACAGTAAAATTTTTACATATATTTTAAAAGAAAATACAGTAGTTTTTACAATAAAATAAAAAATTTTAGATGTAAAAAGTATGATTTTCCTGTATGATTAACTGTAAAAATGTATGTTTAACAAGAGAGTACATGTAATTTTTACTGTAAATTATTGTTAAAATTACAGTAAAAAACAATAATTGGGCATTCCCACAATTCCCTGCATGACCCATCATATTTCAATATATTTTATGGGAATAGTTATGTTTCTTCTTATTTTTAATATCAGTTACGTACATTGGGATGTTCTGTTTTATATTTAATGTAGTTTAGTTCATGTTTACTGCATTATTTAAATTTCACATGTGTTATCCTGATGGTGTTTAGTGTTTGTGTGTGTGTCACTGAGCACTTTCTCTACATGTTTATTGGTCATTGCTCCTGGAAGAGCCATTATTGGTGAACTTCATCATCGTGTGCTCTTCTGTCATTTTTACGGTAATTAACAATACCTTATAAAGTAAAAAGCAGATTTTTACATTTTCAGAAGGTTAATTTCAAGTTTATGACATTTATTTTACTGTAAATTTAACAGATTTTTAAAACATTTTTACAGTGCCAGCGTGGTCATGTAAATTACAACGGTTTTAAATTGTAAAATTTACAGGTTGTTCTGTAAAGTTATTCACATTTTTACTGTATTTTTTACATAATTATTTTGGCAACCACAGCTGGCATTTTATTTATTTTGTATTTTTTATTTTTTTGTAAAAACAACAGGATTTTTTTTTTTACAGTGTATTAATTCCACATATTCAATATTCTATGAATCTCAAAGGAGTTTCAGATTATATTTGTATACATCTTTAAAATAGGGCTTATTTTAAAGTAATTAAGTTTTAGATTCTATTCGTACTTTGATGTTGTACATTTCAGAATTTATGCAAACATGAAATGTACATTATATGTCCTAGAACCACACTTTACGTACGAATAGCTGCGTATACTAACGAGATGATGATGGTATACAAAATGTGGTCTCTATACGTATAGAAACTGAATACATTTCATAATGTTTTATCAGTGGTAAAAAGTTTTAAATACTGATAGCTAGTGTGGCAAAAAAAAATTCAATTCAAAATTATATCCTTTGCTTTATATCAGGTCTTTATTGTGCCATACAAAGAAACATTTGTAAAACTAAAGACGTTTATAACTGGCAACAATGGACCCTACCATTTTAATTGAATCATTTTCAGCATGTTAAATGAGAAAGTATAATAATGTGATTCCAAATACCATTGTATCCTTAATCCATGGTTAATCCCCCAAAAAGTAAAGCGTTCAAATTTGCAGAACAATTGATTTGACAAACTGAAAAAATGGAGTCAGGCTCATCCCACCCACTGCCTTAAACAAAGGGAAGGGCTAAACTGCCCAAGAGACACCCTTTGAGGTCAGTACCAACTCCAACTTTCTTTGAGAAGTTATATGATACAGAGATAGGTGAATGGAGAACCTGCTTGAAAGTGGAGTTGTTTTCAGAGCTGTGATAAAAGGCTTTGCTTTTGTGTTAGCGGGCTCAGCTTCATTTGGTCTATTGAATGTTTAGACTTTCGCTAATTGACAATGTCAATGAAATTCAGCAGCTATTATTAGAGAGCGCCAGGATGAAAAGCCTATTAAGAAACGTTTGTCTAATGTCTCTATTCACTGACTCCACAGCAGTTCTTCCACAGAAACCAAATTTGCTGATTTCTTTCTTTCTTTCTTTGTCCTTTCTTTTTTCCCCCTGAGCTTAGCATTTGCCACTGCACTATAACAAATTAAGTCTTTAGTTTGGGTGTGCTGGAATAGAAGACCTGGTTTAAAGATTGCTTGAAAGCATTTCATGCTCGTCTACTTGGAAGTCTGTCATCTTAGTCACCTCGATTTTTTATAAAAACTGTCTTGTTTCTTCCATTGAAGTTTTCACACAAATTAATATAAGGATAGACTATGAAGATGTTTCGGCAGATTCCAATTAATTTCCAACCAAAGGAGGAGAGCGAGCCAAGGTCCTTTTTTCAAAGGTGGCTTTTCTCAGAAAAGATTGTGAGGAGAAACTAATTTGTTTAATAGGCCTCCCAGAAAGAGCACATTCACAAATTTGAGAAGACATTTATAGGTCAGAAAAATTCTAAAGGAGTGGGATAATTTGCATGAAATATTTCACAAATGCATTTTATCATCAGCAGGCTATCCATTTATTTCTCTATTTCATGTTATTGGTATTTGAAAAGAATCAGTCAACAATGATTTCTTCCAAATGGTTTGGAAAAGCTGTTTTCCAGTTTGTATTTAACAGCCAATATTAAGGAGTAAATAATTAAAAGAAGTGACACCAACTACATTTTTCAATCTCTCATATGTAGCATTGAAAAGTCTGATTCATTGTAGTGAATCAGTTCGTTCGGACAGTTCATTCGAATGAATGCATTTTTTTTATTTTTTTTTATCATGACTTTAGGTGATTTAGTTAGTATACACTTATTTGTTCAAGTTGAATGCTGTCACCTAAATAATTTTTTATTTATTGTACAAACCCTCATTGTATTTTGACAGAAAATGGCACAATTAAATTATGGCGCTGGTTAAATGATAAATTACATGATCCGATTAGTTATTTAATTAAAAAGATATTGCACCCCTAAATAGCTTCAGTACACACTGTAAAATTTGAAACCTGCAATTATTACCATAAGGAGCTTTTTATACCTGATCTAACCCTAAACATTTGTTTTGTTTGTGTAGCCAAATGTATTTAGGTTGATTCAGTGATGTTAAATAATATTTTTGACTTGAATTAAACCAGTTAATTTAGATGTTACCGCATAAAACACATTTTTAGGTTAACATTTTCAAAAGGGAAGCTTGACTGTAATTTAACTACTTTAAATTATGAGTAACTTGTATCTTGGCTACAAAGTACAGTAGCTTCCCCAACACTGTTAATAACTAGCATACATCCAATCACATGACATGGAAGCAGCTGGATAGCCAGATTCCCTCTCTTGCCCTCTCCTTTCCTCTGTAGATTTCACTGTGATGCAATATGAGATGTACATTTTAAGTTAAGGTTAATGTTTTGCCTGTCAGCTTTTGATTTAAAAGTGTTTTATTCCTCATCCACTGTATCTTTCTTCTTTCATTACACATTTTACTGGCTGGATCGCAACATTCAGCAGGAGGGAGAGAGGTTAATAAGTGCAGTCACCCCTGATTTATTCAATTTGTAGAGTCCAGCCAAACAATGCGACAGGAGCTTTATTTGACCATCAGCTCATTTTGGGTCTATTCATAGGTTCACCCATAACAAAATGATGGAGTTCACCAGCACAAAACCAACATGCTTGTTCTCCGAGGCTTTCAATAAATCTGTCCTGCTTTGCTGCACGTCGTGGAAGTGTATGAATTATAGGACCATTAGGCTTTTAGCATGTCTGGATCTCTTTCATCTGGAATGCCGATGTGCCCTTTGTTATACAAATGAGTGGGGTGCCAGCTATGATAATCAGATATGGTTGTTTGGTTAGCCGTGAGTCTTGTCATATTAAAGACCCCAAGAAATTACATGATGAGCACACTTTTCTTTACTGTGTTGATGTATTTCGGTGGGACAAATCGAAGCCAAATGTCCCTTTTATTTTAAATAACCATTTGGCTTCATTTACATCACAGCCATTAAAGGGATAGTTCACCCAAAAATGAAAACTAATAATTTTTTACTCACCCTCATGCTATCCCAGATGTGTATAACTTTCTCTCTTCTGCTGAATACACACAAAGATTTTTAGAGAATATTTCATCTCTGTTGGTCCATACAATGCAAGTGAATGGTGACCAGAACTTTGACAGTCCAAAAATCAGATAAAAGCAGCAACATAAATGTAATCCACATGACTCTAGTGGTTAAATCCATGTTTCTGAAGCGATATGATAGGTGTTGGCAAAAAACAGATAAATATTTAAGTCCTTTTTTACTATAATTCTCCTTGCCCAGTAGGTGGCGATATGCAATGAGAATGTGAATCACCGAAAACAAAAGTGAAAGTGAAATGGAAATTTTATAGTAAATAAGGATTTAAATCAGGGTTCCTCAATAGGCAGCCCAAATGTTTGGCCCAAATAGGAGAGACAAATGTTTGGCCCACACTAAAGGCCTGTTCACACCAAATCTGTGACGTTTATGTGAGACAAACTTCAGACGAAAGGTCATACACAGTGCATAAAAAATTAAAATGAAAAACTATTTAATCTGTATACAGTAGGTGGCGCTGTTGCTGTTCTACAAACATTTATACCAGTCTCCTGCCCTGACCAGCTGTCAGTGCTAGAGATTAATATATTGAAGGCTGTTAAAGCATTTATTTACCTAATTCGGCATAACTGTTTCATTATGTTTTTTCCAAGGTGTTGATGCATTCTGAGGAGTATATAATCTGTGTTTTTATGTGAGTGAGATGAGTAAAGTGCGCTGTTGCATAAATATACGTCCTATTTATATTTGTAGAATTATAACAATATTAATGCTAATAGGTCTAATAATTGAATCTGCAATTAGGGAAAGTGCAGGGAGTAGATCCCGTTTGGAGATGAGCAGGAACAGTTGACTCGCATGGAGGACACTGAGATCCAGATTGTTCATTAAAGTCTTTTTTATTTTTTTATTTTTTTATTTTTTGCAGCAGGCAAAGTTGTGTAGTTTTGTGTATCTGTATACAAACAAAATGTTCATAATTGTTTGAATAAATAAAACAGGCTACTAATACTGAGAAAAAAAACTAATAAAAAATATGAATATTTATGCATAACTCGATACAACAATAGTAATAATAACAACAATAATAAACGCAGCAGCACAAAAAAAAATTGCCATTACATCGATGGCTGTGGCCCTTGACTTTGTATTGTTGACAGAATTAGGCCCTTGTTGAAAACTAACTGGGGAACCCTGACTTTAATATTGATCTGTTTCTCACCCACACCTATCATATCCCTTCTGAAGACATGAGTTTAACCACTGGAGTCTTATGGATTACTTTTATGCTGCCTTTATCAATCTGTGCAACGAGTCACCAAGTTTTGGTTTGCTCTTCCGGAAGAGAAAGACTGTATTTTAAATGGAGATACTGTATCTGCTAAAAGGTAATTTTGTCATCCTTTAGGAATATACTAGCATATATTGTAGATGGCCTCAAAGCTAATAGATATGGAGTAAAAGCCACCAAAATGTTAATTTCATGGGGTCTTTAAAGCTAATGTAATTTCTGCAACACCAGCGCCATGAAACGAAATTGCAAAAATAAACAGTGTTTTGAAAACAGATTTCTGAATACGTCTTTCACCAGCAGTTGTTCAAACAGTCAGATAGTCCCTTAAAACAAACACAGGAATGTTTATAGTGCCACAGAGACCGTTTTTGCAGTTTTTAAGAAAATCAACCTATGAATGGCTTACTTATAGTTTTTTCTGCATATTAAGCTTGGACAGAAATATTTTAACACTGAACGAGTTACATCAGCTTTAAGAACAGTTGTGTCAAAACAGGGACAATTACAATCAAACTCTTGTTAAAGACTGTGTTGTAATTTTTCTTTCAACCTTGTTGTTACTTCACACATGTAGGTTAGAGCAGCGTGTGTGTGTGTGTGTGTGATAGAGAGAGGATGAAGCAAACAGGAGGACAAAGACAAACAGTGGGAAAGCGTGATATCTCAGGCGGTTGATTGGCAGCTCTAAAGGAGTTCCAGAGCACATGCTGCATTGCCAGCAGAGAGTTTCTTTCCCCGGCATTACACAGCAGAGGGAGAGGAGAAGGAAGATGTGACATTGTTGTGGTCCCAAGTCTCGGGATGGTGAATAGAAAGACTTTACTAAAATTACAGCTGAGCTTTTGTCCACACACTATAATCTTTATGCTGAGATGCTGATGAATGATCTGCCTGCGTTTCAGCCTTTTCACAAGCAACAGCTGGAATTCTGTGTAATGTAAAAGAACTAAAAAATGTCTAAGAAAGGAAATACACTTTTCTATCTTTCATATAAGTTGCCATTGTTCTGATTAAGGACATTATTCATAAGTCTGTGATACAGAGACCAAATAAGTACATTGTTTTTAAAAGGTCCCTTTGGAAAAACTTGGGAATTTGCTTAAAAACTTAGAGGTTAAAGGTTAGACTTTGACTTGATGACTTTGCTGTTTGCTCAGTCTTGGCAAAGCTTCGCAATTAACCAATATTCAGCCCCTGCCAACAAGAACGATTGGGCTTAATCAGTCGAGTGTGTTATTGAGTCTGCGTCAAATTAACTTATAATCTGCTTGTATTAAAAAATTCAGTGGTTATAATCAATTTATACACACATATGATAGATAGATAGACAGACAGACAGATAGATAAGTATATGAATAAGTAGTTCAGTATTTCACAAATTATATGTAATAATGCTTATTCTGGACTTTTAAATGCAAAAATAAGATGCAACCCCCGAAATATTTGTGTTTTTAATATTTCTGAAATATGTCCGATAACGTGAGTTCCAAACAGAACACAAAGAGCACCCAAACCCCCACCCCCCCATCCCCCACAACACACACACAAAGAATTTTGTGTCTTCCTCGCTGTGATTAGGCAGTTTTAATTGGCTTAGGCATGCTTTTGCATATTGTATTTATTTAATTTCATTATGAGTGAAATGAAAGGGCCAGCTTTTGCCAGCATGTACACAAAGGATTTGGGAAGCCACTGGAGTTCTGATGAGCAACATATTCATTCTGATAAGACAACAGCATCTCAGCACGCTCAGTCACACTGCACACTGAGCTTGCTTTTAATCAGGAGTGAATACCTGATGAATCTCATTAACTACTAACATACAAAATATCACTATCACAATTCAAGTATACTAGATAAATGTAAAATATTGCTTTACTGCATTTAAAGCAGGCATTAAAGATTATTAGGAGGCCATGATTGAGAAGGGCCAATGGGGGAATTTGGCCAGGACACCGGAGTTTCACCCCTACTCTTTACGTGAAGTGCCCTGAGATTTTTAATGACCACAGACAGTCAGGACTTCGGTTTAATGTCTCATCCGAAGGACGAGCTCCCTATTTAGTGAATGACTTAACCTCCAGTGTGCTGTCTTTCTGCACTGGTCTCAGAACATTTTGAAATGCACCATATTTTCATCCAAACTCCATATAAAGCCTCTGAAAGAAAAATTTTACATTTATTCTCAGTGTGAAAATGCAGAGTAAATGTATAGGAATGCATTTACTAATGTTAATGAATAGCATCTTATTGTAATGTTAACAAGCAAAAATATAACAAAATTTAAATGACAAATTAAAAAAAAAAAAAACATTAAAATGAAGCTAAATGAACCACAGATTTGTTATTGTGAAATGTTAAACGAAAATAACGAACATGTTTTTGGAACGTCTATCAGAAAACCTCCACAGCGCTCATCCAAGTACTTCATGTTTATCAGCCCGGCAAGCGCGAAAAATGAACTAAATATTTAAAGCAGCATATCAAATGAAACAAGAGACACTACTCATTACAATAAAACAGGTTTCAATGAAAAAATGTGAAGAGGTTTCTTGCCAGAGGCACTTTTGTTGGCGCAGCCCCCATAGAAGCAGTTCACGGAAATCGACGCCATGGTGTTTGGTCACGTGACTCTGAGCGTCAGAAGTTTAACCCTTAAATGACACCTTAGAGTGTCCTGAACAGTATGCAATGGTTTAAATTAATTTAAATTATTTGTTGCTTATAGTGAATCCAAAATAGCGAGCCCTCGCATGAAGCCGCGGGGTCACACAAGGTCAAATAACTTTTCTTTTTAATCAGGTATTATAAGAAACTTGAGTATTCTGCAGAGGAATTTTAAAGCTCAAAATAAACCTATGAACAACTTACTTTTAGTTGATTTTTGCATATTAAGCTAGAAAAACGTTAAAATAGGAGTAATTTAACATAAAAAAAATAAATAAAAAAAAAATAAAAACTTTTAAATGATTCTTCCGAAAAGGTTTCATATACTGACACCAGAAGAGAGCCTTTTTAAGTTCCATGGTTTTATTTTACACTCTTTCTGCTGATGCTTCAAAAACCATATAACCAAATCAAGAACCAGATTGAGCGAAAAATTGTTCTTAACTAGAAGAGGGTACTTTGATAAACCTGACACTGCAAAGAAACATTGAAGAATTTTTGTTTTGTAAGAGTGTAGAACAGAAGTACCTTTGTAAAACTCATAAAAACAGTATATGCAGAATCAACATGAAATCACGTCCAAATTTACTTTCTTAAAGGTGCTGTAAGTGATTTTTTCATGGAAATGTATGCAAACAATTTGTACTACTTCCTGAAAGATATTAATGAAGTGTCCTGATTTATCTCACCAGTCTCTGTGACAGCTCTAGACTCTGTAAACAGAAAACAAAAATGTGTCCGTGGACTGCGGACAATGACACTTTCTGCCTGTCAATCATTTTGTGTGTTTTCATAGTATTTTAGTTGCAATTAATTATTGAGGCTTAATGCCATTTGTATGCCATGTTGCTCATAAAAGTTGTCTGATGAGAGTGCTATTTTGTTGCTGTTGTTTTTGACAACCGCTTCTGCTAGTGTCTGTCTCAATAAAGCTTATTTGGTATCTTTGGAGTGCGGGGTTTTGGAAAAAGTTTTCGTGGCTAATCCAAAAGCTCATCTTGGGGAAATTTCAGAATGGCTAAAATCGCTTACAGCACCTTTAATATACATATCTGGACTTATTGTGCACAATCCATCGGTCATGTTATTCCAGTTTCTTTTAAAGAATGTTTGTCTTTGTAATCTTTATCAAAATGTTGTTTGTCCTCTAAAATGATCTTCAACTAATGTCACACACATTTTTCACAATCAAATCAATTCCTGATGGATAAAAATATATTTACACCCATTAAACATCCTGTTTCACTCGGAAAAACTTAAACTTATGGAAGTAATATGGGTTGCGAACCCCCTCATAAAACAATGAAACAAAAGTTTCATGTTGACTTTAAAATATGGGGTTGAAGACATTTTCGCTGTGACTAATCCAGTTGGTGTAGAGAAACATATAAAGAGAAAGTGAGATAGAGATGTGTTCAGGTTAACAGAGACAGATGACACTCTCCGTAGAGCATCAAATCATGAGCTCTGTCATGCAGCCGCATGAGTTTGCAAGGAGCAGATGGCGGAAGGGACAAACATGGTTTATTTAATCTGCCTGTGTTTGCAAGGAAGTAATTGTGTTTTAACCTGGGGAGAAACAGAATATCACAGCCTGGCAAACAAATTACACTCACCTCACTAGTCTGCAGATGACTCCATTTGTCCAATCCACTGGTATGAGTAAGCTTCATGTGACAAGAAAAAAAAGAAAGGAAAGAAAAAAGAAATACTGGGCTGGAAGTGTGTTTGTATTGCTGCTTTTGGTGATTTTTCTCAGATTTTCTTTAGTATAAAAATGCTGGATGTGGAAAAATTTGGACATACACAATGGTGACTCCTACACCAAGTCTTCTGATTGTGTTCCTTTATGTTGAATGTATTTTACCCCAAAGAAATTGGTGTTGGCTCTGCCTTTTCCCAGTCACCTGAGAAAGCAATCACAATGAGTCCTTTCTTTCTCATAGACAATAGCAATCAAACAGACAAACAGATGCATTTAATGGCACAAACATTCTTTTCCACTTATGCATTTTTACTGCTCCATTGTGTTATTGACTTTCACATGTGTCCTTATGGAAAATGCATCTGTAAACGCTATAACAAACAGGAGTGTCATGCACCCCTATTTTTTTTAGGGTTTACCAGTGGCAGTATTGGCATATGTGGTGCCCTCAGTGAAATAAGCCAAGAAAAACAAAAACACTTTTTAAAAACTCGTGATTCCTGATTTGAAAATGAGGACTGATAGTCTAGTGGTTTAGAGCTTTTGTTTAGTTTTCAAGGGAACCTGTAAATAGCAACAAAATGCATCTTCTTTGCACTAAATGCAAATTGTGTTTATGTTACTTGCACCCTGGTTTAGAGTCCCACAGACACCCCACACCATCCCCTACCCCTAAACCTAACCCAAACCTTACCTTACAAACATTTACCATGGTTTTACTATAGTAACCATAGTATCACCATCGTATTCTGAAGTATAATCATAGTAACAACAAAATTAAACATGGTTACTATATTAACACTATATTACTGTAGTAACACCATAGTAAATTGCATCAAAACTATGGCTTCTGCCAAAAAACATGGTTACAACAATATTACTATAGTAAACCCATGGTTCCCTGTTTGTCACTCACTCGACGTTGTGTTGATGTAGTGACACTAGGGGTCACTCTTGGGAGCCCCAAACACCTCTGATCTTTGAGAAAAGGCCAATGGGAATTGGCAGTGGAATTTGCATGCCACTGGAGTTGTATTTCAGCGAGCTGACTTCCTCCGCCAATCCATTCACCTCTACAAAAGCTGTTGAATTTATGGCGCATTACAGTGGCTTCTCCCCCTCTTGCACTGGTGGAGTGCAGAGCTGGCGACCATGCTTGCCCTGGTGGCTGTGAGTGTCGGGCTGGAGTGGAACCCTCCATTCCCCCCTGAACCCTTGCGGCTTGACTATTGGTTCCTGGGCCTAGAGCGCCGCTCACGGCCGTGCCCCGCCCCGGTCCCTTTCTTCCCTGGAGGTGCATGAGGAGCTTACGAGGTCGTGGTGGGCACCCGGTCTCTCAGCTCCTCCGCTCTCACTACCCTCGATGGTGGGGCTTCCAGGGGGTACTCAGTGATTCCCCAGGTGGATAAGGCAGTTGCGGTGCACCTGTGCCCGCAGAATGCCGCCACCTGGCAGAAATGCCTGAGACTTCCGTCCAGGGTCTGTAGGTTTATGTCGTCTCTGGTGGCTAAGGCCTACAGTGCCACTGGACAGGCAGCCTCCACCCTGCACGCCATGGCTCTCCTGCAAGTGCACCAAGCCAAGGCACTAAAAGAACTGCACGAGGGTAGTTCTGACCCGGGATTGATGCAGGAGCTGCGTTTGGTGACCGATCTCACTCTCCGGGCAACGAAGGTCACGGCGCAGACTCTCGGGCAGGCAATGTCCACCCTAGTGGTCCAGGAATGCCACCTTTGGCTCAACCTGGTCAAGATGAGGGAGGCTGACAAGGCACGGTTCCTTGATGCCCCCATCTCCCAGGTTGGCCTATTCGGCGACAACATCGAGGGCTTTGCCCAGCAGTTCTCGGCGGTTAAGAAGCAGACGGAGGCTATTCAGCACATCCTGCCCCGACGCAGATCAAGATCCCACACACTGTCTGCTCGTCGCCAAGGGCATCCCCCTGCGGCAACAACACCGACTCTGCTGCAGCCCACCCTGGCGGCCCGGCCCCGGTGTGGAACCACCTGCAGGAAGCAGACGACCCCCGTCTCACGGCCTGCCGCCAAGAACCCGAGGAAGGCTTCAAAGCACCCCTGAGACAGGCAACCCAGGGACATGGAGACCCGCTGCATTGGAGGTGGTAAACAGACCACTCCATCCCCTGGTGGAGGTCCGGGAGGAGAATCTTTTTTTTCCTTTTTTGTTGATTTTGCCCGAGAGTCCATGCCGTGACCTTCGTCGCCCGGAGAGTGAGATCGGTCGCCCACATTGTCAAGAGCGGTTTCCTCATTCCCTGGGTCACACACCCGGTGCTCACGGCCGTCGTTATCAGGACCGCCGGACACCGCACCTTTACGGCAGGCAGAGGCGGGCCCCCTGTCCCTGCATGTCCAGCTGTGGCACAAACAAAACAAAACCAGGGTGGTTTTGATGGACTACAGGGACGATTTCCCTCCTCCCCCCTCCCTGACTGGTCCTATGGTGGGTATCCGAAGCCAGGTAAGTGCTTCGACATCCCCAGACTCAGCACGACCACGAGTTCAGGGCTCGAGCCCCCTCAACGTGGTGCCTCAGGCTCCGCCCCACCCGCCGGTACGTCTGATGCGATTGTCCCCTTGGTCCACTGGAGTTTGGAGGCATGGCGTGTGCTCTCAAACCCGTCGCAATGGCTGACCAGGACCGTCCGACTCGGCTATGCGATTCAGTTCACCAGGCGTCCACCCAGGTTCAACGGCATCCGTTTCATTTCAGTGAAGGGCGAGAACGCCACTGCCCTGCATGCGGAGATCGCGACCCTTCTGCAGAAGGACACGATAGAGCCTGTCCCTCCGGCCAAGATGAAGAAGGGGTTCTACAGCCCCTACATTTTCGTACCGAAGAAAGGCAGTGGATTGCTGCCAATCTTGGACCTGCGATTACTGAACCGGGCCTTGCACAGACTGCGTTCAAGATGCTGATGCAGAAATGCATTATAGCAAGCGTTCGGCATCAAGATTGGTTCGCAGCGGTAGACCTGAAGGACGCGTACTTCCACATCTCAGTTTTACTTCGACACAGGCCCTTCCTGCGGTTTGCTTTCGAGGGCCGGGTGTACCAGTACAAGGTCCTCCCCTTTGGTCTGTCCCTGTTGCCTCGCGTCTTCACAAAAGTTGCAGAGGCAGCCCTTGCCCTGCTAAGGGAAGTGGGCAGCCGCATCCTCAACTATCTTGACGACTGGCTAATCCTAGCTCACTCTAACAAGAAACAAGTCAAAGAAGTTTCAAGTAAAATGAGGGTGGGTAGATGATGACAGTATTTTCAGTGTAAAGTAAATGATATGTGAAAGATGCTGAAGCACTTAATTGGACTGACCAAAATCACTGACATGAAAATGTCTTCACTAAACGTTATGGATGGACACTTACAAAAATGTACCTACAATGCATTCAAAATCCACTCAGTTCAAAAATCTGAGGGGGCACATGATGCTTATAATAAAAGCAAAAAAACAAGAGTTTGTAGCAAGTTTAATCTTGCCTCTCCTCCTGACCTCTCTTGATTTACACAGCACAAAGGTCAAAGGGTCACAGTGAGAAGCACCCATCAGCGGAAGGTGAAAGGAATCTTCAGTGACAAATTCACATTGCACTGACTATCTCCTAGCAGATTAACTTTTGATTAGAAACAGAGCAGATAGCTCCTTACGACAGTAATGGAAACCACCCGTGGTAATTATTTCTCTTTTTCCATCTCTTTGGCATCTGATTACCCTAAGTGTGTTGTAAAGTTAATGTTGGTGGGCCCAGCAGGATGCTCCAGAGAGATGAGACGGAATCTGCCCCGTGGCAAGCACTTTACCAGCGGACGGCTTATTTCGCACCTCTAAAGCTGCACTCAGTCCATGAGATCTAACCCAACCACACAAAGACAATAAAGAGCAACTCTAGTTCTCTCTCACTTCTGGCACTAAATGGCCTTTCATCCAGGCAGGCTGAAAGATGTTTTTTGATGTAGCGGTCCAAACATGAGAAAATCAAGAGGTGATTGAAGAATGCACTGAGGACAAATATGAAGGCACTGCTGTTGCTGTTTGTTCTGTTGTGGCTTGGAATAATTGTAACCAAAGAAAAAAAAAAAAAAAAAAACATAAATGCAAGTCCTTCAAGCGCTTCTCTCAGCATGGGAGCTCTCTGTTTGTCCGTGACATGGTACGTTCATGGCTTTCATATGTGCGCCATCTGAACCATAGATTACTAAACAAAATATAAAGGGCCTCAAGAAAGCATACATCTGGTTTTAGACAGTTTGCAAAGCATTGAAGTCCTCCTTCCTTTAGGACTGAACTTGCATCTTGGCAGAGTATGGCATTTCATAATATGCAATTGGAGTTTTGTAGATGTTCTCTTATTTATTGGATGATAGCTTCAAGTTTCTAACTGATCTAATGTGGTACCCAAGGTGGTCTATCATACCTGGTGAAAGCTAAATGTTAACATGCCCTTTCATCTCAATGGCAGTTGTTTGGCTAGCACGTGACCCTCTGGAAATACTGTATGCAGACTGCTTGCTGCAATCTGTGCTCATTGGCACTCATTTCTGGGCACTGAACTTTTTGAGCCAATCACCTGAGCCATGAATGCCATGTGACTTATTAGTCTATATCTGCAGGAAAATGACGTTATGAGAATGCTGACTGGCTGATGGTACCACATGAAAGCACATAGTCAATTTTATGCTTTAAAGACTCCCTAAAAAATCCGTCACTGGCAAAAATATACAATACATTTATTAAATATTTGCGATTTGCATATACTATAAATATATATATATATATATATATATATATACATATATATCTATATATCTATCTATCTATCTATCTATATATATATATATATATATATATATATATATATATATATATATATATATATATATATGTATATATGTGTGTGTGTGTGTTTGAATGGTTGTCAATGGAGAGAAATGCTTTTTGGCAGCAGAATGGTGTATTTAATGCCATCTACCAGCAGGGGCTAACTGGACTGAGGTTGCCAACTGTCCTGTATTTGCTGGAACATCCCATATTTTGTCCTAAACCAAGACTTCCTGTACGGGACTCCTATTGTCCGTTATTTAAGCGGTAGCGTTTACCAACCCTAAACTGGACCGTAGTAACCAGCCACACCTTGACCTCTTGGTATACCTCCCCTTGGATCAGAAAAGGGTGATATAGGTTTGCTTACACTGATCATGTGATTCACATGGTTCTTTGCTCACCACATAGTTAAGACCCTATGCTCGATTTTCAGCACCTTTTTTAGAGGCACAGAAGAGAGAGACTAAATGGAAATATTTTTATCCATATCTGTCTTTTCTCAGTGGTTCAGTCATGTGACTCATGTGATAGATGAAAGTGCTGCCACATCCTCACAAAGACATGCTGTGATGGTCTAGTGGTTGTGATCATCACCACCAGAGAAATATTCATGCTGAAATGCATTCGTACCCATGTGTGAGTGTATAAGAAGATTTGAGGGTGTGTGTGTGTGTGTAGCAGTGAGAGTGAGTGTATCCATGATTTACTGAAAAAGTCCATCTCCCTCGTCCCAGCTGTAATGGTGCACAGCAATCAGCCTTCAGCACCGGGAGTGGTGACCCTGCTGTCCATTCACCTGCCTGTCCTTCTCTCTGGGCTCTCTTTCACACTGCCCAACCATCCGCAAACTGACACTCCAATGAGGGATGAAGCCCATCCTATGGATGATGAATCACTAAAAAGAGAGTACCTGTCAGGCAGGAGAGAGAGGAGTGCTGAAAAGGGGGGTGGAAGTGGAGAGCTTGTGTAGCGCAATAAGTGTGTTTGCTATTGCACTTTAATAATTTAAAGGATAAAATGGTGTTTAAAATGTTCAATATTATTATACAAGGAGTATTTGTTCATAATTAGGCTTTTATATCTTTGCTGCAATTCCATTATTCACCAGTAGATGACAACCGCACCAAGCTCAGTCATGCAGCTATACTCACGTGAAGTCTCGCGTGAACTCCCAAAAGTGAGACTCTGCATGAACAGTTTGCATGCTGAAATTTAGAGCGTTGCCTAAAACTGCTATATTCCTAAGATTTTGCAAGTAAGATGGTGAAAAATTTTTAAAACATTGAACTAATGTTCTGAAGTTATTTAACAGAGGTTTGGGAGGAGCATGTTCATTTTAATCTGACAAATCACAGCATGCGTGCAGGAGTATATAAGCCACAGCTTACCTGCTTCCTGTGACAGCTCTCCTGGTATGACAGTCTTTCCAGCATTCCGCCATTGCCATAGCCCACAAACAGACCCAGGCAGTCGGATCATCGGATACAACTTCGCTGCAAAGCACTCGCCTTCATCAGAACAGCTCTTCCATCCAAACAATCTTGTTATTCAACAAAAGCTGCCACAGCAGCTCTTTTGTTTTTAGCAGTATTGACGGCTACCACATTAACTGTTATATTTTTTACCCTGTCTTTCTTTCTATGCTCCATTCGCCGAAACAGTTTATAGCGTGAAGTTGCTTCCGCAAACTGGCTGCTCCGGCTCTTTAAAAATGTGAAACAGCTCTCTACGACTGCTCATATGCTCATATTTTTTATTTGAAAAAATTGAGAAGCAAAGATTAACTATTCAATCCAGCCGCCATTTCAACCCCAGCATTTTTACTCAGGTTCTGCCACACAGGTGATTCCTGTCAGCTTCATTACCTTGCCACAGCTTGTTTAGGGCATGCTCTATCCAGCGATTGTTCGTCATCTTCTAACATGAATATCACGATTGTTTCTCCCTCCAAATAGCCCTTCGGAGTGTGATTTATTCCATTCTGAACACAGAGCATAATGCAACAGAGAACTCCTTCCAATTGACTGATAATCTAATGACAACTTATTTTCAAACCAACGGAGACAAAGACAACGCTCGCTGCTGCGCAGCACTCGCTCTGACCATTCCACAGCACACTGCACACGGCCTCTGTCCGAACAGACACGAGCCGAATTCGGCTCCGCAAGAGGCGGATCATGCGCCGCATCCCAACTCATTCATAATAATGCTGCAACGTGTCTCACTTCCTCTCAGCATTATTGGCGTATATTGTACAGCAAGGGGCAGTCAAACTCCTAAGGAGCGAATGACCACAAGTGAATCCTTCAGTAATGATTGCAAGTCCATTTCTCCTGCATATCAGTATGCAGCTCTTATTTCTCAGATCATTTTATGCTGTTTTTTTCACATCGTTTATTAAGACGTACTGTTCATGCTGTTCACACCTATTGCTATGCAATGCATTTCTTATGCAAGATATATATTGTACTACAGCTGACAGTCATACTACTAAGGAGCGAATGGCCTCAAATGTTACTAATATTTATTTTCTCTTCTCTCTCTCTCTAGAAAAATAAGTTTTCTCTCTACCGGCGCAAGTCCAGCCCACTTTTCAGTGGCCATGGAGCAAACTTTTCACAGATTATTTCATATTTCACAGGGTTGTGAAATGTCTTCACCTAAATATGACTATTTTGTCTCTTCTACAGCAACGCCTAAAATTGCGCCTTCCACAGTGGTTTCACCAACATTACTTCCAGCAGGTCCCATTTAAATTCCAGTCACTGGATTGTACGCAGGTTTACCTCTCGCTTTCTCTATCTAGGTGTCTTTTCAAGACTTCACCATTACCTACCGAGGAGTCAAAGATGGCAAATATTTTAGTTGTTAAGAAAGCACAACTTTGGTGCTCGTGCCTTTGACTCAAAACATCCCCAAGCAGCACAAATGTGCTGTCCACATGCCACAACTGCGGCGTCTTTCGGGTCATGCAACAAACTCCCACGACACCACAAAGCAGCACAACTGTGCTGTACAGGTGCCGCAACTGCAGCGTCTTTCAGACCATGTGACAAACTCCCACCACACCACAAAGCAGAGCAAATGTGTTGTCCAGGGGTTGCAACTGCAATGTCTTTTAGGCCGTGTGTCTAAACCTCCGTCATGCGACAAACTCCCACCCCACTGCAAGCAGCGCAAATGTGTTGTCCAGGTGCCGCAACCGCGGAACATTTCAGGCCATGCCACTAAATCTCCCACAACACCGCAACCATGTTTCCTGTTTCCTCTTATGTTTCCTCTTATTAAAAGTCTAGGGGCATAGCTCATAAATATATACCCATCGCAAACCGCAATTTGGCAAGGTTCTTTACTCTGTTCCACCCGCCATTCGAACGCAGATCGCAGCGCATTGGTCGCAGGCTCTCCCATTCTAATTGCAGTGTGGGCCCTCCTGTTCGATCGCAATGCAGGCTCTCCCATTTGAATCATAGGGTGGGCTCTCCCATTCGAATGCAGTGTGAGATTTCACATCATTCACTCCGTGGGCTCTGCCATCCAAAACACAGTATGAGCTCTCCCGTTCAAGTGCAGTGGTGGTGCAGTAATCTTAAGAGCCTTTTGCATTTCCCGTTAGCCTTCACAGTGGCATTTCTTTTGCTCGTGGTTAAAATGAGCCCAACACATAATAAATAGAGCCTCAAATAACCTCCAAAATAACTTTGTGCTTTCCTTACAGATGTGTGTAAATGTAATAAAGCCATGTGTGCCCCACTTGATTCTGCCGCAGCAGCGCCCCACTTGGTACCGCCGCAGCAGTTCCCCACTTGATACTGTGGGACCATTTGCCCAACCATGCTCTATACCTTTTTCTTCCCTTACAGTGTGTATAAAGTTACATATTCCTAACTAACCATTTGCTTCCCCTACAGGTGCATACACATGTAATTGTCATGTTTTTCCTAACTAACCTTTTGGTTCCCTTGCAGGTGTGTATAAATGTAATGGTTAAGTTTTCTTATGTAACCTTTTGCTTCCCTTACAGGTGTGTACACGGAGTTATTTCTATTTTCTCCACAGGTGCTTTCAATGCCTAAGTTCCATACTTTTATAGAAGTGCATCTACAGTAATGGAAACACAGCAGCACTCCCACAGGAGCTCCTTCACTATATCCCCAAATACTCAATCCACTGCTGCAGCAGTAGTTTAAACTCCACTCCCGCAGGAGCACCCCCCACCTTTTTACTATTCCATCTCCTCTACTCCACTGCCACAGCACTGCCTTAACTCTGCTCCCACAGGAGGCCCAATTTTCTCTACTGCCGCAGCATTGTTTTACCATGCTTCTGCTAAAGCCCTTTGTCTTGCCATTTCCTCCTGTTCATTTCAAGCACCATATTTCCCTGTCTCTGGGTAGACTATTGAATGAGGCTACCGCCGTAAGCAAGTTGATTTGACAGTAAACCTATGGTACAACTCCCTATTGTCGTACATAGGTCCTTTAATCTAAACCTTCCACCTGGATTCACATCGTTTATTAAGACGTTCTGTTCATGCTGTTCACACCTATTGCTATGCAATGCATTTCTTATGCAAGATATATATTGTACTACAGCTGACAGTCATACTACTAAGGAGCGAATGGCCTCAAATGTTACTAATATTTATTTTCTCTTCTCTCTCTCTCTAGAAAAATAAGTTTTCTCTCTACCGGCGCAAGTGCAGCCCACTTTTCAGTGGCCATGGAGCTAACTTTTCACAAATTATTTCATATTTCACAGGGTTGTGAAATGTCTTCACCTAAATATGACTATTTTGTCTCTTCTACAGCAACGCCTAAAATTGCGCCTTCCACTTCCTTACGTGAGGCTGCCTCCATAAGATGGCTGATTAGATGCAATATATCAATGGTACAGCCCCCTATAGCTGCATAAATGTCATCTAAACCATCCATCTCCCATTTGAATTGCAGTGTGAGCCCTTCTTTTCGAACACAGCACGACCAACAGTCATTCTCACCTTCCCCGTTCGAATGCATGCTGGGCTTACCTGTTCAAATGCTGTGAGCTCTCTCTCTCTATAGAGCAGTCTCCCATTTGAATCACAGTGTGAGCCCTCCCTTTCGAACGCAGCATGAGCCAACTCTCATTCTCACCTTCCCTGTTCGAATGCATGCTGGGCTTACCCGTTCGAATGCCGTGAGCTCTCTCTCTCTATAGAGCAGTCTCCCATTTGAATCGCAGTGTGAGCCCTCCCTGTCGAACGCAGCATGAGCCAACACTCATTCTCACCTTCCCCGTTCAAATGCATGCTGGGCTTACCCGTTCGAATGCCGTGAGCTCTTTCTCTCTCTCTCTCTCTCTATAGAGCAGTTTCCCGTTCGAATCGCAGTGTGAGCCCTCCCTTTCGAATACTGCATGAGCCAACTCTCGTTTTCACCTTCCCCATTCGCATGCCGTGAGCCCATCCACTCCTACGACGAGTGGTGGTTTCCCATTCGAATCGCAGTGTAGCCCTCTCGACAAGCCATCGTACAAGAACGCACCTTCAAACACATGCGTAAAGCGCTCCCTCTATACAGATTTTGGGGGGAAGAACAATTCAGAAGTATCTGCCAAGCCAATTTACCAAATGGAATTGTTGCTGGCTTGCTGTCCTAATTACTTCCTGTCATAGTCATGGTACCGATCTTTCATCTTAACACCTTTTTTGGGGGTAATCAGGACTTGAGTCGAGTTTCGAGCTCCGAGCCCTCCAGTATACAGACAGCAAGCCAAATACGTTTACTGCTTCAACACAAGATTACATTAACATACGAACTACTGAAATGGAGTTAATTAACAAAGGTTCAGGAGGAGCATGTTAATTTTAATCTGACAAATCACAGCAAGCGTGCAGAAGTATATAAGCCGCAGCTTACCTGCTTCCTGTGACAGCTCTCCTGACATCCCACCTCCACCCCATCTCCACCTATTCTCCAGATTAATTATCTAAATAAGTAAAGTCCAGGGGTTAAATGCATGTAGTTTATATGTTTCTAAATGTATCATAATCTGAGTAATTGAGCTCTTGCATGTGAATCAATAGTGTGGGTTAATCAGTCTCAGTGTTTGAGCGGGAAGCCCCATAGCTGAGTTTTCACATAATTAATGGGTATAAAATAGCATTAATTTGAGAGAATAGATGTGAGATGCAATGTATTCTAACATAGTTTGATACATTGAATATCACAAGAATACTGTAATTTAACTATTATTTGAGTGTTTTGAATTTATTGTTTGTTGTATGTGGGACATTTGTCATTTGTATTTGTAAACTTAAAAAAGTGAGACTCTGCGTGAACAGTTCACATGCTGAAATTTAGAATGTTGCATAAAACTGCTATTTTCCTTATAATTTGTAGAAAGTAAAACAATTAAATATGTAGCCCACTGTGTGAGTAAATGTCTTCATGCTGGGAAGCGTGCCATATTTTGGCAAGCCAAAACATGGAGACTCAAGTTATAGTGAGTGAGCTCCAGAGACGAACCTAGAAAAAAGTGAAGATATCAAACATGGAGGAGTTACGGGAAAAAGCAAGTCAAGTGCTACTGACGCTGCATGGTCCAGACCTCATCTCTGTCTGTCAATGCCTGAAATGCAGTGAGCCTACAGGAGGGTTTGAAGGCAAAACTAGATGTGACCTCATCAGACTGGCGGAGAAAACACTGGATGACATAGAAGATGAGTAGGACAACAATGCATTTCTGCAGTATTTTGAGGATCTTCCGTCCTTTGTTGATCCACTTACAGAGCAAAACCCTAATGTGACAAAGACTGTACAGAATGATCCATGTGAATTAGATATCCCCAAAGAGAAATACTCAGAGTTGCAGCAGGAGCAAGCTCAGGCCCGTCAATCAATTGAAGCAGAGATTGCAGCAGCAGAGCAGAGATTGAGGACCAGTGTATCAATGGAGGAGATGAGAGCTACCACTATGTCACCACCTGTGTTACCAGAAGTGACTCTGGGGAAGGAGTTTCGGATCTGTGGGCAGATTGGGGAAGCAGGGCAGCGAGAAAAACTGTCTTACACCAGCTTCATGAACCAGATTGAGTCCGGACTGCGCAAGAGTCATTCTGAGACAGAAATCATTGAAGCTGTGACACGTGCAGTGAGCCCAGGCCTCCACTTGAGGGACATGCTCAAAATAAAGCAAGGCCTCACTCTCCCTACTTTAAAGACAATCCTGAAAGGTCACTTCAAGGTTGACTCTTCCTCAGACCTATTGCATAGATTAATGAACATTTCACAAGATCCGATAGAATCAGAACTTTTTGTTTAGAAGAATTGAGCTCAGGGAAAAGCTATTGTGGAAATTGAGCGAGGAAGATGAATGTGAGCAGTTTAGCCCTGAATTAATTCAAAGAAAATTCCTCTGAACTATAGAGACTGGATTGTTAAATGATGCTGTGAAGTTGCAGCTCAAGCCTTACCTTAGCAACCTTAAAGTCAAAGATGAAGTGCTAATAGAGCGGGTAAATGAGGCTGCAAATCTAGAACAGGAATGGCAGCAAAAGCTAAAAAGGCTGTCTTGAATAGATCTCCCAGACTTTGTGTAATGCAGACCCATGAATTCCCCCATGAGCCTCAGCTACTTCCTCTAAGTTGTAAAGAGCCAAATAAGGACTCAAGGGCGGCTGCATTCAAATGCAACTCTACCCCAACCAGCAAAAAGAGTCAAGGCTGATGCAAGAAGGCAGATTTAGGTACCAGTCAACTGATTGAACAGCTCAGAGCAGAGGTCTTAGAGATGAAAAAGATGGTGAGTGAGACTGTTGAGACAACTAAGACACAAGACAGCGCAGAAAGAGTCACAGCCAACAGAAATAGACCTCGAGGATGTAGAATGTGCCAGGAGGCACAAGTCAGTGAGCAATTCAGACACAGCTTTAGATGCGGACAAGAGGGACAACTCTCCAGAAGCTGCTGACGACCCCGAGAGCAGCAGGGAAATGGCAGAGAGCTGCTGCGATGGGATGCTTAGTAGCCCATAATTCAGAGTCCCCACTCAGTCTCTCGGAGCAGACAGCTGTGCCACAGGACCCACAAAATACTGTCAATTATATTCCCCTTCAACACCATGACAAACTTATAGACCTCATTGTCAGGAGATGTCTGGTCAAATGTCGTCTGGATGAAGTTCCTGTGAAAGCTCTGTGGGATGCTGGTGCCCAGGCAAGTCTCATCAACGAGGAATGGAGAAAAGTGAAATTACCTCATTGTGCAGTAAAACCCCCTGATGAAATATTAGAGTCAGGTACATTGTTTGGGCTTGCTCCAAATCAAACAGAAATATGATTTCTGAATTCAGATTAGATCAAGACTCTAGCACTACGCAATCACTAGCAGTCCCCATTCTCATCTCAGTTGACCCAAATGTAGCAGAACAGCCCGTAATCAGATTCAATGTAATTGAAACTGTCCTTAGTGACAAGAGGGGACAAAAGACAGAAAAAGACACCATCTGTAAAGTAAGAAGAGCTATCTCTGTGACATTTAAGACCACCAAGTCAATGCTGAAGTTAATCCAGACCCCGGATACAAACATTTAATTGGGCGTTGTACACACAGGGAAAAAGAAAATTCATTTGGCAGTTCAACAAGTCACCACCACTTATGTCAAAGTTAATGTAGGATCACAGTTAAAGGGCCAAAGCCTTTTATTAGTCCCAACTGAAGAACTTGTACTGCCAGAGGGGGTCACTCTCAAAGAAGCACTAGTAACTGTGCCTGCTTACAAATCTTTATATGTGCCAGTGCCCATTGCCAATACCTACAAGTATGCTGTCACCCTGGATTGTTGCATAGTCCTGGGTCACCTCCAAATCATAAAGTCTGCTTTCTCTGTGACAACAAAGAAGACAAACAGTAATGATGAAAATAACTGCAGTGACAAAAATGACGAAACCCAACTGAACTGAAGAAAAGTGTGAGCAACAACAACCCAAAGACACAAAAGCCTAGTCAATGGGACCCTCCAGTCAACCTAGATCATCTGAGTGGTGCACAGAGAGAGACAGTGAGGAAGTTGTTAAGGGATGAGTGTCATGCTTTCGCTTTTGATGAGAATGCCATTGGCTGTATCCCCTTATTGAGCCTGCACATTACACTCCACGACACCACACCTGTAAAGAAAGCACACATGTCTGTCGCAAAACCATTGCATCAGGAAGTGAAAGAGTATCTACAGGACTTGCTAAACTGGGGCTGGATAACCAAATCCAGGTCACCTTATGCATCACCTGTTGTTTGTGTGAGAAAGAAAGATGGGACTTTAAGACTGTGTTGTGATCACAGAGAATTGAAAAGAAAATCTACCTGACCGACATCCAATTCCAAGAATCCAAGATACAGTATTCTTGACTCACTTATAGGCAGTTTTTGGTTTTCAGTGTTGGATCAGGGAAAGGCAAACCACTAAGGGTTCCAAGATGAAGAAAGCAGACCCCTGACCACCTTCATAACACCTTGGGGGTTATATCAATGGATAAGGATTCCCTTTGGCCTTAGCTCAGCACCTGGTGAATTTCAAAGAAGTATGGAGGAGTGTCTGGTAGGCCTTAGGAATGAAGTATGCCAACCCTATCACGAAGATAACCCCGTCCATAGCCCGAGTTTTGAAGACCATGTCAATCACATCAGAGTTGTCTTGCAGAGATATCAACAACACAGCGTGAAGCTCAGCCCACATAAATGTGAGATTTTTACGAGTAAAGTGAGATTCCTCGGACAACTAGTGTCAGGTGATGGATACACAATGGACCCTGTTGAAGTGGTTCCAGTGAAAGCCTTAAAAGATAGAGTTCCCACTACTGTTGGTGATTTGAGAAAAATCCATGGATTTCTCTCTTACTACCGAGCATACATACCTGACTTTTCCAGGCTGGCAAAACCCCTTTACTAGCTGTTGTCATTGCCACCTGGTAAGGCACCACCTGCTGAGAAAAGATTAAAGGTAAACCAACCACCAACAAACCTAAAGGTATCCTTCCATCTAAAAAGCCCATACAGTGGACTCAAAGCCACCAAGAGACCCTGAACTTTCTCACTGATAAGCTGATTACACAACCAATCTTGGGTTACCCAGATATCACCCAACCCTTAATTTTACAATGAAATGCATCACAAGAGGGGGTAGGTGCAGTGCTGTACCAATGGCAACACTGAAAGATGATTGTGATTGGATATGGCTCCAGAACTCTAACCCCACCTGAGAAGAATTATCACATCCACTCGGGGAAGTTAGAATTTCTAGCACTAAAATGGGCTATATGTGAGTGCTTTCGTGATTACCTCTATCATGCTTCCCATTTCACATTGTGTACTGATAACAACCCCCTAACCAATGTCTTCTCAAAAGCCAAGCTCAACTCCACAGGTCAAAGGTGGGTGGCTCAACTGGCAGACTTCAATTTCTCCATAAAGTACCACCCTGGCAAAACAATGCCAATGCTGATGGCCTTTCTTGAATGCCAGTCGACATTAAACAGTTCATGGAGCAGTGCACAGAAGGGGTGAGTCCAGAAGTCATAAGTGCCTCTGTTCAGGGAGTGTTGGTGAGAAAGGTTGCTTGGGTCACTTCAGTACACATGCATGCTCTTTAAATTGTTAACGATGCTTCTGTACCCACCGTAGACAAGCCTCTCACACCAGACCAGATTCTTGAAAGCCAAAAGAAAGATCCAGTGCTTGGTTGAGTCCTGCAGTACAAAGTCAACAACCTAGCACTCAAAACAGAGCCAGCAGATGTGAGAATCTTGTTGAGACAGTGGTCTAAATTGTACATTAATGATGATGGCATCCTTTACAGAAAAGCAGGTGAAAGAGACCAGCTTGTTCTGCCTAAAGAGCATCACCAGACTGTGTTCAAAGAACTCCACAAATAGATGGGACACTTGGGAGCGGAAAGGACATTAAGTCTGATTTGTGATAGGTTCTATTGGGCCCGTATGCAGAGTGACACGTAACACTTCATTGCCAATGAATGTGAGTGCCTGATGAGTAAGAAACCACATAAAGCAACTAGAGCCCCTCTCATTCCCATTGTCACCACACGCCCATTTGAGTTGGTATCCATAGACATTTTACATCTAGAGACCTGCAAACATGGGTTTGAGTACATCTTGGTCGTTATAGATCATTACATTCACTTTGCACAGGCTTATACCACTAAAAATAAGTCAGCAAAGACTGTTTTGGAGAAAATCTTCATTGACTTCGCCTTTTGTTTTGGTTTCCCATAAAAGATCCACGATGACATGGGTCCAGAGTTTAAAAACAATTACAGAGGTGTTGTGGTGTTTGTGCCTCTCATATCACCTGTTACCACCCTCAAGGAAATGGGCAGGTAGAACGCTTTAACAGAACTCAATGTTACGCACCTTCACTGACACTGAAAAGATGAAAAATTCACTGGAAAAGATGGTTCATGCCTACAACTGTACCCACAGTGATGCCACTAGATTTTCCCCTTTTTACCTGCTTTATGGCCGTTCCCCCTATCTGCCCATAAACCTGCTTTTCAACCTGCAGCCAACAGGGAAACAGGAGAGTTATGCTGAGTATATTGAAAAGTGGCAATCAAGAATGTGTCATGCCCATGACATTCCCTCTAAAATAGCTTATAAAGAGACCTCCAGATGTAAAAAGGAGTATGACCGAAAAATCGACAGAGCTGACTTTCAGCCTGGTGGACGAGTGCTTGTTCTAAACCTTTCAGAACGAGGTGGACCTGGTAAACTTTTATCCTACTGGGAAAACAGAGTTCATGTTGTTTTAAGGAGAAAGAGCAATGATAGTCCAGTTTATTAAGTTATCCCTGAAGGAGGTGGTAAGATCAGAGTGCTGCATCAAAATCTCTTGCTCCCTTGTGACAGTTTGCCCCTGGAAAACGCTGAATAAAATCTTGAGCAAAATACATTTAAAGACACAAAACCAAAGAAAGACAAAAAGCACCAAAGAAAGGACCAAACTGAAATGTCAGACAGTGAAGATTCAGAAGATGGTGAGTTTGTGTTTCAGTTTCGTACTAACCAGAATCAGTACAGAAGAATTGTTACTCTCAACCCTAAAGCAGAACCGTTCACATCAGAAGTGGAGCAGCATTGGGAACCACCATGACAAATGATTGAAGAAGGTACAGCAGAATCTAGATCAGAGGAGCACATGGAGGAAGGTCATGTGGAGCTTGAGGAACAACTAGAGTCATCAGAAGGACAAGCATCAGAAGAGGATGAACTTGATGTACCACCTGTAAATACTTACTCACGGAGAAAACGACGTCGTCCAAGAATGCTGACCTATGGATCCTTGGGAGAACCATCTGTGGTTGAAGCAGGTGTAGATAACTTGCACGTGAGTATGGTTCCTGCTGTCCAGAGCCTGTGGTGACCATGGACAATGCTGAGTATAGACTAAAGAACTGTCTGGCCAAAATTGAGAGTCTGTTACAATTGAGTATTTATCTTTATTTATCTTAATTGAGACTGTAGTGTGTGAAAATCCCAGGGGATCAGCAGTTACAGAAATACTCAAACCAGCCCATCTAGCACCAACAATCATCCATGCGATTCAGCCAATCATGTGGCAGCAGTGCAGTGCATAGAATCATGCAGATACGGGTCAAGAGCTTCAGTTAGTGTCCACATCAACCATCAGAATGGGAAGAAAAAATGTGATCCCAGTGATTTGGACCGTGACATGATTGTTGGTGCCAGATGGGCTGGTTTGAGTATTTCTGTAACTACTGATCTTCTGGGATTTTCACACACAGCAGTCTCTAGAATTTACTCCGAATGGTGCCAAAAACAAAAAACATCCAGTGAGCGGCAGTTCTGTAGACTTGTTGATGAGAGAGGTCAACAGGGAATGGCCAGACTGGTTCGAACTGACAAAGTTTACGGTAACTCAGATAACTGCTCTGTACATTTGTGGTGAGAAGAAAAGCATCTCAGAATGCTATTCTGAGATGCGGGTTGGCGCTGTTTTGGCTGCACGAGGGGGACCTACACAATATTAGGCAGATGGTTTTAATGTTGTGGCTGATTGATTTGTATAGCACTTTTCACAATACACCTATTTTCTAAGCAGCTTTATAGAAAATCATACCTTAATGTCTGAAAGCCCCATGTGAACAAGCTGTAGTGACTGTAGCAAGGAAAAAACTTATTTAATTGTTTTTTAGTGGTGAAAAAAAAAAAAAAAAAAAAAAATGGAAAGGAACCTGACCTCTGGTTCTACAATATGTGTACATAATCCAATATTATTTAGCGGCTTGAGCAAAAACCGATCAGGCACACGTAATGTTTTTTGCCCTCTACCATGTTTCACTTTGCATGTTAACTTTACAAGTGTTATTACTGGCTTATAACTTCACTGCTTTATGAACGTTAAATTAAGAGCATCGGTAACACTTTACAATAAGGTTACAGTCATTAACATTAATGCATTACTAAAAATCTAAAATATGTTTTTTACACCATTTATTAATCTTTGTTAATAGGTAGTTTACAAAAATACAATTCATTGTTCATGTTAGTTCATAGTGCATGAACTAATGTTAACATATATGACTTTTGATTAAAAAAATGTGTTCCTATATGTTGAAATTAACATTAACGAATATTAATAAATGCTGTAAAAGTATTGTTCATTGTTAGTACATATTAACTAATGTTAACTAATGGAACTTT
Source organism: Myxocyprinus asiaticus (assembly GCF_019703515.2). NCBI lineage: Eukaryota > Metazoa > Chordata > Actinopteri > Cypriniformes > Catostomidae > Myxocyprinus > Myxocyprinus asiaticus. Next base: position 17,992,490 of record NC_059377.1, read on the forward strand.
ATTGTAAATTTAGGGATAGTTCACCCGAAATACTAGGTAGAATGTTAGCCTCATTCGCAATTTAATTTCATAACATACAATGAAATGTTTTTCATTCTATACACTGCAAGTGAATGAGTCATTGCATCTCTTTTTTGGGTTCCAGAGAAGAGAGTCAAATGGGTATGGAGCAACATGAGGGTGAGAATTTTCATTTTTAAGTAAACAATTCCTTTAATAAACTAGCATGCCCCTCAGTGGCGTACTGTGCTGAAAACATTTTTCATTAAGGTAAACAAGATTGTAGTGCTATTCTCCTACATGGCTTCTCCTAACCAAATTAAAGCATCATTTGCATAACCCAGATTGATGAGTTTGAAAAAGAAAAAATCATTATGATGAAAATAGCTGCTCTCTTGCTCGCGATTCCTAGATGAGACGTCATACTCCATTAGAATGGCAATACTTCATAATTTTTTTCCATTACACTTTGTGATAATAGCTCAGAGTCCTTTTTTCTCTTACATATAAATACATTTTTATTGCTTTTAAATTGTAAATTTAATGGAAATGTTGTGGAGCACAGAATTTAACTGCCATCTTATCCCTGTGCATGATGCATTCTGTGAAGGGTTGCGTCTATAATACAATCTGTGAATATTGGTCTCCACGGAGTACAAATAATAAAGAGAACAGAAATTTGGACATTTTCACATATTTATTTGTTGGCATCTTATACAGTATGTTTGATCAACAGCAATGTATTGCCAAGAGCATAATGACAGGCATCCACTATTTTACTTTAAAACTTGTGTTTGACTTTTTTTCACTGACCTTACAAACAATTTAAAGTACCACTTACCTTTACTTTAGTGTAAAAAAATAGGATATTATAAATACCTTGAGAGCACTTAATAATCTGTCTTATTCACATGCAGTACCAAGAAATACTTGAAAAAAGAACAATAAATAAATAAATAAACCGCCTCCTTGTACCCTGATTTCGGTAAACACATTAAGAGCAGGTCGTGCCTCTGTGGGTTGACAGATGTTATGTGTGTGTGTGTGTGTGTGTGTATGTATGTATGTCAGTCTGGAGCTCAAAGATCAGGAGATTATGTGTTGTTCTGGATGGTGAAATTGCAGTCGACCCTGGCAACAGATTTTCTTTGCAGGGAGACTGAACTGAGACTGGTTCTTCTCTTTCTGTCTGTTTAGCTGCCTGTGGAGTCAGTTGCCTCCCTGCATTCACATGCCTTTATTGTACTTCACCAATGCTTGAGATGAAAAATCTATGCTTCTCTCAGAGAGACACAGGGGTGTGAACACAAACACACACATAGCACGCACACACACACACACACACACACACACATTACTGAGCTTTGATGAGTCACAAACATTCCACAGCCTATATAATGTATAGGGTTCATTTACCTGCTGGGATGCTGGTATGACATAAATCATCAGGTTTTGCTTGTAACTTGCCATTATATCAAACACTGCTGAAAGCTGTTTGGTTTGTTAAATGAAGCTTAACATTGTCTTTGTGTTTGTTTTGAGTTGCCACATTATGCAATAGACTGGCATGTCTTAAGGTCAATATTAGGTCAAAAAAGGCAAAGATTTCTTACAAAGGTGTACACTACAGTATTCAAAGACAAAGGACAACTGGCTCTAACAAGGACAGAAAGAGATGTGGAAGGCCAGACGTACAACTAAACAAGAGGATAAGTGTATCAGAGTCTCTAGTCTGAGAAATAGACACCTCACATGTCCTCAGCTGACAGCTTCATTGAATTCTACCCGCTCAACACCAGTTTCATGCACAACAGCAAAGAGAAGACTCAGGGGTTTGCAAAGAAAAAGACACTTTTGAAACAGAAAAACAAAAAGAAAAGGTTAGAGTGAGCAAAGAAACACAGACAAAGAGATTTATGGATCTTAACCCCATTGGGCTTTTGTGGGATCAGCTACTGTAAGGTGCGTGAGAAGTGCCCGACAAGACTATAGCAAGTACTACAGGAAGCGTGGGGTAAAATGTCACCTGAGTATCTGGACAAACTGACAGCTAGAATGCCAAGGATCTGCAAAGCTGTCGTTGCTGCATGTGGAGGATTTTTTGATGAGAACTATAAGATTGTAATAGTAATTTTTCATGTTATTAATGTCCTGATTATACATTGTGATCAGCTGAATGCCACTTTGGTGAATAAAAGTACCAATTTCTTTCCATAAGAGCAAAATCTGTACATTATTCAAAAAGTTTGGCCAAAGTGTATATATAGGGAGGTCATTAGGAATGTCCTGATACCAATACTGGTATCAAAATTGGTCCGATATGTACTTGTGCTTATAATGTTATAAAATATTGAGCAGTTATCCGATACCAAAAACCGATACCATCTGGCGTACAAATGTCATTGCGTAAACATTCAGCGCACTATTTAAAATCGCATTATGTCAGTGTGCTTATTAAATGCAAAGGTTGCAATTTAATGAGATAAATATAGAGTTTGCATGTGCAGCGTGCTTTAAATGTGAGCACTTGTAAATGTGTGGCGCCGGTGTTGTGCTGACATAAAGACACAAAGTGCTCATACCTTTTAGAGGTCCTTGGCTCATACATGGAAAACACCATCATGAGCATCGCACATCTTGTTTGTAGCAGTGCTAATTCACTTTTTTAGGGCAAGGCACATACATACTACATATTTATTATTAAATAGCCTTTTACGGATTAATAATAACTTTGAGTCACATAGCGGTTTGAGAAGCTACCATCATAACAACAAAGAAAAATTTCAAAATTAAAGCTCCGCCAAAATAAAAGCTCAGTTAAAATGGAAAATAGTATGAAAGAAATGGATCACTACTTAATAGTTATGTAACATTCACTGTAATACTACTACTACTTTTAATAAGAGTAAAACAATAGAAATTGCATTATATTTAAGACATATCTTACATCTGTGATGCAGCACTTTATTTGAAAAAATATAACTCCAATGTTGGGTTTTAGATTGTACTGTGAGGTTCTGTATAAAATCACTTCATTAGATAAAAATAATACATGATTATGTTGAAAATTAATTGTTATATTTTCGTTTGATTAAAGTTTTAATGAATTCATTTATTTAAACACCATTTTAATGATAAAACTGAAATAAACTGTTCATGTGGAATTCAGAAAAAATAAAACAAAAAAGCAGGTATCGGACTCGGTATCGACGAGTACCAAAAAGGAAGTATTGTTACTCATACTCGTTCTATATATATATATATATATATATTCTATCCCCTAACCCTAAACCTAACAGTCACAAAAAACTTTCTGCATTTTTACATTTTCAAAATAACATAGTTTAGTATGTTTTAAAGTGATTTGAATAATGGGGACTCAAGAAGTGTCCTCATGAACCACATTTATAGCATATTACCCTTGTAATTACCAGTTTGTAACCTAAAAATATTTCCTTGTAAACCACACACACACACACACACACACACAGTATTATTTGCAGAATATATCAACATAATCCATCGTCACCCATGTTGTGCAAGTGAGAGCTAACATTTGTTTTAACGATATTTACAGTATATGAGTATAGTCTAGATTAGAAATCACAGCACCATTAAACAAATTAAGACCCTTCTTTTTGTCTAATGCTCTTATAAAACTTGAGAGAGGGACATGTCACACAGGAAAACCACAGATCTCCCTGGAGCTACACCAGCCACTCCGCAGTCTTAAGGGAAAGCAGATGTGACCTAGGGCATGGAGGGGGATGACAGGTGTTTCGCTCTCTCACCGCGGCTGATGATGGAAATGAGTAAACATCTCGGCGTGAACATGCGTGACCCAGCAGGAAGCACAGCTTTAGGTTGTCGTCGTCGACTGAGTCAACTGGCACCAGTTCAACCTGAGAATGAGAGCATGCAGAATCTGGCAGCATATCAAAATGTTGCCATAGATTTCTATAGAGAGTAGATCAAATGGTGATGTCACAGCAGGTGGTTTCACATGTTTGGGTGGAATTCCCTTACAGTAAATTAGTTTATGAATTGGGTTTCACAAAGCTGTAATATACTGCAGGTTGCTTTGGATGAAAGCATTTGCTAAATGACTGCCTACTTGATTACTATTTACTAAATTGTCAACACTCATTACATCAAGTGACCAAAACCCTTGTCTATTTTGTGTAACAAATATACTTCAAGCAACAGTATATAACCCTATCCATTTCACTCACTGGTCAACAATGAAACTGTATATTATGTTGTATTTTAAAGAAGCAATCAATGCTTTGTCAAAGACTCACTCCACTTAGAGCACTGAAGGGAGAGTATGATTAAGTGCTGGAAGGCTGCAGCCAAGCTCCCATTATAAAGAGAGAGAGAGAGAGAGAGAGAGAGAGAGAGAGAGAAAGAGACTTGAATTTAGGTCTCCTTTATTTATCAAAAATTGAAAATAATATCCAGAGAATTAAATTATCTAATACATAAACAAAAAAAATATAAGCTTTACATAGTTTTCTTATTTACACATACATTTGTAATTGGCCATCATAATCAACTTCACAAATGCAGTTATTTACTCCCCACTTGTATTTGAAGGACTCCAAGTCCTCAACCAGATGATAATATGCATATTCTACCTTTATACGTGATTTAATTAATCCTTTAACAATTGATGCATCATCATTTGGCCCTGTACCAGTTAACTTGCCTTTTGGTGACAACCATATTGCCATTTTTGCTTGTCCAAAAAGAACATTTGATAAAACATGACCTCTTTTCGGCTATGCTTATATTTAGGGCCATAAATTAAAAAAAACACAGGTGTAAACACTTCTCCCAGGGTCTGACACTACTCTTCTAGTTTACAAAACAAAGGCTGTAATCTCCTACAATTAAAAACAAGTGAAAAACTGTTTCTTGTTCTCCACAGACAAAACATCCCTCCCCAGCCTGTGGATCGAGATGTGCTCTGTATCTGTTTGTAGCTATTATATCATGCACAATCAGCTATTGTAGACCTCCAAATCTTTTCTCAATTGGGGGTTTGTACAAGGTCCTCCAGCTTCCTTTCGGGAAAATGCCTGATCCAAACATCTCTTGCCATTTCAATTCTTTAATTCTTATAAAATGTGTCATTTTAACAGTCATAATATAGAGGGCCTTTTTTCCAGTATCACTAAAAGACTCTAGTTGAGGTGTTTTAAAAGAAAGTAAACTTCCCTCTATTTCTTGCCAATTTTCAAAAACAGTAGAAATTCTCAGCTGTGGAAAAGAGATTTCCTCTTTATCATCATATGTCTCTAAATAAAGTTTATAGTCTGATGGGGGGGAAAAAAGGATTTTAGTCAACAGTCTTTGTACTACACATACTGATTTGAAGCCAAGCTTTAGTGCCAATGCCTCTGCAGTTATCCATCCATCCTTAGAGATCAAGTGACCAATATTTGTCACACCTGAAGTCCACATAGTCCTCCTCAGAGCTACCGATTTAAGGACATCCAGGTCAAGTGCAGGGTTATACAGCAGAGGCTTTTCTTTCAGCCATAAACCTTGAGCGCCATTTATTTCTCGAGAAAAACTGAAAATCTTCCAAGATTTCAAAATTGATCTATAAAAAGGCGATAGTCCTGTCAAATCAAGTTTTTCAATGTCCAGTAGAAACAGATGCCGATCTAAATCCATCTTCCCGGCTCTCCTCAACAGGGCAAATGCTACCTCAGCCCAGCTCACGTTCTCCTCATAAAGCCACCTGAAGTCTGAAGGTTTTAATTCTGTTTTTTATTTCCACCAGCCCTTGGCCTCCTTCCTGCCGAGGCAAATACAGCACAGGTGCCCTCAACCAATGCTGTCCCGACCAAAAAAAAGTCCACTAAGTGCTGCTGAACAACTCTGACCAGATCTTCTGAAGGTTCAAGGATCATTGTTTTATGCCACAGAGAAGATGCTATCAGATTATTACAGATCAGCACTCTTCCCCTGTAGGATAGCTGGGGTAGCAGCCAATGTCAGGAAGATAACAGGAAGAGCACATATCTTCCCCACTAGATCCTCCCAATTTTGTTTTTTTATATTCATCTGTACCTAAAAACACACCAAAGTATTTAAAACCAACATTCCCCATTGTAATCCATCAGGTAGTAAAGGTCCTATGGTATTAAGACCACACCACAGAGCATCACTTTTTCCCCAATTTACCTTTGCAGAGGCAGCTTTTCCATAGCACTCTAGGCCCTCTTTTAAAATCTGAATGTCTCGATCACTTTTAATGACTACTGTAATGTCATCAGCATACCCAGAAATAGGCTGCTGTATAGCTGAAGTATTTACCTACAGTCCTATTCATTCTCTCCTCAGTCTACAGAGTAGAGGCTCAATGGCCAAGCTGTAAAGTTGACATGAGAGAGGACAACCCTGCCTGATACCGCTCTGGACTTTAATAGGAATGCTCAGACCACCAACCATCTTAACCGTACATGTGGCTTTTATATAAAGCAGTCTTATTTTCTAAATAAAAATTTTCTCAGAAACCATAGGCTTTTAAAGTTTCAAAAAGAAAGACATGGTCAACTCTATCAAAAGCCTTTTCTTGATCTAAAGACAGAACTCCCATATCAATGTTATTATATAAAGCATAATCAATGGTGTCTCATACTAGATGTAAATGGTCAGTAATAGACCTATCCTTTATATAGTATGATTGATTCTTGCGTATGATTACATGAAGTACATTGTTCAGTCTATTTGCAAGACATTTCGAAATAATTTTATATTCAGAACACAAAACTGCTATGGGTCTCCAGTTTTTCAAGAGGGTTAAATCACCCTTCTTGGAGAGCAGTGTTAAAATCACCCTCGACAGCTCTTAGAAAGTACACCTTCATTAATGCATAAAATAAAAAATAAAAACTCAAAATAATCAGTCCCAATAATATTCTAAAAAGTTGTATAATTCTGCAGGGAGTCCATCTATTCCTGGCATACGCCCTGAGGAGAGCCCCATAACTGCATCAGTCACCTCCTCAAAGGTGAGTTCTGTTTCTAGAGAATTTTTTTGTTTTGAAGTCAAGCAAGGAAGATTTTTTTAGGAGTTCATTTCTACTCTGGTCATCTGAGTTATCCACAGCATACAAGGATGAGTAAAATTCCACAGCAATTCTGTGCATCTTTATGGGATCTGATGTCTCATGTCTATTATTGTCCTTTAAAATGTAGATTTGTTTGTCTTGTCCAACTTTACGTTCAAGGTTAAAAAGTAAGATGTCTCTTGCTGATATAAAATGACTCCTTATAAGAGCTCCTTTAATTTTTTTATTTAAAAGTGAGCTTAAATGATGTTTCTTTTCAGTCCATGATTCCTGTAAATTTATAGAACTATTCACAGTCATGTTCTTTTCAATTTCAGTTATTTTTTGCTCAAGACGTTCCAAAGTTTTTCTTCAAAATAAGGCAGCATGAGATGGATATTGCTGGCAAAAACCTTTTATGTGCACTTTTCCAACCTCCCACCATTGAACAATACTTTCATATCTACTTTTCACAGATGTCCAAGTCTCCCAGAAAAATGTAAAATTCTCACAAAAAAAAAAAAAAACAAAAAAAACTTTTTTAAAAGTTTTACATCAAACCGCCAAAATAAACTTCTTTGAAATATTTTTGCCAGAGCATACTCAACTGTAATTAATTTATGATCAGAGAGAGATGTTGGTATAATATTAGTACATAAAACCCTATTTCTCAAAGTATTTGACAAGTAAAACCTGTCTAAATATGCTGCAGAAACCCTACCAGAATTAATCTTCACCCATGTATACTGTTAAACATAAGGATTATTTTCTCTCCATACATCTGAAAGACTCAAAGCTTTGATAATGTTGTCTAAACAGATAGCTGACTGAGCGTGTGGTTCCTCTCCATTCCTATCAAATGTGAAGTCAGCTGTACAGTTCCGATCTCCCACTAGGACAATAAAATCTGTATTCTGCTGTTGTCATAAAATATAATCTAATTTATTAAAAATATGTATTCGAAAGATGTTAAGTGGTTTACGAGGATTTTTTTTTAGGTTACAATCTGGTAATAACAAGGGTATTATGCTATAAATGTGGTTTATGAGGACATTTCTAGTGTCCCCATAAATCAAATCGCTTAAAAAACATACTAAACAATGTTTTATTGAAAATGTAAAAATGCAGAAAGTTTTTTGTGAGGGTTAGGTTTAGGGGTAGGGTTAGGGTTAGGGAATAGTATCTATAGTTTGTACAGTATAAAAATCATTATGTCTATGGAGAGTCCTCATAATGATGGCTGCACCAACACGTGTGTGTGTGTGTGTGTGTGTGTGTGTGTGTGTGTCAGTCTGGAGCTCAAATATCAGGAGATTAGGTGTTGTTCTGGATGGTGAAATTGCAGTCGACCCTGGCAACAGATTTTCTTTGCTGGGAGATTGAACTGAGACTGGTTCTTCTCTTTCTGTCTGTTTAGCTGCCTGTGGAGTCAGTTGCCTCCCTGCATTCACATGCCTTTATTGTACTTCACCAATGCTTGAGATGAAAAATCTATGCTTCTCTCAGAGAGACACAGGGGTGTGAACACAAACACACACATAGCACGCACACACACACATTATGGAGCTTTGTTGAGTCACAAACATTTCCACAGCCTATATACTGTCTAGGGTGAATTTATCTGAATTCACCCTATATACTATATTTCAAAAGTCTGAGACCACAAAAAAGATAACTTTTTAGGATTTTGAAACATTTAAAACACAAAGTTAATATACATAAGATTTTAACTTAATGTAAGCAAATCTGTGACACTGACAAAGTTAACTCTTTGTTTGAAAGGTCAGATTTCCTTCCATTAAGAGAGAGAGAGAGAGAGAGAGAGAGAGAGAGAGATGAAGAGGAAAGAAATAAAGAGTGAGAAAGAGAGGCCAAGAGAGGCTCTTATCAGAGTGCATGCAGGGCCTTACAGCTCTTTTTTAACTCTTCAGGTCAATTCTTTGAGCAAAGACGGCACGGGGACGAAACACAAACAAGCTGCCAGCAATAAAAGAAGCGCAGGTCAGAGGTGCCGATGCACAGAGTAAGACCGGATTAAGTGGTCTCTCTCTCTTTGTCATTCTCTCTCTCTGTCTCTCATCCATCTTCCTCACCTTGGCACGGTAGTCAACACTTCTATTCAAGCAGCAAGGATGCTAAATTTTGTTTTGTTTTTACAGTTCCTCGACAGTCCCCATACTCAGGTTTCTTTTCTAATTAATCCAATTCTGTAAGTCAGTATCTTTCATTTTACATTTCCTCAAGAGAATTCAACACGTGGTTTCTTAAAACATCAGGAAGAATTGAATTTTCACAGTTCACTTTGGTTGGTGTAACCAAATATAATTAGGTTGATTCGGTTATATTAACATAAAGTGTGTAATTTCTGCAACACTTCTGTGACCAAAATGAATAGCAAAAAGAAAGACTGTTTTCAATAGTTTTGGCTGGACAAACAGATAGTCCTGCCCCAAACTCACGCCACTGAGTGAGCCATTGTTGCTAATGTTGTTAATCTTTACACTTTTCTGAGAATTAACCTAAAAATGGCTTAAAATTGTGTTTGCATGTTAATCTTAGATAGTAGCAAATAAAAAAAAAATGTAGCAAATATTATATAAAAGAATATTTTGAATTAATATCAGTTAATACAGATGTTACCACATGAATGCACATATTTATGTTACCTGTCAAAGCATAGCTACACTTGTGACTAGGGGTGGGTAAAAATATTGATTTCCCAATGCATCGCAGTCTTCATTTGAATGATCACGATATCAATTCTTAAATCCCAAGGTCGATCTTTTACACTATGCTCTACTACAATGAGAGGAAACCACTCGCATTTGCATCCAAATTTCGTGTTATGCGACTAAAATGTATATATTTGGAAACTGTCTGGTAAATGTTAATATTTTAGTCACCAGTAATTGTGTAGTATAGTGGTGGAGTATTGCAGCAAGATCCTTTCACTGCATGTTAAGAGTAAAAGTTGTTCTATGTAATCTGTGTGTGTCCAAAGACGAGATCCACAGGACCCATTTGTCAATGCCTAATTGAATAATGCCTATTTTAATACCCTTTCTGCTCTGTACAGTCAGTTGTTGATAAAAAAATAAAATAAAAATAAATATTTAATTCTAATCTTGCATAGCACAGTTGATTTTTCATTTTTCTGACGCTTTTTAAAGAAATTATGGTTTTCTTAAAGAGACAGTACTGTTTTTTTAGAATGTTTTCAACAAATCAATGTAAATTCCTGTAAATAGTACAAAATTATGCAATTAAACAAAAAACATGTAAAAAATAATCATATTTGCCATACAAAATCATATTTATTGATTTTTATTCATGGATTTGTTAATTTTTAAAAGCTAAAATGTGACCAAAATGATAAAAAAACTAATAAAATATATTTAGTAAAATTACAATTTTTGTAATGTACCTAGATAGAACGTCCTCTCTAAAATTAACAGCATTAGCTGGGAGAGAATTGCTTTCATATGTAAGCAAAAGGGGCATAATAACTGCAATATACTCATATGAATCGATATCAAATCGTATTGAGAATTGAGAATTGAATCGAATTGGGAGCTTGTGAATCAGAATCGACTCTGTAAACCTTTATCAATACCCAGCCCTACTTGTGACACAAAAAATAAATATAAATAAATTATATATATATATATATATATATATATATATATATATATATATATATATATAATTTACTAAATGCTCTGTTGACACTGTCAAGAGACATTTTTAGATTTAAGCTCTCTATAAAATTGTATATTTTGTTACTGTGATAATAAAGGAGCAGTTATGTCGTTTATAACCTTATCAACCTTATTAGCATTGTACAGATGTTCTTCTGTCAGCTGATATCCTGTAAACTGGGTCCCACAATCATGATGTCTTACCAGAGCCTTTCATGCATACCAGGAAAAGTTTTACTCTTGGTTTTTATTTGTATTTTTAAATTAAGCTTGTTTCTGTATTGCTCTCTCTGTGCGCTGATGGCTATGGAAAGAAAGTCAAGCAAGAAAAATTAATTTAAAAAATGTCTATGGAATAAATTGTACAGAATGAGAGTTATTGCTGCATTGTTGTCTCTAAAGATGTAAGAGCAACATTCAGAAGTCCAGGTGGACATATGAAAGTGGACATAATTCACAGAATTGTCTGTTCTTTTGTCATTGAGACAGTTTACCACTGTCTATCTCTTGCCAACCACAATCCCTTTCATCTCACACACTTTGCCCACTTAATCTATGGAGAGTCCACTTTAACATTTCCGAAAAGACACTTATATATAATTTTGTAGATGACATCGGCTACTCAGCTGACATCTCTTTTCTCTTCACAAGTGAACTGGCTGTTCTCTCTCTTGCTCTCTCATTTTTCCCCATGTCTGTCTTTGTCTGTCACATTCTTTGTTGCTTAGAAGTGATTTTTTTATTTCTTTTTTTCTTTTTTCACAGAACAAATTTTTCTGATGAAATGGTCCTGATTTAGTTTTAGTTCAATGGTTTATCAAATCAGTGGTTTTTAAAATAGGTCAGGGTTTGATTAAGTTAAAGAAGTCAAACTAGATCCATCTGTTCACATTAAATGATTTCTTAAAAAAAAAAAAAAAAAAAAAAAAAAGTATTTCAAGGAATAGTTTACCCAAAATGTCATCATTTATTTGTTCGCAACCCATATGACTTTCCTTTTTCCATGGAACAAAAAAGAAGATGTTAGACAGAACTATGCTGCTTGACGCATATGTAAATTCCATAATAACTTATTTTCCAACCATCGGAGCAATTCAAGCTTGAAGTATATGTAAATACATGTTTCAGTAGGGGGCAGTCAGCACACCTCAACAAATCTAGAAAGTCGAGCTGCTACAGAATAACAGCTGGTCACACAGGATGCATTCATGACAGCTAGACAAAGCACAAAAGAATGCAGAGATCCCGACACATGATTTTCAAAGTTTCAACTACTTTTAACTTTACCTAGCATTCTAAAATAGCAGCACTTTGGACCCTGAATTCTAGTGAGGCACTCCAAAATCATCGGGAATGCAAGAACGCGCCATGTGAGAACAAGACGAACTCAGTTGCAAAATGAATTGCTGTCAACTGTTGGCTTGTTCAATGATATGGGAATAAAACAAATAATATAATGACTTCTAAAGCTACTTTTTGTGTTGTCTAATCAGTGGTTTATTAGTCAATGCAATATATTTCAATCTGAATTATAATATTATACATAGGCCTATTATATTTATAATTATTTGAATTATTATGTATTATTTAGTGTTATCTTGAGTTATCTTGATTTGGAAGCCTTTCTCAGCAAATAATCATATATGTGATATGCGATTAATTCAGTTAGTTAATTGGTATGTTATGTACTTAATTTGATTACAAAGTTTAATCGATTGACAGCCATGTACAGAACATAGTGTTAATGTTTTCAAAAAGAAATAAATGGTTTAAGGAAACTCATCACTAAACAATCTGTATTTTTAAACTCCTTTTTCTCATACATTAGATATGTACCGCAAGATCAAATATAATACACATGCTGTTTATTCACGGTGTGGCAACACAACCTGTAAAGAATATAATCATGCCTCTCCACTCTAAGGGGAAAACTTGTGATCTAAAAGAAATGTTTATTCTCTCATGCTGTGCAGCAGGCCCTGGCTGATGCTACAGTAAAATTGCTCTCGTTCTCATGTTAAGTAATGGCTCAGAGACAGCTCTCCACACAGCTCGTCTTCGCCTTTGAAAATGTACCTCCCCCCCAAACCCGAGGCAGACTTCACAATTGCCAAACCCTTTCATTGTTTTCATTGTTTGTGCTGACTTTAATATTTCATGAAGCAAGTTTCTATATTTATTTACTTCCTATTCGAGCATGCCCCACTCGCTTGAATCATTCATTTTAATGGGTTGAGTGATCACGTCCCCCCCAGAGTAGGGTTTTTTCTTCCCTTCCCCTCAGTGTGCTCCCTTATTAACATGAGCCAAACACATCTCACTCAACTTGTCCCTTCACACCACCTCCACATGAGATCTTAAGATCTTTAAAGGTATGAATAACATATCAGCAGGGTTCACCGTGAAATATTCCCTCACCCTGACGTTATCCTCATTTCCTTTTTTATCATCAAATATTTCTGTCATCATGTAACTGAAAAGTGTTTTACTGAATGTTTCCAAACAAAAAAGTTGAGGAACATTAAGAACTTTTCAGTAAGGATGCTGAAAAGCTATGCTTTTAAAGAGCTTGGCCCAGTAGAAGTAGACAACTGGTTATTATGGTATGATGTTTGCTATAAGGCAATTATCACTATTACTACTCCTCAAAATTATGGTTAGGGGTTTTTAACTTAGGCGTGTAACTCGTCCTGCACATTTGTGCTATGGACATGAATGATACCTCAAATCATGCATGCTATTGCTTTTCTAAGCAATCAGACATAACATTTTCATTTGGTGCAATAAAATGGGCGATCTATCCAATTGACTTACATTCGGAGGAAGAACTTAACATATCTTGTGGCCCAAAATATCATAGAGACTTAGGGGTGGACTCTTTTGACTTTAGCCAGTAAATAGCCACCTAGCAACCACCCAAGACAACCTAGAAACCGCATAGCAACATGCTAACAACCCCTCTGAACACCTTAGAAACCACATAGCAATGCCCTGGCAACCACCTAGAACACCTACGCATCAAGGCTGCGAGTTCAATATGGACAAGCACCACTCACAGGTTCAGTAAATGAGAGTAAATGGAACACAAGTTTCCTTGTATGGGATTCACCATAAGAGCTCAATCTAAACCAAGGCACATGCACAAGAGAAATTAACCAGACAGCTAGTAAAAGCCAAAAAAACAGTGTGCATGGACTCTCTTTCTCCCATTTACAGTGCAGTGTTCCTCACCACCAAAACAGTAACAGCTCAAATAAAAAATACAGTCATTATTTTCCATTTCGTTTGATTTTCAAAATTACTTTATAGTGTCTTTACTAAATATCACACAGTCTTAGTGCTGAATGCTTAAAGGAATACTGTAGTTCACTCCCCCCCAAAAAAACAATCAGTCATCATTTACACACCCTCATGTCATTCCAAACACATATGACTTACTTTCTTATGTGGAAAACAAAAGGAGATGTTTTAACATCCTGAAACCCTGCATCCACCTGCACTGACATTACGTTTTGACTTTGCTATATGTTACTGGTCCTGCTCTACCCACTCCGAGTGGGATTCGAACTGCTGTCTCCAGCATGGTAGGCGGGTGCGCTAACAAGGAGGCTAAAGGCTACAGCCTTTAGCATCAGTTGCTAGTGCACCTCTTGAGACCAGGGGAGTGAGGTTTACACACTGCACAGCTACCTAACAGCTGGCTACCGTTACTCTCACCCCCCTAAACATCACTCTCATCTGGGTCACGGCACCACTGTAAGCAGTCCTGCTTGACCTGCTCCAAGCTGGATTTGAACCAGAGTCTCCGGCATGGGAGGCGGGTGCGCTAACAAGGAGGCTAAAGGCTACAGCCTTTAGCATCAGTTGCTAGTGCGCCTCTTGAGGCCAGGGGAGTGAGGTTTACACACTGCACAGCTACCTTCCAGCTGGCTACCGTTACATATAGAACATGTATAATTTCATTTCATTTAAACTGACTGATCTTAGTTCAGGACACTCTAGACTGACATTAAAGGGTTAAACTTTCAACACACCGAGTCATGTGAAAAAACAACATAGCGCCGATCTCAACTGAGTTTTTCTTTGGGAGAAATGGCAAAAAAACTAAATCTGGTAAGAAACCTCATTAAGTTTTTACTTTAAAACCTGTTTGAGTCAAAAGAGTAGTCTCTAGTTTCAAATGATATGCCATTTTTTAAATTTGAGTGATTTATTGCAAAACGCAATGCTGATAAACACAATGACCACGTACATGGATTAGGCTAATATTCATTAAAATATCCTATGTTCACTGTGCATTATCACATTGAGAATCAATGGGTTCATCCAAAAGCTGGAAAATGTTGCTTTCAGAGGCTGTATATGGAGTTAGGATGAAAATAAGGTGCATTTCAAACTGTTCCGAGTCCAGTGCAGACAGACAGCACACTGGAGGTTAAGTTATTTACTAAATTGGGGGCAAGGGAGCATCCTATAGCTTTCCTAATCAGCCAAGTGCATTGCCTGCTAAAATCCGACCAAAAGTTCAGTTTCAGGCTGCAGATGATGTTTGAACCACTCAACATGTTTGGCAGACACGGGACGATGGTAATAAGTACATAGATTCAGAATTTTTCATGTATAATTTTATTTTAACATGGTTGACATTGATTGGATGATGCTGGCTATTACTTTGAATCAGAATTATTTATGATAATTTCGGTAGCACTTTAGATTACAGCCCGCAATTTACAGCGTAAGTACACCGAATTTACAGCGTATCTTTTTGTAATAATAGTGTACCTATAAATTACTTACGTGTAGGTATAAGGGAACAATATGCAAAGTTTGGGGAATAAAGGTGTAACAACATGGAAAATTACAAATAATTTATACTGTAAGTATTTTATAACTAAGGGGTAACTATTCTAATATAACGTGGTATGTATGACCTACTATGCTAAACAACAATCTTATGTTTGCAAGCTTTTGTAATAGGTATTATATATATATATATATATATATATATATATATATATATATATATATATATATATATATGATACCTATGTATTATTACAAACATTTACACAGTGTATGTTCTTCCTAAATTGCTCCCAAACGATTGTTGTTTAGCATAGTAGGTCATATACCACGTAATATCTCCATCATGTCAAGTTAAGTCAAGTCAAATTACATTTATTTATATAGCGCTTTATACTATAGGCTACAGATTGTTACAAAGCAGCTTCACAGTAATAAACAGAAAAATAACAGTAATGTTTCAAAATGCATCAATTATGAAAAATACTTCAATTTCAGCTATAAAGCGGCTCAAGACGGTAATGTAATTATTCAGCTCAATTCAGTTCAAGTTTTGTGTTCTCATCCAATAGTGTCAATACAGTTAGTTCGATAATATTTTCGGAATATTAATAGTAATTTAAGCCCCCAGTGAGCAAGCTAAAGGCTACAATGGCAAGTAACCAAAACTCCATCAGAAAAAAACCTTATGTATCCTGTAATAACAGAGTATGTACCCCGTAGTTAAAAAATACCTACAGAAGCCTATATGTGTAGGTCAGAGGTGGGTAGAGTAGCCAAAAACTGTATTCAAGTAAAAGTACAATTACTTTAAAAAAATAATTACTCAAGTAGAAGTAAAAGTACTTACATAAATAATTACCTGATTAAGAGTAAGAAAGTATCCAATTAAAAGAGTACTCAAGTAGTGAGTAACTTGTTACTTTCACAAATGACATATTGGACATTAACTCCCCTATATTCCATTACATAATACACATTTACCATGTATTACAGAATTATTATTATTATTATTAATGGAAATTCTGTCATCATTCACCATCATGTTGTTCCAAACCCATATGACTTTCTTTCTTCCATGCAACACGAAGTAAATTTTAGACAGAATGTTTGCCTGAGTCACTATTTAACTTCAGTGAATTTTTTTTCTCCTCTATATGTTGAAAGTGAATGGTGAGCGAGACTGTCAGTCCCTAACATTCTGTCTAACATATTTTGCTTTCCACATAATGCAAAGTGTCACACTGGTTTGGAACAACATGAGGGTAGGGAAATGATGACAAAATATTTAATTATGGCTGAGCTATCACTTTAAAGGGGTAGTTTACCCAAAAATAAAAATTCTCTCATCATTTACTCACCCTCATGCCATCCCAGATGTGTATGACTTCCTTTCTTCTGCAGAACACAAATTAAGATTTTTAGAAGAATATTTTAGCTCTGTAGGTCAAAATTGTGATGCTCCAAAAAGCATATAAAGGCAGCATAAAAGTAATCCATAAGACTCCAGTAGTTATCCATATCTTCTGAAGTGATATGATAGGTGTGGGTGAGAAACAGATCAATATTTGTCATTTTTTGCTAGACAGTAGGGGTGATATGCAGAGAATGTGAATTACCAAAAACACAAGTGAAGGTGATCTGTTTCTCTCTCAATCACATCGCTTCTGAAGATATGGATTTAACCACTGGATGTGATTTTGTTTAGCTTTAAAATGTTGCCACCCATTCACTTGCATTGTATGGACCTACAGAGCTGAGACATTCTTCTAAAAATCTTCATTTGAGTTCAGTAGATGAAAGAAAGTCACACACATCTGGGGTGGCATGAGGGTGAGTAAATAATGAGAATTGTAATGTTTGGGTGAACTATCCCTTTAAGGACTCTTGTCAGATCTGGATGAATTTGTCAATAAGAAGAGAGGTTTAGAAACATTTCTAGTAATTATTATGGTGAAAATGTCCCACAAGGACATTATATATAATGCTGAAATATAAACCAAAGCAAGATCATGCTTTATTAATGCCTTTCACTATTTCATAGCTTTTAAGTCCTGCGTGGATTCTTGTTTCAGTATAGTTACAGTTTTCAGAGTCGAAAGAATTTCTGTACAGCAGTACCTCCGCTCTCTAAGTGCAGAGTACGAAGCCTGTGTAGGGCACCAACCCCGGTCGTGGAACACTCACTGTGTCTGAAACCATCCCCTATCCACTATATAGTGCACTATTTCGAGTGTCCGCTATTTTGTAGGATTGTCTGAATTCTGAGTGAGCCACTCGTTCCTTACTTTTGTTCACTCATTATTACCCACAATGCACTCTAATTTCGAGTGTACATTTGATGTACACTCGACGATGGTTAATTGCCCACAATCCACCACAGGGAAGACGTATGAGCTGGGAGTTTACTGCTTCCTTCACTCCTGCAATGTTTTCATTCTTGCTGAATGTATTAAATTACTTTTTGACAAATCATTACTTGATTAAAATAACATAATAATATACAGAGAGGCAAAACATACAGATACATTTTGTATGTACTCTTTATTTGATCAAATGTGTTAACTCTTTATATTAACACACAGTATATATTTAAAATGACAAACAGAATGAAGATTTATTGTATTAATATAGTATTTAATAAGAATAACAAATAAGGCCCAAGTATTTTAAAAGTTAATATGTGATGTTTCTGCGAGATCCGACACTTTGTGTATACGTCAGTGTCTGAATTCACTCATTTCGTTCACTCACTGCTGAGATATAGTGCACTAACTGCCATGCACTATATATGAAATAGTGAATGAATGAACGATTTCGGACACAGCCACTCTCTTCACCATACGATCACCTCGCGCCCGCACATCTCTCACGCGCACCTCGCTGTGGACGTGCAGAAATGCTGTCTGTTCGCGCTCTGGTTGTCAATCACGCGAACAGCAGAGTCAAGGCATTTATTTACACTTAATTTGGATGTTTACATGGATTTATACAGTTAATCCGCCTGAAGTAGCTGCGATAGTTTCCAGTACCCCTGCGAGGGCACGTAGTAAATGCGTAAATACTGCTCATGACATGCGGGACGCTGGACAAAGCGCACTGATATATTGCTGCACTGATTTAAAAATGTACACTTAAAAACTGATGTCATAAGAGCCCAGTTACAGAATCACCCTGAAAATGACCATCACATTACACAGAAAAGCTCGCGTTAGGATTAGAGCTAAAACTTACCTCAGCGTGCTGCCTTAAATTGAAGCTGTGATTTTAATCTTGAAATATCAGCTTGTCTTGGTGTTAAATGAAGGAATTGCATGACAAAACTATTCTTTTTTTCACTGTGCGGAGCAAAAAAAGTGTTTCACTTTGAAGAGTTTGATGCTGCAGCACTGATGACTTGAGTGACAGTCTATAACAGCAGCGCTCGCCTCTGTGTGAACTTCCGCTCTTGTAAAAGTCCCATTCAGTAATCTCTCAATAAATTACGCATTAATTAAAATTAAACCCAGTAATGTAACGACAGGAACGCCGCCCATTGTAAAGAAGTAAAAGTTAAAAAAATTAATTCGAAATTTACTTGAGTGAGAGTAAGAAGTACCCACTTTTAAACCTACTCTAAAAGTATTTTCCCCCCAAAAAAGTTACTCAAGTAAATGTAACGGAGTAAATGTAACACGTTACTACCAACCTCTGGTGAAGGTACACTATTATTACAAAAAGGTATGCTGTGTATGTTCTTGCTTAATTGCTCTCAAAGTAAGATTGTTATTTAGCATAGTATAAGGTCATATACCACGTAATATTAGAATAGTTACCCCTTAGTTATAAAATACTTACAGTATAAATTATTTGTAATTTTCCAGGTTGTTACCCCTTTATTCCCCAAACTTTGCATATTGTTCCCTTATACCTACAAGTACATACTGTGTAGTTACACTATTAATACAAAAAAGGTACGCTGTAAATTCGGTGTACTTACACTGTAAATTGCAGGCAGTAATCTAAAACATTACCATCATTTCTAATGTAATGTCAGTTATGTCTCAAAAACATGAATAACCACCACTTCTGGAAACATAATAAACAATTTGATAAAAAAACAAAAAACAAATCAGACACTCTATTGCTTGGTATTATTTAAGATTTCAACTTAGTCCCACTGTTCACATATGTGGACATCAATTTTTAGGAGGAGAAAAAAAAAATTATATATATATATATATATATTTGCATGTTTCTTAGGTGCTACTAGTAACAAATTTCAAATTTGGGTTTCAGGAGGTCAATAAATATCATGTTTTATCTCTTCAATATGATGGCAGTACATATACAGTACTGTGCAAAAGTCTTAGGCACATAAGATGCTTCACAAAAACATTTGTCTTAAGATGGTTATTTATATTTTCAGCTTTAGTGTGTCAATAGGAAATATACATTTTAGACTCCCAAACATTTCTTTTGCAAATAGAAAATATTAGAATAGAAGAACAGGGAGCCCTGCAACAGATGTCATGGTCCCCACAGAGCCCCCCACTGAATATTGAGTCAGTCTGAGATTACACGAAGAGACAGAAGCAATTGAGACAGCCGAAATAGATAGAAGATCTGTGGTGAATTCTCCAAGAAGCTTGGAACATCCTATCTGCCAACAACCAAGAAAAACTGTGTCCAGGTGTACCTAGGAGAACTGGTGCTGTTTTGAAAGCAAAGGTGGTCACACCAAATATTGTTTTAGCCTTTTTATGTTTACTGGACTTTAGATGATGTTAATTGATAAATGAAAAATATTTATATATTTATTTAATATAATATTTATTTTTGAAGACATCCTCACTATGCAACATTTTTCCCAAGTGCCTAAAACTTTTGCACATACTGTATGTCATATGTTATATAGTGACTCACTTTAAAGCTTTAAAACAATCGAAAAGTGTCATGAAAGTAGTTCATGTGGCTCGTCCATCATATTTCTGAAGGAATACGATAGGTTTGAGTCAGACTGCGCCATTGTATTGAAGAGATAAATGGCAATATTTATTAAAACATCTCCTTTTGTGTTCCACATTAGAAAGAAAATGGGTTTGGAAGAACATGAGGGTAAGAACATTATGACATCATTTAATAAATATATTACACAAATTATGACATAAGTTTATACAATTTATAACAATATTTATAGGAAAAGAAAAAGGAAAATTCATGGTTTCATTTCAATGTCTTAATGAAACTGAAAATGTTATTTTAACGTCTCACAAGCAGTATCTTTTGGAAATTTTGAATTTTATGGTTGTCACTTGAACTTTGAAAAGTTTTATATAAGAAACCCCTGTATTAATTCCATTCAAGCCTTGTATATTTTAATGATAGTCGTAAAGTTAAGAATTAATCCTTTTATCTTGACACACCAATGGCATATTTCATGATGAAACTCTCAACTTGTGATTATATGTGAAAGGAACTTAATATGAAAGTGAAATGGTCATAGGGGCTAATTGTACATTTGCCTGGTCCCCCACTGCTGGAATCAAAGAGCTTTAGTACCTCTTCCCCCACACATCCTGACTCAGTACTAAACTGCCTTAAGCCATTTGTGAGAGCAGCGTATTATGACCTTGCCAACACTTTGAAATTGCTCTGTTAGAGATAAAATGACATTGGAATATCTGAAATGTGACCACGTGTCGGACCTGATGAAACTAGGCTTCTCTCTTCTGCTTTCTCTGTTTGGGAAATGAAAGAGCCAAATGAGCAGAGGGAGGGGGTTTTTGAGTAAATTTAGCCACAAGGTTTGGTCTCATAGATGCACTCTTTTCAGTCAATATATTATTATTATTATTATTATTATTATTATTATTTATTTATGTATTTATTTATTTATTTGAATTTCATTTGTGTAACAAATACTCATCAAACTGAATTCAGTAATCTTTAAATAATGTGCATATTATAAAACAACAACAACAACAACAACAAACTATAGCTTAATAACTGAATCAGTTAATGCCATTTTTGCTCATAAATTTTAAAACATTCCATAAAGTTTATGTGATAACATTTTAAAATAATGTTATATTCGTTAACATTATTTGTAAACGTAACATATACTAATACATGTTTAAAATGTAAAGTTATAAATGTTAACATGAGTTAATGCATTATGAACTAACATGAATAAACAATAAACAATTGTACTTTCATGAAAATGCTGTAATAAAATATTGTTCATTGTTAGTTCATGATAACTAATTAATTAACTAATGTACACAAAAAGAAGCTTATTGTAAAGTGTTATGGTTTATGGGTCCCAATGTATATTAGGTGTATTTAACTACAACTTGTACTAACATTAAAATACATACAATACAGTGAACTTACTGTGTAACTACATGTTCATCAAAATTCTCATAAGATTCTATTTGCTGCTACCAAGGTTGAGGTATGGGTAGGTTTAGGGGTAGGGGTAGGGTTAGAGTTAGGTTATGTTAAGGTTTAGGGTAATGGTTTGGGTAGGGTTAGTTTTAGGATTAGGATTATGTCTAAGGTTAACAGTGTAACTACAGATGTAATTAAATGCAGGTACTTTAAATGTAAGTATGCAAAAGAAGTATTTACGTAATAAGTACATTGTATCAAATGCTTCAGTACATATTAGTTAAAGACACCTAGTATAATGTGGGTCCAATTTATGTAATATTGTCTATCAAATATGTAACTAATGAATATTTGGCTTTTATCTACTATTTAATAGTGAAAGAGGAGATATGGTATTAAAGTAAATGTGAAGCGTTTAATGAAAAGTAAAAGGATTAATGCACTTTGAAAACTAGTAAACATGATGAATGATATGTTTTTAACAAAAGTGTTTTTACTCTTCAAATACATTAATTGAATTTTTTTTATATATTTGACAAAGTTAAGCATTTTTCAATAAATGTAATGTAAATCTTTTATTTAAATGCTATTAGTGCCAGAATTTATTTTTATTTTTATTTATTTTTTTCAGACAATGCAATAGCACTGAACCTCAGCCAGAGATGAAGATATATGAATTGCCCACCACTGAGACAGAAGAAGAGACCGACAGAGGGAGAGAGACGGCATTAGAGTATTCCCATTCCCCCTAAATTCCTCCGAGTCAGTAATTAAGAACAGTTCAAACAGCACATGACTGATGGCCGAGACCAGGGACCCGGCTGCAAATCTGAACATTAATATTTCAATTTTTCCCATTAATTTAATCACATTTCATATGCTGATTTGAATTGCCCATACTCTTCCACTCTGAGTTAACTTTAATCCCAATCTAATTACTAATTATACGGTTGGAGGTTGATTGAACCAATCCTTCCAGCACATGGCCAATTTGCTCTCTCTGATGTTGAGCACCTTATATGTTTGATCCCGCCCAGGTTTTGCGGACAAAGTGGATTCAATCAAAGTGTCTCTGCCTTTAATAACAAACATGACATACTGGGTCTGAACCAGATGTATATTACATCATATTGAGAAATACTCAAAACAGGAACTACTGTCTAGGAAAATTATACAATATATATAAAACAATAAGAAGAATTGAAACAGCTTTCTTCAGCCCTGTTCAGACGCCAAACAGGAGCTGAACTTCAGAAATACAGTTTGGAGTTAGATTCGGACACTTAGGTGAGAAAAGATACACATTTTTATGGCTGTATGAATCAGACAGACACTGTACTGTAAAAAGAGAGAGACAGAGATGGTTGAAGAAATATTTAGCTAAAGTTATAGGAAAAAGTATGTGAACCCTTGAATTTACCTGGATTTCAATTATAAAAGTCAACAAGCCATTTAAAAAACAAAACAAAACAAAACAAAAAAACAAATTCCAAACAGAACTGCACAACTAATCACTGTTTGCAAACAGATTTCAGAAAACTTTCTTCCATCTTCCATTAGTTGGAGAAATAGATAGCCCCACACCAAACTCATGCCATTGTTCGGGCCAATATTGCTGTGTTGGGCTGGATGGGATGCTTGAACAAACAGAGGATTGATTTGATAGTACCACAGAGCCACAAAGTTGCATTTTTAGGTGGAATCAACCTAGAAATGGTTACTCATGGCTCCAGTTAGCTTTTGGAAAAGTCATTAGGGATTCAACTTGCACTGTGATCATTTACATAAAACTTTTATAAAAATGTATCATTGTTGTGTCTTATTAATTTAAGCGGCCTGTGTTTGTCTGTTGTTATGACTAAGTACAAATCTGATCAAAATTGATGACCAATTCATGCAGAAATCCAGGTAAATCCAAGGGCTCACATACTTTTTTTCTGCAACCCTATGATATCTGTGTCATGTGTATTTTGTTGGTTAATGTTTTTCATGTCTTTTATTTTGAAATTCTAGTTCCTGTTTCATGTCATGTGGTTCCCTTGTCATGTGATTTCATGTTTCCCTCCATGTTCTTGTGTCTTGTTTTTCATTGGTTGATTGTCTTGTTATCTTGTTTAGAGTTCTCAGTGTTTATTGGTTATCCTTGTCATGTGTTCTCCCATGTTCATGTATTTAAGCCTCATGTTTTCCTTTGTCCATTGTCAGGTATTGATTGTTTGTGAATGTAACTTTGTTGGATTGGTCAAGTTTATGTCAAGTTATAGTCAAGTTTGTGTTTATGTTTTATTCACTTTGGAGTTAGGGTTTCTGGATATCACGTTTGGAATAAAATTGCACTTGGGTTCTTCACTCCATCGTCATCGTTTTTGTCATTGCCAGCGCCAGCCCAACGTTACAATCTGTTTGTACTCTTCTGGTTTAGGATTTTATTTTAGATCTGATTACAGTAACAGACTGGAAGTTTCAATCTTTGCAGGCAAAATATCTTTAACCATGACTTTCATGGGCTATAAAGCCATGATGACAAAAGCAAATAGAGCGATCCAGACATTTCCATTCTGAGTAGTACATCAGTTCTGTGTATTTAGGGCAAGCCAGACTTCAGTGTCAGAAAGAGACCTGATTTGTTCATCAGAGTACAGCTTAGCACATTCTCCAGTTGTTGTTTTTTGACAGTAATCTGCTGTAAGGCTGAATAGAGAATCATCAGTTCTATAAATTCCCAATGGTTGTTCTTGGAACTGACAATTGACTACAGTGCACATGGGAAGTCAATTTTTCTCTGACATCACTCACCACTGGAATAAGTGATGCCAACACCGGTGCCTCTGCCCTTCTCTGTCTGGGTCATATATGAAGGGAGAGAGTGTATTTGAAAATGTCAGAATAATTAGTGTCTGACCTGAAATCGTTAGGTCTCTGACACTGGAATAATAAATGGTATCACAGGGAGACGGGAGACCGCCTTGGCAACCATTGAATGACTCAAAGATCTTCTTTTTCTGGTACCTGAAAAGGGCTCGTATTTTAATGTCAATTGGCGTGTGGGTGTGTGCATGATTGTTAAAACATGCACACAGTAGTGATCACTTTCTAGAGTCAGCACAATATGTGTAAGTCATTTGCCGGCCAACGTGAATTTCAGCTTTTGGTTCTTCTATGGTTCTACACTGACAGTCGAGTGTTTAGGGCATGTCAACCTGGCTGGAATGGAGCGCTGTGAGAAAATACACATGCAAATGATGATTTCAGATGATCCTCCAATGGAAGAACTAATTTCTAATGTGAGGCCACAACAAAGATCGGGGAGCTGCAATTGACTAGCCATACTTTGGAGACACAGGTCACGCTGCTGTGTCTCCAAACCCATAATAACTTCTCAAACCATTTAGCACCTCATGTGTGCAGTATTAAGGCCAATTTTAAGATCTATGCATGATATCACATTATATTTGGGCTCGATTTAATCGGGAGCATCTGCTGTTTTTATATTCTGCTTATATTTCATGAAGTTACCAGTGAAAACGTGACAAAAAACCACATCTGTTTTTAAACTTAAACTATGAGCTTTTACGGCTTTTACTCAATATATATATGGTCTGTGAGTGAAACAATGTGCTTGTTGTATTCTTCTAAAGATCTTTCCGATCTGTATGATGTTCTAACCATATGTTTGACAGAATGGTATACAGTAAGCAATCATATTTTCTAATTTATGAAAATGGAGCACTTATGACTTGCTAGCAAATTAAAAAACACATGTTAAGAGTTGGTCATATTGCCCATATGTATTGTAAAGTCCAGCTTCTAAGCTTAATAATGATACACATTTTGTGTTGATAAAGCGAGTGATTATTAATAAATATTTATGGGCTTTTTTTTTAGAAAGGAGCATCAAAGTACGCCAAAATATTTTTAGAATATATTATTGTTTATAGCATACGGCATTCAGTATACAGTATAATTGTGATTTAACTCTGCATGGCAGGCAAGATATCCTGTATAATTGATCTATCTAAATCAAATTTTAAGTTTTAATCTAACACTTTGTTAAGTTTGCTGTCAATGCCACAATGATAATAATAATAAAAAAAAAAAACTTTAGAATCCACAAACTACATTGCTACTATTTCAGAAATTAAGGCATTTTCTCTCAATACATGAGCATTTTGGCTGTGTACTCACAGACCACAGACACACAAACGCAGAAATAAAGATGAAAACCACCACATAGGCCACCGTGTAGAGGATATGCCTTCTCCTGTTTATAACATTGTAATTAATAAACTGGAGAACTTCACTTAGCTTCCTCCTCTAAGGAAAATAAAAAGCACTGCTCTTTTCTGTAATGAATTAAGATATACTGAGACCCTAACACTATATTCCACCGAGAAGGCATCTGTGAAGCACAAATACACATTTTAAGTATCGCTAATTATGCATTTTTTTTTTATTAAACATGCAGCACACCGTCTTGAATGTTAACCATGGCAACGCCAGGCAGATATAGCTTGTGGCTTATTGTTCATACATTTACCATTATGCATTCCCCCACAGGCTGGGTTTATATAGCATTTAAATTGCATTAGAATAATCTCTCCATCTGAGAAAAAGAAAGTACAGCTAGCACAGCACCAAACCAAGGACCTGCTAATGGAGGACTGCATGAAGATAACTAAAGTGCCATCTAATTAAACTGTCTAATATGTATATTACAGCCATTACAGAGGCTGATTTGAAGACAGAATGTGTGCATTAAGTCACATTAAACTGTAATTGGAGTGGTTTCATTAGACACTGACTGGAGAGTAAAGTAAACAAATAAATCATGCTTTTTTTCTGTTCTGCATTCGTGCCTCCTCTTGCAGAACAGCAGCTAATAGAAAAATAAAAATTGAACGCTGGTCCATGATGAAGTTGGTATTTGGCATTTGCAACGCATATTTTCATGCTTTCATGCCCTTTGATATATCCATTGTGTTTGCAGCTTGCCCACACTCATAAATAACCCAAGAGCAAATATTATGTAAACAACAAATCAGTTCTCACGAAAGTCTGGCGAAACTGGAGGTTTTCCAAAGCACTACTCTTGGTTCAGACCATGAGCTGGTTCTTTAGAAGAAACAAAAAATCTGTAAAGGAGATGGAGGGAGACCAAGATCAAGCAATATATACATCACAAATATTTCATTATGAAAGCAGAAAAGTTTTCTCCAGGTATTATAGGCATAGTATTTGAGAGAAACAGAAAGACAGGGAGGAATAGAAAGAGACCAAGAGCAACAGAAAGAAAGGAAGAGAGAGCACACAAAGAAAGTTAATCAGGCCAAGTACAGATGACAAAGCAATTGTGCATTAGACCTTATAAAACTATAATGAAATGATTTAATTGAACTAATTAGAATCCGAGGCCATGAAAGGTAGCACACTTGTGTGTGTGTGTGTGTGTGTGTGTTTGTGTGTGTGTGTGTGTGTGTGTGTGTGTGCACTCAATGCATGATATTTCACTCATACCCTTATCATGAAATGCCTGATCCTGATTGTCAAGTCAACTTCATCAAATGGCCATGTGAATCAGAGACTGAACTCTCAGCATGAATCTGGTCTCCTGCAGTCTCGAGAGAATAATGAGAACTCCACACAATGGGTCTGATTTCAGTCCTTAATCAAACATATCTAAATGCCCTCCTGATTAAATGGCACACTCAATTAATTGCAGTGGTGATCTTTGCTGAAGGGGTCTTTACATGTACTTGATGGAGATGAAAAAATGTCTACGAACACTCATATTGATGTGAGAGTGGGTTTGATTGAGCTGCCATCTTATTACTTGTGATTCCAAATGTTTTAAAAACCAGATATGTTCTGCCAAACTTATATAACGCAGTGCAGAGACAGAGGCTAGTTGTCACACTTTACTCCTGTTAATATTTTCAGGGTAGATTAATTTTTGAAAGTAGATTTCTGTATAGACACATACATTAAAGACTTATGATAGTATTACTATAATAAAAAGCTGTTCAACATTTCCACCATTATTGCTCAGTAAAAACAAAAACAGTTAATTTAACAAACATGGACTCACACTATGGGGCAAGATGTCACAAATGGAATCTGCTGTTTATTAAAACTGATTTGAGAAGAATCCCTTTTTTATTGAAAAAGGAAATCGAGTCTTAAGAAGAAGCAGGCCTAATATAAACAATATTTTAAACAGTCAAACATTCATGAAACACAAAACAGTTTACAAAACAGCAAAAATGGAAAAGTGACATCCAAACACAGTATATACAGCAGTTAAAGTTTTTTTGGGCTACAGAACTGTAAATTATTATTAATACATTTGTAAAAACATGTAAAACAGCAACATATACTGTGTATCAAGGTGACAACTTGCCCCAATATGAATTAAATGACTTGCCCAGACATGCTGCAAATATGAAAAGTTCCCCTTATATAGTTGACCATTGCCTTAATATGTTCATTTTTTTTTTGTTGTTTTTTGTTTATTGAACATCCAACCATCCATTTTCTATAGATGCTTGTCCTATGTAGGGTCACCAGGAGTGCTGGAGCCTGTCCCAGCTGTCTCGGGGCAAAGGCAGGGAAACAACCTGGACATGTGGCCAGTCCATCTCAGGGCTAACACACACAAACACATTCAGACTCTCATTAACACCAACGGGCAATTTAGAGTCTCTAATTCACTTGACCTGCATATAATTGGATTGTGGGGGGAAACCGGAGCACCCGGAGGAAACCCACTGCAAACTCCACACAGAAAGGCCCATGGTGAGCCAGGACTCGAACTGGGGTCCATCTTGCTGTGAGGCGACATTGCTACCCACTGAGCCACCGTGCACCATTACAAATTATGGTAATATTGGAATTATAGTTTGTAGGATCAAATTTAAAAAAAAAAAAAAAAAGTTCATTTAAAGGCCCTGATATACTTCCAGAGAAGTTCTTCTATGTTCAATTATTTGGGGGTAAAAAAGAAGTTCTAAACAACTGAGGTATACTGTTTGCAAACATTCTGACACCAGCCACACTGATGTGGGAGGCGTTTAGAAGTACATTTAAATATGAGGAGGCTACATGTAAAACCTTAAAAATGTGACTTTTTGTCTCATTCTTTGAGAAGAATTCACAAGAGGTCAGTAAAAGATGCTGTTTTAACCACTCAATGATTATTTAAAGTAATATACTGTATATGCAGTGGAACATGTTTAATTTGTCTTGTTTACATTCTGAATGCATGATGCTAATGCACTAACATGCTATACGCGTCCAGAATATGCGCTGATTACACTCTGTTATTGTAATTTATGATGACACTGATACTACTGCAAAGATAAGTTTATAAAAGATTTTGTTCAGAATACAGACAAAAGAATGTTCATAGAGGCATATCTTTTGGCAGATGTGTGATTCACTTTTGCTGCAGATGGCACATAAGTGAATGAGCACTTGAGAGAATTTGAGTAGATTTGATTCCTTTTGTAGAATAATAATAATAATAATAATAATAATAATAAAACATTTGACACGTTCTTGTAAAATGTCTCTGTGCGCAGTGTTGGGCAAGCTACTCAAAAAACATTAGCTAGCAAAGCTAACAACTACTCAACAGAAAAATTTGCTAAGCTAAGCTAAAAGCTACACTTCAGAGAAAGTATTAAGTAACACTACAAGCTACATGCCCAAAGTAGCTTGCTATATTTAAGCTACTTCATTTATTTCAACCACAGATGCAAGGAGGATACCGTCATAGAAAAAGCATCTAAAAGACGTATTCACATGCCGTTTATCAAAGCCATGGTACAGTATATTACAGTTTAGTGCAATCCAGTATACAAGTATACAGTATGGTGCAATACGTATGTGCACGTAAAAAACAAACAAACATGTAAATTCATATTTAGACATGCTACCTATAAAAACCCATGTGTTCAATATGTAAAATCACTATTTCTTTTATAAATTTTATTTTTAGATTTATACTACTACCTCTACAAACACATACCCATTTGAACATAATTTCCTTTACACATTCCAGTATAAAAACTCTGTACATATACTATTCTGTGTCTTGCTGTTGTATTTCTGAATGCCACTGAAGCTTTTGATAAGAGGCCAAATTCTTTGTGTGTGTGAGCACATCTGGGCAATAACAATGTTATTTTTGATGGTATCAGATGGTAATACCATGGTACTTTGAAATACAACTACCATATTTATGTACCTTTCTGTATTTGCATGGTGCTTCAAAGTATTTCAAAGAATACCATGTTACTACCATGGTAATTTGATATATGATAACCATATTCATATACTGTTGTATTTATACATGGTGCTTCAAGGTATTTAAAAAATTATTATGGAACTTCGCTGTATGATTACCAAATTCATATACCATTTTATTAGCATGGTGCTCCCAGGTAACGGTACATGTCCAAATAACATGGTAATGCTACGGTACTTTTTATGTGTTTTCATGTAGGCTAATAAGTGTTTTGATACTCTTTTTGGCTGCTAAATTTCTTTACCTGCAGAAGACGTTTACAAGCTGCACACGTGCTGAACTTTATAAGGACCTTCTTCATCACTGGCAAACGATAGGATGCATTTGCAGGTTTGGTTTCAATTGATTGTAGATTCACTGCAACAAGCGTTATCTTTATTTTCCATGTTTTCAAATATTCCGTGAGTGCGTTGGCAAGTGAGAGAGTGCACAAATGATTAAGCAGTGCACGTGCAAGCTTTCTGAGTCATTTGGATTGAATCGCGAACCGATTCAGACTGCTTTCCTATCACATGTGACCAATTAATTGTAAAGAACTGACGCAAATGAGCGATTCATTTATGATAGGACATCTTTAGTTCTGATTCAAATCTGGCGATAGTAAATACCGGATACAAGGCATGATGTAGTGGTGTAGCTTTTGTCCAAAATTTGCCGCTACCTAGTCAAAAATATAGCTTCGCTACTGAAAATCTACATGATATACAGTAAAATTAGCAAAGCTAAAACCTCGTTACTCAGATATCTAGTTAAGCTAATAGGTTCTGCCCATCACTGTCTATGCGAACGATTGTACAGATGTAGGTACATTTGCACCAGCTCGATAATAACTCTGCACTCCCGTGTATTCATGTTGAATAGGGACTGAACAACGTAAGCAAAGTAGTAGGTGGAGGTTCAGGTCACACCTACCGATGACATGGACCAATGGCAGTAAAGAGTTTAGCAGCTGGTTAGAAGTTTTCCTAAAAGTTTGCCCAGACGAGCTGTTACGAACCACCTAAATAAATGCAAAAACACCTTCTTTTTGGCCAGATTTAGTTTTAAATTATTCGTATGAAGTATATTAAGGTCTTAAGACAGAACTTGGTGTTTGAAACCAACATAACTTAACTAGCACATGTGACTTCTAGCCTCTGTCTCCCCTATATACAGATAATATATGCGGTAGAGAGTAAATGAGTAAACAGTAAATCAGCTTCTATTAGTGATTAACGAAACTGGTGCAAATTTGTGCAAAAGTTCTGTACAGAGTTTATGGGGTTTAATTCACAGCAATAGTTTTAAATCTGTAGTTGAGCACAAATGTATCTAGCTGTGTTGACTACACAGAGAGGTGAACAATTCCCACATGTCCACATGGAAGAGTGAAATACTGTATATGATGTGTGCCATCCAAGACAGTACTAAGATAGCGCTGTTACCCAGTGTGGGAATCTGCATATGCAGATGATGTGTATTATGGAGCCTCTCCAAATGGCTCTCAACAGTCATTGGGCGCACAGTGGATCGAATGTGCCAAAGTCGTTTTGACATTTCAAATTGCACTGAGATGAAACAATATCACAGTTTCGGATTTCAATTTGAGGCCCTGTGGGAATATTGTTTCAAACCATTACTCCTCATCATGGCTGAAATGGCTCTCCCCATTGTGTGCCGCCCCACTGTTAGAGCCCATGCGTCGGAGAGCTTTGAGATGTACCAGTCCTCCGCTGCACCAAATGTACTGTGCTTTAAGCAGCCACTAAATACAGCAGAGCAGCCTTCTGACACTTGAGTAATCCTCCCCAATGACTTTGCTGAATACTCTCTACAGTAACCCCAGTGTACTGATGAGCCTGGCACACTAATTTATCTATCACAAGTCAGACAGTGTGGAACTTTTGGAGTTAAAGAACTGGCGGAATCATGCGGCTTTAATCTGCTCTCGCTGCTTTGGTGTGCGCGGGGAGTCACGCGTGTTGTCGTGGGAGGCGAATGATCTTGCCTGTGTCCCCCGCTAACCTCGACGATCTTTCCCTGGGACGGGCAATGATCTATCTGTACTTATAATTCCTCCACCCTCTGGCGGGACGAGATGAATCATACCTGTCAATCGTGTCTCGGATGGGGGCGACCGTGTTTGTTTATATCGATCAGCGGCATATGTGACACAGCTGTTGATGCAGCCCGGGGCCTGCCGCTTTCACTCCTGCTCGTCTTGGCAACCATACAGTTGGCAGTGACAGCCGTGAACGCACACACAGCAAATCAATATAAACAAACATGCAAGCGGATCGAGAGTAATGTATTTTGCCTACATAGCCTGTTGGGAGAGTAAAACAAAGAAGAAATTCATTTTGATAATGCAAGGGCCCCTCTACCCCCTAACCGCAGCACGGTTAGTGTGGTCTTGAATTTTCCTGCGATTTAGAGATTTACGACATCTGAAACCTGAGCGTATATCCCAGCAGTCCAGAAGCTCAGTAAGCAGCCTGCTAGTTAAGAGCAAGAACATACCTCACCTCAGCAACACAGGTGGTAACCATTTATGGGTGTTAATTTGTGCTACCACTGTTTATAAAGTTCAAGGATAATTAGCACAGGGGTCAAGTCACAATAGAAATGAGCAAGTCAAGGGGCTTCTCTGGTCTCACATTGTGTCTGGAATCTTCCACCCACAGAGAGTTGAGGGTCTCAGGTGATTAGGGTAATGTATCAACGTTACTAATGCAGCTGTCGGGTATGCCTAAATGCTTCTGGGCCCTTGTGCATTTGCTGTATACTTCATAAACTACCAAGCTAATGGTTTTTAACTAGTTTGTTTCAGAACCAACATTTTTAATTGGACATCAAATGGTGACCCAAAACAAAATTGTACAACTTTTTTACTAAAATTGTTTAGCATACAAAAGTGAACAGAAATGTCCTACAGTAAAACAATACAATTATTAATCCAACCAAAGCCTTAACAATATGCCACATTACATAGGCTGAATTGGAAATCTGACAGTTTTTAAAATGCATAAACAACAACTGAACGGTGATTGTCCAGTCTAATGCATAGGACAAACACTGTGCCAAATGTTATATTAGTATTAGCCACATTACCAAGTGCCAAAATACTGTAGAGTTTGATTGGATGCATGACTTTTGACCTCAACAACAAAAGAAATGATAAGCAATTTATCCTCCTTTCAAATGTTTATTAGCCTGTTTATTTTGTTACCCTAACTATGCATGAATATATAGTTAATTGCCGTTTATTATTTGCATTTAGCATTGTTTTTCCTTGCTGTCTGTGACATCCAAACAGACCTGGGATCCAATTTTGGGTCACGACCCACCAGTTGAGAACTACAATATGCCACATGTAAAGCAATGTGTTAGGCTAAACCACTGCCTGAAAATGGCTTTGCTTTGGAGCTGGACTTGCCAGTATAAACAGTACGACTGATCTGTTCAGTGCGTTGATGAGGGACGCCAGCAGCTACACCTGTGTAAACAGAACACTCTCTCCCAGAGGAGCTGTGCTGCACAGCTGCAGGACAGCCGCCCATCAGTGCCAGAGCAGACTGTGGAAAAGTCTCAACTCTGAACACACATATACAGATACCAAACAAACTACCACCCAATCTACTTCAAAGTGTCTAACAGTCCTAATGAGAATGGTCTTTAGAAGTTCAGCAAGCCTTTTAGAATAATGGGAATATGGAGCACCTGGTATGTGGCCAGTGCAAAGCCAGTTTCACAGTGGCCTGCGAGATTCAAGTGATTAAGTGGTTGCTGAAGCATATTAGACACAGAAACGAATGTTCTTTAAACACTGTTAATTTAATAAGTCAGTTTCATAGGTCACAGAATTTTCTCTGAATTTTTCCAGAAAAAAATAGTTCACAGTCTCAGATTTCATCCACCAAGTGTCTTGATCTTTCTCAGAGTCTGGAGTTGATGTCAAGCTCAGGTCATTGCCTAATCCCCAAATCTCCAGATGTAGAAGATAGCCAACTCTCTGGGCCTTCTACAAAATAAGAATTAGCATTCTGTTATGTAAGATTTATTTCATAAGAGCTCTCTCTCATCTTTTACAATTTTCAAAATAATGGGGATGGGCGGATTGATCTTATAGCATTGATGTTTCCAAAACTGATGTTATATCACAAGGATCAATCTTTACATAATAATATCAATACTAAGTATTTACGCTGACGGGTGGGGTGCACTATATTGTGAAATAAGTTTGCACTTAAAATGTTAAAGTCTCCAGATACATATTCAGGCATAATGTATGTGGTATCATTTGAAAGTTTAGAATCTGAACTTTTAACAGAATACCATCAATTTTGCATTTGTTATATAAAATAACACAATAAGGGCTGAAAACATCCACATAAAAAAGCACCACCTATATATTGTAGTTTATTTTGTTGCCCCAATACCGCAGTTCAAAAGATTTTCAAAAGAATCACACAGTGAAATATGATTTCTGTAAGACATCAAATAAAAACACATTTCTTATGCACTGAAAAATTCAGCTGTAAGCCCCAAATAGCCAAAAACATTATATCTGCTTTTACTTTAGGCAGTTTTCTAAAAAATGAGCCATTTTATACTTAATAATCCAAGATGTCCACAACAAAATATGCAGTCCAGCAGGGAAAGTATGCAAAACAAATCATCAGAAAAATATGTTATCGACTATAGGTGATAAAACATTTTATATCATCACAAAGGGGAGATTTCTAATGACACCTAGATTGCGCTTCTAGTCTCAGAGGCTGAGGTATTCGATGAAACAATGGATGTGGTGCATGGACTGAAAATTAGTCTGAATGTCTGTGGTCGAGCACATCTGTGAGGGCTAAAATGTGTTAGAAGCTGGAGTAAGACAAAGTTTTACAATATGTGAAATTTATTGTAATAGCTTTTGTGGCATTTCTTATGTCTTTGTTTGTTAATTTAAATGTAATTTAAAGGTGCTGTAAGCGATTTTTTTCATGGAAAGATAAGCAAAAAATGTTCCTATTCCCTTAAAGATATTAATGAAATAAATGTCCTGAGATATCTCACTAGTCTCTGTGACAGCTGTAGACTTTGTAAACAGCAAACAAAAATGTGTCCGCGAAGCGCGGACATTGACGTTCTTCACCTGTCAATCATTTTGCTCGTTCTCATAGTATTGTAGTTGCAGCAAATTATTAAGGCTAACTGCCATTTTTAAGCCATGTTGTTCATAACAGTTGTCTGTTGAGGGCGCATTCTGCATGATGTCGGTCTCAATAAAGCTAATTTGTTATCTTTGGAGTGCTGGGTTTTGGAAAGAGGGTGCGTGGCTAATTCAACGGCTCGGTCTCGTGGAAGTAGAATGGCTTAAATCGCTTACAGCACCTTTAATGACTGGTCACGTTCTGTAATTGTTATTAATAAATTATAAAAACAGAGGTCTAACAAAAAGGGTCCATCACTAAAATTGACAATTTTTGTCCATTATAATATATTACTATTGGAATTTATATTTATAGTTTAGAGTTATATTTGCCTTGAAACTTGGTATCGGATGAAGAAAGAAAGAAGTTTTACCGGTCATTCCTACCAAATGATTAATTATAAATACACTTACAAAATGATCTGTGATATTATTTAAAAGCAAATGTGACAAGTTTAACACAGCTACTTAATGTTTTGGATGAAGTTTAATGGAAACCATGAGAACTACTTCAGTAGTGCAGAGAGCAGGACAAACTTCAGTGTAAGATATGCAGTTATCAGTGCATGAGGCATTTATGAGTCTGTGTATCTCATGAGCCCAAATTAATTTAAGGGCTATCAGTGCTGCACACTACTTGCCAAGAAGAAGTGTCTGTGTAACAGCGATAAAGCAAAGAAACCCACCATAGACTTCGGGCATGGAATAAGAGGAGAGATTAAAAAATATATACTGTATAATATGAGTGACTATGTGTGTGTGTGTGTGTGTGTGTGTGTGTGTGTGTGTGTGTGTGTGTGTGTGTGTGTGTGAATTGTTTTTTATGGTTTACAAGGACATTTTTTTAGGTTACACACTAATAATTACGAGGGTATTATGCTATAAATGTGTTTTTTGAGGACAATAGTGTCCCTGTAATTCAAACAGCTATGGTTAAAAACACAATTTTGCTGGCTTGTCTAGATAATGCCATGCACATTCTCGAGTTAATTGACTGCCGATGTATCTAAAAGGTGATTGGCTCTTTTACCTATAAGGCAGGACTTCCTTTCTACATCTGTTGACCATTGGGCGTTCCAATTTCTCCCATTCATTTTATTAGAAGTGGCCCGTCTCTGCTAAATAGTAACTTAGTGTATCGCCAACAGTGGTGTCATTCTTTCCTCTTGCTTTTACTAAATTTCTATTAAATTTCTCTTACTTGTAATTATATGTACGAGATGGCGAAATCATAAGACATCGTACAACTTGGCTCGTATTAAAAGGTGTGACTTATGTTCCTATAGAGACCAACCAATCAAGATATAAAATTTTAGCTAGTCTTCTATACAACACTTTACTTTAAGAAAAGAAATGTCAGTAAACAAATTTAGTTACTCATTCCATATTTATTTATGCAATACAAATGACTGATGTACGTACAGTATGTCAATAACCTGTAACATGCTTCCCTTTTCTCTTTCCAAAGAGATGTTTTCTTTCTTTCATGGTACACAAAAGTCATTTTCCAATTAAAATCATGGTTTCGATTTAGGTTTATGTTAGGGGTTAAACTTAGGGAAAATCATAACATCATCATTTGTTGGTTTGTTTATTTTTCTCAATTTTTACAAGCCATCTTGTATGATTTCTTACGATTTTGCCATCTTGTTCTAACTATTATGACTTGACATGAGAACAGGTTGGAAATAAGTAACAGATTCAGTTTACACCTCAGTGTTTCTGTACCATGACAGGTAGAGCATTATTGCAACAGTAAGGTCATTAGCTCAGTTCCCAGAGAACACACAAACTACTAAAATACTGTAAAATACTGTAAGTTGCTTTGGATGAAACTGTTTGCCAAATGCATGAACATGAATGTAAACAGTGCCTAGCCATAGAATGTCATGAAATCAAAAATAAATTAAAAAAAGCATTTGTTATGCTTGACTAAAGTTTGCTCATCTCACAGGACGTCTGAAATTACCTGTGTCAAATACAATATGTAAATATGAGAATGTAAAGTACTGTTAAATTATAATTTTAGTGCATTTTATTTGTTACAATTAAGAAGAATGTGTGTACTATTATTATGTATGCTTTTATTATGTTTTTGCTGTTACTTAACATGATGTTTCACTAAGATGTGAGAGTGTTTGGAAGTTGTGTAACAAGCAAGATTCAGAGCAATACAGTTTTCGACCGTCGTTCCATATATTGTTGTTATTATATAAAGAAAAGTTTGTTCCTGCTTGAAAATTCTAATTAAAGAGGAATCAAAAGGAATATAATGACTTGGATGAGTTTGTCATGTCAAACTTGTTGCTTTCATATGGATGGTACATTTCCTTGCTCTAATTATACAGAGTGCAATTATAAAAAGATTTAAATAGATTTTGCTAAATCTTTGCTGAGAAATATCTTATCAATCCTTAACAAGGACCTGCTATTTGTCTGCCACGTCTGGTTATTTTCTGAGGATGAAACAGTGCCGTATTGCAAACAAGGATGATTCAGTGCGGAGTGTATTGCAGAATCACGTGTGAATGAGATTTAATTTGCTACTTATGATAAAGGATGGATTCTTTGACTTTTCATGGACTAATTACAGTCATGTGTGACATAAATATGTCTTTTTAAATGCAATCAGCTTGCCGAGGAAAACAAAACAAGTTTATATACCACTAACGCCCAAAGATTCAAGCAAATCATAATTTTTCCATTCCAAAGAATGTACTGTAGTAAAGCTTAACCTCTCTGAATTAATCACAATAGACTGGGTGCTGCATGCAAATTAGAAAATTAATTATGCAAAACACATGCTAAGCAAGTATTCCAAAGTCTTTCCCTCAACGAAGGTGGAAAGCTTTATTTAAATATTTGAAAAAGACTTTTGCCCAGAGTCCTTGTACTACTGCGTGCAAAAAGCTACAAATAGATGAAACAACATTTATTTATGTTTCAAATAACTGACTGAACCCTTTTAGCTATTGAATCAGTACAGCACACGTGGACACAAATATTTCTACCCCACTCTCTTCACAATAGGGACAAACAATGATACAATGATTTCCAAAGGCCAGCACAAGTCATTTGTTTAATCTGCAAATGTCACTAGTGTCACCCTATCAAAGTGGTGTTAAATTTCTCTGTATCAGTTTTCTCTACTGAGTAAATAATGTGTTATACAGGCTCATTATAAGCAGATTAAATCTATTAGTTACTGCTGTGCTGCTCTCAAATCAGCTTCCCATAGGAGAGCAGAAAATCATTTTAAACTTCAATAAGTTACAAGCAGTGGCAAGCCTCTCCATAACCCACACTGCCCCAGGCAGCAATAAGACAGGATGCAATTATGCAGGCAAAATTCAACACAAACAAAAGAAATGGAAATTAGCTTTAAATACCAACAAAAAAGAGAGAGTAGAGAAGAAAACAAGTTGGTCTCTTGCTGTTTCTCTTTTTCTGTCTCCCTCTCTCTTTCTCTTTTATTGTGAAATTTCACATTGAGAATTTCAAAGCATTGTGTAAAAATTGTGCGGCACAAACACCTGGGATTGTTAAGGTAAATTAGCCTTCTTCCCGAGATGCTGTATGTGAAGCATTCATGTGTTACATGCAGACAACTTAGAACACATTTTTAAATATTGTGTCAGTCTTATAAAAGCTTAATCAACATACATGTGAATTGTGTGAATGTAAACTCAGTGACAGAAATATAGATTACTGGCCGATAATCGTAGACTGCCTTTGACCATTGACCTTAGATGTGTACTCACTGTGTATCTGTATCTCAAAGAAGAAAATCATAACTGAGCTAAGTATAGGACATAGGATTAGTTTTTCATTTGAATGGACCAGCAAACAGACTCCTCGTTTAATGTTTTCATGATCCAGTTTATTTGTACAATTGATGAAATTTATTGATTTGATGATTGATTTATTGATCACTGACACAAAAATAATTAGCTTATACAAATCTTTTTCTTATTCATTATTCATTATTTTTAGGTAAAACAATGTAGGTTTAAGTGGAACTTGTACTGAAAAAACACAATGCTATTTCAAGTCAGATAATTCACTAATCCAAAGCACTGCTGTTACATCTAAACTGTTAATGTTAAAGCCATACATTATTACATAGAATTGTACACATACTGTATATGCTTACTTCTTTTGCTAAATTATTTATGAAGACCAAAATAGGTTTACTTCACAGGTTTACCTATATAATAACATAAGCATCACTAACTATTTGTAGTAAAACTGCTAAATAAATAAATAGGTAGACACATAACTGTTTACCTTCAGAGAGAAACTGATATTCCATGCTTTCCAGAGATACGTTTAAAATACATTCACCATCAGGCAAAATATCACACAGGCCACAGGAGCCAACTTTCAGCGACACAGAACATACATAATAAACAGAAATAACTTCTGTTTAGATGATTTCCTGTGGCAATATATGACATCATTATTTATCTATCTGATAAATTATCATTGGCACAATTAAGAAATAATGATGAAGCCTTTCACCCAAGCATGACTGAAATAAAACAATGCTTTCTGCCCCTTTGCTTAAAAAATAATACGAAATTTGACTTTGTATGCTCCCAATAAATCTATTCAGTATATTCGAAGAAAAAAGATAGACGTTAAATTTTTCATAACAGACTGCAATCAAGTTTTCTTCATAGAACTCTCTTTTTAAACTAATGCTTCCCATTCATTTCATACATTTTATAATTTTATAAATACTTCTGACTGCTAATGTGAATCTCATGCAGTTTTACTTTTTTTTCTCTGTAAACAAATCAAACAACTCAATTTCATTTTGAAATAGAAAGAACTGTTTTATAACACAAAATAAAACTGATATCTTGTTTTAAGGATGTTTACACGCACACACACACACACACACACACGCACGCACGCACGCACGCACACACACGCTCGCACACACACAAACGCACGCACACACACGCACGCACACATGCGCGCACACACACACTTTGACAAATTTCTCTCAAAGAGGAATGTAAACATGCTGTTTGTAAATTGTTAAAAATTATAAATATAATTATAAAATATTAAATTATATTAAATATTAAAATATATACAAATCTAAATATTATATGAAGTTATAATATTAATTTAAAATGTTATTAAATAAACAT
This sequence comes from Myxocyprinus asiaticus, assembly GCF_019703515.2. Classification (NCBI taxonomy): domain Eukaryota; kingdom Metazoa; phylum Chordata; class Actinopteri; order Cypriniformes; family Catostomidae; genus Myxocyprinus; species Myxocyprinus asiaticus. Next base: position 18,033,079 of record NC_059377.1, read on the forward strand.
AAACTTTTGTAAATGACCCTCTTTCTGTCTCTTTTAATTTTTATTTATTTATTCTTGATTATTTTTCATTTTTCAGTCTTTTCCTTCAGTGCATTTGGTAGTGTAGATTTGAAGGTTTAGTTTGCGGACTCGCCCTCTTGATGACGTTTTAGGATTTACAGAAGGAGGGAATAACTACTGATTGGTTGGATCGAACATCCATTTGACATCGACGAGACTGAACCAGGAACTACGGAACAGATTCTTCCGCTCTATAAGTAGTAAGTCTGTGCTCTCGGGCATAACTCTTTCGTTTTGCTCAACTTAGTCTTTTTCCTTGCGTTTAGATATCTGGTATTTAGCGGAGAAACAAAAAAGCTTCATTTTAGCCATCTGTCACGCTACACTTCCCTAAAGAATACAAACAAACGTTTTTGATTAAGTGCCCGCCTCCAGCGTAGTCTGCGATTGGTCAGTTGTTGCGCTCACTGTGTATTGATTGGACTGTTTGTGCTTCAGGTCAGAGTCCAGGAACTGCATGATTCGTTGGCAGGATGAACATGGGAAACCAGTTTAGATCTGATGCATTTGCATTACGTGGCATTTAGATAAACACGAGGAAAGGGAGGGAATCACATGTCGAGGTTAAATTCGCTACTAAAGCCAATTTTCACCCTTCATTTTCAGCTGTTGCCCCTTTTTATTTTAAATAAGGAATTTACATAGTGGCTCACTTATGCATTGTGCTTATACTGATTGATAAAGCATAGCATTTCTGCCAGTAAACCCAAGAGGCGCATATATATATATATATATATCTCTTATCCCACATATTGAGATTTTCATCTGTGAAATTAACAGGTCTCTATTTCTACATTCATTTCACGGTTGAACTCACATCTCCCATAGTTATTCAGATTATTATTATTATTATTTTTATTTTTTTTATAATGAGGTTGAATTCAGTCATATTTCTGCTCCTGGCTGAAATCATGATAACCTTCACAGTTTGTATTGAACACTTGATTACTAAAATGCTTAGTGCTTTCTTTCTTTATTTCATAAAAAAAAAAAAAACACACACAGAAATGCCCGAGGTGCTTATTTTAATCTTAAATCTCGTTCAAACTGAAACCTTTGTAGTTTGGCTTCTGAAAAAAGATTCTGGTCTCAATTTGAGTATCAAAGTGCTGGTACACACAGCCCACGGCTGCCTCCATCTATTTGTGCATCGACCACAGCTCACTCAACTTTCTATGTTGTTTGCAATTTGGAGACCGTAATCTTTGAAGATTTACAAGTATTAGAATATTTCATCTGTATCTCTTATTAGCTTTACAAAATGTTGTGTAAAATAGCTTTCATGTAATTATGTATCTTTTGCGCACATCTAGGCTAAATGCTCTCTTGTGAGGTGAGGAATTTTGCTTGGTCAGAGCTGACCAAATAGCACACTCTGTGACCCTGTTACTTCCTGGCCCCTGATTGAATCATCACAGATTACAACGCCAGAGGGTATCTGGGCAGAACAGGACAGAGGTTTCTAGAAGATGGGCATGTACGCCACTTAGCAGCCCATGTCAACTTCCTTCAGTGGTCACACTCATTACAAAGTAAGCATTTGGTCACTGTAGGTCATGCCCCTGGGCTTGACTCAAACCATGTTGTGTAAACACAGCAATGGTTCTCTTCCTCCGGTCTCTTTGGGAAAGTAATTCGCTCCTTTTCTCCTACTTTGTTGCTGTAAGTGGAGACCTTGTAATTACATCAACTTAAAGTAAAGATTGAAGACATCATAACTGGGATGCTGAGGCGACCCTTGAACTCATTTTGCAAAGACAACCATAGGGGAGATTTCAGCTCACAGTCATGCCGCAAGTAAGGATGAAAACAGCCTTGCAATTCTCTGTTTACATGCACCTCTGCACTTCTTGCAGCTCTTCGCTGTTTTCCATGCTAATCAGTGTTACTGGGCTCTGCACACCTTTCCTCAGGAGATCTCTACGGCTTATGAGCCAAAACGGATCGGGTCGAAGGTCTGGGAGTCAATTTCTCAGGGAGAGAATAGGTCAGAGAGGTTTAAACATGATCAGAAACATAGACGTGCCCTTTGGCTCATGCATCCTTTTTTCCCAGTATTGTAAGGAGAATAGAATCTTGATAAAGGGCTCCCTGACCAGCTGACGATAAAAAACAGCTTATGAGGCTATAAGTATTGCTAATGCCTTAATGCACTTAACCCATTACCAATTTCAAATTTCCATTTCCCTTCAAACTAACCATTAAAGCATACATCATAAGATTTCCCTTCAGTTTTTTTTCATCTCAGTTGCTATGGAAATCAATCTGAGATCTCTATCGGGAAAAGTCAGAGTAGTGTAAAATGAGATGGAGTGTATGCCCCTTTACTATAAATGGACAGTCTTGCAGTGTTATAACCACTTTAAAAGTGCATTGAATGATCAGACACCTACAAATCATACATATGGCAACTAGATAATTTTCTCTGCATTCTGTGACATCATATAGAAAGTTTCAATCAAGCATGTAAATCATTATCTATAGTACTGTGCAAAAGTTTTAGGCACTTGTGAAAAATGTTGCATAGTGAGGATGTCTTCAAAAAATAATGACATAAATAGTTTTTATTTATCACTTAATGTCATACAAAGTCTAGTAAACATAAAAAAGCTAAATCAATATTCGGTGTGACCACCTTTGCCTTTAAAACAGCACCAATTCTCCTAGGTACACCTGGACACAGTTTTTCTTGGTTGTTGGCAGATAGGATGTTCCAAGCTTCTTGGAGAATTCGCCTCAGTCTCAATTGCTTCTGTCTCTTTAAAGGAATAGTTCACCCAAAAATGAAAATTTGCTGATAATTTACTCGCCCTCAGGCCATCCAAGATATATCTGAGTTTCTTTCTTCATCAAAACAGAATTTAAGACTTTTAAGACGTAATTTCCAAATAATAATTAAAAAATAAACTATGTAAACAATGATGCGCTTCCTGACTCCTCCTCCACGTGACGTGTGACCTTACCAACAAGCTTACGTCATCCCTCTCATGAGCGCACGTCACAGATGTACGGAAGCGAACATTTGTAGTTAAAAAGTATATGAGTATTGTTTTGTTTCTCAAAATAATCAATCATTTGGGTTCAGAAGAACTTTATTTGTCGACTGGAGTCGTGTGGATTATTTTGATGCACCCTAAATATGCATTTTGGACTGTCAAAAAATGGAGTACATTCACTTGCATTGTTTAAAGGAGGAGGCCTGAAATGAAATCCTAAAAGTCTTAAATTCTGTTTTGATGAAGAAAGAAACTCAGATACATCTTTGATGGCCTGAGGGTGAGTAAATTATCAGCAAATTTTCATTTTTGGGTGAACTATTCCTTTAAGTAATCTCAGACTGACATGATGTTCAGTGGGGGGCTTTGTGGGGACCATGACATCTGTTGCAGTGCTCCCTGTTCTTCTATTCTAATCTTTTCTATTTGCAAAAGTAATGTTTGGGAGTCTAACATTTATATTTCGTATTGACACACTAAAGCTGAAAATATAAATAACCATTTTAAGACAAATGCTTTTGTGAAACACCTTATGTGCCTAAGACTTTTGCACAGTAATGTATATGAAGACTATGAGGTGAACTGATAATTTATTTTGCCAATGTCTAGCTAAAGGTGCACTCAACAACTTTTTTGTTAGTGTCATCTTGGAGTTACAGTGACACCTAGCGACGTGGATGCAGCATCATCCAAATCGATAGTTTTTAGTTACAGATGCCGTTGTAGAAATTCACTATTCACAGTCAGCCAAGATTAATTTAATCAAAGAGTGGAAGTGTCCAATAACAGGATGGTTACTGAGATTAGGCGAGCAGTATTCAACTGGTCATGTGATTCTAACATGGCAGCCCCCATGTGGGGGACCCTCTCCATGTAGAATAATACAGCTTTTATAAGGTTACTGATATGACAGGTATCTTCATCACATGTGAATGGTCATGATTTTATACATATGTTTCAAAATTACAATTAATTTCTTTAGGAGTAAAACTTTTTTAATGGGGAAAAAAATTACTGAGTGCACCTTGAATACATTGAATAATTTAAAACATGGACGCTTGACCAAAGAAATTCAGCATGGAGCAATTCAGCACAAAATCACTAGGCTAAGTGTAGGATGCTTGCAGTCATGGGGAGACTTTCAAATTGACCTTCACATGATTGAATTTCTTGAAGTCCCTTGCCATCTCTGGGGATGTGCCTCACATAAAATTCCTCTTTCTAGTTTCAAGATACTTTCTCTCTTGCACAAACACTCATGGGTCTTACAGCAATTTGAGAAGGAATGCTGAATTCTGACAGTGTAGATGGACATCACTGGTGATTTTTAGATAAGCAATGTCTAACTGTCAGGTCAAAATTGTTAGTATGCCCATTCATACACAAGCAGTGCTGGGTAGTAACAGATTACATGCAATCAGATTAAATAGATTTAATTAAATTTTAAAATAATTGTAATAATCAGATTAGTTACTTTTTATGGATTACATGATTACAAATTAATCAAGCAACTGCAGAAAATTTTTCATAATTTATTGATCCCTCTAATTCTTTTTATTTGAAATTAAATTTTCATTCTAAATAAGCCTACTGCTGATATACATTTGGTAAGTCTTGGAGTGTTTGTGTAAAGAGGGGTGGTTGTGGAATTGCATACACAGACCGGATACGAGTCATCAGCCAGCTGGTCATACTGAAGATGGAGCGGTAATCCACACGTAAATGCTGAACCTATTGCATTAGTGCAGTAAAGTTAGTTTTTAGTTTGGCTAATTGCTTTTGTACATGTCTTCAAAAATGTACATGAATGCGCTTTTGAGACAGTTTTTTATTTTATTTTAAAGTTTTCTTTTATGCATTTAAGCAACATTATGTCAGAATGGTACCATCTTATCCTACTGAAATACACGTGACATCAAATAAACAAGAATTAGGTCAGAAGTAATCCAAAAGCAATCAAATTAGATTACCTTGCTGACTAAAATCCTAGTAATTTAATTTGTAATCATTGCAAAGATTATAATTCAGAAGTGATCTGAATTAAAAAACCCAGCACTGTACACAAGTATTTACAGCCCTTCATTGATTTAGTATTTTCCCTTTAGAGACATATCCTTAGCAAATTTATGCTTGAGGACTACAGTACTGTTTTACATTTGAAATACTTTTTTTTAAGTATTTGATCACACAAAGCTATTGTTTGGATTTAGACTTTAAATATAGTACACAAGTCATATGGACTATGGTACTTTAATGGTGTTGGGGTTTTTTGGAGCTTGACAGATAAGGTCATGATAAACTGTCATTGTATCTTAACGAGCTGTGTGAAAAGTCTTCAAAAATGTTCCTTTTGAAAATAACAGCATGTAGGATTATAATGATTTGAGGGTAACTAAATTATATTTTTGGTGAACTATTCCTGTAAATTTTTCACTGTTAACTGCTCTTGCTCTTCTCTCATACACACATATTTTTCATTCTGTGTGTTTCTTAGGTGAACGATGGGAAAAAAGGATGCAAGTTCTGTCAAGCAGCCGGTCGATCAGTACCGTAAACAGATCGGTGAGAATCTCTGCGCTTTCCCATGGCTTTATCTATAAATATGGATGTTTGTTCCAGTGTTTATTAAAGAGAGTTTGAAATGTTGCTTTTTCTCCATTTCAAGCACAAGTTATTAAATTACTTATGAATGTAACCCATGAAAACAAGCATCTGGGAATTGATGTGAATAGATAGCCTAAAAGTCTAGAGTCTCTAAGAGTTTTTTTTGTTTGTTTGTTTTTTTAGCTGGATAAGAATATTCTAGTTTAAGTCTTTGACAGGATGAACACCCTTTTACCCTCACATATTGTCTTTCTTTTATTATTTTATCAGTCAAGTTCAATGGCAAAAATTTCCCCAATGCAACCTCAATCACTAGTTTGGCTTCCTCAAACTCAGTTTCTTAACCAAGGCACTATTCGGCCTATCGATCATGTGTACTACCTGTTAGCATGCCAGCTGTGGTGGCGAGAGGAACATGGGGTTGTTTCCTAAGAGCAAGTCAGCATGGTTGCTAGGGGCTGCACAAGGGAAAACAGTGCTGTAAATAACTAGCAAAGCTGTATAAGTGACATGTATCCTGAATGTTCCTGTAGCTCAACTGATAGAAAATGGAACATACTGGCAAAATGTATACCTTGAATGCACTGTAAGTCACTTTGGATAAAAGCGCCCCCCCAAATCCATAAGTTTAATCTAAATGTAAACGAATCAAATTGCAAATCCAGCTCAGCACACAGAAACAGATTTTGGTGAACATGCATGCATAAAGTGAATGTAGGGTACAATGCAGCAAAATGTATCCCCTTTACGGTATTTTATTTTATTTTTTTTTCTGGTCCCAAAGTGTTAAATTATCTTTTAAAAAAGATCCTAAAAAAATGATAAGCAAGAATTTCATCTCAAAATATACAGTATGTAATGCTTTCAGTCTCATTGTACCCTACATTTTGCTTTTGAAAGTTCATCATACTCATTACTTTATGTGGATGGGATTCTTACCGACTTTCCAAGAGACTAACTAACAGTAGTTTTGTGATTGCACTAAAAATATCTATTACCAAGATCATCTTCCCACAGAAAGAACGTATCTCATAAGCATGATTTAATATGAGTGCATATTGCACCCCTTAGCAGGACTACTTAACTTGCGTTGCTCTATCACCTTGCCTTATCGTGCCAGTGCTGCATGACTATGCCAGCAACGTAACAAGCTGAACTCCCGCTGGAGCCTGTGAATCTCAGACATATACCATTTTGTTTTCTTTCTTTTCCATCTCATCAATTCAAAGACATAAAAGCAGGTTGTGAACAATTGAGTGCCCCCAGCCCTCCCTCAGTTTGGTTTGAAAAGAAGTCTATATCATCTTATTTCTGAGAATCGCTGTTTAAAAAAAATAAAAAAAAAAATAGTGTAAAGCAGCACAAAGTGAGAATACACATCGTAATTTTCGATCGTAATGGGAAGATAATTTTATCCTGACAGGTCTTGCTATCTTTTTTTCTTAAGGAGGAAAGCTTTTGTGATGTCAAGTACCTTGTATGGCTGGTGTAGTGACTTTAAATACTGTTATTAAGCCCCATAATGGACTGCAGAGAACTGCCATGCACCAAAAAGGTTCATCGGGTCTGTGTGGTCATCCCCCTTGAGTCAAGATCATTCACACCATCCGCTCTGTCTTTGTCCAACAATTATTCGCATGAGCAAATACTCAGACACATCCCTGCCTATTAACTCTCCCTGTTTGTGAGGATCATTGTGTGTGAATGTGCACTCAGTGGATCTGTGTATGGTTTTAATATCTCTGTTGTGGTTCAAGGCTTTTGATGTGATGTGATTGTGAGTTCCAAATCGTTCTCGTGTGTTTGAGTCAGCCAAGTATTGCTGCATGCTGATATGCCCTCTTTCTTTTTAAAGACAAAAACTTTGTGTTATTTTGTTTACAAACTTCTTGATTTTGACCTCTGTCCACTCCTAGTTTGTGTATATCGGTAAGTGCAGGAATGATATTGTGCACATACAGTAAAGGCCTGTTCACGCAATTTCGATGCAACTAAATGGCATTAAAGTATAAAATAATTTTATTGCACCAAAACTACTCACACCAAGTTAATCAGGGTTTTTTTTTTCTTTTTTTTCTCCCCAATTTGGAATGCCCAATTCCCAATGCGCTCTAGGTCCTCGTGGTGGTGTAGTGACTTGGCTCAATCCGGGTTGTGGAGGACAAATCTCAGTTGCCTGCACGTCTGAGACGTCAATCCGCGCATCTTATCACGTGGCTTGTTGAGCACGTTACCGCGGAGACATAGTGCATGTGGAGGCTTCACGCAATACTCCACGGCATCCATGCACAATTCGCCATGCGCCCCACCTAGAGCGAACCATATTATAGCAACCACGAGGAGGTTACGCCATGTGACTCTACCCTCCCTAGCAACCGGGCCAATTTGGTTGCTTAGGAGACCTGGCTGGAGTCACTCAGCACGCCCTGGATTCGAACTCACGACTCCAGGGGTGGTAGTCAGCATCTTTACTCACTGAGCTACCCAGGCCCCTGTTAATCAGAGGTTTTGTCCTAACCAGCCAGCGACAGGACATTCTTTTTCTGTGGCATCATGGCGGGTAGCCCGACCACTGTGAACTTTTATTGGTCCAAAATCCAGCTTCCCATAACAGTACTTTAAACATCAAATATGTACTGATTGGCCACGGTGCACGCAGTAGTTTCACTTTCAGGTTTGTCAGGCAGATTGCTTGAAACAGAATTGTGATTGACTTTTTGTGATGTTCTGTGATGTAACTCTATTATTTAGGGTCCGATAGGGGTGTGCATTTCTGTAATTTTGATCACTCAACAGTATTCTCTGGGGGAAGTTGTTATTTTATGGTCTATGTAGATATGCACAGAATGAAATATTTAGTCGTTTGTGGCATGGGGTGGCGTGGTCATGCGCCTGATCGCCAGAGAGGGGGCTGGCGCTGCAACCAACCCGGAAATGCCGCCATGTAGTCCTCTGCCAAGGACCTAAAGAGCTGACGGCTCTATTCAGGGCTACGACCAACCCGTTGCTGGATGGCCTTCTTCAGGTGTTGGTAATTAAGGAGGCTGGCAGCGGGAAGTTGTTGTGCCGCAAGCTGTGCCTCTCTGGAGAGTAAGGGCCATAGACGGGCTGCCCACTGGTCGGAAGGCCACTTCCATACCTCCGCCGTCTTTTCAAAGAGGTCCAGGAAGGCCTCTGAGTCGTTGTCCGGCCCCATCTTCATTAGAGCCACGGGTGGGGTGGGTTCCAGGCAGGTTGCAGCGCCAGCCCCCTCTCTGGCGATCAGGCACATGACCATGCCCCCCCATGCCACATAGTTGAATTGCATCCCATTGTTTTTACAGCATCTTTCGATATGTATGTTGTATTTTTAGGATGTAAAAAAAAAAAAAAAACAGTTCAACTTTTAAAAATGCATCTATAAGGAATAGTTCACACAAAAATGAAAATTCTGTCATAATTTTATCACCCTCATGTTGTTTCAAACCTGTATACATTTCTTTCTTAAGGGGCAGTCACACTAGGCTTTTAGCACGGGAATTGTTTTCGGACAACACAACAGACAAGGACATGATGCCACGCCTTTAAGTAAATAATATAATCAGAAATAATATATAATATTGTATTACAAATGTTCAAATACACTCACTGAGCACTTTATTAGGTATACCTGTACACCTACTTATTCATGCGCTTATCAAATCAGCCAACTGTGTGGCAGCAGTGCAATGCATAAAATCATGCAGATACGGGTCAGGAGCTTCAGTTAATGTTCACATCAGCCATCAGAATGGGGGTAAAATGTGATCTCAGTGATTTCGTAACTGCTGATCTCCTGGGATTTTCACACACAACAGTTTCTAGAGTTTACTCAGAATGGTGCCAAAAAAAAAAAAAAAGAAAAAAAACATCCAGTGAGCGGCAGTTCTGCAGACAGAAATGCCTTGTTGATAAGAGAGGTCAACGGAGAATGGCCAGACTGGTTCGAGCTGACAGAAAGGCTACGGTAACTCAGATAACCACTCTGTACAACTGTAGTGAGCAGAATAGCTTCTCTAAATGCACAACACTTTGAACCTTGAGGCGGATAGGCAGAAGACCACGTCATGCACTTTATTAGGAGCATATTGTTCCTAATAAAGTGCTCGGTGAGTGTACATTGTCTACTTAATTAACTGCAACAATAAAACATGCAGATTTGAAATATATATTATTTGTATTAAGCCAAGAGGTCAGTGTGTTCCAATCATTTATTTTTCACACGTCCTCTCATCATACGGATTCACAAGTTCACCAAACTCTAAACTTTCTTCCACTGTGGGACACGATATTTCTTTGTATCTTGCGTTTCTGGTCTCCCACGTTCAGATGTGTTGGTAACACTTTACAATAAGATTCTAATTGTTAACATTAGTTAACAACATTAGTTTTGAACTAACAATGAACAATACTTTTACTGCATTTATTAATCTTAGTTAGTGTTAATTTTAACATATAGTAGCACTTTTTGTAATCAAAAGTTGTATATGTTAACATTAGTTCATGCACTATGAACTTTTATTACTTATTACTTATTAACTAACATTAAAAAAGATTAATGCATGCTGTGAAAAATATATTGTTCATTGTTAGTTCATGATACCTAATGCATTAACTAATGTTAACGAATGGAACCTTATTGTAATGTGTTACCGATGCGTTTGAATGGGAGTGAATGGAGCGCGACGTGTAGTGACTGGGGCCTTATGCAGAACGCAAAAGGACAGCCCATGTTTTCAGAACAATGGCAGTGGATAGTGCCTCACTTTAAAGCTTTAAAAAGGACCCAAAATTATCATAAAAGTATTGTATGCCTCTCCTGTGTTATATTCCTTGTCTTCCGAAGCCGTACCATACTAGAAAAAAAAAACAAAAAAAAAACCCAGAATTTAAGTCATTTTTCATTGAAAATCTTGATGTCTTGATGCGTTCACAGTGACTTGCATTTTTACCTTGCCTTTTAAACATCAAAAGAAGATGTGGTATTCAATAAAACATCTTGTTTTCCACATAAGAAAGAAAGTCATGCAGGTTTAGAACAATACAATGGTGTGTAAACAATGTGAATTTTCAGTTTTGTGTGAACTATTCCTTAAAGACAATGCATTCTGTTCCATTCAGTTGTGCTCTGTCTAGGTTTTTTGTAATGCAAGAACAAATCCTGTGTGTACATCCTCTAATACTCTCCATAAAGTGTTCAGTGCTGTTGCTACCCCAGACAGAACGGCACCCTGTAGAGTCATGACACAGGTTACCGCCCCTCGTCTAACCAATCAGACCACAAGGTACCACCCTAATGCCACCATAACAAATCACAAAATTAAAATGAGGCACCATTTCAGCACATTTGTTGTTTGTTGTTACTGGACTTTGTCACTGGATCGTTATGAAATGTTTTGAAGTTAATAAAACCAAGTCATAAAGATAATGCATTTTCATGATTTATCATTGCTGTCATTTCGAAGTACGCGAATACTCAGGGATGTGTGCACATCCCTAGCATCTGAACTATTAAGAAAATGACCTAGCCTTTAAGTAAAATAGTGATGGATAATCACAGTAGGATATTTCCAACAAGGTGTAAAGTAGTGTTGTTTCATTTTAAAAGTTGCTTTGAATATTGGCCAGTTGGGATTATTGGAATAATTGGAATAGGAGTAAAAGGAATAATTGTAGAAAGCTTTCTGCCACTCTCAAAAGAGCTTGTTTTCTCCTGTAATGAAATGCAATTTCTGTATTAGCTAGATCACAGTAGAAAAGGGCTGGGCTGAAGTATATGGAAGGGCAATCTGTTTGTGGATGAAGAGTTATGTTTTTAGAAGTGAAGTCAGCTGTGCTAGCTTTTGAAAGGTACCCCTGGTCCCATGGGTTGATTCTTGTCACTTTCTTGTCAGGATCTGACAGCACTGTGTGTATGGAGGGAGTCATACTGCTGGAGTCCACAGGAAACAGTGCCACATTATATTAGAGAAGCTCCTCTCCACTGTTGGTAAATAAGCGGGGGAGGTTTTGCTCTGCCGCGATGCAGCTGAATGGTGATTAATGATTGAAGGTGCGTTCAAAGCCTGGCTCTGTATTGCTGGCCAATTTGAGCGCAATCACGGTGAGACAGCAAAGCCAAGAAGGCTGGAGAGTCATCATCAGCGAGTACTCGCGCTGAGAGAAACGCCTCATTGAACGTGATGGCGCGTGATGCTGCATATTGGCAGGGCCACGAAGTATTGCTATATAAACAATTTATTTCGAACTATGATATGATTACAATTAACTATTCATTTGGAACAGATGGTTGAGTCTGTTTGTTGTGGTTATTTACACCACATCAGGAAGTTTCAAGAAACTTAATATGTCCCAGTTGGCTTGGAACAAAATGAGGTTTGCTTTCCACACTTGTAAAATCTCTGCAGGTGCATGTGTAAAACGCTGTAGTGAGAGAGTGAGAGAAAAAGGCAGATAGAAAGACACTGATATTATGTTGTGGCTGTCTGTTCATCCCCTGGAAAACCTAATTCCTTTTTTTTTTATGTATACTAAAGTAGGTTGTGTTGCCATATGCCTTTTTTCTAATTTATTTATTTATTTTTTCATGTATTTGAGAGAAAAAAAAAGTGTTAGCTAGTAAGAAGCAACATTTTATCTTTCTTTTTAGCTCAGTGGTTCTCAACAGATTTCATTTTTAACACCAGATTTTATATTGGACATCAAGTGCTGACTCAATACTGTAGTAAAATTTAGTTTAAAATCAATAAATTTATTAGTATAACTATGAACTGCATATATTCCTAACAATATACAAAATTATTAAAATTACATGGGCTGAAGTGGAACATTTACAATTTTGTTTTCTGGCTAAATGTCTCTGATGAATATCTGAATTTCAGTGATTTAATGCTCTCAACAGCAAATAATTAACTGCACAAATCATATTCATCCTTGTTGCAAGTGAACTACTAGGTCGTAATCTAGTTCATATTATTGTTATAATTATATTACTTGTACATTGCAAAGTTCAGCGGTTTTCAAACTTGTTTCCGGGGTCCCCCAGGCAAGGGGGTGCTTAGGGGTCCGTGGAAAATTTCAAAGAAAAAAATAAATACAATATATATTTTTAGGGCTGTTAAAGTTATCATAAGATAATAAAGATATTTATTCTCTAGGTTTAATGCAATAAAAATAACATTTACTGAATTTGACATTATAACTTCATTCATTCTGCTTTCTAAAGATTGGTTGGAAATGAATAGATTTATTATTCTTATTAATACTATTAACAGCTATAGTTTTTAAAGTAAGCAATTCAGTAAATCAAATCAGTGTATAATTTTTTTTTTAATAAAATGACAACATACAAGACAATTAGAAATGTCTGTACAGAAATTTGAATGTCTGTAATATTATGCTTACTATTTTTCTCATACAGTATATATGGTTTTTATACATGAAAATATATAGCTGCCTTTATATCTTGGGAAGGGGGTCCCTCGCAAGGGGATCGTCATATTTGGGGGTCCTTTGAATCAAAAATATTGAAAATCCCTGGCTAGTTAATGGCTTTTGTGGTTAAGGGGACTTTAAGCAACCTGTCTAAGCTACCATTTGCATTTTGCTTGTTTTTTTCCCCCCTTGCTGTCTGCAACCCTATCCATAAACATAATTTATAGGTGGTACATGTCCCTACCAATTTTTGCCTTTGGCAATTTTGTCCCCACCACTTTTTGAAATACCTTTAATCAGGTAAGTGTCTAATGCAGAAGAAACATCTCCAGTTCTTGCTCACGAGTTTCCATTTCGTTTGTGTGTGTTATAATAAGTGACGATCCAGCACTGGAGTTTGTTATTTTTAATGTTATGATGAGTGCTCATTGTGGTTGTTATCAGTGGAGTTTAGTGAAAGCGGGTGGCAATGTCACGTGCATTCAAACGTGTGCTCTTCTCGCAACGCAGCTCGCGCTCCTTTCCAGTTAAGTCGCAAAGCAAAATGCAAACAGATGTGTTATCATTGATAATATACATCCACTGACGTACAGCTGCACTCTTCGTTTATTAAAATATTTTTTTTATTAGGGAGGATTAGAACCTGGAACTACTTGTACTGGAGGCAAAAACTTTACCATGAGACAAATCAGTCCTTCTGGCCAAAATGTACTGATCCAAGTACTGACAGTGCCAGTTGTACACATCAAGTTATCAAATTAATTATGTGAAATATTTATTGGCATTTTTGGGTCACATACAGCTGAGAACCATTTTTTAGACAATACTTCTCTGTTAAACAGAGACCAAGCTGAGAACTCCAAAAGTCCTGCCAACAAGCACTGTGTTCATTATTTAACAACACAGTCTGTAGCAACCCAGCTTTAACTCCCTTCATTCGGCACTGGAACAGAATAGCAGGATGTTTACCTCTGATAATGGCCTCTTGCAGTCCTGCTTCGTGCCCACAGAAGGTGCACCATAAGGAAGGAGAGACCTTTGTGTCCCTGGGGAGTGGTCATTGTCTAGCTTCAGCATCTGAGAGTACTCAATCCTGCAGCCTGCGGGTAAAAATGGATAAGGACACTCTTTCTTTCCCCTGCTCCATGTAAATAAGTCTTAATGAGGCAGGAGTTGCACTTGAAACGCCCCCTGTGTGTCAACAGCTCTTGCAAAGACCTTGAATCTGACCTGGGTCTGCCGTAGCCACCAAGGACAGCCCCCTCCTTTACTCACTCTCTCTTTTCCCCCTTTTCTTCCTTCGCCTGTTTGTTTTTAATTAGAAAGACTGTGCACCTCACACATACCTTGCACACATGCACTCCAGGTGGCTGGTTTGCCCGGTGGGTTTGGTGCAGTGAGACAAGCTCACTGATAACTGCCACTCAGGTGAACTACTATGGTTCAGACTAACCATACTAATGTGTTCAGAATGGAATACTAATGCACTGGTTACTGCATATAATGCAGTATACACTGTATTGTATACTACCTACTATTTTGAAAAAATAGGATGTGAAACATTACACATTATGCAGCTATAAATGTTTCAGACAGTAGCATGTTACATTGTTGTCACATGACCTCATTATGTTGCAGCAATTGGTGTCCAGTTATCATGTCAGAAATACAATGTTTATTTGTGATTTTTAATCCAATTTTGTGTAAAAAAAAAAAAAAAAAAAAAAATAGATCGAAAATCGAACAAAAGTTAAATAATGAGAATGATAAAAATTGTGGTTGATAAAATGTCTGGTTCATTTGTCACACTTGGAAATGGAAGGTCAAGTTGAGTAAAGTATTCCAAGCAGTTTGCTTTGTGTTATGCTGCACATTTTGGCAAATGTAGTAGGTCATCAGGGTATACCATACTGTTCACAATATACATACTAAATACTACAGTAATAATATGAGAAGCATGCTCTTCCTAACATAGACTATATACACTCACTGAATACTTTATTAGGAACAACTGTGCACCTAATCATGTGATTATCTAATCAGCCAATCACATGACAGCAGTGCAGTGCGTAAAATCATGCAGATACAGGTCAGGAGCTTCAATTGAAATTCACATCAACCATCAGAATGGAGAAACGAGTGATTTTGACCGTGGCATGGTTGTTGGTGCCAGACGGGCTGGTTTGAGTATTTCTGTAACTGCTGATCTCCTGGGATTTTCACGCACAACAGTCTCTAGAGTCCGTACTCAGAATGGTGCCAAAAACAAAAAAACATCCAGTGAGCAGCAGTTCGGAAACACCTTGTTGATAAAAGAGGTTTAAGCTGATGAGCTACAACAGCAGAAGACCACATAGGGCACATTATTAGGACCAAAGTGTTCCTTATAAAGTGCCCAGTGAGTGTAAGTGGGATTGAACGTTTGTGATAATCACAAATGTTCAATCCAAAATATACAAAGCAGACACTTTGTATATTTTAGATAAGCCTTAAAACTAAAATGCCATGCATAAATTAAATAAATGCAAATTCATCTTGTATAAGGTACTACGGAAGGTTAACAGACTAAAATTAAGTGGTTAAAATAGGCAAATACATTAAGACCAACTAAGAATATTTCAGCAAACTCCATTAGTTTAATGATTCCTAATAGAACACTGATCAAGACAGTTGCGAACTCATTTTATTAGTTTTATTAGAACACCATTAAACTACTAAATAAAAAAGCTTTCAGCTAAGTCAAAATGCAAATGTAACTGAATATGTCATTGCAGAAATGACCTGTGTGCTCCATTCTCTATCAGGAAAACAGGATTACAAGAAAACCAAGCCGGCATTGCGAGCCACTCGACTGAAAGCGGAGGCAAAGAGGAGCGCTCCGGGAATCAGGGTGAGATGGCTGTCTTTCATTCTCATTACCTCCCCCTCGATCCCAACTGATCCCTCTCTCCCCCATCTGCCAAACCACACACACACATTATTCATCACACCTCTCCAACCTGAGAGCAACTCAAGCAGTCTCCATATTCATGAGGCAGAGAAGTGCTGGTTGACTCTCAGAGGAGTAGCTCTTTTTGTCCCTCTCCATCTCTGCTTCTATCTCAATATTTTTTCTCTTTCTCTCAGTTGTCACTCTAGCATAATAATAAAGTTGAGTATCCAGGAAAAGCTCCCTTTTTCACCATCTTTGTATGATTTCCATTTATATGTGGTGCTTGCTAAGGCAACAATCACTATTACAATTGCTTTTACTTAGGGTTAGATTGAACAAACTTGGTATGTCCTGTATTCACGGTTGGGCTGTTATGAAATACATGTAATGGGATTACGTATTTAGAATACAAATTATTAGTAACTGTATTCCAATACAGTTACAATTAAATCATTGGTAATCATAAAACAGTTCTATTAAAAAATTATTTTGTTTACTGAAAAGATTACTTTGAATTAAAATTTTTATTTGTTACATGTAATATTTATTCTATTCAGTTAGAAAACATTTAGCCATTTAAACAATGTGATCCGGGGAGCGTTTGATGTGTTACATTCATACGAGCAGGTGCTTTTGCACTGTTGTGAGTGAAAAGGTGGATATGACATCAAAGAGGAACTTTTACTTTGAGAGCTTAATAAAGAGAGCGCTCATACATACGATCAGAAAAAGATGTGGTTGTGTACACATTTTGTGGGGTTTTCAAGTTTGGAGCAGCAGCAGAAGATCACCTTGTTTGAATCTTCATGTGAACATTTAGCTTTATGCTAAGCTAAAATGCTATTTATAGCCCTTTTACATGCACCTACAACAATTGTTTTCCTGCAAAAACATCTAAAAACCTTTAAAACAAGATACACTTACTTTATCTTGTTTTAGAAGCAACACTGCATAAAATATTTAGTAGGGATGCATGATATATCATCAGCCGATATATTATTGGCCGATAACCGGGAAAACCTAAATATTATTATCGCGCCAATAATGGAATTACTGCCGATATTACTGCCGATAATTTGTTATGGTTTATTTGCTTGCAGCTGAGAATAGGTGTGTTCGACTTCATGCAGCGCTGCGCAGACCGATCGGTGCCTGACTTGAAGCAGTGTATGTCAGTTAGAAATTTTGTCCGACTTGAAACGGCACCACCAGCGTGTCACTGTGACGTATGCCATCAAAATACCGAAAGAGTGATTCGACAGCAGCCGTCTGGCTCAGCCAGCGCAGTTTTTCCAGAGCAGCTTCACGATCTATGAAAGACAACACGACTGTAAAAAGGTTCTGTGTTCGTGAACAATGGAGAAGTCGGGAGACAGCCAACAGTCAAGGTCAGTCTTTATTTTTATGTTCACAGTTACGGCTTATAGCCAACTCAAAATCAGGGCTCTTTGTTTTTCTGGTCTTTCTCTCGGCTCGTCCGTGGTGCTCTCTTCCCGCTTTGATGCTCTGGCGTGCCTTTTCAGGTCTCCCTCCGCCATCACTATAATTAGAGACAGGTGCTAGAGTAATCATAACCCAGGTGATGATCCTTACTGCTCTCCCTCTCCCGCAGACCAACACATGACCACGCCCCCCCCCCATGCCATATACCCCCACCGCTGACTCAGGCCGGTGCAAGATCCTGAAGAGACAGATACCAACGGGTGATCCGCGCGTTAGTGTCCTTCATGCGGTGGAGCCACTGCAGAGGAGTGTGATCAGAGCAGGACACTCCTTCTCGATGGTACTGTACTTTGTCTCACTGAAGGAGAGCATGTGACTAATAAATAGCACTGGCCATTCCTCCCCTCCCACCACCAGTGAGAGCACTGCCCCCAGCCCCCTGTCAGATAGATCAGTCTGCAAAATAAAGGGGAGAGAGAAGTCAGGTGCATGTAAAAGTGGCGTCCCACAAAGTGCGGACTTTACCTTCAGGAAAGCCTGTTGGCACGACTCTGTCCACTGGACCAGATCGGGAGCCCCCTTTTTAGTAAGGTCAGTCAGCGGTCTGGTGACATCAGAATAACTAGGCACAAACCTCCAGTAGTAGCCAGCCAACCCCAAAAACTGCCCTACCTCCTTTTTGGTCCTGGGCGCTGGGCAGGCTGCGATCACTGCGTTTCTTTTTAACCTGTGGATGCACCTGCCCATGATCCAAGCGGAACCCCAGATACCTAACTTCCACCCACCCAATTGCGCACTTCTTCGGGTTGGCCGTGAGTCCCGCCTGTCGCAGCGCTCTCAGGACAGCCCTCAGATGTTGCATATGCCGCCACTAATCATTACTATAAATGATAATATCGTCTAGATATGCGGCGGCATATGCTGTTTGAGTTCTGAGGATCTTGTCCATAGGGTGCTGAAACATGGCCTGGGTTCCGAACAAACCAAACGGAAGCATCACGAATTGGTGTAATTCGAACAGTGTGGAAAAAGCAGTTTTTTCTCGGGATATTGGAGTTAAAGGGATCTGCCAATAACTCTTTGTTAAGTCCAGCGTCGAGTAAAATTGAGCTGTGCCCAACCGATCGAGTAACTCGTCAATTCGCAGCATTGGATAAGCGTCAAATTTGTACACCGCGTTCACTTTCCAGTAGTCAACACAGGACTGGACCGAGCTGTCGCTCTGTGGTACCAGAACTACCGGGCTGGCCCAATCGCTGTGCGACCCCTTTATTATGAGGACATATGAGCCATGGGCTGCTCTCACTGCTACCATCAGGCAGGCGGTATCGCAGGATCAGGACCCGCACCAGCCGACTCCATGACAGCTTCTTCCCCCAAGCAGTCAGACTTTTGAACTCTTGATCTCTCACGATCAATATACAGTTGTGCTCAAAAGTTTGCATACCCTTGGAGAATTGGTAATATATGTACCATTTTTAAAGAAAACATGAGCGAGCAGGCAAAACACATTTCTTTTATTTCTTATGGGATTCATATTCAACTGTAGGTTATAACAGAATGGCACAATCATAAAACAAAACATGGCAACAAAGTAAAAATGAAATGACCCCTGTTCAAAAGTCTTCATACCCTTAGTTCTTAATACTGTGTATTGCCCCCTTTAGCATCAACGACAGCGTGCAGTCTTTTGTAATAGTTGTCTATGAGGCCCCAAATTCTTGCAGATGGTATAGCTGCCCATTCGTCTTGGCAAACTGCCTCCAGGTCATGCAAAGCAGAGTGGCTCGATGATAATAAGGTCAGGAGACTGTGATGGCCACTCCAGAACCTTCACCTTTTTCTGCTGTAACCACTGGAGGGTCAACTTGGCCTTGTGCTTAGGGTCATTGTCATGCTGGAAAGTCCAAGAGCGTCCCATGTGCAGCTTTCGTGCAGAAGAATGCAAATTGTCTGCCAGTATTTTCTGATAACATGCTGCATTCATATTGCCATCAATTTTCACAGGATTCCCCGTGCCTTTAGAGCTCACACACCCCCAAAACATCAGTGAGCCACCACCATGCATCACAGTGGGGATGGTATTCTTTTCACTATAGGCCTTGTTGACCCCTCTCCAAACATAGCGCTTATTTTTGTGACCATAAAGCTCTATTTTGGTCTTGTCACTCCAAATTACAGTGTGCCAGAAGCTGTGAGGCATATCAAGGTGATATGGTATTAATTCGGGATCATCTGCTAATAAATGAAAACGCGACAAAAACATGTATGTTTGTTACTTGGGGGCAATCATTGGCTACATTTACTTGCACCCTCATAATGCGATTATAATGTGATTAAGGCAATACTGCGATTAAACTGTTGGTCATGTAAACAATATTGCGATTATGCTTATAAACAGAGTAATGATAATTGCAGTAAGATATGTGGAGTACTCCAATTTTAATCACTTTATGCTGGCATGTAAACGCTTAAATCGCATTTCTTCCACTCTGACCAAAGTGCGCCTGCGCCAGTGCTGCAGACAGATCATGTTCCACTCAAGCACAGGTTCAAAAACATCGCAAAAAATAAGAAGCTGCACATACTTTTCCGCTTCATGTAAAACGGCAGTTCCATGCACTGTTTTCCAGCAGTGGTGCTCCCCCATCAACAGCCCCACGGCAAAAGAAAACATATTTTCCTGAGTTGTGAATGTCGTTTGCAGTCTGAATTGAATGTTGCGAAGATAAAAAGACCATATGCCGCAAATTAATGGGAAGGAAACACGTCTTTGAGTTTGTGCTCACGGGCGAAACAAAACAACATCAATCGTGTGTATTCCGATTCACACACAAATTACTCTTTTGAACCGATTCTTTTTAGTGAATCAAAACAGACAGAGCAACAAGTGTAGTCCAACAAACAAATGACTCTTATGAATCGATTCTTTTTAGTGAATCAAAACAGACACCACATCCAGCGAAGTCGAAAATGACTCTAATGAAGTGGTTCTTTTAATAAATCGTTCAAAAAGACTCACAAACTAACTGACAAATTTTCCTTATGCCAAGCTGTATTTAAAGAGACCTATTTGCAACAAGTTGTTTATGTAATAAATATTAATTTATAAAAAAGCATTAAAACAGCACATTTCTCAGCAAATAATCAAAGTAATGGCAAGTAGCATGTAAACGGGACTGAAGTGTTTGGCCCAAAACATGTAAACATCTAATTATTCCTTGTACTTTGTTTATTGCAATAATCAGAGTATTGGTGTACATGTGAACGTAGCCATTTTCGCTTATCACTTCATGAAACATAAACAGAATGTGGGAAATTGCACATCATTATTTGCAGCACAGCATTGTGATTAAAACAAGCCCCAAATCAATCTAACACGGATCATAGATGGCTAAAAACACTAGTTTGTGAGTGAAACTAATCTGCTTTTTTTAATGCATTTTATGAGTTGAGACTTTTCTAGCGTTATGACTCATGACTATTCGATCTGTATGATGTTACCTATTCCCATTATGATTGCTGTGTACATGTTTCATAAATTATACAGTGGAAATGTCACAGATGAGCGCTGTAAGCATCAGTGAATGCGCTTCCATTCCACACACAAAACACCGCGGCACACACAGTCTGGCTGTTGTCATTAATATTACACACCATGTATACAGAGTTTAGCGTTTGTATTGTGTGTTTTGTTGTATAATTTCCATTACATGCTGTTCATTTTTATTTAATGCATTATCACGTCTGTTTGAAGTTCATTATTCTCTCTCTGTTAGCGAGTCATCAGGATTACCGTAAACACTCATATAAATGAGTCATTTATTTCTCATTCAAATCAGCGTACATATGTTTTATAGGCACATTTGTGCTGGTTCATGTTACATCTGCCAAACCTTAAGCAGCAAGTCCAAACTCCAAGCTTTTAAATCCATCCATTCATTTTCTAAAGCTGCTTGTCCTATGTAGGGTCACAGGTATTGCTGGAGCCTATCCCAGCTGTCTCAAGCTGAAGGCAGGGAAACACCCTGGACAGGTGGCCAGTTCATCACACGGCTAACACACACACACAGACATACACATTCACACTCTCACTCTCACCTACGGGCAATTTAGAAATTCCAATTCACTTAATCTGAATGTTTTTGGACTGTGGGGGAAACCGGAGCACCCGGAGGAAACCCATGCGAACATGGGGAGAACATGCAAACTCCACACAGAAAGGCCTTGGGTGAGCTGGGACTCGAACTGGGGACCTTCTTGCTGTGAGGCGACAGAGCGACCCACTGAGCCAAGCTTTTAAATGACACATACCGTATTTTTCAAATGAGAAGTTTTTAAAGAATTAGCTAGCAGTTCCAGGTTGAAGGATTAAAAATTATTATTATTTTTTTTTTTATATCGGGTATTAGTATTGCCCACAATGAGCTGTGAATTATCGGTTATCAGTATCAGAAACCCAGAAATCCATATCGGTGCATCCTTAATATTTAGGCTTTTTGTTTTTTTTAGAGAATAAAATTTTAATATAAGTGTATTTTGTCTTAATGTACTGGCAAATGTTTTACTTGTTATTAACTAGTTTATAGTGAAAAGTGAAACAAATCTGTTTTTAAGTCATTAAAATTATTTAGATTATGTTACTGACCTTGAGTAATCTAACGGAATATGTTACAAATTATATTCTGTTGTAGAATACATTTTAAAAGTAACCCTCCCAACCCTAACCATATTGTTTGTGCTATTGACATGAATGATATGTCAAATCGTCTGGCTTGTTGAAGATCAGTGTGCTTTTACTTTTTTAAGCGATCAGACTTAAAATTGGCATGAAACGGAAGTTGCGACCAACTTTTCTTCCGTATTGTGACGTATTTCCGAGTGAAAGCTTATCGAACAAGAAAAAAATGTAGGGTGGGGACTTGAGTTTATCCATCGGCTGTTGATTGGATTGTGAAAAAAGGGTTTTGCATACCGGGGTGTAGGCAGATCTGAATGTGAGTTTTCATCAAGTATAGGTCTCTGCAGAACAGTAATGGATGTTTTCCAGTCTGTGGGCATTTTCAAACTGGGATGGGTGTTTCTAAACTATCCAATGAAAGTAGGGAATCTCAGTTTAGAAACGCCAATCCTTTTTTGGAAACATCCACTGGTTACTACACTATCCAATGATAGTAGGGAATCTCAGTGGCTTGAAAATGCCCACTGATTGGGAAAAGCCCATTTTTGTTCTGCAGAAACATAACAAATGAACCTCTTCCGCTGTGCTGCTCGAGCCAGAGCCGGTTACCGGGGAAATTGAGCAGCGATCTCAACACAATGATAATAGCACATCACGGATTTTGCTTATGGTGAGTCTGTAGCCGTTGAGAAACGAGTGAGTAAAATATCACAATATTTAAACGTTTTGAATCACAATACACTAAATATAAAGTGTAAATACACATACTTGTGCTGTACATCCCAAGATATCTGCATTTAAAAATATGTTTTAAGCTCCATAGGCATCCGAGTCGCGTTGTATTTAGTAGTGATCACCTCAGCAATTCAAGCGTGAAATGTCTCCAACACAACCGCAAATTTGCCATTATTCCTCCTTCGAAATGTAATTTCATGCCAGCCGGCCCATAACTGCCAACTTTAAGACTTTAGCCTGACAGATGATAAAACGACTGGAAAAATCCCAAAGACTCACATTGAAGGAGGTATATCTAGCAATATCAAGCTATATCTAGGGACAAAAACATTGTATAGAATTGGGGGTTTGGGTCAGTAAGAACCACCCAGAACACCCTTTCAACCACATAGCGACGCTCAGTGTCAACCACTCAGACACCTCAGGAATTGCAAAAAAAAAAAAAAAAAACACCCTGGCAACCACCCATAACACCCTTGCATCATTAATGGCGAGTTTTGCATGGGCAAGGACCACTTTAGTTTTTTTTTCAGAAACTGACAAATGTATAATATATATATATATATATATATATATATATATATATATATATATATATATATATATATATATTAGTTATTAATGTGCATTTGTTGTTATGTAGGTGGTATTTTAAAAATAATTTATCACACATCATGTTTATTTAGCAGTGAATTTAAGACGTTTTATGGGTTTAGAACATTTTCTGTAAAGATTCTCTGTCCATTGCTATCAGATCTTTGAAGATTGTGGTTGAAATTCTGAAGAATATATATAGAGTGGCCAGGAGGTTATTGTTTGGTTGTGTCTTTGGGTTTTTGGCATGATAATGTGTTTGTGTTATATAATGTTATTTTTCTCTTTTCATAAAGTCCAAAACTCAGTATAATGTGCTCACTACAACTAGCAGCAATACTCTCACTGAACCTTCACCCTGACAACAACCATGATCTAACAAATGCATAATTTATGAGTTGCAATATTTTCACAGTCGAATGGACAATTTAGAAACACTGGGGATAGTTGCACATAGCTGAATACAACTTTCTTAAAACTTGTGCTTGCATTTGGTTTAGTTTGGTATGAAGAAATCAAATGTTAAGGCTGAAGATCAGCTAGTCTTATCAACTAAATTGTTATTGTATAGAAAGCCCTCATTACAATTCTTTTAACCCTCATTAGTCTTTAATCCTATTACTGAGGCTTAATTCTGAGAAAATGATTTACCTGCACGTAAATTCCATGCTCATGTTTTAAAAGCCTTTTCATCCTTTAAATGACTTTAAATGCTCATTTGGGAAATTTGGGTCCAAATACATTTCTTTCCACAGGTATGTGAAGACTATGAGCTCATAGGTTAAAATATTTTTTTGTTTGTTTTTGTTTTTTTGCTTAAAGCAATGTCGTCTTATTTTGTCAGCAATTTAGTTTATTGTGTTCTGATAAAGATTTGGTCATTGGCCTGGCAAGT
Source organism: Myxocyprinus asiaticus (assembly GCF_019703515.2). Lineage (NCBI taxonomy): Eukaryota > Metazoa > Chordata > Actinopteri > Cypriniformes > Catostomidae > Myxocyprinus > Myxocyprinus asiaticus. The sequence goes on from NC_059377.1 coordinate 18,057,471, forward strand.
TTCTGAGGAACATGGACCATGATTTGTTTGTTCTGGTTCGAGGTGTGAGTAATGAGCTCCACATATGAGTTTTGTTCTGGGCGCTTTGCTGTCAGCTTCTCTGTGGTATGTCTCATTGGCTTTGCTTTTTTCTGTGGAACTGACTCAGACTTTTACCGCTTGTTTTTCCACAGGCCATTTTCTCTGGCCATGCATGCTTGGCAGGTGGCTCTCCATCCATGTTCATCTCTCATTCAAACCACTGAAACACATACATAACCAATGTTCCTTCTAAATTATATTCTTGCTGTGCAAAACCTACAGACCTTGAGTACAGCCACCTGAGTAGAAACATATTATGGGTGTTCAAACAGGAAATAATTATATAAAATCTAAATATATAGTTAGAAATACTGTGTGTGTGTGTGTGTGTGTGTGTGTGTGTGTGTATCAAATCAAATCAAATCACAAATCAAATCAAATCAAATCACTTTTATTGTCACACAACCATATACACAAGTGCAATGGTGTGTGAAATTCTTGGGTGCAGTTCCGAGCAACATAGCAGTCATGACAGTGATGAGACACATACCAATTTACAATAAACATCAGATTAACACAACACAATTTAAAGTCTAATATACACATAATTACACACAACACAATATACAAATAATAACATACACTGTACAGTATACAATACACACAATATAGATACACATTATTCAGTAAAAAAGTATATATAGAATGTACAGTAGGTTGTATTGTACTGTATTGACATTCAGGCTGTCGGTTGATAGTAAGTTGTTAAGAGAGAATATAATATAATAATAATATAATTTATGACAGTCTGGTGTGAGATATAAGAGTAATAAAGTGCAGTGCTGATGTATTTTGATCGTGGGAGATCAAGAGTTCAAAAGTCTGATTGCTTGGGGGAAGAAGCTATCATGAAGTCGGCTGGTGCAGGTCCTGATGCTGCGATACCGCCTGCCTGATGGTAGCAGTGAGAACAGCCCATGGCTCAGATGGCTGGAGTCTCTGATGATCCTCCGAGCTTTTTTCACACACCGCCTGGTATATATGTCCTGGAGGGAGGGAAGCTCACCTCCGATGATGTGTCTGGCAGTTCGCACCACCCTTTGCAGGGCTTTGCATTTGTGGGTGGTGCTATTGTCGTACCAGGCGGAGATACAGCCGGTCAGGATGCTCTCTACAGTGCAGGTGTAGAACCGTGTGAGGATGTGGCATTTCATTCCAAACTTCCTCAGCCGTCTCAGGAAGAAGAGGCGCTGATGAGCCTTCTTCACAATGACTTCAGTGTGGATGGACCATGTGAGTTCCTCAGTGATGTGGACACCCAGGAACTTGAAGCTGCTGACTCTCTCCACTGGTGCTCCATTGATGGTGATGGGACTGTGTTCTCTGTCTTTTCTTCTGAAGTCCACCACAAGCTCCTTTGTCTTACTGACGTTGAGGGAGAGGTTGTGCTCCTGACACCAGTGTGTCAGAGTGTGCACCTCCTCTCTGTAGGCTGTTTCATTATTGTCAGTGATCAGACCTACCACCGTTGTGTCATCAGCAAACTTAATGATGGCATTGGAGTTATGTGTTGCCACACAGTCATGTGTGTACAAGGAATACAAGAGTGGGCTGAGAACACAGCCCTGTGGGGCTCCAGTGTAGAGGGTCAGTGATGAGGAGATGTTGCTGCCTATTCTAACCACCTGGCGTCTGCTTGACAGGAAGCCAGGATCCAACTGCACAGCGAGCTGTTTAAGCCCAGAGCCCGGAGTTTCTCATCAAGCTTGGAGGGCACTATGGTGTTGAATGCTGAGCTGTAGTCTACAAACAGCTTTCTCACATAATTGTTCTTTTTTTCCAGGTGGGAGAGAGCAGTGTGTATTGTAGATGCAATGGCATCATCAGTGGAGCGGTTGTTGCGGTAAGCAAACTGCAATGGGTCTGGTGAGAGAGGCAGCACAGAGCAGATGTAATCTCTGATTAGTCTCTCAAAGCATTTGCTGATGATGGGGGTCAGAGCAACAGGACGCCAGTCATTTAAGCAAGTGATTTTGGATTGCTTTGGAACAGGCACAATGGTGGATGTTTTGAAGCATGTGGGGACTACAGACAAAGAGAGGGAACGTCCGTAAAAACACCAGCCAGTTTTTTCGCGCACGCTCTGATGACAGGGCCCGGAATGCCCTCTGGACCCGCGGCTTTGCAGATATTCACCTGTCGGAAGGATCGGGTTACATCCGCTACAGAGACGGAGAGTGAATTAACCTCTGTAGCTTCGGCCACGAGGGCGGTGTTATTTCCCTCAAAACGAGCATAAAAAGTATTTAGCTCATCCAGGAGAGATGCAGCGGTGTTCATGGCGGAGTTTTTATTCCCTTTAAAGTCCATGATGGTGTTAATTCCCTGCCACATGCTTCTAGAGTTGGTGGTGTTAAACTGTCCTTCAATCTTGTCCCTGTACTGACGTTTTGCTGTTCTGGGCATAACTGGCTTGTTTATGCTCCTCCACGTTCCCGGAATTAAAAGCAGAGGTCCGCACATTAAGTGCCGCGCGAACATCGCTATTAATCCATGGCTCCTGGTTTGGATGGATCCATATTGTTCTAGTTGGAATGACATCCTCTAATTATAATTAATTAATAATAATTATATTTATTTATCACACATTATACATTTTGCACATATGTGAACTTCTTTTTTTCACATATCCCAGCTAAGCTGGGGTCAGAGTGCAGGGTCAGCCATGATACGGCACCCCTGGAGCAGATAGGGTCAAGGGCCTTGCTCAAGGGCCCAACAGTGGCATCATGGCAGTACTGGGGCTTGAACCCCTGACCTTCTGATCAGTAACCCAGAGCCTTAACCGCTGAGCCACCACTGCCCCTGTTCTACGCACTTTCTGATGGAAAGAATGGAAGAGTGGTCCGATTTGCAAAATGGTGGGCGGGGGAGGGATTTGTAGCCATCCCGGAAGGGAGAGTAGCAATGGTCCAAAACCCGGTCCCCTCATGTGTTGAAACTTATGTGTTGGTGGTATTTTGGTGCGACTGATTTGAAACTGGCTTTATTAAAGTCCCCGGTCACAATGAACACAGCCTCAGGGTGCGCAGTTTCCTGCTTGCTTATAATCCCGTACACTTCCTTGAGTGCCCGGCCTGTGTCGGGTTGTGGTGGGATGTACACAGCAGTGATAATGACTGCTGTGAATTCCCTCGGTAGCCAGAATGGTCGACACAGAAGCATGAGAAATTCCAGATCAGGAGAGCAGAAAGACTTGATAGAATGTATGTTCCTCTGATAACACCAGGATTTGTTGATCATAAAACATACACCACCTCCTCTGCTTTTACCTGAGAGGTCTTTCGCTCTGTCCGCTCGGTGCACGGAGAACCCTGCGGGTTCAATGGCTGAGTTTGGAATCTCCGCAGACATCCAAGTTTCCGTTAGGCAGATAATGCAGCAGTCCTTCGTCTCTCGTTGGAAAGAGATCCACGCTTTCAGCTCACAGAGCTTGTTATCCAGAGACAGGAAGGCAACATTTGCCAGTAGAATACTGGGTAGTGTGGGTCGATTTGCACGGCGTCTTACTCTGATGAGAACGCCGGCTCTGTTTCCCCTTTTCCTCCTGTGTTTCCGCGGCCGGGCAGCCCAGACAAAGGGCTCCACTTGCGTGTTTGTAAACAGCGGGTCGGCATTGAGGAATTTGAAGTCCGGTTTACGGTGTGTAATTGCTGAACCAATGTCCAAAAGTGTTTGTCTGTCGTAGACAATAAGGCAGACAACATCCAAGACAAAAAACATGAGAATTGTAAACAAAACAAACAAAACACTACCATGTTGTGTCGGAGCTCGCAACACAGCAGCCATACTCGGCGCCATCTTGAGCATATATATATATATATATATATATATATATAAATGTGAATATATTTATAAATGTAATATATAGCAGCCTGTATTTCTCCTGAGGTTACCTGTGGGTTTTTCTTTGTATCCCAAACAATTCTTCTGGCAGTTGTGGCTGAAATCTTTCTTGGTCTACCTGACCTTGGCTTGGTATCAAAAGATCCCTGAATTTTCCACTTCTTAATAAGTGATTGAACAGTACTGACTGGCATTTTCAAGGCTTTGGATATCTTTTTATATCCTTTTCCATCTTTATAAAGTTCCATTACCTTGTTACGCAGGTCTTTTGACAGTTCTGCTCCCCATGGCTCAGTATCTAGCCTGCTCAGTGCATCCACGTGAGAGCTAACAAACTCATTGACTATTTATACACAGACACTAATTGTAATTTAAAAAGCCACAGGTGTGGGAAATTAACCTTTAATTGCCATTTAAACCTGTGTGTGTCACCTTGTGTGTCTGTAACAAGGCCAAACATTGAAGGCAAACATTGTAAACTTTCGATCAGGGCCACTTGGGTGATTTCTGTTATCATTATGATTTAAAAAGGAGCCAAACAACTATGTGATAATAAAAGGTTTCATATGATCACTATCCTTAAATAAAAGACCAAAATTTCACAATTTCTGCCAGGTTATGCAAACTTTTGAGCTCAAATGTATATATCTTTAAAAATTAGAATATATATTAATAATTCAGAATAAATTATTTTATATAGAGGCCAAACTGTTATTTTCTAAAAGAAAATAGGATAAAATAGTTATAAGTCTGTATATATAAATGTTAATCCTGAAAACAAACATAAATTCTCAATACATTTTTAAAAATTAGAATATATTAAGAATAAATAATTGTATCTAGAGGCCAAATTTAACTGTTATTTTCTAGAAGAAAAGAGGAAAAACATATTACTGAACATGTAAACATGCATTTTAAATATACATTAATTTTTTAATATATATAAATTAAGAATAATTAATAATAAATAATTGTATCTAGAGGCCAAACTTTACTGTTATTTCCTAAAACAAAAGGGGAAAAATGGGTTTATAACAGCTGTATGTGCCGCTGTGAACATGAAATCTCTGTACTGTTTGCTCGTGGTCCTGTTGTGAATTAATCAGCATTGCACATTTCCACACAATATTTCTCACAGCCTCAGTTTTATACTGCAAATCAGTGGACATTCATTTAGCCCTGACTCCAGAATTCTCTTGCTTTTTTCCAAATTTTTGTGTCCGCCATCTTCTCGTAATTTTTTCCATTATCTCGTGAGCAGCATCAGAAGTGAGAAGCTTTGAGAAGACATTGCACACAATCCTCTGTTTTTACGTTGTTTCGTGCTGCTCTCTGCTTTGGTCCCAGCTGTTAGTGTTGTGTTGGGTAGAGGCCCCAGAGAGCAGGTTGCGGCTGAGGTTTGGGCTGTCTTGGGGCCAGCGCAGCAGGCCCGGGTGGGTTGGCAGCCTATGCTGTCTGCTGTTCTCCACGTGGTGGCCAGTTGGTTTGCTGGGATGTTGCTTGCCAGCTGGCCACCTGCTGTGGGCATTTCTTGGCTCCCTGGTGCGTAGCTGAACGGATGGCATCACCTGGCATGAAGTAGAAGTGCTGGCGGCCTCAGCTGTGTGGGGCAGGTGGCCTGGAAAAATCTGCGCCAACTTGCCACCCCTGGAGCTGAATATTGACAGCCTGTCGGCCAACTTTATCTATTTCACTCTTCAGTACATTCCATTGCTTGAATAAATAATTCCCACTGATTTTTATCTAAAGTTCTACACACTTCCAAATATGTACCACGGTAGGCGTTTTAAATGTGTTGGTAGAAAGGCTAGGGTATATTTTGTTTTTCTGTATGCCGTTATGTGTCGCTCATGGTCGACCACTTAAGCCTTTTCAAAGTGTACTTTTTTGTATAGATGAATTACGGACCAGGCCAATCAGGCCAGTGCCCAGGGGCCCTTGACTACCAGAGGCCTGGGGGGACCCTGGGCTGCAAGGTCTCGCGACCCATCAACTTTGAAAATAAATGTTTGTAAATTTTTAAATATTTGGGCCCCACAGCTTATACAAGGGCCCCTCAACAGGGCCCTGTGACTTTTGGGCCCCTAGCCCTCTTATAGGACACTTTTGCCTTCCTGTTTCTAATTAAATTTTTTTAGCCATTCTTTAATCTTATAACGCCACCTGCTGAAAGTTTCCATGCTCTTCTGGAAGTAGAAGACCTTGTAAAATAATTTTTCAAAATAGCTACCTGCATATTTTGATATACTCATTTTATTTTAGGTGAAATCTTTGCTGATTTTGATAAAGTAAATTTAACAATAACGTTTGTCTTGTTACTGATATTTCAAAATGAGTATTTATTGAATTCAAGCAACATGTGCTCAAAATGTCATTATTTTATAGAATTTTTTTTTGTTAGGTTTAAAAAATATAATTTTCTGACTTTTATTTAATATGTTAGGCTTTATATGGTTAAGCTTTATTCTGTGTATAAAAGGGCTGTCGAACAAAAATGTTTATTATACAATTCATTGCTATAACAACATGTTTGCCCTACATTACAAAAAATAACCTGGCTTAGGTGTTTGTGAAAAATCAAATATTGATATTTACTTTTTGGTTCAAAAGGATTGATTAAACTAGATAATTAAAATTTGTTGAGACACTCTATAATGTTAGTCTGGCAAAACCATGTCTGAAAGTTTAGAATAGTTTTAAAAGGTTTAACACTAAGAAAGAAAGAAAGAAGAGAGCATCTTAAAGCAGATTAAAGATCTTGTAAGTTTTGACAGCTAAAGTTTGAAATTATGAACATTACAAATAAGACTCGTAGCTAATTTCAATATTCTGTCAATGTTATGTAGTCTAGGGGATTTTTGCCCTCAAATTTTTGGGATTTTTGGAGGCTTAAATAATGCCTTAGCAGGGCTTTTCGATGGAAAAATAATAATGGTAGCCAAGCTGTAGGGTCATTCCAAACAGAATTTCCCCCAAAAATGACCAAATGACACCTAGTTTTGAGCCCCACACTTTTAAGCCCTTCAAAGCTCTCACAATGGAGGGTAAAGACTTTGAAGGAAATAGGGTGTAGGGATGATCACTTCTGAATGGAACACACCCCATAATTCAGATGAGTTGAAAAGATATAGCAGAGCGAGCCAGAACTGCCTGAACTCTTTGCAGAATTTCACCAAACCCTTGCATAGATACTGTAGGAGCCTACTGTATTTGTTAAATTCAACAATATTTAAAGTGTTTGATGAAGTTAAAATATTTCATAATTTATGATGGCCCCTTTAAATATATGCATTTTGTATGCATAATTTTTAGTATTTACGTTGAGTTTACATTATGTATAACAAACGTAAAATGGTACTGTCTCTTTAAGAACAGTGGCTGTTCAGCGAACATGTTTCGGTTGAGCGGTTTCTTTACCACATCCGTGCTGTGTGTTTGAATTAATCTGACTGTAAATAACAGAACAGGTATTAAAAGAGATTTAAATCAATGAAAATGTATTATGTAGATCTCAACTTTAAACCGGAGGCCCCTAAAAGAAAATTGTCCCGGTGCCCTTGCTAGTCATAATCCTCCCCTGCTCTTTTGACAGCGAGCCCCTGAAGTATAATTTGGCCTAAAGATGAAAACTTTTCGTGCAAGACTCTGTATGACGGTGGGTCCCAAATGAACGTGTACAATTTAAAAGTAAAGGAATAATTGGAATCAAGAATCCAAATTAAGATCAAATCTACAATAATGACCATTGCTTGATTGGATTTATATTATTAACAGAGTCAGTGTCAATCTAAACTAAATTTACTAGTTTTCTTTTTGTTTTTTTAAATCCAGTAGCGCTGAAACATCCTGCCACCCTTTTGGATTACGCCATTGGGCCAATTCTTACATTGGAAATAGTGCACAATAGTGCCCACCTACTTTTTCAGCCATCTTGGTTCTGGAAGTTTTTTTCACATTCATTTTTCCCATAGGGATTTCATAAAATCCTTCATAAAAGAAGCCATGAACCAAAACCAGCCAGCTTTGAGGTGAATCACAAGATTACAAACTTTGATTTAAAGAAAAGTATTTGAAAATCGGACAAAATACAAAGGTACAAGACTGTGTACTTAACATGTTTCATGAGAAAATGAACTACAATCCCAAGAAAAATTGCGAATGATCAAATTAAAAACGTCCCACTCGATTGCATCACTGACAGTGCGTTATGGAAGTGTTTGCTGTCGGGTTCGTTTGGTGCTCTCTGTTTGCCTCAGTTCTTTGATTGGTGGTTGTTTTCTCTTTAGGACAGTGTAGTTATTCACCAGAAATTCCTATATTAAACACATTTTTTTTAAAATTACGTTTGATTATCGTTAATGATCGATTTCTCTATAAAGGAAATGAATGTGGTTTTTACTTCTGGAAACAGACTGTTGCAAACTTTTCCATGTTATACCATGACATTCTTTGATGGAGAGCCAAACAAATACAGTACCATGGTACATAAATGTGGTAAACATTTAGTACAATTGTATATATCAAAGTACTATGGTACTACCATCTGATACAACCACTGTATCATGCACAGAACTTTTTATTAGGATATATGACAAATATTTACATTACTAAACACTGAGAGCATGTTTTGGTAGATTCGGACTCCTAGATTGAAACACAAATCTGTCAGCACAATATTTATTACCAGACAAGGCACTTTGCTGTTTTATAAAAGAGTACTTCACATTATATGTGTGCGTATGTAGCCACACATCCATATCTCTCAATGTTTGTGAACTTTGTTTATGAGTCCCATTCACACCTCTGTGTTTTATAAGTGTTGACAGACCATGAGTGAAACTCACACATTTATGCCCCACACACACTTTTTTTTTTCTCCACAAAGATACCACAGGACACCAGCCAGCTGCTAGCAAAGGGGTTAGGTATAACAGCACACCTGGGTCAGCCGGAGATAACTACACAACCACTTAACATGCAGGAAAAATACCTCTTCTGCTGTTTATGTTGGACAGTGATGTTGTTGTGCCATACCACACCTGACCAGGTTCTGTGAGGACCAGAGTTATGAATGCAGGGTTGAATGAGAAACTACCAGAGTATTCTGTGAAACTAGAAGACCGTGAGTATTCGTACAAGGACACAAGGTGATGTCCATGTGTGTGAGAGAGACAGTGGCCTGTTGCCAGATGAATAGGAACTTGCTCCAAAAATGTCTCAGCTGCAGCTAAGAGCCACAAGATGCTGTTGGGAATTTTCCAGGATTTTCCATCAGAATGTGGGAGAATGAAGCGTAGGCCACTGAATTATTAGCTTTCTCAAGACAACAAGGTCCCCTCTCTTTGCTCACACACACACTCTCATCTGAGAATTTCATTTTCATACATCCTCCTCTGGACTTACTATGCCTTTTTCTCATAAAGAAAAGTGAGACCAGATCTGTGTTACCACATATTTATGGATTTATTGGGAAGACATTTTTACAAACAGCATATTTTAACTGCAAATTTTGTCTCTGTTGTCACTCAGGCTGTTCCTGCTAAAACAAGCATCGTAAATCAGCTTAAAGTAATAGTTTACCATTAGGTGGATCAAGTGCATGCTGTATTCTTTATGTCAACTAAACATCCAAAACAAGCGGAAATTTATTTTTGGAACATAAACGGCCTAAACTGCCAACTTTACATTGGCCCTCTTAGAAGCATAAAAAAACAAAAATGTATTTAAAATTGTAAATCAATTATACACAGAAAAGCAAGCTACAGACTTATCTGTGATTGGTTACAATGCTCAACCACTGAAAAAACACACATTAAATACAACATTTTGATGCAACATGAGTAGACCTACATGGACGATTCATAATTACACTGTAAAAACAAATCCTGTTGTTTTTAAAAACAAAAACTGGCTGCTGTGGTTGCCAGAATGATTATGTAAATAAAAAAAGAGTAAAAATGTACACAACTTTACAGAACAACCTGTAAATTTTACAGATTAAAACTGTTGCTTTTACGGTATATTTTACGGTGCAGTACCATCTTTTGTTTTATTAAATTATAAACTTAACATATTAACCTTCTGAAATGTAAAAATCAGTTTTTCACTTCAAAATGTATTGTTAATCACTGTAGTAATTACAGAAGGGCACATGATAACAAAGTTCATCAATAGTGGCCCTTCCAGGAGCAATGGCCAATAAACATGTAGAGACAGTGCTCAGTGTCACTCACACAAACACTTAACACCATCAGGGTACCACATGTGAAATTAAAAGTATGCAGTAAACATTAGCTACATCAGATATATCACAGAACACCCCAAAGTACATAACTGATATTAAAAATAAGAAGAAACATAATTATTCCCATAAAATATAATGAAATGTAATGGGTCACACAGGGAATTCTGGGAACGCCCGATTAGTGTTTTTTAACCGTAATTTTAACAATAATTTACCATAAAAAGTACATGTACTCTCTTGTTAAACATAATATACATTTTAACTGTTAATTATATGGAAAAATCATACTTTTTACATATTTTACCGTATAACTACATGTATTGTCTTTTTAAATATAAATAAAAAAATAAATTTACATATATTTTACGGTAACTACACGTTATCCAATTTAAGTTTTTTTACCATTAAATTACGGACATTTTTTACAGTGTAGTTAATTGTGGCAGCTGTAATTGTAATCTTGATTATTTATTAAATTAATTGTGCATACAATTAAACTTTTTTTAGTTTCTCACCAAAACCTATCGTATGTCTTCAGAGGACTTGGAATATGACACACAAGTCACATAGACTATTATGATACTTTTGGGTGCTTTTGTAAGCTTTAAAGTGAGTCATTATCAACTGGCATTGTATTGAAAAGATGGACCGGGATATTTATTTAAAAATTCTCCCTTTTGTCAATGATTCAACTGGATAGGTTGGGAAAGCCAGCTAGACCAACTTAACACCAGCTTGGCCAGACTGGAAGACAGGTTAGACCAGCTTAACCCTAAAAAAAAATACAGTTTTGACCAACACAAAATAGGAATTGTTTTAAAGCTTAGAAGCTCTACTTTACAATGCATGTAGACATTATGACCAAAACTGAACAAGTGCTTTGAAATTTGCAGACAAATCAGAAGTATTCCATTTTGATAATGTATTAAACATTTGCACAGTACATGTTATTGTAAATGGTAAAAACATCAAACTCAAATTTCCAAGTGTCATGTGTTGTTGGAAAGCTCTCAAAGAGTAGAATACAAACAGCCTATTTGTTTTACTAGCAGACAAAAATTTAGCAAGTAATAGCTAAGTGTATATCTTTGACATACGTGTTTCATGTGGACAGGTGTTGCTCATATGCTAGGTTTTCACTTAAACCTTTACAAAAAAATAAACAGAAATTAAAAATCACATATCATTACTTTGAGGAGGTGATTATCTTTAATACGAGCCCACGCACAAAGTTATCTGATGCATAGTTTAGATAATTAGATAACCTACACGAAGTACAATAAGCACATAGCATACAAAGCTGCAAACACGTTAGCTTTACTGGATCAGATGACATCATCGGAAATGCTGTAGCGTCATGGATTTGGTTCAGATTGCTTCTACCAGTGGTGATAATCCTCCATAATTAGGCAGAGAGTCATGTGATCAATCAGTCTAATTACATATGGCCACCAGAAAATGGTGCCAAGTACATGACACAGACTCAATGATGACTCAAATGGCACAGAATGAAACTCATTCTGTGAAATCTCATTACTAAAATCATGTTTGCATGCTATGCAAACCTTAAGTCATTGTTGTGTTTGCATGTGTAGTGTGTTCTTATGTACAATTATTATGTTTTATTTGTTTGGATAGGCTTTTGGACACTGAGAGGCTTTTTGAACACTATGATAAATTATATTTGTAATGCTATAACTTTTGATTGCTTTGTAGTATCAACACAAAATTTACTTGGTTACGGGTGATTGGGAACAAAACCAAAGCAGTTTTTCGGAGCCACCTTATTTACATCCTGAGGTAAAGTAGCAATAAAAAGGATGTGAACCCTTTGGAATTAGTTGGTTTTCTTCTTTTATTGGTCATAAAATGTGATCTCATATTCATCAAAGTTACAAGTATAGACAAAGCACAATGTCCTTAAGCAAACAACACACAAACAATTATAAGCTCTAAGTGCTGTGGGAAAAGTGAACCATAGGATTTAATAACTGGTTGATCCTCCTTTGGCAGCAATAACCTCAACCAAGCATTTCCGGTAGCTGCAGATTAGACCTGCACAATGTTCAGAAGGGATTTTGCACCATTCTTCCTTACAGAACTGCTTCAGCTCAGCCATATTCTTGAAATGTCTGGTGTGAACGACTCTCTTGAATTTATTCCACAGCATCTCTATTGGGTTAAGGTCTGGGCTCTGACTGGGCCACTCCAAAAGGTTTTTTATTTTTTATTTTTATTTTTTTTTTTAAGACATTCTGTAATGGATTTACAGTGCATTCAGAAAGTATTCAGACCCCTTAATTGTTTTTCACATTTTATGTTGCAGCCTTATGCTAAAATGCTTTAAATTATTATTATTATTTTTTTCACATCAATCTACATTCCATACCCCATAATGACAAAGCAAAAACCAGATTTTTGATAACTTTGCAAATTTATTCAAAAGAAAAAAAATGAAATATCACACAAGTATTCAGACCCTTAACTCAGTACTTAGTTGAAGCACCTTTGGCAGCCATTTTCAGGTCTCTCCAGAGATGTTCGATTGGGTTCAAGTTCGGGCTCTGGCTGGGACACTCAAGGACATTCACAGAGTTGTCCCTAAGCCACTCTTGCGTTGTCTTGGCTGTGTGATTAGGGTTATTGTCCTGTTGGAAGGTGAACCTCCGGCCCAGTCTGAGGTACTGAGAGCTCTGGACCAGGTTTTCATTAAGGATATCTCTGTATTTTGCTGTGTTCAGCTTTCCTTCAACCCTGACCAGTCGCTGCCGCTGAAAAACACCCCCACAACATGATGCTACCACCACCATGCTTCACCATTGGGATGGTTTTGCACAGGTGATGAGCGGTGCCTGGTTTCTTACAGACATGATGCTTGGAATTGAGGCCAAACAGTTCAATCATTTCATCAGACCACAGAATCTTATTTTTCACAGTCTGAGAGTCCTTTAGGTGCTTTTTTATGTGTCTTGCACTGAGGAGAGGCTTCTGTCTAGCTACTCTGCCATAAAGCTCAGATTGGTGGAGTGTTGCAGTGATGGTTGTCCTTCTGCAAGTTTCTCCCATCTCCCATCTCTGGAGCTCAACCACAGTGACCATCAGGTTCTTGTTCACCTCTCTTACCAAGGCCCTTCTCCCCTAATTACTCAGTTTGGCTGGGCAGTCAGCTCTAGGAACTGTCCTGGTTGTTCCAAGCTTAATCCATTTAAGAATTATGAAGGCCATTGTGCTCTTGGGAACCTCCAGTGCAGCCGAATGTGTTTTTTTTTTTTTTTTTTTTTGTAGCCTTCCCCAGGTCTGTGCCTTGACACAATCCTGTCTCTGAGCTCTGCAGGCAGTTCCTTTGACCTCATGGCTTGGTTTCTGCTCTGATATGCTTTTTCAGCTGTGAGACCTTATATAGACAGGTGTGATCTTTCCAAATCATGTCCAATCAATTGAATTTGCTACAGGTGGACTCCAAACAAAGTGTAGAAACATCTCAAAGATGATCCAGAGAAATGGGATGCACCTGAGCTAAATTTCAAGTGTCAAAGCAAAGGGTCTCAATACTTAGTGATATTTCAGTTTTTTCTTTTTAATAAATTTGCAAAGTTATCAAAAATCTGGTCTTTGCTTTGTCATTATGGGGTATGGAGTGTAGATTTGAAAAAGATAAAATAATTTAAAGCATTTTAGCATAAAGTTACAACATAACAAAATGTAAAAAATGAAGGTGTCTGAATACTTTCTGAATGCACTGTACTTTGATGTCTCTTCCCAAACAATTCAACCTTAGTTTCATCAGTCCACAAAACATTTCCCAGTAGTGTTGTGGAGTGTCAAGGTGGTCTTTGGCAAACTTTTGGCAGCAATGTTTTTGTTGGAAAGCAGTGGCTTACTTCGTGGTGTGCTGCCATCGACACCATGCCTGTTTAATGTTTTCTGTATAGTAGACTCATGGACAGAGAAGTTATCCAGTTCCAATGATTCCATGAAGTCTTTAACTGTCACTCTACGGTTCTTTTTTACCTCACTGAGCATTCTGCAGTGTGCCCTTTAGTCATCTTGGCTGGAGGGCCACTTCTAGGGAGAGTAACCACAGTACTAAACTGTCACTGTCTAACTCTCGACAGATGAATATCTAAGCTCTTCAAGACAACTTTGTAACCCTTTCCAGTTTTATGCAAAGCAACAGTTCTTGATCGTAGGTCTTCTGAAATCTCTTTATTGCGAGGCATGGTCCACATCAGCAGATAGAAAACTCAAAAAGTTTAAGTGCTTTTTTATAAGTCAAAGTAGCTCTAACCAACACCTCCAATCTCGTTCTGACTCTAATAAGCTTTTTTTTTTGTCATCTTAAGCCTATGGGGTTCACTTACTTTTTCCACAGCACTGTGAATGTTTAATGGGATGCGTTCAATAAAGACATGAAAGATTGTGATTGTTTGTGTGTTGTCAGCTTAAGCACATTGTGCTTTGTCAATACTTGTGACTTTAATGAAGATTAGATTAATGCAGGGAACAAATAATGCAGAAATCCAGCTAATTCCAAAGGGTTCACATATTTTTTCTCGCCACTGTATAATGTCAAATCAAGAAAAAAAGAAAAAATAATTTGCTCAAGTTTTTTTTACTGATTTTTCAGCAGTTTCTTAGGCTGAGAGTCTTAGAATTTATCATAATCTCTATCATTAAAAAATTTGAAAAGTTTTCTTTTAAATGATACCAAAAACTTGACCCTTCTTTCCTTGGGTATGTGAAAACAGGAAGTTCCTTAAAACAGGAAATCTTTAAAAAAAAAAAAAACTCAGAGCTTACAAGGTTAAACCAGATAAGACAATCAAACCTTATGCTAGTTTAAACTTTTTTTTCAGCAGGGGTATCTAAAAATGTTTCAACATTTTCACCAAAACATTTCACAAGAAATGATCGTGTCAATTCAAACGCATCCCTTGGATGCGATGACACTTAGGCTTCGACACAAAGCAGTCGAATAAAGAAATTAAACGTGAGCCTCTGGTAATATATGAAACTAAAGTGCATGAATTTTAAAAGTTTTCCAATTAAGGGAGGCTTAAGCTGTTTGGAGTCTGTCTGGAACAAGATAAATGCAGCGGGCAGCGAGTGCTAATGAGGACATACACACTGATGACTGCCGCCGCAGCTTGTACACAGATAGTCATGGCTGTCGTGGCGGCTGTTAATAGCCCCTTACAATTTATCTGCTAGAATTATTATTAGACTTCTGTTTGCTGGGTGGCTTATCTGCCTGCTCTGGGTGGATTTGCATGCTGCTCTATGTTTGTGTGCATGTGTTTGTGTGTGAATGAACATAGGAGGGGGAATGGATGAATGTGTTATTTTCTCTTTTTTCCTGTCTGCCTGCTTGTTTCTGGCTTTCTCTTTATACAATATAGAGACTTATTTTCTTTTAGAAGAAAACACTTTGAGACGAGGATACATGATGCCATAGTTTAGTGATTAAACAACAACTGCAACAACAAAGACCATGAGCAATTTTTTTTTTTTTTCTTATTTTTTTTTGCTTAAAAGATTTAAGCTCTGTTTTATCACAGATCATGCCTTGTATCATTCCAGATTATACAAGTTACTTGACAAATATTAAAATCAGGCATAAATAAATAAATAAATATATATATTAAAACCTCGAAACATTCAATATACAGTATATACTTTTAATTTTCTCAAATTGTTATTCATGCCCAGAAAAAAAAATAAACTTCTGCATGTTACGTTGAGGCTAAAAAGTCCCACAAGCATGCAAGTTTGGATTAGAAAGTTTGATAATGAGTTATCAAGATGAAGAACAATTGCTTTGTTAAATACATGAGTGGTCCTAATGAAACCGGGGTTGATGAGGATTGTAATTTAGCACAAAAGGTAATAAATGACTGTTTTAAATCGAATTCATGGATGAACACCACTCCTTCAGCCATCATCAATTTAGCTCGGGCATTAAGCTCCCAACAACTCTTAATTAGAACAAAGACATTTCTGGGAGATTAACTTTCTCTCAGCCCGCTGTGTCTGCCAAACTCTATTTGTGTCACAGCAAGGGTGAAGAGAAACAACCCAAAACTGATATACTTGTGCTGAATATTTGTGGTGTGCATTACATATCTGTGTTTGGCTATGATCAGTCTTGCTTGAAATGAAAAGGAAAGTGTTTCATTCTCAAATGTTTAGGGAACAGCATTGTAAATTAGTGTAGTAGGTCTGTAAAATGCTATATGGGCCATATTTACCTTGTTAATGCACATTCTTTCTCTATTCTGATATGTAACACCCACTCAAACAATGCTTTCTCTTTTTTTCATGTTGAATATCCTGTTTCACTTTAAAATAGCTCAGATTATGGAAGTAAATTGGGTTGCAGTCAGCATTTTATTTTGAGTTTAAATATGCATTTTTATAATCTAAACATTTGACAATACTGAATTCATTGTTTAAAACCAAGCAGCTCAATCTAGCTACAGTTTAAATCATTCTGAGTTTTTAAAATGTAATTGTGAATTAATTCGATGATAGTGCTCCCCATTGTTTTTTATTGATAGTTATTTACACTTATCCCAATCAGAAAATGTAAACAAGTGTTTTTCTTGCTCTGTGATTGCAGGACATCATATTGGTTGTTGTGGCTGTTCTGGTCTTCCTCCTGGGTGTCTATGCATTCTTCTACCTCAACTTGAGCACCGAACTGAACCTGGACTCAGACATGGACTAAAGAACATTTTTTCACTCACTCAGCCCAGTTGATTCTGAGAGGCTGAACTCATGGGCACACACATGTCCACCCACAGTTTTATAGTATTACATACTGTATCTCATTCCCACTTGCTTGATTTCTTCTATGCCACATAACTACAGAAGCTTAGACGGTGTAAAGAAAAATTAGTCTTAAAGTGCATAGAAGCATAAAAAGAGTTGTTTATCCTTGAATTTTTTTTTTTTTTTTTTACATTGTTAATAAAGCTCCACCTGCCCCACAAGTTTACTTTTTTCTTTGGGATCTTTTAGTTTTAGACATTTCCATTATACTTTTGTATAATGGTGCAGATGGATTTTTATTCAAATTGGATGGATTTACCTGCTTTATATTATTTTATTATAATAAGGTAATAATATATATTTTTTTTAATTATATTTTTACTTTGTATATTTTTTCCCCCTGAGATTTTTGAGGGAAAAAATTAAATTTTTTTTAGTATGTTTCCAGTCTACACAGTCAGTTAAGTGTGCAATCTAGGCTTCTCAATGCTGGAGATTCGAGGCAATAATCCATCTCTGATCATGTTGGTGCGTGCAATGCTGAGATTCTTCTTACTCACTGTCATAGCACTACTCATTAGCATATCAAATACCGTAAACTTTGGTTACTGAAAGCCAAAAGAGCAACCATGAAAGACACATGAATATTACCACCAGACCTTGATGTACTCGCTGCTTTTATGTGTGTGTGTGTGTGTGTGTGTGTGTGTGTGCGCGCGTGCGTGCGTGTGATCTCCAGAGACATATTGAAATGATCAATCAGTGTGAGGTGATTTTTTATTTTATTTTTTTTCTAAAAAGAAAACAAAAATACGGCCCTGCCTTAAGAATCAGTGCTTCCCCTTACACGCTGCTGTGCCTGTGTGTGTGTGTGTATGTATATGAATGTTTGTGGGGAAAGAGTGAGAGTTGTAGTGTGGAAAATGAAAGGCTGAGGCTGATGACATTCAAGGTTAATTTACATTCTCTTTGTATAGCGTATTGGATCTCATACAAACACACAGCAAAGACTTATTTCATTCCAGACTGTGAGACTTGTTTTATCTTTCCCTGCATGAGGTATATGTCTCTAACTCAGGACAATTGCTTCGCTGCTCAACCCTTATTTTCCTGGGACGTCTCACTGTTATGATTAATTGAAGGATTGATGCCCTATTGAACAAAACATTTTTGTAGTCTGTCTTTGATTTAAACTCATGAGCTTTCCAAGTTCTTTCATAGTGAGATCGAACTAAAGTAAAACAAAGAATCTCATGTTTCTTGTTGACTGTTATGCTTGTTCCTCTTCTCTGTTTCTTTCATATTTGAGATAAAACTCTAAACATTGTCAAAACACACTGATGCTGATAAAATCATATATTTAGAAAAAATTTAAAATCATATAAAAATGTCAAGCTTATAAATAGTTTCAGTGCCTTATGTTGTTCAACTTTTTAAAGGGTTAGTGCACCCACAAATAAACATTCTGTCATCATTTAGTCACCATCATGTTGTTCCAAAACCAAATGGCTTAATTTTTTTGGTGGGACACAAAAGAAGTTAGTCAGAATGTTAGGAATTGAAAGCACTAATAGCCACTGAAGAAATTCATGCGGGTTTGGAACAACATGAGGGTGAGTACATGACAACAGTATTTTGGTTTTTTGTGAACTATTGCTTTAATATTGAGAGCACGCAAGACAACGGTTGTTCCCATTTGCACATTTCAAGACAAGTTTTTTATTTTATTTTTTTGCCATGCTGGTGTATCGCAAGCCCTTTCGCATTTAATCGTGCAGGATATGAATTATAGATATCTATAATTCAATTTAAACTAGTTAAAATGCTAATTTTGAAATCAGCAATGGAATTACTACTTGTGAAAATGCTTATTTTTTATATCAGAAATTACACAACGTTTGTTCTTGATATAAAAATGATGTTATTACTCACAGAAATACCCATTCTTGATATCAAAAATGGAATTCCAACTAGTAAAAACATAATTATTGATATGTGTAAATGCATTTCCTCAATGTCACGATCCATTATGCACACCTGTTTAAAACGCAGTTACAGATATCTATAATTACTGTCTTACATGTTGAAATTCCAAATACACATTAGCTAGGTGGTACTTAGTATTAAAAAATTATATTATTTTATATCAATAATTACATTGTTACAAGTACAAATATCCATTTCTGATATTGAATTGCAACTAGTAAAAATGCTTATTTTACATATATGATTTTGACACAAGATTCAGTCTTGTAGTGTGCGCTTGGAATAACTTATTAAGGTAGACCCCTCATCCCCCGCGCACAGGTGTGTTTGTGCCTGGTTAACCTCCCGAGCTCGGTTTTTTGTATGTGGGCGTGTGCGGGCAATGTTTGTGTAAGTTAGTAGTTATAGCTCAGCTGTTGCCATGGTTGCACTGGCTGTAGAAGACCTCCTGAGAGGCCACATTTTCTCAAGTTAGCAGTGTGTGCCCCTCTGCCTCAGTCATTAAGTCAGTTGCAACTAAACTGTAAGACTAACCTAACCATGCCCAGTGACACCGATGTTAATTATTTCCAGTATAAGTGTGTTAGTTCATGAACCCTGTGTTGCAGCTGGGAGCTGTTCACATTCACACCCCAGTACACTCATTAGCAGCAACAGGTGGCCAGTAGTGGGCAAACAGTGGAAGCTGAATGTTACTCTTGAAAATGGCACTGCATGGGAAATTTTCTCTGCGTGGGTAATTTTCTCTATAGCTACAGTGGCTGCTGCATACATTTATGAATGTGCTAGTGATATCATCTGAGTCTCGTCTGAGCAGTGTTTACAGGCATCAAGGTTTTATCTTGAATATTAAACATGTATCAGCTTAATGAGTGTTCCGGAAGAATGGTGGTGGCAACCACGGCCGTAACCAGCTATGAGGTCACCAAGGTCCGGACCTCTGTACATTTTTCATATTCAAAAATACAATTTAAAGCTATATACAACTGAATAAAAAAATCAGCAGTTGGAAACTTCTCATTTTGAGAGTCTACATGTATAATTAAGTTTAGACAGTTGGCTAGATTGTTTAGTGTCTGCTGTGTGTAAGTTTTGAGTGAGCACACAGGTGCAGCAGCCTCAACCATCCATCGTCTGCACTTAAACTGACTAATGATGCACGTAGACGTCAGTAATTTTGGTAGAATTCTTCACACCCCACCTCAGACCCCAATAATTTTAAACCCTTGTTACTGGCGGCAACCTCTGCCAATGATTGTGAAAATAAAATAAATTAAAAAATGCCTTGTGCGACCTACAGGCCCATACATTAAAGAATTATGAAATTCTGTCATCATTTTTCACCCCCATGTTGTTACAAACATGCATTACTTTCTTGCTTCCATGGAACACGAAAGGAGATATTTTGCTGAATGTCCACACTGCTCTTTAGTATACAGTTACCAGGGGATGTCAAACTTGAAAAAACAAACATTAAAAGTATTCCATATGACTCATGCTTTATATTCCAATGCTTCTGAAGCCATACAATAGCTTCATGTGAGAAACTTAATTTAAGTGTTTAAGTGGAAAAAGACAGTGTGGTTGTTTCAATGAGCACAATACGATGATACTTGAACAAAAATGAGCTGCATGGTCGAGTTGCCAGAAAGAAGCCTTTACTGTGCCAATGCCACAAAAAAGCCCAGTTACAATATGCCCGACAACACCTTGACAAGCCTCACAGCTTCTGGCACACTGTAATTTGGAGTGACGAGACCAAAATAGAGCTTTATGGTCACAACCATAAGCGCTATGTTTGGAGAGGGGTCAGCAAATATTGTGCTCCTTGAAACAACCACACCGTCTTTTTCCAGAGCAGCCTGTATTTCTCCTGAGGTTACCTGTGAGTTTTTCATTGTATCCCAAACAATTCTTCTGGCAGTTGTGACTGAAATCTTTCTTGGTCTACCTGACCTTGGCTTGGTATCAAGAGATCCCCGAATTTTCCACTTCTTAATAAGTGATTGAATAGTACTGGCTGACATTTTCAAGGCTTTGGATATCTTTTTATATCCTTTTCCATCTTTATAAAGTTCCATTACCTTGTTACGCAGGTCTTTTGACAGTTCTGCTCCCCATGGCTCAGTATCTAGCCTGCTCAGTGCATCCACGTGAGAGCTAACAAACTCATTGACTATTTATACACAGACACTAACTGCAATTTAAAAAGCCACAGGTGTGGGAAATTAACCTTTAATTGCCATTTAAACCTGTGTGTGTCACCTTGTGTGTCTGTAACAAGGCCAAACATTCAAGGGTATGTAAACTTTTGATCAGGGCCATTTGGGTGATTTCAGTTAACATTATGATTTAAAAAGAAGCCAAACAACTATGTGGTGATAAATGGCTTCATATGATCACTATCCTTAAATATAAGAGTTTTTTTTGCTTGATCAATCATATTTTCAAAATCAGTGCCAAAATTTCACAATTTCTGCCAGGGTATGCAAACTATTGAGCACAACTGTATATATAATCCTGCTCTCTGTCGAATCTCAGTCACAAATGCGCATGTTAAACTTGGTACTTTATAATTATTTACAACAGTGGTTTTCAAACTCTAGGGCCTAAATGACTTTTTATATGATTAAAAATAAGTTAAAATATATTATGAATCTAACTTAATTAAAATACCACAAAATGTTTATACAACATATAAAATGATATTTCTCAATTTAATTCATCCCCTCAACAACTGCTGTTTTTGTTGCGAACCTGCAGCTCTTGAAACCTCTGCAGTTCTGAATTTAATTGTGATTAGTTATTTTAATCTATTACTTATTAATTATTATTATTTATTTTAAATATTATTTAGTTTTTGTTAATAAAAAGTTTGAAAACAAGCAGCTTTGTTATTGTTACAGCAGACAAAAATCCAGATAATTTTCCAGATTAAATATCTTACCTACATGGGAAGTCTTCGTATATTCAGTCAAAAAATATTTTTGCCTATTTTTACGATTTCAATTTCACATCAAAATTCCATCAAATAGAATTTTGTAATGTTTAATAAATAAATAAATACATATAACTTAAAAAAAAATGTTGAATAAAAGATTACTCAATTCAGTTTTATTTTTTTATAAAATTAAAATGCATAAATCTTAAAATTATATTTTAATTATTGACTTGGACAAAGGGGGGCCTTGGAGTCAAAAAGGTTCAGAACTAATGATTTATGAGACACATGAGAACCAATGGAGTGTCACTTCATTGGCATCAAACCTGGCAAGACACGTCTTGATGCGCCAAGTTTGAATATGCGTAAGTGCAAATAAGATTTGAGTTACAACTAATATTTTTTGTGAATATGGACTTAAATTTCAGTCTGTTCCTAACATATCTAACAAATGGCTCAAGGATATTTTGAATATAGTGCCCAAGTTGTATTGACTGCTTTTATGACACATTTATGAATCGTTCCACGTCCTATTTTTTTAATGATGTTCTCCTATATCTGAGTTTATTCAACCTTTCCACCTCTAGCACTTTCATAGTTTACTTTCCTCACCTTTGATTTCATGGATCTATGGTACATTTCCTGCAGCATTCTAATCGATTTCTGACACCCTGCCCGTTATAAGAGCTTAAAGCTGCACTACGTAACTTTGTGCTCTCTAGCGACATCTGTGGTTGAAATTTAAAATCGCAAGCAATTTGCGGAAGGACATTTTACGTCCGTCGTGTTTTGACACTACTGCTCTGGTGGATGAATCTCATGATTTGAGGTTACCTGGACATCGCCTTGTGATCATGACTGGGAGAAATTCAGAGCTAGAGTCATAACATACTATATTCATATTGATATTATTATGTTATCCGATTAAACATTTAAAAATGAACTATTATTTGCTTTGATGAAGATAAACAACACTCCTATTTACATATTTTCAATGAATGAATTGTACACTTTTCTGACACTACACTCAAAGTGCTTTTACACAGAGATCAGGGTAGGGTTGCACCAACTGTGCGTAAGTTCTCAAGTAAGTTGCGTTGTAAAGTTCACACTAAGGGCTTAGTAACTACTAGTTAGTTTGTAACTCATTCAGTGCTTAATTTGGTTGCACCACCTGTTCTTAAGGCAAGACTTAACTAGTAGGTCGTAAGCTCTCAGTAAAGTAACGCGTAGTCGCATAATATGACGTTTACCTGTATTGAGCCAATAAACCTTCATATTTGTACACAGAAGTGTTAAAAAGCTGTGAACTTCAATTTGATCTTGTTACTGTTGATGTTCAAACCTTGTTTGTTCACGTAACTGTCAGCTGTTATAAATTATATCCCCATTAAAATACAATTCGTAATAAAAGTAGATTTGATAAATAGTATGTTTGCCTTGTGTAAATAACAATACAGTATATAGGAACTGTATCTAAAATAAATAAGGGGTGATAAATAAATACTAATACAACAGGCTGGAAAAACATACATTTATTCATTTTAATATCCTATATATTTTTTGAATGTGTTCAAAATGAACACCGGGCGACGCACCCTGAAAACTGCACCATTAGAACAAAGAGCCGCTTAAAAGTACGTTTTCTCTCTTGTAAATGTAAATGTCAACATCATAATGTATGTCAAAACGATTGAAGCCTGTCATGCAAAACATGAGCTCATTGATGTCATAAAATATCAGTCTGCTTTTTTATTCCATCTGTTACTCCTGGTGGGAGGCTTCCGTAAATATTTAGTTTATATGTAGGGTTACGTTCTACCTAAGTTTAATGGTGCAACGCTCAAATATTTAGTAGTGCGTAAATTGTGACTTAGTGCCCATTTATGCCAAAACTAGGCTTAGTCGTAACTTGCTTATAGCTGGTGCAACCGGCCCCTGGGGACTCTCCTGAATCACCACCAGTTACATGTATATTTTATTATGATTATTGAAGTGTTTTATCGACTATTAATGTTTGTATTGTAGCCTATTATCAATTTAAGAGGTGAAACTCGTGATACTGCTGATTCGAATTCAATGTAAGACTTCATTATTTTTGCATTATTAATCTCGTCAATGAAATCAATGATGAAAACGTTTGTTGACAAAAGTTTTTTTGATCTCGTCAACGATAACGAAGACGAGACGAAAAAGGAGTATCATGAAGATAATTAAATTATTTTATTAAAGCATACTGTTGACGAAAATATGACAATAAAAATGATACTGCAAGATATTAACAGTGCAAGATAAAAACAGAAGAAGAAACATCCAGAGAAACATCTGTTTATAGAGGAAGATGTTAGATATGGATTCATCTAATCCATTAATCATGTATGTTGGGTATTTCTCCGCTTGTGAGATGAATTTGCTAACACTGGCCAAATTAACCGCTTTAAAACGGGGTAAATAGGCCTACCTCATTCAAACACATACTATTTATAGGCTACATGAAATTAATTAATATTTTAACAACGAAACTAATGAACATGTTAACTTGAATTAAATGATGCGCTATTCAGAATATGTGTAATTTGCGTTTTGAACTTGCTTTGTGAATACACTGTTTCCAGGCGCGGACTGGCCATTGGGAGAACCGGGACTTTTCCCGGTGGGCCGGCCGCGAAATGGGGTCGCACGGGCCGCTGCGTTATGCAGAACGCGCCACAAAACGGCGCCGCGATATAAAGGACAGCAAATGTACAGCCTATGTACATTTGTATTGTATGTTTGATACATGTTTACATTCGAAAATGTTTATAATTTTGTTTCTAAATATTTGAATATTTGATAAAAGTTTGGTCTGTTACTGTTTGACACTTTTTTGTCCATTTTGCACATCAAGTAAAAGATATTATTTTCGTTGACTAAAATTTATGAATATAACATGACGAAATATTAACTAATTTGTCAAAAGACAAAAACTGACTAAAAAGAAAAAATGAACATGGCAGTTGATAAAGCAAGTAAAACTGTAGACCAAATAACACTGTAAACTAAAAACATAAAGCGAGCAATAATGGGAATAAAATATACTTTATTAAACATGAGAATAATATGTACAATAAGTCAATTTCAGAAGTCATAGGTATTGGTAAACATGCACAGTAACTTCCACTGACAACAGATCGCGATCGGAAAAGACACGGGTAATGTTCAATTCATAAAAGCATGACCCTACCAGACAATATACTGTATCCAATTCCAAGCATTATAGCAGGTAAACAACTTCGACAAACGTATAACAGTCAGGGTTCAGCAACCTATGGCACGTGTGCCAGCATTGGCACACGGAGGGGTAATCACTGGCACACCAGCAATGGCAAGCGAAGAGTAGACTATTTTATTTATATAAATTCCGCACCTGCATTCCAATTTACATCTTGATCACGCAGTGTGTTTTCATTAGCTTAATGGAGGATAAACAAAAAGTTAAAATGTGATGAGACTGCAGTATTCCCAACAGACTCATGCAGCCCGTGCAAGCGATTCATGCATCCCAAGCCGGCAGCGCTTCACTTTCGGTTAATCGCACGAGTATACGCGCCCGCTTTGCTTCAGTTAGGCTGCGCGGATGACAGCCTAAATTCTGTGTTTCATTTGTTTCTTTTTGCTTTCAGAACAACACTTGATGTAATAAGGAAAACATACCTATTAATCCTTGAGATTTCCAACACAGCATACAGGTACACCCTCCTTAATCCATGGTCACACTCAAAATTAAGCTTCATTAAACTATTATAAGCTCCACATTGTGGGGTTCAAAAATCTGAGTCTATTCAAAATATAAATTAAACCTGGAAATAAAGTTTTAGGATTTTGCAGGTGCAATTCACTGAAAAGGGCTAAATAGTTGATCGGCTTGTGATGCGCGAATGGCTTGCACACGCAGGGCGAGTCTCCAGACACTTTAAAAGTGTTTAGCCTCCCATTCAGCTGATGCTGCATGATCATGAGGAAAGATTACATCAAGATGTAGATTGGAATGCATGTGCAAAAAAACTTCATATAAATAAAATAGCCTGCTCCTCTTTCACTGTTGCTTGAGTGCTAGTGAATACCCCTCAGTGTGATTTGAAAAACATATGACATAATTTAAAAATATTTAAGATTCCACACAATTTCGTGATCAGTAATCAAATAAGCTTATTTGAGACTAACTGTGTTAACTCATTTTGTATAAAAGGACAGGTTTTCTTTCATTAAAGCACTTTCATAAGATGCTCTTTGAAAATTCACATGCAGGATCATTATTATATCATAATCATTGGGTTTTGCTACATTTTTTACTCAAACTGTTATGCTGATAACATAATTTGTAATGAAAAATAAACAATTAAATTAGAAAAATGCAAATTAGAAACCATTTCACAAGTAGACTCAAATTTCGGATACAATCACATATAGTGCACCCGGAAAGTATTCACAGCGCTTCACTTTTTCCACATTTTGTTATGTTACAGACTTATTCCAAAATGGATTAAATTCATTATTTTCCTCAAAATTCTTCAAACAATACCCCATAATGACAACGTGAAAGAAGTTTGTTTGAAATCTTTACAAATTTATTAAAAATAAAAGACGAAAAAAAAAAATCACACGTACATAAGTATTCACAGCCATTGCTCAATACTTTGTCGAAGCACCTTTGGCACCAATTACAGCCTCAAGTCTTTTTGAGTATGATGCTACAAGCTTGGCACACCTATTTTTGGGCAGTTTCTCTCATTCTTCTTTGCAGGACCTCTCAAGCTCCATCAGGTTGGATGGGGAGCGTCGGTACACAGCCATTTTCAGATCTCTCCAGAGATGTTCAATCGGGTTCAAGTCTGGGCTCTGGCTAGGCCACTCAAGGACATTCACAGAGTTGTCCCGGAGCCACTCCTTTGTTATCTTGGCTGTGTGCTTAGGGTCGTTGTCCTTTTGGAAGATGAACCTTCGCCCCAGTCTGAGGTCCAGAGCGCTCTGGAGCAGGTTTTCATCAAGGATGTCTCTGTACATTGCTGCATTCATCTTTCCCTCGATCCTGACTAGTCTCCCAGTTCCTGATGCTGAAAAACATCCCCACAGCATGATGCTGCCACCACCATGCTTCACTGTAGGGATGGTATTGGCCAGGTGATGAGCGGTGCCTGGTTTCCTCCAGACATGACGCTTGCCATTCAGGCCAAAGAGTTCAGTCTTTGTTTCTCATGGTCTGAGAGTCCTTCAGGTGCCTTTTGGCAAACTCCAGGCGGGCTGTCATGTGCCTTTTACTGAGGAGTGGCTTCCGTCTGGCCACTCTACCATACAGGCCTGATTGGTGGAGTGCTGCAGAGATGGTTGTTCTTCTGGAAGGTTCTCCTCTCTCCACAGAGAAACGCTGGAGCTCTGTCAGAGTGACCATTGGGTGTTTGGTCACCTCCCTGACTAAGGCCCTTCTCCCCTGCTCGCTCAGTTTGGCCAGGCGGCCAGCTCTAGGAAGAGTCCTGGTGGTTCCAAACTTCTTCCATTTACGGATGATGGAGGTCACTGTGCTCATTTGGACCTTCAATGCTGCAGAAATTTTTCTGTACCCTTCCCCAGATCTGTGCCTCGATACAATCCTGTCTCGGAGGTCTACAGACAATTCCTTGGACTTCATGGCTTGGTTTGTGCTCTGACATTCACTGTTAACTGTGGGACCTTATATAGACAAGTGTGTGCCTTTCCAAATCATGTCCAATCAACTGAATTTACCACAGGTGGACTCCAATCAAGTTGTAAACACCTCAAGGATGATCAGTGGAAACAGGATGCACCTGAGCTCAATTTTGAGTGTCATGGCAAAGGCTGTGAATACTTATGTACATGTGATTTTTTTCGTTTTTTATTTTTAATAAATTTGCAAAGATTTCAAACAAACTCCTTTTACGTTGTCATTATGGGGTATTGTTTGTAGAATTTTGAGGAAAATAATGAATTTAATCCATTTGGGAATAAGGCTGTAACATAACAAAATGTGGAAAAAGTGAAGCGCTGTGAATACTTTCCGGATGCACTGTACATTCGCATTATTTTTTGTCGGCACAGCCATTGACCAGGAAAATAAAAAATGGCACTCCATGTCAAAAATGTTGCTGACGCATGGATAACAGATAAATATCCATCCAGACTGCAGCGATGCCTTCCTAAACTGTGTGACAGTGATTGACTGAACTGAACAGCGTCCTCAGCTGGAATACGTGACAGCAGGCACTTCTTTCCTGTGTTTACGGACATGACTTCATGACGCTAAGAGGAATGACATAAACCTGTGGTTTCGCATCAGATCCATCTCCAAAATATTAATTATTTTTATAGGCTTACCGAAATGAATCAGGGTAAGGTAAGGACATTGTTTTGAACACTGATTGTTTATGTGCTTAATCAATAATGGCAATTTGTTAATTTTTAACCAAAAAATCTTAAATAGTGCAGCTTTAAGAACTCTTTACACAGTGTTCTGTAATTAATGTGCTCTACAAAAGGTCCTCCAACCTTGGCTGCCTCGCCGGCCTAGAGACCTTAGCTAATTGGAAATGATCAATTGAATTTTATTTCCATGCCTTTACATGGGAATTAATCAAGTGCTACTGAGTTGGTGTTTAGCGTGACCTCAGCAGCGCTGCCAGGATTTTGCGTTCTGTGGCGCCGTGGCTTTGGGTGACAAATGGACTGGTTGCGGTGGCCTGAGATTGTCTCATTAGTCATGTGAAGTATGTCAGCTGTAGTAATTACTTCGGCTCAGGTCCACCTCCTACTAGCTGAGAGGGCTTCCCACACACGTACAAGCACACCCCTCGGACAAAAAATGCTGTTGGTTTTGTGATGAATCATAATCATGTGCCAGAAGTGGTGTGAAATGGAAGTGTTCAGCATAGCCAGGCCTGCAACCAGTCTATCGTCTACTACCTCTGGTGTTTTGATTTAACAGCATTTCTGTTTGTTATTTATTTATTTTTTTTCATTCCAATTTTAAGTTTTAAGAGTTGAGTTTCTGAAATTGGCTGCTCAGACTTGTGCAGTGCTGTACTATTGATGATTTATGTAAGTGTCTGCGCTGCTCGGCTATTGACAATGAGTGCTGCTTTTTCAAAACCTTTGGGTAAAGCTGCAGACTGATCTGTTTAAGCTTTAGCAAAAATTATTGTGCGCTGTGCGTTCAACTTTCAAAATAATTAGCTGCTAGCACCATTTTTTGTTAATGCATTTCTGTTTAGTGTTTCCATTAATGGATTCCCATTTTGTTCATTGTGAGGAGCCAATTATTGTTGTTAATGCTGAAATGTGTACTTTTTGTACCACTAACATCACCAAATGAAGCTCCAGTTCAAACAAGTTTCATGAACACTCCTTCCATCTGCCATTGGTCAACAAAACAGAGAGTCCCACCCTAAACCCACGCCATTGGTTGAGGCAATTTGCTGTGTCTGGCTGGTTGGGATGCTCAAACAAATAAAGGAAGGTTTTCATAGTGACATAGATACAACAGAAATTAACTGATGAATGACTGACTTATAGTTGCCTCTGCACATTAAGCTCGTATAGGAGAAAGTATTATTATATCAAAAAATTTGCACACTTGTTTAGTTGTTTTAAAGCATCTTTTCTACCTCATTCATCTTTTCTACCAGCTTATGCTAGGCTAAGATGGTTTGATGGTGTTTGCAGGCGTTCAACTGGTTAAGCTGGTCAACCAACTGGTCCCCAGACAGCTGACAAGAGCCCCAAACCCCTTTAAAACCAGCAAAGAGACCAGCTAAGATAAGCAAACCAACAAAATATGGCACATTTATGTTATTATCATCAAACGGCCTTGGTTCTTGCACGTCTCGTGACTGAATGTCATGATGTCATGACACAAGAACCAATGAGATTTAATGTTATATCTCCATATATGATCATCCCAGATGTGTATGACTTTCTTCTGCTGAACACAAATTAAAATTTTAGAAGAATATTTCAGCTCTGTAGGTCCTTACAATGCAAATGAATGGATACCAGAATTTTGAAGGTCCAAAAAGCACATAAAAGGCAGTGTAAAAGTAATCCATATGACTCCAGTGGTTACATCCATATCTTCCGAAACGATATAAGTATGGGTGTGAAACAGATCAATAGTAAAGGCCTTTTTTTCCGATCAATCCACACTTTCATTTTCACATACTTCTTCTTTGTCTTTGGCAATTCGCAAGCTTCTAGGATATTTCCATCTACTGGTCAGGGAAGAGAATTTATACATTTACATTTCTAATAATAAAGGACTTAAATATTTATCTATTTCTCACCCACACCTAT
Organism: Myxocyprinus asiaticus; assembly: GCF_019703515.2. Lineage (NCBI taxonomy): Eukaryota > Metazoa > Chordata > Actinopteri > Cypriniformes > Catostomidae > Myxocyprinus > Myxocyprinus asiaticus. Next base: position 18,087,680 of record NC_059377.1, read on the forward strand.
CATATCGCTTCTGTAGATATAGATTTAACTACTGGAGTATTGTGGATTACTTTTATGCTGCCATTACATGCTTAGTGGTGCTTAAAATTTTAGTTTCCTTTCACTTGCATTATATGGTGCGATGTGAGTAAATGAGGAGAGAACTGTCATTTTTGGGTGAACTAATCCCTTTAAAATATATCCTTCTGTGTTCCACAGAAGACAGAAATTACGAGTTTGGAACGATGTGCGGGTGAATACATTATAACAGAATTTATTACTTTTGGGCGAATTATTACTTTAAATGAAATACAGCAATGATACAACATATTTTAGTGTATTACTGTGGAAAATATAAGGGAATGAAGATAAAAGACAGTCCAAAATAATGCCATGTGGAGCAATATAATAATTTTAGGCACTTAGTGTAGGCACTAGATTTACTGTATGTATTTCCTACTTGTGTGTGTGTGTGTGTGTGTGTGTGTGTGTGTGGGCAGGTTTAAGTGGTTTACAAGGACTTTTTTTTAGGTTACAAACTGGTAATTACAAGGGTATTATGCTATAAATGTGGTTTATGAGGACATTTCTAGTGTCCCCATAATTCAAATAACTTAAAAAAAACATACTAAATGATGTTTTATTGAAAATGTAAAAATGCAGAACGTTTTTTGTGAGGGTTAGGGGATAGAATCTATAGGTCGTAGAGTATAAAAATCATTGTGTCGATGGAGAGTCCTCATATTTATAGCTGCACCAACATGTGTGTGTGTGTGAGTTTTCAGTGGTCCGAGCATTTTCTGGTCTAGCACTCTCTTTCTCACTGACTTTGCAGACACCTGCAGCACTGACAGACAGGCGAGAGACGAGAGGAGGGTCACTCTCAGGAGAGGCTCATTTACTCTCTCTCTCTTTTTCCCTGTATAGTTTTTTCTCCCTCTTACTTTTACCCTCATCTTCTCCATCTCTTCCCTTACCTCCTTTACCCTCCATTTATTTTCCTATGTGACAGGTGGGCCAGGCAGCCCTTATAACACAAGCTCCAATATGTGTCAGTAACAGTATACCACCCAGTCATTACGGGTGCGAGCAACACAAAAGCATGATCCACATCACACCCGCCTGCTATTCCCACACAGGGAACACATAGCTTCTGGATTTTTTTTTTCTCTCTCTCGCTCTTGCAATATTCTTATCCCATCTCTAATTTTCCCTCCTTTCTCTCGTTATTTTCCTTTTCTTCTCCCACATGTGCATGTTCTTTCCCCCCAAGAATTATTCAGTGTAATGCTTTCGAGCCGCCTGAGGCGTATTTGCATTTCAAAGGGTCTGTGCATCATATACACAATTAGGGATGATTATACAATTTCGATTCGAGATTTTGCAGCAGTCTGATGCATGTTACAAAGCCTTTCATATCCCTCACTCAAGAAGCAAATAGAATCTATCAGGGTCTTTTTCAACAATAACCATGTCATATATGCTGTGCACTTCCTGTATACAGGGGCGGCAAAAAGTATTTGGTAATTTTAGTGCTCAAAATTAAGACAAAACATATTAAGAAAATAAAAATACAAATATTTCCACTAATGTTGCCAAACGGAATTGGAAAAATAGTGATTGTTTTTAAACAGGATAAGTCCTGAACACTCCCCCAGCCTTGCATTAGTCAAAAACAGATAGTTTTGCCCTAAACTCAAGCCATCAGTTGAGCTGTGTTTGGCTAGTAGAGATGCTCAAACCAATCTAATGCCTAATACTTAGGTTAATACTGAGTATTTTAAAATAAAATAAAAACATGTGTTTAAAAATACAACTGAGAACGGACTATATACATCCACTAAAATGACCTTGGGACCAGTTGGTTAAAACTAATTGCAAAAATGGCTCAGAAAATTGATGTTAGTTCTGAGAAAAGATCTGTCATAATTTGTTTGCAGATTTGTTTTCATCGTATGCTATTAAAATGATGAATTATTAAGTGTGGGTTAAGTATGCAAATATGGTTTGGAGCCACTGTATTTAGGCAATTCAGTCTTAGTCATAGTTCATTTGGAGGATCTGTGGCCTCTTATATCCATAAGAATACAGTATTTCACCAGACGTCAACATGCAGAGTGAAGATTGAAGTAATATTACATTTGCATATCAGTGCCAGTTGAAGGTTGACTTTGTTGTATATTCATACAGAACTTTGCAGCCTTAAACAGAATGGAGAGTAATATGGCAGCAAAAGCACAGTGTGTGTGAAACTGATGTGCATGCATTAGCAGGATCGGCGGCGGTATGGATTAGAACGCCTCTGTGCTTTGTGAGGCGTGTGGTAATGCCAGACTTAAAGGATTTTTGGGGCTATCACACACCCTGATTGGAACCCTAATCCCAGATGTGGTTTCAATATCAGAGAGGAGATGGAATGTGTAAGATAAAGGACTCGGTAAAAATACATGTGAATGATGAGTGTTTAAAGGGATAGTTCAACCAAAAATAAAACTTCTGTAACCATTTACTCACGCTCATGTTGTTACAAACCAGTATGACTTTCTTCCATGTAATTCAAAAGGAAATGTTAGGCAGAATGTAAGCCTCAGTCATCATTTACTTTTATTGTATGGAAAAAGATGCAATGATAGTGAATGGTGACTCAGGTTGACATTCTGGCTAAAATATAATTTTGAGTTCCACAGCAGAAAGAAAGTTATATGGGTTTGGAACAACATAAGAGTGAGTAAATGATGACATAATTTTAGGGTGACCTATCCCTTTAAAACTAGAGTCATCGAGCAACAGCATTCATCCATAGCTGGGAAATGCAGGGTAAACAGAGATGAATAAATATTAAGAAGTTTAGAATCTGTTTTTGAAATATGTATCTCTGAGTTTTGGGTAGCACATTGCAAGTGTTCAACAGGTGAGCTATGACACTACGCTTTGTCTATTTGCATTTTTTCTTTTCCCTCTCCCTCTCCCTCTCCCTCTCTTTATGTTTGCACTAGCTCATTGTGTTATTCATAGAAACACACCTGGGCTCTGTGCACCTGGTCCGACTGGCCGTCAGAGTATGGCGCACTGCCAGTTCCTGTCCAGACCAGGAACTACACATGCACACTAACACACAGATGCACACACACAACATCCCAGTCTCTGCTTGAAAAGCAGCAGCCAGAGTATTGCAGAATTAAATCATACAGAAAATATCCCAGAGCCACAGGTGCAAAGACTGTGGGGAGATAAATACATTCAGAATAGTGATGACTGTCTGTCAGAAGACACAACTTACGATTGCACACTGTAAAAACTAGAAATAATTTATAAAATAAGCATCAGTTCTATTTAAGCTCAAAAGATTACTAGGGAATATATCTACACTCCACTGATCAAGCAGTTACACTACAAAACAATTAATTCCTAATCAGTATCTTACACGTAAGTATAGTTACATCTAGTATAACAACAATCATTTTTTGTTATACTGTTTATTTGCTTTATGTAAAGTTCAGAGTGGCTTAATGTTCATCATACTATACTACATGATGTATGTTCATTTATGAATAGAATAATATGAAGCATTAAAAGTCACTCATTAATAAATGCAGTGCATGAGTTGGAAACTAGTTTAATAAAGGTTTCTTTATTGTGCACTTTACAGTAAGTTTACTATTGAGGTTACTAATGTAAGAAAGTCATTAATAAATGGTTCACAGGTGTTCACTTTACATTAAACTACACATTTTCATTTACTAACGTTTGTAACTCATTAATAAATGGTTCACAGGTGTTCACTTTACATTAAACTACACATTTTCATTTGCTAACATTTGTAACTCATTAATAAATAGTTCACAGGTGTTCACTTTATATTAAGGTACACATTTTCATTTACTAACGTTTGTAACTCATTAATAAATGGTTCACAGGTGTTCACTTTACATTAAACTACACATTTTCATTTATTAACATTTGTAACTCATTAGTTAAGCATTGCTCACACAGGGTTGGGAGGGTTACTTTTTAAATATATTCCACTACAGATTACAGAATACATGCTGTAAAATGTAATTTGTAACATATTCCGTTAGATTACTTAAGGTCAGTAACATATTTTAAATACTTTGGATTACTTCTAGATTTTTTCACTTGTTTTGACTATAAAAACTCTGCCAGTACAGTAAGACAAAATACACATGTTAAAAATACATTCTCTGAAAAACCTAAATATCATATGCAATGTTGTTGCTAAAACAAGATGAATCAAATTGATCTTGTTTTAAGGATTTTTAGATATTTTTACAGGAAAACAATACAAAAATTATTATCAAGAATATGATTTATGCCTTAATATCAAAAGATCTTCCTTGAAAAAAAGAAATTATGATACAACATGAATTTTCTTGATAAAAAAATATGATCATGCCTGGTAACATGTGCATGTAAAATGGCTAGAAATAGCATTTTAGCTTAGTGTAAAGCTGACAATTTACACAAGGTTTATTTCTATTTCTTCTGCTCCAAACTTACTTCAAACTTACTTCTCTGTCTGCTCGTATGAATGTAACACATCATAAGAAAGTGTTTCACTGCTGTTCAAATGCACTTTGGATCGCATCATTTATATGTATAAATGTTTTCCATCTGAAAGGACTAAATATTAAATGAAACAAATGACAATAAAATGCAAAGTAATCTCTTCAGTAATCAAAATACTTTTTGAATGTAACTGTATTCTAATTACCAATGATTTAAATTGTAACTGTAGTGGAATACAATTACTAATATTTTGTATATTAAAACGTAATCTCGTTACATGTATTCCGTTACTCCCCAACCCTGACCTTACATTAAGATACACTTTCAGCTTAATAATGTTGGTAACTTATTAATATATATGGTACATTTTCATAGGTTAATAATGTTGGTAATAAATGGTTCATGGTTAACTCATGATTAAACAACATAGGTGTCCATTCTGCATTAAGGTAACCTTTCTGAGGTTACAAGGTTGATATATTCATCTTAAAGCTTTATAAGGTATGATTCAAGTTAGTTCATAAATAGCCAATAAAATTAAAGATTCATGAACAAAAGAAATTTGAATTGTCAAACAATGCTGTGTGTGAGCATGAAGACCGACAGAGGACACCACTCGGAGTAACACCATTCTTTTTACATTAACATTACAAGGAAAATGTTAGAGTCATAGACATTACAATAATGAATATAGACACAACACCATTTAATCTCTATACTAGTCTATTTTTGCTGGATCATTACATACGATGATGACTTAATCAAAATCATGAAATGTCATAGGTTTGAACAAGTAACTTTATTAAGCATTTACAGCATGTGAGTTAAAATTGGCAATTTGGCAGTTATTGCATGAAAGATGCCCTTTTTATTCATGTTGTTATTACTGCACATACATGATTTATAATGCATTTGTAGATGAGTTATTAATCATTAATGAACCCCTTTATAAACCCTTTACAAATGGAATGTTAATGTAAAGTGTTACGATATCTGTTGTAAGAGAGCAAAGGTAGTCTTAATGCATTATATTAATTATTAGTTTTTAATTATAGTACAATATAATATCTGTCCATGGTTATTAAAAAAGAGTAATAGATAATAAAATACCATCATCCTTATAATGATAGATAGACAGACAGATAGATAGATAGATAGATAGATAGATAGATAGATAGATAGATAGATAGATAGATAGATAGAAATATTGTATATGTAAAGTGTATTAAATACAATGCATTTCAATCCATTATAATGCATTACTATTAGAAAACATTTATAATGGATTGTATATTCTTTGATTAAAATGTTTGTTTTTTTAATGTTGATTATAATGTATTATTTTAATTCTTGTTTTTTTAACAGTTGACATGGTTATATATGATTCTAAAGTGTATTATTAGGCATTATAATGATTTCAATGTACATGTGGCACTAGTAAAATGATAAGGTTATATAAACAGACTTACATTTACCCAATTTAAAATGTGATAGTTTGGTATATTCTCATTCAAGTGTAGTCATTCATTCAGACTGGAAAACGTTTAAAATGTTTCTTTAGCTCATGTTGATTATTTTGGCAGAGATCTGCAATAATGGTACCATTTATTCATGTTAATATAGTGGCTTAGTATATCCAACCTACTAGGGGGAGCTCTCATACAGATCTGTTCAAGGGCACAATTAATACTGCAGGTTATGCAGTTACAAGTAGTAAACGCCAGAGAATTGAGATGCTCCACTTATAATTCTTTTTGTATTGTGAAATCTTTCCTTGCAGGTAAGATGAACCCAACATATTGATAGTTAAAATGTTCATGAACACTTTTCATTCATATTTTTATGTGTTAAGTGCGTTTTGAGCACCAAAACAGTATTATTATTACTCATGAATACAATGTGGGTAGCCATAAGTCGAGTGGAACTCAGTACTTGAAACAAGTTGATTATCTTTCATATTGATGACAATATCTTGTGAAACGTGAGGTTTATTTTGTCATTTTGTATCTTGATAACTTAATTGGGTACTTGAGTGTAGAGTGAGTTAAATTGCTACATGTGGAGTTCGTTAGTGTGCGGCATCTTGAGTAAAGTGCATGTCCGCCATTGTAATGGAGCTTAGTGGATTCCAAACAAGATAATATGCCTGTTTATTAAAAGGGAACAGTGAAATTTGTACTTTATCTGAGAAGTTATGGTGTTTTGAATTTGGTTTAACAGGGAAACTATAATATGACTGTTCAAATATGTTGTTATTATATTTGCTTTATTGTTACTGAACAATATGTTTGTTTAAATGCTAAGAGAAAAGGATTTGTAAGTGAAAGTGTAATTACATAACATGGAAATGTTAACAGTATATGGAGAAAATGTTGTACTGTATTAAGAACACTTAATACTGCAGATGATGCAGTTACGAGAGGTAAACGCCAGAGAATTGAGATGCTCCACATATAATTATTTTTGTATTGGGAAATCTTTCCTTGCAGAATCCTTTTATTAAATGTGCTACATCTGAAAAGATGTCTGTTCTTTCTAGACATATTTTGGTGAGCCAGCCAGGAGAGGTAGAGGAGTGTGACGAAGACTACCTCTTCATCCAGAGACGAGCTTAGACATGGAGAACAGCCAGCCCCTTCACGACCAAGTTAGCACAGAACTGTGGCAGTTAGAGCTGGACCATCTGCAAGAGGTTTGCCGGTACCTGAAATGTGATGGTTTAGATGATGATGGACCCTCAAGTAAGTCCAGACGGTCACTCATTAAGATGGCGGAAAGTGTGCTGGACAAAAAAGAGGAGGATGAAAGTGAGTTCAGCCAGTACAGATTTGCTCTCATTTATGAGTGAGGTAAGATGAGGCCTCACTGATGTGGTGGTTACGGCAGAAGAACCCACTCAAGTGAGAGGGCTAGAAGAGAAGTATCTTAGTAGCCCTCAAAGTAGGCATGAAGAAAGTTACTGTAAGAATGAAAGGATGAAATCAGAAAATTCCAAGTCTGTTAAAAGTAACACAAAGTATGACAAGAATGCTGAACCAGTCCAAAAGCTGACTGAAGTGACTTTGAGAAGAGATTTCAAGATCTGGGGGCAAATAGGAGAAAGGACAAATTGTCCTACCCTAGTCTAGCTCGCCAGATGGAAGTGGCACTAGAGAAGGGCCACTCAGAAACTGAAATAATCAAGGCTGTGATTAGAGCTGTAACCCCAGGTCTGCCCCTGAGGGATATGTTGGAGATTAAGCGTGGACTTGCACTCCCATCATTGTACACAATCCTAAAGCGCCACTACAAAGTTGACAGCACAACTGCATTCTACCACCAGCTCATAAATGTATCACAAGAACCCAAAGAGTCAGTTCAGAACTTTGTCTTCAGGGCAATTGAATTGAAAGAGAAATTGCTGTGCAAAGCAGTGGATGGTGATGATGATGACTGATATAGCAGAGATACCATCTAATGTAAATTCCTTCATTCAATTGAAACTGGACTGTTGAGTGACTGTCTGAAATTTCAGATAAAACCTTACCTTAATGATATCAGGACAACAGATGAGGAGCTCATTGAAGTGGTGAATGAGACTGCTAAGCTGGAAGGTGAAAGACAAGAGAAACTGAAAAGGCTCCATGCAGGTAAACCTCCCCACATACATGAAGTCCATACTGACCCACAATCTGAGTATTCACTTGTCACAACTTCAAGTCAGCAAAAGAACATGGTAGTGCTGTGGCTGTCTGAACTGTCAAGGGAAGGGAAGCAAAATAATTCAATGTTGCCAAAAATGAGATCCCAGACACTCAAAAGATCATGGAGGAATTCAGAGCTGAAATGAAAAAGATGATCATGGCAGCAACGGAGGCAAATAAAATGAGAACACAACCTAGATACAGAGAAGACCGTCAGCGAGGCTGCAAGAAATGCAAAGAGGAGCAAGTAGATTGTCAGCATTGCTTTAAATGTGGACAAACAGGCCACTTCTCACGTGGATGCAGAGTACAGAGCCCACACTCTGGAAATCGCCAGGGGCTACTGAGATGGGGCCATCAGTAGTCCTCCCTGAAGTGTCCCATTCCTTCTCACCTAGACTTCCTGTGGATGACGCGCAGGATAACCAGTCACCTCAGCTAGTCTCTAAAAATACCACTGCACTTAATTCAACCTCAGTAAATGCCACTACAAACCTCTACACGGTGAAGTACCTCCCACCTCAGCATGAATCTAAGCTCATAAATTTGATTGGAAAGCGATGTCTAGTCAACTGCCTCCTTAATGATCAGCCAGTGGAGGCATTGTGGGACACTGGGGCGCAAGCCAGCATTTTGAATGATGCCTGGCGACAACAGCATCGCCCAGACACCATTGTTCAACCCCTTAAAGAATTATTAGGAGAGACAATGCTGACTGGCCTTGCTGCTAATAATACTGAAATCCCATTTATTGGATGGGTGGAGATCAACTTTCAGTTAGATGGAGGACCATTCCCAACATCTTTGTTGAAATTGCCCATGTTAGTCTCCAGTGACCCAGCGGTAGCTGAAAATCCAGTAATTGGCTACAATGTCACTGAAGAGATTGTGAAAAGGACAGAAAACACAGTGGGGCACAAGAAAAGAAAAATGCTTCGTACAATGAGTTCTGCATTCTCTATCATGCCGAGGGAGGCACACACTGGGATGAAACTCATACAAAACCCAGAGTAAGATGTGAACGTTGGCGTGGTGAAAACAGGAAGAAAGCTTGTGTACCTGCCTGCAAATCAGATCACAACGGTCATGGTTCGTGCTCATGTCGGGTCACAATACCGGGGTCAGCAACTGCTTTTTTCACCTGGTGAGTTAAACCTACTCCAAGAAGGCCTAGAACTAAATGAGGCACTAGTGAAAATCCCTGAAAGACTCATCAAATATGTACCAATATCAATTGCCAACACAGCAAAACAGAACATTACTCTTCACCAAAATCAGATCTTGGGTTACTTACAGTCTGTGAAAACAGTCTACCCTGCTGCAGTCCAAACCACCGAGCCTGAGCACACTTCTGGTGAGGAATCCCAAAACTCTACAAAACTCTGTCCTGATCACACAAAAGATAACACACAGCCACAAGAATGGGATCCTCCTGTGAATCTCGACCATCTCACTGAAGCACAGCATAAAGCTGTAAGAAAAGTACTGAGAGATGAATGTCAAGCTTTTGCCTGCAATGATGATGACATTGGTTGCATTCCATCCCTTAAAATGCACATAACACTTCATGACACCAGGCCAGTGCAGAAAACCTACATGTCTGTCCCAAAGCCCTTACATGATGAAGTAAAAGAATACTTGCAGGACTTGTTGAACAGAGGCTGGGTGACCCCTTCCAGATCTGCATACTCTTCTCCAGTAGTCTGTGTAAGAAAAAAAAGATGGCAGCCTGCGGTTATGCTGTGACTATCGTGAATTAAATCAAAAGTCAGTGCCTGATTGCCATCCTATTCCCAGAATACAAGACATGCTAGATGCGCTGAGTGGAAGCACATGGTTTTCTGTTCTGGATCAGGGCAAAGCATACCACCAGGGCTTCCTGGATGAGGAAAGCCAGCCACTAACAGCATTCATAACCCCATTGGGGCTGTACCAATGGGTACAGATTCCATTTGGACTCAGTACAGCACCTGTTGAGTTCCAAAGAAGCATGGAAAGCTGCTTTTTAGGCCTCAGAGACACAATCTGTCAACCATACTTAGATGACAACTTGGTCCATGGCAGTAGTTTTGAAGACCACTTGGCTCATATCAGATTAGTGCTGCAGTGATACAAAGAGCATGGCGTAAAGCTTACCCCAAGAAAATGTGAGCTTTTCAAACACAAAGTGAGGTTTCTGGGAAAGATGTTGTCTGGTGAGGGTTACACTATGGACCCAACAGAGGTTGCGCCTGTACAGGCCCTGAAGGAAAAGACGCCGTCCACAGTGGGTGACCTAAGAAATATGCTAGGATTCCTTTCATATTATCACTCTTACATTCCCAACTTTTCCCGCATCGCACAGCCATTATATGAGTTACCTACAACAAAACAAAGTGACTCAAGCGTACCAGAGACAGTGTCTCAGAAATGCACGCCCACCCGAAAGTGGAAAGAAGGCCATTTGTCATCACGTAATGTGGACTCAGTCCCATCAAGAGACTCTCAACTGCCTGATAGATTTCCTCTCAAAACCTCCGATTCTTGGTTTCCTGACTTTACCCAGTCATTTGTACTGCACTGTGACATGTCCCAAGAAGGGCTGGGTGCAGTATTGTACCAGCGCCAGAATCGAAAGATGGTAGTTATAGCCTATGGGTCCCGTACACTGAGTCCCCCAGAGAAGAATTACCATATGCATTCTGGTAAGCTTGAATTTCTGGCGTTGATGTGGGCTGTTTGTGAGCGTTTCCACCATTACTTGTACTATGCCCCATCCTTTGTTGTCTATACTGACAACAATCCTCTAACCTATGTACTCACCACCACCAAGCTGAATGCCACAGGGCACAGATGGGTAGCACAGCTAGCTGACTTCAACTTTTCTATAAAGTACCGGCCAGGTAAGAGCAATGCAGATGCCGATGGCCTGTCATGAATGCCTCTTGACATCTACAGGTACATGGAAGAATGTACAGAACAAGTGCAGCCAGATGTTCTCAGAGCCTCAGTGGAAGGCATGGTGGTGGAAAGTGAAAGTCCATCAAAAGGAACAGGGTTTGTCCACCTCGATTTCTTAAGTCTAGTAAAGGACAGCGATCAGAGTAACCTGGGTCCACCTTTGACCCCAGCTCAGATTCATGAAGCTCAGGAGAGTGACAGTGTCACTGGAAGAGTACTGACATACAAAAAAGAGAGTCAACGGCCGAGTAGAGAGGCAGTAAAAGCTGAAGATCCTAATGTGGCAATACTGTTGAAACAATGGTTCAAACTGTATGTGGATGAAAAGGGAGTGTTGTGTAGAAAAACCAGACAAAGAGAAGAGTTGCTCCTTCCAAAGTCTTACCATTCGTTGATCCTAAGAGAACTACACCAGAAAATGGGCCACCTGGGTGTGGAGAGAATGCTCTGTCTTATCAGAGACCGTTTCTATTGGCCAAGAATGCAGAGGGATGTGGAACACTTTGTCACCAAGGTATGTGAATGTCTGAAAAAGAAACAGCCAGCCAGACAAATTTGAGCACCTTTAACCCCAATCCACACCACCTACCCATTTGAAATGGTCTCAATAGACTTTTTGCACTTGGAAACATGCAAGCACGGCTTCAAATACATCTTGGTGATAATGGATCATTACCAGATTCGCACAGGCCTATGCAACCAGAGACAAAGCTGCCAAAACTGTCACAGAAAAGATTTTCAATGAAAATTCACTATGATCTGGGGAAAGAATTTGACAATAAACTGATGACAAAATTGAAAGAACTCTGTGGAATCCTTGGATCACACACAACACCGTACAATCCACAAGGAAATGGGCAAGTGGAACAGTTTAATCGTACCTTGCTGTCCATGCTCCGTACACTTGCTGTTGAAGAAAAGGTGGATTGGAAGAATTCCTTAGCTAAAGTGGTTCACGCCTATAATTGTACGAGGAATGAAGCAACTGGATTCTCCCCATACTACCTAGATCGCCCCGTCCAATTGATGTCCTCTCCAACCTAAAAACAGAGGAGGCTCACAGTACTTACCAAGACTATGTAGTGTAGGGCTTTACCGGTTGTTTAGGTCAGTGTTACTATCAGAAATAATTAATAATTATTTCTGTAGTTATTAATTAATATTTAAATTAATTAATTGGATCTAACTCATTAAAAACCTCATATGGGGCTCCAGTAAATGTAGTGTGCTACATTTAGGAGCAAGTTTGGTTATTAGCAATAATTAATAATTATCAAAGATAATTACTAATTATTGCAGGGCTTTACTGGTTGTTTAGATCAGTGTTACTATCAGAAATAATTAATAATTATTTCTGTAGTTATTAATCAATATTTAAATTAATTAATTGGATCTAACTCATTAAAACCTCATATGGGACTCCAGTAAATGTAGTGTGCTACGTTTAGGAGCAAGTTTGGTTATTAGCAATAATTAATAATTATCAAAGATAATTATTAATTATTAAAATCAATAGAACATCGATGAGAATCAATATTAGCTTTTTTAATCCTTTAAAATCAACAATTATCAAAGATAATCGTTAATTGTTAACATCGATGAAACATTAATTAAAATTAACACTAGCTTATTGATCATTCAAATTCAATCAAAGATAATCATCAATTATCAAAAATCAATAGAATATTAATAAGGATTAACATTGACGGGGCACCACCCTGGAATCAGGGACTAATAACCGAATAGTAAAATAGTCTCAATATTAGATTGTTTTCTTAGGAAAATCGACATCCGAAGAATATCCATTTTCGGGGAAAAAAACAATGAATGAAGGTTTGAATCCGAGCGCTGACATCCCGTCAGCATGACACAGGCACATGCAAAACAAACCAAAACACTTCTATTTGTAATATAAACAAAGTTTATTTATGCAGTAATATCAATTAATAATTAATACAATGCAGTCAATAAACTTCCGACTTACAACTACAAACTAAACAGTGATATGATTAGATATGGAAATAAAAATAATTCTATAACACATAGGGTGTGTGTGTGTGACAGTGTGTGTGTAAGGAGGGACACGCACAAAATAGCGGATGTGACTCTCGTGGAGAGTATGTCACGTGAGACTTCCGGCCAGGGAATATGACCGCGAATGGGGGCGGAGATGGCGTCTACCAGTTACCGTGTATATCCGCTTGTACAATAGCTTAGGGACAAAGCTGGGCTTTAGCATTTAAGCTATCTACGAGCCAAAATGTGTGCCAGAATGTTTGTGAGGGGTCGCGTGCCTGTGTGTGTGTGTGTGTGTGTGTGTGGTTAGTATGAGAGAGAGAAGTGACAGCCCTAAGCTGATTTCGCGGTCATGGGAGAGAAAACAGCCGTTTAGTTCATCGCTCAGAGACACGGTGGACGGCTCGTAAACAGACCCGCGTACTTTGACTATTTAGTGGATGAACTCAGTTGCTGTCTCACCAGCAATGGCGAAATTGCACAACAATCCAATTTGGTTGGACCACAATACAGCAAAACAAATTCGTGATAATTAATACCCTGAGTATTAATAATGAGCGGACATGGCGGTCCGTAAACTGTACAAGCAAAAACTTTGAAACACAAGAATAACACGCTATAATATTCTGTCTCTGCCCAGATGTAAACCTCTTACTTGTATCGCATGAGGACACAGGTAGAATGTGTTTTCCTCCGTCCTTTAAATTTGACCCGGTTCCTTGAGGCTCGGGTGATGACGGGAGGCCGTTTCCTCACTCTGTCGGCGGGCGGTACGGCTGTTGATTGTCGGCGGGTGGTACGGCTGTTGATTCTGGCGGGCTGGCGGAGAACTCAGAAATGTCGACTTGATTGAAGATGGAAGAGAAATCTTTAATCACTTCACTTCTGTAGGTAAACGGATGAAGATGCGAATTGCTCGGCGGTCTCCTTCGGATCCGTTAGAGTGTTTGGTTGAACACAGAGTAATCTCAACTAATCCAGCGAGATGGAGATTGTATGGCTACAGTTTCAAGTCGGACATTACTTCCTTGTGCCACGAGGTTGCACCGGAGAGCAGCAAAAGCTACGTCTTTATTCGGTGAACGAAGTCGCTGGAAGCGAATTCTGGACGCATTTCAGAATTATTTGAACTCCTGATGATGTCATGTTTGAGGGACGTTCTGTTGTGTGCCTCATCCAATAGGAGTTGAGAGCTCGATCCTTTAGTGAGCAAGGCTTCATGGATCTGTAGTCTGTTTTGGACTCCCTTTGTTTGATTTTGGCGCGATTCTTATCAGTAAAATTTACGACTTAGGAGGTGGGGGCTTGAGTTATGTTTTTACGACTGTGTTAGGCCTGCCTTTGTCTTCTATCTTAATACATGAGGCCCAACAGAAGCAAACTGGAAAAAAAGAATGAGTGAGGCATACCAGATTGCAGCAAGGACAGCCTCAAAAGAAGCAGCCCATGGAAAAGCTCACTACGATCAAAAAGTTCAAGGAGGAGACCTCCAGCCTGTCGACCAGGTTCTTATACGCAATGTGACTCCAAGGGGAGGCCCAGGAAAGATAAAGTCGTACTGGGAGGATCAGGTTCCTGTCTACGAAGTGAGGCCTGAGAATGGCATAAGTAGAAGCCGTGTTGTCCACAGAAATCACCTCCTGCCTTGTGATTTCCTGCCCTTAGAAAAAGGAGAAAGTGTCAAACTACAACCAAAAATCAGTCAAAAAGCAGCAAAAAATAACAAAACTGAAAGACCTAAGAAAAGACTCCAGCTTGATCCTGAAAGTGATTCAGAGGAGGAGTACACTTTTACCTACCAATGGCAACGTAAGGACAGGGAAGCCATGGGGGAGCACATGACTCTAAACCCCAGAACACCACTTTTCAAGCCTCCAAAATCTTGAGAGACAACATCTAGCTTTAGAAGAGGATTTGCCCCTTCAGAGCGAAGAGGATGTGCCCCTTCATAAAAAAGAGGATTTTCCCCTTCAGCCTCAAGAACATTCTGGTCATAACCCAAGTCATGACATTGAAATTGATGTGACAATGGTGTGCCAGACAGTGGGTCTGAGAATGACTCGCAGCAACCTACGAGACAGAGGCAGAAACCAGTGGTATTCACTTATGATACCTTAGGTAAACCTTCTTTGGTTCAAAGGGGCTGTTCAGTAGAGACTCAGTTAATGCAGCAACCTGCCTCTAACGCTTATTTCTGGAGGCCTTGAAGCTTAATTGAGAGTTGCTAAAGGCTCATGTTGATGGACTGTTGAATACGCTTCAAGTTTAATTTGAAATGTCAGCAGACATTTAATTTTGCGGGGGAGAGTGTAGCACTAGTAAAATGATAAGGTTATGTAAACAGACCCCCCCCCCCCCACATTTAAAATTTTATAGTTTGGTATATTCTCATTCAAGTGTAGTCATTCATTCAGACTGGAAAACGTTTAAAATGTTTCTTTGGCTCATTTTGATTATTGTCAATAATGTTACCATTTATTCATGTTAATATAGTGGCTTAGAATATCCAACCCACTAGGGGGAGCTCTACAGATCTGCTCAAGGGCACACATAATACTGCAGGTGATGCAGTTACAAGTAGTAAACACCAGAGAATTGAGATGCTCCACTTATAATTCTTTTTGTATTGTGAAATCTTTCCTTGCAGAATCCTTTTATTAAATGAGCTAGATCTGAAAAGACACCTGCTCTTTCTAGACATGTAACATACACACACATACCACTGCATCAACCAGCACCACAATATTCACGATTACCCATCCTCTCCCTTTTCCTTTTTTCCCTAAAGCTGGCCATCTTTATTTCACCTGGGTGAGGGTCTGCTGTCTGCATTGAACAGTGAGGTCTGTATGGGGCCCCAAGGGATGGGGGGAAAGGAGCCAGGGCCATGAGAACTGCCCTCAGTTTGAAAGCAAGGGCACTGCCCCATAACGAGGGCACTGAGTAGAGTATGCAATTAAAGGTGCTAAACATGTCCACCGCTGCTCTACTCTCTCTGAGGTCCACGGCTGTCCCCCAAGGGCAAGAGAGACCAACCGGCACTCTTGCGCACAGATGCCATGGCCCCTCCCCGCAACCAGACCAGTGAGGGACCCCGGCAAGACCTGCAGGTCAGTGGAGGTCAATGAGAGAGATATTCTCTCAAAGATAGGCATGGCCTTCATGAAGGCCATGCCTTTCATCCTCTGATTTCTTTCTTCTGCTTCTCAATGGTCATTCTAGATGTTTAGTGCATTGTGATATTATAGTGGGACAGATTGTGGGAGAATGGATACAAGAGAGACCATTCATAAGATCCCGTGTGAAGTTGACAGGTCTGAGCCAAAAGCCGAACATTAAGACTTTATTCGGTTTGTCCTGTGCATCCCACAACACTGCATTATAGTCTTATTTTCAATTTGCTCACTCAAAAGTATTTCTTTCACTCACATGTGGATGTTTTTTCAACTATTTTTGTCCCAGGGGTTGATTTATATCAACCAATAATTATGTGCAATACACAGCTTAGTCTATTTATATTTGTTTAACATACCATATCTCTTCTGCCATACATTCCCTTGCATCTGTATATAACAGATTTGTATTTGTACACACACACACACACACACACACACACACATATATATATATTATATATATATAGTCTTATGCATTTATATATATATACTTATATTTTCTATTCTAGTTTTTATTTTTATTCTATTTTTTATTATTATCTCTGTCTTGTTGTTGTATTATTTGTGCACTGGAAGCTTCTGTCACCAAGACAAATTCTTTGTATGTGT
The DNA here is from genome assembly GCF_019703515.2 of Myxocyprinus asiaticus. NCBI lineage: Eukaryota > Metazoa > Chordata > Actinopteri > Cypriniformes > Catostomidae > Myxocyprinus > Myxocyprinus asiaticus. The sequence continues at coordinate 18,104,610 of NC_059377.1, forward strand.
AAGCATACTTGACAATAAAGATCATTCTGATTCTGATTCTTAAATTCAAACAATTTTCAACAGATTTCAGTTTTTCCTTTTTATTATGAAGTTCATATTAAACATTTTTCTATTACAATAGAATTTTATTTATTATACATATGTCCCTGACTCAGACTTTCAATCTTAAATATTAAAATCCTAAAAACTTAATTAGTTCATTTTTTAAAACTATAACTGAAGAGTGAAAATATCATGAACCATTGCTATATTTGTTGCTTAATTATTAATGTCCTTCAGCTGTGTGTCATTTCCACCACAATCAACAATTTTGCTACTACCAAGGAGACAACAGTGTCCGTAAAAAGCATGCTTAAGACATGAAATATGAGACAAAGTAAAATCAAGGTAAATATCACTTTCAAAGACACTATTTTTATTGTGCATCATTTCCAATCAAGTTGTAATTTTGTCAAATTATGCAATTATGTAAGTGAATATATTATTTAAATGTGAGTATTAAGGGTAGATACATAAAATGCTAGCTACTGTTATAAAGTGGTAACTGACAGTTGTTACCTTAACCTTGTGCGACCCCACGTGGCCTCATGCGAGGACTCGCTATTTTGGATTTTCTAGATGCAACGCATAATTTAAATTCATTTAAACCCATTGCATACTGTTCAGGACACTCTAAGGTGTCATTTAAGGGTTAAATTTCTGACGCACAGAGTCACGTGACCAAACACCATGAAGTCGATTTCCGAGAACTGCTTCTATGGGTGCAGCATGCCTCTGGCAACAAAAGTGCCTCTGGCAAGAAACCTCTTCACATTTTTTCACTGAAACCTGTTTGATTGTAAAGAGTAGTGTCTCTTGTTTCATTTGATATGCTGCTTTAATTTTTCGCACTTTGGCGTGCTGATAAACATGAAGTACTCGGATGAGTGCTGTGGAGCGGTTTCTGACAAACTTTCCAAAAACACGTTCGTTATTTTGAATAACTTTTCACAGTAACAAATCTGTGGGTCATTTCACTTCATTTTAATCTAAATTTGTTATATGTACAAAAAGGTGCTATTCATTAACATTAGTAAATGCATTCCTATACATTTACTCTGCATTTTCACACTGAGAATAAATTCATTCAAAGCTAAAAAATGTTGCTTTCAGAGGCTTTATATAGAGTTAGGATGACAATAAGGTGCATTTCAAACTGTACTGAGACCAGTGCAGACAGACAGCACACTGGAGGTTAAGTCATTCACCAAATAGGGAGCAAGGGAGCAAGGGTGCATCATATACCTTTCCTATGCAGCTAAGTGCATTCACTCCTAAAATCCGACCAAAAGTTCAGTTTCAGGCTGCATATGATGTTTGGACCACTCAGCATGTTTTACAGACATGGGACAATGGTTATCAGTACATACTGTAGATTGAGAATTTTATCATTCAAAATTTTATTTTAACATGATTGGCAGTGATTTGATGATGCTGGTCAATACTTTTAATCAGAATAATGTATTCATCTTTCTAGAAAATCAGCTGTAATGTCTATAACGTCTCAAAAACATGAATAACCAACACTCCTGGACACATAATAAACTATTTGACGAAAAAAATCTGACTTTCTATAGCTTGGTATTTCTTAAAATTTCACAACTTAGTCCCACTCTCCACAGATGAGGACATAATTTTTTAGGAAAACTATTTGCTCTAGAATTTATTTTATTTATTTTGCTTGTTTATTAGGTGCTACTAGTTACAAATCAAAAAAATGAAATAGAGAATGCACACAGAAGTCACGCAGGGGTCTCAGGAGGTTAAGGAACTATTTCTACCTTGATCTAACCCTTAAAATTAGTTTTGTTGGTGTAACTTAATGTACAGGTTGATGCAGTGAATAGATAATATTTTTAAATGGAAACAAACCAGTTAATTTAGATGCAACCCATTGAAGCACATTTTTTAGGTTAAGACTTTTTTCAGTGTATGAAAAAAGCAAAAGAAATTAGCATAAGAAAGATAAGGGGTCTGTTATTTTAAGATGTTTAAAATGTCATTTCCTCCAGTGGTATCACACAATACATTATTTGAGATGTGGTCAAAATGACATTTGTTGGTTCAGAAAAAATGGCAAAAATGGCAATTCTCGGCTGCATTTCTCTTCTAGTGCTTTTAGATCTTAGTGCTGCCATCGACACGATAGATCACGATATTCGCTTGAATAGGCTAGAGAATTATGTTGGCATTTGTGGACTTGCATTAGTATGGTTTTGGTCCTATTTAGCAGACTGCTACCACTTTTTCTGTGTAAACAAGGAATTGTCAAATCAAACAAAATTTAAGTATGGAGTGCCACAGGGATCAGTTTTAGGGCCTCTGCTTTTCTCCTTATATATACTTCCCCTGGGAGATATTATCAGGAATCATGGAATAAGTTTCCACTGTTATGTCGACGATACCCAACTTTATATTTCTCCGAAACGCGACGAAATTTCACAATTCTTCAGTTTATCAATGAAATTAAAAAATTGGATGACCAGAAATGTCCTTTTACTAAATTCCGACAAAACTGAGATACTAGTTATTAGACCAAAAACCTCTAAAATGAAGCCGCTAAAATATAATTTGACTCTCGATGGATGTACTGTTACGTCATCTTCATCAGCGAAGAACTTTGGTGTTATATTGTATGTTAAATTTGGTGTTGATACCAATATGTCATTTGAAACTCTAATTTCCAGTGTTTGTAGAACAGCATTCTTCCACCTAAGAAATATTGCTAAGTTACAACCCATGCTCTCTGTTGCTGATGCCTCAAGACTAGATTATTGTAATGCATTACTAGGAGGATGTCCAGCAAGTTCAATAAATAAACTTCAATTGATTCAAAATGCAGCAGCCAGAGTGCTGACTAGAACCAAGAAATATGATCATATTAGTACCATTTTATCATTGTTACATTGGCCACCTGTTACATTTCGTATTAATTAAAAAATTATGTTAACTACATACAAAGCTTTGAATGGTCTTGCTCCACAGTACTTAAGTCGCCTTCTACCACGCTATATTCCATCACGTTCATTACGATCACAAAACTCTGGCCTGTTAATAGTTCCTAGAATATCAAAATCCACAAAAGGAGGTAGATCCTTTTCCTATTTGGCTCCTAAACTATGGAATAGTCTCCCTAACACTGTTCGGGACGCAGACACACTCACTGAGTACAAGTCAAGACTAAAGACTCATCGATTTAGCCAGGCATACACATAATTTATTCTTCATCACACAATTAGGCTGCTTTAGGTCTGCCGGAACCTAAAACATTGATCATGATCTATAACTCTGCAAAAAATTGAATGGCATCTACACTAATATTATTCTGTTTGTTTCCATGACTCAACCTCGGGACTCCTATCCCGAGGTCACCAGACCCGGCCGTATCCAGCTCCATCCCTGCTTGGTATCGGACTCCACTGCTACGCGTCTCTGAGTGATGATGGCAAAATGCAGCCGGTGCCAGCCAGACATCACTTCAGTCTATTATGATGGACCTCAGAGGATGAACTGATGCCACCTCCAACCATAAGACATGGTATACTTCAAATGCCATTGTCTGAACCTTGGACTTAGGATAGACCTCACCAAAATTACTGGCCGGTTGAACTGCGATGCACCTCACTGATCTCGGCCTGCATCACCTTGGTCTAATGATGGACTACACTCTTAAAATGGAATACATAGACTATCAATAAATTGCCAACAAAAGCCTTCATCAGCCAACTAACAAAGGACAATGCATCTATATGAACTTCTGCAGTGATTCCAGGATGAACTTCAAAGATATTAGACATTAATCTTATAGTACATACAAAATCTTTGTTTACACACTGGCCCTTAATGCTTACTTAATTTAATAATTTTAAACCATGACTTGCACCGCACATAAATAACTAATATTGACATTATATTCGTGCTGTTAGCCAGAACTGGCCCCCACAGTGAGCCTGGTTTCTCCCTAGGTTTTTTCTCCATTAACCAACATCTTATGGAGTTTTGTGTTCCTTGCCACAGTCGCCTTCGGCTTGCTCACTGGGTTTCTAAATACAATTACAATTTAATTACTTATTTTTATACACACTTCATAATTGTATTTAATCAAACTACACAATGATGACTCTAAGACTTTATAGATAATACGGTATAATTTTCTGTTAATGCATGATTTTCTGTAAAGCTGCTTTGAAACGATGTGTGTTGTGAAAGGCGCTATATAAATAAAAATGACGACTTGATGCATGTACAGTATATTCACAGTTGGACTATTTTGACCAATTAAATTGTCTAACGAGAGTGTATATAAAGTGTTTTAAGGGTGTTACTTTTTAAAAGTCCACACAGCCTCAAGTGCCCACAATTTGAACAAACATCCATATATGTTTGTTCACTAGTCCAGCATGTTTGGTGGAGTCATAAAAAAGCAGGTGGCAATCAGTCTCAATGATAAGACTTTTTAAGGCATAAAACATTATAAACAAGTCTAGTGAGATATAGAGCATCTGACATCTGATGATTGTGTTTTTGTGTCTGCAAGCTGCCTGACCCAAATCAACCCTTGTTGGCATGGGTGATGCTGCAGTTTGCACAGGTGACTCATCCTACAATCAAAAAAGCAGTCTGCATTATTTGCATTTGACCTAACCTTAGTAACTGCGAATGAGACTCTCACGAGACTTAGGATGAAAAATGGAGCTCACACATGCCCATACGCCCAACAACACTAACTGATTTGGCCACTGGGGGCAGTGTTTCGAATTTCGGTAAGCACAGACCGATTTTAGTTAAAAACCTACTGTTTCCGATTACACTGTGAGATAAGTCTGTTTTTAAAACAAAGAGGATATATATATAGTTGTTGATACAACAATACAGCATCAAGACTGCTTCTCCTTCCCTCCATGTCTTTCTCTTTCTCTCATTATTTACTCTGAGGGACACGGATCATAAGAAAAGAGCCAGCTGTTGATGCACCTTCTCCTCTCCCAGCGGAGAACATGTCCCTCAGGTGTGCAACTTGACAGAGGGAGACAGAGCTGGTTGTCCAGTTGATTAATTAAGTGTGTTTTATGGTGCAAGCTGAAGAGTAGAGATGGGAAAGCTGCACAGTTAACATATTTTGACAGCTGCGGCAGCCATTGTGTGGCCAAAGCGAGCACCTATCAGTGCCAAGCCACTGCTTAATGATGGGAATGAGAATGGCACACCTGTGGCCCCCTAATCACACTCTCACGACCAAACCGGACCAATAATGCTGGCACTATCAAGTCCCAACATTGGCACACATGTCTCCTCATGGGCCCATTCAAAGTGCTACATTTAGATTTAAATTAGCAGCAACGAAATATATGGATAAACCAAGTGATAATCAGCTCTGTTATGCTTATTATCACAATTATTATGATCTGTGCTGATTTGTTTTATGGCTGAGAGGGGATGTAATACGGGTCATGTGATGCAAACCAGATCCAGTTTGTATCTAAAATTAATTTTCACACTTGCCCCATAGACTTCAAATGTAAGTGCATTTCTGTACACATTTGTTGTTTGCTTAAAAATAAAAATAAAAAAATGGAAGAAAAAAATTGAAGGGAAATTATTTTCTATGGTAATCAATGGCAAGACACAAATTCTGTCAATAGAACTTTGTTTATATTTAATCATATATTTTGCTTGTGCAGATGATTTCAAATGCCCCCATCATATCAAAATCTGAGTTTTGTAGCATTCAGTTCATTTCTTTTAGTTTTGAAGCCAATGATCGTCATTTTTATTTTATTTATTTTTTATTTTGTTTGTATAGCACTTTTCACAATACACATAATTTCAAAGCAGCTTTACAGAAAATTATGCTGTAATAACTGTAATGTTTCAAAGGTCTTAGGGTCCTTAGAGTTGAAAATTTTTATTGAAAATCATGCCTTAAAATGATTTGTCTTTTGGTCCCCAGTGAGCAAGCCAAAGGTGACTTTGGCAAGGGACCCAAAATTCCATAAGATTTAGTTAATGGAGAAAAAAAAAAAAAAAACGTGGGAGAAACCAGGCTCAGCTGGGGGAGCCAGTTCCCCTCTGGCTTTACAGCATTAATATAATGCCAATATTAGTTAGCTACAGTATGTGTAATACAAGTCATGTATTAATTTAGTTGTTGTCAGGAATCTAGGCTGATTTTTTTTGTCTTGTGTTTTGGTATGTGGCTCCATGTGTGAGTGCTGGTTTGTGATTGGGAAGATTGGTGCACAGGGGCCGGTTGCACCAGCTATACGTAAGTTACAGCTAAGCCTTGTTGTGGCGTAAATGGGCACTAAGTCACAATTTACACACTACTAAATATTTGAGAGTTGCACCATTAAACTTAAGTAGAATTTGGGGCCTGGGTAGCTCAGCGAGTAAAGACGCCGACTACCACCCCTGGAGTCGCGAGTTCGAATCCAGGGCGTGCTGAGTGACTCCAGCCAGGTTTTCTAAGCAGCCAAATTGGCCCGGTTACTAGGGAGGGTAGAGTTACATGGGGTAACCTCCTCGTGGTCGCTATAATGTGGTTCTCACTCTCTGTGGTGAGTTGTGCAGAGATGCCGCAGAGAATAGTGTGAAGCCTCCACAGACGCTATGTCTCCGCAGTAACATGCTCAACAAGCCACATGATAAGATGTGCGGATTGACGGTCTCAGACGCGGAGGTAACTGAAATTTGTCCTCTGCCACCCGGAATGAGGCGAGTCACTACACCACCACAAGGACTTAGAGCGCATTGGGAAATGGGCATTCCAAATTGGGGAGAAAATGGGAGTACTAAATATTTACAGAAGCCTCTGACCAGGAGTAACGGTTGGAATAAAAAAGCAGACTGACATCAATGAGCTCATGTTTTGCATGACAGGCTCCAATCCTTTCAACATACATTATGATGTTGACATTTACAAGAGAGAAAACGTACTTTTAAGCGGCTCTTCAGCATGAAACCATTCTAACGGTGCAGTTTTCAGGGTGCGTCGCCTTGTGTCATGTTTCAACACAATCAAAATATATATAGGATATTAAAATGAATAAATATATATTTTTCCAGCCTGTTGTATTAGTATTTATTTATCACCCCTTATTTATTTTAGAGACAGTTCCTATATATTGTTATATACACAAGGCAAATATACTATTTCTCAAATCAACTTTTAATACTAATTGTATTTCAATGGGGATATAATTTATTACAGCTGACAGTTACATGAGCAAACAATGTTTAAACATTAACCGTAACAAGATCAAATTGAAGTTCACTGCTTTTTAACACTTCTGTGTCAAATTTGAAGGCTGTTTTGGTTCAATACAGGTGGGGGGGTGGGGGGGGGGGGGGGTGTTATAATCAAAACAAGCAAGTACAATCCCCCCAATATTTATAATATGATCAGTGGAAACATGTAGTTGCTTTATGCTGCAACTCTCCCAATTTTCAAGCCATATCTATGTCCTTGGCTGTTAGTATCTGATCTTCACCTGTTCTTTGACCATGGTTTTGCCTCAGCCTTTTGGATTTATTACTTGTTTGGACCTTTTTTTTTTTTTTTTTAAATAAATAAAGGTATCATTGGAGGTTATGCAGGTACATATGATTGGAGGATTACATGGAGACATTTATGAAAATACTGTGTTATTACACTCTCAGTAAAGTAAGAAGCAGCGCTTATAATCGTCTCTTCGATACAATATACAGCAACAAGTGAATGATTTAATTACTCTTTTGCTATATATGCTGACATTAGGATATTTTTATGCTGTACATTCTGTGGTTTTGTGGAGTTTGTAAGCCCATATCACCAAATTCTGGTATTATTATCCTGGCTTCTAGTTATTTACATTGCGGTCAAAGACAGCGGAACTTTATCACACTTGCCAGAAATGCAGCTGCTTGCTTAATTCCGCTTTGCAAAATAAGGTGGATACTGGTGCAGTGGTTCAACCTTTTTGACTTCAAGGCCACCCACTGCCAACATTTGCCAAAAAGACAACATTTGAAGCTTAATTAATTTTTTAAAAACAAAAACAGTTGTTGAAGGGAGTTGTTAAATTAAAATAAAGACTTTAGAGTTTACATGTTGTATACTGATTTTTAGCATTTTTTAGCATTCATCTTGAGGCCCTCTTGGAAGTTGTCTGAGGCCCGCTAGTGGGTCCCCACCCCCTTGCTGAGAACCACTGTACTAGTGTACTCTTAAAAGTTGACAAAAAATAACTTTTAGCAGATACACACTGTAACGTGCTTTTTAATGGGGATAGCTCGCCCAATTAGTTGCAGTAGAGTTAGACAGAGACTCACAATGTGGCTGGCATTCCACAGGTGCAGTTCATCGTCAGTCTCACACGAATTGCAGTTGGCAAACACTCCACTGCCAACAGCGTTACTTAAAAAACTAAAATAACAAAAAAATAAAGAGCAACAGAAATGTGAAAAGCTCCCGTGCCCCGCAGACGCGTGGTGTGCACATCTTGTGATCACTACGTAGACTGAGCGCTCAACGGAGAAGTAAACAGTAAAGAGTGCGCTGCTCTTAAAGGTGTAGTACCAAATTCTACCTGTTACAACATTTTCTACTATATAGTTTCTGTCCAAGAATGCAACCGAAAAACAAGTAGCAAATCAGGGTTCACGGCTGTGGCGTAAAATAAAGCCTACTGGCTAGTTAAAATAAAGGAATGAACCCTTAGATATCTCGTGTCCAAACGTCCTGCGTCAATAAGAAATACATTAACACAGGAACGAAGACTGTGCATGTTTAGCCATTTGATGGGGTCTTTAAAATGGGTTCTAAGAGAAAGAGCTGACAGACAAGCCATTAAATCATTCAGAGTTTAAACTCTGTACAAGGACCAGAAGTGTGAGTAAAACCTCGCCACCTGCAAGCCATTAAAAAAGAAGCTTGTGGTTAGAGCGCTATGGGTGGGACTCACACCTCATGGGTCTTCTGGGAGTGTGGAGGTACCCGACCAAAAGTATCCTTTCTCTTCTCCCTGGAGACAGGCTTTGTGTGGGAGAGACAGATCACAGGCCTTTACACGCACTGGTACTGACTTGGATCTCTGCATATTTGCCCCCTGAGTCACCCACCGGCAGGTCATGAGGTCAGACCTCTCCCTCTCTAGCCATCAAAACTTTACAGTGAAAAGATATTCAGCTTTCCCAAACACACACACAAACACACCCTTCTGAATTCCTTCCCCACTGTACTTACTGTAAAATCTACAGAACTGTAAGATACAAGCATGAGACAGTGATAACACTTATACCATCATAATGACTAGTAATTATATTATATTATATTATACTATATTATATTATATTATATTATATATAAAGCGTTGAAGAAAATTATTATAAAGTGTTCCTTAGATGGTACTTTTCAGTTTTGTTATTCTTAAATGACTTTGCAAATACCCTCCTTTTTATGCTAAAATGGATTTTTACCTTCTTTTGCTGTGAAAGGTATCAAAAGGTTTGATTATTTTAGATCAGTCACAGTATTTGTATTCTTTGCATATCCATTTATTGATGTGTGTTTGACTGTTTCCTTAAAATAGATCTTGATTAACGAAAGTTATTCATTTATATATATATATATATATATATATATATATATATATATATATATATATAGATAGATAGATAGATAGATAGATAGATAGATGATCTTTTCAAGAAAAGTGAAAGACTTCTGAAAACACTGTTTGAGTTTAAATTGTTTAGACTATGTGTGTTTACATGTTGGTTCATCTAGAACACTTTTAACAATTTAAACAAAAACAATTGTACAGTTTGCTTTTATTATTATTATGAAAACGTGTGGTGCTTAAATGTGGCTGAGAGTTACAATACTTTATCCGGACCCAGCTTAATACGCAGAGACAACCATAAGTAAATCATTTGTAGGTTGATTTCAAAGAAAACTGTAAAAACTGTGGCTATGTTATCCAATCAAAATATTGCTTGTTTTGTTTGAGCATGCTGACCAGACCAACTCAGCAACATTGCCTCAACTAATGGTGAGAGTTTGGGGCAGGACTTTCTGTTTGTCCAACCAAAGGCAGACGGTGAAAGTGTTCTGGAAACCTGTTTGAAAACAGATAATAATTTTCTATTTCCTTATAGGTGACAGTAGTGGCTCAGAAATTACACACTTATACAAGTTTAATGAACAAGTCTGTATGTTATTTTGAGGCATAAATGCATCATATTTAAGGTTGCTTAAAAACATAATATTTGTAATTCAATTTTGTACAATTTCTCACATGATTCTGTAAATGCTTGTTTTAGTATACGTACAATTCTGTGTTTGTTTTTGACAACACATGAACATGACCCATCTTAGAGACACATACCGTCAGCCATTGATTTACGAAGACAAGTGTTTGACTGTAAGCAGTTAGATAGATCTATCTGTCACAAACACAGATGCCCGAGTCTCATCATCACAGTATCATATGAAAGATCTCCAGGGCAGATATGATGAAAGCCCCACTGGAGCCACTTCTATCCTAATTCCTTCCCCATTGCTGCATTTTCATCAACAAAGCACCTGCTTCACATGCATAGTTTGCTGTATTTGTTTCTGTTATGTTACATTTATTTCCATTTAAACATCTCCAGGCCCCTTTGTTTACATTTACATTTAGCAGATGCTTTCATCCAAAGCGACTTACAAATGAGACACATAGCAAGCAATTTGTCATAGAAAGTTTAACAACATCCGCAGTATAGGACTGCCAAGCACAGTGGCTGGAGTAGTAAAGATGCTAGCACAGAAGAAAGAGACAGACTAGATTTTTTTTTTTTTTTTTTTTTTGTACATTAAGTGCAAGTTAATTGCAGTAGTACGTGCAATTAGTGTGGGTTGGTTAAGTGCTCATGGAACAGATGTGTTTTCTTGAATATCGAGAAGGTAACAGCAGATCATGTGGAGGTTGAAAGTTCATTCCACCACAGAGGAGCAGAGAAAGTGCACAATCGTGAAATAGATTTTGAGCCTCTTTGTGATGGGACCACCAGGAGTCACTCGTTTATAGACCACAGAGAGTGAGTTGGAGCATAGATCTGAAGAAGTGAACTGAAGTAAGAGGGTGCAGTTCCATTGGCTGTCCTGAAAGCCAGAGTCAAAGCCTTGAATTTGATGTGGGCAGCTACAGGTAGCCAGTGAAGTGAAATCAAGAGTGGGGTGACATGAGCCCTTGAAGACCAGATGCGCTGCTGCATTCTGGACCATCTGCAGTGGCTTAATTGTGTTAGCTGGAAGGCCAGTCTTGAAATGACTAGAGCATGGACCAGGAGCTGTGTAGCATTTTCAGACAGGAAAGGTCTGATTTTCCTGATGTTGTGAAGCACGAACCTGCAAGACCGTGCGGTTGATGAGATGTGTGCAGTGAAATTAAGCTGGTCATCTACCACCACTCCCAGGTTCCAGGCTGTTCTGGTTGGTGTTAGTGTAGTTGAACCAAGATGACTAGTGAGGTTGTAGCCAACAGATGGGTTGGCTGGGATCACAAGGAGTTCTGTCTTGGCAAGGTTGAGCTTTAGGTGTCGTTCCTTCATCCAGGCCAAATTGTCAGAGAGGCAGGCAGAGATAAGAGCTGAGACAGTAGGGTCAACAGGCCGGAATACCAGGTAGAGCTGCATATCATCTGTGTAGCAGTGGTAGGAAAAACCATGTGCCTCACTAACCATCCGAGTGATGTTGTGTACATCGAGAAGAAGAAGGGTCAGTTGTCAATTGGTGTGTCTTGAACACCTCTCCTCTCCAGGAGACCTTGAACGATCTGCCAGTGAGATATGACTCAAACCATCCAAGTGCTGTTCCTGTGATGACCAGGTCAGAGAGGGTGGACAGGAAGATCTTGTGGTTCACTGTGTCAAAGGCAGCAGACAAGTCAAGGAGGATGAGAACGGATGATTTGGAGTTAGTTCTCGCCAGTCGCAGGATTTCAGCTACTGACAAGTAAGGCAGTCTCTGTTGAATGACGGCAGTTTTTGAAGCCAGACTGATGTCTGTCGAGTAGGTTGTTCTGTGAGAGAAAAGCAGACAGCTGGTTGAATACGACCCTTTCAAGAGTTTTAGACAGGAAGGGTAGGAGAGAGACTGGTATGTAGTTGTCAACTACTGTGGTGTTTTGTGTTGTTTTTTTATGCAGTGGGGTTACTTGAGCCTGCTTTAATGTATTGGGAAAGTTTCCAGTTGTGAGAGACGCATTGATAATGTGTGTGAGCATGGGTAAGATCGATGGAGAGGCAGCTTGCATAAGATGTGGGTCAAGTGGACAGGTGGTGGGACGGTTAGAAAGAAGCACTTTGGAGACCTCAGTCTCGGACAGAGGAGAGAAAGAGGAAAACAGAGAATGGGATGTTAGAAGAGAGTAGTTGTGGGTGTTAGGTGTAGAGAACTGGCTGTTGATGCTCACTACCTTGTCAGTAAAAAATGTGGCAAAGTCATCAGCAGTCAGAGAAGTGTTAAAATAGAAAGGGAAAGGAGAAAGAGAAAGGAAAATGAAAATGAAATCTATGTTTACCCAATTGAAACAGCAAAGCAATTCCAATTGAATGGGGCCCACAAATTTCCTTGCACCATTGATGTTCTATTTATCTCAGTTAATGTTGTTACTTTGAGAGGCAGAATTGCCTCTCTCAATAAAACTGGATTATGGGCATTCATAACAGGTTCACAGACACAAAGACACTTAAGAAACCTTGGGATCTGCAGGGAAAAAGAAAAACAGTTTTGCCAATTCCTGTTCCTTCTGCTTGAGCGTTGACAAATCAGTGCAATCCTACCAAACAAATGAAGAATAATACTTTTTTTTAAAAAGGGGGATGGTCCTACACCGGGTAACTTTTAGGCCTTATTTACAAATATGACAAAAGTGTAGTTATACACTACCAGTAACTCATTCTTTATTAGTTCTATTTTCTGCATTTTAGGATAACTGTATCAAGTCATGCATACTACAAAATAACACAAAAGGAAGTATGGGAATTATGTAACGACCAAACAAAATATAAATCAAATCAAATCCCCACTTATATTTTAGCTTCTTCAAAGTGGCATACTTTATCTAGATTAAAGCTCTGCACACTCTGGATATTCTCTCTTTTCTTTGGGAAATAATGTGATCTTAGTGATTTCGACCATGGCATGATTGTTGGTGCCAGATGGGCTGGTTTGAGTATTTCTGTAACTGCTGATCTCCTGGGATTTTCACACACAACATTCTCAAAAACAAAAAACATCCAGTGTGCGGCAGTTCTGCAGACAGAAACACCTTGTTGATGAGAGAGGTCAACGGAGAATGGCCAGACTGGTTTGAGCTGACAGAAAGGCTATGGTAACTCAGATAACCACTCTGTACAATTGTAGTGATCAGAATAGCATCTCAGAAAGCACAACCACTCGAACCTTGAGGCGGATGGGCTACAACAGCAGAAGACCACGTTGGGCACTTTTTTAGTGTTCCTAAAAAAGTGATTATATATACAGTATACACTGTATATACTGTGTGTGTATATATATATATATATATATATATATATACACACACACATACAGTGCATTAAAAAAGGATTCTTTTTTTCATATTTTGTTATGTGGCAGACTTATGCTAAAATGCTTTAAATTATTTTTTTCCCACATCAATCTACACTCCATACCCCATAATGACAAAGCAAAAACAAGATTTTTGATAACTTTGCAAATTTATTAAAAAGAAAAAACTGAAATATCACATTGACATAAGTATTCAGACCTTTAACTCAGTACTTAGTTGAAGCACCTTCAAAAGTCTTTTTAGGTATGATGCAACTAGCTTTGCACACCTGTATCTGAGGATTTTCTGCCATTCTCCTCTGCAGATCCTCTCAAGCTCTGTCAGGTTGGATGGGGACCATCGGTGAACAGCCATTTTCAGGTCTCACCAGAGATGTTTGATTGGGTTCAAGTCTGGGCTCTGGCTGAGCCACTCAAGGACATTCAAAGAGTTGTCCCTAAGCCACCCTTGCGTTGTCTTGGCTGTGTGATTAAGGTCACTGTACTGTTCGAAGGTGAACCTTCGGCTCTGTCTGAGGTCCTAAGTGTTCTGGACCAGGTTTTCATTAAGGATATCTCTGTATTTTGCTGCATTCAGCTTTCCTTAAACCCTGACCAGTCCCCCAGTCCCTGTCGCTGAAAAATACCCCCACAGCATGATGCTACCACCACCATACTTCACTGTTGGGATGGTATTGCACAGGTGATGAGCGGTGCCTGGTTTCCTCCAGACATGATGCTTGGAATAGAGGCCAAACAGTTCAATTTTTGTTTCATCAGACCCGAGAATCTTGTTTTCTCTCAGTCTGAGAGTCCTTTTTGTGCTTTTTTATGTGTCTTGCACTGAGGAGAGGCTTCCATCTGGCCACTCAGCCATAAAGCCCAGATTGGTGGAGTGTTGCAGTGATGGTTGTCCTTCTGCAAGTTTCTCCCATCTCCACACATGATCTCTGGAGCTCAACAAGGGTGACCATCAGGTTCATGGTCACCTCTCTTACCAAGGCCCATCTTCCCCGATTGCTCAGTTTGGCCAAGCGACCAGCTCTAGGAAGAGTCCTGGTTGTTCCAAACTTCTTCCATTTAAGAATTATGGAGGCCACTGTGCTTCAATGTAGCCGAAATTTTTTTGTAGCCTTCCTCAGATCTGTGACACAATCCTCTCTCTGAGCTCTGCAGACAGTTCCTTTGACCTCATGGCTCTGTTTTTGCTCTGATATGCCTTTTCAGCTGTGAGAACTGATATAGACAGGTGTGTGCCTTTCCAAATCATGTCCAGTCAATTGAATTTGCCACAGGTGGACTCCAATCAAAGTGAAACATCTCAAAGTTGATCCATAGAAATTGGATGCACCTGAGCTAAATTTCAAGTGTCATAGCAAAGGAACTGAATCAAATATCAATGTGATATTTCAGTTTTTTTTTTTTTTTAATTTTCAAAGTTATCAAAAATCTGGTTTTTGCTTTGTCATTATGGGTTATGGAGTG
This sequence comes from Myxocyprinus asiaticus, assembly GCF_019703515.2. Lineage (NCBI taxonomy): Eukaryota > Metazoa > Chordata > Actinopteri > Cypriniformes > Catostomidae > Myxocyprinus > Myxocyprinus asiaticus. The sequence continues at coordinate 18,119,689 of NC_059377.1, forward strand.
TAGATTGATGTGAAAAAATTAATAATTTAAAGCATTTTAGCATAAGGCTGCAACATAAAAAAAAATTTAAAAAAAAAAAGAAAAAAGTTATAATGGCCTTTGAAAATAATGGTTGAAAGATTTGGAATATTTTTTCCTTGTTACCATTTTTTTCTACAGGGGTGGACTTTATCTAGACAAAAGGTCTCTCTAATGATGCCCATTCTGGTGTTTGAACTCTGCTTTTTTATAAAGCAAACAGCTCATCAGGTTTAGAATAGTAGCAATACTACCAGACTGACAAGCCACAAGAGGAAGGTGGGTCTCCCTTTTGGGCCTGGATTTCTCCCAAGGATTCATTCTCACCCTTGAGAACTTAATGCTGGTAACAATTTATAATAACAGTACATGAATAATCATGAATTAATACCTGAATTAATAGTTACTATGCATAATTTAATGATGAGTTTAGGAATGCAATAATCAGGAACTAATGAAGAGCTAACATTAACAACAACATGAGCCATATGAATTCATTTATTAATAACGGTCACCTTAATTCCATGTTAGTACATGTTTTATAGTTAATGCATTAATTAACATTACGAAATAAATTAAATCAAACAGGCTTTATAAGAAAGAATGTGAAGTACTTCAACCTTGAATTAAATGTGCATAGTTCAATATGGTCATAATTAAAAATACATATATAACTTCTGATGTCTACAGGTTCCCCACAAACGTCACTGGATGACGCAGGATTATTCTGCATAATTTAAATGGATCTTCCTAATTAAATGTTGAAAACATTAAAGGAATAGTTCTCCCATCTTTTACTCACCCTCACGCCATTCCAAATGTATATGACTTTCTTTCTTCTGCAGAACACAAATGAAGATTTTTAGAAGAATATCTCTTTGTAGGCCCATTCAATGCATGATGCAAGTGAATGGGGTCCAAAGTTCCAAAAAGCACATAAAACAGCATAAATGTAATCTGTATTCTCCAGTGGTTTAATACATGTCTTCGTGATTGATGCTATCAGTTTTGGCTGAGAATAAGCCAAAATGTAATTCATTTATCACTGTATATCTTGCCATTGCAGTCTCTAGGCACAATCATGATTTCAAGCTCAGGTACACTTTATAGTGCTCGATGCATGCACAGAGTGCTAGATGGTGCAAGGAAGTGTAATTGAGTTTGAAATCCTTATGGGCAAAGACATTTTTTGTTATATTTTGGTCTGATCTCACCGAAAACTGATTTGACAACTTTAGAAGACATACACTATATTGCCAAAAGTATTCGCTCATCTGCCTTTAGACGCATATGAACTTAAGTGACATCCCATTCTTAATCCATAGGGTTTAATACGACGTCAGCCCACCCTTTGCAGCTATAACAGCTTCAACTCTTCTGGGAAGGCTTTCCACAAGGTTTAGGAGTGCGTTTATGGGAATTTTTGACCATTCTTCCAGAAGCGCATTTGTGAGGTCAGACACTGATGTTGGACGAGAAGGCCTGGCTCGCAGTCTTCGCTCTAATTCATCCCAAAGGTGCTCTATCGGGTTGAGGTCAGGACTCTGTGCAAGCCAGTCAAGTTCTTCCACACCAAACTCGCTCATCCATGTCTTTATGGACCTTGCTTTGTGCACTGGTGCGCAGTCATGTTGGAACAGGAAGGGGCCATCCCTAAACTGTTCACACAAAGTTGGGAGCATGGAATTGTTCCTTTCACTGGAACTAAGGGGCCAAGCCCAGCTCCTGAAAAACAACCCCACACCATAATCCCCCCTCCACCAAACTTCACAGTTGGCACAATGCAGTCAGACAAGTACCGTTCTCCTGGCAACCGCCAAACCCAGACTCGTCCATCAGATTGCCAGATGGAGAAGCGTGATTCGTCACTCCAGAGAACGCATCTCTACTGCTCTAGAGTCCAGTGGTGGCGTGCTTTACACCACTGCATCCGACGCTTTGCATTGCACTTGGTGATGTATGGCTTGGATGCAGCTGCTCGGCCATGGAAACCCATTCCATGAAGCTCTCTACGCACTATTCTTGAGCTAATCTGAAGGCCACATGAACTTTGGAGGTCTGTAGCGATTGACTCTGCAGAAAGTTGCCGACCTCTGCGCACTATGCGCCTCAGCATCCACTGACCCCGCTCTGTCATTTTACGTGGCCTACCACTTCGTGGCTGAGTTGCTGTCATTCCCAATCGCTTCCACTTTGTTATAATACCACTGACAGTTGACTGTGGAATATTTAGTAGCGAGGAAATTTCACGACTGGACTTGTTGCACAGGTGGCATCCTATCACAGTACCACGCTGGAATTCACTGAGCTCCTGAGAGCGGCCCATTCTTTCACAAATGTTTGTAGAAGAAGTCTGCATGCCTAGGTGCTTCATTTTATACACCTGAATTCAATTATTTGGATGGGTGAGTGAATACTTTTGGCAATATAGTGTAGATTAAACCACTAAAGTCATATGGATTACTTTTTTGCTGCATTTATGTGCTTTTTGGAGCTTAACAATTTTGGTCACCATTCACCATTTTATGGACCTACAGAGTTGAGATATTCTTCTAAAAATCTTTGTTTGTGTTCTGCAGAAGAAAAGAGTCACACACATCTGGAATGGCATGAGGGTGAGTAAATGATTTTAAATTTTGGGTGAACTTTCCTTTACTGTTTGCCACCAATAATTATTCTTAATAATATTAACTGATCTCAACCCGTTCTGTGTGATTCTCCATTCCTTTCCCTTCATACTCACCCTACCACTGTCAGTCCTACCACTCCGTTCACTTGTCATCAATACGCAGGCCAAGTCCGCATTTCAGCTTTTCCATCATGACAAACTAAATTATGCTAAATAATATGTGATTTAACTGGGATGAATACTTGTGTAGTACATGTGTAGTAGATAGTAAGTTTATAATGATGTGCCTCACCAAGTAAAGTCATGACATGATGATGCATTAACAAGTCATGGATTCATGTGTAGTTAATAATGAGTTAGTAATGATACACATGCACTAAGGTGATACTTACCCTTTTGCACCAGTGAAATAAGATCTGCTTATTTGAAATTACAAATCCACCAGCATATATGACATTAAAAAACTCAACATTTAAAGGGAAAAACATATTTAATGTGAAGAAAGAAACAGTAACAAAAGCCAAGTGTCAATCTTCCACCAAGATGCTTTAAATTAATTCAGTCTCTTTTTAAACATATACAGGCTCAAAAAAAAAAAAAAAAAACAACACATACATACCTGTTAAAGGTGCTATATGTAATATTTAATGTACTAAATCATAAAATGACAATAATATGTCATTAGAGAATTAGGAAACATGCTAAGTTGAAATACTGGCTTCTCCGATAACAATGCTACAGCCAGTATATTCTACTTTGAAATTTCCATTCAGGGCTGGAATTTCTGTTTATGTTTTGGCCTGTTTGATCCCGCCCACTGCCCACTCACCAATAGTATTTCGACACCGCCGGGTTGCCAGATTTGAACAAGTTTTCAGGCAAACAACACTGCGTGCTGCAGCCATGGAAGCCAGCAAACGAACTGGATCAGAGATAACAGATTCCACCCGACCTAAAAAGCCTCGCCATCCATCTAAAAACCACCATGACCAGAATCGTAGTAAAATAATGATAAAATAAATATTGGAGATACAGCTTAAAGCCCATAAATCCTTTAAAACGGATGCTGAGTTAGCTTATTTGCATGTCAACATTCTGGCAACCCGCATGCTTCGAGTCTGGGGCGGGGCAGACAACTCTCCAATGTTTTGAATTTGGACTGCAGTATCCATTTCAAACACTTGTTATCAATCTTACATATAGAATCTTTAAGACATACAAGACACTTTTAAATGATTTATAAGGTGTGTTTTGTCTCTCTCTATATCTTCTGATGTCAAATCGGAAATGCTAAAAATGCTAATGTTAGCACTTAGTCTAAAACGTTCAATTAAAATGACAAAATTAATTCAAATACTCCAAATAATATTGTAAAAAAAATATATTATGAACACTCTGATTACAATCCTTAATTCAGTCCAACAAAACAACCAATAATTTTAGACAACAAATGTCAGCATTACCATAAGAAATAGTGGCAAGCAGCCAGTCAACACCTGGAGAGCGCTGCTTATAGGTGCCCCATCAGAAACAAACTCTCTACATACTGTAGTTCCAGGCAGAAATGTAGTGAACTGTCTGCACTTGAAATGGATGAAGTTCACACAATAAATGATTCAATCATTGTCATCATTTTTTATTTGGATTTTGAGTAATGATGATACATACAAAGTAACCACGAAAAATATTGAGAAGTATATATAACAAAAACAAATATTGAACCAGCAACATAAAGACAACCTTTCCTATTTCTATGGTCTGGATGACGAGTGAATTGAGTGGTAGGTTGAGTATGAGGACAGAGGATAATGTAAAATGGGTTGAGATCAAATTAGTGTTGAACGTTTTTTTTTTTTTTTTTGTCTATTTAAAAAATTGCGGAATTATACTGCGTCATTCAATGACGTTTGTGGCGAAACTGCAGATAGCTAAAAGTATAAAATATTTAATTATGACAATATTAAATATGAATGTTTAATTCAAGGTTGAAGTACTTCACATTCTTTCTTATAAAGGCTGTTTGATTTAGTTTATTTCCTAATGTTAATTAATGCATTAACTATCAAACATGTACTGACATGTAATTAAGGTGGCTGTTATTAAAGCATGAATTTATATGAGTCATGTTGTAGTTAATGTTAGCTCTTCATTAATTCCTGATTAGTCCATTCCTTAACTCATCGTTAATTTATGCAGAAGTAACTATTAATTCAGGTATTAATTCATGATTATTCATGCACTATTATTCTAAAGTGTTACCATTTATGCCTGACACACAGTAAAGCTGATTTGTTACAAAACCCATTGTTGGCAGCTTTTAAAAACAGTTTTAATTGAATTTAATTGAATTGGCTTTGTACATGCTTCTAAAACAAGTGCCAAGTGGTTCAAATCACTGTTTAAATACATACCCTGAAGAAAGATGAATATCAGCACTATTGTGTGTTTGCGTGTATTTGGGGGAGGTGAGTATATGCAGTCTTTGCCAAATTAAATTACGCCTTCACTGCCCACTTCCAGAGCTTTGATGGTCTCAGCAGCAGGGGATGACCAAGAGAAAATAGGCATTTATTCAGTGGGCTTTGAAGAGAGCTGTAAACAATCGCCTAATGGTGCATCTAGAATGATGGGACCTGGCATATGGAGCCGAGTGGCGAGGAGGAGCTGGAAGCGCCACAGTCTACACGAGGGCAGCTGCCACAAAGACTTACAGAGTGCCTTGGGCCCCTAAACACACACGCACACACTGGCCACTCAAAGAGCTGTCTATCTCATTCAAAAGTACCCTAATCCTCTCTCTCTCCCATTGCGAGCATGCCTGCCTAAATGGCAGCCGTAGTCCATTACGAGCCAGCCAGGAATCTTTTCCCATTGAGTTCTGAAAGAGAAACTTAACTTCACTGTGTTGCACTTGAATGTGCCTTTGGTTCCATCATTATGTGGAAGCCATTGACTCAATACGGCCCCAGGACAAAGGCTTCCCGCGCTCTGTAGGACTGGGTGAAATAAGAAAGCTCTTAAGCTTGGGCCACTTTTACACCTGGAGTTGAGTTTAAGCATATGGCCCTTTGATAGGCCAACAATTGGTCATTGATATCAGTTGATGTTTGTCCTACACAATATTCAGATTGTTAACTAAAGAAGAGATTAGCCCGGTCACTTCACTTTTGGATAAGCACAATATGGTAAATGATATGGAAATTCTGTGTTCAGTGGGGACAAAACAGTCCAAATATTATTTGGCCCCAAACTCAGAGACAACATCTTGCAGAGTTCAGACTTCTGGGTGTACTTTGCTCCAGCACCTGTAGATTTCTCATAGAGACTCTTAAAAAACATTGCCAGACTTCAGTTAAATCATTTACATTATTCTGTGTGTGTGTGTGTGTGTGTGTGTGTGTGTGTGAGAGAGAGAGAGAGAGAGAGTGAGAGAGAGAGGGGGGCTTGAGCATCAATGCCCACCTGTGCTGTAATTCCTGATTCATAGTTTTTAGAACTCAGACTGCATTATATCAGATGAAATAATTGTATTTTAATCTTTAAGGTCTCAGAGTTTTTAATATAGCTTTTGCTTTCTAACTGTTAAACAAAATGTAAATTCTGCCACCATTTACTCAGCCTCATATTGTTCCATATCATGTTTGAAATTACATGACTGTGAATTAGTAGTGCTACCATGTTGGCTATAGAAAGGACACCTATTGGTATTGAATATGCACCCTTTGGTTTTAATAATAATAAACTGTATTTATTTATCGACTTTCTAAAACCCAAGGTCGTTTACAGAATCAGCAATTTTCATATTGACTAGGTTTTACTCATTCATCGATGTTCAAATTTCTTGTGTTCTGGGTTTTATTGTGTGCAATGTTCTACTAAGTGTTAATGTGTGTGTGCAGTGTGCATGTGTGCATGAGAGCATCTCTCCCTGCGTTTGGGGAGCCTGGTGGCGGCACACATTTGGAGGGCTGCTCATCTACACTGCGCCATGCCCCATCAGCTCCATCAGGATGTGGGAGAACAAAGCCTGTACATTTCCACAGCCACGCGCCTGCAGGGAGAATACTCATCATAATTAGCCCAATGATGAGGCGCTGTGATGCACTGCACAGCAGGTCCCTGTCTCTGCTCTGCTCTTCTTTTATTTTTTCTCTCTCTCTTCTTTTCACTTTCGTGGTCTCTGAGGAGAAGAGAAAGGAAGAGAAAGGGGAAGATTTTAACTTGACACTGCTGTTTGTAAAAAAATTAATAAAAATCTATTTTGAATCTTTTTTTTTTTTTTTTTTGTGGCATGTTATACATTGAATTACATTGTTTGCTGAGTGATATGGTGGAATGAATGATATGATGAATTGATTTACAGTGGTTATTTTATTGAAAATATATATATTCATTAAAATAATAACATTATACATTTGCATTGGATTTGTAATTCTGATATCTATATTATATTTACATTTGTAATTTTGATATAAAAGGTGAAGTGTTTTTCCATTGTTTTTTCCAAAGTTTTTCAGTGTTTAAATACTTTCTCCTATCCTAGCTTACAGTAATATACTGTATAAATATTATAAGTAAGCCATTCAGTAGGTTAATTTTCAAGTGTAAACAAGTGTATACACTGTGGCTCTGTGGCACTATCATAACACAGCTCTATTCGTTTGAGTGTCCTGACTAGTTTGACACAGGCTTCCTGACAAAAGTAAGACTTAAACTAATTTAAATTAGATTTACTAAAATATGCTTTTCTGCCAAGTATAAAATAAGCTAAAAAAATTTTTCCTCCCATTTTTCTCCCCAATTAGGAATGCCCAATTCCTTATGCACTCTAAGTCCTCGTGGTGGCATAGTGACTCGCCTCAATCCGGGTGGCAGAGGACGAATCTCAGTTGCCTCTGTTTCTGTGACCGTCAACCCGCGCATCTTTATCACGTGGCTTGTTGAGCGCGTTACCGCGGAGACATCCACGCACAACTCACCACGTGCCCCACCGAGAGGAAACCACATTATAGTGACCATGAGGAGGTTACCCCATGTGACTCTACCCTCCCTAGCAACCGGGCCAATTTGGTTGCTTAGGAGACCTGGCTGGAGTAACTCAGCATGCCCTGGGATTCAGCTTGTGAACTCCAGGGGTGGTAGTCAGCGTCTTTACTTGCTGAGCTACCCAGGCCCTAAAATAAGCTAAATTAATGCCAAACCAATTGTTGCTGCTTTGCCATTTAACAAACTGTATTTTTTAAAATGTATTAATTTTGATTACTACATTTTTAAAGTTCACACTTGTACATCTTGTCATTGCAGTCTCTAGGCACAATCATGATTTCAAGCTCGATTACACTTCCTAGTGTTTGACATATGCGCAGGGTGCTAGATGGCGCTATAGGAAGTGTATCACGCTTAAAATCATGATTGCCAAGGAGACAGCTGTCAAGATGTACAGAGAAAAAAGACCCAAAACCAACTGGATCGCTTCAGAAGACATTGATTAAACCACTAGAGTTGTATGGATTACCAGCCTGATCTCATTAATATACGTAGCCATTTGTATGTTAGCATTTGTTACATTTAAATGTATATGTTTGTACGTTTGAATAGACACTAAAACATACAGTATGGACATTTGAAAGACTCTATAACGTATTTTTTTTAACGTATTTACAGCTTTAGAAACATAAATATTGACAAATCCATGACAAATATATTTGAATACACTAATCTATTACAAATATATTTGTACATTTTTGCTGTTTAATAGATATTTAAGATCCATTAACCCTACCCCAGCCTCTAAACATAACCACTTTTCAACAATATAAAAAGATGTAACAAGTAGATTCATGTACAGTGACAATAACTTTTGTTACAATATATTAATTTATATATATATATATATATATATATATATATATATATATATATATATATATATATATATATATATATATATTACAGCTGCTAATCTCAACCCTACCTAACCACAACATTTTATTAAGAATATAAAACACGTAACAGGCAGTTACATTTAATCACAATAATTTATTAAGAAAAATTGCAAAATTCAGTACAAAAGTAATCCAAAAGGGCGATGCGCTCCATCATATGTGATCTCTGATGGCATACAATAGCTTTGTGTGAGGTAGATAGTGAAATTTCAGTTATTAATGTCTAGAAATCTTCTCCTGATGCACTCCGTAACGGCACTGTCAATCTGTCATATCTCATTCAAACATATACATCATGGAATACGGCAGTTGCAAATGGTCACAAGATGCTTGAGATCCAATGAGCATTTGACATCACTGTCGTAAAACCTGTGTTCATTCTTGAGGCGGCAATTTTTTAATTATGAAAACAAAAGGAACGTGGGTTGACGGTTACGGGTTGATGAATTAACTGATTAATTCCATGAATTCAATATTAATCGATTCAAACAGTACATGTAAGTTTCTAAGGGTGTTAATACGTAAAATGTTGATGTTTAGATGCTGTAAATATGTCATTATTGTACGTTTCGGTTTCAGCAAATGTAAGAGAACGTCCTGGTTACTTTCGTAACCTCCGTTCCCTGATGGAGGGTACGAGACGTTGTGTTGATGTATTGACACTAGGGATCATTCTTGGAAACCCGAAACACCTCTGGTCTTTGAAAAAAGGCCATTGGGAATTGGCGAGTGGTATTTGCATACCACTCCCCCGAACATATGGGTATAAAAGGAGCTGGTATGCAACCACTCATTCAGGTTTTGTGCTGAGGAGCCGAGACAAGGTCCCGGCCATTTCAGCGGGTAGTCCAGCGTTGTGGCAGGAGGGACACAACGTCTTGTTCCCTCCATCAGGGAACGGAGGTTATGAAAGTAACCAGGACGTTCCCTATCTGTCACTCACTCAACGTTGTGTCGATGTAGTGACACTAGTGGTCCCTATACGAAATGCCACAACAAGCTGAACTGTGTTACGTGAACTGGCGGGGCTCGAGATGGGCAGACCACTGTGTGCCTCGTAGCCAGTGCACCAGGACGACACGTAACCTCCCCCAACGCTTCTATGAGTGTCGAGTGGCCCTTTGGGGACAAGTCGACTGCCCAAAAGTTAGGGATAGGCCAGCCCAGTCGTGGCCTCTAATCCTCTTTTTTCTCTCCCCAAAAAAGAGTGAAATTTGTTAACCGACTGGGGCCACCAGTGTCTACGTCGGGGGGGTGTCACTCCCAAGGGGAAGACACCGCGGAGACCACACCCTGCCCCCCGGGGGGGATTTTGAGTGGAAATATGTCACATGGTCTTGCTGAGCCTTGTCGGAAGTATGTCATGTGGAGAAGTCCCATGGTAGGTCCTACCCAATGGGGGAGGAGTTTCTACAAACATGATGACTGGGGCAGAGGGGCCTCTGCCCAAGGAAGACGCAGTTTACCAACAGGGAAACGATTTAGTGGAAGATATATACGTCGCATGGGGTCACCTATGGGGAACCAACACATGCGGAGCACCCACCCCAGAACAGGGCTTAGTTAGCACATGTACTGAGCCGGCAGCAAGTTTCTCCGCAAACTCGTCTGCCACAGGGCTCGGAGGGAGTCATCCAGGGAACACACTTTGTGAACACTGCTGGGAGTCAACAGCACACGTCTTAAGCTCAGGGGAGGTGAAAGGCACTACGCGCAAGCGATACACCCGGCCAGCTGTCCCGGACTCACCTGCTTGTGCCTGCCACTACACGGGACGAAACCAGCTCAACCCAGAGATTGTATAACCTCGCAAAGGTGTTGCCCAGTCCGCTGCTCTGCAAGTGTCTGTTAGAGAGGTGCCACTGGTCAAGGTCCAGGAGGCCGCCACACTCCTGGTAGAATGGGCTCATAGCCCTGCAGGGGGCTTTCCACTGTGTTGGATAGCTTCCGTCTGCTGCTTCACCGCTGAGAACTGCTGGGCAAAGTCCTCAACGGTGTCGCCGAACAGGCCAACCTGGGAAATGGGGGTGCCAAGGAAACATGCCTTGTCAGCCTCTCCCATCTCGACCAGGTTGAGCCAAAGGTGGCACTCCTGGACCACCAAGGTGGACATCGCCCGCCCGAGAGACCGCGGCGTGACCTTTGTCGCCCGGAGGGCAAGGTCGATAGCCGAGCGCAGTTCCTGCATCAATCCCAGGGCAGAACTACCCTCGTGCATTTCCTTTAGCGCCTTGGCTTGGTGGACTTGGAGGAGAGCCATGGCGTGCAGGGCGGAGGCGGCTTGTCCAGCGGCACCGTAGGCCTTGGCTGTCAGGGATGATGTAAACCTACAGGCCCTGGATGGGAGCTTTGGGAGACTTATCCACCGGGGGGATCACCGAATACCCCTTGGCCGCCCCACCATCGAGGGTAGTGAGGGCGGGGGAGCTGAAAGATTGGGACCGGGCAGTAAAAGGTGCCTCCCATGACCTTGTCAGCTCCTCGTGCACTTCCAGGAAGAAAGGAACTGGGGCGGGTCGTGGCTGTGAGCGGCGCCGTGGGCCCAGGAACCAATAATCGAGCCGCGAGGGTTCAGGGAAGAGCGGAGGGTTCCACTCTAGCCCAACGCTTACGGCTGCCCGGGAAAGCAAGTCTGTCATCTCCGCGTCAGCCTGTGACTGGGCGACCGTACCCGAGGAGGGAAGCCCAGCTGACGCTTCCACGTCCGACTGGACGAGCCCGCTCTCCAATGCTGCGCTCGAGAGCTCATCACTTTCGTGGGCTCCGAACAAGAGGTCGAACTCGCCATGAGACGAGCCGGCAGACTCATCCGGAAGCCCGATCGGGGCAGACGAGCATGCTGGGGAATGGGAGGTCCATCGGGGATACCTGGCGGAGGTGGTCACATTGAGGTCCCCAAATCGCCCCCAGTGCTAGCCGCGCTGGCCTCATACCCGTAGGTAGAAGGACCGAGGCGGGGAGCCGCTGGGGTGGCTTGCTTTCTTACGAAGGCAAGCCGCGATCGCAACGTTGCCATGGTCATGTTCTCGCAATGAGTACATGACCCATCCACGAACACTGTCTCCGCGTGGGTAGCGCCCAGACACGAAAGACAGCGATCTTGACCGTCAGAAGGCGAGAGATAATGATCACAACCAGGAATAACACACAAACGGATGGGCATCTTTAAAAAGACGTTCCGTGTGTGCCGCTCTTTTAGAGAAATATGCTCTTTTTTTAGAATATACTCTATTATTTCTGCCGAAGTGCCCAGGGGCATTCTCTGCAGTGCACCAGTCCAGAGGGGGAGAAGCCGCTGAAATGCGCCGTCAGATCCATCAGAGATGAATGGACAGCTGTGAGAATTCAGCTCAGTGAGCATCGACCATTCAGCTCCGAAGAGAAAATCTGAATGAGTGGTTGCATACCAGCTCCTTTTATACCCGTATGTTCGGGGCAGTGGTAGGCAAATACCACTCGCCAATACCCATTGGCATTTTTTCAAAGACCAGAGTTGTTTCGGGCTCCCAAGAGTGACCCGTAGTGTCACTACATCGACACAACGTTGAGTGAGTGACAGATAGGGAATGTATGTTTGCTAGTACCAAATTTTACACAAGAATATATATGTATTCTCATTAGATCACGCTGGGATTAATTTTATGCTTTATCTCCTTTTTGGAGCTTCAAAGGCATGATCTCCATTCACTTGCATTGAATGGACCTACAGAAATGAGATATTCACCTAAAAATCTTTGTTTGTTTTCTTAAGGAGAAATAAAGTCATACACATCTGGGATAGCATGAGGGAGAATACATGATGAGAGAATTTTCATGTTTGGGTGAACTATCCCTTTAATATTATTTGAGGTGTAATGGCTGTAAAGTTATTAAGTTTGTCATACTAAATGAAGACAATATTGCTTACATATTTGACTTGTTTACCAGAAGCAGATCACATGTGTAAAACAAACTATTTTGAATGAGTAAAATGTACATTTGGAGGCAGGAATTAGGGAGGGTTTGTTATGGAATCACCTTAGCGATTAGCTGCCTCCCCACCTGAAGCAGTGGCACTCTGCCCAAACTCTGCTCGGCAGTATGTTCCACTACAAAACAACATGCCAACCAAGCCTGAAAAGAGTACTATTTACACACTATATCTGCATTTCATCACATATCATCAAATGCTAATGTTCTGACAATAATGACAGCTGTTATTGTACTATAAGTCACTGTAGATAAAGCATCTGTTAAATTACAATAACCAAACCTCTGATGATAGAGCTTGTCATCGGTAGGATACATAAAATCGAAAGATCACAAAGCAAGGCCATTGTAGCTGGAGGCCATTAAATCTGCTGATACAGTTCCCTCTATTTGCTATTTCATGTGCTGATTGCATCGTTTCAGTATTGTCTGCTCTAGATATTATCAGTTGATTTAGTTACACATAATTCATAACATCATGTATTGCTTTTGTTCAGTTTTCTGTTCTGTTCTCTTTTAACTTCACTTTCATTGTAAAAATGAAAGCTACTGTTATGGTTGAGGGATTACAGTCATTGCCCGTGGTTTGTTTTGAGTTTGAATAATACTGTCTAGGCTAAACAGACAGCGGACACCACATGTTCAGTAAATGGCGTATAAGCCACAAAAAAAATGAGACCTGAGGATGGAGTTTGGCTGGGATAACAGGCTGATCCAACTAATGTCTCTAACATAAAAGTGACTGGCTTTTTTAAACTGTGTGGAGGGACTTCTGCCATATTCAGTGTTACGATTTCTCCCGTTCATATGTATAGGAGTGACCTGTCTAATCTTATAATGCCTCTTGTATCTCACAGGACACAGATCAAGTGAGCTCAACTGTCTTCACTCTCATTGGCAGTCGCCTCATTCGGTCACTCCGCATCTGTATAAACTCTGTGGTTTCGCTGGACACGCCCACATAATGTCGGCAATGGCAGAGTACTTATCCCAGGGTGAAGCCTTCAAGGTAAGCAAAACAGAGCGTAACATGGGGGTAGACTGACGAGGAGACAAAAAACCTTTATTTTTTAATGGATGTTAATGGAGAAGATGCTACATTATGCTGAATGAACTGCTTTTGTGAGGAAACAACTCATCACAGTATATTGTGAACACAAATTCAGGCACTGGCAAGAGTGTGGATCCACTGAGCATTGGGATACCTATAACTTGAACACCAATGACATGATTACGAGGTCCCGCTTTATAAATTACATTATCGTGCATTTTCATTATAGATATTAAATGTATAGTGTTTTTATGAAAGATAAATTATATATTATTATATATTATATATATTTTTAAACAACTATAATATTTAAAAGATTGTGTTTCTTTCATGAACATTATGAATGAAAGATAATTCACTTTTAAAGAGAAAACAAGGCTTTGACATCATATTTACACTTGCACTCATCCTCTAATGACTTGAGAGACTCCAGAAGACCTGACGACATTTCCGGTTAGGGAACATAGTGAGTAAAGATGCTCTCTGGTTTTTACAGTGCATTCTGGGAATTTTTAGGGAGCAAACGTTTCTGTGCACTGGAACGATTTTGTGATTGAGACAGACCAAGAAATGGTACACTCCCTGACCAGTGCCCTGACTACTGAACTAGGGGAGCTGACACACCCAGATAAAATGAAATTTTCCTCCTGCATTAATAACAAAACATTATCAGAGGGAACCCTTCTAAGTAGGGTGACCAGATTCCTGCTTGTGGAAAATGGGACAGCCCCCTCCCAGCAAAAATGAAATTGACATATCCATACCTAAGTGCAGTTCTATGCAAATCAGAGGGTGCATCCGCATCTGTAACTGTTGTCACCTTGTACTTTTCGCTGGCAGCAATTTTTCTCAGTGTGCGCTTGTCTTTCAAGAGTTTATTGTAAAATGCAGAGCAGTCCAGTCCAAAATTAAGACATACGAAAAGCATTACCATTGTGACTGTTACACTGAGTCGAGATTTATCCAGTGTCTATGCTGCATTCATTAATGAGAACACACGCTCCACAGATGCAGGTGTCCCAGACAGGCATAAAACAAACTCCACGTCCTTGGCTAAGATGTAAGTTGATGGTCTTGCTCTCCAGCTCACGTTCCACTCAGTGATGTGACGAGTGACAATGTTTTTTGCGCAAGCCCACTCATCAAAGCGCATGGTTTCTTCAATCAAACTGAGAGTAGAAGTAGAAGTGTTCGAGGCTGCTGTGAATATCTTTCCACTCTGGGATGTCTCTCAGTAGGGCCCACTCAAGTTTTTCTGTATTCTCTAATGAGCAGCTCCAATTTTGGAGGTAATCCACCAATGCTGAATAAAAGTTTCTAACTGCACAAAAAAAATCATCCACTTGCATGTCACCAGCTTCAACCAGTGCATCCAACTGCTTTTTAATGTTAGAGGGTATGAATGATTCCTCCAGCCTGGCCTGCAAGAATTTTCTCAGGTCATGAATGTGCAAAGCACTTCTGTGGCTGATATGAGGTCTTGCTCTACTATCTCCAGTGCACGTGCGAAGCCAATCCAAAGTTTAGTGCAAGGATCGCTAAAAATGTCTCTTAGAAACTTTGAGCATTTTTCTTGAGAAATAAATTATGCACGCAGACCATTGAAAATGTGTAGTATTCTTTCAAGAGCTGGACCTAGAGAGAGGAAACGTGTGTTGCCATGCTGCAGTAATTTCTGATAGTCCAACTGCACAAAAGCGAGTACATTGCATATGACAGCTTCAGATTTGTTGCAGGCAGAAGAAAATTTCGGCTGACCAAAAACTATGGCCATGCACAACAGAATGATAAGCAAAAAGTCCTTCATTTGCATGCACCTTCGCTTCACAAAAAAATTGCTAACACTTGGTTAGGCACACTTACTTTTAGCAGCATCCACATGCTTTTTTGTATGAACATGCTGCGCGATGTCGGTGCGGCCTCCATGGGCGATGGAAAAGCGAGCTCCACAAATCTCACACCTCACTTTACTAGGCTCCGTCTGTGACTCCTTTTTTAGAAATGTAAACTCTTTTTGAAGATCCTCATTAAATGTACATACACGCTTCCTTGACATTTTTCCAGCCACAATTTTATCTGTGCTCTTTCAAACTGACTCTTCAATCAGTTCACTAACTGGACATCTATTGATAGGGGATTGTGATTGGATAGTTTAATCCAATCATGTACTTCAAATAACACGGTGTGATTTTATTGGTTTTACAAGCCGTATCCTTGGCTACATTTGATTAGAATACTCACATGACTGAGAAAGCCACATAGGCGATAGAGAAATTTTAGGAGAGGGGAAGTTGGGACACTAGAAAAAGTGTTTGAATACAGGACTGTCCCAGGAAAAATGGGACATCTTGCCACCCTACTTCTAAGCCAGTCAGCTTTCAGTATCATGTTAGTGCGCATCCAAGCTTGGTTGTGGTAAATGCAACAGCTAGGTGATGGTTTCCAGGGTGGGAGGCTAACATTTTGACTATTAGACACAAATCTAAAGTCCACCTAATGCAAATAAATAGGCCAAAGCTTATATGCAAATGCTAAACAACTTTTATTTTGGTACTAATTATTGCTTACCTGTGTTTGTCAAACACAATCTCTTATTAAAATTTTTGTTCTTATCCAATCACAATCCTTGATCATCTAGAATTTTCACAAGTGCTTTGAGAGACAGGCAGAGCAAACTTCCCAGTTGATTTAACTGATCCCAATGTGAGGAGGACCATACTTAAACTGGGACCATGTAAACCAGAGGGACCCTATCCTTGTGCAAAAATGGCAGATGCTTTTCGAAAGAGTTATATTTAAAATGTTCTAAGTTGGGTAAGGTTCCTCTGAAATAGCTGTGTTACTCTCCAAACATGGGCCGTACCTGTTGTGAGCCATGTTGGCTTTTTGTAGACAGGGGGTGTCCATCCCACCATCCATCCTGGACTGTGGGAATAAATGCTTGGCAGGGCCTTTCGGCAAAATAAAGAAACACGAATCTTCACGTGCTCATCTAGAAGCCTGTGTAACAGATGATATGTGGAAAAATGACCTTGCCATTGATCTACAACTTGACAGCGAATACAAGAATCAAGTTAATTTTTGGACTCACAAGAATCACCAACATCACTCTGATATTAGTCTCATGTAATCTAGCATTCAGAGGGCATAATGAAAAATTAGGTGACCCAAACAATGGGAATTTTTGGTCAGAAATTGAGTTGTTGGCCCAGCATGATCCAGTTTTGCGAGAGTTACTGATAAAAAAAAAACCATGTCAATTATTTAAGCCAAACAATTCAGAATGAATTGATTGTGTTGTTATTTAAGAATGTGCACGACCAAATTGTGTCTGAGATAAAGGAGGCAGAATTTTATTCTATCATAATGGACACTACCCAGGATATAAGTTGATCAACTGAGTCAAGTTTTCAGATAATTTACCGTTCACAAAGATGAAAATGATAATACAGTTGGCAATTAATATCAGTTTCTGGGATACCAGAATATCACCGATCAAAGTGCAGAGGGTCTCAAAACAAAAATCCTTCAGCTGATTTATAGTAAGGGACTGTCATTAAAAAATGCAGAGACCAAGGATATGACAGGGCTAGTGCCATGAGTGGCATTTATTCTGGGGTGCAGAGACGGATCCTTGACATAGAACCCAATGCTGTATACGTTCATTGTGCAGCGCATAATTTAAATTTGGTGTTGAATGATGCTTGTCAACATATCACAGTGATCAAAGAGTACTATGACGTGGTCCAGAGACTTTATGTTTTCTTCAGCCAAAGCATCAAAGGGTTGGAAATGTTGAAAAATCAGCTTTCAGAGCCAACACTGAAAAGACTTTATCCCACGCGATGGGTGTCCAGGCGCGATGCTCTCCACGCACTACGTTTTCGTTATTCTGACATTCTGAAGGCACTGAACAAAATCACTCTACAGTCCAAAAAAGCAGAAGAACGTACAGAGGTGACTGGACCTGTCAAATCAATGTAAATTTTTGAGTTCACAACTATGACTGTGATTCAGGAGGAGTCTGTCAATGTAGTTTCACAAACACTACAGAAAAAAGATGTGGACCTTCTTAAAGCAGCTACCTTACTGGAAAATACTTGCAACACCTTATCACAGCTAAGGGATCAGTTTGAGAACATCAAAAGCATCACACAAGGCCTTGCTGCATCCTGGGACATCGGCTGTCATTTCGCTGAAAAATGTGCATAACTCATAAAGCGGCACTTTGATCCTTTTGAGGATCAGCGTCTCACAGACCCAGAGGGAAATTTCAAAGTAGGAGTTTTTTTTACGCTTGCATTGATACAGCTGTTTGCAGCTCAAACATTGTTTTAAAGGGTTGGAAACAACAGCGAGATGATTCAGTTTTTTACGTCCGAGTGAACTCCTACATGCAGCTGATGATGTGTTGCATGCATTTGCCAAAATGGACATCCAATGACTTACAACGATGATATTTCCTCCGATTTTCCATCACAGTTGCTTTCGTTATGAAGTGTCCTTTTGTCAGAAATAAAAACAATTGAAATCGGGTCAATTAAAGGTCTGACTGAGCTGCTGCTTCTGAAGCATACATCTATTCTACCAAGTTTCACAGACGTGGCTACTGCTTTGAAGCTTTTTTTGATGATCCCTGTCACCGTGGCATGCGGCGAGAGGTCTTTTTCTAAATTAAAACGTATAAAAATCTGCCTGAGAAGCACAATGTGCCAGGACAGACTCTCTGTACTTGCAATTCTCAGCATTGAAAGCCAGCGTGCGTGTCAGATGAAAATAACAGGTATGGTGAAGGAGTTTGCACAGAAAAATGCTAGGAGAAAAGGACATTTTGAACATTGTTAAAGGTAAGATGCTTTATTGCATTCCTTTATCAAAAGTTTCATTGAATCAAACTAACTTGTTATGGGTAGCTTAAATGTAAAACATTGTCGTTAACTCGTTTTATCTCCGTTTGTTGATATAAGACAAGTCCGTCAAATTCAAAACTATATTCGACCATCTGTACAGATAACCGAATATAGTTTTGATGGAAGATAGACTAGCAAATGGCAAGGGTAAAAACATTGGTACGTGATATTGAAGGAAAAGGTGAATCCCCCCTGATTTGGTAATGTGGTGAGGGGCCCTGCCTCCTCTCTTGCGTGTGGGCCACCACCGTTTGCGCTACTCTGTGTCACTGTGTTGAGTGATGAGTGTGTATCCGCATGGACAGACCATATGGGCCCAGAAGGAGGGTTTTGCTGGGCAGAGCTGACAGGTCACCAGTATGGCCTTGTGCTGTGGTCTGGGCCGCTTCAATGCTCATCCTTCCACCCTATGCATAAACACACTGACACACACACGGTGGGGTCCTTGCATGGCCTGGGCAGATGGCACCTCTTGCCCACATGCCTGGAAAAAGCATGCAAATTAAAGGTTATACCCAGCAGGTTTGAAGCAGTGCCAGCACGGGGTGGCACAGCAGCCCTTGCCCACCTGCTTCTCAGCCTGGAGACATCTGGCTCGATTTTGTGGAATGAGCACAACGCTGAGAGGAATAACTGTCATCTGTTCAGCTTGTTCTGAGGAGGCCCTGCTGAGCGTCTCTCTAGGCCACAAGAAGGATGTTTTTACTGCTTTAAAAGATCTCATTAGTTCTCAACTACAATTGTAGTTGAGCCGGTTTTGAACGACTCAAGTCATACTGTGTTTAGTGGAGACCATGGGGTAGTTGTCACACTTTTTACTCCAGTGAATATTTTTCTGACTAGGTTTATTTTTGAAAGTCAGTTTCTGTGGAGTCACATTCCTCATAGTCTTGGCTACAAAAAAGCTTTTGAACATTTTTACCATTATAGCCCAGGACCTAAGATACATAGCAGGTCCTTGCCACATATAATATTTTTACACTATATGGGTAAGTTGTCACAATGATACCAGCAATTAAACAGGCTATTACAGGCTTTTAAAGGTGCACTCAGTAATTTTTTCCTCATTAAAAAAGTTTAACTCCTAAAGACATGAATTGTAATTTTGCAATATGTGTAGGAAATCACGACCACTCACATTACAATAAAGACACCAGGCATATCAGTAACCTTATAAAAGTTTTATTCTACATGGAGAGGGTCCACACATGGGGGCTGCCAATTTAGATCACATGACCAGCCGAATACCTCTCACTTAATCTCAGTAACCATCCTGTTATCGGACACTTTCACTCATTGATTAAAGTAATCATAGCTGACTGTGAATACTTTTTTTCCCAATTTGGAATGCCCAATTCCCACTACTTAGTAGGTCCTCGTGGTGGCACGGTTACTCACCTCAATCCAGGTGGCAGAGGACAAGTCTCAGTTGTCTGGCTCATTGTGCATGACACCGCGGAGACTCCCAGCACGTGGAGGCACAACTTACTACGCACCCCATTGAGATTGAGAACCCCTAATCATGACCATGAGGAGGTTACCCCATGTGACTCTACCCTCCCTAGCAACTGGGCCAATTTGGTTGCTTAGGAGACCTGGCTGTAGTCACTCATTACACCCTGGATTTGAACT
The DNA here is from genome assembly GCF_019703515.2 of Myxocyprinus asiaticus. NCBI lineage: Eukaryota > Metazoa > Chordata > Actinopteri > Cypriniformes > Catostomidae > Myxocyprinus > Myxocyprinus asiaticus. The sequence continues at coordinate 18,139,843 of NC_059377.1, forward strand.
CGCTACTCCAGGGGTGGTAGTCAGCGTCAATACTCGCTGAGCTACACAGGCCCACGCTGACTGTGAATACTAAATTTCTACAATGGCATCTGAAACTGAAAACTATTGATTTTAAATTATGCTGCATCCAAGCCGCTAGGTGTCAGTGTAAGTCCAAGATGACACAAAGACAAAAGTTACTGAGTGCATCTTTAAGTTAAATTTAAACAGTAAAACAATTATACAACTCAAAACAATTCATGAAATGGCAACAATATAAAACCTAATGTATAAAAAAATATTACAACAAATATTGCTGTTACTGTAATAAATTGTATTAATGCATAACATTTAAAAAGCATGTGAAAACTTGCCCCAGTACTAATGTGACAACTTGCCTTACCTGAAAAAAAAAAAAAACCTTGTTCTGAGAACACAGTTCAACCATTAAAATGTGGGCCATTAACAAGTAAGGTTGTCCGAGGTGAAAAAAAAATAGTTTAAAATCCATATCCATAGTTTAAAAACACACAAGTTTGTCAAAGTAATGTTTTTTTCAAATTTGGTAACAAACATTTTTGAAAAACATTTACAAAATGTTCCATAAAAAAAATAAATTTGATTTAATGATTTTTAAAATGTCATGTGGTGTAACCATTAAGTAAAAGGTATTAAAGAGGTCATGAAATGGAGAATACATTTTTCCTCGATATTTAGACATAAGAGGTACCTAACTGTATTATAAAAACATACTGTACATTCCAGAACTCAAAACATCCTCCGCAGTCTAAAAAGAGCATTTATAGTTGCCATCCATACATAGTTCCTCCATAATACAGTGGTATTTGTAATTATACCACAAATATACAATAAGACAATGTATGGCTCATAACAACCATGGGAACTTCCATAAAACAAATTATGTCATTTTTGTTATATAAATACATACAAAACTATTTAGAAACGTCCTGGTTACTTGCATAACCTCCGTTCCCTGATGGAGGGAACTAGACGTTGTGTCGATGTAGTGACACTAGGGGTCACTCTTGGGAGCCCGAGACACCTCTGGTCTTTGATAAAAGGCCAATGAAAATTGGCGAGTGGTATTTGCATACCACTTCCCCAGGACATACGGGTATAAAAGGAGCTGGTATGCAACCACTCATTCAGGTTTTGTGCTGAGGAGCCGAGACAAGGTCCTGGCCATTTCAGCAGGTAGTTCAGCATTGTGGCAGGAGGGACACAACGTCTCGTTCCCTCCATCAGGGAACGGAGGTTACGCAAGTAACCAGGACTTTCCCTATCTGTCACTCACTCAACGTTGTGTCGATGTAGTGACACTAGGGGTCCCTATACAAAACGCCGCAACTGGCTGAACTGTGTTACGTGAACTGGCGGTGTGTGACGGGCAGATCACTGTGTGCCTCGTAGCCAGCGCACCAGGCCGACATGTAACCTCCCCCAACACTGTTAGGAGTGTCGAACGGCCCTTTGGGGACAAGTCGAGTACTCAAAAGACAGAGACGGGCTAGCCCAGTTGTGGCCTCTTTTCCCCTTTTTTTTCCACTCCCCCAAAAACAGGGTGATTAACCAATTGGGGCCACCAGGTCTAGTCGGGGGGGGGTGTCCCTCCCAAGGGGAAAACACCGTGGAGACCACACCCCACCCAGAGAGGGGGGAATTTAAGGGGGGTATTTAAGTGGAAATATGTCACATGGACTTGCCGAGCTATGTCGAAAGTGTGCCATGTGGGGATGTCCCATGGTAGGTCCTACCCTACGGGGGAGGAGTTACTACAAGCATGGTGACTGGGGCAGAGGGGCCTCTGCCCAAGGAAGTTTGCCAACAGGGAAATGAATTAGCAGAAGATATACGTCGCATGGGATTACCTACGGGGAATCACCACATGCGGAGCACCTACCCCAGTACAGGGCTTAGTTAGCATGTGTACTGAGCCGGCAGTGAGTTTCTCCACAAACTCGTCTGCCACAGAGCTCGGAGGAAATCAACCAGGGAACACAGTTTGGGAACACGCACGTCTTCAGCTCAGGGGAGGTGAAAGGTGCTATGCGCAAGCGATACACCCGGCCGGCTGTCCTGGACTTACCTGCTTGTGCGTGTCTCTACAGGGGATGAAACCGGTTCCACCCAGAAATTGTAGAACCTTGCAAAGGTGTTGGGTGTTGCCCAGCCCGCTGCTCTGCAAATGTCTGTTAGAGAGGCGCCCCTGGTCAAGGCCCAGGAGGCCGCTACACCCTTGGTAGAATGGGCCCATAGCCCTACCGGGGGCGGCACGTCCTCGGCGTGATATGCCATAGTTATGGTGTCAATGAGCCAGTGGGCGATCCTCTGCTTGGAGACAGCGCTTCCTTTCCGCTGTCCACCAAAGCAGACAAAGAGCTGCTCAGAGACTCTAAAGCTCTGCGTACGATCCAAATAGATGCGTAAAGCGACGTCAGGGCTGGGAACCTTGGGCACATAGTCCGGTCGGGGTCTCAGGATCATGTGAGAGTAGCCCGGACCAAACTCCAGGCACGTTTCGCTGACAGAGAACGCTTGCAGGTCTCCTACCCTCTTGATGGAAGTGAGCGCAGTCAGGAGGGCAGTCTTCAAGGAGAGTGCCTTAAGCTCAGCTGACTGCAAGGGCTCAAAAGGGGCTCTCTGTAGACCCTGAAGAACTACGGAGAGGTCCCATGAGAGAACGAGGTGCGGTCTGAAGGGATTCAACCTCCTGGTGCCTCTCAGGAACCTGATGATCAGGTCATGCTTCCCTAAGGACTTACCGTCCACTGTGTCGTGGTGTGCCGTTATAGCGGCTACATACACCTTCAAGGTTGAAGGGGACAGCCGCCCTTCCAACCTCTCCTGCAGGAAGGAAAGCACCGATCCGACTGTACATCTCTGGGGGTCTTCACGTCGGGAAGAACACCACTTAGCGAACAGATGTCACTTAAAGGTATACAGGCACCTCGTAGAGGGGGCCCTAGCCTGAGTGATTGTGGTAGACCGCTTAAGTCTTCTGCATTCCATCCAGGGTCGAGACATGGAGATTCCAGAGGTCTGGTCACGGTTGCCATATGGTGCCCCGTCCCTGAGAAAGAAGGTCCTTCCTCAGGGGAATTTTCCAGGGGGGGGGGCTGTCACGAGGAGCGTGAGGTCAGAGAACCATGCAGGATGCTACCAGGATGACCTGCTCCTCGTCCTCCCTGACCTTGCACAGGATCTGTGCAAGTAGGCTCACTGGGGGAAACGCATATTTGTGAAGTCCAGGGGGCCAGCTGTGTGCTAGCACGTCTATACCGAGAGGTGCCTCGGTCAGGGCGTACCAGAGCGGGCATGGGAGGATTCTTGGGAGGCGAACAGGTCTACCTGTGCCTGTTCGAATCAACTCTGGATCAGCCTGAGGGTGGAGTCTCCACTCTCCCCTGAGGGTAACCTGCCGTGACAGCGTGTCCACTGCAGTGTTGAGGTCGCCCGGGATGTGAGTGGCTCGCAGCGACTTGAGGTGCTGCTGACTCCAGAGGAGGAGACGGTGGGTGAGTTGTGACATACAATGGGAGCGCAGACCAACTTGACGGTTGACATATGCTACCGTTGCTGTGTTGTCTGTCCGAACTAACACGTGCTTGCCCTAGATCAACGACCGGAACCTCCGCAGGGCAAGAAGAATTGCCAGAAACTCGAGGCAGTTGATGTGCCATTGCAGCCGCGGGCCCATCCATAAGCCGGTGGCTGCGTGCCCATTGCAAACAGCCCCCAGCCCATTTTGGAGGAGTCTGTCATAACTTTTCTCATGAGAAAAGAGATGCTCTGAACCAGGAGGAGCTTGCTCTTTTCACAGTTGACCCGAAGCCCTAGTCGGCTGAGGTGCGAGAGCACCAGGTCCCTGTGTGCACACAACATATCCCGAGAGTGAGCTAGGATTAGCCAATCATCGAGATAGTTGAGAATGCGAATGCCCACTTCCTTTAACGGGGCAAGAGCTGCCTCTGCGACCTTCGTGAAGACGCGAGGGGACAAGGACAGACCGAAAGGGAGGACCTTGTATTGTTACGCCCAACCCTCGAATGCAAACCGCAGGAAGGGTCTGTGTCAAGGTAGAGTCGAGACGTGGAAGTACATGTTCCTCAGGTCTACCGCCGCGAAGCAATCTTGATGCCGGACGCTCGCCAGAATGCGTTTTTGCATCAGCATCTTGAACGGGAGTCTGTGTAAAGCCTGGTTCAGTATTCGTTGGTCCAAGATTGGCCGCAACCCACCGCCTTTTTTCGGTACAATGAATTAGGGGCTGTAAAACCCCTTCTTCATCTCGGCCAGAGGGACAGGCTCTATCGCATCCTTCCGTAGGAGGGTAGCGATCTCCGCGTGCGAGGTAGCAGCGTTCTCGCCCTTCACCGAGGTGAAGTGGATGCCGCTGAACCTGGGAGGACGCCTGGCGAACTGAATCGCGTAGCTGAGTCGGATGGTCCAGATCAGCTATCGCAACAGATTGGAAAGCGCAAGCCATGCATCAAAGCTCCGGGCGAGGGGGACCAAGGGGACAATCTCGTCAGACGTACTGGCAGGTGGGGCCTCGCGGCGGGGCAGAGCCCAAGGTGCCACGCCATGTTGTGGCCATGCTGAGTTCAGGGACATCGAAGCACTTACCTGGCTCCTTGTGACCACCCCCGGAACAGCCTGGGACGGGGGAGGAAGAGGCCTGTCCTCGTGACCCGTTGAGACTGTCACATCGGGGGCAGATTTGTGCCACAGCTGGGTGCGCAGGGGCGGGGAGACCGCCGCTGGAGTGCCAAACCTGCAAGGATGAAAAGGTGAACGGTGGTTGAGATGACGGCCGTGCACACTGGGTACATGACCCAGGAAACGAGGAAACCGCTCTTTGGCTGTTGGGTACCGCAGCCACTTGGGCATGCAGCGAAATTAAATGAAAAATGTTTAATGGAGCTATTTACATAATATAATTAGTATGAATATGAATATGCCACATTTCTGCAAAATACAAAGGGATGAAGAGAGAGAGAGGGAGCAGACAACAATGCAGGAAAGCTGAATGGATTCTCAAGAAGAATATTATTTAAGAAGCTTTTGGTGCACAGCATCAATAATGTTCTAAACTAGTTTAATCCTGAGACATTTCCATAATGGTTTGCAACGGAGTGCCATTTTGTGCTTTTGATGATCAGAGCTGCGTGGAAACCTTGAGATCGTCCACCAGGCGCGAGTATCTGCCACACATGCATATGCTCTGCTCTGCTCTCTCTGACCAGGTCCAGGTATGTTTAGTTTCACTTTTGGATCACATGCCTTTTGATGTTTCTCCTATGCAACAGAAAACTATTAATATGACTGATAAACACACCCCATTTTTGACCTAACGCCCCCCTCTCCACTGATTTGCTCTCAGCACCCCCTGGCATCCTTTGAACGACCCCTGGGGGGTGGGACCACCCCCGTTGAGAAACTACACTAGACAGACATCTTTGATCACTTGATACATATCTCGTGCGGCTTTTAAAAGATGCGGTGTCAAGTTACAACTCTGAACGGGAGAAGCAATTCTCTCTCATTCAGCTGCTGCCTCTTGTTTATTTGAGCACAAATGCATCATGGATGCATTTTTTATTTGTGAATTCATTTAATCTTTGTGAAACTCCTTACATTTATTTGTGGATCTCATTCAATTTATTTGTGAACAAACTTTTTATTTGTGAATCTCTTTCCATTTGTATGTTAATATGAAACAATTCTACATACTTGCGCTTATTGACTGCCGCCTATGTAGATATGCATGTTCAGTGGTGTAGTAGTGTCTGAAGAGGTGGACATACTATGAATTTATAAATGAGCTGAATGGGAGGCTGTGGAGGTGAGGGCGTGGTCGAACGCCCATCTGGGGAGAGAGAAAGCCGTAAGGACATCTACCTGAGATGAATTGTTACTAATTACTGTTTCTATGTGCACAGTGAGATTCGGGGAGATAAAAGAAGGTCCAGTCCACAGAGGGGGGAGAGAGAGAGCTGCATGGAGCAGTGTGTTCCAGAGTGTGATTTGTGTTGCTGAATAGCATTAATTTGAGTGTGCCCACTGAAAACACAGCTCCATCACCATCAATGGAGCACATGTGGAGAGAGTCAACAGCTTCAAGTTCCTCGGTGTCCACATCACAGAGGAACTCACATGCTCACCAGCGCCTCTTCTTCCTGAGATGGCTGAGGAAGTTTGGAATGAACCACCACATCCTCACATGGCACACCAGCACTGTAGAGAGCATCCTGACTGGCTGCATCACTGCCTGGTACAGCAACAGCACCGCCCTCAACCGCAAAGCCCTGCAAAGGGTGATACGAACTGCCAGACACATCATCGGAGGTGAGCTTTCCTCCCTCCAGGACATATATACCAGGCGGTGTGTGAAAAAAGCTCGGAGGATCATCAGAGACTCCAACCACCCGAGCCATGGGCTGCTCTCACTGCTACCATCAGGCAGGCGGTATCACAGCATCAGGACCCGCACCAGCCGACTCCATGACAGCTTCTTCTCCCAAGCAATCGGACTTTTGAACTCTTGATCTCACACGATCAATATACATCAGCACTGCACTTTATTAATCTTATAATCTCACACTGGACTATCACAAATTATATTCTCTCTTAACAACACACTGGCAACTGACTATCAACCGACAGCCTGAATGTCAATACAGCACAATATAACTTACTGTATATTTTATATATACTATATTTGTTGTATACTGTATATTCAATATTGTGTGTGTTTGTATTCTATATTGTGTGTATTGTATTCTGTACATTGTATATTATTATTGTATATTGTGTTGTGTAACTATGTGTATATTAGATATGTATATTGTGTTGTGTAAATCTGTTGTTTATTGTAAATTGGTATATGTCTCATCACTGTCATGACTGCTATGTTACTCGGAACTGCACCCAAGACTTTCACCCACTGTCGCACTTGTGTATATGGTTGAGTGACAATAAAGTGATTTGATTTCATTTGATTTGATTTGATTTGAAAAGTGGAATATATATATTTACTGTGAAGCTGTGGGAAATAGAGCCCTTTTGAGTTGAATCTCGCCATCTCCCGCTTCCTCCCTTGTCACGAAAACAAAGACATTTGTTACAGAGGCTAAACAAAAAGTTAAAATGTGACAATACTACAGTATACCCAACAGACTCGTCAGGCTGTGCAGATGACAGCCTATATTCTGTGTTTCATTTGTTTTATTTTGCTTTCAGAACTACACATGATGCAATAAGGAAAACACCACTATTAATCCTTAAACCATGGTCACACTCAAAACTACATTAAATGATTAAGAGAGAAAACATTAACCCACATCGTGGGGTTCAAAAATCTGAGTCTATTCAAAATATAAATTTAACCTTGAAATAAAGTTTTAGGATTTTGCAGGTGCAATTTACAGAAAAAGGCTAAATAGTTGATCGGCCTGTGATGCATGAAAGCCTACTCATTGTTCTGGCGGCCATACGTATCATCACTTATTTTAGGTGGGTATACACAAAATCCTAAGAAAGATAGGTGGGCATACGGCATATGCCTGCGTATACCCTAGACTACACTACTGGGTGTGTCTATGCTTAGCGCAGTGTTGTTTGGTGATGCAAAAAGCGAAATGAACACAATGGAACATACTATTTATTGTGCTTCAGAAGCAGAGACAACAGGAGATTCAGTAGCTGTACTGCCGAAGAAGCAAAAAAGGTCTGAAGCAAGAAAGGCAAAAAAACTAGAGTAAACATTGGTACGGCATATACAAGGTGGAAAGATTTGATAACAGAGAAAAACCTGAATAGTGATGCCCATCTTGCTTCTTTTTTGTTGGACAGGTAAGGAATTATTAATTGTTTAGACTACTCTAAATAGTATCAATGTAATTTACAGAAAACTTATACAAGTTTCCCTCCAACCTTTTAAAATATGTGTGTAGGCAATGTATGTTAGTAATGGATAGTTTTTAGCTGTGTTTACAAATGCAACTGGAAAGCAGCATGTAATTTTCTTTTCTTTTTATCACAGCTATAGTAAGGGAGGCCTATCTACTTCCATCTCAATGAAACGGCATACGTCTTCATCCGTTTAGTGCAAAGTAGCTTGGCACAGCGATTGTTGTGGATTTTGTGTAAACCATGATGTTGGTTTTGTTGGAAACAAAACAAGTTCTTCAGATACAGTATTCATGGACATGCTAAATCTGTTCATCAAAAACAATTCTAATCTTTACCATAACATTCTGTATCGCTAGATAATTGAGGTTTATTTCACTAAGCAGTTCCCTAATAAAGGTAATAACTGTCTTTAGAAATAACATGAAATGTAGACAGTCTACAAATATTATTGATATGAGGGACAATAAAAATCTGTCCTTAACTGTAGAAGTCTATTTGCTTGATGTCTGATGTTTGTTTTTAGGCAAAGCAATTATATTATAGGAGTAATGAATAACTTTAGAAATTATCTCTATCTCAAAGGCAAATTATATTCCAAAACTGGCAGGGGCAGCAGAGATGATCATGCTTATCCACATCGATAGATGGCAGTAGAGTGTCTGTTGTATCGGTACTTGAAGTACACGAAGAAGAGCAATGCTAACGCTAGCTAGAGAACTACTGAATGACCCTTTAAACCACATGACACTTTTAACTTTAAGTGGCAGAAAAGAGCTGAGCTATTAAAAACATGTTCATCATAGAACAGGTGCATTTGAGTAATAGTTTTTTGCGAATTGCATTTTTTATGTAATTTTAAATAACTTAATTAATAGATCTTGATAAAAAATACATGTAGTCACATCATTGACCCACATGCTTTTCTTATACATTTCTTGTCTGAATATGTCCACAATAAAAAATATGATAGTACTGAAATTTAAATTTGATAGACAGAATTCACAAAAAATATTGTAATTTAACAGAGGGTGACTGGATGGAACATTCAAAACCACTTCTAGAGAAGCAGTCACATTTGAGTAATTGAACTATAGACTAATTATTATAGTAATTGAGATAGGCCACTGAAGCAACTTCCCATGTGACAACTAGACCCGGTGTGCTGTATTTCACACAGATACCCAGTGACTCCTTGGTTTTTATGGCTACAGTTCATGTTTCAAAATCATCTTGGTTACTGTCCTGATGGAGGGAACGAGACGTTGTGTCGATGTAGTGACACTAGGGTTCGATCTTGAGAGCCCGAGACACCTTCAGATCTTTGAGAAAAAGCCAATGAGAATTGGCGAGTAGAATTTGCATGTCACTCCCACCAACATACGGGTATAAAAGGGAGGCTGGAATGCAGATTCATTCAGGTTTTTGCACTGAGGAGCCGAGACAAGGTCCCGGCCATTACAGCGGTGTAGTTCAGCCTGTGGCAAGAGGGACACAATGTCTCGTTCCCTCCATCAGGGAACAGAGGTTACGACAGTAACTGAGACATTCCCCTGCTGTCATTCACTCAACGTTGTGTTGATGTAGTGACACTAGGGGTCCCTATATGAAACGGCACAATGGCTGAACTGTGTTACGTGAACTGCCGATGCAGGTGTAGGCAAGCTACTGTAAATGTAGGAACAGATGCACTCGGACTGCACGTAGCCTCCCCAGACGCCCCAAAACGTCATGTAATTTCTCTCCATAGAAATTTTTTTTGACAATGTTGGTACCGCGGCCTGTACGGGGTGCGGCGAACAGAAAAGAAAAAGGGAACAAAGATTTTCCTCCTGGCCTTCAACCAGGGGATGGATTGGTCTGGCTACCAGCTCCAGAGTTCCTGCAGACGTCTCAATCCTCGGGTGTCCCGTCTCAGGGGCGCTTGGGAGCCCTCCTGGGGGTCTTCACGTCCGGCCAAGAAGCGGGGGGTGTCCCTCTCCTGCAGGGGACTCTACACCGGGGCCGAGGGCTGGGCTCGGGCTGGGGCGGAGCCGGTTGAGTTTGTGTTGCTGCAGGGGGACACCCTTGGCGAACAGACGGGGTGCGCACTCTTGAGCTGCGTCAGGGCAAGATGTGCTGAATGGCCTCCGTCTGTTGCTTCACCAACGAGAACTGCTGGGCGAAGTCCTCGACGGTGTCGCCGAAGAGGCTGACCTGGGAGATGGGCGCGTTAAGGAACCGCGCCTTGTCTGCGTCCCTCATCTCGACCAGGTTCAGCCACAGGTGGCACTCTTGGACCACAAGCGTGGACATCCTCTGCCCGAGTGCGCATGCTGTGACCTTAGTCGCATGGAGGGCGAGATTGGTCGCCGAGCGCAGCTCTTGTAGCACACCGGGATCAGAACTACCCTCGTGTAGCTCTTTCAAAGCCTTGGCCTGATGGACCTGCAAGAGAGCCATGGTGTGCAGGGCGGAGGCGGCCTGACCGGCAGCGCTGTAGGCTTTAGTCGCCAGAGACGACGTCGTCCTACAGGCTCGGGAAGGGAGTGCCGGGCGACTCTGCCAGGTGGTGGCGCTCAGCGGGCACAGGTGTGCCGCAATCACCTTATCCACCTGGGGTATCGCGGCATAACCCTCGGCTACCCCACCTTCGAGGGTAGTGAGAGCAGACGAACTGAAGGATCGGGTTCGGGCAGTGAAAGGTGCCCTCCATGATCACGTCAGCTCATCATGCACTTCCGGGAAGAAGGGGATTGGAGGGGGGCGTGGCCGCAAGTGGTGCGCCGAACCCAGAAACCAGTCGTCAAGCCGCGTGTGCTCAGGGGTGGGTGGAGGGTTCCATTCAAGCCCAACACTCGCGGCAGCCCGGGCAAGCTTGGTGGTCAGCTCCACGTCGGCCTCAGGTTGGGCTGCCACACCCGAAGGCAGCAGCCCGGTCGAGTCCTCAGCGTCCGACATCACCAAGGCACTCTCTGATGCAGTGATCGACATCTCATCCAGCTCACGAGCTCCGAAAGAGACATTTGGCTGGCACTGAGGCAAGCTGCCTGTCTCATCCCAGAACTGGATGGGCGCAAATGAGCGTACTGGGGAGTGGGCGGTCCGTGGGGGTTTACCCGGCGGAACCGTACCCATTGAAGCCCCAGAATCGCCTTCAGCGTCAACCAGGGCGGCCTCGTACCCATAGGTAGAAGGACCAGCGGGGGGGAGGGGGGGGCAGCTGAAGTGGCTTTCCCTTGAAAGAAGGAAAGCCACGACCGCAACGTTGCCATGGTCATGTTCTCACAATGAGAACATGAACCATCCACGAACGCTTCCTCAACATGATTTTGGCCCAGGCACATGAGGCAGTGATTGTGACCGTCAGAGGCGGAAGGGCATCTTTAAAAAGACGCAGCTTTAAAAAGACATTCAACATCACTGTGCCTGCTCTAATAGAGGAAATGTACTCTTTAGAGGAAATAAACTCTTTTAAAGCGTTGTCGAAGCGCGCGGGGGCGTAGTCTGCAGTGGAGTGCAGAGTGGAGAGAAAGCCGCTGGAATGTGCCGTATATCCAACAGCACACACTTCTGAAGAGGTGAATGGATCAGTAGTAGTATTCAGCTCGCTGAAATACAACCACTCGGCTCCGAAGAAAAAATCTGAATGAATCCGCATTCCAGCCTCCCTTTTATACCCGTATGTCAGGGGGAGTGGCATGCAAATTCTACTCGCCAATTCTCATTGGCCTTTTCTCAAAGATCTGAAGGTGTCTCGGGCTCTCAAGATCGACCCCTAGTGTCACTACATCGACACAACGTCGAGTGAGTGACAGAAGGGGAACTGGGTCTGCTGCCAGGTTGCCTTGTCTCCATACACTGACTGGAACAAACAATTTGTATTTAAGGCTTATGCATATTGGAATAAAATCTGTCCTTAATTCTTTCACAATATGCTCTTGGTGTTTGCTTTGTCTCAGAGGACTGAAACATTATGACTCCACACATAGTGACTTCACACATGTTCTGACATGTTTCAAGCTTGCGTGGTTTAATACATCTGTTCTCATGTATCTAATTGAAATATATCTAGTGTTAAAACCATGAACAGGCTGAGCAAGATGATGACAAATCTGAACAAGAGTGATGTATATATTTATGGAGGTTGTTTTTATTACAGAATTTCAACCAAAATATTAAGGTCTCCCACATGCGCTTGAGTTGTTACAGGGCTATTTGACCTCACCTCAACCCCAATCAAACAGGGTTAAAGCCATATGTCATCTAACTTAAATACTCTATTGGTGAGTGTTTATGTGCGTGTGTGTGTGTGTGTGTGTGTGTTCAATGACCTGTACAAGTCATGGCTGGAGCAGAAGGCCACGGAGCACTATAGATTAAATGTTTTTTTTTTGTTTTTTTTTTCAGTAAATGTCTATTTATGTCAGCTTCAATATTTTTTGGGGGGGGCACCCTGTTTTCTGTGTTCTCCATGAACAGTGACTGACTCTCTGTCAAAGTACAAATTGTAATATAGATAAAACTCACTGGGTGTCTTTTGTGATGGCTTTTTTCAAATGTGCTAAATACTGAAGGTTTTATTATTTAGTGCTTTCAAAACCACTAACCTGAAGTATGATTTTTTTTGCCTTTAACTCACCTTGCACCGTTTGGGCTATAGACATGAATAATACCTCAAATTTTATGGTTTGATGATGAGAAGTGTGCTATTATTTTCTTAAGTGATCAGACTTTTTTGACATGAATTTTTGACTGGCAAACAGTCAAACTTAAATGGGCAAAAACAATCTCACAGACTTACTTTGAATGAGGTACCCAAGACATATAGTTTCTAGAGATCAGACTATCATAAGGACTTGGGCCAACCACCAAGAACACTCTAGCAACTGCTAAGAAACGTGCTAACAATGACTCACAAAACCTTAACAATAGAAAGCTCTGACAACCACCAAAAGCATTAACAAGCACCACTCACTTTTTTTTTTTTTTTTTTTTTTTTTAAAGGCGTAGAAAACATGGTTTCCAAGATTTGTGTGTGTGTGTGTGTGTGTGTGTGTTTGTGTGTGGTCGGGTTTGGATGGTTTTTGAGGAAATTCTTTTAGGTTACAAACTGGTAATTACAAGAGTATTATGCTATAAATGTGGTTAATGAGGACAGTTCTAGTGTCCCCATAATTCAAATAGTTTAAAAAACATACTAAACTATGTTTTATTGAAAATTTAAAAATGCAGAAAGTTTTTGTGAGGGTTAGGGGATAGAATCTATAGTTTGTACAGTATAAAAATCATTATGTTTATGGAGAGTTCTCATAAGGATAGCCGCACTAACATGCGTGTGTGTGTGTGTGTGTGTGTGTGTGTGTGTGTGTGTGTGTGTGTGTGTGTGTGTGTGAATGTGTGTGCGTGCATGCGTGCGTGCATGCATACACAGTCAGGGTGCTATCCAATGCGTTTGTCTCTCTGCTCCCAGCTGTGATTGAGGGTGATTGAGCGTAGTTCTGATTGAAAGTGAAGTGAGCACTGTGTGATGTCCCATCTCTCCCTCAGTTTGAGTGGGAGGTGGAGAGGGTTAACCTCCGCCCAGCCCCTCTGCCTCTCAAAGAGTTTGATATCATATCAGCACTCCTGCTATGTGAACTCTGGGCCACGACAGACAATCGGGTATCTGTCCACAACCAGTGTGAAAAGCCAGTGTGATAGTTCTTCTCATCTGGAGATACAAGCATCCAAACCCTCACCCTTCACACATGCCAGTGTAAACAGATCACAAACAGAGAGAAGTAGTCTGTGTGTAAATACTTGGCTATGGTTTGGGGACTAAAATGTGCCCCAAAATGAGCTTAATCTGACAAAACCTCTCTTTGGGGACATTCACGGACATGGTCAATTGGAATATCGAAGCAAATATATTGTGTGTATGTGAGTAAACACAGTCCTGTCTGAACAGCATTTTCTAGGGTCAGCATTCTCTAGCTTTTTGAGTCTGATCATTCTGCATCAGCATGTTGGAGAGTGGGCTTAGCGCCCACTGGCTGTTTGATTTGTAGAAGATGTTAATTGCAGAAAAAAATAACAATTTGGATGTGCCGAGCCCTCGATCCATTATTGTGAGGATTCATCATGCCTGTCAGACCACAAGCTATCTACATCTAGTGTTTTTGATGATGGCATGCATAGACTGTAAATAGCATGTGGGGTTTAGGTGATGACATGCAGAAGTCTAGCTGTGCCAGTACCTTAAATAGGAATCCCACATGCCCATCAGTACCATGGGGTAGTGCGGAGCCCTGCAGCCTGGGAGGAAAGGGGCCAAGTGTACATCAGGGGTGGGAGGAGACGGACATGTCAGAGTGCTTAAGGGTGCCACCGTTGTCTAATGTGTGAGAGACAGAGACCAGACAAGATGACACAAGTAGTTTGTGTGTGTGTGTGTGTGTGTGGGGGGGGGGGGGGGGGGTAGTACATATGCATGTGTCTATTTTCATGTAAAGAAAATATGTCATAGAAATCAAACAACATAAATAATATAGGAGCTTTAATATAGGTCTGTTCCAAAACCGAGTGAGCTGCCTACCATGATGGCAAATTATCATCTGACATTCTTCTGATATAGAGGCTGTTCTAAACGATAAGCTACATAATTATGCTGCCTTCTAAAATATCTTCTTTTTGTGAAATGTTAAGACAGCTTAGCATGTGTCCCTAGTGGTTAAGGCAATCTCATAGGACGTCCACACTAATACGTTTTTGTTTGAAAATACATTGATTTTGTTACATTTAGGCCTCTCATTCACACTAGAACGCCGTTTTCCTCCACCAAAAACAGACACTTTCGAAAACGCTCTCTATAAACTGTTTTAAGGAAGCTGAAAACTAAAGTTTTTCACTAAAAAGTTTTTAGTGTGGATATGGAAAATAAATTAATTTCACTACATTTAACAGATAAGTGTGGACATGGCCTTAGGAACCATTCCCACCAAACACATTTTTTCTTCTGTCCTCGCTGTTTTTTTTTTAATGTAAATATATGCTAGATGGACGTCTTTGACCGTTGCGCTGTATCTCACTGGTTTATCAGTGTCTTACACAGTAGAGCCATGTTTTTGAGTTGCCGTGTCAAGAACTTAAACTTTTAAAAATGCATCTCAAGACACCTGAATTCTGTTCCAGTCGTTGCGCTGTTTAACTTTTTTAGCACTCAAGCACGTTCAGTCTGAACTGCCCCTTAGAAAGCATCTGCCTATGTACAGTAGGCATTAGTACAGCAACGCAGCTCACTAGGTTTTGAAAAAGAGCTGTAGTCTGTTTTCAGAGAGAGCAGAGATAGAGGCAGGGAAGTGGATGTTTGAGAGAGACAGACACAAGGAACAAGAGGGTGAGTAGGGTGGGGACACGCTCTTATGACATTGTACAGAGTTTATTCTGGCTGGTGCTGATTAGCTGATACGGAGGTGCTGCAGACACACCACTCTCACTGACTGGGGCTCTGCAGACAAAGTGCTCTCCACAGAGCCACGGTGAGACAACACAAGAGCAATGACATCAGCCCGGCTCTGCTAAACCACACTGTTCACACACAGATACCTGATAATGCCTCCTTTAACACTGACCTACACCCCCTTCACCTACTGATTAGAGTTTGTGGGATGCAGACATTGTGCACTTTGAGTTTAAACAATGCAGTCTGGATGTAACTTTTGTTGTGGATTCAACTTGTGCCCATGTGTTTACAAGCACACCTGAATGTGTTTAGTGACTATTTACTGTGCCACTATTATTAGAATGGCTTGAAACTGTATTGTAATTAGGGCTGTTGATTTAACATGTTAATTCAGTGTGATGTATAATTTGTCAACATTATGAACAATTTTGAACAACACGCTATATAGTAAATGTGAACTCATTTAAGCAAAGTAAAGTCAAACCCATGGGTGGGGTAAATGAGCATCAACAGGTTAACCTTTTTTCATATATATTTTGTATGTATTTTTCAATGATGTCATATCCACCTTTTCACACATAATAGGGTAAAAGCGCCCTCTGTCTGCTTGTATGAATGTAACACTTTATAATAAAGTGTTTCGCTGCTATTCAAACATTCCTCGGATCATTTATACAGATAAATGTTTTCCAACTGAATAGACTTAATATTAAATTAAACAAATGACAATAAAATGCAAAGTAATCTCTTTAGTGATAAAAATACTTTTAGAATGTAACTATATTCTGATTACCAACCATTTAAATTGTAACTGTAGTGGAATACAGTTTGTATTTTATAAGAAATTTGTATTTTAAATACATAATTCTGTTACATGTATTTCATTACTCAACAACCCTGTATATATTTATATATTTATAATTATTTAAATATAAATATAATTGTTTATTCATATTATATAGAATTATTTTGTCATGTAATTAATTAGATTTTAAAAAATCTAATCGATTGACAGCCCAAATTGTAATACATTTATAATGCCTGATATATCAGTTTTATGTTCTTGTACATAATTGTAATCACAGTTCTGAGACATTACAATTAGGTTTGGGTATCCTGATTTGATATGAATCTGATTCACAATCTTTTAGATTCTGATTTATTGGGTATTTTTCAGTTATAATGTAAAGAAATTCTCTCTCAGCTAAAGCTGTTAAATTACACAGGGATCCTTCTATCTTGGTACATTAAGAAAATATTAATTAAATAATTGACTACAGGACCCAAACTATGCCATTCAATAGCTATTTATTTAACAGATATAATATTCAACGCAACCAAAACTGAAGTAAATTAATAAAAGATCAGTCAAATAAAAGTAAAAGATAAATCTTGGGATTTTCAGAAGCAATATTGGGATTGTTCATGAGGATCGCGATTAGTCGGAATATCTATATTTTTACCTAGCCCTAATTATAATATGTATTATGGTTATAATTTTATGCAGTATGATCCATTAAAACACAATTAACACTAACTTTTGTGTTATAACTAGTGCTGTCAGTTAACATGTAAATAAAATATTTTAATTGCATAGTTTTTCATAGTTAATCGTGATTAATTGCAGATTTGGAAACCGTTGAAATTTGACTCTAAATATACTTCTTTTCCTGTCAAAATGCATTTATTTCCTTCTTAGGAAAGACAACAAAACAATATGTAACAATATAATGCTTTATTAACATTTTCCAAACAAATCCTTCCACAGTATAAAGATAGAAATGCACTAAAATAGCACTAATTCAAGTAACATTAAAAGTTTCCCAAAGTCTAAGTGGGAGTTTGACTAACTGAAAGAACTATTCCACAAATAGGTTGCGTATTCATTACAATGGGCATTAAAACTCAAACTCTCATCCTCCACAATATTAATCAATAAAATATTGTTTCAGCAATCATGAAGGTCATGATTCATGTCAAGCGCCGGATTGAACTCCACATGAAAAGCACTTGCAGACAAAAACGTCTCATTCTGCATTTGGTGATAGTTACATTTTGCCGTGTTTCTGTAGCTGGGTCAATATTTTGCCTAATTATGTTAATGTTCATTATTGGTTTTATTTTATTTTTTGGTAAACTTTATCAAAACTTATTGAGTTATTCTAATTATTAAGACTGTTTTGTGTTGTTTTATTGCCACACATGGCTGTGAGTTAAAACAGTCATTTCATATAGTGTAAACTTCTCTCAGAAGTGTACATGGTTAATTATGTTCAGCAGGAATTAAAGCATGTACAGTGATGTTTCACGGTGGGGCACATTTTAGCAGTGCACCCTATGCACTCGCTTCAACGCGATAGTTGCATCATCCTCAGAAGTAGTGATGGGAAGATCAGATAATTTTACTGACTTGAATCTTTGAGTCTCGTTCAGCAAAATAAACGAATCTTTATTCAAGTCATTCATTTCGTTCATTTGAGCAGAATTAAATAAAAATGTGATGATTACATTTTCAATAGCCAAATCCCCCCAACACGTCTATTTATGCAATCTTTGATTATAGTCGCAATAAGGAAAAATTGATAATGCTACCAAGGACAAATTATGAGAAACAGAAATGATTAGTTCACCTCTGGAATCTTCTTGTACGAGTTGTTCATTCTTTTGTCACGTGACAGCCGTATGTGCATAGCGTATACGGCTGTCACGTGACAAAAGAATGAATGACTCGGACCAGATGACTCAAGAAGTGAACGTCATGGTTACTGTGTAACCTCAGGGAACGAGACATTGGTGTCGATGTAGTGACACTAGGGGTCACTCTTGGGAGCCCGAGACACCTCTGGTCTTTGATAAAAGGCCAAAGAAAATTGGCGAGTGGTATTTGCATGCCACTCCCCCGAACATACGGGTATAAAAGGAGCTGGTATGCAACCACTCATTCAGGTTTTATGCTGAGGAGCCGATATAAGGTCCGGCCATTTCAGCGGGTAGTTCAGCGTTGTGGCAGGAGGGACCAACGTCTCGTTCCCTCCATCAGGGAACGGAGGTTACACCAGTAACCATGACGTTCCCTATCTGTCACTCACTCGACGTTGGTGTCGATGTAGTGACACTAGGGGTCCCTATACAAAACGCCACAAGGCTGAACTGTGTTACATGAACTGGCGGTGTGTGGTGGGCAGACTTGCTGTGTGCCTCATAGCCAGCACACCAGGTCGACACGTAACCTCCCCCAACACAGTTATGAGTGTCGAACGGCCCTTTTTGGGGACAAGTCGACTACCCAGAGATAGAGACAGGCTTAACCCAGTCGTGGCCTCTTTCCCCTTCTCTTTTTCCACTCCCTAAAAAAGAAGCGGGATTATCTGACTGGGTCGCCAGGTCTAGTCGGGGGATGTCCCTCCCAAGGGGAGGACACCGCGGAGACCACACCTCGCCCCAAGAGAGGGGGGGATATTTAAGTGGAAGAATACATCACATTCAAGGTAGATCCTGCCCAATGGGGGAGGAGTTACTACAACATGGAGACAGGGGCAGAGGGGCTCTGCCCAAGGAAGACGCAGTTTGCCAGTAGGGAAACGAACTAGCGAAAGATATAGATCACATGGGGTTAGCCTTACAGGGAACCGCCACATGCGGAGCACCTACCCCAGAACCGGGCTCTTAATTAGCGTGTGTACTGGGCCGGCAGCGAGTCTCTCCAAAAACTTGACTGCCACAGGGCTCAGAGGAAGTCAACCAGGGAACAACTTTTGTGAACACTACTGGGAATTAACAGTGCACGTCTTCAGCTCAAAAGGAGGTGGAAGGCGCTATGTGCAAGCGATACACCTGGCCGGCTATCCCGGGCTTATCCGCTTGTGTTGCATGCCACTACCTGGGACGAAACCGGTTCCACCCGGAGGTTGTAGAACCTTGCAAAGGTGTTGGGTGTTGCCCAGCCCGCTGCTCTGCAAATGTCTGTTAGAGAGGCACCTCTGGCCAGGGCCCAAGAAGCCGCTACACCACGGGTAGAATGGGCTCGTAGCCCTACTGGGGGCAGCATGTTTTGGGTGAGATATGCCATAGTTATGGCGTCAATGAGCCAGTGGGCGATCCTCTGCTTGGAGACAGCGCTTTCTTTCCGCTGTGCACCAAAGCAGACAAAGAGCTGCTCAGAGACTCTAAAGCTCTGCGTGCGATCCAAATAGATGCGTAAAGCGCGCACCGGACACAGCAATGACAGGGCTGGGTCTGCCTCCTCCTGGGGCAGCGCTTGCAGGTTCACCACCTGGTCCCTAAAAGGAGTGGTGGGAACCTTGGGCACATAGCCCAGTCGGGGTCTCAGGATCACGTGAGAATAGCCGGGACCGAACTTCAGGCACGTTTCGCTGACAGAGAACGCTTGCAGGTCACCTACCCTCTTGATGGAAGTGAGCGCAGTCAGGAGGGCAGTCTTCAAGGAGAGTGCCTTAAGCTCGGCTGACTGCAAAGCTCAAAGGGGGCTCTCTGTAGACCCTGAAAAACTACAGAGGTCCGATGAGGGAACGAGGCGCAGCCTGGAGGGATTCAGTCTCCTGGCGCCTCTTAGGAACCTGATGATCAGATCATGCTTCCCTAAGGACTTACCGTCGACTGCGTCATGGTGTGCTGCTATGGCAGCAACGTACACCTTCAAGGTTGAAGGGGACAGCCTCCCTTCTAACCTCTCTTGCAGGAAGGAAAGCACTGATCTGACTGCGCATCTCTGGGGGTCTTCCCGACGGGAAGAACACCACTTAGTGAACAGACGCCACTTCAAGGCATACAGGCGCCTCGTAGAGGGAGCCCTAGCCTGAGTGAACGTGTCTACCATCGCAGGTGGGAGACAGTTTAGGTCTTCCACGTCCCGTCCAGGGGCCAGGCATGGAGATTCCAGAGGTCTGGGTGCGGATGCTGGATGGTGCCCCTTCCCTGAGAAAGAAGGTCCTACCTCAGGGGAATTTGCCCGGGGGGAGCTGTCGCGAGGAGCGTGAGGTCCGAGCACCACGTCTGGGCGGGCCAGTAGGGTGCTTACCAGGACGACCTTCTTCTCGTCCTCCCTGACCTTGCACAGGGTCTGTGCAAACAGGCTCACTGGGGGAAAACGCATATTTGCGAATGCCAGGGGACCAGCTGTGTACCAGCGCGTCTATGCCGAGGAAGGCCACGGTCAGGGCGTACCAAAGCGGGCAGTGGGGAGGATTCTTGGGAGGTGAACAGGTGCACCTGTGCCTGTCGAATCGACTCCAAATCAGCTGGACCACCTGAAGGTGGAGTCTCCACTCTCCCTTGAGGGTAACCTGTTGTGACGGCGCGTCCGCCGAAGTGTTGAGGTTGCCCGGGATGTGAGTGGCTTGCAGTGACTTGAGGTGCTGCTGACTCCGTTGGAGGAGATGGCGGGCGAGTTGTGACATACAGCGGGAGCGCAGACCGCCTTGGCGGTTGACATATGCTACCGCTGCCGTGCTGTCTGTCCGAACTAGCACGTGCTTGCCCTGGATCAACGGCTGGAACCTCCGCAGGGCGAGCAGAATTGCCAGTAACTCGAGGCTGTTGATGTGCCAACGCAGTCGTGGCCCTGTCCAGGAGCCGGTGGCTGCATGCCCGTTGCACACGGTGCCCCAGCCTGACTTGAAGGCATCTGTTGTGACAACGACTCGCCTGGAGACCTGTTCTAGGGGAACCGCTGCCCATACAAATGCCAGGTCTGTCCAAGTGCTGAACAAGCGGCGATAGATCGGCGTGATGCTCACACGATGTGCCCCATGGTGCCATGCCCATCTCGGGACTCGAGTCTGAAGCCAGTGCTGAAGCAGTCTCATATGCATCAGCCTGAGCGGTGTGACTGCCGCTGAGGATGTCATATGCCCTAGGAGCCTCTGAAATTGCTTCAGTGGGACCGCCGTTCTCCGCCTGAACGATTTTAGGCGGTTCAGCACCGACTGCGTGCGCGCGCTCGTGAGGCACGCCATCATCGAGACTGAGTCTAACTCCAACCCGAGAAAGAGATGCTCTGAACCGGGGAGAGCTTTCTCTTTTCCCAGTTGACCCGAAGCCCCAGCCGGCTAAGGTGCCTGAGCACAAGGTCCCTGTGCACGCACAACAAATCCCGAGAGTGAGCTAGGATTAGCCAGTCATCGAGATAGTTGAGGATGCAGATGCCCACTTCCCTTAGTGGGGCAAGGGCTGCCTCTACGACTTTTGCAAAGAAGCGAGGTGACAGGGACAGACCGAAGGGGAGGACCTTGTACTGGTACGCCCGGCCCTCAAAAGCAAACTGCAGGAAGGGCCTGTGTCGAGGTAAAAAATGTGGAAGTACGCATCCTTCAGGTCTACCGCCGCAAACCAATCTTGATGCCGAACGCTTGTTAAAATGCGTTTCTATGTCAGCATCTTGAACGGGAGCCTGTGTAATGACCGGTTCAGTACTCACAGATCCAAGATTGGCTGCCTTTCTTCAGTACGATGAAGTAGGGGCTGTAGAACCCCTTCTTCATCTCGGCTGGAGGGACAGGCTCTATCGCGTCCTTCCACAGAAGGGTCACAATCTCCACACGCAGGGCAGCGGCGTTCTCGCCCTTCACTGAGGTGAAACGGACGCCGTTGAACCTGGGTGGACGCCTGGCAAACTGAATCGCATAGCCGAGTCGGGCGGTCCTGGTCAGCTATCGCGACGGGTTGGAGAGCGCACGCCATGCCTCCAAACTCCAGGCAAGGGGGACCAAGGGGACAATCGTGTCGGACGTACCGACGGGTGGGGCCTCGCGGCGGGGTGGAGTCTGAGGTGCCATGTTGAGGGGGCTTGAGCCCCGAACTCGTGGCCGTGCTGAGTCTGGGGATGTCGAAGCACTTACCTGGCTCCGGATACCCAGCATAGGACCAGTCAGGGAGGGGGGAGGAGGGAAATCGTCCCTGTAGTCTGTCAAAACCACCCTGGTGTGGGTGTGTTTGTGCCACAGCTGGGTGCACCATGCCTGCCGTAAAGGTGCGGTGTCCGGCGGTCGTGATGATGCGGTTTCTGGGCATGCTTCGAAATCAACAGAAAATGAAACAAAAGATTCTCCTCCCAGCCCTCCACCAGGGATGGAGTGGTCTGTTTACCACCTCCAATGCAGCGGGTCTCCATGTCCCTGGGTCGCATGTCTCAGGGGCGCTTCAAAGCCATCCTCAGGTCCTTGGCGGCGGGCCGTGAGATGGGGGGCGTCTGCTTCCTGTGGGTGGCTCCACACCAGGGCCTGGCCGCAGGGGCGGGCTGCGGCAGAGCCGGTGTTGTAGCCGCAGGGAGGTCCCTTGGCGAGGAGCAGACGGGGTGCGGGATCTTGATCTGTGCCAGGCAGGATGTGCTGAATAGCCTCCGTCTGCTTCTTAACCACCGAGAACTGCTGGGCAAAGTCCTTGACGGTGTCGCCGAATAGGCCAACCTGGGAGATGGGGGCGTCAAGTCCGCGCCGTGACCTTCGTCACCCGGAGAGTGAGATCGGTCGCCGAACGCAGTTCCTGCTTCAATCCTGGGTCAGTACTACCCTTGTGCAGTTTTTTTAGCGCCTTGGCTTGGTGCACTTGCAGGAGAGCCATGGCGTGCAGGGCGGAGGCTGCCTATCCAGCGGCACCGTAGGCCTTAGCCGCCAGAGACGGTGTAAACCCGCAGGCCCTGGACAGGAGTCTGGATAATGCCTGCCTCTCTGAAAGGATTCTGGTTAAGAACTCTGCCTCATGCCAGAAGATGGGGATCATGTCTGTGTAACCTCCTCTGTTCGCCTCAGCTGTACTTCGTCGTGCTCTTTAGGATGTTTGACTTTTAGATATTTCATCATATTTGTGGTATGGCCACAATGGCGTATTGTGTTTTGACAAATGTTGCATGTAGCTTCATCATTAAGTGCAGTGTATTAACTCCAGATGATGCTTCTTTTTCTGTCAGCCATGACCTCAGTCATGCACTCGCATCCCTCTTTAAACCTGCACTGAGTGCGCTCTCTGAATCTCACTGCGTGAATGCTGTGTGACTTTTTTGCACGTGCACGATGCACGTGCACAGCAGAATTCGCACAGCATGTGCACAGCGGAAGAATAGTTCCTATTCATGTTAAGTACATATTACTATACTATACTATACTATACTATATAAATATCCACGCTAAGTAACAATCACTTGTGTTAAAAATCCCAAGTAGGATCGATACTTTAATTTGAGAATCGATTCTTTCGATACATCATCAGTATCGAAAGTATCGATACTTTAGGATCGATCCGCCCATCTCTATGTCATCCTCAAAAGCACATTGATGGCTGATGGGGTCAGACACATTTTTCTTTACTCTTCCCACAGGAATGCTGGTAATAACCAATTAACCAATATTGATGATTTTGTTGGTCAAATTCATGAGTTGAAACAACAGTGTTCATCATAATGAAGTGATTTGATGATGTGTTGCAGTGTTTGACCATATTTTGAATGTTTATGCCTTAATTGGCTGTAGTTCATTAGCATTCTCTTTTCGGAGTGCACAGAGTGAAGGGGAGAGACACGTGCGCCATATAATTTGCTGAAATAGCTCTATGTCGCTACAGGTATGCTTTACGTTCCTTTTGAGTTTTATACTTTTTAAAAAAAAAGAAGTTTAATAAAGAGAATTTTGAATTAATTGAATTTATTTCATTTTATTCCTATTTAGTTCATTTATACAAAAAGAGAGATCTGACTCTGAGAGTGCATTTGTTTCCACTGTTAATTTATTTTATTGAATATTGTCCAGTGCATCTTATTCTGTCTATGTGAAATTGGGATTTTTCAACACTTTTGTCCAATCTAATTACCAATGTGGTTACACAGTGGTACTGTTAATTTTCTGATTATTTTTTTCTGTATATAATATTATACTATATTCTGTGAACTAATAATTGTAATAATTATGCATTATTGTTAAATAATATAAACAATTTCTATTGTTAAAGAGAAGCACATTGATGGCTGATGGGGTCAGACATATTTTTCTTTGCTCTTCCCACGGGAATGCTGAGTGAAGGGGAGAGACATGTGCCATATAACATGTTGAAAATACTCCATCTCTACAGGAATAACAGGGTTTTTCCTGGCTCAAAATGAGGCAGAGGTGGTACCATCCTGATCATGTGCACACATACACTTATACCATGCCTTCCTCTGGCTGAAGCAAACACTTACAAGCAACATATTTTAGGTG
The DNA here is from genome assembly GCF_019703515.2 of Myxocyprinus asiaticus. Taxonomy (NCBI): domain Eukaryota; kingdom Metazoa; phylum Chordata; class Actinopteri; order Cypriniformes; family Catostomidae; genus Myxocyprinus; species Myxocyprinus asiaticus. The sequence continues at coordinate 18,164,383 of NC_059377.1, forward strand.
TTCTAATAATTAGATGATTGAAGAAAATGACAATTATCAACTTATAGCATATTTAATTAAAAAGCTAACTTGTTCAACATTAAATTAATTAAATACAACATAACAGCTAATGTGTTTATTTATAGTAAACAAACAGCAAACTTGATTAACCTCTTAAACCAATAATAAGATCATCTCTGATCTCAGGTATGTGGGTGGGTATGGTGGGAAGGGATGATGTGTAAAGACCAATCGGCCACTGTCTTACAGCTTGGATTGGACTGATTGCTTAGATTGACAGGTCTTGATTTACCATGCACACAACTGATAATATAATGCACACAAAAAATAAATAAACTGCATCATTTTCTCAGCAGTGTTGTAACATAAGAGCCTCCAAACATGAGATGTACATGTTTGCATTTTTGAGAAAATCAAGATTATGCGTGTTTAGTAATTTTTAAGTCACTGAAATAAGGCCATGAAACACATAATAGATTTTGTAGACTCCATTTTTCGCTCACAAAATTAACTTTTGTGAGACACGCTCTTCTTCTGAGGTAAATTCACAGCGTGTCTTCTTCCAAAAACGATAGAGATAGAGGTTCACGGAGACCTAGACTGCAGAAAGCGCATCATGTATGATTTCTTTATTTTACAAAACCACAACGTTTTGCTGTTACTGTGAGTGTACACAAATAAAAGTAAACCCTTTATATTTTCAAATTATGTCTTACTCTTATCTGTATGACCTAAAATGACGGAGTATTTCTTTCTGCTGTTATCAGGGAAAAAGTCAGATGATCGCGCCGGCGCCTCCGGTGACCACAGAGGATTGACTATATTATGTTTTCAGTATAAAAAAACAACTCAAACAGAAGCAATTCAAATATTGAATTTTGGGGGCATTTCTGACCCTGCACGACACTATTTTGAGCCAACACCTGATTAGCTTGCTTGTTGTTAAGCGTAATGGTGGGCTATTGCCTAAGTTCTGCTGGCTCTATGGAGATTTTTTTATTTTTTTATTTTTTTATTGTGGTTTAATTTCACAGCAGTGGCAAACAATGTCGAAGTTTAGGACAAACATTATCCTTACCCTGACAGTCGGAGGCGGCACAAAATTTGACGGAGGGGGCCGCCTCATAATTCTCTATGCAGGAAAAACCCTGAATAAAAAGCACCCAGATCTCATTCTTCAGTGTCTGTCCATCCTTGGTTATGCAAGTCAATCCACACAACCAGAGAAAAACTGCTATACTTCTGTGGTAATTAAAAAGCACCAAGTTCCATCTAGGCTTGTTTTTTTTTATTTTATGTTTTACAACAAATAGCATTATTAACTCATTTCCCCATCATTTTATCAATGCTGTGTGTGTCTGTGGTGTGTGCGTCAGTGTAATGTGTCCAGGCGGACACATAGCAAAGGTTCTGCCCTTCCAACCACTGTTAATGCAGATTTATGGTGTATTAACTGTAAATGTGTTAATCGCAATTGAGAAAAAAGTAACGCGTTAAACTTTTAATTAATCGCAAGCATTAATTTTGACAGCTCTAGTTATAACGTGTATATTTTAATGTATCATACTTTTTTAAGTAATCACTATGAACATGTAGACATTACAATATTTTAGAATTTTAGAATTTAGTATTTCATAACCAGGCCAAAAACAAAAAAACAAAAACAAAAACAAAAAACAACAACAACTAAAAATAATAATAATCTGAACAGTTTCTTTCTTTCTGTCTTTTTTTGTTGTTGTTGTTGTTGTTTTTTTTTTTTTTTTTTTTTTGCCTTTTCTCCACTTATTTTTAGGGGAAATCTGCAGGATTCTTTAGAATATATTTAAACACAACTGAGATTACTACACTTGTCAAGTATAGTCAAGTATTTAATAAACACTAAAGTGGCAGAGAATGTGTAAAACTGAATGTTTCAATTCTGTAGAAAAATATGCAAATATTTCTGCAGGTTCAGCTTTCGTATGGGCCTGATTATAACTATGGTGACAATTATTCATGAAAAGATATAACTGGTTACAATATGTCTTAGAAGTCATGAATTATTTTATGATGCAGACTATATATAATGGCTTGTAAATGTTTTAATAATGCTGCAAAAATAAGCACACTTTGTTAAGGTGCCATGCTTTGTGCATATTAAATAACTTTATATGCCTGAAAACAATGTGAGCAAGTCCCAGTGAGTCTTTGGAGTATTTTTCCTCTCAGCAAGCTTGAGGATATGGCTGCTCTTGGTTAACAATGCACTTAATGCAGAGTTAAGTGCACAAGCTGTTAGCTCTCACAAAGCCTGTCCTTTCATTATCACATTAAAAGTGCACCAATAGAACTTCCCCAGCACTTCTGAGTTAACTACATCTGACTGCCCCATGTGTGCCACCACTGGCAGCAAATCTACTTTCCATTCATTCCCATGTAAAAAGAGAAATGAGCTTGTCTTGTACGAGGTGTTTAAATCTTACACTAGTCAAAAGCCCCTCAGGAGGGAAGGGGTGCCGTAGCTTCACAAAGACAGAGTTTATGTGGGGAACAGGTACAATCTTTGTAGTGTGCAGCCATGCAGAAATGTAAATAGAAAAACTTTGTTTCTGTTTTTGGAACCTATACTTTACTACACACTCAAAGTTTCAGTATTTGGCCCTTCAGGGTTCTGGCCTTAACATGGCTTAGAGTTCATAAAGTTTTATAGGCAACGTAGTTGAAAGGGATTATTCAAGTAATTTTAGACAAGCTGTACTGAACTCATGAAAAATCTCCCAAGATGGCCACCGAATGGACCGACTTGTCATGAAAGGGACTTTGTTATTGATGAATAACATTCAAAATAATTTTTTAGATAGTTTTAGAACTCTATATTTAGATTTTCATGACATATTATTCCACAGATATGAAAGCTGTTACAGCAATTAACTAAATCCAGACTGCTTGGAGAGAGAGTCCTCAGTAACAGGCTGGAAAAGTGGAGTCAGCAGACCCTAGGTGCTCAGTCCCCTGCCCTTGAGCCAACAGAAATCACCAGAACAGCTCCAAGATTAACAGTGACTCATCGTGTTCTCCCATGGTACTTGCCCTAGGTGAAGTGTAAATTAAACCCTTCAAAAAAGTCAAGAGAGGCTTGTTCAAAGTGCTCTCGATGGTGACTGAACTGGCCAAAAGCGTGCAACTCTGTTTGAACTGTGGGGGGTTTAGGCAGTCACTTGAAAGTCACAAAAGAAGAAAGACCTAATAGCCCTCTCTAAATACAAAGAGCTGGGTGATTCTAGCAGGTACAGTTTAAGTGATACTTTACAATCTATCAGACCAAAGCTAGTCCTGTATGTAATTCCCTTTGAGGCCAATGTGGTATCTGAATATTCTTAGTCTAATCCTCAGACCATCCATAGAAAGCCCATGGTCCATTCACTGACAATCTGATGCATATTGCACACAAAACTGCAAAGCAAAAATTGCAAGCTCTATTCAGATTGCCCACCATCAACGCAATCTCTGGGTTGTGAGGATGGTAACTAATTTTGTGAAAAGTCTTGTGAGATTCACATGCAACATTCAAACACAGTGGTTATTTGGACTTGTGAGTTTTGCAACACTAGGAATACCATCTAGATACAACCTATTATGAGCGATTGTAAGTGAGAATGAATTGCCTTTAAATGCAATTCCCATGATGGTCTATGCTGGTTTATGCTATTGTGGTGCTGGTCTAGATGGTGGACCAGCATAACCATGCTTTTCAGCAGCAAAACCTAGCGTGTGGTGCTGGCCTAGCTGGTTGACCATCATTGTCTTTCTGATGATGCTGGTTAAGATAGTTTTAAAAGCCTGGTTCAGACACTAGCACACATGCATCCCATGATGTGGGACTAGCACACAAAACACAACATAAGCTGGTGACCAGCAATACTGGTCTTTTCAGCAGAGAAGGTGTATTTTATGTTGATCCCTTCCCCAAACCCTCTTCCCTATCCTCAAACAACCCTGGTTGTGTGCCCACTGGCTTGAATTTTTACACTTTGAAGAAGGAGGAATATTGGATAATTAGCAAGTCATTCGACATGCCCGCCCCCAATTTCTGTTTAAGTAGGAAATACGTCAAAACAGCAAATCAAACAGCGCTCAAGTCATTTCAGTATGACTTTAAACATTACTTGAAATGTTAAGTTTTGGGCTCATAACTCATATCTACAACCCCAATTCCAAAAGAATTGGGACGCTGTGTGAGATGTAAATAAAAACTGAATGCAATGATTTGCAAATCTCATAAACCCATATTTAATTCACAATAGAACATAGAAAACATATCAAATGTTTCAACTGAGGAAATGTACCATTTTAAGGAAAAAATAAGTTAATTTGAACCTACTGGGATGAGACCGCCGGCTCATCTCAGGGCGAGTTCGCAATCTCGTTTCGGCGCTCGCGAAGTGGATGAGCTCTCGATTGCAGCATTGGAGAGTGGGCTGTCCAGTCTGACGCTGAGGACTCGACTGGGCAGACTGACATGCAGCTGGCAGCCATGCTTGCCCAGGTGGCTGCGTGTGTCGGGCTGGAGTGGAACCTTCCACCCCCCCTGAAACCTCGCAGCCTGACGATTGGTTCCTGGGCCCGGAGCGCCGCTCACGGCCATGCCCCGCCCTGGTCCCTTTCTTCCTGGAGGTGCATGAGGAGCTCACGAGGTCATGGTGGGCACCTTTCACTGCCCAGACCCAGTCTCTGAGCTCCTCCACTCATCACTACCCTCGATGGTGGGGCTGCCAGGGGGTACTCAGTGATTCCCCAGGTGGATAAGGCGGTTGCACCTGTGCCTGCAAAACGCCGCTAAGGCCTGCGGTGCCGCTGGACAGACCGCCTCCGCCCTGCATGCCATGGCACTCCTGCAAGTGCACCAAGCCAAGGCACTAAGAGAACTGCACGAGGGTAGTTCTGACCCGGGATTGATGCAGGAGCTGTGCTCGGCGACCGACCTTGCTCTCTGGGTGACGAAGGTCACGGCGCGGACTCTCGGGCAGGCGATGTCCACCCTGGTGGTCCAGGAGTGCCACCTATGGCTCAACTTGGTTGACATGTGGGAAGCTGACAAGGTACGGTTCCTTGACGCCCCCGTCTCCCAGGTCAGCCTGTTCAGAGACACCGTCGAGGACTTCGCCCAGCAGTTTTCGGCGGTGAAACAGCAGATGGAGGATATTCAGCACATCCTGCGTCGGTGCGGTTCAAGACCTCACACCTCATCTGCTCGTCGCCAAGGGCATCCTCCTGCTGCAACAACACCAGCTCCACCGCAACCCGCCCCTGCAGCCCGGCCCCAGTGTGGAGCCACCCGCAGGAAGCAGACGCCAACCGTCTCACAGCCGGCCGCCAAGAACTGCTCTTCGAAGCGCCCCTGAGACAGGCGACCCAGGCATGTGGAGACTGCTGCAGGCCTAGAGATGGTAAGCAGACCACTCCATCCCCCGGTGGAGGGCCGGGAGGAGAATCCTTTGCCTTTTCTTTGATTCGCCACATGCCCGAAGGGCTGCGGCACCTACACGTTCAGAAAAGGAGCGGTTTCCTCATTCTCTGGGTCACATATCCGGTGCTCCCAGCCATTGTTATCATGACCACCATTCCTTTATGGCAGGTATGGCGCTCCAGGGGAGGCCCCCCTGCCCCTGCGTGCTCACCTGTGGCACAAACACGGCCACAGCACGCCCAGCTGTGGCACAAACACGCCCACGCCAGGCCGGTTCTGATGGACTGCGGGGACAAATTTCCTCCTCCCCCCTCCCTGACTCGCCCTATGGTGGGTATCCAGAACATGCTTCGATGTTCCCAGACTCAGCACGGCCATGAAGTCGGGGCTCCAGCCCCCTCGACGTGGTGCCTCAGGCTCTGCCCCATCACGAGTCCCCACCCGCCAGTACGTCCGATGCAATTGTCCCCTTGGTCCCCCTCACTCGGAGCTTGGGGGCGTGGCTCGCGCTCCCCAACCCATCACAGTGGTTGATCAGGACCGTCCGACTCGGCTATGCAATTCATTTCGCCAGGTGCCCGCCCAGGTTCAATGGAACCTGCTTCACCTTGGGGAAGGGCGAGAATGCCGCTACCCTGCGTGCGGAGATCGCTACCCTTCTGCGGAGGGGTGCGATAGAGCCTGTCCCTCCGGTCAAGATGAAGAAAAGGTTTTACAGCCCCTACCTCATCGTACCGAAGAAAGGTGGTGGGTTGCGGCAAATCTTGGACCTGCAAGTACTGAACCAGGCTTTGCACAGACTCATGTTCAAGATGCTGACGCAAAAACGCATTCTAGCGAGCGTCCAGCATCAAGATTGGTTCACGGCAGTAGACCTGAAGGATGCGTACTTCCACGTCTCGGTTTTACCTCGACACAGACCCTTCCTGCAGTTTGCTTTTGAGGGCCGGGCATACCAGTACAAGGTCCTCCCCTTCGGCCCGGTGCATGCTTTACACATCTATTTGGATCGCACCCATAGCTTTAGAAGCTCCGAGCAGCTATTTGTCTGCTTTTGTGGTCAGCGTAAAAGGGAGTGCTGTCTCCAAACAGAGAATCGCCCACTGGCTCATTGACACCATCATGATGGCATATCATGCTCAGGACGTGTCTCCCCCCATGGGGCTACAAGCCCACTCTACTAGGAGTGTTGCGGCCTCCTGGGCCCTGAGCAATGGCGCCTCTTTAGCAGACATCTGCAGAGCAGCGGGCTGGGCAACACCCAACACCTTTCCAATGTTCTACAATCTCCGGGTTGAGCCGGTCTCATCCTGTGTATTGTCAGATACCAGCAGGTAAGTTCCGGGACAGCTGGCCATGTGTACCGCTTGCGCAAAGCACCTTTCTCCTCCCCTGAGGTGAAGACATGCGCTTTGACTCCCAGCCGTGTTCAAAAAGTTGTGATCCCTGGATGACTTTCCTCCTTAGCCCTATGGCAGATGAGTTTGCAGAGAAACTCGCTGCCGGCCAAGTACATGTGCTAACTAAGCCCTGTACTGGGGTAGGTGCTCCATGTGTGCTGGTTCCCCATAGGAGACCCAGTGTGATATACACTATATTGCCAAAAGTATTCGCTCACCCATCCAAATAATTGAATTCAGGTGTTCCAATCACTTCCATGGCCACAGGTGTATAAAATGAAGCACCTAGGCATGCAGACTGCTTCTACAAGCATTTGTGAAAGAATGGGCCGCTCTCAGGAGCTCAGTGAATTCCAGCGGTACTGTGATAGGATGCCACCTGTGCAACAAGTCCAGTTGTGAAATTTCCTCGCTACTAAATATTCCACAGTCAACTGTCAGTGGTATTATAACAAAGTGGAAGCGATTGGGAATGACAGCAACTCAGCCACGAAGTGGTAGGCCACGTAAAATGACAGAGCGGGGTCAGCGGATGCTGAGGCGCATAGTGCGCAGAGGTCGCCAACTTTCTGTAGAGTCAATCGCTACAGACCTCCAAAGTTCATGTGGCCTTCAGATTAGCTCAAGAACAGTGCGTAGAGAGCTTCATGGAATGGGTTTCCATGGCCGAGCAGCTGCATCCAAGCCATACATCACCAAGTGCAATGCAAAGCGTCGGATGCAGTGGTGTAAAGCACGCCGCCACTGGACTCTAGAGCAGTGGAGACGCATTCTCTGGAGTGACGAATCACGCTTCTCCATTTGGCAATCTGATGGACGAGTCTGGGTTTGGCGGTTGCCAGGAGAACAGTACTTGTCTGACTGCATTGTGCCAACTGTGAAGTTTGGTGGAGGGGGGATTATGGTGTGGGGTTGTTTTTCAGGAGCTGGGCTTGGCCCCTTAGTTCCAGTGAAAGGAACTCTGAATGCTTCAGCATACCAAGAGATTTTGGACAATTCCATGCTCCCAACTTTGTGGGAACAGTTTGGGGATGGACCCTTCCTGTTCCAACATGACTGCGCACCAGTGCACAAAGCAAGGTCCATAAAGACATGGATGAGCGAGTTTGGTGTGGAAGAACTTGACTGGCCTGCACAGAGTCCTGACCTCAACCCGATAGAGCACCTTTGGGATGAATTAGAGCGAAGACTGTGAGCCAGGCCTTCTCGTCCAACATCAGTGTCTGACCTCATAAATGCGCTTCTGGAAGAATGGTCAAAAATTCCCATAAACACACTCCTAAACCTTGTGGAAAGCCTTCCCAGAAGAGTTGAAGCTGTTATAGTGCAAAGGGTGGGCCGACGTCATATTAAACCCTATGGATTAAGAATGGGATGTCACTTAAATTCATATGCGTCTAAAGGCAGATGAGTGAATACTTTTGGCAATATTGTGTATCTTCCGCTAAATCGTTTCCCTGTCGGTAAACTGCGTCTTCCTTGGGCAGAGGTTCCTCTGCCCCGGTCACCGTGTTTGTAGAGCACTTCCCCCCTCAGGTAGGACCTACCATGGGACTTCTCCACATGACATCCTACCGACAAGACTCAGTAAGACCATGTGACATATTTCCACTCAAAATACCCCCCCCCCCCCCACGGGGTGTGGTCTCCATGGTGTCTTCCCCTTGGGAGTGACACCCCCCGATGCAGACACTTTTGGCCCCAGTCGGTAAACAAATTCCACTCTTTTTGGGGATAAAAAAGAGGAAAAGAGGCCATGGCTGGTCTAGCCAGTCCCTATTTTTTGGGCAGTCGACTTGTCCCTGAAGGGAACGTTCAACACTCATAAGAGTGTTGGGGGAGGTTACGTGATGGCCTGGTGCGCTGGCTACATGGCACACAGCGGTCTGCCCCTCTTGCACTGCCAGTCCACGTAACACAGTTCAGTCGTTGTGGCGTTTTGTATAGGGACCCCTAGTGTCACTACATCGACACAACGTCGAGTGAGTGACAGATAGGGAATGTCCTGGTTACTTTCGTAACCTCCGTTCCCTGATGGAGGGAACGAGACGTTGTGTTCCTCTTGCCACAACACTGAACTACCCGCTGAAATGGCCGGGACCTTGTCTTGGCTCCTCAGCACAAAACCTGAATGAGTGGTTGCGAGCCAGCTCCTTTTATACCTTTCAGCATTGACGGTGCCTTTCCAGATGTGCCAGCTTCCCATTCCATAGGCACTAATGCACCCCCGTACCATCAGAGATGCAGGCTTTTGAACTGAGTGCTGATAACAAGCCGGATAATCCCTCTCCTCTTTAGTACGGAGGACACGGCATCTATGGTTTCAAATTTCGATTCGTCTGATCACAGAACAGTTTTCCACTTTGCCTCAGTCCATTTTAAATGAGCTTTGGCCCAGAGAAGACGGCGGCTTTTCTGGCTCATGTTCACATATGGCTTCTTCTTTGCATGATAGAGCTTTAACCGGCATTTGTGGATGGCACGGCAAACTGTGTTCACAGACAATGAGTTCTGGAGGTGTTTCTGAGCTTATGCAGTGATTTCCATTACAGAATCATGCCTGTTTTTAATGCAGTGCCGCCTGAGGGCACGAAGATCACGAGCATCCAATATTGATTTTCGCCCTTGTCCCTTGTGCATAGAGATTTCTCCAGATTCTTGGAATCTTTTGATGATATTATGTACTGTAGGTGATGAGATATTCAAAGTCTTTGCAATTTTATATTGAAGAACATTATTCTGAAATTGTCCCACAATTTGTAGACACAGTTTTTTGCAGATTGGTGAACCTCTGTCCATCTTTACTTCTGAGAGACTCTGCCTCTCTAAGATACTCTTTTTATACCCAATCATGTTACTGACCTGTTGCCAATTAACCTATTGAGTTGCAAAATGTTCCTCCAGCTGTTTCTTTTTAGTAACGCTTACTTTTCCAACCTTTTGTTGCCCGGGTCCCAAATGTTTTGAGATGTGTTGCAGCCATCAAATTCAAGATTACCTTATTTTTTTTCTTAAAATGGTACATTTCCTCAGTTTGAATAACATATGGGTTTATGAGATTTGCAAATCATTGCATTCTGTTTTTATTTACATTTTACATAGCGTCCCAATTTTTGGGAATTGGGGTTGTAAGTTCCTTGAACTTATTTTTCTTAAAATTCCATAACCTTTAATATTTAGGATTTTAAGTGTTAATAAACTGTTGAGGACAAAATTAAGGCTATGGGGAATACCCACAATGCCTTTCATTTGAATTATTGAATTATGTTTCCTTGGTCAAATGGAAACTATAGGGCATTTAAATAGTTGTTATTAAGAATTCATAGAAGTTTTAGCTCTTTTGTAGTATTATGTTGTTTTGTTGCAAATAGTTGTTTCATGTGATGTCATAATTAGGGTGATCTGTGTCCCTTTTGGTCAAGTTGGGCCCTGTTATCTCAGTTCTCCTTGTGCATGTGAAACTGAAGTACAGGCATATACAATACGCATTTCTGTAGAGTAGTGGTTCCCAAACTTTTAACAGTGGCGTCCCCCCCCCCCCCCCAAACAAATTTAACTTTGTAAAAAACTCCTTTTTATCAAACATATAACCAATCATATATATTTTGAATAAATGACACAAATTAATGAGATGGGTGTGCATGTTATGGCTTGCGTAACTCTGCAGTGTTTAGGTGTATTGGAGAGAATTTGAGTCTTAAATCATTCTCTATGCACAGTCTGTGTCTATATTTGTTCTTCATGCTAGTAAGTGCTGAGAACCCACATTCACAGAGGTATGCTGTTGTGAAGGGCATTAATGTCTTTTCAGCATGATTTGCCAAGGCAGGATACTCCGCAGGCATGGCTATCCAGAAATCTGGCAGTGACTTTTGTGTGAAGTCAATTTTTAAAGAGCCACTTGTAGAGATTTCAATGTGACTCTCTCGCTCAGAAATGGGCAAGTGTGCTGTGGGAGTGGCAGAGAATGGATGGCGAATCCAGTTGTTTGCATTGTCCGTCAGGGGGAATTATCTACGCAATTGCGCAGCCAGCTCAGAAAGGTGTTTTATTATGCCACACTTGACCTTGTCAGTAAGAAAAATCATGCAATGACGAAAAGGCCTCTGTGTTTTTCTCGTTAATGCTGTTAGACCAGAGAGTCAACTTCCTAATCATGGCCTCAATATTGTTGGGGAAATTCCTTGTAATCTGAGGTTCAGCTCATTCAGATGGGAAAAAACATCATCCAGATAGGCCAGTATTGTGAGCTACTCTTAATAATGCAAGCGGTGACACAATTCAAAAGGATGGTCGATAAAAAAAACAACTTTAGGTTCATCCTTCAGTTCAAACAGTCATGTAAATACCTTTTCCATTGGCATCCATCGCACGTCAGTATGGAGTAACAGCGTGACGTGGTCGCTGCCCATTTCACTGCACAATGTATTAAACAAACAAGAATTCAAGGGCCTTGCTTTAACAAAGTTAACAATTCTCACAGCAAAACTTCCTTCAGACGGTCAGGCATTCCCTTGGTGGCCAGCGCCTCTCTGTGGATGCTGCAGTGTACCCAAGCCATACAGGGCGCAACTGCTTGCACGCATGTTACCACTCTACTATGCTTCCCTGTCATGGCTTTCGCTCCATCAGTACAGATGCCCACACATTTTTTTCACAAAAGTCCATGTGACATTACAAAGCTATCTAAGACATTAAAAATGTCCTCCCCAGTTGTCTGCAGAGAAGTACATCTTCCATAATTGAACCTTTGTGAATGTATCAGGCATATACCAGCAGCTGAGCTAAACCAGCTACATCAGTTGATTCATCAATCTGTAAAGTGTAGAATTCGCTGGCTTCTATGCAAAGCAATAGTTGTTTTAAAACATCTTCTGCCATATCAGCGATGCGACGAGAAATAGTGTTGTCTGACGATGGCATTCTCTGTATTGTTTTTTTTTTTTTTTTTGGCTTTCTCCCCAAGCATTACATCAGCTATATCAGTCACAGCAGGAAGAATTAAGTCCTCCACAATAGTATGGGGTTTGCCCATCTTAGCCACTCTGTAACTCACCATGCAGGATGCTTCAAGACCCTTCCTATTTAGGTTTTCTGTTGCTGTAATAAGTCAAGTCAAGTCAAGTCATTTTTATTTGTATAGCAACTTTCACAACACACATCATTTCAAAGCAGCTTTACAAAAGATCAGGTATTAACAGAAGATAAAACTGTAATATTTAAAATGTCTTAGAGTCATCATTGTGTAGTTTGATAAAATACGATTGTGAATTGTTTAAAAATATGTAATTAAATAATAATTGTATTTATAACCGCAGTGAGCAAGCCAAAGGCGACTGTGGCAAGGAACACAAAACTCCATAAGATGTTGGTTAATGGAGAAAAATAACCTTGAGAGAAACCAGACTCACTGTGGGGGCCAGTTCCCCTCTGGCTAACATCATGAATATAATGCCAATATTACTTATGTATAGTGCAAGTCGTGGTTTAAAATTATTAAACTAAGTAAGTGTTAAGGGTCAGTGTTTAAAACAAAGATTTTGTATGAACTGTAAGATTAATGACTAATATCTTTGAAGTCCATCCTGGATTAACTGCAGAAGTTCGCATAGATGCAATTGTCCTTGTTAGTTGGCTGATGAAGGGTTTTGTTGGCAATTAATTGATAGTCTATGTATTCCATTTCAAGACTGTAGTCCATCATTAGACCGAGGTGATGAAGGCAGAGATCAGTTAGGTGCATTGCAGTTCAAACTGGCTGGTAATTTCAGTGAGGTCTATCCTAAGTCCAAGGTTTAGGCAATGGCATATGAAGTATCCCATGTCTTATGGTTGGAGTTGGCATCAGTTCATCCTCTGAAGTCCATCGTAATAGACTGAAGTGATGTTTGGCTGGCACCGGCTGCTATTAGTCATCATCACACAGCAACATGTAGCAGTTGAGTCAAACAAGAAGCAGGAATGGAGCTGGATCCAGCCAGTTCATGTGACCTCAGGATAGGAGTCCCAAGGTTGAGACAGGGAAACAAATAAAATAATATTACATAGATGCCATTCTATTTATTGCAGAGTTATACAGTTGTGCTCAAAAGTTTGCATACCCTGGCAGAAATTGTGAAATTTTGGCATTGATTTTGAAAATATGACTGATCATGCAAAAAACTGTCTTTTATTTAAGGATAGTGATCATATGAAGCCATTTATTATCACATAATTGTTTGGCTCATTTTTAAATCATAATGATAACAGAAATCACCCAAATGGCCCTGATCAAAAGTTTACATACCCTTGAATGTTTGGCCTTGTTACAGACACACAAGGTGACACACACAGGTTTAAATGGCAATTAAAGGTTCATTTCCCACACCTGTGGCTTTTTAAATTGCAATTAGTGTCTGTGTATAAATAGTCAATGAGTTTGTTAGCTCTCACATGGATGCACTGAGCAGGCTAGATACTGAGCCATGGGGAGGTAATGGAACTTTATAAAGATGGAAAAGGATATAAAAAGATATCCAAAGCCTTGAAAATGCCAGTCAGTACTGTTCAATCACTCGGGGATCTTTTGATACCAAGCCAAGGTCAGGTAGACCAAGAAAGATTTCGGCCACAACTGCCAGAAGAATTGTTCGGGATACAAAGGAAAACCCACAGGTAACCTCAGGAGAAATACAGGCTGCTCTGGAAAAAGACGGTGTGGTTGTTTCAAGGAGCACAATACGATGATACTTGAACAAAAATGAGCTGCATGGTCGATTTGCCAGAAAGAAGCTTTTACTGCGCCAATGCCACAAAAAAGCCCGGTTACAATATGCCCGACAACACCTTGACATGCCTCACAGCTCAAAATTGATGGCAAGATGAATGCAGCATGTTATCAGAAAATACTGGCAGACAATTTTCATTCTTCTGCACGAAAGCTGCGCATGGGATGCTCTTGTACTTTCCAGCATGACAATGACCCAAAGCACAAGGCCAAGTTGACCTTCCAGTGGATACAGCAGAAAAAGTTGAAGGTTCTGGAGTGGTCATCACAGTCTCCTGACCTTAATATCATCGAGCCACGAATGGGCAGCTATACCACCTGCAAGAATTTGGGGCCTCATAACAACTATTACAAAAGACTGCACAATGTCATTGATGCTAAAGCGGGCAATACACAGTATTAAGAACTAAGCGTATGCAGACTTTTGAACAGGGGTCATTTCATATTTTTCATTGTTGCCATGTTTTGTTTTATGATTGTGCCATTCTGTTATAACCTACAGTTGAATATGAATCCCATAAGAAATAAAAGAAATGTGTTTTGCCTGCTCACTCATGTTTTCTTTAAAAATGGTACATATATTACCAATTCTCCAAGGGTATGCAAACTTTTGAGCACAACTGTAGATCATGATCACTGTTTCTGGTTCTGGCAGACCTAACTAAAGCAGCCTAATTGTGAGTTGAAGGATAAATTAGGTGTATGCCTGGCTAAATAGATGAGTCTTTAGTCTAGACTTAAACTGAGTGAGTGTGTCTGCATCTCGAACAGTGTTAGGGAGACTATTCCATAGTTTAGGAGCCAAGTATGAAAAGGATCTACCCCTTTTGTGGATTTTGATATTCTAAGAACTATTAACAGGTCAGAATTTTGCTATCATAATGAATGTGATGGAATATAGCATGGTAGAAGGTCACTTAAGTACTGCGGAGCTAGACCATACAAAGCTTTTTATGTAGTTAAATTTAACAGGTAGCCAATGTAACAATAATAAAATGGGGCTAATATGATCCTATTTCTTGGTTCTCGTCAGCACTCTGGCTGCTGCATTTTGAACCAATTTAAGTTTATTTATTGATCTTGCTGGACATCCTCCCAGTAATGCATTACAATAATCTAGTCTTGAGGTCATGAACGTATGAATTCATTTTTCGGCATCAGCAACAGAGAGCATGTGTCGTAATTTAGCAATATTTCTTACATGGAACGATGCTGTTCTACAAACATTGGTAATTTGATTTTCAAAGGACAGATTGGTATCAAATATAACACCTAAGTTCTTCGCTGTTGAAGATGATGTAACAGTACATCCATCAAGGTCAAATTATATTTTAGCGGCTTATTTTGAGAGGTTTTTGCTCCAATAATTAGTACCACTGTTTTGTCGGAATTGAGTAGAAGGAAATTTCTGGCCATCCAGTCTTTTATTTAATTGATACACTCTTCTAATTTGGAGAATTGTGAAATCTCATCAGGTTTTGAAGAAATATAAAGTTGGGTATCATTGGCATAACAGTGGAAATTTATTCCATTCTAATGCAGCACTAAGATCTAAAAGCACTAGAAGTGAAATGCAGCCGCGATCAGATGATAAGTAATTTGTAACTCTGATAAGTGCAGACTCTGTACTGTGATGAGGCCTAAATCCTCACTGAAATTGTTCATATATACTATTTCTCTGTAGAAATGAACATATTTGGGAGGATACTACCTTTTCTAGTATTTTCAACATAAACGGCAGATTTGAAATCAGTCTATAATTAGCCAGTTCTCCAGGATAAAGTTGTGGCTTCTTAATAAGCGGTTTGATAACTGCCATTTTAAAGTTTCTTGGGACATGTCCTAAGGATAGCAAGGAGTTAATAATATTAAAGAGGTTCTGAGATTACAGGGAATACCTCTTTTAAGAGCTTGGTTGGTATTGGATCTAACAAACATGTTGTGGCTTTTGATGTTTCGATAGGTTTTGTTAGCTCTTCCTGACCTATGACAGCGAAAGATTGAAATTGCACGTGAGGAAAATTATGAGACACTGTTTTCTGAGGTGCTATGACAGATGATTGTATAATTCCAAATTTATTTCTGATTATTTCAATTTTATCAGTAAAGAAATTCATGAAGTCATTACTCTTGTGCTGCGATGGAAAATCTGGTTCAATAGAAGTTTTATTCCTAACCAATTTAGCCACAGTACTGAATAAACACCTAGGATTGTTGTGGTTATTTTCTATGAGTTTGCTAAAATATGCTGACTTAGCAGCTTTTAGTGCCTGTCTGTAGCTACAGACACTATCCTTCCATGCACCACAAAATACCTCTAATTTTGTATTCTTCCATATGTGCTCCATTTTCCGAGATGCTCTCTTGAGAGCATGAGTGTGATCACTGTACCATGGTGCAAGGCTTTTTTCTTTAATTTTCTTTAATCAAAGTGGGGTGACACTATCAAGAGTGCTAGAGATTACTGTATTTATATTTTCTGTTATTTCATCAAGTTCTTTTAGGCTTTGGGGTTTACTGAGTGTATGAGATAGATCTGGAAGTTTATTAGTGATCTTTAGTGGTCAAAAGAATAGTTCTACCTGAACGATAGCGTGGTGTAGATTGAGTAACATTAGCTGATCGCAGCATACAAGAGATGAAGTAATAACCCGAGATGTCATCGCTCTGTGGCAGAATTTCTATATTAACAACATCAATTCCACATGACAGAATGAAATCTAGTGTATGATTATGGCAATGAGTTGGTCCTGTTACATTTTGTCTGACTCCAAGATTGTTGAGAATATCGATAAATGCTAATCCCAATGTGTCATTTTCATTATCTATGTGAATGTTGAAATCACCAAAAATTAAAACTCTATACACAGAAACTATTAGATCTGATAGAAAATTAGCAAATTCCCCAAAGAAATCAGAATAAGGCCCAGGTGATCTATATACTGTAGCAAGGGTAAAAGATGACAGAGTTTTTTTTATTTATATCTGATGGTGTCACATTAAGCATTATTAGTTCAAAAGACTTACATTTATATCCTGTCCTCTGAGTAACACCAAAAACTTCACTGCAAATTGTAGCAACACCTCCTCCTCGACCCTTCAGATGAGGCTCATGTTTATAACAATAACCTGGGGGAGTAGATTAATTTAAACTAATATATTCATCCGGTTAAGCCAGGTTTCAGTCAAACAGAGAGCATCCAAACTATGATCTGTATTAATTTCATTTACAATTAGTGCTTTGGTAGAAAGAGATCTAATGTTTAGTAACCCTATCTGTATATGATGTTTATCTTTAATTTGTTTATTTTGTTCAAGTTTGACCTTAATCAATTTTTTTTATAAATGATTTAGTGAGGGGTTTGTGTTTGGTAGTTTGGGGAACAGATACAGTCTCTATATGATATCTAGGTGATACAGTCTCTATGTGTTGTAGTTATGTGACCTGTGTGACGTCTCAAGGCAGCTAGCCGACGTTCGGATTAACCAGTTTGTCTACTTCCTGTCCTGGGCCCCAGTTAGTCAAATACTATCATTATTAAGACTATGAGCCGTTTATGTGACCTGTGTGACATCTCAAGGCAGCTAGCAGACGATCGGATAAACAGTTTGTCTGCTTCCTGACCTGGGCCCCAGTTAGTCAAATACTATCATTATTAAGACTATGAGCCAAATTACTAGAGAGGAGAGTGGCACCTTCCCTGGAGGGATGGAGTCTGTCTCTCTCTAGCAGGTCAGGTCTACCCCAAAAGCTCTTCCAATAAGGGCCTTACTATATAGAGTTGTCTTAAATGTCTTTCAAAAAACTCTCGAGGTTCATTTTTCACAGTAGCATGCTTTGTTACTAAATGCCTGCATAAAAATCCTGGTTTCATGCAGTTATGAGAGAGTACTTTTGCACATATAACACTGTGGCTGGGGATTTTCTTCACTGCCAATGTATGTAAAGCCCAAAGAAATATATTTCTCATTATATCTGCGCCTTTTTGATGGTTTTTCTGTGAATTGCTGGTGAAGATGAGGTGGTGTTTTAACTTCGGATACATCGCTGTTGGTATCAGTGTGAACTGGGCTAGTAGCAGTGGGTGCACTCACGCTTGCTACTGATGCACTGTCAGAGGACTATGGATCAGCAGCGCTGCTGGGAGTAGAGGTTCTTTCTGTCGTTGCTGCTGTGGTTGCGGGCCATGTTCTTTATAGCCACTTTTCCATTTTAATCTCACTAGCTATTACTTTGCTTCTTCACCTAGCCGTGTGCTGGCAATAAATGACATGTGGCAAGATGCACACTTACGTATGACGCTTGAGTGGATGCAGTTTTGACAGCAAAAGATGGGGTAATTTGATTGGATGACATGTATTTGACCTTTGTGACACTACTATTTTGCTCTTTATACACTAGAGGGGGCACAAGTTTATTTTTTCCCTGTGATAAATACTTGAACTCAATTTTAATGTTATTTAGAGTGAGGTAGAATTAAATGAACGGCAAATCTCAGCATTTTGTTAGCATACCCCCTCTGTCACCTCGCATACCCCCAGGGGGAACCACTGCTGTGGAGAAATAAGTTTATTTAATGACTGTCCTAGATTAAGTTTTAATCTTCATTATTTAAGCATGAATAATGGCATGACCTAAATTTGAGTCCAGTCAATTAAAAATATTAAGTTGAAATCATTTTAATAGCAAATAACTTAATTCTATATGAACACCAGGTCAAGTGAACTTAATTACAGTTTTGGAGACACCATTACTCAATTCAACTGAGGGAGCAAGTTTCCTCAATCAATTGAGTCCACTTATTAAGGGTTTCAGTGCATAAACAATGGTGAGCGCAATCGGAGGTTGCATTTTCAATAAAAAATTTAATTTTTACTCCACTGATGGTTAGGTGTAGGGTTGGGGAGTAGGGATTATAAAATATGCTCTCCTGTTGTGTCTGTATTACATCATTTATGACTAAAACTACAACCCTTTTTTTGGAGCCACCCTGTGGATATTTCATTCAGAAACTTGTCAACAACACTACATTTTGGCCTTTGGGGACAGTGGTTAGAATTTCGGTCAACACAGACAAATTTCAGCAGCAGAATTTCGACTTCCTGTCACCAAATTCATGGTATGATTAACCTGAACAAACTATGGTTGTGAGCCGTGGCCGGTTCTTGGCAAGAAAAAGTTTCAAAGTGGACCAGACATTATGCCGCAAGTCCAAAGTCTGGTTACGCAAGACCACTAGATCCCTGGCTTTCCAACAGCTTCCATTTCTGGTATTATCACAGTAGAAAAGGTTCATTGCTGCAAAAACCAAATATTCGCTTTTAGTTTTTAAATGCATACAGAAAATCAAATAGCTTCGCTCATGCTGTTCTTTTTACATGGGGGTCAGTCCGAAGTGTAAAATGAAGTGGGAGTCCCATACTTAGCCCTGACCCCAGACAGCGATAGGAACACTTTTCCCAGTGCCTGTGTGTCGAGACATCACCCCATTGAGCATTCCTGCCCTATCACTGTCCTCACATGAGTGCAGGCAACGCCAACAGGGACTGGACTGTGTCACCGCACTGTGACAGAGAGACTGGAGCTTCCAGTCCTAATTTGTTTCTGACCAGTGGTCTGCTTTCTGTTACACAACCCCTGTGATAAGATTCAGATTCACTCTGTCTTCTTTTTTCACTCAGGCCAGTGAACTCTTTTGTGTCTCTCTGAAACTGTGACCCACCAGCCCCCACCCCAGCCAGACCCCTTCTGTGAAAATGCAGAAGATAAATTACTTGTCTGCAAGGTGATGCCTGCTGTTCACTGACATTTTCAACCCAAATAATGCATGACATGCATTGTTGGCGAGTATTTCTTGCTCTGGCTTTGAGCCTGTTCGAGTTTGTTGTCTCAGAGGCCTTTCACCCAGTCAGACATCCTAAAAGCGAGATTAAGTCAGGACAGGGTCTCCACAGAGTCCAAACAGAGCTTGTGCGATAAGAATGTCCTCGCTGCTCAGGGAATTCCTTTATGTTTCACATTCTTTGTATGCATCTGGAATAGGCAGGGAATAATTTGAAAACTGAGCACGTTGGGGGCTCCCATGAGATTGTAGTAACTGTTTGAGAGATGACTAATAGACTGCTTTAGATAAGAGTACATGGCATTGAATTAGGCAAAATTATGGTTCAGGCATTCCATTCTCTAAGGGATCCACCAAAGTTGGTTAACAATCCCCATAAGGTTACACATTTAAACTAATAGTGATGGATATGTTTATGGAAGCTGTCCTCTGTCAGGCTGATTGCAATACATAGGACCTATGATGATTACCAAAGCACACAGATTTTCATAAGAATATTTTTACAGACTGTGTTGTATGACAAAATATGTAACTTGTTACCTTTTCCAGATCCCTCCTTGGTCCTGGCTAACATCTTATCTTGCCTGTTTACTCACGGTCTGCCCTCTGTCTGGTGCCTTTGGGCAAACTAATGTCTTAACTTTATGTAACTTGTTACCTTTTCCAGATCCCTCCTTGGTCCTGGCTAACATCTTCTATTGCCTGTTTACTCATGGTCTGCCCTCTGTCTGGTGCTTCTGGGCAAACTAAACTCTTAACTTTATACTTCCTAGAAAGCACAAACCAGGAATCTCAACTGGTTTTGCTCGAGAACACAGATTTTATTTTGGACATTGAATGTTGATCCAACACAATACAAAAATGTATTGTACAAAAATGGCCTTAAAATCAAACGTGTGCTGAAATGTATTAATATTACCATAAACTGCATAGGCAAAAACAACATGAAAAATAATTATCATGACATTGGCTGAAAAAGGAAAATTAACAATGTTGGTTTCTAATGCTGTCAGCAGCCATTAATTAATTAAATAAAATAAATATTATAATTGTAATGTTTTTTTTTGTTTTGTTTTGTTTTTTTTAACCTTGCATAGTTTAGTTCATGTTTTACGATAATGAGGGGATGTCCCATGTTGGCATCTGCCAATGTTGTGATCTGAAAATTTATTTCTGTCAAAAAACTTTTTTTTTTTTTTTTTTTTTACTGGAGTTTTACTGGATGCACAACCTTTTATGACAAAAGATATGGGAAGCGTTTTCACCACGCTTGTTGACAGCCCTGTTTATTTTGCTATCCTTATTAAGCACAGTTGTAGGTTAGTTGCCTTTTTTATTTGTATTTAGGATTGTTTTTCCCTCTTCTCCACAACCTTCAGAACAGACCTGCAACCCATTTTTGGATCATGACCCACCAGTTGAGAACCACTGGTAGAGTATAACAAAAAAAAAAAAAAAAAATGTCATCACAATATTCAATGTAGATTATATATAATACAGCCATTCATTCAATGAAAGTGCATTCTGTGATCTAAATTAATGTATGCTGAACTGTATCTGTGAAGGAATCTAAAAATAAAAAAGAGTAATTGCCTAGGTGATATAACAGTGTGGTGAACTATGATGGTAAAACAACATGACATTGCAAAACGTATATATTTCATATGTCAAACCCTCTGATTTAGTTCCTTTTCCTCAGAGAACCGCAGTGCAATGAAAAAGAGGCATTGCCAATCTAATTGGCTATCTTTCCTAGATGGGAGTGTTAAGCCTCAGAGTTCAGACCTCTCTCCTTTTTTACAAAATATTTTTTCACAGAGAGCAGATCCTTCACCCCTCAACTCTTTTTAATCATCAGCTGATGAAGTAGTCCGAGTCTGTAAGATGGAGAAGCTATGTTATGCTTGGAAATCCTTCCTAACTTCGGCAGTCTTGAAGACCATATGTGAAGCGGCTATGTCTTTCCCAGCTTTTAATAAATCCAGATAGCACTGTTATTCTAGCCTTTTTCTAAGGCTGTAGTTTGGAGTAGTGGGGAACAAAAATATTATGGCCATCCACCATAAATTCTGTGAGCTCTGGAAAGCCACAAAACTCTCTCTTTGTTTCAGTGAGTCCATCTTGCATCGTAATGAGAAAATCAGGCTTGGGACTGCCATGTCGTGGTATCCCTGGAGAACAACTCAAGGTGGAAAAGTTGATATCCACCTCTCTTCTTCCATCCCTTATTCTTTTTGCACCCCTGTTTTCTATTTATTATGAGCTTAAACCAGTTTAAGGTGTTTTGCAGTTTTTTGAGGGGTTTGGGCAACTTGTCAGCTGGTCAGACTTGAAGAACAGCTGGCTGACCTTTAAACCAGCTAATCACCAGCATGGCCAGGCAGGGAGACCAGTGAGAACAGCAAAACCCATTTAAGTCCAGCACAGCCCCTTGACTGGTTAAAAGACCAGAAAAAATAGAATTTACCAACCAGGGGCTCTATTTTCATGAGCGCACAAAGCACAGCGCTACGCACTTTGACCGTGCGTTACGTCTTATCTCATTTTCGTGAGAGGGCTAATTCTGAGCGCAGTTCCTGCATTTGCAGTTTGGAGGTTCCATCAACAGGTGGTAATAACGTTCATGTCCAAACTCTGAAAATACAGTGGAACATCGTATTATGTCCCTGATAATTACTGTTGTATCCGTTTTATAAAACAAATATGTATGAGTTTTGTGTTAAACTATCATGGTTTATAATATTTACAATTATATTTTTAATCTAATTTGTATTGATATTTTTCCACCTGTTGTTGTAGAGTGATTTTAAAGTCACTGCAAAAGGGGCCTGTGGAAGAAGTTGGAGAGAGTAAAATGTTTGGATTTGGTATGATTTTTTTACCAGTTCATTTATATATATATATATATATATATATATATATATATATATATATATATATATATATATATATATATTCGTTTGAAGTGTAATTTTGATACAGAAATATTTTTGGTTTAATTTTTTTGTTTCAATTAATTAAAATTTTCTAAATCAAAATTGATGTATAGTGCATTCTGATACAATCACTGTTAATACTAGTCATGATTTGTGTGTCAGCAGATGAAAATTATTATAAGTAGGCTACTTGCATTCTCTATAATTTAGCATAAATCCAAATCCTGATGAGAGGCACATTTTGCATGCGTATAAAAGGAGTGTGCCACTGTCATAGAAATATGCCTGACATTCAATAAGTAAGCAGCTAATGCACAAAAGAACGTAAGACCATATTTCTGTTCTTCTAATTCATTGAATACAGTCCATTTACACTACCAACTTCTTATGAATATGCTGTCTTTGTTTACATCGCTGGTGCTTGACAGGGAATGGACTATATAATACGACGCAGACGGTGCCAGAGAGGGACTACCGAATTAAATTGCAGTTGACCCAGCCCATTAGCACTTTGCCTGCACAATTTTGGTGAAACCCACTTGCACCTAGACTTAGTGTGTACTTGCACAAAAATACCTAAACTTCATGGCCACGCCCATTGACTTTGCATGTATGACTTGAGGCATAGTGCTGCGCTTAGCGCTAGTGCTCTTTAACAGGGCCCCTTTCTGGGAAAATAGACCAAAAATACTGATGAGTCATGATACTCTACATAGATTTTCGTCCCATCCAATGCTATCTAGAATGAGAATGTCCCTCCCCCTAATACCATCTGCAACCGACTACACTAAAGCCTGTTAGCTATTTAAAAAATTGTGGTCATCAAAATTCACAGAGCCTTTAAGCTAGTTTTCTGCAGGACTGTCAGACTGGATCTCAAGCCATGCTACCTGTAAATACAATGCTACCAGTTGTGAATACAAATGCAGTTTTGTAGCGCTGTATTAAGGCAATAATAATATAGTTTACATCCACTGTAACCAACCCAATCAGTCTCTCAGAAAGAAAGAATGATATAAAAATCAACTTGAATATTGAGAACTCTAATAGCATTAGCCCAAAGCACTGGGGATCAGCTATAGTGCTACCCAGAGATTAGCCCAGAACATTCTTGCCTTTGTGCATTGAACGAGTGAGCCTCTCTTCACTCAACCTCAGGCTTTGATTTAGAGTGCACTATGAAGCCCCGCAGTAATTTGTGCAAAAAGGAAAACACAGACATTTACTGTGCAGATAACTTTAGTGGCCATATACCAGCCCATCTGGTTTCATTTTAATCCAGTTGGAGTCACACATGAAATTATACTTGGCTGTCTTCATTTTATTAGTCAGTTTTGATTTATGACCATCAAAGTAAAAAAAATAAAATTGGCCGACATTGGATGTCTTTTATAAGACTTGTTCGGGGGCAAACACGAAACGCTGGAAAATGAGTCAAAATAGAAGGAATGCATGACGTTATGGCTTGAGAGGGAGCAGGGTTCCAGCCGTGCTACATTGTGTATTTTTACAACAGGCGCCTCTTTGGCCAGCTATGTTCCACCATGTCATTGACTTGTGTACACAGTATACAAAAAGGTCATGGAAATTTTGTATAAAAAAACATCTTCATGTTTTACGTCAATATACTGTATGTATTGCCAATATATTCTGCTGTAAAGAAATCAGGGCATTGGGAATGCCAGGCCATGGGAGGGCAGATGTGTTCTCTTGGAGTTCTGTTAAGAGAGCTTTATATGGGTCGTAAGGCGGTACTTTCCTCACGTCTGTGAAAATGTGCTTCCAGAAAAATTCTTCAGATAGACCTACTGTATAATGTCAAGTTCACAGATGTCACACATAGTGCCAGACTGATATATCGGCCAATATTAGCCTTTCACAGATATATCGGTATCGGCGAATATGTTTACCAATATGCGGCAATATGAAAACTTTTTTCAGAACATATAATGCAGAAAACAATGCTTTAGAATTGGTGTCATAGCGTAGTTTGTCCAGCAGAGTGCGCTCCGACTCCACTGTTTACAGAGCTGAGCTGACGGTGGCTCTGCAGACAGGGCGGAGTTAAGCTGTGTCTCTTCATGGTAAGTTGCTAACTAGTTTGTGAAATACATACTGGAAAGTTAATAAACAATGACCCCATCATATTCCCTTTCCAATGTTACTAATATAACGTTAACCCTGTCCCTGACAACCATGTCACTCATGTTTATCTATGCTATAGTTTGTCATTGTAGTAAGTAATGTAGCAGATTGAAAGGTAAACATCAGAGCATCTTTTTGCAGCTCAGCAGACAACGGTGCGGTGGTGGATTGTGTCTGTTGAGTGTTGATTTCACGCTGTGTTGTTACCCTGTTGGTGAAACACAATGCTGGAAAGTAAAATAAACAACATCCGTCTTTTACTCTCCATAACAACGGGCTTATAGCTATAACTTTCATTGTTGTCAGCTGAGTGGGAGCTAATGTGTAAACATGTATTCACCAAACTGTTTTGTTTAGGATTCACAGTTTGGTACCCCCTTCAACCAAACAATTCCAGTCGTTGTATTTACAAAATGTAATATTTAAAAGTCTGGTTCCCTATATGTCACTCACTCGACGTTGTGTAGATGTAGTGACACTAGGGGTCACTCTTGGGAGCCCGAGACACCTCTGGTCTTTGATAAAAGGCCAATGAAAAATGCAGAGTGGTATTTGCATGCCACTCCCCCGGACATACGGGTATAAAAGGAGCTGGTATGCAACCACTCATTCAGATTTTCTCTTTGGAGCCGAACGGTCATGCTCATTGAGCTGAATACTACTGTTCATTCACCTCTGCTGCATCTGATAGCGCATTTCAGTGGCTTCTCCCTCCTCTGCACTGGTGCACTGCAGAAAATGCCCCTGGGCACTTTGGCAGAAAAACTAGAGAGTATATTTTCTGAAAGAGCTTTTTCCCCTCTAAAAGAGTATATATTTCTCTAAAAGAGCGGCACACATGGAACGTCTTTTTAAAGACGCATCTGTTTAAAGATGCCTTTCTGATTGTGTGTTATTCCTGGTTGCGGTCATTATCTCTCAACTT
Source organism: Myxocyprinus asiaticus (assembly GCF_019703515.2). Classification (NCBI taxonomy): domain Eukaryota; kingdom Metazoa; phylum Chordata; class Actinopteri; order Cypriniformes; family Catostomidae; genus Myxocyprinus; species Myxocyprinus asiaticus. Next base: position 18,189,847 of record NC_059377.1, read on the forward strand.
TGGATGGTCATGATCGCTGTCTTTCGTGTCTGGGTGCAACCCACACGGAGGCAGTGTTTGTGGATGGTTCATGTTCTCACTGCGAGAACATGACCATGGCAACGTTAAGGTCGTGGCTTGTTCTCGTACCTACGGGTATGAGGCCAGCGCGGCTACCACTGGGGGCGATTTGGGGACCCCAATGGGATCGTCTCCGCCGGGTATCCCCCCGCGGACCTCCCATTCCCCAGCACGCTCGTCTGCCCCAATCGAGCTTCCGGATGAGTTCGCCAGCTTGTCTCTGGACAAGCCGCCTCTGCCCTGCACGCCATGGCTCTCCTGCAGGTCCACCAAGCCAAGGCACTGAAAGAACTGCACAAGGGTAGTTCTGCCCCAGATTTGATGCAGGAACTGCGCTCGGCGACCGACCTCGCTCTCCGAGCGACGAAGGTCACTGCGCGGTCTCTCGGGCGGATGATGGCCACACTTGTGGTCCAGGAGCACCACCTTTGGCTCAACCTGGTCGAGATGGGCGAGGCTGACAAGACACGGTTCCTTACTGCCCCCATTTCCCAGGTGGGCCTATTCGGCGACACCGTCGATGACTTTGTCCAGCAGTTCTCGGCGGTGAAGCAGCAGACAGAGGCAATCCGGCACATCCTGCCCCAGCACAGCTCAAGATCCTGCACCCCATCTGCTCATTGCCAAGGACGTCCCCCTGCGGTGACTGCACCGGCTCCGCCGCAGCCCGCCCCTTCAGCCCGGCCCCGGCGTGGAGCCCACCGCAGGAAGCAGACGCCACCCGTCTCACAGCCGGCGCCGAAGAACCCACGGAGGTCCTCAAAGTGCCCCTGAGACGGGTGACCCAGGGACGAGGGAACCCACTCACGTAAGAAGACCACTCCATCCCCCAGTGGAGGGCCGGGTGGAAAATCTTTTGTTGCCTTTTTGTTTGATTTCACTGCATGCCCAAGTGGCTGCAGTACCCAACAGTTCAGCAAAAGAGCGGCTTCCTTCCTCCCTGGGTCATATACCCGGTGTGTATGGTCATCACCACGACTACCGTCCACAGGCTTTTTCTTGCAGGATTGGTGCTCCAGCGGCGGCCTTTCCACCCCTGAGCGCCCAGCTGTGGCACACAGCCGCCCCCAGTGTGGCAGTCTCCACGGGTTACGAGGACAGGCCTCTTCCTCCCCCATCCCAGGCTGTTCTGGGGGTGGTCACAAGGAGCTAGGTAAGTGCTTCGATGTCCCTAGACTCAGCACGGCCATGACGTGGTGTGGCACCTCGCCCTCCGCACCGCCGTGAGGCCCCACCTGCCGGTACGTCCGACGACGTTGTCCCCTTGGTCCCCCTCATGTGGAACTTGGACGCATGGCTCGCGCTTTCCAATCTGTCACGATGGCTGATCCGGACTGTCCAACTCGGCTACGCGATTCAGTTCACCAGGCGCCCGCCCAGGTTCAGTGGTATTCACTTCACCTTGGTCAGGACACGATAGTATATAAAATAATGGAATCTCCTCGTCTGGCCCTTGGACGGGACGCGGAAGACCTGCGGTGGTAAACACGATCACTCAGGCTAAGGATCCCTCTACGAGGTGCCTGTATGCCTTGAAGTGGCTTCTGTTCGCTAAGTGGTGTTCTTCCTGATGCAAAGACCCCCAGAGATGCGCAGTCAGATTGGTGCTTTCCTTCCTGCAGGAGAGGCTGGAGGGGCGGCTGTCCCCCTCCACCTTGAAGGTGTATGTAGCCGCCATTTCGGCACATCACAATGCAGTAGTTGGTAAGTATTTGGGGAAGCACGACTTGATCATCAGGTTCCTGAGAGGCGGTAGGAGGTTAAATCCCTCCAGACCGTGCCTCATCCCCTCATGGGACCCCTCTGTAGTCCTTTGGGTCTACAGGGAGCTCCCTTTGAGCCCCTAGAGTCAATTGAGCTTAAGGCACTCTCTTTGAAGACTGCCCTCCTGACTGCGCTCACTTCCATCAAGAGGGTAGGGGACCTGCAGGCGTTCTCTGTCAGCGAAACGTGCCTGGAGTTTGGTCTGGGCTACTCTCACGTGATCCTGAGACCCCGACCGGGCTATGTGTCCAAGGTTCCCACGACCCCGTTTAGGGATCAGGTGGCGAACCTGCAAGTGCTGCCCCAGGAGGAGGCAGACCCAGCCTTGGCATTGCTGTGTCCGGTGTGTGCTTTACACATCTATTTGGATCGCACACAGAGCTTTAGAAGTTCCAAGCAGCTCTTTGTCTGCTTTGGCGGACAGCGGAAAGGGAGCGCTGTCTCCAAACAGAGGATCGCCCATTGGGTCATTGACGCCATCGTGATAAAATCAAAAATCAAATCACTTTTATTGTCACACAACCATATACACAAGTGAAATAGTGTGTGAAAATATTGGGTGCAGTTCCGAGCAACATAGCAGTCGTGACAGTGATGAGATGTATACCAGTCTACAATAAACATCAAATTTACACAACACAATTTAAAATCTAATATACACAATTACACACAACACAATATACAAATAATAACATACAATGTACATTATACAATACACACAATATAGAATACACATTATACAATAAAAAAAATAGTATATATATAGTATATATAAAATGTACATTATTGACATTCAGGCTTTCGGTTGATAGTCAGTTGCCAGTGTGTTGTTAAGAAAATATAATTTATGACAGTCCAGTGTGAGATAATAAGATTATTAAAGTGCAGTGCTGATGTATATTGATCGTGAGAGATCAAGAGTTCAAAAGTCTGATTGCTTGGGGGAAGAATCTGTAATAAAGTCGGCTGGTGCAGGTCCTGATGCTGCGATACCGCCTGCCTGATGGTAGCAGTGAGAGCAGCCCATGGCTTGGGTGGCTGGAGTCTCTGATGATCCTCCGAGCTTTTTTCACACACCACCTGGTGTATATGTCCTGGAGGGAGGGAAGCTCACCTCTGATGATGTGTCTGGCAGTTCACACCGCCCTTTACAGGGCTTTGCTGTAGTCTACAAACAGCATTCTCACATAAGTGTTCCTTTTTTCCAGGTGGGAGAGAGCAGTGTGTATTGTAGATGCAATTGCATCATCAGTGGAGCGGTTGTTGCGGTAAGCAAACTGCAATGGGTCCAGTGATGGAGGCAGCACAGAGCAGATGTAATCTCTGATTAGTCTCTCAAAGCATTTGCTGATGATGGGGGTCAGAGCAACAGAACGCCAGTCAGTTAAGCAAGTGATTTTGGATTGCTTTGGTACAGGCACAATGGTGGACATTTTAAAGCATGTGGGGACTACAGACAAAGAGAGGGAAAGGTTGAAAATGTCCATAAAAACACCAGCCAGTTGGTTCACGCACGCTCTGATGACCCGCGGCTTTAAGGATATTCAGCCGTTGGAATGATCGGGTTACATCCGCTACAGAGACGGAGAGTGAACTAACCTCTGTAGGTTTCGGCAACAAGAGCTCTTTCTGCGAGGGCTGTGTTATTTCCCTCGAACCGTGCATAAAATGTATTTAGCTCATCCGGGAGAAAGGCAGCGGTGTTCACGGCGGAGTTTTTATTCCCTTTAAAGTCCATGATGATATTACGCTCAGGACGTGCCGCCCCCTCTCTAGTAGGAACGACCCCCAGAGACTCTACTAGGAGTGTGGCGGCCTCCTGGGCCCTGACCAATGGAGCCTCTTTGGCAGACATCTGCAGAGCAGCGGGCTGGGCAACACCCAACACCTTTGCAAGGTTCTACAATCTCCGGGTTGAGCCGGTCTCGTCCCGTGTATTGTCAGGTATGAGCAGGTAAGTTCCGGGACAGCTGGCCGGGTGTACCGCTTGCGCATAGTGCCTTTCCCCTCCCCTGAGTTGAAGACGTGTGCTTTTGACTCCCAGTCGTGTTCACAAGTTGTGATCCCTGGATGACTTTCCTCCTTAGCCCTATGGCAGATGAGTTTGCGGAGAAACTCGCTGCCGGCCCAGTACATGTGCTAACTAAGCCTGTACTGGGGTAGGTGCTCCACATGCGCTGGTTCCCCATAGGTGAACACATGTGATATATCCTCCGCTAAATCGTTTCCCTGTCGGTAAACTGCGTTTTCCTTGGCTAGAGTTTCCTCTGCCCCCGGTCTCCATGTTTGTGTGTTTCCTGTATTGAAACAAGAAGTTTAAGCTAATTTATCAAAGAGCTCATGCTCTTTTAAAAAAAATAAAAAGGCTTCATTCAGTCACAGCCACGAACTGTGATTTTCTACTTGCTATTCGGTTGTAGGTGGTATAAAGAGGTCTCACCAGACTTTGAGTATGCAATATTACTTCAGACACTGCGACAGTAGCCTATCCTTTGTATTGGGGAAAAGGTCAATATATGACGCTTAATTCCTTTATTGGTCAAGTGTTGTTTCACTAAAGGAATTTGCAGGTCAGAGTTCATCAAACATGAGCTTGGATACACAGCGCAATATGAAATTTCTTCACATAAGCTGAGCTTGCATTTCCACTCTATGAATGGAAATCAATGGCACGCAAAGTCTAGAGTAACTGCACCTTTAGGAGGAGGGGCATTTATATAAATGGCCTCAAGGCTAACATACTGTACATCGACTAAAAGCCACGTAACTCTCCTCTTATTTCTGAGTCTTTAACTCGGCTGTAGCTTTTGCATTCAACAGCAATAACTTTGAAGCACTACAGGCCTCTTGTTTTCTCTTTATCTTTCTCCACCTTGGTCTTGCTTGCTCTATCTCTTCTTTTTCTGACACTATGCCAGCAGGCATCAGGACAGCATTATGGGAAATGGTGGTAAACAAGCGTGCAGAGTCTCTGTGTGGTGTCTTCGCAGAGCACTGACTCATTCACACCCAGTCAGACTATGTGACTAGGCCTGTAGTGGAAGGTAAATACATCTTGGATGCAGTAAATTATTATTTGATTTACATTGTTTGAAACAACAAGGCGAACAAATGTGCCTTTTAGGAGTTATTATGCTTTTCAAAAAAGGATTTTAATAATTTTTCACTCCTAAATTATCAACCCTATAATTGCATGCCCACTGGTACTTCCAGCATCAGAGGAGTTTGGTATAGAACATACTGTGGATCGTGCGGTTACTATTAAACCTGAAAAATCCTTTGTGAACATGAATATCTTCTTTATTTCTACACATTTAATCTGTTTTCCTGTATTGGAAAATATAGGAGTGATGATATGTTGAGGTAATCTTCAATTTGAACTAAGCAATATGAAAAATGAGTAATCAATATGCAGTATAATTGATATAATTTGGAAATTTTGAACATCAGGAATTAAAAGCATGGACATCTTTTAACAAGCAGAACGACCATGATATTGTGAGAAACTAATTGCATGAGGTACAATTTTGATACCATTTGTTTATTGATACAATTTTGATACCATTTGTGCACTGATGCCAAAAGTTGCTTTTTGAAAAAAATGGGTCTACCAGCTTTTTATCTGATAGCATATGTTTTTCTAGAACTGTAAGTAAAGCTACATGTCAACATAAGACTCAACATTTTATGGGTGTCTCACTCTAGGATATGCCAACATCCAATATGAATAACCAATATTAGGGTTACATCTTCGAACAAATAAAAGTTTTTGTAATGGTTTTGGTGCCTTTAAATCTGGACATTTTCAAATAGCGCTGCATCAATTCAAAGCAAAAATGCAAGGCCATCAGACAGTGTTGTTGTAACCTGTTTCACTCAGGACTCTGTTCAGATTTGAGGACTTTGTGTTTTTTTTGTGTGTGTGTGTGTCCACGGAATTACAAAGCCGAAAACACCTTATTAAACATTTCATGAACATCTCTCTGAATATTTTCTTGTTCCTGTCCTTGACCACTGCTACACAAGTTGTATTGCGTACAACAGACGAATAATGGTTTAAAAGAATGGAGAGGATGAGAAGTAGAGCCAAAGAGAAAGACAGAACAACCGCATCTGCAAGAGAGATATTTCACACACCTTCAAGAGTAGAAAGCAGCAGATCAAAAACATTTTCTTTACCTTTTTTTTCAGATTTGGAAGGCAGCCTAAAAGTGTGCCTTTCGCAGATGTTTCAGCAGAAGGTGTTTGCATGCTGTTCGTTAATACACTGCCATACGGGACACAGTATGACCACCACAATACCCAGTAAGTAACACTCTCTGTGTGTGTAGCGGAGAGCCAACTTTACCTTCTGTTTTTGGGAGAACTTATGCCCTGTGGATTGAGACATACCTTGCTGCTGCTGCATTGCCCATGACTAATAATGGCATGTGGGGAGTAATGGTTTGGGGAAAATGAGAGTGAAGCTCTTCCTGCAGCCTGAAAATGTGTGAAGGGCTCACATTCACCATAAATAATCTTCAGCATAAGGGAAATGTGATCAATTTTTGTACATTTTTACTTCATTCTTTCATATCGTTTTTTTTTTTTTTTTTTCAGATGATTAGCTGTAAATCTCTTAAGATGGTTTTACAGAAATTAGCATGTTATGAGTTAATTTTCCCATTTATATAATATAATAATTGGGGATTTACTGGAAAAACAACATTATGTATTTGGATGAACACTACATGCAGTTGTATTGACTTTTAAATAAGACATGTCCTTGATTCCCACACTAAAGTATCCATCTCTCCAACACTCATATTTCCTCATATAAATTTTTCTTTTTCTTTTCTTTTTTGCTTGAGTTTTCCCAAAATCTAATTCTGTGTCATGGCATGGAAAGCTGAAAACCAGATATATTACTGATATATTTGTCAATATACTGTATCATGTATATTAATATACTGTATATTTGTTAATATATATTCATGATACATGGATTATTGGCACTAATTGTCAGGCATTTTCTTGGGGTGGGCTTCCGGGGCTTAAAACCAGAATGTTTTTCATCATCTTTTATTTTTCATGCTAGGTCATTTTTTTGTCAAAAATAAAATAACTCACTTTGGTTTTGTAAGCTAAATCAGAAGACGTATTTTGTGCATGTTGTTTATTCTGCAACACAGTGAAAGCCCATGTAAATTATGTTGCAGCATTTCATTCTGCAACGAAAGGCTGAAATTAGAAAATCCGAAGATATTAGAGAAAACTGTGATGATTGCCCTCAATCCAGACACCGTAAGTACTGAATATTTTAGAAATAACTATGAAAACAAAGCAAAATATTCTGTACAGTTGCACTTGAGGAATTTGCAAACTTTAAGAAAAGTGCCCTGGCCATTTGCACTTTTTGAAAAAAATCTCTTAAGGCGCAATGCATCTGCAACCTGGCAGACTTTGGAAAATCCAGCAACTCCCGCCCCATAAGCACTCATGTTCACAGCCAGCTAACTTCTAAACAAAACACTTGGGGAGTTAATGAAATATATCAGACTACAGAAGTGAAAGGGGACAAATATCTTATTTTAACTAAGGTGTTTTAAAGTGTCTGCAGTGTTAAAAACAGAGCCTGATATCATGGAAATTAATTGACTGACACCAAATTTTTGCTAAATGATATTATGTGGTTCCTTACACAAACAGGAGCAATTCCGAGGTGAAATGTCTGCTGTGTAGCACTAGAAGCATTTAAAGTTGTCTCCCCAACTGATAAGGGTTTTAAGATAAAAGCTCTAAATAGTTTCAAATCAACAAAACGTATCTGCCACCCTAACCATAATCCTAAATGATCAAATACGATAGTGTCATTATAAGCAAACTTTGACATGAAAAACACAATTCCTGAAGCATCCACGTAATTTTTACCTTGGTCCATTGCATAACAAGTGCAATGCTCTTTCAGTAGAGGTAGCATGCGACTTGAATTTGAACAAGTATATAAAGGTGTGTTCACACTTGTAGTTCGGTTCTCTTGGTCCTCTTGGTCCGGACCAAAAAAGAAAATGATACATTTAGTCCTGGTTCGCTTAGCATTCACACTGGCATTTTTAACACCGAACCTAAAGATATAAAACAAAAGGCATCAGGAAAAAGTCACAACCTGATTGGACAGCTTTTATGAAGTTGTTTGCGATGGAACTTGCCGAACATCCAAAACAATGCTGGCTGCTGGGCGAAATGTGCTCGTTAGATTTATATATGTATATATGGTGGTATTTTTACCAGCTGAGAACAAACAAAGAGATAATAAAATGTGTAAAGGAGTCAAAACAGCGCCAGGAATTTCTCCGTTGCACACACAAACGAAGATATGCTGCAAGGACGGCTGACGGTGGTTCCGACACCTGTACCGAACTGTAATGGGCAACATAGCTCCTGTGATGAGAAGAACCAGGTATGCTTGAGGTCAGTATTAGGCAAATTACTTCCTGTTTTTGGTCTGTTTAGACGTCTTTGGCCCATGTTGCATTCCTATATCAATCGAACTGCACCAGAGTTCATTTGGAAGCGGACCGAGACCCACTATTTAGGCGGTCTCGGTCTGCTTGTTTGGTACGCACCAAGGTTCTGATGGCAGTGTTCACACTTGTTCAAATAAACCACACTAACAGAACAATTGCACCAGAGTTCATTTTAATCGAACTAAACCTGCCAAGTGTGAGCATACCCTAAATATAGTTGGCCATGTAATGCAAAGGTTAAAATGTATAGTCTTACAAGTCATGCTCTGTATTCATTTTTTTTTTTTTTTTTTTATGTCATAAGATAGCAGGGCGAAAAGTAGGTGTTTATGAACTGATAATCTTCTTATTTTCTCGTAATTTGTGTGAAACGTAATAAATGTCATTGTTGTTTTAGCACCTCTAGTGTTAATTTCACCAGGAAACTGCCACGATATGTACAACGAGCCAGTTAAAATTTTATGTTTTAATAAAAAAATCAGTTTGCAAAAAATTTAGGTCCTGTTTAGTAGCGTGTTTCTATGAGACCAGGTTGGGTAAATTCTATTATATTCCAATATTTCACAAAATGATGGCCCCATACACATCTACAGAGGTCTGCTCAAAGCAATGAATATCCACTGACCCTAGAACCTTCCCTGTTTAGATTTAAGAATTGTTGGCTTTATGCCTATGACTGCGCCTTCTGCCCCTGCTCTGGCCAACCTTGTTTGTGTTTAGGCTTGGTGGCATTTGAAAAGGATATGAGGGAAGGAAACCGCTCTGGGCCTGTTCACCATCGCCATACATGACACTTGAGTGGAAGCAGGAAAGCTGTGTTATCCCACTGGTTCCCACTGTGCCCTTGTTTAGGAGGAACTCCCCTATTACGCCTTGTTCTAGAAGATATAGAGGGTACATACCATGGCTGTTTTCTGTGTACTGACATGGGTTAGAAGTGTGTGAAGTGGATTTTGTAATGTAGTCACGAGCACATGCGACAAGCTCAGAGGCCACCTGAGACAGTTTAAATAACGAACATTCTGCCTTTTAACCTAATTCTGCTCCAGTGCATTACATCTGGTGAAGCCCATTCAGTGCGCAGCCTGCTCTCAATTATGGCATCTACTCGCTTTCATCTGCCGAGAGTCTCTCTGACTTTCCAGAGCAGATGCAGATATTGAGTAATTGAGAACATCCCTGGATTCTTGGATGAGTGTCAAGAAGGTTTAACGTGACACAGTGCTTTGAATATGTTGAAAACATTTGGCACAGCACACTGAGTGCCACTTGATTGCTTATCTTCGAATCTCAACAGAATGATTCTTGCTTATTTATGCTCTCTAAAAACTGAGGCAAGTTAAATGCGTAGGCATTTGTTGGTGTTGACATGTACTCAATGAATACGACCTCACAAAGTCTGCTGGATAAATGTTTAAAGAAATAGTTCACCCAAAATGTACATTTTGTTTTAGACCTGTATGCTTTTATTTGTTTCTGTCGAACACAACAAGAGACTGAACAGACATTTCACAGTTACAGCATCATGTATCAAGTGCTGGGTAGATTACTTCTGTATTTTAATATGGTACTGATCAGTCAGTAACATTTTTAAGGTATTATAATCTGACTGCTTTTAGATTACTTCTGACCAAATTCTTGTAAATTTGATGTCACATGCATTTAAGTAAGTTTGTAAAATTTTGACAGTGTTGCTTTAATGCATTAAAGAAAACGTACTTAATGGATCAAAATATGAGAATTTATATGATTTTTTCATGTGTGTTTTGCTCGCTATTTTTCTGTTTCTGAGTGAAATAAAAAAGGCACTTAAAACTTCACTTTGGCAATTTTGGCATTACAAATGCTTCCATGTGTGGTAACAGATCTGACCAGTTATACACTATATTGCCAAAAGTATTCGCTCATCTGCCTTTAGACGCATATGAACTTAAGTGACATCCCATTCTTAATCCATAGGGTTTAATATGACGTCGGCCCACCCTTTGCAGCTATAACAGCTTCAACTCTTCTGGGAAGGCTTTCCACAATGTTTAGGAGTGTGTTTATGGGAATTTTTACCATTTTTCCAGAAGCGCATTTGTGAGGTCAGACACTGATGTTGGACGAGAAGGCCTGGCTCGCAGTCTTCGCTCTAATTCATCCCAAAGGTGCTCTGTCGGGTTGAGGTCAGGACTCTGTGCAGGCCAGTCAAGTTCTTCCACACCAAACTCGCTCATCCATGTCTTTATGGACCTTGCTTTGTGCACTGGTGCGCAGTCATGTTGGAACAGGAAGAGGCCATCCCCAAACTGTTCCCACAAAGTTGGGAGCATGGAATTGTCCAAAATCTCTTGGTATGCTGAAGCATTCAGAGTTCCTTTCACTGGAACTAAGGGGCCAAGCCCAGCTCCTGAAAAACAACCCCACACCATAATCCCCCTCCACCAAACTTCACAGTTGGCACAATGCAGTCAGACAAGTACCGTTCTCCTGGCAACCGCCAAACCCAGACTCGTCCATCAGATTGCCAGATGGAGAAGCGTGATTCGTCACTCCAGAGAACGCGTCTCCACTGCTCTAGAGTCCAGTGGTGGCGTGCTTTACACCACTGCATCCGACGCTTTGCATTGCACTTGGTGATGTATGGCTTGGATGCAGCTGCTCGGCCATGGAAACCCATTCCATGAAGCTCTCTACGCACTGTTCTTGAGCTAATCTGAAGGCCACATGAACTTTGGAGGTCTGTAGCGATTGACTCTGCAGAAAGTTGGCGACCTCTGCGCACTATGCGCCTCAGCATCCACTGACCCCGCTCTGTCATTTTAAGTGGCCTACCACTTCGTGGCTGAGTTGCTGTCATTCCCAATCGCTTCCACTTTGTTATAATACCACTGACAGTTGACTGTGGAATATTTAGTAGCGAGGAAATTTCACGACTGGACTTGTTGCACAGGTGGCATCCTATCACAGTACCACGCTGGAATTCACTGAGCTCCTGAAAGCGGCCCATTCTTTCACAAATGTTTGTAGAAGCAGTCTGCATGCCTAGGTGCTTCATTTTATACACCTGTGGCCATGGAAGTGATTGGAACACCTGAATTCAATTATTTGGATCGGTGAGTGAATACTTTTGGCAATATAGTGTATCTGTGAATCAACTTACTACAAAAAAACTTTCTCAAAAGTTGTCACTAAAGCAAAATCCTATTTGTGTACATTTTTGAAGTTGAATACAAAAGCAATTCACAATATTAAAACTAACTTAGCCAGACTAATGCAGTTGGTTTGGCATTTATGTGTAGATTATCACTCCACCTTCAATATAGCCACCTGGCTGACAGCTCATATTTGGTCTACGTGTGCAATACAAGCCCAAAAAATTCAATACAAGTTCAATAAATATGAACAAATTACTGGCTTTGACTGATTAACATGGAATCATGTAAACATAAAAAATAACTGTAATCTGATTAAAAGTATTTGGTAACACTTTATAATAATGGTCCATCATTAATAGGTAATTATGCAGGAATTAATGCAGGACAAATGAGTAGTACTACATTAACATTTTAGTTACAACTATTAACTAATATGGAAACACGATTAACTAATCAGTAAGAGATCTTACTGTTTCCTTCCTTGGGAGTTAAAGGGTATCTGGACCATTACTATAAAGTAAAAATGCATAAACAATTAATAGTAACTGAGGTCTTACTTGTCAGTTAGTTATGAATACTCAAGTGTTTGTTCCAAATGTTTTTTCCATTTAATCAAACAGATAGTTAACAAACATTCACAGACATTAAAAAAAAAAAAAAGAAAAAAAAAATTTTCTGATAATTCCAAAAACTTAGCAATGTCATATGTAACTGAGATGTTCCCTTATGATTCAGTTCGCTTGACATTGCATCACTAAGCTGACGCTATGGGGAGCAGATTCCCATCACGCCGCACTACATGACATAACCCTCCCAGAGAGGAAAACATGACACTGCAGTCCTGCGGGATGGTGACCAACATGGGTATGCCACAAGTGAATGACCCCCATGGTTAGCCAGGAGGGGAACACTCAGAATGGATAAATGAACTATAGTCATATAGTTTGAATAAACCCCTTCATGAACCCAGTCGGGAAGGAAGTTTTATTTATAATGAAGTGCTTGTGACTTATGAGAAATTATTATGGCCTGAATTATTATGGCCTGAATGCAGGCAGTTATGTAAAATGATGGGGAGCCCATACTTAAAAAGAGTGGCATAAGTATATGTTTGACCAAATGAAATAGCAAGCGCTCTAGACAGAGAGGACTTGCGATGAGAGAGACATTACATCTAGGTTGTAAAACCTTGCGAATGTGTTTTGAGAAGACCATACTGCTGCAAAACATATGTCTTGTAAGGACACACCATTCGTCCTTTCCATGAAGAGGCCATACCTCTAGTTGAGTGTGCTTTGACACCAATTGGGAAATTCGCCCCCTCCAACTCGTAAGCCAGGGCGATTGCTTCAACAATCCGGTGAGAGAGTCTCTGCTTGGAGACGGACATTCCTTTTGTGCATCCTCTATAGCACACAAAGAGCTGGTCAGACAGTCTGAACTGGCGGGTGAGCTCAACGGCGTTCTCACAGGGCATAGCAAATGCAAGGACTGTTCCTCATCCTAATTAAATGGAGGGAAAAAGGCTTGAAGGTGAACCACCTGCGCTCTGAAGTGCGAGGTTAAAACCTTTCAGTTTTACAGTGGCTTTTGAAAGACCCAGACCAAACTCCAGACATGAATTGTCAACTGAAAGTGTTTGCAAATCACCGACCCGTTTTACTGAGGCCAAAGCCAGAAGTAATGCGATCTTAAGAGAAAGCACATCCAAATCAACAGAGTCCAGAGGCTGTAAGGTGGGCCACATGAACACTTTTTGGACCAAAGTTGTCAAAGTTGTCGGGACTGTAGCTGGGCGAGGGGGATTTAGCCGCCTCACTCCCCTAAGGAACTTTATGATTAAATCATGTTTGCCTATAGAGGTGCCGGCTTCAGGTGCGTGATACCCAGATATAGTCACCACATAAACTTTGAGCATTGATGGAGTGAGCCCTGCGTCCAGTCGCTCTTGATGAAATGTAAGAATTTCAGGTATGGGGCCATTCACTGGGTCTTTGCTGCATGAAAAGCACCAATTAGTGAACACATTGCATTTCAGTGCGTAAAGGCGTCTCATAGACAGCGCTTTAGCCTGTAAAATGTAAAAGTGAATTTGGGAGGGATGGAAATAATTAGGATGTCACAGACCACACAGGACGGTGACAGCATTTAATATACACACCTCAAGTGTGATTAGTAATTTCCCCACCTAGTGAATTTGGGAGGGAAGATTAATTTCAAACTGAGAGCAAGGTGGCCGACATACGAACTGAATTGTGTAGCCGTGTGGACCCGTCACGGCATCCGTGAAGCGGGATAATGTGCACGTTTGCTCGCTTGCTAGATGAGATCATGAGACTGAGTGCCACTCGCCACCGGGAAGCGGTTGTGCACAATATTCATGAATACACACCTCAAGTGTGATTAATAATAATGATTAATTTCTCACCTTGTGAATGTGGAGGGAAAATTAATTTCAAACTGAGAGCGAGGTGGCCAACGTATGAACTGAATCGTGTAGCCGTGTGGACCCACCACACATCCGCGGAGCGGGATAACGGGCGCGTTGGCTTGTTAGATAAGACTGAATGCTGCTCGCCACCGGGAAGCAGTTGTGCACATTACACATTGACACACACCTCAAGTGTGGTAAAAAATGATTAATTTTCCCACAGTGACTTCGGGAGGGAAGATTAATTTCAAACTGGGAGCAAGGTGGCCGACGTATGAACTGAATCGTGTAGCCGTGTAGACCCATCACGCATCCGCGGAGAAGGAAAACGGGCACATCGGCTCACTCGCTAGATGAGACTGAGTGCCGCTCGCCACCGGGAAGCGGTTGTGCACAGTACTCATCATTTTAGGGAATCCCTCGACAACATTGGACCATTCGCATTCTCTGATGCTGTGAGGGATATGGCCTCATCTTCATCATCAGAACCGCCAAACGTAACGAGGTCCAGCACTCCAACAGAGAACAGGAGCTCATCACGCATATAATATATAGGTGAAACCGCTTCGAGAGAAGATCGAGGGGCTCACGAGATCCACCTCTGATTCACCTAGCTCAACCTGACGGCCCCGCCGTGGCCCCTCGTGTGATCCCTCGGGATTCACCGAAGGGGCAAGTGGGAGAGCGCATGAGGTGGAATCGTCCTTCAGAACGAGGTCAATCTGAGAGCAAAGCAGCTTGAGACTCATGCTCTCACAGTGAGGGCAGTCTGTCTATATAAGAGCTGCTTCAGAGTGGCCACGGGCCAAGCAACGAACACAGCTCTCATGACCGTCTGATGACTGGATGTGCCACTTGGAACACTTGCGGAACAACGTCTTTAAAAAAAACGCGTACACGCAAACAGCCCTTTTGTGATATATATACACACACACAATATCAGCAATAGCTTATAAGGACACAAAACTCCTGCCGAAGCGCTGTGGGGAATCAGGATGCTGAAGCGGCCCATTCACCAGCGAAGCGTCAAGCGGCGAGGCAGAGTAAATGTTCGCCGGAACACTGTATTGGAGAGGAGAGTCTTCTCGTTGCAGTGAAGATCCCGCCCGCTGACTCGTGTATGTCGATGGCAAAGAAAAAATATATTGTAATATTTGTATTAAAATATTTGTAAAACAAAAATTTTTTATATATTCAAGTGTTTTTTCATTAATTAATCATGTGTTGCCATGACCCTCACTTTAAAAAAAATGGTCCAAATAATTTGTAATTCCTTCATATTTATGATGTAACACTTGACTCATTATATATGGGTTACCAAAATTATTAAAAAAGACCTCCAGCAATATCAAACATGTCGAAGTTAATAATTTGTAATGAACAGAAGAGATATCCCAAGGAATACAGAGGTTGGACACATACATCCCTATATTTCTGTAAGGTAAGCTGACTATGATACTCTACCAGACACTGTAGCCTTGATTTAGAGAGCTGTTACGTTCATAAATTAATTTCCACAAAGAACGCACGTGAGGCACATGTTTATCTGAAGGCGCATTTCATGATCTTGTTCACAATAAAAACATCATTCACATTTTAGGCACGTTAATGCTTTGATTAGTAATTAATTAGTAGTTATTTCAAATTAGCCATAGTTAGTTAATAGTTCTCAATGAGGCAAATCAAATTCAGTAATTATTGATTACCTAACAGTGAACTACCTCAGTCATCAGTTCACTGTTACTTACTGATTAGTTAATTGTGTTTCCGTATTAGTTAATAGTAGTAACTAAAGGGTTAATGTAGTACTACTCATTTGTCCTGCATTAATTCCTGCATAATTACCTATTAATGACGGACCATTATTTTAAAGTGTTACCAAGTATTTAAAAAATTTAATTTAATAACAAGTACTTGATATTTGTAATCTAATCATGTAATCCAGATTGTATATAATCCCTAACAACCCAGCACTGTCAAGCAATATCAAAATCATTACTTTTGTCAACATTAAAGTATTAAGGTACATTCCCTATTTTAAACTTGAATATAAATATCCTCAAAATTTGACATATTGCATATTTGTTTCTCTCCTTCTCTCATTGACTTGCAAATGCATAGGAGGAGAAAAAAAATCATCAGTTATTAAAATTCAGGCAATGTATTCCTGTTCTCCATTCTATTTGAGAAATGTTATTAATTTCATATATCAAGTTTGGAGCTGCCATCTGTTCACTCTGCACTGCTGCACCTCCCTCCATCTGCCTGGCTTTAGCAGGAGAGCGAAATAGAGAGAGTAGAAGTAAATTCACTCTGGTGCCATGGGCTCAGGCAGCATGGGGAAGTTACAGAGCGACTTTTTGAGTTGTCGCTCATCAGACACTGTGCAATGTAGACCTCTCTCAGGCTCCTGCAGGGACCATGCTCTCCCCCGACACACGCTGCTACTCGATTTCAATAAGCAGCCTTGCCACCACCCCCTGTCCCTACTCTTCTCTCTCTTCTCCTCCTCTTCCTCTTTGTTTTCTCTCTCCTTTGTCCTCCATCCCCCCCTCAGCATCCCTCCCTCTGTAACTAGAAGAAGCAGATTGCGAAGCCGGCACAGTGAGATGTGTCCCTGCCACAGTTAATTTAGCATCTGTGCCTCCATGAATATGAATACATTTACAAGTCTTGGATATAATTAGGCACTGAAGTGTGGAGAGGGGCACGCAACTCCAGGTGGGAAGAAAGATGCTGCGAAAACAGGTTGGACTGCGGAGACTCACAGACAGATGACCTTTGTAAACAGCTCACATAAATTGTGGACTGAGATTGGGAAATTAAGAAGAAGAGAGAAAAAACAACAGGACATTAGAATTTAATTTTAAGTGAATAAATGTGTATGTTGCAAACAATCCTGTGTGGATCCACGTGTTTATGCACTCACATATGCTTCTGTTTCCATTCAAAGGACAGTACACTAGCATGAGCAGTCCAGAAGTTACATTGTCTGCAATAACTGTCAATAAGCCATTTCTGATGATATTTTATTTACCGATGTGCTCTGCCATCCAGGCACAGGGGAGAAATATGCTCCAAAATGGCTAATGTTGTGTAGTTTCGCCATATGCTGCTGTGTTACAGCTTCAGCAAGCTGTTACAACATTACAACACAGTTTGTTTTACATTATCCATAATGTAATCTTGTAATAATGTAATGGGGAAAAAAATCTGGTTAATTATTTTTTATTTATTTTTTTCAAAAACAATGTTTAGATGAACGTAGTAGATGAATTTCCGCACATTTTGTCTTTTTAGGTCAATTTTAAAAATGGCCTCCTTCAATTAAACCTAGTACATTTCTTGTCTTCTTTGCATCATTTTTCAGTTCGGACCACTCACTCAAAAAGAGCAGTGTTTTGAAAGCACCACAGAGTCACAGTGTTTACACTCTTAGTGCAAAGCAACCTACGAATGGCTTACAAATAACTGTCTTTGCACAAAAAACTGGGAGAGGAGAACATAGTTTAAAGGTGCACTCCGTAACTTTTGTTTTTAGTTTCAGATGCCATTGTAGAAATTTAGTATTCACAGTCAGCCATGATTACTTTAATCAATGAGTGAAAGAGTCAAATAACTGGTTACTGAGATTGAGTGAGTAGTATTTGGCTGGTCATGTGATTCTAACATGTCAGCCCTCATGTGCGGACCCGCTCTGTGTAGAATAAAACAGCTTTTATAAGTTTACTAATATGACTGGAGTCTTCATTTTAATGTGAGTGGTCATGATTTCCTACATATATTGCAAAATTACAATTCAAGTCTTTAGAAGTTAAACTTTTTTAATGAGAAAAAAATTATGAGTGCACCTTTAACATAGGAAAAATAAGCTAAATTGTTTGTCCTAGGGCTGGGTAAAAATATAGATGTATTCCAAATAATTGCGATCTTCATTTGGACAATCCCAGTATCTATTCTTAAAATACCAAGATCTTTCTTTTACTTTAAAGTTTACTTCCATTTTGTATGTGTTCATTGTTATATCTGTTAAATAAATAGCAATTGAACTGAATATTTTGGGCCCTATTGCCTTTTTTTTTTTTTTTTTTTGGCATAATGTACCAAGTTAGAAGGTTCCCTTTATATAATTTACAGCATTAGCTGAGAGAGAATTGTAATTCAAAATGGACTGTCATGAATCCCACCTCTGTAGTTCCTTCCACTCACCACCTGAGGGCTCCATCATTACAGAAGACTTCACCAACAACCGATCCAGCGGCTTTCCTGCAACTCACCACCGAGGTCTCAGCGCAAGTGAATGTACTGGCCGTACACCACCAACAGCTTGATCGGCTGACATCGCTAACAGAAGGGCTAGTTAAGACTTTGCAAAGCCTCCATTTACCAACACCAAACCCATCAGCTTCTTCATCTCATCCAGTGACTCACTTGGTTTCACCAAGCACATTCACCGCAAACCCACGCCTCGCCTTTCCTGAGAAATTCATTGGGTCACCAGCTAAATGTAAGGGATTTCTGCCCCAATGTTCCCTGTTCCTTGACCAGCAACCCGCACTATACCCCACAGATGAGAGTCGCATTTCCTTTGTTTGTTCACTACTCACCGGTAAGGCATTGGACTGGATTACAGCGGTGTGGAACGGTGACCGAACAACATTCCCTTCGTTCAGTTGCTTCCTCCAACAATTTTGTGCTGTGTTTGAACATCCAGTGGGAGGCAAAGATGCCGGAGATCAGCTGCTGTCTCTTCATCAGGGTAATGCTCCCGCCACAGAATACGCTCTTAACTTTCGTACTCTCGCTGCTCAAACCATGTGGGTGGAAGACACTTTAAAGCTGCTTTTTTGGAAAGGACTGAATTTAGAACTTCAGTCAGAGCTGGCCTGTTACGATGAGGGTAAGACTTTGTATCAGTTCATTGAATTGACTATACATATTGATAATCTCCTCCAAGCACGTAAACCCAAAACTCCTTTAACACATACTACCGCTGCAGTCAACCCAAGTGAATCTGAACCCATGCACATTTGACACACCCACCTTACTTCTATGGAGAGAGATCATCGCGTTCAGCAGCATCTGTGTCTGTATTGTTGTCAAGCCGGACACCAACAGATTTCCTGCCCAGTTCGACCTTTTCGAAGTCACTCCACTACGGTGATTGCTTGTAGTTTATTAAACCCCTCTAATTCATGTGTTGAAGTGCCTGTGATATCAACCTTTTCGGGGAGATCTGTCTCTACCACAGCAATGCTGGACTCTGTGGCAGCAGGCAACTTTATTGACGAGGATTTCGCCAGTGCTCATAATATGCCACTTAACCTCTGTGACTCTCTTTTGGCAGTGGCAGCGTTAGACAGACAGCCACTTGGTGATGGTCATGTGCATCACACTACCAAAGATTTCACTCTGCAAGTTGGAGCACTGCATACTGAAACTATTCGCCTATATATCATCCCATCTCCTCATTACTCTGTAATTTTAGGTCTACCTTGGCTGCAAATACACAACCCTCAAATTTCATGGAGTGATCAGCAAATTACCCAGTGGTCAGTGAAGACATAGTTTCAGGCCGAGGGCCACAGTTCACCTCCAACCTATGGACAGCTTTCTTTCGACAACTCAACATTAATGTCAGCCTAACTTCTGGGTACCATCCACAATCCAATGGCCAGACGGAACGCATGAATCAAGATTTGACCCGCTTCCTCAGAACCTACTGCAATCAGAACTAATCTGACTGGAGCCGCTATCTACTCTGGGCTGAATATGCCCAGAATTCCCTCCGCAAACCATCAACTGGCATGACTCCCTTCCAGTGTGTTCTTGGTTTTCAGCCTCCCCTATTTCCTTGGTCAGGGGAGCCCACAGACCTTCCTGCCATCAACGACTGGCTCAAAAGCGAGGCCACCTGGGATCAAGCTCATGTCCATCTTCAACGGGCTGTCAGGAGATAAGAGGAACAAGCCAATCTTCATCGTCGTCCTAATCCTGAATACAACAATGTGTCTGGCTTTCCACCCATGATCTCAGACTTCATCTATCCTGCAAAAAACTCAGTCCCAGGTACGTTGGTCATTTCAAAGTGCTTAGACAAATAACTCCTGTTTCATATCGCCTTGCCTCCCACTTACCGCATCTCTCCCACTTTCCATGTCTCATTGCTCAAGCCCGCTGTTCGCCCAAGAGGGGAAGAGGAGGAGGCCGGGAACCAGGGCCCTCCACCCATTATCGTGGACAGCGAGAAGGCATATTAGTTACAGGATCTCTTGGATTCCAGGCGCTGGGGCAGGACACTGCAATACCTCATCGACTGGGAGGGATACGGTGCGTAGGAACGGTCCTGGGTCAACCCTGAAGATATTCTCGACCCCACACTCATTGCAGAGTTTTATAGGACTCACCCACTTATACTGGCCCCTCGACCCTGTGGAAGACCCCGGCGTTGCCAGCCTTTTCGCTTCAGGAGCCGCTCGCAGGGGGGGGGGCTCTGTCACGAATCCCACCTCTGTAGTTCCTTCCACTCACCACCTGAGGGCTCCATCACCTGAATATTGACTTTCACCCTCTGAACTCCATTTCCCATAATCCTCATACCTGGCACTGATTACCTGCTCACCTGTTCTTCATCTACTCTGCTACTTAAGTCTCACTCTCACTCGCTATCATTACAGAGTCTTGTTTTGCCCAGCGTTGTCTGAGTTTATTGTATTTACTGTGTATGACCCTGGACTGTTTACCCTGTTTTGACCCATTGCTGCCTGCCTACTATTACTACCTTGTTTACCTGGATATATCCTGTGATTGTCTGCTGCCTGCCCTGACCTCTTGCCTGTTTATCGACTACCCCTCTGGATTACCTTGTATATTACTGTTGCTAGTGATTGACCCCTACCTGTCTGTATATCTGCATTTATTGTTATTAAAGCTGCACATGGATCTCAACTCCGCTGACTCATCATTACATGGACATTACAGCTGAAATATACCAAATAACCAAAATGAATCAGAATCAAACCAAACTGTATCAAAATTGGAATCAAACTGAATCAAGAGCTTGTCAAACAAGAAATCTGTATCGATACACAGACCTTATTTGTTCTTGCTACTAACAAATGTGTGACATACCACTGTGTGAGACCTAAAGCTTATTCTGATTGGTTGGCCAGCACTAAGAGTAGAAGAATATCATAGTTGTGTAACTTGCATTGATGCTGAAAGCTACCACAACTGAAAAACCTAAATTTTTAAAGAACAGTTTTCATGGAGAAAACAAAATAGAATTTCGGCCATAACACCCACTTTTCCAGCACAAGTGGTGTTGAGCATGATTGTTAATCAGTGGAATGCAAGTACTGTAGTTTGTCATGCTTATGTAGTTTGTACATAATTTACTGTATTGTTATTCATCATTAACATACTTTAAACCAATTGGATTATTATGAAAGTGACCTTCAAGTCAAAAACAAAAATGGAAAGAAAGGTTCAAGTTAGCGATAGCCTAGTGATAGTGTTAGCGCTCCCTCACAGCATGAGATGATGAGAGATAATTGAATTCGGATGCAGTCATGTGGGGTGACTCACTGATAAGAAAGCATTGTATCTGAATTATGTCAAAGCTCTGTAAAATAAATCGCATCAAAGTAATAAAATAAAGGCATTAAAAATGGGAAGAGTACATGTAATTAAAGTCACACACCAGGCCCCTGCTGGAATTGCCTCAGTGTGGTCTGGATACCTGAGGAGACTGAAAAATTACATTTGACAGTTTGTTTTCATGGAGGTTAAATTGATCTTTTAGTCAACTTTGTTTTGTTCCTGAAACTTAGATGCTAGCCATGAATCAGTTCTGAGCAGATGAGTGATTCAGAGCGATTCCTCATATAGTAGGCATAACATTTTTGTGTTAATGGACTCGTTATATGGCATGATGTTAACTGGACGATTTAACCCCTTCGATCACTGTTAATTAAGGAAATGATAGCTTTTTTTTTGTCTTCTTGGTCTCTCTCCGTTTTCTCTCTCTCTCTCTCTCTCTCTCTCTCTCTCTCTCTCTCTCTCTCTCTCTCTCTCTCTCTCTCTCTCTCTCTCTCTCTCTCTCTCTCTCTCTCTCTCTCTCTCTCTCTCTCTCTCTCTTCACTATGTATTAAAGTGATCGTTCACCCCACAATGAAAATTCTAGCATCATTTAGTGAGTAAATTTCTTGTTTAAAACAATTTAAAGCACTTAAATTGGTTAAGTCTTTCTCTGGTTAGGGAAAAATCCCAGTATGGGGCTTCCTAACACTTTTACTGGCAGATGGTGGCAGTTCAACAGGTGCACTTGAGGTATCTTGGGCAAAAGGAGATCTGACAGGAATTAGGTACTCTCTTCCCCTATCTTTCTTCCTCATTTTTTTTTGCATTCAGAAGGAGGCCCTACAAATTGGTAAAAAAATGGGGTCAACAGAGTAATGCTTCAGGACACTGTATGGACAGATGATCACTTATGCAAAGCTGAGAGACCCCAGAGTTTAGACACTGTGAGAACACTTTGAGCACCAACAAATGCCATCATCTCCCCATCCATATTAATTTACATATACATTTATTCATTTAGCAGACACTTTTATCCAAAGTTACTTACAAATGAGGAATACAGCAAAAGCAATTCATCCTAAGGAGGCAATAATATGAGAATTTCTGCAAAACAAAGTTTGAAATTGCTCAGAGAAGCACAAGTGGAGAGGAAGGTGAGAAACAGTGTTGAAAGAATAGATTTTTTACAGCATATAGAATAGATACATACATAAGAATAGATTGAAAGAAGAAAAAAGAAGACAGGTAGTGCATTAGTAGGGTTGGGTCAAGTGCTCATTGAAGAGATGTGTCTTTAGAATTTTTTATTCCCTCATTTTCCTCCATCTCAGACAGTACAGTAAAACAACATAAGAGGGTTCAATGTCAGCACCATGCCAGGATGCAATATTGTACGGTGTTTATGTCTGACTTCCCAAAAAAGACTTAGTTTGAATACTTTCCAGCTTTAGTTTGAGTATCAGCCTATTTCAATGTATTCTGTTCTTCACCCTATGCAAGTGTTTTATACGGTATACACTCTTAATGTCAATATCATTTCATTTGGGAGCCTCACATTTTCTACTGACTATATATATATATATATATATATATATATATATATATATATATATATATATATATATATATATATATTTAGACTTTGTGACTTCTGCTAAACTGAATGTGACAAGGTTCTTTAACTCTCTTTGAAGGAGGAAGCAGGGCCAGGTGAACAGTCCAACGTAAGTTTTATAATCACACTTTTCAGTACTTTTTATGACAGCATGCACTCACACAGCTTCGTGCATCTCTCTCTCCCCCTCCCGGCGGTCTGGATTGCCCTTTTCATCCCTCTCCACTCTTGCAGCAAACACAAAACAGCTATTGGAGGTTATTTCCTACAGATGTCAATCCTTACGGTCTCTCACGGCCTCTCTCTCCACAGATGTTGCTCGTCCACGCACCCATCACCACATATCCCCATCGCCCGACTCAGGCCAGGGAGCCATCCAGCCTGTCACTTACTCCACCCCCTACCCCATTTCTGGAGAAGAAATCCGCAACAGACATCTGCGCCCCCGACCTGTGGATCACCTCAAACTTAAAAGGCTGGAAAACTAGATACCAACAAGTGATCCACGTATTGGTATCCTTCATGCGATGAAGCCAATGGAGGGGGGCGTGGTCCAAACAGAGTGTGAAAGCACGTCCCAACAGATAGTACCGGAGGGTGAGAAACACCCACTTGATGGCCAAACACTCCTTCTCGATGGTGCTGTACTTAGTCTCTCTCAGCGAGAGCTTACGACTAATATACAGCACAGGACACTCCTCCACCTCCACCATCTGGGACAGTACCACTCCCAACCCCCTGTCCGATGCATCCGACTACAAGATAAAAGGGAGAGAGTATAATAACGGCCCACCGCAAAGTGCAGCTTTCACCTGTGTGAACGCCTGCTGACATGGCTCCATCCATTGGACCGGATCTGGTGCCCCCTTTTTAGTGAGATCACTCAGCGGGCTGGTGACGGTCAAATAGTTAGGCACAAACCTACAATAATAGCCAGCCAGCCCCAGGAACTGTCTCAACTCCTTTTTGGTTTTAGGTCTCGGGCAGGCTGCAATCGCTGCGGTTTTATCAATTTTGAACCACTCCTGTCCATGACCCAAGTGGAAGCCCAGATACCGTACTTCCACCCGTCCAATTGCACACTACTTAGGGTTTGCCATGAGTCCCTCCCATCTCAACGACTTCAGGACAGCGGTCAGATGCTGCTGGTGCCACTGCCAATCGTTACTATAAATAATGACGCCATACAGATAGGCAGCGGTGTAAGCAGCTTGCGGTCTGAAGATTCGATCCATGAGCTGCTGAAACATAGCCGAGGCCCCAAACAAACCGAAAGGAAGGGTGAAAATTGGTGTAAGCCAAATGGTGTGAAAAATGCTATTTTTTTCACAGGACATGGGAATTAAGGGGATCTGCCAATATCCGTTTGCCGTGCCTAACAGATCGAGCAGTTCATCAATCTTTGGCATTGGGTATGCATCAAATTTAGACACCGCATTGACTTTTCTATAATCCACACAGAACCGGACCGAACCGTCGCTCTTCGGAACCAGCACCACCAGGCTGGCCCAGTCATTGTGGGATTCTAGCATGGCCTTTAATTCTTCCCAAACCAATTTTTTTTGTGTGTGTTCGGGTAATCGGTAGGAACGACTGCATACCACTACCCCAGGGGTCATTTCGATATGGTGCTCTATGAGATTCATATGACCGGGGAGAGACAAGAACACGTGGGATAATTCTCTCTGCAACCTGGCAATCTCCATAAATTGTGACGGTGAGAGGTGGTCTCCGCAAGTGACCGGGTGACTTGTTTGGTGGCTTTTATGTTCACCTCTGGTCCAAGCTCCTCCCTCACAGGAACTACCATTGCCAATGTCACGGGTGCTGCCTCTCTCCATGGTTTTAGGGGATTGAGGTGGTAAATCTGACATGCTCCGCTTCTATCTGTGTGTTTAACCTAATAATCGACTTCCCCAACTCACCGTGTGACCTCTAAGAGTCCTTGCCCCATGGCGAGTAATTATAGCTCAGTGTGGGGAGTAATACAAGAATTTTATCTCCCACTGCAAATTCCCGTAGCCGAGTACCCCATTATACAGCCGGCTTTGACGCTCTTGAGCCTGGAGCAAATTTTCCTGTGTTAATTGCCCCAGAGTTTGGAGGTTTGCTCTCAGGTCAAGAATGTATTGAATTTCATTTTTACTGTTTGAAGGTCCCTCCGCCCAATTGTCCTGTAGGACATCGAGCGTGCAGCGCAGTCAACGCCCGTACAATAACTCAAATGGGGAGAACCCCATGGAGGCTTGAGGATTCCCCCTCCCTTGCATCATGGGACCATGGAACCGGTTTTGGGGAAGGAATTCCCTGTTTCTGTGGAGCAGGAACAGGATGAGGGTAAGGGGAGGGGGAGGAAAGGGAGAAAGAGGGAGAGAGAGAGAGAGAGAGAGAGAGAGAGAAAGGGCTCACCGTCCCCCAGATACGGTGCTATATGGTCCTCGGCCAACTGGATCACCTCCTCCAGCGACGCCGTACGATGGCACTGGGCCCACTCTGCCATCCCCTTTGGCAGCTGGGAGACGAACTGCTCCAGCACCACGATGTTGATGACGTCATCGGCATCGTCCTCCTCCTCAGCAGCAACCATCGCCAGCAGGCGTTGCGGAGCTGTTGTGCGAAGGCAAACGGGTGACCAACCTCGCTCAGCGTCAATGTGCAGAAATGCTGGCAGTGCTGTTCCGGGCTGCAGCCGACCCGTTGCAAGATGGCTTTCTTCAAATCGAAATACTCCAGGAGGTTGGCAACCGGGAGTGGTTGTGCCGCAAGTTGGGCTTCCCAAGACATAAGCGGTAGCAGAGAGACCGTCCACTGTGAGCACGGCCACTTCAGGGCTCTGGCCGTGTGCTCGAAGAGCTCCAGGAAGGCCTCCAGGTCTTCCTGTGGTGTCATCTTAGCGAGCGTCACATGGGGTCCTGTTGCTGCTGGGGTTGCGGCTGAAGCCCCCTCTTGGGGCAGCAATCTCCGTAACACCCGCCAGTCCTCCGCTTGGGCCTGGAGGAACACCTTGAAATGCTTCTCCTGCTCCTTCAGCAGCTCATGAGGGCCTGGTGTTTTGCTTGGTGGATGCTGGAGAGGGACTTGAAGATTTCTTCTAGCGGCGAGGACATCGTGGCAGTGTATCTTTCCTCCATTCCTGGTTTCGGCACCACTGTGACACGATTCTTTTACTCTCTTTGAAGGTGGAAGCGGGGGCCAGGTGAACAGTCCAACGTAAGTTTTATTATCACACTTTTCAGTACTTTTTATGACAGCATGCACACACACAGCTTCGTGCGTCTCTCTCTCCCCCAACCGGCAGACTGGATTGCCCTTTTTATCCCTCTCCACTCTCACTGCAAACACAAAACAGCTGTTAATGGTGTTTTCCTACAGGTGTCAATCCTTACCGCTCCGTCTCTCTCTGCCTCTCTCTCCACAGACATTGCTCGGCTATGCCCCCATCACCACACTGAAGTTGAAGAATTACTTGCGAAAACCAAGTTCAAGTATCAGTATGGCATTCTGTAGAAGTAGGTGTTGGGGCAACAGGGTTAATGATTTACAATAATCTAGAGCTGGACGGACACCTTGGATTTGTTTCAAGTGAGCTGTCTTTTTACTGAACAGTCTTGAATCAGGTTTCCAGAATACTTTTTTCCATTGGTCAGCTAAACAAATACTCTTTACATTTACATGCACTTTAAAAGTTTGATTTCAGTCAGACTGAAACAATTCGACTTTTTAAAATGTAACCTAAACACTTTAGTCTGACTGAAACTGCACCAGTCCAATTTTTGCAAAGTCAGACTAACAGACCTGGATAATGCAATTGTAGCTTGGTTTCATCCAGCATGTATACTATATGTGTTAATCGAACCACAATTGCCATTGATGTTGTGCACATGCACACTCTAAAAGTCACAGGTGGTACATTTAACCTGACGTATTTGTTGTCCTTGCTTCAAATATTCGATTAAACATTGTGTCATGCATGCTTTGATGGACAGATGAAAACTGTAGCTGGAATATGCCAAAACCCACTGATGCTCTGGGGGGGGGGGGGTTGAACCTGATTGAAAACAGCCATTATTTTTGCAAATCCATTTTGTGACACTAGTGGCACAGAAATTGCACATTTCACCATCAAGTAAAAAATAAAAAATATTTTACTAAATGCTTCAATCTATAAAAAAATCAGTCAAACCCTTTAATTTGAAAGTTCTGTTTGTTGAACATTTGCTATTACTGACTGTTCCAGAACAAAATAAGTCCTGTGAGGAAAGAGCGGCAGATTTGCCAACTCAGTAAAGAAGCAACTCTGAATGCGCCACATTGACATTGACCTCTAGAAAGTTCCTGTTTTGTCCCGGGCATCAGTGGCGTGCCAAGGCTGCAGTCTGTGCCCTGTGAGCTGGCACTGCTGGCAGGCTGTAGATAGGAGAGGGTGGCACGGGCCATCTGGGATATCTCCAGGAGATGCACGGCACACCTCACACTCATCAGCAGGTTTGAATTTGCACCATAATCACAAACAGATGCTCTCTTCCTCCTCTACCACCCTCCTTCTGCTCCTTTCTTCCCTTGGTTTGGCTCAGTGTGAAACCTTTGACCTTCACCGCGTTCAGAGGAACAGCCTGACCTGATCAAGGGGTGAGAGGAAGAAGAGACAATGTATTTCATGTATAATCCGATACAATGTTAAATGCAGTCTATTTGATGTTATCTCTCTTTTTATCTCTCTGACCGGATGACCAGCGGTCTGAGTTAGATTTGTGTGAAGAGTGAATATATATATATTCACTCTTTGTGTGTGTGTATATATATTATTATATATATACACACACACACTGGCGGCCAAAAGTTTGGAATAATGTACAGATTTTGCTCTTATGGAAAGAAATTGGTACTTTTATTCACCAAAGTTGCATTCAACTGATCACAATGTGTAGTCAGGAGATTACTGATGTAAAAACAGCACCATCACTATCTGTAAAAAGTCATTTTTTATCAAATCTAGACAGGCCCCATTTCCAGCAGCCATCACTCCAACACCTTATCCTTGAGTAATCATGCTAAATTGGTACGAGAATATCACTTGCCATTATATTAAACACAGTTGAAAGCTATTTGGTTCATTAAAAGAAGCTTAACATTGTCTTTGTGTTTGTTTTTGAGTTGCCACAGTATGCAATAGACGGGCATGTCTTAATGTCAATATTTGGTCAAAAATGGCAACAAAAAAAAAGAAGAAAAAAAAAAAAGAAAAAAAAAGAGTTTCTTTCTCTAGAAACTCATCAGTCAATCATTGTTTTGAGGAATGAAGGCTATACAATGCTTGAAATTGCCAAAAAAATAAAAATAAAAAATAAAAATAAAAAAAACCTGAAGATTTCATACAAAGGTGTTCACTACAGTCTTCAAAGACAAAGGACAACTGGCTCTAACAAGGGCAGAAAGAGATGTGGAAGGCCAGATGTACAATTAAACAAGAGGATAAGTACATCAGAGTCTCTAGTTTGAGAAATAGATCCCTCACATGTCCTCAGCTGACAGCTTCATTGAATTCTACCCTCTCAACACCAGTTTCATGTACAACAGTAAAGAGAAGACTCAGGGGTGCAGGCCTTATGGGAAGAATTGCAAAGAAAAAGCCACTTTTGAAACAGAAAAACAAAAAGAAAAGGTTAGAGTGGGCAAAGAAACACAGACATTGGACAACAGATAATTGGAAAAGATTGTTATGGATCTTAACCCCATTGAGATTTTGTGGGATCAGCTGGACTGTAAGGTGCATGAGAAGTGCCCGACAAGACAGCCACATCTATGGTAAGTGCTACAGGAAGCGTGGGGTGAAATGTCACCTGAGTATCTGGACTAACTGACAGCTAGAATGCCAAGGATCTGTAAAGCTGTCATTGCTGCATGTGGAGGATTTTTTGATGAGAACACTTTGAAATAGTTTAAGAAGTTCTGAATATTTTTTTCAAATTGCAATAGTACTTTTTCATGTTATTAATGTCCTGAATATACAGTACATTGTGATCAGTGGAATGCCACTTTGGTGAATAAAAGTACCAATTTCTTTCCATAAGAGCAAAGTCTGTACATTATTCCAAACTTTTGACTGCCAGTGTGTGTATATATATTCTGTATATATACAGAATATATATACACACACTGGCATACACACACTGGCAGCCAAAAGTATATATATATATATATATATATATATATATATACAGAATATATATACAGAATATATATACATATAGCCAGGGCTGCACAGTGTGACAGTTTTGCTCGCATTTGCGATTAAAAATTGAAGGGTGCGAATAAACATTTTATCCAATTCACACGTGTGCAATAAGTTTAGTCTAGTGCTTGGAAAATCCACAAATGACACATTTTGACAGCATTCCAACAAAGAACATATAAAATTAGTCTAATGTCTGGCAAGTATAACACTCACAGTTTAGTTTTCAGAAATCTTGAGTGCTCAGAATTTGCGCATGGCTATGGCTGTTTTCGGGGTCTAGGTAATGTTTCCTCTGCACTGCTCGTGTGGCTGTGCTCAAGATCTGCAAACCAAAATTGTATTCACTGCACGCAAAACCAAGAGCAGCATTAACTGAGAGGCGATCAAATAAAACGCAAAATATGAGGCTGTTTGCTCGCAAGTCTGTGAGTACTGTAGAGAACAAGCTTAAAGATGGTGAGCTTTTGACTCGGAAACACTGAATTCAGAGCCATTTAGAATAATCCAGATAAATCAACATAAAAAACAAATTTAGATTTTATTGCTGATTTGAAATGTGTTGTTAGACCAACATTTTGGTCTTTCCCTATTCAAGCAAATATGAGCTGTACTTTTATCCATAGAAAATAGCATCCTGCGTGCTTCCCGTGGTGTTACGAACATGGCTGCCATGTGACCTGACTGTAATGATGAGAGGCAATGTGTTTTTATTAAGATTTATTTATTTATTTTTTTATAAGAGACAGGAATTTCTTTAGGTTTCCATCAGTTTACATGTTGGATCCTCCATATGAGAATAAAATAAAATAACAAAACCTTCACATGACTTCAAAAGGCTTCACAAACTGTCTGGTTTCACAAGGGCACTGCTTATCTTCTGCAAAACTTTTTGGGTAATTATCACTTTTTTCAAGGAAATTTCCAGATTCATTAAAAGTTAAGCTAAATTAACAGCAGTTGTGGCATAATGTTGATTACCACAAAAAATAAATAAATAAATAAATAAATAAACAATTTATATATATATATATATATATATATATATATATATATATATATATATATATATATATATATATAATTTATTTATTTATTTTTAATAAGAGAAAGGAATTGCTTTAGGTTTCCATCAATTTACATGTTAGATCCTCCATATAAGAATAAAAGTAGCAACATTTGAAACAAT